>NW_027361749.1:8055000-9452500 GCF_039654945.1 Dendrobates tinctorius | reverse complement strand
CTGCAAACTGGCTCTGTCACTAAGGGGTTAATAGCTGCATGATATATAAGTGGAGAGCCTAATTTTAGCAAATCATCACTTATTGGAGTGCTTGGTGCAGTTTTATGCTCTCTGTTGTAGATGTAGCAATGATAAAAATAATGAGATCTGAATTACCCTCCCCCTCCACATCACTGATTGGCAGCTTATGTGCACTCTGTGCATTGTCTGAAGCTGCCAGTCAGTATTGTTGATGGAGTTACATACATTAGCTGGACTGGCTTGCACATGAGACTCTAGTGATAACCTCCTGCTGATAAAACATTGATTGTATTGAAACTACAGCACATAGTCCAGTAAGTGACACATCCCTGGAATTAGGCTATTTTACCCTATATTATGCTGCTCTCAGATTTAATAGCAAAAAACTGCTGACACATTCCCTTGAATTGTTAGATCAGTGACATATATCGGAGAATCATCCCTTATCATCAGACTGATCATTATGCTCAATCAGCTGAAGGGGAATGGTTCCCCAAAATATGTTACTGATTTTACAATAAAGAAAAATATTCTTCAATAACTTTGTCATCAATTATGTATTTTCTGAGTATCTAGCAGTTTTCAAAAAGCATCTTTTCTCTCTACTTTTGCACACTGGTGTAATTGGGCCCAGTACGTCACAGGCATGGTTTCACCCAGGACACCAGGCATCACAAGCCAAACTCTTCTATTTCACTGTATGCAGGATACATGGGCATTGGGCATATTTCTTTTCTCTATTAGTTGCACATCTCCTTGCTAGGACTGGAGAGTTAGTGTGTGCTTATCTGGAATGTATTATTGCATTACACAAGGCACCATCCTCTTTTTCTTCATTTTATTGTAATTTTTGCTGACAGAATTTTCCACTACTATGATAATGATGACCTATCCTATGAATGACCTTTCCTTTACTATCCTATCATTATCAGAATTGGTGGGTTCTGACACCCAGCACCCCAACAGATTAGCTTTTACTTGCTCTTGACTGCTCTAGTATATGTTTTAGTGCCCTCTCCTTGGTACAAAAGATAATCTCATAATAAGACATTTCTATGTTAAAGCACCACTCTAGCATTTTTTATTTAGTTTAGCACTGGAGTTGTGCCATTAATCTAAGCTCTCTGACCTTAGTATTATACTCACCAGTCACTGTCTTCAGCTCTTTCATGCAACGCTTATGGTTCCGATAAGCTATCTTGTTACTGCAACTTCTTACTGACCAGAAGTCAGAGGTAATGATCAAAAGCTCTCTATGTAAGTTTATGAGATCCTTGTTCTGGCTCTCAAAGGCTTACATTGAGAAGTGACCTCCAGCTCATGCAACAAACCATACAGTAGAGTGATCCGGCACATCGCAAACTGCAGAAGATGCCCTGAGCAGTGCTGAGGTAACATGAAGACGACTGTTGGCAAGTATGATGTGGCGCCCCTGAGACTCAGTCGCCACAGAGGTACTGCACCTTCTCCTAAGGTGTGGTGCCCCACCAACTAGGTAAGTTGGGAACTCCTTTCCACACTCCAACACCTGCATCCCACACACAGGATAGTTCAGTAGGTCCGCCTAGCAGCTTCAGGCTGGGGGTAGCAGAGCACCCTTCGTGGAACCCTGCTTCGTAACACGAGATGTGCTGGGAGGTGGATGGAGTTAGTATAAAAGAGAGGGAAAGTTGAGGATAGTAGGTCAGTCTGACGAGAGGTCAGGCGAGAGATGTTCAGTTCAGAAGTTCAGTTTTGAGTTCAGTTTGAGTTCAGTTTAGAAAGAGAGTGCTGCAGCTGCCTCAGTGATCTGAGCCAGCTGGCATGGGAAAGAGAAGAGAAGGAGAAAGACGTAGACCTGCAACCTAAGCTTCCATAAGAGAGAGAAGGAACAGCGCGGAATGAAGAAGTCAGAGAACAGAGAGGAGTTGTGGGTTGAGAGAGTACCCTGCCTATAGGTTCTCAGCGCAAGGCCGGGGCCCGGTCCCCGAGGTTGTATGGACACTTATGGTTCTACAGCAGACACCGGTGGAGTAGTTGGCTGTAAATGCACTACTCCCATCCAAGACTTGGGACACAACAGCAACCGATTTGCGAGCCAGGACTCTGAGAGGAGTCCCCGATAGAGGCTACAGCTGTCTGTCATACAAGTAAGGTTCTAAGAACATCTGACAGGAGGAATTCCAGAGAACTACGGTACTGGAGCTCTTCACATTAAAAGGCGCAATAGAGGAGTCGTTCAGGAAAGGCACATGTTGGCGGAGTGTTGGAGAGGAGAATCCTGACTTGCCCAGGAGGTTGACTGAGTCTGTACCCCGGAGGACACGGCACAGAGGCGGGCACCAGTGGGTACCACGAACTGTGAGTAAAGCTTTGAAACTGCAAGCCCTGGTGTCCTCCATTCATTCATCGCTAACACCTTCAGCACCACTACATCTGGGTACCAGCATCTATACCATTCTGCGCCTCTCCTCACCCATTGCACCTACACTGCCCTGGGACTACAGCTCCACCTGTGGGGAGCTATACCATCTTTGCTGCACCACACCATCAGTCCCAGTGGATCTGCATGCAGCGTTGGCTTACCATCTACCTTGCCAAACACCACGGGTGGCGTCACAAACTATTCAACTAAGCTATAACACCATTGACATCACCGCCATTGATATTGGGCGCCCAGGGCCACGGACCGGGTCATCGCTGCTGTGACACATCCCCCTGACACCAGCCCGCTACCGGGTACCCCGCTGCCCAGGGTGTGAGTGGCGACCCAATGACACAATGTGCAGGGAAGTTAGATTAGTGGCACCACTCCAGCGATTTTTTTTATTTTACCTCTGGGGTGTTGTTCCCTGCAGAAGGCTGGCCAGAGCAGATCCAATGGTAAGTATGAGACTAGGTGCAGGGAACTTAGATTAGTTGCACCACTCTTATTTTACACCTAGAGTGGAGCCACTAATCCAAGTTCCCTGCACCTAGTCTCATACTTACCATGGGCTCTGCTCTGGTCAGTCTTCTGCGGTGAATTTAGATTAACAACACCCTGAGGCAAAATACAAAAAAACTGCTGGAGCAGGATTAAAATGTCTTTTGTGGGAAAACCTCTTCAAATGTCATGTCTAGTTGGATTAAAGAAGACCCTTGTGCAGATTTGCTTTTCTAGAACATGATTTCCAACTAATCTCATACCCTCCTACCTACAGATTTCTGGTTGCTGGTCCTAGATTACTTGTCTTCATGGAGGCCTTCCGCTATTCTTTTTTTTTTTAATTTTTCCTTTTCTACCAACTAAGCCTATGTTCACGTGTCCAGTGATCAATAGTTAGAACGGATCGACCAGCAATCCATTAACAAAAAAGCTGTGCAGACACAACTTTTTGTCCAGCTAAAAAAAACTGATTTCAGCTGGATCCATTTTTTTTAACATTGAAGTCCATAGAAAACAGATCCATTAAAAAGCCATCTGTTTTTCTTTCATTTGAAAAGCATCGTTTTTTTGCTTACTGGATCAGATTCAAGTGGAACAAAATGGATGACTATTTAACGGATTTGTTTTTTCATAGACTTCAATGTTAAAAAACGGATCCAGTTGAAATCAGTTTTTTAGCAGGAGAAAAAAGTTGTGTCTGCACAACATTTTTGTTAATGGATTACTGCTGGATCTGATCTAAGTGATGATTAATGGACATGTGAACATAACCTAAGTTGGTTTACTCACAAGGGTGTGCATACATTAGAGGAAGGCCAAAGAACTGCCATGGCGCTCCTAAAGAGATGAAGCATACTCTGGCTGTTTTACCCCATTTTACTTTTTGGGTGTTTAAAACCTTCCCAGGACATCAGTGGCCAGAGAAACTGGTTAGGAATAAAAAAGGTGATGGCTAATTATCCATAGAGACATGGACAGGCTTGGAGAGAAAGATTAAGATTAAGAGTAAGCCCCTGTTAAGGATGGTCAATGTTAAGTACCACAATTGGATCTTCCCACAACTCATCAAGCCATTGGGTCTGTGCCCGAATTTTATATCACATAGTTCTGCTGGGCCATCTACCAATGTTTAATGAACTCAATTAATAGTCAGGTACCCTAAAAAAGAATGCAATGTCTACAAATGACCTTCCTGGGGATAGTTACATTAAAGATACCCTTACATTTTTCTGACTGATTAAAGGACAGGCAGATATTTCTTCCCACATTTACTGTCAGGCTCCATGGAGTTAAATGAGATGAAATGAATCATGTGTTATCAATTGAATTAATGCTTTTCATATTACATTTAAAGCTTGCGCTTATTCAGAGCTGACATTTACTAGTCTTTTACAGAAGCATCTGAGAAGATCTATGTATTACGGTCTCCTGATTTCTAGCTATGAATGCAGAATGATATGACATTGGCAGTTTGGCTCCACATCTGTTTACCAAATCATTGAAATCGCTTCACAAGCGCCCATATGACAGGGTAGAGCTGGAATGAAACGAGACTCACAGAAGCCTGCAGGTGTGATCATGACACATTTTCTTCCATCTGTCATCATCTTCATTCTGTGTCTGGGGGCAACTTCTTGCTTCTATTTAAAATACATATGGCACATTCTTCTCTCCTTCTCATTTCACCAAGCTGTAGATAAAAATTAAAAGTTTTACTTTGTTCTTTTTTTTTGTTTCGTGTGCACTGTGTTTTTAAAAAGTTGAACTGACGAATTATTATTATGCAGTTATATAGCGCCATTTATTCCATGGCGCTTTACATGTGAAAAGGGGAAATATAGACAAGTATAATAAACATGTGAAAGACAAGGGACACACAAGTACAGAAGGAGAGGGGACCCTGCCCACGAGGGCTCACAGTCTACAGGAATAAAATTAAATCTTAAAATCCTCAGGTTGCTTAATTTTTATCAACAATATGAAGTGTGTCAAGGACTGGCCCAGGAAGCACAGGTCTATGGGGATTTATTATTATTATTATTATTATTATTCATTTATATAGCGCCATGAATTCCATGGTGATGTACATGAGAAGGGGGGTTACATGCAAAGTTATGGGTAAGTGCCAGACAGGGACCTGTGGGGCATCAGGTTGGGTGAATATTATTTCTTTTTTTAACTGTTCTAGTGACCCTAAATTTTCATTACTCGTGACTACGCTCTAATATACCCCAAACTCTATAACACAAGAAAAAAAAAACAAAACCCCAAATAACCTTCATCAAGTGAGTGGCTTCCCAGCGGAAACATGTGAAGAATTTGATAGGTCACTTGTGTGGGTACTGTAATGTAACGCTTAAGGTGACTTTGGTACACTCAGCTCAGGGGTAGGAAAACTGTAGAAAATAGTCTAGTACATAGGTAGTGATAGATAGTAACATTAGGATAGGTAAGGCAGTGGCCTCATTAGTGTAAAGTAATAGGAATAGTGTAGGATACAGTTAAATGTTTGGGATCAGCCGAGCAAGGGAGGAGACAGGGTGAACTAAAAAGGGAAATCACTTCCTGGTTTGGTGAGTTAGAAAAAAATGTGAGTTTCTTGACAAGTGGAAGTTTAAGTTGTAGGGGCTGGAGGCACGTGGAGCACATATCGTTCTGGCAGCATGAGGTCATACCAAATTTCCTGCTAACCTTCTTGTAACGTCCAGGGTCTATGGCTTGAAGTAGGCACTAAGGAGTGTGCCTTAATCCCTTCCATAGAGAGGAGGCCGGAAGGGGAACTGCGAGAAGGAGATGGTTCCAGGGAGTGCTGTGATGCCGGATGGAAAATCTCTCTATGATCAGGCATAGAGATAATCAGAGCTAAATGTAAGCAAAGGCTTGAAATGTACTGTGTTGATGAAAACTAGAACCAGAGGGTACTGTGCCCGATACTGCATGTTAAAGACTGATGTGATTGAACTGTCAAGTAAAATTTATCTTGGTAAAGCGAACCGAGTGTCCCAAAGGGAATGGCAAATGGCAGCTGGGGTGAAGTGCATGGCAAGAACAGTTCATTCATAACAGGCTCCTAGAGGCAGGGCTCAAGTCATGTAAAGCTGGAAAAAAGCCTTTCATCAATAAGAAGCAAAGGAGAGCCAGGCTGAATTTTACCAAAGACCATAAGAATTGTACCATAGAGGACTGGAGTAAGGTAATCTTCTCTCTGATGAGTCTAATTTTCAGCTTTGCCCAACACCTGGTCATCTAATGATTAGACGGAGACCTGGAGAGGTGTACAAATGTCTTGCACCCACTGTGAAGTTTGGTGGAGGATCAGTGATGATCTGGGGATGCTTCAGCAAGGCTGGAATTGGGCAGGCTAATCTTTGCGAAGGACGTATGAATCAAGCTGCATACAAGGTTATCTTGGAAAAACAGTTGATTCCTTCTGCTCAGGCAATGTTCCCCAACTTTGAAGACTGTTTTTTCCAGCATGACAATGTGCCATGCCACACAGCTAGGTTAGTCAATGTGTGGATAAAGGACCACCACATCAAATCCCTGTTATGGCCAGCCCAATCTCCAGACCTGAACCCCATTGAAAACCTCTGGAATGTAATCAAGAGGAAGATGGATAGTCACAAGCCATCAAACAAAGAAGAACTGCTTAAATTTTTGTACCAGAAGTGGCATAAGGTCACCCAAAATCAGTGTGAAAAGACTGGTGGAAAGCATGCCAAGACGCATGAAAGCTGTGATTAAAAATCATGGTTATTCCACAAAATATTGATTTCAGAACTCATCCTGGGTTAAAGCTTTAGTATTGTTGTTTCTAAATGATTATGAGCTTGTTTTCTTAGCATTATTTGAGGTCTGCAAGCACTGCATTTTTTTGTTATTTTGACCATTTCTCATTTTCTGAAAATAAATACAAAATTTATTGTTTGGAAATTCGAAGACATGTTGTCAGAAGTTTATAGAATAAAAGAGCAATTTACATTTTACTCAAAAATATACCTATTAAAGAGAAAAATCAGACAAACTGTAAATTTTGCAGTGGTCTCTTAATTTTTACCAGAGCTTTAGACTGGGATACTGTTTGTGGGGTGCCAGGATGTGGAGAAGCAACAGCTCGCCCACAGCTACTGTCCTGGGCACCCTATGCAAGAAATTTTTGAGGCATTTTTTTAAATTGACTTGCTCCAAAAGACTCTTCAAAAAAACTTTATACCTAAAGGTTATGTGCAAACAGAGGCCCCTATTTTATGAAAGCTTTTATGCCAGAATTCAGATTTCAACTGAAGAATTGCGCAAAAATATTGCGACTTTTGGCATTTTCATGCCAAATTTTATGCCAGTTTTGCTCAGCCCCTGCCAAAATGGGTAGATATTTGGCAGAATGTGGGTGCTGCTGAGCAAGGCAACCATCGCTTTTCGAGTTCATTAAAAGCTGAGTTATTTGCTATGCCACAAATCTTACAGCAGACCCTGACTAGAATAATATTGTTGAGTGGTACACACAGAGTTGCATGCCACCTATTGCCTTTCCTGATTCATTAAGAGGAACGTCACACTCCACCCGGACCCCTCATCATGACCAGCAAAAAAATAATTTCGGAACTTGGCAAGTTTTTTGGAAGGATGATGTTTCAAGACAGGCTGATATCTTTTGTCCTCAAGCATCTATTTTGGTTTCTTTTCGGTCACTCATTGCAACATCTTTTTTCGAGGCTTTATATATATATATATATATATATATATATACTGTATATAATTTTTTTTTTAACTTGTTTTGAATAAACTAGTGAGTGGCTTCCAGCGGCAACATGTGAAGAATTTGATAGGTCCCTTTTTTTAAAACCCAACTAAACCTAAAAGCGCTAAAAAAGACTGAACAGCAAATCATATCTCAACAGAAACTAACGGAAAGAGTCTGAGTGTAAGGGTGTGACAGAGACTGTCGTATACCTTCCCCTGAAGACAACAATTTGCGTAGTGTGAATATTGAATTGCGGTTTTATTAGGTAATGTGAAACTTGCAAATGTAATGTGACAAATGCAAAGTGTTATAGGTACTGATGCTGCTGTGTGGGTACTGTAAGGTAACACTTCAGGTGACTTTGGTACACTCAGCTCAAGGGTAGGGAAACTGTAGAAAACTGTAGAAAATAGTCTAGTACATTGGTAGTGATAGCTAGTAACATTAGGATTGTTAAGGCAGTGGCCTCATTAGTGTAAAGTAATAGGAGTAGTGTAGGATACAGTTAAATGATTGAGATCAGTCCAGCATTGGAGGGAACTGATTCAAGTAAAAAGGGAAATCACTTCCTGGTTTAGAAAAATATTCAGGATTGAGAGTCTTCAGTGGTTGATACCTTTTAATGGCTAACTGAAAAGATGGTAACACATTGCAAGCTTTCGAGACTACTCAGGTCTCTTCATCAGGCATTGACTAATACAAAATCTGAAGGGGTCCTGGTTTAGTGAGAGAAAATGTGAGATTCGTGACAAGTGGAAGTTTAAGGTGTAGGGGCCTGGAGGCACGTGGACTGCATATCATTCTGGCAGCATGAGGTCATACTAAATTTCCTGCGGACCTTTCTGTAATGTCCAGGGTCTATGGCGTGAAGTAGACACTAAGGAGTGTGCTTTAATCCCTTCCATAGAGCGGAAGCGAGATGGGGAACTGCGAGAAGAAGATGTAAAGGATCTAGGGAGTGCTGTGATGCCGGATGGGATATCTCTCTATAATCAGGCATATCAGAGCTGAATGTAAAGCAAAGGCTTGAAATGTACTGTGTTGATGAAAACTAGAACCGGAGTGTACTGTGCCCAATACTGCGTATTAAAGACTGATGTGATTGAACAGTCCAGTAAAACTGAACTTGTTAAAGCGAACCGAGTGTCCCTTGATGTGTGTGCGACTGATCCAGGAGCCAAGGATGGGGATGCAGTGAGTGCAAAGCAAACTTCATAGCACAACACATATAGACTGGGACACTGTTTGTAGGGTGCCAGGATGTGGAGAAGCAACAGCTCGCCCACGGCTACTGTCCTGGACACCTTACGTAAGCAATTTTTGAGGCATTGTTTTAAATGGACTTGCTCCAAAAGACTCCTCAAAAAAACTTTGTACCTAAAGGTTATGTGCAAACGGAGGTTCCCATTTTATCAAAGCTTTTATCAAATCTTCAGCAGGGGAGCAATGTATGGGATACAAGGTCCTTGTATCCCACACATTGCTCCCCTGCTGAAGATTTTTTAATGCTTCAATAAATCATGGATTTTACAGGACGGTGAGTGCCATCCCATTCATTCTTTACACATACATTTCAGTAGGACAACATTTTGGATTTTAAAATCATTTTTCAAGCAGGTGTTATAAAGTACTTAAAGTATTTACTGAGACAATGAATTTTGTGTTTTCATTGGTTGTAAACCATAATCATCAACAATAACAGAAATAAACACTTGAACTAGAACACTCTTTTTGTAATGACTTTTTGTATTGAAGAAATTAAATAAACTTTTTGATGATATTCTAATTTTGTGAGATGCACCTGTATCTTACTCCAGTCCCTGACCGGAGTAATATTGTTGCGAGGTGCAATATATTACTTTGTGCTACAAACTCATTACCCAACACATTGAAATAAAGTGGTCAATTCCTTTCATTTGCCCGAATAGTTTGCAGCAGCCAGGGAGGAGAAGTGCCAGTTAATATATATTCCGTTTAACAGGTGTATACGTTACATTCTTTGTGCATCCGGTAATACATTGACAACAGAATTTATTTGTTTCTTCTTCTATTTCTTTCTATTTAATACTTATTCACCTTTCCCCACTTACTCTCTAGGTACTTGTTTAGAAGGATGGGTTTACTTTCATAGAGTCACTTTTAATTTATCCGGGTGCGATAATTTATATTTCCCCATCATCTCACAGACTTTAGTTCATTATACTATTGTTTCACATGAATAATTTAGCAAAGTTTGGATTGATTGACTCTAATTAACTAAAACTTGTTACAGGCGCTGCATCTATTGTCATGCTAGCTAGCCGCAAAGCCCCAAACTGTTCAGCAATGGCAATAAGAGGCATATTGATTTTTATACAGTATAAAAATGGGCAAAAATGAACTTGTCACAAATTGACTTAAAAAATAAGACAGCACAGTACATGGGAGCCTAGTGTGAAGTCAGGAGGAAAAACACATTGGAGGACAAATATAAAAGTGGTGCAAACAATCAGAAGAAGTGGATGCATAAGAAAATGTCTATTAGGCTATTTCTAGATGAAAGGAGCACGAGCAATAGAACAGCAATCCTGGGAGTAGTAGGGAATAAAACCACATCAATATGGCCTATATACATTTATTAAATACTAGATGGAGACCCGATGCTATCGCATCAGGGTTGCGGTAATGTCACGATGGGGGCAGGCTTTGCAGCATTGAGAATCTCTCCTCCCATGTGCTCACCCACCTATCCACTCTCTCTTTCCCCATGTTCTGACTTCTCCCATCTATGCTCTCTTCTTTGACCTGTCTACCCCATGTGCTTTCCCCCTTATCTGCTGTCTCTCCTTCCTGTGCTGTGTTCTCCCCTCATGTGCTGTCCCGTTTGAGCTGTTTCCCCCCTGTGCTCTGTCTCTCTCACCCCTGTGTCTGACCATGTACAGAACATACCACAGCTCCTGGGCAGGGGAGGAAGCAAAAGACAATACTGACATTACAGCAGGAGATCGCAGAGGATACATTTTGTGAGGTAAAATATTGTTTAAAAACAGTCAGTGAAATATTTTACCTCACAAAATGAACCCTCTGTGATCCCCTGCTGTAATGTCAGTATTGTCTTTTGCTTCCTCCCTTGCCCAGGAGATGTGGTATGCCCCGTACTTGGTCAGTCACAGACTTTTTTTATAATGAACTTTCGTTCATGGGAAAACCCCTTTAATGTGACCAGCTTCCTCTGCCTGTAGACACATCGCATATCTGCCACCGGGATCAGCCAAATGATTCACTGCGCCTGCGCATAACTCGCGCAGGTTCAGTGTGATGGTGTTCCGATGGTGGTACCGTGCAACAGGCTGCGTGAGTGTGAGTATGAGTGTGTATGTGTGTGTGGTGCGTACGGCGTATAGCGTGTGTGTGGTGTTCCGCTGGTGGCACCGCGCAATAGGTTGGTACCAGCAGCAGTTTCCATATTGAGACACCCATCACTTGGGTGTCCCAATATGGCGGTCAGTGAACTTCCTCCACTTGGAATTCTGGGATACGGTGACATCTGGAGAGAACAGGAAATGAAAACATTACAAGGCAATTATATAAATAGATACAGGTAATTACAGTGTGGTTGGTTTTCACCCTTATGAACTTTATAAATATTTTTATATATTAAACACTACAAAAAGTGTGATATGGCTAATACATAGGACTATTATGTTCATTTTTGTGCCAAAGGTGCCATCGCGTCACAAGTCCACAAATTACTTCTCCTGAACTTGGACATTTCTTATTATTACTTCTGTATTTTTTATAGAGAAAACTTAAGATGGAAACAAAATGAACATATACCCTGATGCAAGCAAAACACAATAGTGCATATAAATAACATAGGGTGCTAAGTAAACATTGTTTTTGGGGTATATGTGCATTTTGTTTTTATCCTAGGTTTTATCTGTTTAATGGCCAGTGTGAACATGCTCCTACTCGTTGCATACACACCAACTTATACTCCGGGTCATTTCTTTTAATTTTATTCTTATACAGAACAAACATTTGATATAAGATGAGTGTTTTGGAGGTAGGAGACATCTGTTCATTTTTATGTGATGAAAGACATGTTGTTATGTGCCATTTTGAAAAGTACAACCAGCAGAGTTCAGTAGCCATGTTCCAGTTCTACCCCTCCTCTCCATTGAAACCAAGTACTCTTAGTAGCAGGAAGAATGTATCCAGGTTTCCGATATTGATATTGTATTGTATACTGGGGGACTTGCATTCTGAAGCACGGTCACCCGATCATTGTACACAATGCCATTACTTCTGGAAAAACACATAAGCAGAATCATAAATGTATGTACACACAGAGGGTTGTGACAAAGTCAATAAATGGGGTGCTGGTGACAGGACTCTTAGACTCAAGGAGTTTGGTGACCCTCATAGGGGACACCGGGATTGCCAAGGACTATCCTGTGGCCAGAATGTCGGTTAATAAAACCGGGGTACAGTATCCCATGAGGTCAGGGTGGTCGAAGGTTTGCTGCACCCCGTGATAATAGGGATGAACTTCAGCCTTTTTTGAGACTTGTGGGGAAAAGCAGAGCTGTCAAAGAACACAGACAGGAGCCTGCTCAACCCTGTTGAAACCACACCACAGTCAGAGATGGATGAGTTTGCCTTGTGTGTCCTGGCTGGTGAAGAGGATGAGATGGTTACCATTGAACCTGAAATTCCTGATCTGGGGGTATCTGGTGGAAATTTTGGGACTGCCCAAATGCAGGACTTGACTTTGAAAAATGTACGTGAGAACATGACTGTGATAAATGGGATTGCCCAAGAGCCGGGGGCCGACACCAGATTCCCATACTTTGCGGTCAATGGTCAATGGGGAGTTGCTGTATCCGGTTACTAAACAGAGAGGGGAAGTATTAGAGCAGCTGCTAGTCCCGGGACCCTATAGACGTAGAGGGCTAGATCTGGCCCATGCTCATGTCTTGGGGAGGTATCTAGGTGTAGATATTACCCAAGAACGAGTCCTTCAGAGGTTTTACTGGCCTGGGTGTCACAGGGGCAATGTTAATTACTGCAGCTCCTGCCCTACCTGTCAGCTAACTGCCCTTGTATCCCACTTCCGCATGCCCCAAGTTCCATTACCCATAATCGAAGTCCCATTCGACCGGATTGCTATGGACCTGGTTGGGCCATTAGATAAATCAGCCAGGGGTCATCAGTACATCCTCATGGTAAAGGTGTCAGGCAGCGGTAGTTCCATCTCCGTCCACTATAGCCTCAGTGGCGCCGGCTTGATTTTACTCAGGTTATCGGGGGTTAATCTAGCTGGAAATCAGGTGGGATTTTTGGTCACGCCCACGGTCTTTAAATAGTCGTGCAGGCCTGTGGGTGTCGCCGATTATAGCTTGTGTTTTATGCCAAGTGGTTCCGGTCTGGAGAGGAGGTGTTGGAGAGAGAAATTCATATCTGGTGGCGTATGATCCATTGTTACCTTTTCGCCTTCCTATATTTGTGCTTTGTTTTGCCCTGTTCACATTACAGTATTGTCCTGTGTGTTTGCGGCGTGGTGTGGTTTAAGTTCTCCTTGTCTGTCATTACTGTGTGGGCTTTGGTGGTTTGACAACTCACTGGGTGGAGGGTGGAGGGTTCAGCTTAGGGCTGAGCAGGAGATAAGAAAAGGTTGGAGGCTCATGCATTTGCACCATTAGCAAAAACCCTGGGTTGAGGGTCAGACAGGGTTTTCCCTAGTTGGAGGGACTCCGCAGGGGCCCCGGGTATTTCAGCCTCCTTTGACCTAAGCCCCGCGTAACATTATAATCGGCCCAACATTTTTCCATGGATTCCATGACTTCCATAAACCGCCAGTTGGCGGCGCTGTCCTTACAGGTCACCGAGTTGAAGGGGGCAGTTCAGCAGCAGGGCCTGGTTGTAGCTAATGTGCAAGCGGCTTCTGCTGGTGCAGGTGCAGAGCAAAAGATTCCGCTGCCTGAACGATTTTCTGGGGAACGCAGCAAATTTGTCATCTTTTGGGAGGCCTGCAAGTTATACTTTCGCATGCGCCCGGTCTCCTCAGGTAATGAGGCTCAGCGTGTGGGTCTGGTGTTATCATTACTGAGTGGGGACCCCCAAGCATGGGCGTTTTCCTTACCAGCCGACTCTGCTACGTTTCATTCGGTTGATAATGTTTTTTCAGCACTCGGGCTCATTTATGATGATCCCGACAGATTGGCTTTGGTGGAATCTAAAATCCGCGCCCTCCGTCAGGGGGAACGTATGGCGGAAGACTATTGTTCAGAATTTCGCCGTTGGGCAGTAGACACACAGTGGAACGACCCAGCGCTGCGGAGTCAGTTTATTCATGGGGTTTCAGAAAGAGTTAAACAGGCCCTCCTGATGTATGAGACTCTTGCATCGTTAGAGTCTGCCATGAGTTTGGTTATTCGCATTGATCGCCGTTGGCATCAGGGGGCGCAGGAGACGCTGCCCCTGGGGGAAAGCAGGGGTGCAAGTGTGGTTGCTGCAGGTGAGCCCACGGAACCTATGCAAATTGCTGGGGTATCACATGTGCAGCGTCGCGTTCCTGGGTTCAGGAAGCATGGAGCATGTTTTTACTGTGGTAAAAGAGATCACTATGTAAATACTTGTCCTATGCTACCAAAGAAAGTCACACCGGCGGAAAACTGGTAAGCTCAGAGGGTATGGAGGAGGCCCAACTGAGCGTATGCATATCCTCCATGATGGTATCTCAATGTATGCTCCCTGCCAGGGTTATTATTGCGGGCAGAGAGCTACCAATATCAGTGTTTGTGGATAGCGGTTCCACCACCAATCTCATGGATGAGGAGTTTGCACGCATGGCAGGTTTTAAGATCGAAAAACTCCCTCATCCTATTCGCGTGGTTACTATTAATGCGGCTCCCCTCCCACAGGGGGAGATTACTGAGTTTGTAGCTGAGGTTAACCTCCACATTGGGGTCCTACATTCTGAGTGTAGGGTATTCAATAATCTCCCAGCACAAATGGTCCTGGGTTTCCCATGGTTGTCCAAGCACAACCCGGTGATTGACTGGAGAACCCAGGACATAGTCCAGTGGAGCGGTTTCTGCCAGGAAAATTGCTTGGCCACATGTGTGTCCGCCGTGAAGTCCAGCCTTCCGGAGGCATTGCTGGATTTTGCGGACGTATTCTCTGAGAGGGGTTGCTCAGAACTACCTCCACATCGAGCCTATGACTGTGAGATTAGGTTAAAACCCGGGGCTAAATTGCCAAAGGCGAGGATGTTTAGTATTTCTGGTCCGGAGAGACAAGCTCTTAAAGACTACATCGCGGAGAGTTTAAGTAAAGGGCACATCCGGCCTTCATCCTCACCTGTAGCAGCGGGGTTTTTCTTCATTAAGAAAAAAGATGGGGGGTTACGCCCGTGTCTGGATTTCCGGGAGTTAAACCAGATTACGGTCCGTGATCCCTACCCGATGCCGCTGATCCCTGATTTGTTCAACCAGGTGGCTGGTGCGAAGTGGTTTTCCAAACTTGACCTCAGGGGGGCATATAACCTCATAAGGGTCCGTCAGGGGGATGAGTGGAAGACAGCGTTTAATACCCCTGAGGGTCATTTTGAAAGCCTAGTTATGCCATTTGGGTTGACAACCGCGCCTGCTGTTTTCCAACATTTTCATAAATGATGTATTCGCTCATGTGCTGGGGAAATTTGTGATTGTGTACCTGGATGATATCCTCATTTATTCGAGCGACCAGGACACTCATTTAGAGCATGTCAGGCAGGTGTTACAGTTGCTCCGTGAGAATAAGCTCTATGCTAAGCTTGAAAAATGCGTATTTTTTGTTCAGGAGTTGCCTTTTTTGGGATATATTGTATCCGCCGCAAGGTTTAAAATGGACGCCGCGAAGGTGCAAGCGGTGCTGCGATGGGAACGGCCTGATAATCTAAAAGCGCTCCAGCGGTTCCTTGGGTTTGCCAACTATTATAGGAAGGTTATTAAGAATTTCTCTACTATAGCCAAACCGCTCACGGACATGATGAAAAAAGGTACCAATCTCGCTATCTGATCTGAGGATGCGGTGCGTGCATTTGAGCTTCTGAAAAACCGTTTTGCTTCAGCCCCCATTCAGGTGCAACCGGACGTATCTAAACCTTTTACGGTGGAGGTCGATGCGTCTGAGGTGGGAGTGGGGGCAGTACTGTCACAGGGCTCGTCCTTGAGCAATATGCGTCCATGCGCCTACTTCTCCAAGAAGCTGTCGCCTGCCGAACGGAATTACGACATCGGCAACAGGGAGTTGTTGGCCATCAAATTGGCTTTTGAGGAATGGCGACACTTCCTGGAGGGGGCGGCCCACCAGGTCACAGTCATCACCGACCATAAAAACCTGCTCTATCTGGAGTCGGCCAAGCGTCTGTCTCCCAGGCAGGCTCGCTGGGCATTGTTTTTTACAAAAAACTAGGAAGGGGAAAGGGAAATTTGTGCTCACCAAAATAGTCCTGTAAGCCGGTCGTGCCTAGGGATCAAATGGCTGACCACCATGTGTTGCAAACATGAAGAGAGAAGGAAGATCCGGCACTGGAGACTTGATAAAATCCACGATAAGTTTTATTCACATGATTTCATGATAAAACCATAAAGGGGAAACAGACCCCCACGCCTGACGCGTTTCGAACCTTACACCAGGTTCTTCCTCAGAGACATGAAACAAAACAGTTCACAAAATGATTATAAACATTCCTAATCAGCAGAGGGACTCCACACATGTGTATAATCAAAGAGGCAGACAACTAAGCCCTCAAATCACTGGTGGAGTCACTCCCTTGCAAGAAGAAAGAAAAAAAAAAGGAAAAGACCTAAACAACAATGGACAAGACATAGAATATATAAAAACATGTGCAGTACACACGTATAAATGCATAAATACATAACAACTATCAAATGACAAAAAAAAAATCTCAGCACTCAATAGAAATACATAAGATCATTTCTATAATTTAAACCTTGCGGATATCGTGCATCAAGCGCAAGTATCCAGAAGGCTTCCCGACAGTGTAGTAAATGTTCCCAGTCACCCCCTCTGGGGGGTTTCAATACCCGTTCTATTCCCTTAACTTTAAGACTGCATAAATTACCCTTGTGTATTTCAAGGAAATGTTTGGACAAGCCAGACACATTCCTACGACTGGACATAGACTCTGGATTAGAAGCGGTGATGTGCTCACTTAGGCTGGTTTCACATTTGCGTTTTTTAGCGCTGAAAAAAAACGCATATGTGCGCATGCGTTTTTTCCCCTATATTTAACATGGGTGCGCATACTTGCGCGCTTGTAAGCGCATGTATGCGATTTTCATGCGCTGCGTTTTTTTGGGGTGTGCATTTGTATTTTCCAGACGCAGCATGTTGCATTTTTTGGCCCTGCAAAAAAGCGCATGCGCACATATGCGCACGTTTTGCGCTAAAAATGGCCATTATAGCCTATGGATGCGCATATGTGCGCACTGGCATGCTCATGTATGCGTTTTTTTGCATATGCGTTTTTTTTTTTAACCATGGAATTTAGGGGTTTGGGTTAGAGTTAGGGTTAGTTAAGGGGGTTTAGGGTTAGGGTTAGGGTCAGGGTTAGGGTTGGGGTTTGTGTCAGGGTTAGGGTTAAGTATGGTTTGGTTAAGGGTTAGGGTCAGGGTTAGGGTCAGGATTAGGGTTAAGTATGGTTTGGTTAAGGGTTAGGGTCAGGGTTAGGGTTAGGGTTAGGGTCAGGGTTAGGGTTAGGGTCAGGGTTAGGGTTAAGTATGGTTTTGTTAAGGGTTAGGGTCAGGGTTAGGGTTAGCGTTAGGGTCAGGGTTAGGGTTAGGGTTAGGGTTAGGGTCAGGGTTAGGGTTAGGGTTATGGTCAGGGTTAGGGTTAGGGTTAGTTAGGGTTTAGGGTTTGGGTTAGGGTTAAGTATGATTTGGTTAAGGGTTAGGGTCAGGGTTAGGGTTAGGGTTAGGGTCAGGGTTAGGGTTAGGGTTAGGGTCAGGGTTAGGGTTAGTAAAGTCATGGTTTGGGTTAGTGTGAGGGGCCACCTAATGTTGGAAAAAAACGCAAACGCGGTAAAAACGCACTAAAAACGCATACAAACGCATAAAAACGCTGCGTTTTTTTCATGCATGCTCATAAAAATGCTTGAAAAAAACGCAGCAGTTGTATGCTTTTGTATGCGTTTTTTCAATGCGTTTTTTTGCGGGAAAAACGCGCTGCAAAAAAAAGCAAGTGTGAAACTAGCCTTAGTCTCCTCTTCAGGCTGCGTGTAGTACAGCCAATGTAATATAAACTGCACAATGTGCACTCTGCCATATACACTAAGTGTGTGGTGTTACAATTCATGTAGGTTTTAATTTTGTAGGTTTGTTGTGTACTAAAATTAACAAATTTATCTGTAATATCCATATAGCGGCACAAACCACACAATTTTTCACCACACTTATAATTGCCCAAGTAATTTAACCACGTAGGTTTAGTGCAATCAGACAAATACAATGAGGGGGACAAAAAATGACTCAAATTTTTAGCTCTCTTTGGAACACACCTATGTCCACCAGCCAATATCTGCGATAAGACTGGATCTTGATGCAGTAAGGGAAGATGTTTATTTATGATTTTAATAACACCCTTGTAATCTGAACTGAAAGCGGTAGAAAAAGTGGGAATATTTTTATTTTGATTAGTGTGTACCATGTCATTCTGCAATAAACTACTCCTAGTTTTGTTATCCACTTTCTTAATAGCCCTATTTAACATCCAGTTCTTATAACCCCTTTTTGATAGCCTGGTGCAAATTTTACGACGCTCGGATTCATAAAGAGCGTCATTAGAGCATGATCTTTTAGCACGGATTAATTCACCCAACGGTAAATTTCGTATCACATGTGGCGGGTGACAACTATCCGCATGCAATATGGCATTACCACTGGTATCTTTTCTATATAGGGAAGTATATATATTCCCCGTTTTGACATCTCCCATAATTTTAACATCCAGATATGTGGCACAAATGCCATGTATTTCGTGGGTGAATTTAATATTCAAAGAATTAGTCCCAATATACTCAAAAAACTTAAGCATGCCAGGAGAGGGAGATACATCACAACGATCAAACCACAATAGGATCACGTCATCAATGTATCTCCCCCACCACAATACATTGTCTAAATAGGGATTATCCATAGTATATATATATTTGTTCTCCCAAAAGGACATATATAAGTTGGCCAGAGTAGGAGAAAATTTTGACCCCATCGGGCAGCCACACACCTGAAGATAGTACTTAGTGTCAAATTTGAAAAAATTGGTGTTCAAAAGATGTTGTAACGCCATAATGATAAATTTTTTAAGATCAGAACTGAAATTACTTTCTTCAGTCAAAATGGTGGAAACAGCAGATAATGCCAAATCATGAGGTATACATGAATATAGAGCAACAACATCACATGTTATCCATGTGTGGTGAGGCCCCCATGCAACCTCCTGAAGTGCCTGCAGAAGCTGTTTGGTGTCTCTAATGTGACCTGGTGTTTTCAAAACCAAAGGTTGTAATTTTCTATCTATCCACTCGGAGAGTTTTTCATTAACCCCTCCAATACCGGCCACTATGGGCCTGAAAGGTGGAGGAAACACGCCTTTATGAATTTTGGGTAAGGCGTGAAATACAGGACACACTGGTTTATCCACATATAAAAAATCAGCCATGCGCTTGTCCAATACTCCCAAAGCAAGACCCTCCTGCAAAATCACAGATAAACCCTGCTGAATACAGCTTGTAGGATCATTGTTGAGAGGATGATATGTATTAATATCAGATAACATGGATAAAATTTCATTGCGATATAGTAGTGAGTCTAGAATCACCACTGACCCCCCTTTGTCTGATTGGCGGACCACTATATGTTGGTTCTTACTTAGTAAATGAAGCGCATGCTGCTCAATTGCAGATAAATTCATACAAGACTGCACATCTGAATCCAACAGAGATTTAACATCACGTTCTATTGCCCTCTGGAAAGTATCCATAATGGGCACTCTAGATATCAGGGGATAAAAAGCGGGGTTAGATATCTGTACATTTGTGTCACATTGTACTGCTGTATGTTGATTTGTGTTCTCCAAACTAGACAACATGTCAAACAAAATTTGATCTCTAACAGGAGCAGCAAGTGGTAACAAATCAACATTGTTTGAACTCAAGGATGATATATCAGAAAATTGATTACCAATACCAGACTCAGGAGTAAAGAAATGTCTCTTAACTGTTAATAATCGCACGAATCGATTGACATCACATAATGTTTGAAACAAATCCCCTCTACATGTAGGAACAAAGGAAAGTCCTCTCTTCAAAACGCTCAGCTGAGCTTCACTCAGTATGGTAGCTGAAATGTTTATAACTGTTGTCTGCCTCTTTAATTATACACATGTGTGGAGTCCCTCTGCTGATTAGGAATGTTTATAATCATTTTGTGAACTGTTTTGTTTCATGTCTCTGAGGAAGAACCTGGTGTAAGGTTCGAAACGCGTCAGGCGTGGGGGTCTGTTTTCCCCTTTATGGTTTTATCATGAAATCATGTGAATAAAACTTATCGTGGATTTTATCAAGTCTCCAGTGCCGGATCTTCCTTCTCTCTTCATTGTTTTTTACACGTTTTAACTTTCTGGTGACTTACCGTCCTGGGGCTAAAAACACCAAGGCGGATGCCTTGTCCAGGTGTTTTCCGGGGGGAGAACCTCGGGAAGATCCGGTACCCATCCTCCAGGAAGGTGTAGTGGTTTCAGCTCTCACGACTGAGGTAGAGGCGGAGATTGACGAGGCCCAGGAGGAGGTACCGCCAGGACTTCCAGCTAATAAGTCATTCGTACCCCTTCATCTTCGTCTTAAAGTGTTGGGGGAACACCACGACTCTGTCCTGGCCGGTCATCCAGGGGTTAGGGGCACCTTGGAGCTGGTATCGCGCCGCTTCTGGTGGCCAAAAATCTGGCAGGACGTGGTCTCGTACGTGACAGCTTGCATCACGTGCGCCAGGGCCAAGTCGCCCAGAACCCGTCCTGCTGGCACTCTACAGCCACTGGAGGTACCTAGTAGGCCATGGACAGAAATCTCCATGGACTTTATCACGGACTTGCCTGCCTCGGCGGGGAACACGGTCATCCTGGTGGTGGTTGATCGATTTTCGAACATGGCGCATTTTGTGTCGTTGCCTTCCTTGCCCAACGCGAAGAAGTTGGCTCAGGTCTTTGTGCAGGAGGTGGTCAGACTACACGGAGTTCCGTCGGACATAGTGTCTGATAGGGGGACCCAGTTTGTGGCGAAGTTTTGGAAAGCTTTTTGCTCACGATTGGGGATCAAGTTGTCTCATTCGTCAGCGTTTCATCCGCAGTCAAATGGTCAAACTGAGCGCATGAACCAAAATCTGGAGCAGTATTTACGATGTTTTGTGTCTGACAACCAAGAGGAGTGGTCGACGTTCCTTCCCTTGGCCGAGTTCGCATTAAATAATCACCGCCAAGAATCATCGGGAGAGTCTCCGTTCTTTTGTGTTTATGGGCACCATCCTCAATTTTGTACCTTGCGTCAGGGGGGCTCTGGGGGCGTCCCAGAGGAGGACCGGTTAGGAGTTCAACTATCATCGGTCTGGAGGAGTGTGAAACAGCGATTGCTGAGCATGAGTGCAAGGTACAAACGTGTGGCTGACGCTAGACGCGTGCCAGGTCCGGACCTGTGATTGGGTGTGGTTAGCTACTAAAAACATAAAACTCAAAATTCCATCATTGAATTTGGGTCCAAGGTTTATTGGCCCTTTTAAGATTGCTGCCATCATTAACCCGGTTGCTTATCGGTTGGAACTTCCTGTGGTATACAAGATACACAACGTGTTTCACAGGGCTTTATTGAAAAAGGTGGTAGGCTCTGTGGACACGACGCCGATGCCACCTCCAGTCATGGTGGATGGCGATTTAGAGTTTGAAGTCTCCAAGGTGGTGGACTCTCGAGTACTGCGCCGTTCTCTTCAGTATTTGGTACACTGGCGGGGGTATGGTCCGGAGGAGAGGTCTTGGGTACCAGCCTCGGACATACATGCGGATCGGCTGGTCAGTTCCTTTCACCGCCGTCATCCGGACAAGCCGGGTCCTATGAGTCTTGAGGGCCCTGGGGTCCCTCGTAGAAGACGGGGTACTGTCATGTCGGACGCTATTCACACCACTGCATCCGGCAGGCAGCGGTAGTTCCATCTCCGTCCACTATAGCCTCAGTGGTGCCGGCTTGATTTTACTCAGGTTATCGGGGGTTAATCTAGCTGGAAATCAGGTGGGATGTTTGGTCACGCCTACGGTCTTTAAATAGTCATGCTGGCCTGTGGGCGTCGCCGATTATAGCTTGTGTTTTATGCCAAGTGGTTCTGGTCTGGAGAGGAGGTGTTGGAGAGAGAAATTCATATCTGGTGGCGTATGATCCGTTGTTACCTTTTCGCCTTCCTATATTTGTGCTTTGTTTTTCCCTGTTCACATTACAGTATTGTCCTGTGTGTTTGCGGCGCGGTGTGGTTTAAGTTCTCCCTGTCTGTCATTACTGTGTGGGCTTTGGTGGTTTGACAACTCACTGGGTGGAGGGTGGAGGGTTCAGTTTAGGGCTGAGCAGGAGATAAGGAAAGGTTGGAGGCTCAGGCATTTGCACCATTACCAAAAACCCTGGGTTGAGGGTCAGACAGGGTTTTCCCTAGTTGGAGGGACTCCGCAGGGGCCCCGGGTATTTCAGCCTCCTTTGACCTAAGCCCCGCGTAACAAAAGGACTACGCTACGTGGTACCCGGAAGCTGTACCCCTGAGAAACTCCTCTGCCCGGAGTATAACACAAAAGCTAGTTCATATTTTCTCCTGAACAGGCCTGCCAAAAGAGATCCTGATGGACCAAGGGACACCATTTATGTCCAAGGTATTGAGGGAGTTGTGTAAGGCCCTTCAGATTACCCAACTTAGGACATCGGTATACCATCGACAGACAGACGGCCTGGTGGAGAGGTTCAATAAGACCCTGAAATCCATGTTGAGAAAGGTCGTGGAGAAGGATGGATGAGATTGGAATTGCCTCCTGCCATACTTACTGTTCTCCATCAGGGAAGTTCCCCAGGCTTCTACAAGATTCTCACCCTCCGAGTTGTTATACGGATGGCACTCCCTGGGACATCTAGATGTTGCAAAGGAGACTTGGGAAGCAGAAGCTACACCCCACTGAAGTGTCATCGAGCAAGTGGCCCAATTGCAGGATCGAATCGCAAGGGTGATGCCGATTGTGAAGGAGAGCCTCCTTCAAGCACAAGAAGCCCAGGCGAGGGTCTACAACTGGGCCACAAGACTGAGACAGTTTAGCACTGGCAACCGGGTTCTTGTGTTGATCCCCACAGGGGAGAGTAAATTTCTGGCCAAGTGACAAGGGCCATACGAAGTGGTTGAGAAGTTAAGTGATGTCAGCTATAAAGTCCACCAACCAGGGAGAAGGAAGCCATACCAAGTGTACCTTGTTAACCTGCTAAAACCATGGCGAGACAGGGATCCGGTAGAAGCACCATGTGGTGGAGCATGAGATCCTGACTCAACCATATGTGAGGGTGACCAAAGGCCGTATCGGTTTCCGGAAGCTTGCCGTGAGGTGATCTCCCAGGAGGTGAAGAGAATGTTGAGCCTGAGTGTCATCGATCACTCAAAGAGCGACTGGTCCAGCCCCATTGTCCTGGTGCCAAAACTAAATGGAGAGTGGCGCATCTGTAACGATTACAGGAAGCTTAATGAGGTGTCCAAGTTTGAGACGTATCTGATGCCCTGGGTCGATGAGCTTATTGAGAGGCTAGGGTCAGCCAGGTACATCACTACCCTGGACCTGACAAAGGGGTACTGGAAAATTCTCCTGTCTCCAGGTGCCAAGGAGACGATGGCCTTCTCTACGCCTGAATGGTGCTTTCTATATACCAGGATGCCGTTCGGAGCCCCACCCACCTTCCAGAGGGCTCTGGACCAGATTTTAGACCCTCACAAAAAATACACCGCCGCGTATTTGGACGACATTGTTATTTTCAGCCTGGATTGGGGAAGTCACTTGCCGAAGGTCCAGGTGGTACTCAATGCCCTAAGGAAAGCGGTGTTTACTATAAACCTGAAGAAATGCGCCTCAGGAAAGAGGAGGCAAAATACTTGGGCTAATTCATTGGAAGAGGCAAGATAAAGCCGCAAGTTGACAAAGTGGAGGCAATCCAGATGTGGCCACAGCTGGTCTCCAAAAAGCAGGCCAGGGCATATCTTTGAATCATTGGATATTATCAGTGATTTATCCCGAACTTCACCATGATAGCTGTCCCCCTGACTGAACTTCTCAAGGGCACAAAGTCGATGATGGTCAAATGGTCCTCGGAAGTGGAGATGGCATTCCAGGAGATGAAGCTCTCTCCTGTGTCGACAGCCAGTCTTGGTCGCACCCTACTTCACAAAGGAGTTTGTGCTCCAGACGGATGCCTACGAAGTCGGTTTAGGAGCTTTACTGTCCCAGGTAATAGATGGCAACGAACACCCAATCCTAAACCTGAGTAGGAAACTCTCCCCCTTTGAGAAGAACTATGCCATCGTGGAGAAGGATTGCTTGGCCATCAAGTGGGCAGAAAGTTCAGGCTAATATCTGATCATGCGCCCCTGAGATGATGAGGGAAAAGAAGGTGAAAAATGCTCGTATAACTAGGTGGTTTCTGGCGCTCCAAGACTTCACTTTCTATGTGGAGCACAGGGCAGAGAGGTTGCATGTGAATGTAGATGCCCTGTCCAGAGTCCCCTGTTTAGAGAGTGAAGGTAAGTCACTGGTGAAGTGATGGAGGGGAGATATGTGTCACTCCGCATGATCGCGTCAGTGATGTAAAACCAGATTAGATTCCTCCAGCACTGCGTGTTGAGACGGTATATATAAATTATATGATGGGCTGGTTTTAGTGGACATTCATAGAGCGGGAGGGAGAATATCCACGTATCGCCTCCTGTGTGATGTCAGAATCATGTGATCAGTCACATGGTGAAGGAGTCACAAAGTCAGGGCTTAAATGGCTTACTGGCAGAGCTTCCAGTGTTCAGTGGTTCCTGGAGAGATAGGACTCCAGGGAGTGTTGCGCTCTAAGCGTGCACATTGCTGTCTGTTAGCAGGTTGATTCCCCTAGGAAAAGGACTGTGTTTCTTTCTTTTGTTTCTTTGTTTTGCTGTTTTTTTTTGCCTGGAGGGCTGTGTTTACTTTTAAGCTTGGTTTATGCTGATATAATAAACCAAGCCTTTCCTTAAAGAAATGGTGTTCCGGATATACCTCTGTGTCCAGACGAGTGAGGCACTCTACCACATGGACTTTTTTGAAGCCGTCATAAATTATGAGTTTTTAGTGGAAACCACTTCAGGAAATGCTACTTCTTTGGTGAGTTTTTTTGTTTTCTATAATAGTTGGAGCGCTTTCCATTTGGAAATGCTTCAAAGAAGTGTCATGCACTTTTTTTTCTTCCACTGGGTGTTTTCCGAAGCCTGAAGAGAGAAAAATGGTCAAAAGATTGCACATATAAACAGCATGTCATTTTACAATAGAAATGAATAAAAAGAGTCTGTCTTTTTGAACAATTATTTTTTGCCATTTTTCATAGCCAAAACACTCAAGAATGGTTTCTACAAAAACTCTGCATGCACAAACCATTAAAGGAAGTGAATTTAAAAGTTTGGAAATCAAAGCGATGTTTCAAAAACACATTCTAAATTTTTTTTAATTACCGTATACACTCGAGTATAAGTTGACCCGAGTATAAGCCGACCCCCCCTAATTTTGCCACAAAAAACTGGGAAAACTTATTGACTCGAGTATAAGCCTAGGGTGGAAAATGCAGCAGCTACTGGTAAATTAAAAAAAATAAAAATAGATACCAATAAAAAGTAAAATTAATTGAGACATCAGTATGTTAAATGTTTTTGAATATCCATATTGAATCAGGAGCCCCACATAATGCTCCATACAGTTCATGATAGCCCCAAAAGATGCTCCATAGAATAATATGCCCCATATAATGCTGCACAAAGGTTATGGCCCCATAAGATGTTCCACATATTATCAGAAAACAGGTGAGTTCCAGCAGGATCCACAGGAAATCTTGTTCACTTAAAAAATAACTTTTATTGATTATCATAAAAATATGAACAAATATGATGTTCAATGCAAAAATAGCATAGTATACCATGATTAAGACCTAGAGTCAAAACGCGTAGGTTTATGCTGCTACATGTGTTGTGCTGCTAGTGCTATTTTTGCATTGAACATCATATTTGTTCATATTTTTATGATAATCAATAAAAGTTATTTTTTAAGTGAACAAGCTTTCCTGTGGATCCTGCTGAAACTCACCGGTTTTCTGATTATCTCTTCTGAGGCTGCTCAGCCCAGTCCGTGCAGGATCAAGCACTTGGAACTACAGCAAATATGGGTGAGCTGATGAACTTTTTCTTTGTTCCATCGATTATGCCCCATATACTGCTCCATAAAGGTTATGGCCCCATAAGATACTCCATAGATTATGCCCCATAAGATGCTCCATAGAAAAGGCCCCATATGCTGCCCCCATAAGATGCTCCATAGATTATGCCCCATATGCTGCCCCCATAAGATGCTCCATTGAATATGCCCCCATATGCTGCCCCCATGAGATGCTCCATAGATTATTCCTCCATATGCTGTCCCTATAAGATGCTCCATAGATTATGCCCCAATATGCTGCCCCTATGAGATTCTCCATAGATTATGCACCTATATGCTGCCCCCATGAGATGCTCCATAGATTGTTCCCCCATATGCTGCCCCCATAAGATGCTCCATAGATTATGCCCCTATATGCTGCCCCTATAAGATGCTCCATAGATTATGCACCTATATGCTGCCCCATAAGATGCTCCATAGATTATACCCCTATATGCTGCCCCCATAAGATGCTCCATAGATTATACCCCTATATGCTGCCCCCATAAGATGCTCCATAGATTATGCCCCCATAATCTAAAAATGACATAATCACCTCTCCGGTGCTGGGGCCAGGTGCCGGTGTCACTCCTGGCACCTGAGATATTCACCTGTCCCCCAGTCCATCGCTGCTTGCTGCTGTCTGGCACGTCATCTGCCGGTGACATTCAGACTGCAGGGGGCGCGGCGTGCACTAACCACGTCATCGTGCCTTCTGCTGTCTGAATGTCACTGACAGATGATGTACCAGACAGCAGCAAGCAGCGATGTACTCCGGACAGGTGAGTATCGCTATACTTACCAGTTCTGGCACGGTCTCTGCAGCCCCCAGCTTCTCCGCGATCTCCCTTCCTGCCTTCAGCGGTTACGTGGTACCGATCATTACTCTCATGAATATGCGCATATTCATGAGTGTAATGAGCGGTACCATGTGACTGCTGAAGGAAGGGAGATCGCGGAGAAGCTGGGGGCTGTAGAGACTGTTCCAGGACGGGTAAGTATGACCTGACACCCCCGCCCCCCTCACCCTTCGACCCCCTGGTGTATATGACTCGAATATAAGCCGAGAGGGGGACTTTCAGCCCAAAAAAATGGGCTGAAAATCTCGGCTTATATTCGAGTATATACGGTATTATGGACCAGAAAAGAGAACTGCTCTTTAAACATATCCTGTCGTTTCACTCTGCCCTAAACACAGGCATCATGAATCAAAACCTGGGTTCGTGATGAGTTGATTGCAGTCTCCCTATGTGTATGGCCAGTTTTAGACAAAGTGGAACCCTAGGCAAAAGTTAAAAATGGGGCCCCAAATGGCCACATATTGCACCATCACACAGAAACATTTAGGTTGTATTTAAATAGTTGAGTTCAGGCTGTTAAATGAGCGTGATTGACAGTTTTCAAGTCATTCCGTGCCTGTTTACCAGCCTCAGGCTGACAAGGATGACTGGCACAAAACCATCACTAACAGATCAATTTGTCCCCATGAAGTATCATGTTATATCATCAGCAAATCTGCAAAATACACCAGGTGATGTGCTGCCGAGAATAATTCTGGCATAAGCAATCTTATCACCCAATGATTTGGCAGCATTTTGCTTGTTCGTTGACCATTGCCGAAACATTGGCTTGCAATGAACTTTTGTCTGTGCTGCCGGCATTTATAAATATGGATGCCACACACACCGTATGTGACACAAACACTGTATGTTACACGCACGTATACAGTACACACTCTGCATGTTACACATGCTCATGCTGAAATACCCGGTCCTCTCACACTGGGACCAGAACACCTGGTTTCATTAGACAGGCAAGGGTTTTGCGTATGCTCTTGCAAAGGTCGCAATGCCATTATGCGATAGGTCTTGGCATCATGTATCAAGGCGTGCACCATGACCTCTGCAGATGTATGCTTAGAACCACCACAGCTTATATGGTTCTACAATGAGTGGCGGTGCTGTGCAGATGTAATGAGGACCAATTAGGATGATTCTGAGAGGTGGAGCAGCTTGATAGGTGAGCGTTGAGTATAACGATTCTTTTTATTTTTAGATAAAACATTTATTATGCTCTGGGGTCTAGAGAGAACCCAGACCATAATAAAGGACATTTAATTCTTATAAAATAACTTCTCTGCAAATTGAATTTCCCAGAAAAATCTGAACAAACATTCACTCATCTCTAACACAACCATATGAATATACATAGAACACATATGAACACACATATATACACAGAGCAAATACAAACATATGTATATGCAGAGCACATACAGTACATACAGACATACCCTGATGATCAAAAGAGTAACAATGTTTTGAACTTTTGACTTTCAGGCTCCAGTTCTCACCATCAACTACTGTTTTAAACGTGAGACTACCATCATTTTATAGGCAATCATTTTACTATCTGATACATAAATTTGACTTGCAACTATTTAGCATATGATTTGTTATGCAGATTCTTGTCATGTCACTGCATTGTTACTGTTTTGCTCCTGGTGGTGAAAAAATATTTTTCTTCCTGTATACTATAAATTACAAACTGTTCTCACATTGCCTAATAGCTCAGTGTGTTGTTAGGGTTATGCCCAAGCGAAAGGTCACTGGTTCAAATTGATGAGCAGCCATGAAGATTTCCCAAGAAAATAGAATCGTCCAGCTCATCAGTGGCGGTCTCTCGGCCAAGAACATTCCCAAATTGCATCATGTGAGTACCATGACAGTTGAAAGAATACAAAATGAAATCTGTCCATCCATTCAAAAGAAAAGAGGTGGACGTCTATGCAAGATATCGGAGTCAAGAAGTTGGATCATCACAAGGTCTATCAGTTCTGGCGTAGCAAACACGGCAGTGGAGTCTGGAATGGTGTCCTGAAAGGTGAAGAAGCATTAGCTTCAATATCATCATAAGAGGCGTTGGCTCGAGGTTACAAAAAAGTATAATAAGTGGAAGTAGAAGATTGGAAACGGGTGATTTGGAGCAATAAGTACTAGGCACTAATTGATATGGAGTTGTTTCACAGCCAAAAGTGTGGATACTTGACCAGGATCAATGGTGGTCTCAATGCTGAGCTATATGTGAGTGTCCTACAAGATGAGTACTATGGATATGAAAAGGACAACATAGTGCTCCAGCAGGACAACGACCTGAAGCATACGTCGAGTTTGACAAATAAATGGTTCAATGGCAATGAAGCAGAGGTGTTGGATTGGTCCCCAGTAGAGTTGAGCGACTTTGGTTGGATCGGGTTTCATCCACTCAATGCCGACTTTTATTTCCCATTGACTTGCATTGGGGTGGGGTTTCGGACGAAACTCCGACTTTTTTGCCCTAGTCGGACCAGTTTCATCCGACTCAAATTTTGTTTCATTTGGGTTTCACGAAACCTGATCCGACCAAAGTCGCTCAACTCTAGTCCCCAGATCTTATCCCAATTGAACATTTGTTGGTAGAATTGTAGAAAAAGCTGTATACATACATAAGTGAGTTGACGAGTATGCACCAAATATGGGAATGTGTAGAAGAGACCTGGAATCAAATTTTGATTGAGACATACTTGAATCTGATCGAGAACATGCCCAGAAGGATTCAAACAGCGATGAAAGCCAGGGGTGGATTTACAAAATTATGACAAAGTTATAAAAATAGAAATTTGGATTTTTAGGAGCAAAACAGTAACAATGCAGTGACATAGCAAGACTCTGCATAACTAATCATATGGAAAATAGTTGCAAGTCAAATTTATGTATGAGATAGCCAAGATGATTGTCTATAAATTGATGTTAGTCTAACTTTCTAAGCAGTAATGGATGGTAAGATATGGAGTCTAGAAGTCAAAAGTTCAAAATATTGTTACCCTTTTGCTCATTAGTGTATATGTCTAAACTGAGCACATACATACACATATATGTATAAACAGAGCACATACATAGACATGTACTGTATACATAGAGCACATTTATAAAGACACTTGCATACTCAGAACACATACAAATATGTATATACAGAGAACATACATACAGACATATATGTGTACACAGCGCAAATACATACATACTGTATGTATACACAGAGCACATACATAAAGACACATTTATAAACAGAGCATTAACATACAGACACATGGACAGAGCATGGAAGGGTATCACTATAATAGACTATGGGAACACAGTATACAGGAATCACTTTAACTTGGGAGGGAGGACCTGGCAACATACAATTGCACACACCAATATACCTAACACTAAACTATAGGGTTGCTCAGGCACCTCCAAATTGGGGGGGTTGCCATATATATATAAGTTGCCTTCCAGCTATTGGCTGGGAGACATCTTGCAGGTGATTACTTCAACTAAATGCCTCAAAGCTGTCAACTGGGGACATTTTGCCATGTACACACACTGAATCTTTAAGGCTAGCTTCACATTTGCGGACGGAAGAGCTGTGGACTTCCTCAGTGAAGCTCCGCCCCCTGCCATGCCTCCTCCGGTCAGCTCCGCCTATGGCCACTGGCCACATACTTCTGCATGCGGCCTGCGTACCTATCTTTAGCATTGTGTATGCAGGCCATGCCGCAGCATGCAGATGCCTCCACATGCGTCATTTTGACAATGCGGAGAACAAAACAAATTCCAATATGCTGCACTCAGCGCAGGTCGCCACACCGTCAAAACGATGCATGCCGAGGCATCTGCATACTGTGGCACGGCCTGCGTACACAATGTTAAAGATAGGGTATGCAGGCCGCATGCAGAAGTATGCGGCCATAGGCGGAGCTGACCGGAGGAGGTGCGACAGGGGGCGGAGCTTCACAGGGGAAGTCCACAGTCCTCCACAGCTCCTCCATCTGCAAATGTGAAACCAGCCTTAGAGCAGGGGTGTGTGCACTTGCTTACTAGACACTCCACCAGAACACAGTGCGGTGCTCACAGAGGAGAGGGAGGAGGCACACAGGACCATTGGTGCGGCCAGGGAAGTGAGTAAACCGGTGTCCTCACATAATGGGAGGAAGGAAATGATGCCGAGGCACTAGCAGATGTAACACCTCTTACACATCTCAACTGGAATTTTGAATCACTCCAGTTGCAAACTGCTCCAAGTCTCTCATATTTGAAGACAAATCAAAAAACTGACCGCCACATTCAAACAAGAATTAGGTGTGAACAGGTGCACTAGAAATATGAAAAATTGAGAATGCTTAGTGCATAAATAGGCCAATTCATGTGTACCTGGTAGCCACGGTAAGGCGATTCTCATATACCAGTACCTAATGCCAATCCTCTCAGACAGTCTACAACTCTATAGGAACCTAATGTGAATTCTCTCCTAGACTAAAGTCTAATATCTTCGTGGAGGGGTAGTGATCCTGTTGTAATTAAAAACGCCTGAAGCTAAGGGGCAGAGTGCTCAGTCAGAAGGCCAATGCATGCAAATTAAAAAACTGATCGTCACATCCAAACATGAACAGGTGCCTACCTAGAGTCGCCAACTCATATACAATCAAACAAAAGTCAGGTTCCCTTTAATAAGTATGTGTTTAAATCCTCATAAAACAGGGATAGAACATGTATAAAAATCTACCCCTGGTAAAATGCCAGGTTTTGTAATCTAAAAAATGATTCCAAGAAGAATAATTTCAATTAGTTTTAAAATCTTTGTCTCCTTTAAATTTGGATTCTGATCTGAGCTCTGGCTGGGCCATTCCAAAACTTTAACTTTCTTTTGGTGAATCCATTATTTGATTGATTTGGAGGTATGATTAGAGTTGTTGCTGAAAGGTGAAATTACTTTTTATCTTCATCTTTTTAGTTGAGGCCGGAAGGTTTTGTTGCATTATTGACTGATTTTTGAAATAATTGATAATTCCTTCCATCTTGCGTGAAGCCCCAGTTCCAGCTGCTAAAAAACAGACTCAAAGCATAATGCTGCCTCCACCATGCTTCACTGTGGGTATGGTGTTCTTTTGATGATGTGCAGTGCAACTTTTTGCTAAACATACATTTTGGAATTATGGATAAAACTTTTAACCTTGTTCTCATCAGACCATAATACATTTTCCTACATACAGTGCCTACAAGTAGTATTCAACCCCCTGCAGATTTAGCAGGTTTACACATTCGGAATTAACTTGGCATTGTGACATTTGGACTGTAGATCAGCCTGGAAGTGTGAAATGCACTGCAGCAAAAAAGAATATTATTTCTTTGTTTAATTTTTTTTTAAATTGTGAAAAGTTTATTCAGAGGGTCATTTATTATTCAACCCCTCAAACCACCAGAATTCTGTTTGGTTCCCCTAAAGTATTAAGAAGTATTTCAGGCACAAAGAACAATGAGCTTCACATGTTTGGATTAATTATCTCTTTTTCCAGCCTTTTCTGACTATTTAAGACCCTCCCCAAACTTGTGAACAGCACTCATACATGGTCAACATGGGAAAGACAAAGGAGCATTCCAAGGCCATCAGAGACAAGATCGTGGAGGGTCACAAGGCTGGCAAGGGGTACAAAACCCTTTCCAAGGAGTTGGGCCTACCTGTCTCCACTGTTGGGAGCATCATCCGGAAGTGGAAGGCTTATGGAACTACTGTTAGCCTTCCACGGCCTGGACAGCCTTTGAAAGTTTCCTCCCGTGCCGAGGCCAGGCTTGTCCGAAGAGTCAAGGCTAACCCAAGGACAACAAGGAAGGAGCTCTGGGAAGATCTTATGGCAGTGGGGACATTGGTTTCAGTCAATACCATAAGTAACGTACTCCACCGCAATGGTCTCTGTTCCAGACAAGCCCGAAAGGTACCTTTACTTTCAAAGTGTCATGTCAAGGCTCGTCTACAGTTTGCTCATGATCACTTGGAGGACTCTGAGACAGACTGGTTCAAGGTTCTCTGGTCTGATGAGACCAAGATCGAGATCTTTGGTGCCAACCACACACGTGACGTTTGGAGACTGGATGGCACTGCATACGACCCCAAGAATACCATTCCTTGGCAGATTGTTATTAATTCAGTACACAACCAGTACTTGAAAGAAATTCCTGTAGCTCCTGTAAAGTTGATTTTGGCTTTTTGGTAGCCTCTGGACCAATTTCTTATTACATTTCCATCAGTTTTCGAAGGTAATGTCCATTTTGCCAAATGTAACTCTCTTATGGATAACTGTCTTCAATGTTCCATGGTATATCAAGTGGCTTGGAAACCTTTTGGTAGCCTTCTCTTGATTGATAACCTTCAACAATGAGACCCCTTTGCTGTGTTGTAAGCTGTTTACGAACCATAGCTTCTGCGGTAAAATGCAACTAAGAAAATATAATTTCCACTGAATGTGATTCACAGACACCTGTGAGGCTTAATGATGTGCAAAGCAACGGTTATTTCAATTTATTAATTTTAATTTCCAAAAAATACAGTATAAGTATTGGTCCACACAGGAGGGAATTGCTGCAGATTTTCACAAATAAAATCTGCAGTGGAATACAGGAGCAGGTAAGAAGGTGAAACGTCACTTATCCAGACTTTTTCTGACAACATTAGTTGTGCAAAATCTTCAATGGAATCTAAAGCTAATTTTGACGTTTACCTTTAGATCTAAGGCTACTTTCACACATCAGGTTTTCGCCGTCAGGCGCGTTCCGGCGTCGCGCCGGATCCGGCAAATGTTTTGTAAAACCGGATGTGACGGATCCAGTTTTCTGCCGGATCTGTCTTGTGCATGACAGCCAAAACCGGATCCGTCTCATGCAGTTCATCCGGTTTTCGATCCGTTTTTCGACGGATTACGCCGGATCCGTTTTTTAAAAACGCCCCTTGTGGCCTTCCGAACGGGATTGGCTACTGAAAAACTATATATACCGTGTTCCTACAGCCCTTCTTTGACAGGTTGTAGAGGAGAAAGTGCAGGTTGGAGAGAAAAGCAAGTGACTGGCGAAGATGGATGTTGTGATTGGAAATATTTTGAAGAATTTGGCGGATTTTACAGCGGAGGCGAATCGTTTGAGGGTGATTGTTCTGGAGAAGGAGAGAACGAGACAGCAGCGCATCAGGCATCGTAGACGAAGTTTGTGGATCCACCCCATCACAGCCAAGAGAATGACGCGTGGGGTCTATTCTACACTCTGCATGTACCTTAGACGAAACCGGATACATTTTTTGGATATGTTCGGATGAAAATGGAGAATTTTGATTACTTGGTGGAGCGCATTGCACAACTCATAAGAAAATCGGACACCTATTGCCGCTTCTCTGTTTCACCCGCAGAGTGTCTGATGGTGACTTTAAGCTAAGCCACATTTATTGGATATGCTCGCATCAGAGCACACTTTCACCGCAATCTTGTTGGTGGTAGTTTGTATCTCCAAGTGTTATAGCTGAGTTTTGGTATGTAATGCTGTGATTTTAAACTAATTGATTGTTTTTTAATTCCCCGCAGATTTCTTGCAACTGGAGAATCCCTTTCGTCACTGCATTTCCAGTACAGACTTGGGATTTCCACCATATCTGGAATAGTGAAGCACACATGCCGTGCACTGTGGGACTCCTTAGCTGAAGAGTTTTTACCAGAGCCCACTACAGAGAGGTGGATTGAAATTTCAGAAAAGTTTCTACAGATATGTCAGTTTCCGAACTGCTTGGGCACTGTGGACGGGAAACATATCCGCATTGTAAAGCCAGCTGGATCGGGATCGGAATATTTCAATTACAAGAAATATTTTTCAATTGTCCTCATGGCCATCGCTGACGCGGAATACAAATTTATTGCTGTTGATATTGGGGCCTATGGCCGCTCCAATGACTCTCAAGTTTTCAAACTGTCTGCCATGGGGCGTAAACTGTATGGAAACACCTTCCAGTTCCCATCCCCTAGACCGCTGCCGCAAACATCTGGTCCACCTATGTCATTTGTCTGTGTAGGGGATGAAGCCTTCCAGCTGTCAGAACACCTTTTGAAACCGTACGGTAGCCGAGGATTGTAAAGAACAAAACGCATTTTTAATTATCGCCTCACAAGAGCAAGAAGAATGGTTGAATGTACCTTTGGTATTCTGACAGCCAAATGGCGGGTCCTATTGACTGCGATCAACCTCAAGATAGAAACTGTGGACGAGGTGATCAAAGCTTGCGTGGTACTCCACAATTTGTTATCTGCAAGGAACCCATTTCCATTGAGGACACCTCTGAAGAAACCACCTTGCAAGATTACCATGACATTACCACTAGAAGTTCTGTGACGGTTTCAGTAATGAGGGACAATTTTGCACTATACTTTATGTCACCTCAAGGCAGAGTACACTGGCAGAATGACAGAGTGTGAAAGATTTGTGCCCTTAACCAAACTTGTGTACCTTCTGTACCAACAGTATATACCTTTGCCAACCAAAGTTGGCTATCTTGTCATGGTCTTACTATTTTTACCTTTAGGCCACAGGTGTGTACCTGGTTGTGTTTTATGCAAAGTATTTCACCTTTTAACAAAAGTTGTGTACATTGTTAGGAAATCATCAACAATAAGCACAACTTTTTAGGTGAAATACTTTGCTTCAAACACAACCAGGAACACAACTGTGGCAAAAAGGTAAAATTTATTTACCTTTTACCTACAGTTATATACCTGGATTTGAGATCCTTTTTACCTTTTAAATACTCTGTATTTAACCTTTTTTTTTAAAATATTTCGCCGCAGAAAGAAATGACAGACAACCAGTGTAAAACAATAATTAAACTTTTATTGAAAAACTTTTTTTGTAGTAAACTGTTTTGAAATTTAAATAAACTTTTTTAATAAAGCTTTGAAACCATAAAATTGGTCATTTTTATTTAAATTCACACATATTTATAAATTTGTGTGGGGTGGAAATACTGCTGGAGGGGCTGCGGGACACTTCGACACTGGGAGTGTGGAGAGAGGACTGGGATCGTGGTGGGGAAGGAACAGTTAGAGGTGAAGGTGTGGAAAAAGCTAAAGAATGGGTGGACATGTGGGAGGCAGAAGAGGTGGTGGGTGGTAGAGTGGAGGGTTGGGCAGGGACTGTAGGAGCAGATGATGTTGATGGAAAGTTGTATGGGGAAGGAGTTTGGTACGGGGAAGGAGTTTGGTACGGGGCAGGTTGCTGGAAGTGTGTTGATGTCTGGTACTGGGGAGGTTGCTGGTACTGGGGGGGTGGCTGGTATGTAATAGGAGGGGGAGGATGGAAAGTGGCTGGAGGGGGTGAGGGGGAGGAACTACTGGGGTGGGAGGAGGAGGTTGGGAGGTAACCTGCTGTAGAGCACCGTGGCACGAATGCATTACATGCATCTGCTGGGTAGGAGATAGTGTTGCCATGCGCTCCACAACAGACCTGAAAAAGGTGTGGTTTGGCGAAGATCTTGCTTCTGAATGCATGGTTTGCAGAAGTGTCTTCACCTCCAGAATGCTGGAGTTGATCTGCTGAAAGCCTGCGGAGATTTGCTCTGACAAGACTTTTAGACAGTTCTGGAAAGATGCATTCAGATGCAAGAACTCTGGCGCATAAGTCTTTTCCTGACCCCTCTGCCACTGCCGCCCAGTACCCGCAGGTGTACTAGAGGTGGCAGGGGCAGAAGGGTGGGGTAAAGGGAAAGCGATCTCCTCACCAGCAGCTTCATGTAATGTAGGCGGCTACGATGCTCCTGTGCTGGTGGATGGGACAGATGGGTTGAATGTGTGGGAAGGCTGGGAAGGTGCAGATGTACTGGGGCGGTCGAAGTGTCCCTCGGTGCTGGTCTCCTCAGGGATCGCCTCAGAAGGGTCCAATCGTGCAGGCTCCCGAGTGCTGCTCACCGTGCTGTGGAATAAAGAGAAAAAAAAAACAATTAAAATAGTGACATGGCATGGCCCTGGCTGAAAAAAAATTGTTACGTCTAAACATTTTTTTTTTACATGTGGTGTGTAATATTTACCTTCTGGTGACCATTGTATCCCGGAGGAACGACAGGGCTCGTGCGTACTTGTACTTGCTCCTGCGTCCTCCAGATCCACTCGGGGCCCGCATCTCTTTATTGAACTCCTTCTTGAAACGATCCTTCACAGACCGCCACCGCTTCGCAATTCTGTCCCCTGAAACGAGAAAGGACAAAGTGGTTAGTATACAACATCAGTGTTTCCCAAACTCCAGTCCTCATGGTCCCCAGGGGTCATGTTTTCAGGATTTCCATAGTAAATAGAAATCCTGAACACATGATCCGTGGGGACCACGAGGACTGGAGTTCGGGAAACACTGGTTTACATCAAGCAACCGGTACTGTATATACTTACGCTCTTTAATCTGGGCCCGAGCATCGAGGTCCTCCCAGCGGTCCACAAGGAGCGAACAGATTTCCTCCCAGAGCCGTCGGGTAACAATCAGGTCAGCATGGCGGCGGTCAGCCATATTCCATAGCGGCTCCCTTTCTCTGACGAGATCGATGAGGTGGTCCACATCAATTCCTCCATCCTCACCATCTGAATCGGGAACACGCTGTGAAGGCTGTTAAAGTAAAAGAGAAAAATAGCAAAATTAGGCACCACACTTTAAGACATGAAATAAAAAGTGTACCAAAATTTAACTTAAATATTATACTTACACGCTGGTGACCGCCGCGTTGCTGTCGCCGACGACCCTGGGAGGCACTGCGAGGACCTCTTGGCCGAGCACCAGATTGGGAAGACTAGAGAAGAAAAGAAAAAAATGTATGTGTTTGGATGTTGGCATATTTGTTTGCTGTGTGATGTCTGCGGTACATTGTTTTCTATGTGTTGTGTGTAGTGTGATGTTGTGTTTCTGCGTTTGATACAGGAAACCTACCAATTGTGAGCCCACTCCAGGTGTCTGTCCACCCCTTCCTTCTTCTTCTGGGAGCTCCTCTTCAGCTTGTGATTCCTGTTTTGAAATAAAAGGCAATGAATAGACATATATTACAGAGATGATGGATTTTGGAAATAAAAACTTACCATCAAACGCTGACGATGCGAGGGAGGGCTCCCAGAAGAAGATGTGCTGTCCTCTTGCTGGCCAGACTCCATGGCTGTGGGTGGTGCTGCTGCTGCCAGTGCTGCTGCTGCATCTCTTGGGCGGCTGTTGAATAAAGAGAAACAAAGGGCCAATGAATATCTTGATATTCCATGGCCCTAGTTTTGAGGAATGGGGGATTTGATAATTACCGTCTCTCATCTGCTGCTGGACTCCCCTCCCATTGTTCAGCATGTTCGCTTTGCTCCATTTGGGGTGGTGGTGGTGCTGATGGTGCTGCAGTGGTCTCCTGCCTTCTCCTGCGCCTGGTTCCTGTCTTGGGTGGCATGTTGGGTGTGGCTGAGGGTCCCACTGTCATGCTTTTATATATGTGTGCTGTGGGCAGAGCTACTGAGCATGCTCAGACCCAAAAAAACGGATCCAGCCACCGGATGCGGCTTTCGCCGGTTCCGGCGCATTGCGGCGCTCATAGACTTTCATTGTGTGAAAAAGCCGGACGCGCCGGATCCGGTGGGTCCGGCTTTTTCGCCGGAGACAAAAAACGTTACAGTAGCCGTTTTTTCCAGACGCCGGATTGCGACACATTGCCGGATCCGGCGAAAACCGGACAAAACGCATGGCCATCCGGCGCGATCTGGCGCAAATGCAAGTCAATGGGGGGGAAACCGGATCCGGCATTGCATTTCGCCGGATCCGGTTTTTGTCAAAAGAGCCGGATCGCGCCTGGCGGCGAAAACCTGATGTGTGAAAGAGGCCTTAAGCAAAATGGACAGATTTTTTTTGTTTAAAATTCTTTCTACTTTTTAGGTCTGGCACTAAAATCGTCATGATTTGATATGGATTTTCTTGCAGATTTCCTTGCAATTTGTTGCTTTTGTTATTTGTAGAAGTATCCTCAGCAAATGCAACCCATATGGTCTCAGATACTTAGGATTTAGAGATATTTTATATCTTATTCCTGCTAACTTAATAGAATGCAGAGAAATTCTGCCATATGCACATGAATACCCTGCATATAGTCATCTACATACAATACTTTGCATGTAAAAACCTTGCATTTCGTGTAGCACATACGTTTATTACAAGGGCTCTCAGACAGCAGTGGTTTATTAATCAGTGATGCTGCAGAGTTCAACAAATAAGCTGAATATTCCCAAGTGTGATATAGACAATTTGAAGAAACTTGCACTGTTTATCACCAGTTAACAAATAACTGCCTAGAAACATATGCTTTGTGCCTTATACTCAGCCGCACATCTGCTCTCCAGACACTTGAGATTTTGTTCTAGTGCTAAGATGGCGCAATAAGTTTTTTTTGAATACATTATATGGAGAATTTAAAGCAAATCTGTAACCAGGTTTTTGCTATCGGATCTGAGAGCAGTGTAATGTAAAGACAGAGACCCTGATTCCATTGATGTATCACTTACTGTGCTGCGTGTTGTATTTTTTCCCATTAAATTACTGTTTGCGGAAGATCTTCTGCTTCTCTGAATGCTGAGCTCTGCGCAACCACGCCCACATCAGTAATTGGAAGCTTTCTTTGTGCACTGTGCATAGACAGAAAGCTGCCAATCAGTGGTGGGGGTGGGGTTATACAGAGCTCGTGAATATGGAGAACTACATGGCAGCAAGTTTACTAGTCCTCTAGTGATAATCTCCTGTTGGCAAATTGCCCAGTAAGTGACACATCACTGGAATCAGGGTCTCTGTTTCTACATTATACTGCTCTCAGATTAGGTGACAAAAACTTGGTGATAGATTCCCTTTAAGCACCTAGACATTAGATATGACAAATAGTGATGAGCGAACATGCTCACCACTACTCGGTATTCGCCTGAGTATCTCTATACTCATGGTGCTCGGCGAGCACAGAGCATTTCCGGGATTATTATTCGGCTGGAGTTCGGGTTTCCACCCTGCAATTTTGGCGCTCTTTAGAGCACCAATCAACATGCAGGGATTGTCTGCCACGAACTGTAATACCACAGCCATCTTTGTTGTGGTATTACAGTGATAGGCTGGCCGCACAGTGTCATCAGATCTGTAAGAGACCTGCCGCCACCCTGCTCGTCACAGTCACATCTGGAATCAGACAGTGTAGAGAGAGCTGCTGCTGAGATAGGGAGAGATTTGGTGGTTTATAGGTTAGTGTGGGTATACCATAATAGAATCCACAAATCCAGCTAAACCAACTGTCCTTGTAAGAACTAATTACAGGGTATATAGATAGCAGTGCCAGGTAGGCAGGGAGTGTATATGGCTATATACACATCAGTGCAAGGCATGCTGGCACTGTATGTGGTTATATAGATATCATTGCATACATCAAGAGGGTCCACTACTGTCTTCTGCTGCCAATTACATATATGCCTAGCTCCAAGAATCAGTGGTTAGGAATATTTTTGGGGGGCATATTAATTCTGATTATTTTATTCCAAAGCAATCCAGACCCACTTTTCTCTCCATTTGCTTGTTGACACTGCAGACTACAGCCAGATCCTTTTAATACTACAGCGTGAAAATCCAGCTATTTTAAATGGCTTTGCCCATCCCAGGGATCACATCTGTGCGTGCAGAAAATTCTGGAATTTTTTGTGGTACTGTAGTATTTTTTGGAGTGTCTTATAAAAATGTGTCACCATTTTGCTGACAAAAAAATATTTAGCTGCTAAAAAAAATTATTTATCTGCCAAAATAAATTTAGCTGTTCAAAAAATATTTAGCTACCAAAAAAATATTTAGCTAGAGTTCATACATTTAACACTGTTTTGTCCGCCACACGCATCGCATATCATTGCGTTAAATATTTTACAATTTAACAGTGTGCTATCTCCGTCAGACACCTGATCTATCTGTGGCCTACAAATTGTGGCATTTCAGGGCTACATTTCACTGTATTTGCTGTCTGTGACCCTATTTCTATACACTAATTTGGGGTACAAAATTTAAAAATACAGGCCACATATTGAACAGTCTGGTATCTCCGTCAAACGCCAGATCTATCTGTGGACTACAAATTATGGCATTTGAGGCCTACATTCTACTGTTTTTGCTGTGTCTTACCCTAGTTTTTGACACCAGTTTGATAACCAAAGCTCACTGCCAGTTCAGCCATTTGTAGTGACCGTGCAAAATATTGTAGTCCATTTAAAATGGGCAAGGGACGGGGAAGTGGACATGATGGTGATGGTGCATGCAGTCGCAGAGGCCGCGGGCAAGCTGAAATTGTGCCACAACAAACACCCACATCTTCTCACCCGCCCTTCATGACCCAATTATTAGGGGCCTGCAGAAGGACATCACTATTGAAACCAGAGCAGTATGAAACAGTTGCTTGTTGGTTAGCGGATAATGCTTCGGGTCAGTTTGCCACTACTACCACCCCGTCTTCCACACGGTCAAGTCTGAGTAGCTGTGAGTCTGGACTGCATATTCCTCACCCTGATCCTCCTTCCTCCCACCATGCCAATTGCCAGGAGACAACTGATCCCACAGTTGGACACTCCGAAGAGCTGTTCAGTTTTCCATTTATAGATTCGGGCCTCTCACCCTGTCCACTTGAAGCAGGTCAAGATGAGATTGCATGTAACGATGCCCAAATATTTGAGCAGACACGGTCACACAAAGGCAATGGTGGGAACGTGTCACAAGAGGGGAACAATGATGAGACACAATTGCCAGCAAATCAGGAGGAGGACCAGGGTGCAGAAGAGGAATGAAAGGTGGTGGATGATATAGTAACTGACCCAACCTGGCAGGAGGACATGCAGAGCGAAGACAGCAGCACACAGGGGGATGGAGGCACAGCACCCCAACAGGCAGTAAGAAGCAGTGTGTTGGCCGCAGACAGAAAGTGGGCAACCGTTCCTTGTATCACCAGCATAACGGAAGTTGGCAGTACAACTGTTAGGTCTTCCCGAGTCTGGTTGTTTTTAAAGACTCTGCCGATAACCCCAAACAGGACATTTGCACCACCTGCCATGCGCGCATCAGCAGGGGTAGCAAAACTAACAGCCTGACCACCACCAGCATCATCAGGCACATGGCAGCAAAGCACCCAACTTTGTGGGCTGAACCCCAGGCTCCAGGAATAGTGTCTGTGGGTGAAAACACTGCTTCTTCCATTGTTGTGCGTGCAAGCCAATCTCCTGTCCATGGTGCATGCGAAGATGCCTCCTGCCCTGCACCTGTTGTTGCCCACACTCAACTACCACCATCATCAAGCACGTCCACATCCTTGTCCCAGTGCAGCCTTCAGTTGTCCATACCCCAGTCATTGGAATGCAAGCATCGAAATGTTGCCTTTTATGCTTGTGGAGATGGAAGCTTTCCACAACCTGATGGTGGCGGGCGTCCCAAGGTACTCGGTCCCCAGCTGCCACTATTTCTCCCGATGTACCATCCCTGCATTAAACAAGCACGTGTCCCTCAACACTACCTGTGCCCTGAACAATGCTGTTACTGGGAAAGTCCACCTAACCACGAACACGTGGACAAGTGCTTGTGGGCAGGGATGCTACATCTCACTGACGGCACACTGGGTTAATATAGTGGAATCTGGGACCCAGACGGACCTTGGAATGGAACACGTCCCCCTGACACCGAGGATTGCGGGACCTATGTCAATCAGGGTTGCCCCCACAGTCTACAGCTCCTGCACCTCCTCCTCCTCCTCTTCAGCCTCCATCTCCAAAATTAGCACAGCAGTCACAAGCTGGAAGCATTGCAGCACTGCCTCAGCCAAGCGTCAACAGGCTGTTCTGAAGCTAATATGCTTAGGTGACAAACCGCGCAATGCTGAAGAGTTATTGACAGCTCTGAAAGAGCAGGCAGATGTGTGACTGACATCACTGAACCTACAGCCAGGCCTGGTTGTGTGTAACAATGGCCCGAACCTGGTCGCGGCTCTGAGGCACAAATGTACAAATGACTGGTAATATGCTAGGGATAGGGATACTTATCTAATTTTCTTGACATAAGACCTCAGGAGTGGACATGAATGTCAGACATATGTACCATCCTCTAAAACTTTGAGGAATCCACCAAGATGGTGAGCGGCGATGATGTCATAATTAGCGTCACCATCCCGCTTCTCTGCATTCTGAAAAGCTCTCTGCTCACAATGAAAGAGGATGCATTGCAGGCAGTGCATGAGGACAAGGAGCAAGGAAGCATACAGGGTAATTACACACAGCCCATCCTTATGTCATCCCATCGTGGATTGGTTGACAATGAGGAAGACGAGGAGGAGGAAGAACAGGAGCTACTGTCATGCGCTTATAGACGGTACTACAAACACAACTGTCATACAGTCTGTTCAGCATGGATGGCCTGAGGACAGGGAGGAGGAGGACACCATGGTCAGTCGTCCTGTTGGTGAGGACATGGAAGGCTTGCTTGCTACCAGGCTGGCCCGCATGGCTGACTTTATGTTGCGCTGCCTTTCCCTTGACCCACGCATTATGAAAGTTTACGGTGACACTCATTACTGGTTAGTGACACTTCTAGACCAGTGCTAAAAGGAAAACTTTCAACCTTTTCTTCCAGTGACAGACAGGTTTTTTAAAATAGTGCAGTACCAGAGGGCCCTTGTTGCGGAATTATTAAAAAATTCCCATCTGAAAATGCTGGCGGCAGACGTCACAGTTTGTTGGACAACCTAAGAGTACAGGCGAGAGAGACACAACTCCAATCCAGCAGAGGCAGGGGAACATTGGCAAAGTTATGGGAGAGTTTTCTAAGACCCTCCCATCGCCCTTGTCCAGAGGCGTGGGATAATGTCACAAGGAATGGAATGTTTTGGAAGGTGTTGAGGCAGTACCTTGCTGACCGTACCAACATCCTCCGTGATTCCTCTGTGCCTTTTAATTATTGGGTATCCAAGCTGGACACGTGGCATGAACTGGCTCTCTACGCCTTGGAGGTCCTGGCCTGCCCTGCCTCTAGCGTTTTATCAGAGCTGGTTTTTAGTGCCACTGGTGGAATTATAACTGATAAGCGCATTCTCCTGTCAAACTGAAAATGCAGACAGGCTGACTCTTATAAAATGAACAAGGGCTGGATTGGGCCAGACTTCTCTACACCACTGAATGATAACAGCGAAACCTAACCTCCAATACAGTGTCTTTTATTGGGAGGTGTATTCCCATGCACCTCTTCACACACACAGATGGGTATGCGCTTCCTGATTTTGGCTATTTGGTGTCATCCGCCTCCTTCTCCTCGCCTCATCATCCACCAGACTACCACCTCTAGAACACGAGGGTGACCGTGTTGAGTGCTGCTACAGCCACTCTATTTTGTTGAAAGGGTGTTTATGATGCCCACCCAAAAATGTAAAAAAAATATGTACCCCACAGGGGGAAATTCTATCAAAGCAACCTGGGCTTCCATAACACCTCAGCAGTGTTACAGGCTAATCGCCTACATGCAACACCGCATTGATGCTATAATTGATGCAAAAGGAGCCCCAACCAAGTATTGAGTGCATTTACTGAACATACATTTCAGTAGGCCAACATTTTGGAATTTAAAATCATTTTTTGAAGCTGGTGTTATGAAGTATTCTAATTTACTGAGATAATGACTTTTGGCTTTTCATTGGCTGTTAATCATCAACATTAACAGAAATAAACACTTGAAATACACACGTGGTTAAAATTGTTGTTACCCCTCGTTTAATGACAGAAAAACCCACAGTGGTGACAGAAATAACTTGAATTTGACAAAAGTAATACTAAATCATAAATCTATGAAAATGAACGATTGAAAGTCAGACATTGCTTTTCAACCATGCTGCCACAGAATGTTTAACCCCTTCACTACCAAGGGTGGTTTGCACGTTAAATCCCGGGCCAATTTTTACAATTCTGACCACTGTCCCTTTATGAGGTAATAACTCTGAAACGCTTTCATGGATCCCGGTGATTCTGACATTGTTTTCTCATGACATATTGTACTTCATGTTAGTGGTAAAATTTAATTCAAATAACTTGCGTTTATTTGTGAAAAAATGGAAATTTGGCGAAAATTTTTAAAATTTCGCAATTTTCCAACTTTGAATTTTTATGCCCTTAAATCACAGAGATACAGCACACAAAAAACTTGATAAGTAACATTTCCCACATGTTTACTTTACAACAGCACAATTTTGGAACCAAAATTTTTTTTTGTTAGGAAGTTATAAGAGTTAAAAATTGACCAGCGATTTCTCCTTTTTGCAACACCATTTTATTTTTACGGACCACATCACATTTGAAGTCACTTTGCAGGGTCTATATGATAGAAAATACCCAAAAGTGACAACATTCTAAAAACTGCACCCCTTAAGGTGCTCAAAACCACATTTAAGAAGTTTATTAACCCTTTAGGTGCGTCACAGAAATTTTTTGAATATTTAAAAAAAAGAACATTTAACTTTTTTTCACAAAAAAAATACTTCATGTTCATTTTTTTTATTTTACCAAGGGTAACAGGAGAAATTGGACTGCAAAAGTTATTGTGCAATTTGTCCTGAGTACACTTATACCTGATATGTGGGGGGGAACCACTGTTTCGGTGCATGGTAGAGCTCAGAAGGGAAGGAGCGCCGTTTGACTTTTTCAATGCAAAATTGGCTGGAATTCAGCTCGGACGCCATGTCGCGTTTGGAGAGCCCCTGATGTACCTAAACAGTGGAAACCCCCCACAAGTGACGCCATTTTGGAAACTAGACCCCCCAAGGAACTTATCTAGATATGTGGTGAGAACTTTGAACCCACAAGGGCTTCACAGAAGTTTATAACGTACAGCAGTACAATTAAAAAATCATATTTTTTCCACAAAAATGATCTTTTCACCCCCAATTCTTATTTTTCCAAGGGTAACAGGACCCTAAAAGTTATTGTGCAATTTGTTCTGAGTACGCTGATACCCCACATGTGGGGGTAAACCACTATATGGACGCATGGCAGAGCTCAGAAGGGAAGCAGCGCCATTTGATGTTTTTGGCTGGAATTGAGATCGGACACCATGTCGCGTTTGGAAAACCCCTGATGTACCAAAACAGTGGAAACCCCCCACAAAGGACACCATTTTGGAAACTAGACACCCCCAAGGAACTTATCTAGATGTGTGGTGAGCACTTTGAACCCCCAAGGGCTTCATAGAAGTTTATAACATACAGTCGTACAATTAAAAAATCATATTTTTTCCAAAAAAATGATCTTTTCACCCTCAATTCTTATTTTTCCAAGGGTAACAGGACCCTAAAAGTTATTGTGCAATTTGTCCTGAGTACGCTGATACCCAACATGTGGGGGTAAACCACTATTTGGGTGCATGGCAGAGCTCGGAAGGGAAGCAGCGCCATTTGACGTTTTTGGCTGGAATTGAGATCGGACATCATGTCGCGTTTGGAGAGCTCCTGATGTACCAAAACAGTGGAAACCCCCCACAAGTGACCACATTTTGGAAACAAGACCCCCCAAGTAATTTATCTAGATGTGTGGTGAGCACTTTGAACCCCCAAGGGCTTCACAGAAGTTTATAATGCCCGGGCATGAAAATAAAAAAATCGTATTTTTTCCACAAACATGATCAATTAGTCCCCAATTTTTTTATTTTCCCAAGGGTACCAGGAGAAATTGGACCCCAAAAGTTGTTGTCCAATTTGTCCTGAGTATGCTGATACCTCATATGTGGGAGAAAACTACTGTATGGGCACACGTTGGGGCTCGGAAGGGAAGTAGTGACGTTTTGGAATGCAGACTTTGAGGGAATGGTCTGCGGGTGTCATGCGCGTTTGGAGCACCCCGATGTACCTAAACTATTGAAACTCCCCACAAGTGACCCCATTTTGGAAACTAGACCCCCCACGTGTTACGGTGGCGGAACACGCTTAAAAAAATATAAGCGTGTTCGCCGCCCGGGGTCCACCGTGTGGCAGATGGAAAGACCGCTGCTAACAGAGGCAGAGCACTACGGCGGTAGTGTGCACTGGGTATAACTGCACCCAATATGCACAGAGGCAAGCTCTGTTCACACACAGAGCTGCACGCACAGAGTATACAAAAATGCTGAGTCTGTTCTATGTCACAGACTGACAGCAACACAGATACGGTATTTAACCCCTTCCTGACATCCGACGTACTATCCCGTCCACGGTACCCGGGCCCGTATGACCGTGGACGGGATAGTACGTCTACCGCGATCAGCGGCGCCCACGTGGTGAGCGCCGCTGATCGCGGCCGGGTGTCAGCTGATTATCACAGCTGACACCCGGCACAATGTGTCAGGGGTGGTCACGGACCGCCCCCGACACGTTAACCCCTTGCACACTGCGATCAAACACGATCGCTGTGTACCGGGGGTTAAAGGGAAGCATCGGCAGGGAGGGGGCTCCCTCCGTGCTTCCCTGAGCCCCCCACGGCAGCGCAATGTGCAGCGCTGCTGCGGGGGGCTCCATTCCTCCAGGCCCCCAAATCCGAGATGGCGACGGGGGCCTTCGGGGGCTTGAGGAAGCTGGCTTCCTCAGTGCCTGCAAAGCGCAGGCATGAGGAAGCCTTCTGCAGTGCCTGTGTCAGATCGCTGATCTGTCACAGTGATCTGTGATGTGACAGATCAGCGATCTGTCACAGGACAGTGATGTCCCACCTGGGACTATTTAATAAAGTAAAAAAAAAATAAAAAAAGTGTAAAAATAATTAAAAAAAAATCGCCAAATATATTAGAAAAAAAAAAAATATATTCCCCCAATAAATCCATTTTTTGGAAATAAAAAAAAAAAAAACAATAAAAGTACACATATTAGGTATCGCCGCGTCCGTAACGACCCGCCCTATAAAACTGTTCCATTAGTTAACCCCTTTAGCGAACCCCTTAAAAAATAAAAATAAAAAACGAAGCAAAAAATAATGATTTATTATCATACCGCCAAACAAAAAGTGTAATAACGCGCGATCAAAAAGTCGCATATAAATATCCATGGTACCGCTGAAAACGTCATCTTGTCCCGCAAAAAACGAGCCACCACACAGCATCATCAGCGAAAAAATAAAAAAGTTATAGCTCGCTGAAGAAAGCGATGCAAAAATAATTATTTTTTATATAAAATAGTTTTCATTGCATAAAACCGACAAAAACATAAAAAAAGACCTAAATGAGGTATCGCTGTAACTGTACTGACGTGAAGAATAAAACCTCTTTATCAATTTTACCGCACGCAGAACGGTGTAAACGCACCCCCCCCAAAAGAAATTCATGAAACGCTGGTTTTTGTTCATTCTGCGTCCCAAAAATCAGAATAAAAAGCGATCAAAAAATTCCACGTGACCGAAAATGGTACCAATAAAAACGTCAACTTGTCCCGCAAAAAATAAGCCCTCACATGACTCGGTGGGTCAAAATACGGAAAAATTATAGCTCTCAATATGTGGTGATACAAAAACTATTTTTACAATAAAAAGCGTCTTTTAGCGTGCGACAGCCGCCAAACATAAAAACCGCCATAAATAGTAAATCAAACCCCCCGTTATCACCCCCTTAGTTAGGGAAAAATAATAAAATAAAAAAAATGTATTTATTTCCATTTTTCCATTAGGGTTAGGGTTAGGGTTAGGGCTAGGGGTGTGTTGGGGTAGGGTTAGGGCTAGGGTTAGGGTTAGGGTAGGGTTAGGGTTAGGGCTAGGGTTAGGGTTAGGGGCGTGTTGGGGTTCGGGTTGGAGTTAGAATTGGGGGTTTCCACTGTTTGGCACATCAGGGGCTCTCCAAATGCAACATGGCGTCTGATCTCAATTCCAGCCAACTGGAAAAGTCAAATGGTGCTCCTTCCCTTCCAAGCTCTGCTATGCGCCCAAACAGTGTTTTATCCCCACATGTAGGGTATCAGCCTACTCAGGACAAATTGCAAAACAATTTTTGGGGTACAATTTCTCCTGTTACCCTTAGGAAAATAAAAAATTGGGGGCAAAAATATCATTTTTGTGGAAAAAAATGATTTTTTTATTTTCACGTCCGAGTGTTATAAACTTCTGTGAAGCACTTGGGGGTTCAAAGTGCTCACCACACATCTAGATAAGTTCCGTGGGGGGTCTAGTGTCCAAAATGGGGTCACTTGTGGGGAGTTTCAATAGTCTAGGTACATCAGGGGCTCTCCAAACGCACATGACACCCGCAGACCATTCCATCAAAGTCTGCATTCCAAAACGTCACTGCTTCCCTTCCGAGCCCCGACGTGTGTCCATACAGTAGTTTTCTCCAACATATGGGGTGTCAGCGTACTCAGGACAAATTGGACAACAACTTTTGGGGGTCCAATTTCTCCTGTTACCCTTGGGAAAATGAAAAAATTGGGGACTAATTGATCATGTTTGTGGAAAAAAATACGATTTTTTTATTTTCATGCCCAGGCATTATAAACTTCTGTGAAGCCCTTGGGGGTTCAAAGCGCTCACCACACATCTAGATAAGTTCCTTAGGGGGTCTCGTTTCCAAAATGGGGTCATTTGTGGGGGTTTCCACTGTTTAGGTACATTAGGGGCTTTCCAAAGGCAACATGACACCCACAGACCATTCCATCAAAGTCTGCATTCCAAAACGTCACTACTTCCCTTCCGAGCCCTGACGTGTGTCCATACAGTAGTTTTATCCCACATATGGGGTGTCAGCGTACTCAGGACAAATTGGACAACAACTTTTGGGGTTCAATTTCTCCTGTTACCCTTGGGAAAATAAAAAAAATTGGGGACTAATTGATCATGTTTGTGGAAAAAATACGATTTTTTTATTTTCATGCCCTGGCATTATAAACTTCTGTGAAGCCCTTGGGGGTTCAAAGTGCTGACCACACATCTAAATAAGTTCCTTGGGGGGTCTAGTTTACAAAATGGTGTCATTTGTGGGGGGTTTCCACTGTTTAGGTACATTAGGGGCTCTCCAAAGGCAACATGACACCCGCAGACCATTCCATCAAAGTCTGCATTCCAAAACATCACTACTTCCCTTCCGAGCCCCGACGTGTGCCCATACAGTAGTTTTCTCCCACATATGGGGTATCAGCATACTCAGGACAAATTGGACAACAACTTTTGGGGTCCAATTTCTCCTGGTACCCTTGGGAAAATAAAAACATGGTGACTAAAAGATCATGTTTGTGGAAAAAATACGAATTTTTTATTTTCACGCCCGGGCGTTGTAAACTTCTGTGAAGCACTGGGGGGTTCAAAGTGCTCACCACACATCTAGATAAGTTCCTTGGGGGGTCTAGTTTACAAAATGGTGTCATTTGTGGTAGGTTTCCACTGTTTAGGTACATTAGGGGCTCTCCAAAGGCAACATGACACCCGCAGACCATTCCATCAAAGTCTGCATTCCAAAACGTCACTACTTCCTTTCCGAGCCCCGACGTGTGCCCATACAGTAGTTTTCTCCCACGTATGGGGTATCAGCATACTCAGGACAAATTGGACAACAACTTTTGGGGTCCAATTTCTCCTGGTACCCTTGGGAAAATAAAAAAATGGTGACTTAAAGATCATGTTTGTGGAAAAAATACGAATTTTTTATTTTCACGCCCGGGCGTTGTAAACTTCTGTGAAGCACTGGGGGGGTCAAAGTGCTCACCACACATCTAGATAAGTTCCTTAGGGGGTCTAGTTTCCAAAATGGTGTCATTTGTGGGGGGTTCCACTGTTTTGGTACATCAGGAGTTTTCCAAACGCGACATGGTGTCCGATCTCAATTCCAGCCAAAAACGTCAAATGGCGCTGCTTCCCTTCCGAGCTCTGCCATGAGCCCAAATAGTGGTTTACCCCCACATGTGGGGTATCAGCGTACTCAGGACAAATTGCACAATAACTTTTAGAGTCCTGTTACCCTTGGAAAAATAAGAATTGAGGGTGAAAAGATCATTTTTGTGGAAAAAATATGATTTTTTAATTGTATGGCTTTATGTTATAAACTTCTGTGAAGCCCATGGGGGTTCAAAGTTCTCACCACACATCTAGATAAGTTCCTTAGGGGGTCTAGTTTCCAAAATGGTGTCATTTGTGGGGGGTTTCCACTGTTTTGGTACATCAGGGGTTTTCCAAACGCGACATGGTGTCCGATCTCAATTCCAGCCAAAAACGTCAAACGGCGCTGCTTCCCTTCCGAGCTCTGCCATGCGCCCAAATAGTGGTTTACCCCCACATGTGGGGTATCAGCGTACTCAGGACAAATTGCACAATAACTTTTAGGGTCCTGTTACCCTTGGGAAAATAAAAATTGGGGTGAAAAGATCATTTTTGTGGAAAAAATATGATTTTTTAATTGTACCGCTGTACGTTATAAACTTCTGTAAAGCCCTTGTGGGTTCAAAGTTCTCACCACATATCTAGATAAGTTCCTTGGGGGGTCTAGTTTCCAAAATGGGGTCACTTGTAGGGGGTTTCCACTGTTTAGGTACATCAGGGACTCTCCAAACGTGACATGGCGTCCAATCTGAATTCCAGCCAATTTTGCATTGAAAAAGTCAAACGGCGCTCCTTCCATTCTGAGCTCTGCCATGCGACGAAACAGTCGTTCCCCCCCACATGTCAGGTATCTGCGTACTCAGGACAAATTGCACAATAACTTTTGCAGTTCAATTTCTCCTGTTACCCTTGGTAAAATAAAAAAAATTGAACCTGAAGTATTTTTTTTATGAAAAAAAGTTAGATGTTCATTTTTTTTAAATATTCAAAAAAATTCCTGTGACGCACCTAAAGGGTTAATAAACTTCTTGAATGTGGTTTTGAGCACCTTAAGGGGTGCAGTTTTTAGAATGGTGTCACTTTTGGGTATTTTCTATCATATAGACCCCTCAAAGTGGCTTCAAATGTGATGTGGTCCTAAAAATAAAATGGTGTTGTAAAAATGAGAAATCGCTGGTCAACTTTTAACCCTTATAACTTCCTAACAAAAAAAAATTTTGGTTCCAAAATTGTGCTGATGTAAAGTAAACATGTGGGAAATGTTATTTATCAAGTTTTTTGTGTGCCATATCTCTGTGATTTAAGGGCAAAAAAATTCAAAGTTGGAAAATTGCAAAATTTTCAAAATTTTTGCCAAATTTCCGTTTTTCTCACAAATAAACGCAAGTTATTTGAATGAAATTTTACCACTAACATGAAGTACAATATGTCACGAGAAAACAATGTCAGAATCACCGGGATCCATGGAAGCGTTCCAGAGTTATGACCTCATAAAGGTACAGTGGTCAGAATTGTAAAAATTGGCCCGGTCATGAACGTGCAAACCACCCTTGGGGGTGAAGGGGTTAAGGTCACAGGAGTAGCCTTAAACCGCAGGACTACTCCGTCTAGACCTACCATAACAAAAGATGCGGAACGTCGCAACCGCGAACTTTCGACAGACTGCAACCGCAGCGCGGTGTGCACGGAGCCACAGAGGAGACACCGCAAACTCGCTGGCGCGATGCAGGACGCTAGCTGCTGGAAAAGTATAGCTGGAGCGCGCTGACGCTAGCGCTGCTACTGGCGGCTGCCCAATCACTCACACAATCGTAATATCAGAGGAAAGGGGTTTCATAATAAGCCAGTCACCAGTCCAAGCATCCATCACCATACATACTGCAGCAGTATGAAAAATACTAACGCATGGCATAGCGGCCATGCGCACTTTTTATAGCGTTCGGGACCTGCCGGAAATCTCCAAAGCCCTGAGCATAACCAATCAAATCAGGAGCAGGACCTGAGCACCTGACTCCTGAACTCCAATGAGAGCTAGTCCCGTGAGCATGCTCAGAAGCTGGGACAAAAGACAGCCTCTGGAGACAAATGTGTGAATCTGGATTCCCGCATAGGCATTATAGAACCCAGATTCCTAACACCACGGAACTTATCTAGATGTGTGGTGAGCACTTTGAACCCCCAAGTGATTCACAGAAGTTTTTAACGCCCGGGCGTGAAAATAAAAAAATTATTTTTTTCCACAAAAATGATATATTTGCCCCCAATTTTTTATTTTCCTTAGGGTAACAGGAGAAATTGGACCCCAAAAGTTGTTTTGCAATTTGTCCTGAGTAGGCTGATACCCCAAATGTGGGGGTAAAACACTGTTTGGGCGCATGGCAGAGCTTGGAAGGGAAGAAGCACCATTTGACTTTTTCAACGCAGAATTGGCCGGAATTGAGATCCAACGCCATGTTGCATTTGGAGAGCACCTGATGTGCCCAAACAGTGGAAACCCCCCCAATTCTAACTCCAACCCTGACCCCAACACACCCCTAACCCTAATCTCAGCCCTAACCCTAGCCCTAATCCTAGCCCTAACCCTAGCCCTAGCCCTAACCCTAATGGGAAAATGGAAATAAATACATTTTCTTTTAATTTTATTATTTTTCGCTAACTAAGGGGGTGATAACGGGGGGTTTGATTTACTATTTATGGCGGTTTTTATGTTTGGCAGCTGTCGCACGCTAAAAGACGCTATTTTATTGTAAAAATAGTTTTTACATCACCAGATATTGAGAGCTATAATTTTTCTGTATTTTGACCCACCGAGTCATGTAAGGTCTTATTTTTTGCGGGACGAGTTGACATTTTTATTGGTATCATTTTCGGGCACGTGACATTTTTTGATCGCTTTTTATTCCGATTTTTGGGATGCAGAATGAACAAAAACCAGCGTTTCATGAATTTCTTTTGGGGGGTGCGTTTACACCGTTCCACGTGCGGTAAAATTGATAAAGCAGTTTTATTCTTCGGGTCGGTACGGTTACAGCGATACCTCATTTATGTGTTTTTTTATGTTTTGTCGCTTTTATGCAATGAAAACTATTTTATTTAAAAAATAATTATTTTTGCATCGCTTTATTCTGCGAGCTATAACTTTTTTATTTTTTCGCTGATGATGCTGTATGGCAGCTCGTTTTTTGCAGGACAAGATGACGTTTTCAGCCGTACCATGTATGTTTATATGGATCTTTTTGATCGCGCGTTATTGCACTTTTTGTTCGGCGGTATGATAATAAATCATTATTTTTTGCTTCGTTTTTTATATTTAATTTTTAAAGGGTTCGCTAAAGGGGTTAACTAATGGGACAGTTTTATAGGGCAGGTCGTTTCGGACGTGGCGATACCAAATATGTGTACTTTTATTGATTTTTTTATTTCCAAAAAATGAATTTATTTGGGAATATTTTTTTTTTCTAATTTATTTAGCGATTTTTTTTAAATTATTTTTACACTTTTTTTTAATCTTTTTAACTTTATTAGGTTGTCCCAGGGGGGACATCACTGTCCTGTGACAGATCGCTGATCTGTCACATCACAGATCACTGTGACAGATCAGCGATCTGTCACAGGCATAGACGCAGACTTCCTGAGGAAGTCAACTCCCTACAGGCCCCCGAAGGACCCTGTCGCCATCTTGGATTCGGGGGCCTACAGAGAAGGAGCCCCCCGCAGCAGCGCTGCACATTGCGCTGTTGTGGGGGGCTCAGGGAAGCACGGAGGGAGCCCCCTCCCTGCCGATGCTTCCCTTTAGCCCCCGGTACACCGCGATCGTGTTTGATCGCGGTGTGCAAGGGGTTAACGTGTCGGGGCGGTCCGTGACCGCCCCTGACACATTGTGTCGGGTGTTGGCTGTGATAATCAGCTGACACCCGGCCACGATCAGCGGCTCTCACCACGTGGATGCCGCTGATCGCATTAGACGTAATATTCCGTCCATGGGACTTAGGGCCCAGGTCACATGGACGGAATATTACGTCCAATGTAGGAAAGGGGTTAAAAAAATAAAACTCATAAAATAGGCCTGGACAGAAATGTAGGTGCCCCTGAAAATAATGTGACAAAAGGGACATGTTAAATCAAGGTGTGTCTACTAATTAGCATCACAGGTGTCTACAATCTTGGAATCAGTGAGTGGGCCTGCATAGAGGACTACAGATACTCACTGTGCTCTTTGGTGACATGGTGTGTATCACACTCAACATGGGCCAGAGGAAGTGAAGGAAAGAGTTGTCTCAGGAGATTAGAAAGAAAATTATAGACAAACATGTCTTTGTCTGTTATCCCTGTTTTGTCTTTGTGTCTTGTTTGCCTTACATTTCTGTCCCATGCCTTATGTGGTGAAGGGTGGAACAGATTAAGTATTAACAGCAGCATAGTAAGGTCGGAGACCCGGGCTATCTACCCTCAAGAATACCTCCCCAGGTATTTAGTCACCATAGAATGTAAATCCGCAAGGACAGGGTCCTCTCTCCTCCGTACCAGTCTGTCATTGAAAACTTGTTTACTGTTAACGATATCTATAACTTTGTATGGAATCCCCCTTCTCATGTACAGCGCCGTGGAATTAATAGCGCTATATAAATAAATAATAATAATAGTAATAAAAACATGTTAAAGGTAAAAGTTATAAGACCATCTCCAAGCAGCTTGCTGTTCCTGTGACTACAGTTGCACATATTTTTCAAAAATTTAAGCTCCATGGGATTGTAGCCAACCACCCTGGAGGTGGCCACAGGAGGAAAATTGATGACAAATCAAACAGACGGATAATACCATTCAATATTATAGTGCACCATTGGTTGGATTTTTTTTTTATTTCATGATCAAAATATCTTCAGTAAGTCCCCTAATAGCGGAGGTCATGTATTTATTGTGTTGTTGTGTAGGTGACCTGACGGACGGACGGGCTAGTTAGAGTGAAGAAGGAAAGGTTTGCACAGTGTAGGTAGGTGTCAGGTATTACAGTGGGAAAACAGCTAGGAAAGTGTAGTGGACGTGCAGTACCTTGGGTTGACCATTAGATGGCAGGGAGGAGTGTGAGCAAAGGACTTGACATCAGCTTAGGGCTTTAGAAACCATTGGTCATGGGGGGGCGGAGTGACAGTTTCAAGGAACCGGGTTAGCTATAAATACTGACGGAGGGGTTCCAGAAGGTTCCAGTCCCCAGGGGGAGCTCAAGTGACAGGAGGACTGCAACAGTCTGTGCACTCTGAGGAAAACCAAACCAGGGGGACTGAGGAGAGAGAACGTCAGGGGGGTGGTCCTGACAGGAAAGAACCGCAGTAGAGACGAGGCTGTGGGTGAAGGACACCGTATGTGTAACGACAAAACTGGCCAGTAAAGTGCTGATGGTGTACGGGCCTAAGGTGGCCACAGTGACTGAGCTGACAGGATTGTCACAGCGTGAAAAGGGGCGGTACGTATAAATACGTCCCTAGTGTAACGTACGGTGTATGAAGTGGCCCTGGACACGGAGGGCTGTGAGAGAGAGAGATATTGCGGTGTGCTGCGAGGGCCGTCAGTCGGACGGTGAACAATAAACTTGGACCTGTTGCACCCAGAATCTGTCTCCATCTTGTCTCTGTTACGTCTCTGCGCGGCATAAAGAGGGACCACCCCCCAGCCTGGCCCACTGACCCTACATTTGGCGTAGTCGGCAGGATCGCCGCCGCTAATAGATCATCTTCTGCGGCAGGCCTGCCTTAAAGGATGGAGAAGGACTTGGACTGTGCTGCTTGGATAATAAATACCTGTGGATTACAATTGGCTTACCTGTGGATTACAAATTGGGAGCGCTGTGGTGACTCAGTGGTGCTGACAGAAGATGTATATAGCAAATTGGTATGGAAATAAATGTATAATTGTATTAAAACTTAACTTTTAATCTTAAATTAAACACTGTATAGTGCAAATTAAGGTGCCAAAAAAAAAACATAAAGTGATAGTGCCTGTGCAAATGTGCCCATAAAAACAAATTGTAATGAGACGCCTCCTATTGTCCAAATATGAGCGGATTATTATCCTCTTTAGTGTCTAAATATGGCCAGGTATTAATAATACCAAACACTAGCCATAGAACATCTCAATATATGCAGCGACGCACTTTTTTTAGAGGTTTTCTTAGGTACCTAAACCATTATTATAATTCCTGTTCTCATTTCCATCATTGTGAACAATTATCATTAGAAAGCGAATCATAAAAAAAATATCTATTTCTCCAAAATCAGATATCCATTACATTGGCATATTTTACAGGTCAAAATGAACAATATATAGCACCTATGGAGTCCAGTATAGTGTAGTGCCTATATTCCACAAAAATACTGCATATTAAATACTCTCATGATGCGTTATTAATATGTCCTTATACTCATCTCATGTGTATTAGTCCTATACACTGATGCCTGTATATGCGCTCTTGTGAGAAAGGCCCCCAGTCTTAAAAGAACTTCATGTCTGCATTCATCTGGACAGCCTTAGTCCAACACCGTTCTCCCGGTGTTGGACTAAGGCTGTCTAGATGAATGCAGACATGAAGTTCTTTTAAGACTGGGGGCCTTTCTCACAAGAGCGCATATACAGGCATCAGTGTATAGGACTAATACACATGAGATGAGTATAAGGACATATTAATAACGCATCATGAGAGTATTTAATATGCAGTATTTTTGTGGAATATAGGCACTACACTATACTGGACTCCATAGGTGCTATATATTGTTCATTTTGACCTGTAAAATATGCCAATGTAATGGATATCTGATTTTGGAGAAATAGATTTTTTTTTATGATTCGCTTTCTAATGATAATTGTTCACAATGATGGAAATGAGAACAGGAATTATAATAATGGTTTAGTTACCTAAGAAAACCTCTAAAAAAAGTGCGTCGCTGCATATATTGAGATGTTCTATGGCTAGTGTTTGGTATTATTAATACCTGGCCATATTTAGACACTAAAGAGGATAATAATCCGCTCATATTTGGACAATAGGAGGCGTCTCATTACAATTTGTTTTTATGGGCACATTTGCACAGGCACTATCACTTTATGTTTTTTTTTTGGCACCTTAATTTGCAATATACAGTTTTTAATTTAAGATTAAAAGTTAAGTTTTAATACAATTATACATTTATTTCCATACCAATTTGCTATATACATTTTTGATCGGTATTGGTAAAGTAGACCCCCGCTTATATTATTTGCTGACAGAAGATCCGGGGCGGCATCAGGTGCTGCGTCAGATGGCGGCATTACTACAGCGCAGGGGAGAGGTCCGAGTGTTTGCAGTCGTGTTGAATGGACTGGGGCCCCCTCCAACGTACCCCCGTGGACAGCAGTATGTGCCTGGAGGCCGACGCTCCCATGTACTGGACCCTGGCAGATGGGTGGAAAGGTCTGCCAATGCCCCACCCAGCAGGAGGAGTGGCACAGAAGAAAAACTTGGCTGCGGCTGTCTGACGCCATTTGAGTGCTGCCCAACGGACGGTATGAGACGCTGCGGGTGTCGGGGCATCGGCCGCCTAGAGTGGCAATTGCGGCGAGAGATGGAGCTGCACCAGAAGTCATCTTCAGAACCACGGGCAGGCAGCGGGATGCTGAGCCGGGGAGCGGAGCCTAAGCGGAGTCAGCGAGAACGGCCGCCACCAATACCAGCAGAGGACTTCTCAGCGGAGCCCCCGAGTCCGGAGGGAAGGCCCGCAGGACAGTGGAGCAAGGAACGGAGGCTGCGGGGGAAACCGCGTGATGATGGGACGGAGGCCGCAACGCCGGGGAAGGTGAGAGTACCCCCGGCCCTACCAGTGCCTCCGCAAGCGGCCCCCACCATTCTGCTGCAGCACGCGGCCCCCTGCGCACCGGAAGGCCTAGTTACCACGGGCCCCGTGGTGTATGCGGAGCTGAGCGAGGCCCCCGCTCATGTCCCCGAACTACCCCTCCCGGAGTCACCAGTGCAGAGCTCACCCAAAGAAGACGCTGCTGCGCTTTCCCTGCTAATAGCAGCTGCATCGTTGAAATCGGCCGTTACTCCGGCTCTGTTGGAAGTAGTGGATGCGGCCTGTCCTGAGGCCGCGGTTATGCCGCTGCTGGAGTCGGCTGCGGCCAACTTAGCGGGCCCTGTGATTCCAGCCCCTGAGGACTCGGTTGTCCCCATTTGCCACCTGACCCCAGCGGCTGCTGGGCCACAGAAATCTTCGGCCGTTTCTGTCTTGCGGTCTTTTTCAGCGGAGTCCCGCCCACCGGACTCCAGGGCCCGTGCTGTTCCCTCCGTGTGGGTAGCGGAGGTGATCAGGAAGAAGAAGGCCCGGGAGCAGGAATTGTGGAACCTGCTCCACACTCAAGGAGAGGCTGGCATGGAAAAGAAGAGGACTTGAATGGACACCCTCAGTATCCCCAGGGGCTCCACGGCTGTGGGGTCCCTCACTACTAGCCACTGCGTAGTGAAGTAGACTGTCGAGAGTTCGGTGCACTGTAGTGCAGGTTCTGAAGAACAGTTCTAGTTTAAAAAAAAAAATGTTTGATGTGCTGAGTTTGTTTTTAGTATGTTCCTCTTACAGGATGTTATTTGCTGATTTGAAACTTGACAGAACGGGGATACCGAGAAGTGGAGGAGTGTTCAGGTCCAAGGAAGGGGGAAGAAAGAAGACATGCAATGTTATGTTGATATATGTTGGTTTTAAAATGAGCAAAAGAAAACGAAAAAAAAAAATATAAAAATGGGTACTTGTGCTATTATAAAGTTGTGTAATGTATAATATGCCAATGTAAAATGCAACAGGTCCGGGTAAGGGAAGGTCTGCGGGAACAAAGGAAAGTGTGAGATCCGGTAGGGATCTAAGAGTTGAGGAGGTCTGGGAGCCCGGGACGCCGACCATGACATGTAATTGAAAGAAGGGAAAATGAGTTGGAAGACGTGAGAAAGACAGCCGTCCTAGGTCAGGTCCCCAACACCACAGACACCCCTGAAGGAGGAAGGCGGGCGCTGGTAATGATCTGGAAGGTAAGAGACCTCGATCATGGCGTACCGAATAGTGGAAGGTGACAGTAGGGGAGAGTAGGGGAAGGCACACGCCATAGAGAGAATATGGGTGTACCTAGCCCAATTTGAAAGACGTTGTCATGTGGCGTGCGCGCTGGTGAGTAGCAGCTGGCTGCTCAGAGCATAGTGCTCCCAGTATGGTTCGGCCCCCCGCAGATAGTGGGTTTGGCTCAACAGCTGGTCCGACAACAGAATGTAGGTGTAGCTTCTGAACGACGAAGGCAGGGATGATGATTGTTGAGGACGACAATGGACAAAGGAAGGAGGAGTGTAGGGAAGGTGACCTGACGGACGGACGGGCTAGTCAGAGTGAAGAAGGAAAGGTTTGCACAGTGTAGGTAGGTGTCAGGTATTACAGTGGGAAAACAGCTAGGAAAGTGTAGTGGACGTGCAGTACCTTGGGTTGACCATTAGATGGCAGGGAGGAGTGTGAGCAAAGGACTTGACATCAGCTTAGGGCTTTAGAAACCATTGGTCATGGGGGGGCGGAGTGACAGTTTCAAGGAACCGGGTTAGCTATAAATACTGAGGGAGGGTTCCAGAAGGTTCCAGTCCCCAGGGGGAGCTCAAGTGACAGGAGGACTGCGACAGTCTGTGCACTCTGAGGAAAACCAAACCAGGGGGACTGAGGAGAGAGAACGTCAGGGGGGTGGTCCTGACAGGAAAGAACCGCAGTAGAGACGAGGCTGTGGGTGAAGGACACCATATGTGTAACGACAAAACTGGCCAGTAAAGTGCTGATGGTGTACGGGCCTAAGGCGGCCACAGTGACAGAGCTGACAGGATTGTCACAGCGTGAAAAGGGGCGGTACGTATAAATACGTCCGTAGTGTAACGTACGGTGTATGAAGCGGCCCTGGACACGGAGGGCTGTGAGAGAGAGAGATATTGCGGTGTGCTGCGAGGGCCGTCAGTCAGACGGTGAACAATAAACTTGGACCTGTTGCACCCAGAATCTGCCTCCATCTTGTCTCTGTTACGTCTCTGCACGGCATAAAGAGGGACCACCCCCCAGCCCGGCCCACTGACCCTACAGTTGCACAATCTACGTATACATTCAATGATAGATATTCCAACCTTTTTGTGTGCAATTTCAATTGTTTTTCCATAGATACTATAATTTTTTATGCTGAATAAGCAACAGTTATTTATACAACTAATGGTATGGTTTTACATAGACACGACCAAATCCGTTCATCAATAAATAAAAGTTTCATTGCTGATTAAGGATGAGCAAATGTGCTTGGTGATACTCTGATATCACTCGAGTATCTGGGTGCTTGGATTTGCTGCCAGTCACTGTAATGCTGTAACCATCTGGGTAGTGGCATTACTGTGATTGGCTGGCTGTATTACCTTATCAAAGGTTATGAAAGGATAGGCGCAGCCACACCGGGCACACTGACGCCATTACACAGCTCAGGAACAGTTCTGATTGGAAGGAGAGAGCAGTTATCCAGGAATGTGTGTTTAACTAATTAGTTTACTAATTAGTTTAGCTAACCAAAGTCATCTAGTGTTGATACTGGTGCTGATGCTGAACCATCATACTAACAATCCTTCTAAGGGCTAATTCTGTGCTTTGCTGTCTGTATCAGACATTGTCACGCTGTGACTGTTTTCGCAAAGGAAGTGGGGCCTCAAACTGTCCCTGGAACTTGGACCCAGGGGGTATTTTTGAAGGTAGATAGGCCCAGGTCTTCGACCTTACTATGCTGCTGTTAATAGTTAATCTGTCCCACCCTTCACCACATGAGGCATGGGACAGAAATGTAAGTTAAAAAAGACACAAAGACAAAACAGGGATAACAGAAAACCTCTAAAATATAAAAGCACGCACCAACAATAGGGAGGAGGATAGGGACAGGGAGGAATAAGCTAAATGGGAATAAGGACTAGGAAATAAATACGTATGTAGTACAGCAAACTACAGATCACTACTACTAATACTACTCCACTCCAACTACTTAGCATTAGCACTAAGCACAGGAATTCGAATCTTTCACTGTCAGGAACTAAACTCCCACAGTCAGTATACTGTATATAGAGGGAGTAAATGATAAGCAGTTGCAGCTGAGAACAACCAGGCTGTATGGTCTCAGGCAGAATGGAAAGAGTCCTTAACTCTCTCAGCACTGAAGGAAAGGAAATCAATTTAAAATAGGACATGAATCACACCATCTCTAAACAAGATCTGCAATTCATTACTCAACGTGACTTTCTAACTCCAAGTCTTCCAGGAGTATGTGACACCTTCTTGACAGATACATTCTGCATTTATCTTAGGGACAGTTGTAGGAGCAGGGAGGGTGACGGAATACAGCTTATAGGCAAGGCTGAGGGCTTTGCAGGCTATTGCTAAATATATAACTGCTGCACATGACCACATTCTTGTTTTGGGGTGAAAAAGTTGACTATATTGCTATCCATAGAGTATTATGCGATTTATTTTATATTTTGGTAGTATATAACACTCCAAAATAGTGTTCACAATTTTTTTGGGATCGAATTAGTCATTCATAGAGTATTACATGCTTTGTTTTATATTTCTTGGTATATAACATTCAAAAAAAGCGTTCGAAATGTTTTCTGGATTTAATTAGTCATCCATAGAGTATTATGTGCTTTGTGATAAATTTCAATCATATATAACATTACAAAAAAGCGTTGAAAAAATTTACTGGATTCAATTAGCCATCCATAAAGTATTACATGGTTTGTCTTACACTACGGTGGTATAAAACACAAATATCCTGAACTAAAAAGTAAAAAATTTTTTACTTTTTAGTTCAGGATATTTGTGTTTTTTGCTTTTTGTTTTCTCTGGTTAATGGTCATGTGTTAACATGCACTTACATTGTGCATACACATTAACTTACTTTTCTCAGTTCAGATTTGTTTTTTACTATGGTGGTATGTAACATTCCAAAAAAGTGTTGAAATGTTTTTCCTGGATTCAATTAGTCATACATAGAGTATTAAGTGCTTTCTGTTACATTTCGGTGGTATATAATACTCCCAAAAAGTGTTAAAAAAAATTTCTGGATTCAATTAGTCATCCATAGAGTATTACATGCTTTTTGTTACATTTCAGTGGTATATAACACTCCAAAAAATGCACCCAGTCCCCAGCAGCCCCTATTTCTCTCAGTGTGGTGTCTCCGCCGTGTACCAACACATGTCCAGGAACATTACCATGACTTTACCAACGCAGTTACTGTGATTGTTCACTTCACGACCGACACGTGGACAAGGGCTTGTGGCCTGGGATGCTACATTTCCCCGATGGCACACTGAGTGACCATTGTTGAGGCTAGCGACGAGTCCCACCCTGACATGGCACATGTGCTACCGAACCAGAGGTTTGCTGGTCCTACTTCTATCAGGGATTCTTCACATCCTGCACCAATTCCTGCACCCCCTCCTGCTCCTTCTTGTCATCCATCTATGATATGCTTTCTCAGAGAGTCATCCACATCCCCTGGAAGCTGGAAGCTCTGTAGCACTGACTCTTCAGAGCGCTAATAGACTCTGCTGACGCTAATTTGTCTAGGAGACAAAATGCACACTGCATCAGAGTTATTGAAAGGAATAGCAGACCAGACAGATTGGTGAATCTTACCGCTGAGCCTACAACCAGGCATGGTCATGTGTGATAATGGCCGTAATCTGGTGGTGGATGGGAAGCTTAGCAAATTCACACAGGTACCATGCTTGGCTCATGTGCTCAGCTTGGTAGTTTAGCAGTTTCTGAAAACCTACCCAGATTTGTTAGAAATTCTAGTCAAGGGATGCCGTGTCAGCTGTCATTTTTATAAGTCAGCTGCAGCTGCCATGGCTCTGGCACTGGAACTCCAAACTGGTCATGCTGGAAAGGCTACAAGAGAGGCTAACACCCACCCTGATGACCAAGTATTTTTAACATGGAGAGAAAATTTTTTAAAGATGGTCGAGCAATACCTGGCCGACAAAACCAGTGTACTCCCTAATTCCTCTGTGACCTTCAGCTAATGGGTCTCAAAGCTGGACACCTTGTATGAGCTGTCCCTCTATGTATTGAAGGTGTTGTGCTGCCCTGCCGCTAGCGTCTTGTCTAAGAAGGAGTGTCTTAACAGACAGGCGTTTTTGCCTGTCAACAGAAAGTGCTCACTCTGATGTAAATAAACAAAGCCTGGATTAAGCCCCCGTTACACACTGTGATATCGCTAGCAATATCGCTGTAAAGTCACCGATTTTGTGACGTTACCGCGATATTGCTAGCGATATCGCTGCATGTGATACTTACCTCCGACCGGCTCCCCCGCTGGTTATCGCTGATCGCGCAAGAAGCTGCTGGACCATTCCTCGTCGTCCACTTCCTGCGGCGCTTCCTGCTGTGATGACGAGCGACGCATGGAGCCGGACGGGAGGACGCAGGATCGCCGCATCTGACAGGTAAGTAGCGACCCCCGTCCCCAGCGATGTCGCTGGTGAGATCTGCCTGAGTGGCAGCTCACTAGCGACCACCTAGCGATTCACCAGCGATCCTGACCACGTCATATCGCTGGTCGGGATCGCTGGTGAGTCGCTAGGTGTAATGGTACCCTTAGCCCCAAATTTCCACACCACCAGATTTCAGAAGCACAAAAAGTGTTTTTAATCTTTAATTTTGAATGAGGCCCACCAGTTGTTTCCTTTAAGAGTGCAAGGATGACTGGATGACCCTATTATTTTTTCCTGACTAAATCCTTTATGAGTGTAGTAGTGCATGAACCACACTTTCAAAATATTTTAATGATGCCCGCCAGATGTTGCCTTCAAGGGTCTGAGAATGAGTGGAGGACACTCATTATAATTTTTTCCTGGCTTGGCCCTGTGTGCAAAGTGCTTATGAGTGTAGAAGTGCAACAACTACACTTTCTTAATTTTTATATGAGGCACTCCAGTTGGTGCCTTGAAGGGTGCATGGATGACCCTACTTGTAATTTTTTGGCAGGCTTTGCACTGTGTGCAAAGCCTTTATGAGTTCAGAAGTACCACAACTACAATTTCTTGATATTTGAATGAGGTACTATAGTTGGTGCCTTAAAGGGCATATGGAAGGCCCTGTTTGTAATTTTTGTCTTTGCAATGTGTGTATGGCTTTTATGAGTGTAGAAATACCACAATTACACTTTTTCACAATATTTGAATGAGGTTCAACAGGTGATGCCTTGAAGAGTGTATGGATGAACCTGCTTGAAATTTTTGGCAGCCTTTGCACTGTGTGCAGAGATTTTATGAGTATAGAAGTACCACAACTACACTTTGTTTACAATATTGGAATGAGATACTAAAGTTGGTGCCTTCTAGGGTGTTTGGATGATCCTGCTTGTAATTTTGGCAGGCTTTTCACTTAGTATATAGCCTTTATTAGTCTAAGTGTACCATTACTTGACAATTTGATCAAAATGAATTTGAGGACCTCCATGATAATAATTTTATTTCTATGTGCCAACATATTGTGCAGCACTTTACATTTTAGTTGGGACTTGTACAGACAATAAAAAGACATTACAAAATAACAACAATCACATAACCAGATAACAAGAGATGTGAGGGCCCTGCTCGCAAGCTTACAATCTATGAGGAAATAGAGGAGACACGAATGGTGGATGGTAACAATTGCTTGTATCGTATGGTCCAGCCATCAATATAATAAGTAGGGTGTTCATGTAATGCTGCATGAACCGGTCATCAACCAGTATGTGCACAAACACAGAGGGCTATTACTGTATGTGAGCAGATGATACAAGAGTCCTGGTATTGAAGAAAATTTTGCATGGGCAAAATAGGGATAGTTATATTGAGACGATAATCTATTCTTCATTTCTAAGACTGGTTGTACCTGAGTCCCTCCTAGTCCCTAATTTTTGGAAGTTCTTGTTTTCTTCATAAATTATACTGAAATTCCCAATTTCGTCATCAAAAATTAAATTTTGGTTCACTGAAATTATTATATTTTTTAAAATCCTTTTTAAATTTTGCTTTAGATACAAGTCATTATATGGGAGAAAATGTTCTAAACATTTTTTCCTGTAAGCTCAAATTCCTCTTCAATTTTGAATGTTTTATTGTCAGTCTTTAAAGAGAAGTAAAAGTGTGACACCATTATTCTCAGCAGCGATCTCGGAGTCAAGAGATGCTTCCAGAGGTCTTCTCCATGCTGTTCTCCTTCCATTCAGCACTTTTTCCATCCTTTTCAACATTTTCACTCCCCCCCCAGACCTCTTTGTAAGGTCTGCGGGAAAAGAGGCTTGGATTTTCCATTGTCTACTATTATACTCATTACTCGAAACGAGTATTATGAATTCCTCAGGTTCGAGCAACGAGCATCCAACCATTTTAGTGCTCGCTCATCCTTATTGCTGATCTTTTCATACATTTAGATTAGGAAAGAATGGCTACAATCGACTAGAAACATGCAAATCATCAAGACTATATTTTCGTGAAAGCAGCCTTTTTCTGCTCCCTGGGAGGCATCTTTTTCCTTCATGTTAACAAACAACCTATAACCTGATTGTCGATTACAGCCACAGTCATTGCCTTGTCTGTTTAGTGTCAAATCCACTCTGAAACCTGCAACCTGGCTCTATATTTCATATTTCACAACACGTAATTGGCTGACACTGGAAATATGGAGTTAAATATACTTACCGTCATTATCTTATAATTAGGTTTTCCCAGAAAGAAACCCTTGTCTCATAATATATTACAACTATTTAAATGCTGGATGTATCTAATCAATTGGGGTTATTGATTCATGAAATTATGTATTGGCATATAGATAACATGCACATGTATAGCAACTGGAACCGAAGGTAATAAATGTAGAATTTCATGCATCCATCTGCAGTGTGTAGAATCCCGTTGTATTCAGATTGCGAGTCCGTACTCTGTGTTCAAAGCTTTAATTCACTTTGATAATTATGTGGCTGAATGAACTATCTGCAAGATCTATCCCTTTTTTCAATGCTCTACATGAAAAAATAACAAAAATCTCTATTAAATACCATTTTTAACAACTAATATTGCAAATTGGGATCTAAAACAAAGTGCTAAACCAAATGACCAAAAACATCTCATTTCCGGCCTAAGAAAACCTGCAATAAAAGCATTTATATGTGATTACAGTTTGTAAGCTGAGAACTTGGACAAGAATGAAAAAACAAGTTATTTTTAAAAAAATCTCCAACAACCTTTTTAGGCTATATCCATATAGTTTTTGGTGCAATTTAATAATGACCCTAAAAATTAACTTTTATTCCAATATTAAAAACCTGGATAGTACCAATATAGGGAGCAGGGTACATAATATTTTGGACATACAAATTGTGCAATATATCAGGGCACTACACTCGCCCTAATAAGCCCTAGTGCATCCCTTCCTTGCCGTGGAGGTTGGCACCCTAATATATGCGATATGGCGCCCCCGCTCAACGTCGGTGACCCTAATAGCACCCTGTACAACCCTAGTCGACGAAGAGGATACACAAAAAAACACAAACACACACAAATCCCGAAAAAATGACCCCTAGTGGAGAGACCATGTACTGTCTCTAGGAGTACACCTAATCTTAACACAGAGTGGAGGGTATATATCCACCCTAATATCTCGTAGTAAAAAATGCTTATGGTTGCAGCTCAATTAGAACCTTATCTTGTAGGAAAAAATGCCAAATGCTGCATAGGTGACAGACTGTAGCTTTCTAAAAAAAAAGCGTTTACACATAGCAACAATACATAGATTAAATCCAACAGGAGTTCATCAGGAAAACATATTTGCTGATCTAGCGTGTCCAAGGGACATAATAGTCCTCAAAAATCACAATAGACACAATAATCTCTTTTATAAACAAGTATGGCAAAGAGCACCATTAAATTCATTCATGGGATGACCCAATTACCCAATAAACAAATTGCCATCCATCAGTCTGTCAGCATAAAAATTCAAAAAATACTTATCAGCCATCAGATGATATCGAGCCCAGCCTGACGCGTTTCCCCCTCTTAGATGTTGAGGGTTCATCAGGGGCAAAAGAGCGCAAGGGGTCTCATCACCCCAGCCGAATGATCAATGCAGTGTGCGGCGTGTTTTCTGTCTCCCGCCGGCTCATATTTACCGCATTCAGACTACGACGTCACTTCCGGTATGACGCCGTGCTTGTGATCATTGTGGGACGCGCCCCCATGTCATGTGGCCTAAATCATCACTTCCGGTAGCGCATCCTAATTACGCGCATCACTAGAGATCAGTACACTGAAGTATAGTCCCACCGCCACATCATGTGACCCTAAAACGTCACTTCCGGTGACATACCCCGATCACATGTCCCTCTCGGCGCATATCACATCATCTCCCCACGTGACCGCCATCCCCACCAGAACCACAGTGGGGAGGAAACCACAGTAGGTCGCAGCCCGTGTAATTAACAAAGGAAATGTATTATAGCAGAGGAGGCACATAGCCCGAAGGCAGCATTTATCCAGGGGTAGACAAACTATATATTCGCACATAATAAGACAGTGTTATTATTAACCCCTCCAGGAGACAGCTCTATGTATCCCAGCTAATCAAATGGTCCAAACATAGAATGATAAATATCCAAGAAAAATTTCTTTGCTTAAAAAGCATGAAAAAATAGCATGGTGGATCCGTCAGGTACACTAACTACAAGAAACTAGTAAAATTCAAATTTTCATTAAGGCCTTTAGGGCTTTGTGATTCTAGCCAAAAAATCCAACGTGTTTCCCGTTGAAGGATCTTCTTATCCCAATCCCCCTGCCTCACTGTGGGTTGAACCCTTTCAATAACACAAAATCCAATCTGTTTCTCATCACCGCCATGGACCAAATTAACATGACGTGCTAATGGGGTCTCTCTTTTGTGTCTAATGTCTCCCAGATGTTCCCCAATCCGTATCCGGAGTTCCCGCTTCGTTTTGCCCACATAATCCAACGGACAAGAACATGTGCACAGATAAACAACTCCTGCAGTTTTGCAATTAGCAAATGAGTTCATTTTATACGTTCTTTTCGTGTGGGCTAGTGTTGAGCATTCCGATACCGCAAGTATCGGGTATCGGCCGATACTTGCTGTATCGGAATTCCGATACCGACTTCCGATATTTTTTCAATATCGGAATTCGGCATCGGAATCGGAAGTTCAGTTGATTGACGGCCTGACGTCATCATGATGCGCGGTGTGTGCGCATCATGATGCGCCGTCATTTCGGGCCTTCCGGGGGTCTCTGCCGGCCTGCCGGGGGGCTGTGCCGGCCTGCCGGGGGGCTGTGTGGACTGCCCGGGGTCTCTGCCGGCCTGCCGGGGGGCTGTGCCGGCCTGCCGGGGGGCTGTGCACCCTGTGGGGGTCTGTACCGGCCTGCCGGGGGGCTGTGCCGGCCTGCCGGGGGGCTGTGCTGATGTCCGGGGGTCTGTGCAAGCATCGTCCGATGGGACTACAAGTCCCATCGGGCGATGCCTGCTACCATGACAGTGATTGACACATTAGCCAATGATGGGACAGTAGTAGTCCCATCATCCGGCTAATGTGTTAAATGTTAAAAAAAAAAAAAAAAAAAATACTACATACATACTACATGCTACATACATACTACATATATACTACATACATACTACATACATACTACATACATACTACATGCATGCTACATACATACTACATATATACTACATACATACTACATACATACTGCATGCTACATACATACTACATACATACTACATACATACTACATGCATGCTACATATATACTACATGCTACATACATACCACATACATACTACATGCATGCTACATATATACTACATGCATGCTACATACATACTACATATATACTACATGCATGCTACATACATACTACATGCTACATGCATGCTACATACATACTACATACATGCTACATATATACTACATACATACTACATATATACTACATGCATGCTACATATATACTACATACATACTACATATATACTACATGCATGCTACATATATACTACATACATACTACATATATACTACATGCATGCTACATATATACTACATACATACTACATATATACTACATACATGCTACATACATACTACATGCATGCTACATATATACTACATGCATGCTACATATATACTACATGCTACATACATACCACATACATACTACATACATGCTACATATATACTACATGCATGCTACATACATACTACATATATACTACATGCATGCTACATACATACTACATGCTACATGCATGCTACATACATACTACATACATACTACATGCTACATACATACCACATATATACTACATACATACAATACATTCATACAATACATACATAGACATACAGTACATATAACATAGAGTAACATACTTACCAATACTTGTCACATTGTTCCCCGAAGCCATTGTCTTTCCGGAATAAATATTAACATAACAAACCACAAAAATACTCACCCACGATCCGAAGCAGTCCACGAGTGTGTCCCACGACGATCTTGGGTAGAGAACTGCAGCATCAGATGATGCTGCCGTTCTCTACGGGCTGCAGGAATCCAATGACGGAAGGTAGGTATCCTTCCGCACTGTATTCCTCCGCCACTTAAAAAAAAAAAAGTCCCTAGTCTCACTTTATGCCATTGCTGTGTGGGAAATTCCCACACAGCAATGGCATAAAGTGAGACTAGGGACTTTTTTTTTTTTTAAGTGGCGGAGGAATACAGTGCGGAAGGATACCTACCTTCCGTCATTGGATTCCTGCAGCCCGTAGAGAACGGCAGCATCAGCTGATGCTGCAGTTCTCTACCCAAGATCGTCGTGGGACACACTCGTGGACTGCTTCGGATCGTGGGTGAGTATTTTTGTGGTTTGTTATGTTAATATTTATTCCGTAGACGACAATGGCTTCGGGGAACAATGTGACAAGTATTGGTAAGTATGTTACTCTATGTTATATGTACTGTATGTCTATGTATGTATTGTATGAATGTATTGTATGTATGTAGTATATATGTGGTATGTATGTAGCATGTAGTATGTATGTAGCATGCATGTAGCATGTAGTATGTATGTAGCATGCATGTAGTATATATGTAGTATGTATGTAGCATGCATGTAGTATATATGTAGCATGCATGTAGTATGTATGTGGTATGTATGTAGTATATATGTAGTATGTATGTAGTATATATGTAGCATGTATGTAGTATGTATGTAGCATGCATGTAGCATGTAGTATGTATGTAGCATGCATGTAGTATATATGTAGTATGTATGTAGCATGCATGTAGTATATATGTAGTATGTATGTAGTATATATGTAGCATGTATGTAGTATATATGTAGCATGCATGTAGCATGTAGTATGTATGTAGCATGCATGTAGTATATATGTAGTATGTATGTTGCATGTAGTATGAATGTAGCATGTATGTAGTATGTAGTATGAATGTAGCATGTATGTAGTATGTAGTATGAATGTAGCATGTAATTTTTTTTTTTTTTTTTTTTTACATTTAACACATTAGCCGGATGATGGGACTACTACTGTCCCATCATTGGCTAATGTGTCAATCACTGTCATGGTAGCAGGCATCGCCAGATGGGACTTGTAGTCCCATCGGACGATGCCTGCACAGACCCCCGGAGCCTGCACAGCCCCCCGGCAGGCCGGCACAGCCCCCCGGCAGGCCGGCACAGCCCCCCGGCAGGCCGGCACAGCCCCCCGGAGCCTGCACAGACCACCGGCAGGCCGGCACAGACCACCGGAGCCTGCACAGACCCCCTGGCAGGCCGGCACAGCCCCCCGGCAGGCCGGCACAGCCCCCCGGCAGGCCGGCACAGCCCCCCGGAGCCTGCACAGACCACCGGCAGGCCGGCACAGACCACCGGAGCCTGCACAGACCCCCTGGCAGGCCGGCACAGCCCCCCGAAAGGCCCGTACAGACCCCAGAGAGGCTGTACAAGGGCAGGAAAGGGTTTTTCTTATTCCGATACCGGAAGTCCCATAGACTTGAATGGGACTTCCGGTATCGGAATCGGCGATACCGATACTTTTTTTAAAGATCGGCCGATACCATCCGATACGATACTTTGAAGTATCGGATGGTATCGCTCAACTCTAGTGTGGGCACTACTAAACGTTTTTGATGGTACCACATGCTTGCAAAATCTGCAGTGTCCACATCTAAACGTCCCAACCTGCCTGTTTTGTAGCCAAGTCTCATCCTTCTTATGTGGTTCCAGATGGCTCTTAACCACTAGATCTCTTATAGATTTTCCCTTCCTATAGGTCACTGAGGGTTTGGGAGAGATTATCCCCCTAATATCTTGGTCAGTCCTGAGTATATCCCAGTGTTTCCTCAAAATCCCCTTTACTCTCTTTGACTGATCGTCAAAGGTACCTATTAATCTAGTCAGATTTTCCGTATCTTTCTTCTCTCTGGGATTTAGTAGTGAAGATCTCCTAGTCTGTCTGGCCAATTTCAAGGCAGGTTGAATGACATTGGTGGGATAGCCCCTATCCTTAAACCTATCACACAGGTCCCTAGACTGGGCCTGAAAGTCACCCCACTCGGAGCAGTTTCTCCTAAGTCTGAGAAACTGCCCCCTGGGGATACCACGTTTCAGGGGGAGAGGATGATGACTCTCCCACCTAAGAAGACTGTTTGTAGAAGTGGGTTTCCGGTACAGAGATGTTGTCAATGACCCATCTTTTGCAATTGATATTGTGGTGTCCAAGAAAGTAATACTTTCTCCACCAATCTCATATGTGAAAAACAGGCCCATCTCGTTAGTATTCAGATGATCCACAAAGGATTTAAACGATTCTCCATTACCCGTCCACAGGACGAGGATGTCGTCAATATAACGTCCCCAAAATAAAATATTCGGGGACCAGACGACATCCTCGTCACTGAAGACCACAGTGTCCTCCCACCAGCCCAGGAGCAGATTTGCATACGTGGGGGCACAAGGGCTCCCCATCGCAGTGCCCCTGAGCTGGTGGTAGTACCTGCCATCAAACAAAAAGTAATTATGGCAAAGTACAAACTCCAACAACTGCAACAAAAATTTATTGTGTGCACCCAAATGTACCCCCCTACCTCTCAGGAAATAGTTGACCGCCTTCAGGCCCTCCACATGCCTGATACTGCTGTACAATGCCTCAACATCAATAGATGCAAGAATGGTACCCGGGTCAACTACAATCCCCTCTATTTTGTTAAGAAGATCCATAGTATCCCTGAGATAGGAAGGTAGGGTCACCACAAATGGTCTCAACATTTTGTCAAGATAGACACTGGAGTTCTGACACAGGGCATCAATCCCGGAGACAATTGGTCTCCCTTTAATCGGGTCCATGCCCTTATGGATTTTTGGTAGTGCATAAAATGTTGTGATTACCGGCCATTTTGGTAACAGAAAATCGAGTTCCTTCTTAGAAATCAGCTTGGTTTCCAGAGCCATTTTCAAGATTTTTAACAATCCCAAACTAAAATCTTTAGTTGGATCCATTCTCAAGATCTCATAGGTTGATTCATCAGATAGGATGGCTAAACACATCTCAATATATTTGTCCCTATTCAAGATAACCGTGTTGCCACCCTTATCTGAGGGTTTAAGTACAATCTGCTTATTATTCATCAGTCCCTCCAATGCTTTTCTCTCACGATACGTGAGATTGGGTAGGGTCTGTTCTACTTTGGGATTTATATTCCGTATCTCATCAGAGACTAACTGTAAAAAAATATCAATACAGCCAATCTCTCCTATCGGAGGTGTTTTTTTACTTTTTAATTTCAAATCTGAAAATGGTCCAGTTCCCACTCCCCGCTGTCCCTCTTCCGCCATCTCTGTTAAAAGGAGCACATCAGGGAGTTCGTCCAACGTTATACCAAGTTGCTGACATTTAGCCTTATCACTCAAGAGAAAAAATTTTTTCCATTTCAATTTACGTGTGAATAAATTTATATCCTTTATCCATTCAAAGGGATCAAATTTGGTGGTTGGTACAAAAGAGAGTCCTCTCCTCAATACAACAATCTCCTCATTGGAGAGAGAATATGACGACAGATTGATTATCTGATTCTTATATTCCTCCCCCAACCTCACCTTGTTTGGTTGGTACGTTCCCTCAATCTGTAGGGGACCAAACCTTTGGTCTCTAAAAAAGAGGAGGAGGAGGAAGACGACAATACTCCCCCAACTGTGGTGGAGGGCTGATTTAGATTCCCTACAGTAGTATTCATTGATGCTCTCCCCGATGTTCTTGTATAGTACCTGTCTGTTCCTTGCCATCTCTTATAGCCACTTCTACGGCTATGTCCCCTGTATCTAAAATGGGTTTTCCTACTGTTATACCCTGAATTACCCTCAGTATCAGATGATTCAACCTCCGAGGATGATCTATCTGTAGGACAATAATTATTATCTGTGAGAGCTGGGTATGCTCTAACTAAGTGGGAGGAAGAACTAACATCTTCATCCTTACGTTTGATGCAGGTTTTGTTAGATGAAGAAAAAATTACCCTTGAAAAAACGTCTCAGAAAGTGAAGGAACTGACAGAGGCTGTATTAAAATTTAAGACAGTAACTGATTTTACTACCAAGGAGGAGAATCTCAAAACTGCGGTTGAGAAATATCAACTGTATATGAAAGAGAGGAAACATAAAAGGTTCCTAAGAGACATAGCTGAATTCAAGGAAAAAAGAGCATACCCAGCTCTCACAGATAATAATTATTGTCCTACAGATAGATCATCCTCGGAGGTTGAATCATCTGATACTGAGGGTAATTCAGGGTATAACAGTAGGAAAACCCATTTTAGATACAGGGGACATAGCCGTAGAAGTGGCTATAAGAGATGGCAAGGAACAGACAGGTACTATACAAGAACATCGGGGAGAGCATCAATGAATACTACTGTAGGGAATCTAAATCAGCCCTCCACCACAGTTGGGGGAGTATTGTCGTCTTCCTCCTCCTCCTCTTTTTTAGAGACCAAAGGTTTGGTCCCCTACAGATTGAGGGAACGTACCAACCAAACAAGGTGAGGTTGGGGGAGGAATATAAGAATCAGATAATCAATCTGTCGTCATATTCTCTCTCCAATGAGGAGATTGTTGTATTGAGGAGAGGACTCTCTTTTGTACCAACCACCAAATTTGATCCCTTTGAATGGATAAAGGATATAAATTTATTCACACGTAAATTGAAATGGAAAAAATTTTTTCTCTTGAGTGATAAGGCTAAATGTCAGCAACTTGGTATAACGTTGGACGAACTCCCTGATGTGCTCCTTTTAACAGAGATGGCGGAGGAGGGACAGCGGGGAGTGGGAACTGGACCATTTTCAGATTTGAAATTAAAAAGTAAAAAAACACCTCCGATAGGAGAGATTGGCTGTATTGATATTTTTTTACAGTTAGTCTCTGATGAGATACGGAATATAAATCCCAAAGTAGAACAGACCCTACCCAATCTCACGTATCGTGAGAGAAAAGCATTGGAGGGACTGATGAATAATAAGCAGATTGTACTTAAACCCTCAGATAAGGGTGGCAACACGGTTATCTTGAATAGGGACAAATATATTGAGATGTGTTTAGCCATCCTATCTGATGAATCAACCTATGAGATCTTGAGAATGGATCCAACTAAAGATTTTAGTTTGGGATTGTTAAAAATCTTGAAAATGGCTCTGGAAACCAAGCTGATGTCTAAGAAGGAACTCGATTTTCTGTTACCAAAATGGCCGGTAATCGCAACATTTTATGCACTACCAAAAATCCATAAGGGCATGGACCCGATTAAAGGGAGACCAATTGTCTCCGGGATTGATGCCCTGTGTCAGAACGCCAGTGTCTATCTTGACAAAATGTTGAGACCATTTGTGGTGACCCTACCTTCCTATCTCAGGGATACTATGGATCTTCTTAACAAAATAGAGGGGATTTGACAAGTGTGACCAGGTTTTTACTATTGAGGCCACCTATGCGGCATCAATAGTAAAAGATAGAATGTTAAAATGCTAAAAAAAATAAAAAAATTGGGGTATATTTACCTTCCGGCGTCCCGCGCTGCATTCCCAGCCTCAGCGTTCCCAGTAATGCCTTGCGAGACCTGTGATGACCTTGGTCTCGCGTTACTATAGCGATCTCGCGAGACCGCTAGAGTCATGCGAGACTACATCATCAGGGCCTTGCCGCAAGGCATTACTGGGAACGCTTAGGCCGGGAATGCAGCGCGGCACGTCGGAAGGTAAATATAGCCCGATTTTTTATTTTTTATTCTTTTTTTTACAGGGGTATGGTACCCAGGGCCTGGAGGACAGTCTCCTCTCCTCCACACCGTGGGTACCAACCGCACATGAGACGCTTAACTTCCCGCATGGTGGGCATAGCCACATGCGGGAAGTAAGCGATTCTCATGCATTCCTATGGGTGCGGAATCGCGGCAATTCTTTGCAATTCCGCACAAAAGAATGAGCATGCTGTGATTTTTTCCACGATGCGATTCCGCCGCGGAAAAAAACGCAGCATTAGCACAGCATGTGCGGAATGCCATAGGAATGCATGGGGGGCGTTCTGTACACGATTTTTAAACGTTTTTGCAGCGTTTTCGCGCCGAAAATCGCAGCAAAAACGCTTAAAAATCGCTACGTGGGCACACAGCCTTAAAATTTCTTTATTAGCAAAATCCCATTAAAGGGGTTGTCCAGTTGAAATTTAAAAGTTTGCAGTCACTCTGTGTGACTGCAGACTTATGAATTCCCCTATGCATGCACTGTACGCTGCTCGGATTGGCTGGTTTCAGACCCAGCCACCTCAGCCACACCTACTGGTTGGCCATGTCACTAGACGGAATCATCTCAGTGCACAAAGCGTGCACTGGGCGGATTTATAAGATGGTAGTCACACAGACTGCAGACTTATCGATCTGGACCGGACAACTCCTTTAAAGCAAGTATTGTGATTGAATTAAGTGCTAAAATGTAAGCAGGGATATCATTCCCCTATTATATAATGTAAAAAACTGTAGGAATATTATGGCAATTATATATACAGTATATTGCACATATGGAATGCATGCTGAAATGATGTATCTTACAATATTTGCATGTAGTTTAAAGTTCTATAATAGGGATGTACATATATATATATATGTATATATATATACAGTTGTGCTCAAAAGTTTACATACCCTGGCAGAATTTTTGCTTTCTTAGCCTTTTTTCATAGAATACGAATGATAACACCAAAACTTTTTCTCCACTCATGGTTAATGGTTGGGTGAAGACATTTATTGTCAAACTACTGGGTTTTGTCTTTTTAAATCATAATGACAACGCAAAACAGCCAAATGACCCTAACAAAAAGTTTACATACCCTGGTGGTTTTGGCTTGATAACATGCATAGAAGTTGACACAAATGGGCTTGAATGGCTACTAAAGGTAACATCCTCACCTGTGACCTGTTGGCTTGTAATCAGTGTGTGTGCATAAAAGCTGAGTGAGTTTCTGGGATCCAGACAGACTGTTGCATCTGTCATCCAGCCACTGACATTTATGGATTGTGAGTCATGGGGAAAGCAAAAGAATTGTCAACTGATCTATGGGAAAAGTTAGTTGAAATGTATAAAACAGTTGTGATCTAGACAGAGTGTTCTATTTCAAGTGTTTATTTCTGTTAATGTTGATGATAATGGCTTACAGCCAATGAAAATCCAAAAGTCATTATCTTAGTAAATTTTGAATACTTGATAACACCAGCTTGAAAAATGATTTTAAAATCTGAAATGTTGGCCAACTGAAATGTATGTTCAGTAAATGCACTCAATACTTGGTCGAGGTTCCTTTGGCATCAATTACTGCATCAATGTGGTGTGGCTTGGAGGTGATCAGCCTGTGGCACTGCTGAGGTGTTGTGGAAGCCCAGGTTGCTTTGATAGCAACCTTCAGCTTGTAAGCATTGTTGGGTCTGGTGTTTCTCATCTTCCTCTTGACTATACCCCATAGATTCTCTATGGGGTTAAGGTCAGGTGAGTTTGCTGGCCAATCAAGCACAGTGATACTGTTATTTATAAACCAAGTATGGGTACTTTTGGCAGTGTGGACAGGTGTCAAGTCCTACGGGAGAATGAAATTTTCATCTCCAAAAAGCTTGTCGGCAGAGGGAAGCATGAAGTGCTCTAAAATTTCCTGGTAGACTGTGCTGACTTTAGTCTTGATAAAACACAGTGGACCTACACCAGCAGATGACATGGCTCCCCAAACCATCACCGATTGTGGAAACTTCACACTAGACCTCAAGCAGCTTGGATTGTGTACCTCTCCACTCTTCTTCCAGATTCTGGGACCAATGAGCAACTGTCCAGTTCTTTTTCTCTTTGGCACAGGTAAGATGCCTCTGGTGTTGTATATTTGTAAGAAGTTGAGAGTCTTGCCCCTTTAAACCTCCATGTTATTATTGTGTGTATATATATATATATATATATATATATATACATATATATTATACCGTTGTAGTGTACTAACGTATTGTTCATGTTGCTGTATTATTTATATATTATGTGTTGTTATGTTTCTGCACCATGTACTTGGTAGGGACAGTGCAGTTTGGATTATGGTCTCTAGATGGGGGCACTGAGCTCATTATACAGTAGATATAGTGGTAGGACATATAGAAGTTAACTGTAGGAGGGGATAACTGGGGAATAAGCCAAGAAGGTCTTCCTGTATCAGACAATTAGGGGCCTGACCCCTCTATGCTCAGGTGGGCTATATGCCCGAGCTGCCCAACTACCCCGTAACGTTAAAGTGTATGCCCAGCCATCCAGGGGGTACATAGAGAAGAACAAAGTACAGCAGAACCAGTAATAGAGAGGAAAAGAAGGAAGTAGAGGAAGATTGAAGGTCACCGAAAATGTGTACGAGCAGGTCACTCTAGAATGTGGTGGATAGCTACATCGGCAGAATCTCTGATGTCCGGGGTGAAACGGGCAGGAGAGTGCATCACCGTGGTGACGCTTTACACGGAGGATACTGAGGAGCCATTTGAGATGCGAAAACACTTAGTGACGCAAGGAACAGTGAAAGGAAAGATGAAATAATGTGCCATCTTTACTGTGATGATACTGGAAACTACATGGATGTGCTGTGTCCTGAAGTAAATAAATTTGTTAAGTTAAGAGTTGCCCTTGACTGTGTCTCTATTCATTGGGATCCAGGATCAGCTTCAAGTCAGCGCAGCAAAGAAGACGCTGACAGCACCGTGAGTACTGATTGTACCATGCAAGAGAAGAGGTACCATTTTCCTGTAGAAGGAGGCTAGGGTATACAATGCCCGAGATACTCAGCCACGACTACTGCCCTGGCCCACCTTTACATATTGGTCATAAGTGGCTTGACACAAGGAATGCGACACTTGTAGCCCATGTCCTGTATACCTCTGTGTGTGGTGGCTCTTGAAGCAATGACTCCAGCAGCAATCCACTTCTTGTGAATCTCCCCTGTTATCCGGTTGCTTGTGCACCTTTTTCTACCACACTTTTTCCTTCCACTCAACTTTTCATTAGTATGCTTGGATACAGCACTCTGTGAACAGCCAACTTTTTTAGCAATGACCTTTTGTGGCTTACCCTCCACATGGAGTGTTTCAGTGACTGTCTTCTGAACATCTGTGAAGTCAGCAGTCTTTCCCATGATTGTGGACTCTACTAAAACAGACTAAGGGACCTTTTTAAATGCTTAGGAAGCCTTTGCAGCTGTTTTTGTTAATTATTCTAATTTACTGATATAATGACTTTAGGGTTTTCATTGGCTGTAAGTAGGGTTGATTGAATAGCTTTGGTTAAAAGGTTATTCTAATAGCTATAGCACTTACCAAATAGCTGCCTCGGTAACCTGGATACCTGGATCACTCCCGATAATCATCTGTTTGGCACCATAGCTGCATATGTCGCGGCTGTGTGACAGTCACAACAAACAGGCTCTCCATGCATGTATTGTGACTGTCACACAGCCTTGACATCAGCATCTGCAGTTCTGAACAGCTGGTCATCAGGAGCGCTCCAGGTATCCAGGTTCCAGATGCAGCTATTTGGTAAGCGCTATAGCTATTCGGATAAGCACTTTTCCGAAGCTATTCGATCTACCCTAGCTGTAAGCCATAATCATCAACATTAACAGAAATAAACACTTGAAATAGATCACTCTGATTTTAATTTCTGATATCTATAAACAGAAAGATAGTGAGGAAACCCTTAGCTAACCTAAATGAATTCAAGTCTCCAGGTCCAGATGAATTACACCCCAGAGTACTGAAGGAGATAGCAGAAGAAATTTTTGAACCCCTCTCCATAATCTTTGAAAATTCTTGGAGAACAGGAGAAGTCCCAGAAGACTGGAGAAGAGCAAATGTTGTTCCTATCTTCAAAAAGGGGAAGAAGGTGAACCCAGGCAACTATAGGCCGGTGAGTCTGACTTCTATACCAGGAAAGATCTTTGAACAAATTATTAAACAACATGTATGTCAGTACCTGGATAAGAATGAAGTGATTAAACAGAGTCAGCATGGGTTTGTAACTAATAAGTCATGTCAGACTAACTTAATTTCCTTCTATCACAGTATCACTGATTGGGTGGATCAAGGAAATGCTGTAGATATAGTATATCTTGACTTCAGCAAAGCATTTGACAAAGTATCTCATACAATCCTTATTGAAAAAATGACTAAGTATGGAATGGACAAGGCAACTGTTAGGTGGATTCATAACTGGCTTAGTGATTGGACCCAAAGAGTGGTCGTAAATGGCTGCACATCCAGTTGGAGGAATGTCTCAAGTGGGGTACCACAGGGCTCTGTCCTGGGCCCTGTATTGTTCAACATCTTTATCAATGATTTAGATGAAGGAATTGAGGGTAAACTGATTAAATTTGCTGATGACACAAAGCTAGGAGGGATAGCTAATACTAGAGAAGAGAGAGAGGATTCAAAAAGATATAAATAAACTGGAGAAGTGGGCAGCAACTAACAGAATGGTTTTTAACAGGGAAAAATGCAAAGTACTACATCTGGGCAATAAAAATGAAAAAAGCATATACAGAATGGGAGGAATAGGCATAAGCAACAGCACATGTGAAAAAGACTTGGGTATACTAATAGATCACAGACTGAATATGAGTCAACAGTGTGATGCAGCAGCAAAAAAAGGCAAATGCAATTCTAGGATGTATTAACAGAAGCATACAGTCTAGATCACGTGAAGTCATTATTTCCCTCTACTCCTCTTTGGTCAGACCTCATCTGGAATATTGTGTCCAGTTTTGGGCACCACATTTTAAAAAAGACATCAACAAACTGGAGCAAGTTCAGAAAAGAGCAACCATAATGGTGACCGGTCTGCAAACCCTCTCTTATGAGGAAAGGTTGCAGGATCTGGGATTGTTTAGTTTGCAAAAGAGAAGACTGAGAGGAGACTTAATAGCTGTCTACAAATATCTAAAGGGCTGTCACATTGTAGAAGGATCAACTTTATTCTCATTTGCACAAGGAAAGACTAGAAGCAATGGGATGAAACTGAATGGGAGGAGACACAGATTAGATATTAGAAAAAACTTTTTGACAGTTACAGTGATCAATGAGTGGAACAAGCTGCCACGAGAAGTGGTGAGTTCTCCTTCAATGGAAGTCTTCAAACAGAGGCTGGACAGACATCTGACTGGGATGATTTAGCGAATCCTGCTTTGAGCAGTGGGTTGGACCAGATGGCCCAGGAGGTCCCTTCCAACTCTACGATTCTATGATTCTAATGACTCTATATAATATGAGTCTCCTTTTTGTATTGAAGAGCTGAAATAAATTAACTTTTTGATGATATAATATTCTAATTTAGTGAGAAGCACTTATGTGTATATATATACAGCACAGTATATATACAGTATATATATATATATATATATATACACATATACAGTGGGGAAAATAAGTATTTGATACACTACCAATTTTGCAAGTTTTCCTACCTATAAAGAATGGAGAGGTCCATAATTTTTATCTGTAGGCACACTTCAACTGTAATCGTAAGAAAAATACAGAAAATCCCATTGTATGATTCTTACATAATTAATTTGCATTTTATTCCATGACATACCGTATATAATACTCAAGTATAAGCCCAGATTTTCAGCCCATTTTTTAGGCTGAAAGTGCCCCTCTCAGCTTATACTCGAGTCATTGTTCCAGGGGGTAGGCGGGGGAGGGGGAGCACAGGGATCGGCTGCTGTCAAATCATACTCACCCCCTCCTGGCGCGGTCTCTGCACTTCCCTGCTTCTCAGATGCTCTCTTCCTGTGTTCAGCGGTCACGTGGTACTGCTCATTAAAGTCATGAATATGCACGCCACTCCACTCCCATAGGCGTGGAGTGCATATTCATTACTTTAATGAGCGGTACCACGTGACTGCTGAACACTGGAAGGAGATGCTGGCGCCGGAGACCATCGGAGAAGCAAGCTGTGCAGAGACTGTGCCAGGAGGGAGTGAGTATGATGGGGAGGAAGGGGGAGCCATGCGATATTCACCTGTCCCCGTTCCACCACCATGTACCGCTCTGTCTTCCGCATCCTCTGGCTGTGACGTTCAGGTCAGAGGGCGCAATGACGTGGTTAGTGCATGCCCTCTGCCTGAACAGTCACTGCAGAGACCTGGAAGACAGAGTGGCACGCGGTGATAGAACGGGGACAGGTGAATATCACAGGTGCCAGGGCCCTGAGCCAGTGGCGACACCGGCACCTGGCTCCCATAGCGTGCCAATGTCTCCACCTGCTTAGGACACCGGCACCTGGCCCCCAGCGACAAGAGGTAAGTATGTCTTTTTTTTATAATTGCAGCAGCATATGGGGCACATATATCTATGGAGCATTTTATGAGGCCATCAACCTTTATTCAGCATTATATGTGGCAACTTATGGGTCCATCAACCTTTGTGGAGCAGCATATGGGGCATATATATCTATGGAGCATCTTATGGGGCCATCAGCCTTTATGGTGGGGCATATGTATCTATGGAGCATCTTATGGGGCCATCAACCTTTATGCAGCATTATATGAGTCATCTTATGGGGCCATCAACCTTTATGGAGCAGCATATGGGGCATATATATCTATGGAGCATCTTATGGGGCCATCAACTTTTATGGAGTGGTATATGGGGCATATTATTCTATGGAGCATCTTATGGGGCCATCAACCTTTTTGGAGCAGCATATGGGGCATATTATTCTATGGAGCTTTTTATGGGGCCAACAACCTTTATGGAGCAGCATATGGGGCATATTATTCTATGGAGTATCTTATGGGGCCATTATTAACCTTTGTGCAGCATTATATCGGGCACATTTTTTGTGTGGGGCATCTTATGGGACCCATCATGAACTGTATGGAGCATTATATGGGGCTCCTGATTCAATATTAATATTCAAAAACATTTAACCTACTGATGTCTCAACTAATTTTACTTTTATTGGTATCTATTTTTATTTTTGAAGTTTACCAGAAGCTGCTGCATTTCCTGCCCTAGGCTTATACTCGAGTCAATAAGTTTTCCTAGTTTTTTGTGACAAAATTAGGGGCCTCAGCTTATACTCGGGTTGGCTTATACTCGAGTATATACTTAAAGTATTTGATACAATAAAAAAATAGCAGAACTTAATATTTGGTAGAGAAACCTTTGCTTGCAATTACAGAAGTCAGATGTTTCCTGTAATTCTTGACTGAGTTTGCACACACTGCAGCAGGGATTTTGGCCTATTCCTCCATACAGATCTTCTCCAGATATTTTAGGTTTCGGGGCTGTCGCTGGGCAACATTGAGTTTCAGCTCCCTCCAAAGATTTTCTATTGGGTCAGGTCTGGAGACTGGCTAGACCACTCTTACAGATCCATTCCTTAGTTGCCCTGGCTGTCTGTTTCAGGTCATTGTCATGCTGGAAGACCCAGCCATAACCCATCTCCAATGTTCTTACTGAAGAAAGAAGGTTTCTGGCTAAAATCTTGCAATACATGACTCCATCCATCCTCCCTTCCATATGGTGCAGTTGTCTTGTCCTGTTTGCAGAAAACCACCCCCAAAGTATGATGTTTCCCCCACCGTGCTTCTCAGTTGAGAAAGTGGTTTTGAGGTTGTACTCATCTTTCTTCTTCCTCCAAACAAGGAGAGTGGAGTTGATACCATAAAGTTCTATTTGGGTCTCATCTCTTGGCATGTACGTAATGAATGGGGCTGTTTAGGTGATTCCATACATAATTCGTAAACTAAGGACCCAATACTTCAAGCAGTTTTTGACAGAATTGTGGGGTAAAATGGCTTGAAATGTCAACCTGAAGTAGTGCAAAAAAATTGTGACTTTCAGTGTTTTTACAATAGTCATCCAACTAGTTTATAAGTTAGTGGAGCTCAGGCAAGATAGGTGATGGCCAGGCATGCCAACAAATTTTTAATTTACCCCGTAAAAGTGGTGAAACTTATGACAGAAATGTATGCCAGACAATTGCTGGGATTTCTTTCTTGGCAATGGCACACGGCACTTGAAAGATGCATCAAATGTGTCTCTGAATAAATTTGGTGTATCTTACTTCAGCACTCCCTTCATTAAGACTGGTGTACAAAATTCCAGTCTTATTTAATCTAGGCCTTAGTGTTCACATTCCCTAAATTATGGCTGTCATAAACTCATGTCTGTTTTATCAAAATAAGATTCATAGCTTTATTATTAGTGATGAGTGAACGTGCTCAGATAACATGTTATCAGAGGATGCTGGGGTGTTATCCGTGTATCTTGGGAGTGCTTAGATAATATATTTGAGTCCCTGCGGCTGCATGATTCATGGCTGTTAGACAGCTGCAACACATACGGAGACTGCATAGCACACAGGTGATCCCCACATGGGTTCAGGTTATCTAACAACCGCAAAGCATGCAGCCGCAGGGACTAGAACATATTCTGAGCACACCCAAGACACACGGATAAAACCCGAGCGTGCTCTGATAACATGTTATTCCAGCACTTTCGCTCATCACTTTTACATATATTACATATCATTCTTTTGACATATATCAATCTCTAACTGAATTTATTGTTTGTTTGTTTTACATTTAATATTATTAATAATAATACTAATTTTCCACATAATGCAATGTAAACTAATAATCATGATAAATTTTGTTTTCATATTAATAGATTTCAATGGAAAATGGCATTCATCATCAAGAGTTAATGGAATATATATGGTACCTGGGGTCCTAGCAGCGACTGCTTTCCTCTGTGCTATTAGGCAGCTATTGTAGTGCGAATTTCCCTATTCCTTCTATGTCTTTTCCTCCTCTTACTGATGTCTCCTCATTTGTTTAATTTACCCCCTGCTCACAATCCCCGCAGCTTTCAGATATAGACCTAGCTACCCAGATTCAGGCTGTAATTATTGCCATAGGTGCCCTTACTCTACAGTAATTTGAAGGGTAATATTTGTAATTAGTGTGGATCACAGATTTCATCTATCTATGTATATATCTATTATCTATCTATCTATCATCTATTACCTATTTATCTAGTAATCTATCTACTGTATGTATATATCTATTATCTATCTCTCTAGTTATGTATCTCCATATCTATCTACTATCTATATCTTATCTATCTATCAATCTGTCTATCGATGCATATATATATATATATATCTATGTATACAGTATATATATTATCTATCTATGTGTATATCTATTATCTATCTTTGCCTCTATCTATCCATCTATCTAATATACTGTATATCTTGTGGTGTACCAACTAATGGTTTATGGAGAGACAGGTGTGTATCGCACATACAGAGGTCTGCGGTGATATGAATCCAGGACAAGTTGCTGGGTCTTGTAGTCCCACAAACCTGTATTTTTGCAAAGGGCTGGATTTAAGGGTTAACCAGAAGTGATGGGTGGGACTGGTTAACCACACACCTCCCAGGGGGCATGCTCCTGTAAACACAGGTAGGTCCTATATATTTTTTATGTGCAACACATGGAAGGAGTCCATGTGTGAGACGGGAGCTGGCTGGAGCTCCTGAAGGTCTAGGAAACACCAAGGGTCTGGATGACTAACAGGAGCCAGATGAAACCAGGCTGGGGAAAACCTGAGGTGTTGTTAACCAGGTAACCAAGAACCTGGGGAATTGTGTCCTGATGGACGTCAGGCATTTGAACTGTGCGAACAGAACCGGACTGAAACGGACTGTTTGTGGGTTCTGTATAGTTCACATTCCCTGACATGGGCTATGGAGTGGTTTATGATTCTGTAATAAACCCGAGTTGGACTTGTTTAAAGGAATAATCTGCTCCTGTGTAGTTGACTATTGCCAAGCGAGTATACCCCAACCCGCTTAGTGATAGCTGCATCACAATCTATTCATTTGTCTGTCTATCTATCTATCTACAGGGTGGGCCATTTTTGTGGATACACCTAAATAAAATGGGAATGGTTGGTGACCCAGATCAGCGTGCTGAATTTGCAGAATGGACAAAACAAATATTGGAACAGGAGCCTCAGTTTACACAGAACATTATGCTCAGTGATGAGGCAAACTTTCTTTTCGGTGGGCCATTTATATATACACCTAAATAAAATGGGAATGGTGACCGTTTTCTTGCGTAGGGTGTCTTGCATTGAAATCTGGTGCAATGAACCGAGTACTGCATTCACCAGACATCAACACAAATTCTATCCGCTCCTCACGTGTTAACCTCTGCAACATGTCAATAGCTGTAAACAAAGATAAACTTGTAAATAACTCATGAAAGAATAAAGTTACGTTAAAACCAAGCACACCATTGTTTTTCTTGTGAAATAAGTTTGATGCGTCACATGACCCTCTTTGCATTTAAAAAAATAAAGTTGGATCCAAAATGGCTGACTTCAAAATGGCTGCCATGGTCCCCACCCATCTTGAAAAATGTCTCCCTCCCATATACTAATGTGCCACAAACAGGAAGTTGATATCACCAACCATTCCCATTTTATTTAGGTGTATCCATATAAATGGCCCACCCTGTATGTATCTATTATCTATCTATATCTATTTATCTGTCTATCTATGTATATATCTATTATTTGTCTATTAATCTATATCTATTCTATCTATATCTATCTATCTATGTATTATCTATTAATCTATATCTTTCCCATCTATTATCTATCTCTCTCTATCTATCTATTATATATCTATTAATCTATATCTATTCTATATATCTATTATCTATCTATCTATTATCTATCTATCCATGCATATTACTTCTATTTATTTGTGTATGTGATATCTATGATTCTCCTGGCACAGTTGATTGTTGCAGTGGTGCAGCATTTTGTAATGTATTTTTCAATTTTTCATTTTTTACCAGCGCAATAAACGAGCAAACAATTTTAAAGTGAAGACGGAAAGGTTATAAAGTGCGGTTTCCTCAGTTCTGCCACATTGTTATTTATTAATTTCTGGTTGTGAGTTGGGTGGTGATTGAAGCATTAGGATAACAATTATTTTCTTTTACTGATGAGAACAAAGGGAATTCAATTAGACAAAAGCCATAAGAAATAATAAGATATTTGTCCTAATGATCTCTCCAAATCAATCTTTAATTATATTTGATACTTGAGAAGCTTCACAATTGGCGCTTGTGTTTGTGTTTAGGCGGAATGGCTTCTTATTTGTGGCTCTTTCTTTACATTTGTTTCGTTATTAGTTATTTAATAAAGGTGCTTGCTATCTATAGACTTTGGGAACATATGTTGTTTATGGCACAAATTATGGGAAAAAGAGTGGAATGATACATTTTACTTAAAGGTAGCAGCAAACAAAGTAGCAGGAAGTTCCCCGAGCCTTGCTAGTATACATGTATTTCCCATCACACTCTCTTGCGTGCATTTCAATTATTCCATTCATAGCAGGTGTTAAAAATGTTGGCGCGATCAAATGTGTTGTTACTTTTTTTCTTCAGGAAATATTGCTGTAAAATGTAATTTTAATACAGTAAGCTTCACAATTGTTATATATCGCTTTTGCTGACCAAGTAGCCGAGCAAAGTCGTTTCCTCAGCACAAATCCTTCCCATATATCTGTGCAAGGTTTCTACAAATTTTGTGCACATGCTACAGAAACAACCATATCTGGATGTATGGAGCAGATTTCTCCAGAGATATTTTCTGTAAAATGAAATGATGCCCTGAACTGTTCTTTGTGTTATCTAGGACACAGGGTGGAGGGGCCCTTAGACAATTCCAGGTAAAGTCTACTGGTATTTTGCAGCCATCAACAAGATTAAATACGGTAGATTTACAAGGGGGGACCATATTGAGGAAGGTAGTGGTCGTTGTGGTTGGTCCCTTACTTGAAATACAGCTCTGAGTCAGAGCAGACAGTTCTTGCTTTTTTAGGCTCTTGCATATTTCCGTCCTTGTCAAGTGGTGTTTACCCATGTCCAGGAGGACCAGGCTGAGCTATTACAGCCGCATTCTAACCATTTGATTACTGGCGTTATCAGTGAATAACATAAAAAGCTCCCTCCTTCAAGCTACTTTCAAACATACTAGCACGTAACTGAGGAAGGTCTATATTGACCGAAACATTTTCTGGTACTACAATAAACTGCCTCACCAAGCATTAAGTTGAGTGCCAAGTTTTCATTTTATCACGTAAGGGAGATATCAGACTGTAAAGGGTCCATATATTGTTCTTGCACAGGGGCCCTCTTCGGTCTGTGTCCATTTCTTAGTGAATACATTGTGCTGTCAGTTGGTCCCTATAAACAGACTTTTAGCTTTTCCTTTCCTATAACCGCATCTGAACCTCTCTTATTCATTAGAAACTCTCTACTGCTGTCTTCAACTGAAAACATTTCCTAAGTCCATTTTGATCTAATACAGGAGAAAATCAAACCATTAAATGTGGATCCATGACCCGGTATATCTTCAGGCCATTATAAACAATTACTTTCTTTTATTGAATTTTGTATTGAGTACATCAAGTCAGGACTTTGACTCTGTCACTCCAAAACCTTCTATTTCTTTTGAGCTATTCAGGGTCGACTTACTTGTCTGGGACTTTAACATTAATGGTTTACCCTTAGAACAGGTCATCAATGTCTGATCAGAGGGGGGTGCAACACCCGACACCTCTGCTAATCAGCTGTTCCTGTGGTCGGAGGCGGCTGCAACTAACTAGTTACTGCACAGCTCCATCGATGGAATAGTGGCCGGCACCACCAACTATTCAAATTAATATAGGATGGATGTGCAGTTCCCAGCTGCGGCCACTATTCCTTTGATAGAGCTTTGCAGTGCCGCAACTCTACACCGGAAACCCTTGGCAAGGAGCCACACGGTTTGGAATCACCAGAGAGACCTCCTTCCTTACACTTATCATTATTGTGACTCCCTATAGCAATGTTTGATAAAGACTGAAGATTGGGTCGAAACGTCACAGCATACTGCTTTTCCTATCATCATTTAATGTATTATCCAACAGTGTGTGGTGAATATAAGAAACTTAATAAATTTGGCATTATTTTGCAATCACCTGAGAGTGCGGCTGTTTTCGTTTCATTGAAGCTTTGGATTTATCCAGTCCAGTCAACATCCCCCATCTTTTCTGCTATCTATCAGTTCCGTAACTGAACAGTAGTGTTGAGCATTCCGATACTGCAAATATCGGGTATCGGCCGATATCCGCTGTATCGAGGTTCCGATACCGAGTTCTGATATTTTTACAATATTAGATACCGGAATCAGAAGTTCCCATAATGCAATGAGCCAGTTATGTTAGTAATGGCATGGCTGTGATTGGCTGCTGAAATGATGTCATCATGATGCGCGGTCTGTGCGGGCCTGCCGGCGGTCTGTGCGGGCCTGCCGGGGGTCTGAGCGGGCCTGCCGGGGGTCTGTGCGGGCTGCCGGGGGTCTGTGCGGGCTGCCGGGGGTCTGTGCGGACCTGCCAGGGGTCTGTGCGGGGCTGCAGGGGGTCTGTGCGGGCCTGCCGGGGGTCTGTGCAGGCCTGCCGGGGGTCTGTGCAGGCCTGCCGGGGGTCTGTGCGGGCCTGCCGGGGGTCTGTGCGGGCTGCCAGGGGTCTGTGCGGGCCTGCTGGGGGTTGTGTGTGTGCAGGCATCGTCCGATGGGACTACAAGTCCCATCGGGCGATGCCTGCTACAATGACAGTGATTGACACATTAGCCAATGATGGGACAGTAGTAGTCCCATCATCCGGCTAATGTGTTGAATGTAAAAAAAGAAAAAAAAAAAAACATACATACTACATACACTCACTGGCCACTTTATTAGGTACACCATGCTAGTAAGGGGTTGGACCCCCTTTTGCCTTCAGAACTGCCTCAATTCTTCGTGGCAGAGATTCAACAAGGTGCTGGAAGCATTCCTCAGAGATTTTGGACCATATTGACATGATGGCATCACACAGTTGGCGCAGATTTGTCGGCTGCACATCCCTGATGCGAATCTCCCGTTCCACCTCATCCCAAAGATGCTCTATTGGATTGAGATCTGGTGACTGAGGAGGCCATTTGAGTACAGTGAACTCATTGTCATGTTCAAGAAACCAATCTGAGATGATTCGAGCTTTATGACATGGCGCATTATCCTGCTGAAAGTAGCCATCAGATGTTGGGTACATTGTGGTCATAAAGGGATGGACATGGTCAGCAACAATACTCAGGTAGGCTGTGGCGTTGCAACGATGCTCAATTGGTACCAAGGGGCCCAAAGAGTGCCAAGAAAAAATTCCCCACACCAAGACACCACCACCACCAGCCTGAACCGTTGATACAAGGCAGGATGGATCCATGCTTTCATGTTGTTTACGCCAAATTCTGACCCTACCATCCGAATGTCGCAGCAGAAATCGAGACTCATCAGACCAGGCAACGTTTTTCCAATCTTCTACTGTCCAATTTCGATGAGCTTGTGCAAATTGTAGCCTCAGTTTCCTGTTCTTAGCTGAGAGGAGTGGTACCCAGTGTGGTCTTCTGCTGCTGTAGCCCATCTGCCTCAAAGTTCGACGCACTGTGCGTTCAGAGATGCTCTTCTGCCTACCTTGGTTGTAACGGGTGGCAATTTGAGTCACTGTTGCCTTTCTATCAGCTCGAACCAGTCTGCCCATTCTCCTCTGACCTCTGGCATCAACATGGCATTTCCGGCCACAGAACTGCCGCTCACTGGATTTTTTTTCTTTTTCGGACCATTCTCTGTAAACCCTAGAGATGGTTGTGCGTGAAAATCCCAGTAGATCAGCAGTTTCTGAAATTCTCAGACCAGCCCTTCTGGCACCAACAATCATGCCACGTTCAAAGGCACTCAAATCACCTTTCTTCCCCATACTGATGCTCGGTTTGAACTGCAGGAGATTGTCTTGACCATGTCTACATGCCTAAATGCACTGAGTTGCCGCCATGTGATTGGCTGATTAGAAATTAAGTCTTAACACACAGTTGGACAGGTGTACCTAATAAAGTGGCCAGTGAGTGTATATACTAGATTCAACCAACATACATACATACATACTACATACTTACTACATACATACAACATGCTACATACATACAACATACATACTACATACATGCATACTACATACAAAACATTCATACATTCATACAATACATACATATAGACATACAGTACATATAACATAGAGTGCATGTTTTATGTATGTAGTATGTATGTATGTTGTATGAATGTAGTATATATGTAGTATGTATGTATGTATGTATGTTGTATGAATGTAGTATATATTGTGATAAAACACTCCGGGATCGCCTTTGCTGGGGTCAAAGGTCACGTGCGTTCAGCATGAAACTCAGGCGCAGAGCTGGGATTCGTGTATAACTGACCCTGGGTCAGGTTTATTAACGGTGAAAGCAATGCAAAAGGAAATAAAACATAAAACAAATCCTTGCCTGTCCGGCACTAACTAAACAATGGACAACCTAACTACCAACTGGCGGGCTTCTCCCGTCCAGCCAAACCACAGTTGCAGTGGGCACTGCTTCCACTCACGTGTGTCTCTCACACAGACAGGCTCTCTGTGTTCCCAGGCTGAGACACTCACACAACCACCTGGCATCCTTTTATATCCACCTCCCATTATTCATTAGTAAGCAGGTGCGATACTGACCAGACTAGGCCACATAGGAAAGGAATCTGGGCGAGATATACCTGCCCTCATCCACTATTCCCACATGATTCTCACATATCCCCCCCTTCTGCTCAGACCACTCCGGTCGAGCAATGACACCCGCCAAACAGTGCACTCGGGACAGGGCATCTGCATTTCCCATCTGTACCCCTGGGCGGTGCTCCACCGTAAAAGTGTAGGCCTGCAGGGCAAGGAACCACCGGGTCACCCGGCTATTCCGTTCCTTGTTCAAGTGCATCCACTTGAGAGGGGCATGGTCAGTGATCAGCCTGAACTTTTGGCCCACCAGGTAATATTTGAGGGCCTCTAGAGCCCACTTAATGGCGAGGCACTCTTTTTCTACGACTGCATACCTTTGCTCGTGTTTATTCAGCTTCCTGCTGAGATAGAGGACTGGGTGTTCCACTCCGTCCCTCACTTGTGACAGTACGGCCCCGATACCGGTATCAGATGCATCCGTTTGTACCACAAACTCACTGCGGAAGTCCGGAGTCACCAGTATGGGCTGAGAGCAAAGTGCCCGTTTTAGGCTATGGAAGGCTTCTTCAGCCGCTAAACTCCATTTAATCATGACGGAGTCTTTCCCTTTTGTAAGATCCGTCAGGGGGGTAGCGATGGCTGCAAAATTGGGTATGAACCGGCGATAATAACCGGCGATCCCCAGGAAGGCTTGCACCTGCTTCTTGTTGACAGGTTGTGGCCAGTCCTGAACTGCCTGAATCTTATCAACCTGGGGTGTAACAACACCCCTCCCAATTACATACCCCAAATACCGGGCTTCTTCTAGCCCGATGTGACATTTCTTGGGGTTCGCGGTTAGACCTGCCTCCCACAGGTCGTCAATCACAGCTTGTACTTTCTGGAGATGAGTCTCCCAGTCCAAGCTGTAAATGACAATGTCATCCAAATAGGCCGAAGCATACCGCCTATGTGGCCTCAAGACTCGATCCATCAGTCTCTGGAAGGTCGCCGGTGCCCCGTGCAGTCCAAACGGCATATACACATACTGAAATAAACCTTCCGGCGTAGCAAATGCTGTCTTTTCTCTGGCAGCCTCCACCAGAGGGATCTGCCAATACCCCTTTGTTAGATCTAGGGTCGTAATATACCGGGCTTTTCCTAACCGATCTATTAACTCGTCGACCCGGGGCATGGGGTAGGCATCAAATTTTGAGACCGCATTCAGTTTCCTGAAGTCATTGCAGAACCGGATGGTGCCGTCCGGTTTAGGAATTAGCACAATCGGGCTGGACCACGCACTGTGCGATTCCTCAATGACTCCTAACTCTAACATTGCCTTCACTTCTCGGGAAACGGCTTCACGGCGTGCTTCCGGGATTCGGTAGGGCTTTACGAGAACTGTGACACCAGGTTCCGTTACGATGTCATGTTTCATTAGCATAGTCTGCCCGGGTTTTTCTGAGAAAAACTTTTGGTTGTGAAGTAGAAACTGCCTGACTTCCGTCTTTTGCCGCTCCGAGAGAGTCTCTGCAACCCGTACCTCCGGTACGGTATGCGAGCAGACAGGACGGGCCAGCTCCGCTGACAAGGCAGACCGATCCTTCCAGGGCTTTATCAGATTTACATGATAAATCTGTTCAGGTTTCCGTTTACCTGCCTGGTATACTTTGTAGTTTACTTCGCCAACTCTTTCCTTGATCTCAAAGGGGCCCTGCCACTTTGCCAGGAACTTACTGTCCACCGTGGGGACCAGGATCAACACCCTATCTCCGGGTGCAAACGTACGGATCTTGGCGCCCCTATCCTAGATTCTTTTTTGGGCTCCTTGAGCCTGTATCATGTGTTCTTTGACGATAGGCATAACAGCCGCAATACGGTCCTGCATTTGTGTGACGTGATCTATCACTGTTTTAAATGGAGTGACCTGACCCTCCCAGGTTTCTTTTGCAACGTCTAACAGTCCGCGAGGACGTCGGGCGTACAATAACTCGAAAGGCGAGAATCCCGTGGAAGACTGGGGTACTTCCCTGATGGCAAAAAGCAAATACGGAAGTAAATAGTCCCAGTTCTTCCCATCCTTGTCTATCACCTTTCTCAGCATCTGCTTCAGAGTTTTATTGAACCGTTCAACCAACCCGTCTGTTTGAGGGTGATACACGGATGTGCGTAACGGTTCGATTTGTAACAATCGGCAGAGCTCCTTCATTATCCTGGACATAAAGGGGGTCCCCTGGTCGGTGAGTATCTGTTTTGGTATACCGACCCGACTAAACACATGCACCAGCTCCTTGGCAATCGTCTTGGTGGCCGTGTTACGCAAAGGGATGGCCTCCGGGTAACGAGTGGCATAATCCAAGATGACCAGGATATGTTGGTGTCCACGTGCAGACCGTGGAAGGGGCCCAACTAAATCCATCCCAATCCTCTCAAACGGGACTTCAATAATAGGTAGGGGTACCAAAGGGCTACAGAACCGGGGCTTAGGTGCAGAGGCTTGACAGTCAGGACAAGACTCGCAATATACACAAATATCATGATGCTTGCCTGGCCAAACAAAACAGTGTAATATCCTTTCGGTGGTTTTCTGGACTCCCAGGTGACCTCCCATCACATGTCCGTGGGCCAGGTCCAGCACCTGCCGCCGGTAGGGTTTTGGCACGACTAATAGTTGCACCGTATCTTCCCCCTTTTTCTCTATCTGATAGAGTAAATCATTCTCCAGAACCATGTAAGGATATGCCAGCCTAGAGCCAGGTTCTACGGGTACCCCATTTATCACTTTTACATTTGTCCTAGCCTGAGAAAGGGTAGGATCCTTTATTTGCTCGCTTTGGAAGTCATCTTTCTGAACTTCTAAATCCGGCAAACGGGGAGGAGGACGGCTGTCAGCCTCCTCCTCTTCCCCGGTCTCCTCATTATCACCCGCCATGACTGAAAACGGGAACTGCAGGTCATTTCCCGCAGACTCTTCCCCCGAGTCTTCCGGGGAGACCTCTTCCAGGGGTTCGGGACCCACACGCTCCCTGGGAGAAGAATCATGTACACTATTACCCGAGGGCATCAACTGATTCTCCCACAATTGCCAGAAGTGGGGAAAATCCCGGCCCAGGATAACATCATGCAATAACGCCGGGACGAGTCCCACTTTATGTTGCACAGACCCATAGGAAGTAGTAATGCATATGACCGTGGTGAGGTACGAACAGGTGTCTCCATGCACACACGTTACAGAAAATTTGTCTGATGGTCCAGTCGGGGCTGACACCAGACTGGCCTTCACCAGAGTCACCACACTTCCCGAGTCTAACAATGCCACCACATTTTTGCCATCAACAGTTAAATCACACAAGTGTTTTTCCACATCCTTTTGACCGGCATTCACATTCACTACCCGTGCAACCATAGACATGCGGTTTTTAGAGTCTGTGACGTAGCAATGCATGGGTTCAGTAGTGACCGGACAGTTCGCAGCAATATGTCCCATCTCTTGGCAGCGGAAACACCTAACGGGCCCCTTGCTTAGACCATAGTTCGTTACTCTCGGCCTCGCAGTGCGGGCAGTCCCGTTTTCCTCCCCCACTGTCTTAGGGATTTTTCCATCTCCCCTACTCCCTGGAACAGTCTTACCGGTTCCCCGTGGAGATGATGAAGAACGAGGTGGGGTAGCGTCATCTCGGAGTCCTTCCGCCACGGAGTAACGTTCAACCAGATCCACCAGTTGATCTGCCGTCGTAGGATTTCCATGGCTTACCCACTTCCTCAGGGCTGACGGTAGAGCTCTCAGGTACTTGTCCATGACGACTCTCTGAATTATCTCTGGCGCTGTCAACACCTCGGGTTGTAGCCACTTCTTCGTCACGTGGATCAGGTCGAACATCTGTGACCGCGGTGGTTTATCCGGCTGATAAGTCCATTAATGCACTCTCTGTGCACGGACAGCGGTCGTCACTCCCAGCCGGGCCAAGATCTCGGATTTCAATTTGTCAAAGTCTTGCGCAGCTTCAGGTTCCAAGTCATAATACGCCTTTTGGGCCTCACCGGAAAGAAACGGGGCAATCAGGCCGGCCCATCGTGCCTTTGGCCATTTTTCGCTCACCGCCGTCCGTTCAAACGTGGTCAGGTACGCCTTGACGTCATCTTCGGTCGTCATCTTCTGCCAGTACCGACTCACGTGAATCACTCTCGACTCGGCTTCCAGGTTAACCTCAGGTAAGCTTGCCAGGCGCTGCGCCACCTGCTGGAGAAGCGAACGATCGGTAACTGTCATGTCCATCAACTCCTTCATCTGGGCCATCATCACCCGATTAGCTTCTTGCTGGACGGCGGTGGACAGTACCAGCGCTTTCACCACGTCCTCCATGCTCATGCTTGCAACGTGATGCCCGCGTTCTCCACCACAATGTGATAAAACACTCCGGGATCGCCTTTGCTGGGGTCAAAGGTCACGTGCGTTCAGCATGAAACTCAGGCGCAGAGCTGGGATTCGTGTATAATTGACCCTGGGTCAGGTTTATTAACGGTGAAAGCAATGCAAAAGGAAATAAAACATAAAACAAATCCTTGCCCGTCCGGCACTAACTAAACAATGGACAACCTAACTACCAACTGGCGGGCTTCTCCCGTCCAGCCAAACCACAGTTGCAGTGGGCACTGCTTCCACTCACGTGTGCCTCTCACACAGACAGGCTCTCTGTGTTCCCAGGCTGAGACACTCACACAACCACCTGGCATCCTTTTATATCCACCTCCCATTATTCATTAGTAAGCAGGTGCGATACTGACCAGACTAGGCCACATAGGAAAGGAATCTGGGCGAGATATACAGTGGGGAAAAAAAGTATTTAGTCAGTCAGCAATAGTGCAAGTTCCACCACTTAAAAAGATGAGAGGCGTCTGTAATTTACATCATAGGTAGACCTCAACTATGGGAGACAAACTGAGAAAAAAAATCCAGAAAATCACATTGTCTGTTTTTTTTTTCATTTTATTTGCATATTATGGTGGAAAATAAGTATTTGGTCAGAAACAAAATTTCATCTCAATACTTTGTGATATATCCTTTGTTGGCAATGACAGAGGTCAAACGTTTTCTGTAAGTCTTCACAAGGTTGCCACACACTGTTGTTGGTATGTTGGCCCATTCCTCCATGCAGATCTCCTCTAGAGCAGTGATGTTTTTGGCTTTTCGCTTGGCAACACGGACTTTCAACTCCCTCCAAAGGTTTTCTATAGGGTTGAGATCTGGAGACTGGCTAGGCCACTCCAGGACCTTGAAATGCTTCTTACGAAGCCACTCCTTCGTTGCCCTGGCGGTGTGCTTTGGATCATTGTCATGTTGAAAGACCCAGCCACGTTTCATCTTCAATGCCCTTGCTGATGGAAGGAGGTTTGCACTCAAAATCTCACAATACATGGCCCCATTCATTCTTTCATGTACCCGGATCAGTCGTCCTGGCCCCTTTGCAGAGAAACAGCCCCAAAGCATGATGTTTCCACCACCATGCTTAACAGTAGGTATGGTGTTTGATGGATGCAACTCAGTATTCTTTTTCCTCCAAACACGACAAGTTGTGTTTCTACCAAACAGTTCCAGTTTGGTTTCATCAGACCATAGGACATTCTCCCAAAACTCCTCTGGATCATCCAAATGCTCTCTAGCAAACTTCAGACGGGCCCGGACATGTACAGGCTTAAGCAGTGGGACACGTCTGGCACTGCAGGATCTGAGTCCATGGTGGCGTAGTGTGTTACTTATGGTAGGCCTTGTTACATTGGTCCCAGCTCTCTGCAGTTCATTCACTAGGTCCCCCCGCGTGGTTCTGGGATTTTTGCTCACCGTTCTTGTGATCATTCTGACCCCACGGGGTGGGATTTTGCGTGGAGCACCAGATCGAGGGAGATTATCAGTGGTCTTGTATGTCTTCCATTTTCTAATTATTGCTCCCACAGTTGATTTCTTCACTCCAAGCTGGTTGGCTATTGCAGATTCAGTCTTCCCAGCCTGGTGCAGGGCTACAATTTTGTTTCTGGTGTCCTTTGACAGCTCTTTGGTCTTCACCATAGTGGAGTTTGGAGTCAGACTGTTTGAGGGTGTGCACAGGTGTCTTTTTATACTGATAACAAGTTTAAACAGGTGCCATTACTACAGGTAATGAGTGGAGGAAAGAGGAGACTCTTAAAGAAGAAGTTACAGGTCTGTGAGAGCCAGAAATCTTGATTGCTTGTTTCTGACCAAATACTTATTTTCCACCATAATATGCAAATAAAATGAAAAAAAAACAGACAATGTGATTTTCTGGATTTTTTTTTCTCAGTTTGTCTCCCATAGTTGAGGTCTACCTATGATGTAAATTACAGACGCCTCTCATCTTTTTAAGTGGTGGAACTTGCACTATTGCTGACTGACTAAATACTTTTTTTCCCCACTGTACCTGCCCTCATCCACAATTCCCACATGATTCTCACAATATGTAGTATGTATGTTGTATGAATGTAGTATATATGAAGTATGTACGTAGTATGTAGGTATGTTGTATGAATGTAGTATATATGTAGTATTTATGTATTATGTAGTATGTATGTATGTTGTATGAATGTAGTATATATGACGTATGTATGTTGAATGTATTGTATGTAGTATGTAGTATGTAGTAGTATGTATGTAGTATGTATGTTGTATGTCTGTAGCATGTTTTATGTATGTAGTATGTATGTATGTTGTATGAATGTAGTATATATGTAGTATGTATGTATGTATTGTGGTGTAGTTACCACTATGTCAGCTAGGGGGCGCTGTGTGGGTGTCCCAGGACGGGTGTACAGGCACATTCAGTGTGGTAACAGGAGCAGGGTCCTAAATGACCATTATGGGTCTCAAGGTGGGTGGCCTTGGGATGCAGGCTCCAGGATGTATTGATCAGCAGAGGTACTGCTGATCTTTCTGTTACACTCTGTCAGGGAAGCCTGTGTGTGTCTATGCAACCTTTAGTGATGTCATAGCCATGTGATCACCTGTGGGTGTGGTTACAGGGCTATGTAATTGAGGTGTTTGGCACATGTGAGAGAGTGTGAGAGTGAGTCTGTCTGAGTGTGGACAGACTTCCATGTGTCCAGGTGGGACACTACAGAGAGTGTATATGGGGAGGACTACAGCTCCCAGCATGTGCTGAGACTCTCAGTCCGAGTCTGAAGCCACAGACATTTCTGTTCCTTTGCCTGAAGTGAAGGTTACATTTCAGTGTTATGCTGTCTATGGTTTATGGAGTAATAAACCTGGTGAAATTTTAAAGGAACGTGCCTCATGTTTGTCTCCCGCTGCACCTAAGCGAGTCGAATCCCTACAATTGGTGGAGAATGCGGGCAGCGACTCCCAGAAGCACGTGTGGCAGCGCTGGCGATTCTGAGCCAGGAGAGCAGACGGTCTGACAACCGTGAGTAATACTGACCGAGGTCAGAGAAAGTGACTGTATTAAAATTTGTGGGATACCTCTGAGGAGAAGAGGCGTCCAGGAACCTGTGTGGCCGACACAGGTAACAGACAGGAGTCTGTGTTGCACTGACCTGGGTCAGTGAGAGACTGTGTTCCTGGAGGGGTCAGTGAGCAAGGTCCTGGAGGGTCAGTGTTGGGAGGTTCTGGGAGAGGAATCGGATCCCTGGAACACGTGATATGACCTTGGACCTGGTGAGGCGTGTCTTGGGCAGTCTCAGGCGGAGACGGATGTCCTGAAGAGCACCCGCTGAGCCCCTGGACCTGGTGAGGCTGGTGTGTTAGGAGACCCTGGGAGGAGGGTCGGCTCCCTGAATAGCACCCGGTGTGCCCTGTGTGTTGGACGGTCTCAGGTGGAGACGGTACGTCCTGAGTGGCACACGAACAGGACATGTGAGAGACTGTGCATGTGTTTTTTCCCTTTTTTTTTTCTTTTCCTCTGCAAAACCTGAAAGTGCTTGCTGTGGCTCAGTGGGGTCACGAAGGTCTCGCAGCACAAGGACCTGGTGTTTTCTTTAAGGGATCTGCCCTGGGAGCATTGGTAGCAGACGCTGTCTGTCTACACCATCCTGCTGCAGCTTTATTGCATGTGACTAAGCGGATACAGTAGTTGTGGCTTTACACAACTATTAAGGGTGAGTACCCTGTATTATTGCTGCATAACCCATTATACCTGCACTGGTAAGGCCCTATGGGCGCACTTTTGTGGCTTTTTTATCTTTGAGGGTATCAAGCGGCTTCCAGTAACCCGGCGGGGTTACGAAGGTGACAAGCGGCTTCCGGTGGATCGGCGGGTCCACGAAGATGGCGCAGCAGGAGCTGCAGTGACACCAGCCGCTGTGTATGTGTGTGAACAGCAGCCGGAGGTGCCGGTGATCAGTGACAGCAGGAGCTGTGGTGGTGCCAGCAAAGACTTGTGTGGTATCGTTAAAAGACAAACTGTACTGTGTGAACTGTGGCCTAAGAGGTTCTGCAGGACGGACATGGGGAAATCCCAAAAGGGGGCGGTGACCCAAAAGGGGGCGGTGACCCAAATTGGAGTGGTAACCCAAAAAGGGGTGGAGTTCCAAAAGGGGGCGGTGACCAAAATTGGGGTGGCAACCCAAAGCGGGGTGGTGGTCCAGAAAGGGGCCAAGTGTGAAGAAGTGACAGCACTGGGTGTCTCAGTAGGTATGTCTGGAGTACCGCAGTGTATGTGCAGGTCTTTTTCAGAATGTGGAATATCCTTTCCGGGGAGTAATGATGGGCCACAGATGTGTACAGTGATGCTGCACCGGGAAGGAGCCTTTGGTCGGCTGGAATCAGAGAGTCAGGTGACTCTGACAGGAACTCCTCTCGTTTTCTCTCTGACCGAGAAAAACATCAGGGTTCGCTGTAAACACGGGGTCACGGTGAACTACGCAGTAGACAGAGTAGTGTTTGAGGGGACCAAAGGTGGTGAGTGCCAAGGTAGAGGAATACCACGGGACTTAGTCTATGCCTGGGAGAGGGGCCGGGACTTTCTTTTGTTTGATGACGTTTGGTCTGACGATGGAGATGCTTCGACTGTGGGGCAAGCGGACACTGAGACAGTGACGGCTCCTGACATGGACAGGTCAGAGGTAGAACTGACCAGAGGAAGAAGTACATCTGCCCAACTGACGGACCTGACGTCTCGTGATAAGACAGATGGTGGGCTGGGAGATGAGACGACTGGACTAGACACATTGGTGCTGGACGGTAACTGGAGGGTTCACTCGACTGGGGTGACTGACCCAGTGGTACCCTTTAACGATATAATTAAAGAGGTAGTAGTGAGACACGTGATGGACAAAAGAGAGCAGGATCGTGAGATACAGCTGATAAAGGAGACTGTAACAGAACATGTCGAACGGGAAAGAGTCCTAAGGCAAGCAGCTGAGCACAGAGTGGATGAGCTGGAGAAGGAAGTCTCTGAGCTCAGAGGTCACCTGTCAGCATGTAAAACCATGAACAAGACCCTGTTGGAAGATATGGAGGTGCTCAGAGAGGCCCAAGAGAAGCATCAACAGGAGATTCTCAGGAGAGAGTATGAGCGTCGCTACCTGGCAGAGGAGAAAGATAAAGTTCTGCAAGAACTCAGTGGAGTAGTAAAAGGTCTTCTGCAGGAGAAGTGGAGGGGCGAAGACGTACAGCGGCCTTGCCCGACTGATAGCAAGGCAGAACTGCCAAAGCCCATCTTGGAAAAGGGTCCTGAAGACTGTAAATCTCAGGAAGATGGTGAGCCAAGAGCTGCACAAGACAGTCACCCGGTCTTGGCAGATACCTTGAGGGAAGTGTCCGTGGGGAACCCAGAGCCATCTGTCCAGGATGAGAGCAAGTCCATGACCTTCAAGTGTGTGATGGAGGTACCCGAAGATGTGCGAGAAGCGTGTGCCAGCGAAGGTGTGCATGAGACCTTTAAAAAGGCAGTAAAGGCCTATAGTGTGAGCTGGGCACCAGAAACAGACCAGTTGGTGATACTGGCAGAAACGGAAGACACAGAGAGAAGGGTGGCTGTCCTGAAGGAGATGCACCTACAATGTCTCCGCACGAAACAGATGCTCGTGAAGCGTAATTGGAAAGCCGCTCGACGTCTGGAGCTTGCAAGGGAAGCACAAAGTCGGCTGGGCTTTGTGGAAGACATAATTCCGGTGCCCAGAAATCTGGTGGGGAAAGTCGTTGGCAGACTTGGAAAGGTGATGCAGGAGATGGTGAATCGATCCTGTGTGAAGAGAGTGAGGATCCCACCTGCTGGTGAAATCCAAGTCGTTATTGAAGATGACATGGTTCCTGTCATTGTGGTTGGTTCGGTGGAAAGCATTGGGAAGCTTCGCATGCTCCTGGAATATCGGGTAGCGTACCTGAAGGAGATTGAGCAGCTAAGACAGGATCGACTGCAGATGAATGAGCAGATAGAGAACGTCAGGTGGCGTCCCCCTCCAACCCAAGGTGTAAGGACCCGAAGGGATCCTCCAAGGAATGAAAGGACAGGTAGTCGAAGGCAAGAACGTCGAGAGTCCGCAAGTGGCCGTTCTAATCTTAGTAACATAGGCACGAGACTCGGTGGTGGACATAGCGACAGAGGGTCAGACTCAGACCAGCCAGTTGGCCCAGCTGGACGTGGGACTCATGACCGTGCGAACTGGGAGAGCCAGCCAGTGAGAGAAAGGTCGCGTGATGAAGCACACTGCAGACAGGTGGAGACTAAAGAGTGTCTGGTCACACTGACGGACGTTGACGGGAAGGCCAAAGCCCAAGGCCGAGATACTGACCGCTGGGGGCAGGGGAGGCCTAACGTAAATATGCAGTATGACTACCGAAACAGACAGAGATGGTCCTCCCGACTGGTAGGGCAAGGTGACATGGGTGCCAGGTCTCAAGATCCCTGGGTGATGTCATGTGTTCAACCCCACAAGTTTGAACAGAGGGGGGAGGTATGTGGTGTAGTTACCACTATGTCAGCTAGGGGGCGCTGTGTGGGTGTCCCAGGACGGGTGTACAGGCACATTCAGTGTGGTAACAGGAGCAGGGTCCTAAATGACCATTATGGGTCTCAAGGTGGGTGGTCTTGGGATGCAGGCTCCAGGGTGTATTGATCAGCAGAGGTACTGCTGATCTTTCTGTTACACTGTGTCAGGGAAGCCTGTGTGTGTCTATACAACCTTTAGTGATGTCATAGCCATGTGATCACCTGTGGGTGTGGTTACAGGGCTATGTAATTGAGGTGTTTGGCACATGTGAGAGAGTGTGAGAGTGAGTCTGTCTGAGTGTGGACAGACTTCCATGTGTCCAGGTGGGACACTACAGAGAGTGTATATGGGGAGGACTACAGCTCCCAGCATGTGCTGAGACTCTCAGTCCGAGTCTGAAGCCACGGACACTTCTGTTCCTTTGCCTGAAGTGAAGGTTACATTTCAGTGTTATGCTGTCTATGGTTTATGGAGTAATAAACCTGGTGAAATTTTAAAGGAACGTGCCTCATGTTTGTCTCCCGCTGCACCTAAGCGAGTCGAATCCCTACAGTATGTTGTATGAATGTAGTATATATGTAGTATGTATGTTTTATGAATGTAGTATATATGTAGTATGTATGTTGAATGTATGTTGTATGAATGTAGCATATATGTAGTATGTACAGTATGTATTATGTAGTATGTATGTATGTTGTATGAATGTAGTATGTAGTATGTATGTATGTTGTATGAATGTAGTATATATGTTGTATATATGTAGTATGTATGTATGTATGTTGTATTAATGTAGTATATATGAAGTATGTATGTAGTATGTATGTATGCATGTATGTTGTATGAATGTTGTATGTATGTAGGATGTTTTTTTTTTTTTACATTCAACACATTAGCCGGATGATGGGACTACTACTGTCCCATCATTGGCTAATGTGTCAATCACTGTCATTGTAGCAGGCATAGCCCGATGGGACTTGTAGTCCCATCGGACAATGCCTGCACACACACACACAACCCCCAGCAGGCCCGCACAGACCCCCGGCAGCCCGCACAGACCCCCGGCAGGCCCGCACACAACCCCCGGCAGGCCCGCACAGACCCCGACAGGCCCGCACAGACCCCTGGCAGGCCCGCACAGACCCCCAGCAGGCCTGCACAGACCCCCGGCAGGCCTGCACAGACCCCCGGCAGCCCGCACAGACCCCCGAGAGGCCCGTACAGACCCCGCACACGTACAGTCTCCGCCCATGCACCGCCCACACTCTTCCCCCCTCCCAAACTGGATGTGCAAGTAAAGAAAGGGTTTATTTTCATTCCGATATTTGTGCCCCATTGACTTGCATGGGTTTCCGGTATCGGAATCGGCGATACCCGATATTTTTGGGGTATCGGTCCGATCCGATATTTCCCGATATCGGAAGGTATCGCTCAACACTACTGAACAGTAATGGTCAACACTGGAAATAGCTGATCGGTGGGGGTGCCGGGTATTGCACTTCTACAGATAAGAGACTGATGGTATATCCTAAGGATAGGTCATCAATGTTAGGGTCTCAGACCATCTCTGTCAGATCATTGTCCTGCTGCACTGCCCAACTGTACTCCAGCTTTAGAACATGAGCTGTTGAACAGACATTCTACAGGATTTTCTGTTAACTGGCAAAATTTATGGTTCCATCAGTTCTGACATTTTGTGAATATGTCAGAAGGTATAACTGTAATTCTTACAGACGTTTTACGATGGTTTTGCTTTAGCTGTAATAACAATACTGTAATAATGTAGTGTATATTGAGAAACAAGGACTGCACCTACAGTACAATCGTATCATCGTAGTTTTTTCACCTGTTGTTATTGATCATCGTGAAATCTGTCACATCTGTTTTATTTTTCCATTGTTTCATTAACTTTAATGTCCCTAAAACAAATGAGGGGTATTTTACCCTGATAGGGTTTACATAGTTAAAGGAGTTGTTCTCTTACTGAAAAGTTCTGTCTGCTTAATCGGTTTGTTAAAAAAATTCAAACTCCACTTTTCTTATCCTCTCTGGGTGCAGCACTCTGTCTCCAGCCCTGCCTCTATCTCTGTTGTTTGGCTGCAGCGGTGATGTCATGCTGCAGCCAATTGCTGAGCTCAACAGCTCATGCCATTTACAACAGCAGAACCGCTGAGCTCAGTAATTGGCTGCAGCGTTGTTAATGTGTTGTCACCGCTGCAGCTTAACAATCAGCAAAGCAGCAGCGGAGACACATTACTGGACTGCAGAAGTAGAGTGCGGTTTATTTTTCACAACAAGCAAAGCTAGCCAGCAAAATTGTTCTGAAAGAGAACAACCCCTTTAACTACTATATACAATGCGTCTTTTCTCATGATTAGCGAGTCTTTTTCAAAGGATTTGCTGAATATTTCTTTTTTCTTGTTTGTTATATTCCTGGTTGTAAAGTGTTATAAGTTATTATTATTATTTGTAATTGTAGTAGTATTTTATTATTCTTAAACGATTATTGAATATTTAGAGCATGGGAAATTTGGGGGTTTCAGTACGTTGCAATTGTCCTGCAAGTGCATCAGTACCATGAAATAAAAAATATATATATGACAAAGAAATGTCCATATTACAAAATTATTTCTGGGACAAACATGAAGCAAATATTTTAATGAAAAATTGCTAATTCATTGTGACAGGTGCATATTAAAGGTCAAGCACTTGCCATAATAAGTCAATTAGAATGTATCAATGTCACCAGAGGGATAAGTGATTGCATGGTTCCAATACTAATGAAGTCATAATTATGGTGATCTGCTGGCGTAGGCAAACCGACACAAAATGGCATCATTCAAGATAATGAAATGTATCCAATGGAAAATACATGTAGGCTGGAGCCTTCCTCCGTCCTCGTAATAAGTTGCCACCAGTGCCTGCTTGTGTCTCTCCATATGTTTACTCTATTTAAAATTCCTAAAGATTATTTTCTGTTCTTTTTTGCCTGTAATCATTTTTCTAAAATCTCTGTTTTTTTAGCCCGGTATAGCTCTTCTGGTGCAGTAAATGACATTAGCCTTTTGTAAATTCTTGCAGAATATAACAGATCATTGGTTTTATAACACAGTCGCTGCTTTTGCATTCTGATGAGATTAGTAGCAGCACTGACTATAACGGTTCTGCATAGCGCTAGTTAAAAAAAATAAAAGTTTACTAAATGGTCTCTTGCCAACTGTATCTGAGAATCGTTCAAGATATTTTGCTTTTCATACTTGTATTTAGGATTCCCAGCAGGTTCTGCTTTAAACAGGAATCACTGTGCCAGCATCACATTTATTTATGTGTTTACCTACTTGCCATGTACAGTGCTAAAGCAAAGCCCAAAAGTTATGTGGCACCCTTCTATATTCATGGCTAACAACTCTAAGATTATGAAACCTGCCAAGTGCTCCATTCATATTGATATGAATGATAATTTTTGTTGCAAGAACGTAAAGGGCTCGTTCTCTTTCAAATATAATTTGTCCATTGCTGCATTTGGTTTACAAAAAGAAAAGAAAAGAAAAAATAATAAAAAAAATTGTGACCCAGGACCACTGGCCAGTCTCTGCTGCTCCCAGTATGTGACTGACACCCCGTACATGAAAAATAAGCACAGACATATGAACAGCCACATAGACTTTAACATGTTTGTGTCTATTTGTGAAAAACTTGGATAGAACACATACATGAATCATGATGTCAAGAATCACGATTCATTTTTGGATTCGTGGTAGCTCTGGTTCCCCTATAATTTAAACGTAGCTTTTTTCCTTTCAAGCCAGGAAGGGTTAATGTCAGTATTCCTTGCTGGCAGCTGCTGTGTTGCTGGTCAGCTGATGTGGGTGGTTGTCACGGTTCCACCCTTCAGGGTGTCTGGGATGCAGATACTGACAGCCCAGCCATCCAGACCGGTACAGGGGCGTGCTGAAGCTGTCAGTACTTTGATTGACAGCATGACCGTCCAGTCTGGTTCAGGGGCGTCATGAGCTGTCAGAGTGTTTATTGACAGCTTGACTAGCCAATCTGTGACTCGGAGGCATCGGCTGCCTCAGATGTTCACTATTCCTGGTAATGGCCATGCTTACTTAACTGAGCAGCTTCTCCCAGATCACTGCCAGACGTACATTCATCTTGTGAGGTTTGTACCTTGTGCTCCCTGTGCCTTGAGTTCTATATGCTTGATCTGTTGCCTGACTTTAGACTTCGTTCTGACCATCCGCAGCAAAGAGCAGCCAACAGCACAGCGGAAAAGTAGATGCAGGTTCAAAGGTTCATGGACCCAAATGAACAATAGTCCAAATAAGAAAAAGGAATAGCATCAGGTCCAGGTGAAAAATCGTATCAAAGATTTATTCTACCAGTATATAATACGTTTCGGCCATATTGTGGCCTTTTTCATTCTGACCATCCGTCTGTTTAATCCCTTCAGCTCTGATCCATTATACTCCCGGTACTCTGACCTCGGAATGTTACCTGACTACGCTTTTGTCTCTTTCTTTTGTTTATGACGTACCCTTCTGGGTTCTGACCTTGGACACCTTGACCACTCTGACTCACGGCTTGGCTGTGAGAAGTGACTAGCGTCACATTGGTGACCACTCCCACATCCTTTAAATAGTCACCTGATGCATCAGCTGACTGTTGGTGTTAGAGTTTTTCTCTGGAGACGAGCCAATGAGTGGGGAGTTCTCTGGGGCCAGCGTTTATCAGCTGCTTGAGGTTCTGGTTCCATATCTTCCGCTGTGTGGCACTTGCAGCAGAAGCTTGAAAGCTAAGTTTTCTTATTCTCTGTGTTTGTCTGTCTCATGCTTGTCACTACCCCCTGTGTTTACACCATCTGCAGTGGTGAAGCTAGCGTCCTTGCCGGCCAATGCACTAGCCAGGGTATACTGAGGTGACAACTAGGGATGAGGCATGTGACAGTGGGAAAGGACCCACATAAGGCGTTAGGGGAGCTTAGGGATAGGCACAGTCTATGTTGGGAGGTGCTCCATCCCTCGCTCCCTATTGTTAGGCCCTTCCTCCCCCTTTTTCCATCTCCATTGTTGGTGTTTGTTGTGCCGTCCACTGGTCCGACCCTGGTGGGTCATGACACATGATTGTCTGAATGAGGCCTAAGGTGGGGGGCAGAAATTGTAAATATATAAACTATAATGTAATGTAAATAACATTTCTATAAATAGTGAATGCGTTAAGCTCTTAATCATGCATAGACAACTTTCAGCTTCCTGCTTGCGGGGAGTGGGGGGAGGCGGGTATGTTGTTATCCCAAATGACTGACAGTCCCGGTCAGTGACATGGTGGTGCTGCTGGCAAGGCCCCTGCGCTTTCCCAAGAAGCATCAGCTTTTTCTCTGCAATATCGGAGCTGTGAAACGATTTGAGAAGTAATTTGTAATATTTCTTGTTTTTAATGTAAGCAGTTGAAGGTAATTTAATTGGAACAAGTAGTCAGGTGGAAATGGACGGTAAGTTATGGTGGACTAATTTTCATTTAATAGAAGCTGATAAACACCAAAAACAGAGAAGAAAATTGCAGTCAAGAACGACCAAAAATCCGGCTGACAAAGGTGGCAATGTTGTGGTGTGGCCCAAAGTGATGTATGAGAGGGAGGCATTTCGACAACTAAATAATTCTGCATGTTACAGAAAACTTACTTATAACCCCCTCTCAGCATTTACTGTGAAATTAGATTCCATTCTTAAGAGGGCCATAAACCACGGCACTGTCACCAAGGAGCTGGCTTCGGCACTGTCAGTGAGGGAACCTACCGTTTCAACACTATACCTGTTACCTAAAATCCATAAAGACATCATGTCACCACCCGGCAGACCTATCATCTCTGGGAAGGGGAACTTCCTTGAGAACATCAACAAGTGGATCGATTACCACCTTCAACCGCTGGTTTCCTCTCTGCCTTCCTTTCTAAAAGATACAGGGGATTTATTGCGCAAGGTTGATGGTGTGTGTATGGATAGTGATACAATACTAGCTTCAGTTGATGTTGAGTCCCTGTACACCAGTATCAAACATCAGGACGGTATCAGAGCCATCCGTTATTTTCTTGAAAGTTCTACTCTATCTATTGAACTCAGGGACCTCATCCTGGAGCTATTGGAATTCACGTTAACACACAATTTTTTTGTGTTTAAGGGGTCCTTCTACCTGCACCTCCAGGGGACTGCCATGGGTGCGGCCTTCGCGCCGGCCTATGCAAATTTGTTCCTTGGGCTGTGGGAGAGAGACCGCTTCCTGTCTGACAAACAGGGGTCGATTGAGAGTGTCCTATTTTGGGCACGTTATAGTGATGATATCTTCTTTGTCTGGCAGGGCACATCCATCGACCTTCTACAATTCATAGCTGCCTTGAATAGCAATGATCTAAATATTCGTCTCACCCCAGTGTGGGATTCTGAGAAGATTGACTTCTTAGATATAACCATCAAAAAAGATGGTACTGGAACTATCCAGATGGATATTTTCCATAAAAAAACAGCTACTAATACACTATTGCATGCATCCTCCTGCCATCCGCAACATATGATTAGGGCAATACCAGTGGGCCAATTTTTGTGCCTACGACGCATCTGTTCCACGGATGCGGACTTTGAAATAAGGGCCAAAGAACTTCAATTACGTTTTTTGGCACGTGGTTATAGTAGGCGCTCTATAAAAAAGGCTTATCAACGTGTCAAACATTCTGTCCGGAATGATCTACTTTATGGGAATAAAAACAATGGATCTAAAACTGATGGCGTGATACGCTTTATTGCATCATACCACTCTCAACATGAGAGGGTGCGGACAACTATTAAAAAAGCTTGGCCCATTTTAAAAGTGGACCCTATTCTAAAGAAAGTCCTTCCTGATCGCCCTTCCATTACATTTAGGCGGGCCAGAAATCTCCATGATCACATTGTATCTAGCCACTACAGTGGCCTTTCGATGCCCGCTTTCCTTGACAGTGCCCCAGTCAGATTTGGATGTGTTCCGTGCGGCCGGTGCATTGCCTGCCCAAATGTTACACGTTGCACCTCTTTTGCGAATTTTGATGGCTCAAAAACATTCGATATTAAACATCGTATAACATGTACCACTAGGTACGTAATATACAATGCCACCTGGCCGTGTGGACTGGTATATATTGGGTTAACAACTAGACAGCTGAAGGTTCACATTAGAGAGCATGTACTGGGGATACAGGCGGCATCGGCATGCACAGACATTTCCACCCTGAAAACCCTGCCAAGGCATTTGAGGGAATTCCATCACTCTGACGGGTCACTGTTAAAAGTGTGTGGCATTGATTCACTTAATATCAATATAAAGGGTGGGAATTTATCGAAACGCTTGGCCCAACTTGAAACCAGATGGATCTGGACCTTACAAACTATTCAACCCAACGGTTTAAATGAAAATGTCTCTTTTGTTCCGTTTCTATAATCTGCATGCATGCATCTGTGTGACACCTTGATGTACACATTTTGTTTTTGTTTTTATGCGTTTTATTCTTGTTGCTCATGTTTTTATTCTTCCTTTTTTTAGTTTGTATCTTATGTATCACTCCGGGTATTGAAGAATGGCCACGGTTTGCACTTCTTTCGTTAGGATGATCCAATGGACTCTGCATAAAGAAACATGGACTTCTTATATATTTTTCTGGTGCATGTTGTTGATTTACAGCACTATAAAAATGGTGATTTTTTTCTATACTGTGATGTAATACTATTATTGTATATATTTGTATATGTATACATTGCAATTTTGGGTTTGGAAGAATGATTCCTCCTTCTTTGTGTAGATATGTGTTTTTGCCCTTGTCCTTACATATTTCTATGTGTGCATATGCAAATAAATAATCTGTCCTTGTGACTTTGAGGGAATACATTTTCAATTCTTGGATACATATGTATCTGTCTTGTCAGCGATATATGGTTATATATTCTTTTTGGATATTAAATTTTCCATTTTTCCTTATAGAACTTGAGATGCATACACTTTTTCCCGTGGTAATTAACTATGTGCTCTGTGACTTCTCCTAATCCGCTTTTATTACACCTTGATATATGCCCTTATATTTGCCCTTTTTTAATATGGCCGACGGTGCGCTTCACTGCCGCGCGTGCACGCTCCTAGTCTTGGCCTGTGCTAGCACCTCTCCTTTATTGGTCGCCGCTGGATCACATGGGGCCCCATGTGTTTCCGGTGGCGTCACATGGGGGGAGGTGGCTTGCTTGGCGTCGGGCAAGGACCGCGTCTGCGCGGTTGTGCGGTGTTTTCGGTGTGCGCCATATATATAGGCGCCTGTACACTATAATGTTGTGCCCCCTGAGGAAGGAGCGTCTGTGCTCCAAAACGCGCGTCGGGGCGGGCCCATATAACCATACCCCTGCAGCAGAACAGGTAATATTACCCTGACCGCATATGTTGTCTATGTGACACATTATGAAACTGTTAACTATATGAGCACTTGCTCTCTTGTGGTGGTCTGACTCTAGTCTTTTTGTATATGTTATTCCGGCTAGTTATTGCTGCTATGGGGAATGGTGGAGAATGAGCCTGATTTTGATGTGTTCTATTGGGTAGTTGCAATGCCTCCCCCCCTTTTTTCCATTATTCCTGGTTGTAATTTTATATATCTATTAATTCAATAAAGTATATGATTTTTGGACGTTCTTGACTGCAATTTTCTTCTCTGTTTTTGGTGTTTATCTGCTTATGGCAGTTAGTCCTATAAAGTCCTATATTATATAAATATACATGTGTGAGTAACTGACTATCTAGTTTCAGTTTGATTCATATGGCATCCTTTCCACATGAATAATGTGTGCCGCAATTCTGTTATGCTTTAATAGAAGATGGTAGTCATAAGGCTGAGTTTTGGTGGCCAGCCTGAAGGATATGATAATGGTAATGGTAATATCATCCAGGGGTGGCTTAGTTGTTAAGTACAGGAATGAGGATCTTTGCTAGGGTCATTGGAGCCCTCGAAGTAGACTGACTTTGCCACAGTGGCAAGTCAGAGCGTGCCCCTCCTGGATTACCACCTGCCAACTGCTGTATGGCAAGCAGCTCAGGGAGCTCAGAGTAACCGTGAATCTCAGAATATACTTGCCTTGCATTTCACCTGACTCTTACTACAGGGTGGGCCATTTATATGGATACACATAAATAAAATGGGAATGGTTGGTGATATCAACTTCCTGTTTGTGGCAAATTAGTATATGGGAGGGGGAAAACTTTTCAAGATGGGTGGTGATCATGGCGGTCATTTTGAAGATTTTGGATCGAACTTTATTTTTTTCAATGTGAAGAGGGTCATGTGACACATCAAACTTATTGAGAATTTCACAAGAAAAACAATGGTGTGCCTGGTTTTAACATAACTTTATTCCTTCATGAGTTATGTACAAGTTTCTCTTTGTTTACAGTCATTGACATGTTGCTGAGGTTAACACGTGAGGAGCGGATAGAAATTGTATTGATGTCTGGTGAATGCAGTACCCGGGTCATTGCAGCAGATTTCAATGCAAGACACCCTACGCAAGAAAACTGTCACCATTCCCATTTTATTTAGGTGTATCCATATAAATGGTCCATCCAAAAAAGTTTGCCTCATCACTGAACATAATGTTCTGTGTAAACTGAGGATCCTGTTCCAATTTTTGTTTTGCCCATTCTGCAAATTCAGCATGCTGATCTGGGTCACCAACCATTCCCATTTTATTTAGGTGTATGCATAAAAATGGCCCACCCTGTATACTCATGGGATTTTAAATAAAAGCTTTGGCCTTTTTAACGCCAAATACACGTGTTGCTTTTTTAATTTATTGGGCCATGTAGTTTGGGTGATGTGCTAATAAATGAGTGTTTATTGATGAAGACAGAAGCCGCGAGATCAATTCTGGAGTGTTCAGGGAGATACTTTCTGCTCAGATTCAACCAAGTGAAGCAAGGGTGAATGGATGGCGCTTCACAGTACAGATGCACAATGACCCAAAACATGCTGCAAAAGCAACCCAGGAGTTTTTTAAGGCACAGAAATGGAATGTTCTGCAATGGCCGAGTCAGTGACCAGATCTCAACCCCATCGAGCCGCATTTCATATGCTCAAGACAAAACTTAAGGCTGAATGACCCACAAACAAGCAACTACTGATGGCAGCTGCGGTAAAGGAAAGCATCACTAAGGAGGAAACCCAGCGTCTGGTGACGTCCATACATTCCAGACTTCAGTTAGTCATTGCCTGCAAAGGATTCTCTACAGAGTATTAAACATGAACATTTTATTTATGGTAAAATAAATTTGTCCAATTACTTCTGAGCCTCTGAAATGAGGAGGTTTTGTAGGTAAATGTTTACAATTCCTAAATGTTTCAAAATATATTTTTGTTCAAACCCTTTAATTAAACCTGAAAGTCTCCACTTCACTTCAATTGTTTCATTACAAATAATAAAAAGTGACATGCAGAGTCCAGATCACGAAGATTCGGTCACTGCTCAAATATTTCTGGACCTAACTGGATATCATTCTGCTCAGCTTTTCCTTCCGTACTCTATGCTGTCCATAAATCGGATTGCATGTGCAATCTGACAGGTTCCCTTTAAAGACATTGGCTGTATGTTTAGTGTCCTTGTCCTGCTGCAGAATAAATTTGGAGCCAATCAGACACTCTCTGATATTATTGCATGATGGCGAAATATAAGCCTGTATTTCTCAGTTTTGAGGACACCATTACTTCTGACCAAATCCTCAACTCTACTTGCTGAACTGCAGCACCAAACTCTCCAGGAACAGGCACCATGTTTCACGATTGCATCTACATATTAAAGATAAGTGAATCAATTTGATGCTAATCTAATTCTTGACAAACTTTTAGAAAATTTGGCAGATCTGGCAAGTTCAAACAATTTCCGATTTGATTTGCGCAAATCAATAAAAATATGTCCACCACCATTTTGTTCACTATGGAAGATTGCATGAGCCCAGACACGTCCGTGCAAATTCCTCATAATGCCTTTTAGCTACCTTGTCACATTATATAGCACAGCCAATCAGGAGAGACTATTATATCCTATATAAATGCAGAAGCCTGGAATGCAACAGACATTTCTTAGGGTCCCGTTACACATAGCGACGCTCCAGCGATCCCGAAAATGATACGACCTGGTAAGGATTGCTAGTAAGTCTCTATATGGTCGCTAGTAAGCTGTCAAACAGACAGATCTACTCAACGACGCAGCAACGATACAGCGATCCATATAACGACCTCGGCGGTTGTTGGGACCTTGTCACACAGCAGCTATTCTGACAGCTCAAACCTCGATAGGCGTGCTTCAGCATTGCCTTTTCCACACCCCTCTGCTCCAATTGATGGTTACTCTACTGCGCTATCACTACTCGGTTTGCTTCAGCGTCCCTGTCTGAGTCGTTAGTGCGCTATTTATTCATGGATCCACAGTCACTGACACGGGGACACGTGATTATTATAACTGTACATGTTAAATGTTATGATTGCATATAATTGTTAGCTGACCTAGAAAAGGAAAGGCTACAAAGATCCTAATTTGAGACCACCAATCGGAACTGAGGAGGTGTTGAAAAGACAAAGCAAAATCACGCCTGTGTCCCTGAGTTCCAAGTCGCCAACGAGGTCGCCCGTCGTTGTTATTGCGTCAAACACAGCGATGCATGCTGGCCAGCGGGACACCAACGATCAAAAAATGGCCTAGGACATTCGAGCACGATCAGCGATATCGCAGCGGGGGGCCGGTCGCCGCTATGTGTCACTCGTAGCGATATCACTGATGAGGTCGCTGTTGCGTCACAAAACCTGTGACGTTTCAGCGATCTCGCTAACGATCTCGCAATGTGTGAAGTACCCCTTAGTGACTATGGATAGTAAGAGCTCTTAGCACTAGAGATAAGGAAAGAAAGCTTTAAAACACAGAATAAACATTTGAGATACTGTGAGTGACAGCAGTGGAAAACAGTATCTATCCATTTATCTATGGCAATATATGCTGTAGCCACTTTGACATTATTAAGGCCGTATTTTTGATAAAGGGCTTGAAAAGTGATAAATACAGTCCTAGGCAATCTAAAATGTAGTGAAATATGGAATAAATGCCATTCACCTCACCTTATGGGTGAACAGCATAGATAGCTCTCTAAAAAAGTCTATACCAAGGAACATATACAGTTGTGTGAAAAAGTGTTTGCACCCATACTGATTTTGTATTCTTTTGCATGTTTGTCACACTTGTTTCAGATCACCAAACAAATGTAAATATTAGTCAAAGATAACACAAGTAAACACAAAATGCAGTTTTTAAATGAAGGTCTTTATTATTAAGGGAAAAAGAAATCAAAACCTACGGGGCCTTGTGTGAAAAAGGGATTGCCCCCTAAACCTAATAACTCGCTGGGCCACCCTTAGCAGCCACAACTGCAATCAAGCATTTGCAATAACTAGAAATTAGTCCTTTAAAATGCGCTGTAAGAATTTTGTGCACTTCAGCTTGAGGTCACGAACAGATGGCTGGACATTATCCTTCAGGATTTTTTGGTAGACAGCAGAATTCATGGTTCCTTTTACCACAGCAAGTCTTCAAGGTCCAGGAGCAGAAAAACAGCCCCAGATCATCACACTACCACCACCATATTTTACTGTTGGTATCATGTTCCTTTTCAGAAATACTGTGTTACTTCTACGCCAGATGTAATCGGACATACACCTTCCAAAAAGTTCAACATTTGTATCATCAGTCAACAAAGTATTCTCCCAAAAGTCTTGCAGATCTTCAAGATGTTTTCTGGCAAAACTTAGACGAGCCTTTATGTTCTTATTGCTCAGCAGAGGTTTTCATCTTGGAATTCTGCCATGTAAGCTATTTTTGCCCAATCTCTTTCATATGGTGGAGTCATGAACACTGACCATAACTGAGGCAAGTGATGCCTGCAGTTCTTTGAATGTTGCTGTGGGGTCTTTTGTGATCTCTTGGATGAGTCATCACTCTGCTCTTGGGGTAATTTTGGTTGGAGGGCTACTTCAGGAAACATTCACCACTGCTCCATGTTTTTGCCATTTGTGGATAATGGATCTCTCTGTGGTTCGCTGGAGTCTCAAAGATTTATAAACTTTTCCAGCCTGATAGATCTCAATTACTTTGTTTCTCATTTGTTCCACAATTTCTTGGGATCACGACATGATGTCTAGTTTTTCAGGAGATTTTGGTCTACTTCATTTTGTCAGGCAAGTTCTGTTTAAGCAATTTTTTGATTGAGAACAGATCTGGCAGTAATCAGGCCTGTGTGTGGCTAGGAAATTTAAAGTGAGCTTCCCAAAGATGTGATAAACCACAATTAATTTATTTTTTAAGGGGGGGGATCACTTTTTCACACAGGGCCCTGTAGTTATGAATTTCTTTTTCCCTTAATAATAAAGACCTTCATTTAAAAACTGCATTTTGTGATTACTTGTGTTATCTTTGTTTAATATTTAAATTTGTTTGGTGATCTGAAACATTTATGTGTGATGAACATGCAAAAGAATAGGAAATTAAGAAGGGGGCAAACAATTTTTCACACAACTGTATAGCACGTCGCTCTAAAATCTTCCGCTTTTGTTGCTTCATATAAATGTCTACATGTTTAGAAAGTCATAATTTTTGACAACCGATGGCGCTGTGTGGGGGTATAGCAGCTGCAAATTAGCAGACTATGCCACCTATTCGTCTGAATATTAAAACAATTAGAAATAAAGCAAGAATTTGCGCTAATAATACCCACATAAGACCACTCTCTATAGGGAAAGCAGAAATTGATGCCAGAAAATTTTTGATATGCGTCTATGTAATATTAACACCCCTTAGTACTGTGGGGGTGTGCTATAAATAAGTCGCTGTAAAAAGTGAGTGGCAGTCTAAAAAATATAACCAGTCTCACTACCCAATAAACATAAATGAGTCTGTCACTAAAGAGAAAAAAACATACTGACCGTCCAGGTTACTGTTCATACCATGGGCGATAATAGCAATCTTGAGTTCAGAACATAGCAACTCCTCTCCTGATGGGCTTTGATGAATTCCAGTGGTGGTGTAATATTCAGTCCAAAAAAAAAAAAAAAAAATGCAGGCTAATAGTGGGTAGAATCCAAAAAGGTCACCTCTGCTGTAATCGCGGGCGATGCTCCGGCCGGTAGCAATCGCCCAATTCCCCCGATGTTGCACTGCCCGTTATCAGTGGGACATGCAGCGGGAGACGCGGTTAGTGCCGGCAAGGTACAGGACCTTGCGTGACGTCACAGTCACGTGTTGAAAAACGTGACCGGCTTAGAAAGACTGACAGGATCAACAACCAATCCTACGCGTTTCGGAGGCTTACTGCTTCCTTCCTCAGGGATGATTCCTGTCATTGAGGTGACACATATATACCCAGCCCATGTGATGTATTAGTCCTATTTGCTGAAAGCAAATAGTTCGATCTCGCTATTTAAGCCATTTGGTCTGAGCGTGTTCATTTTAAATATCCACTCACTTTCTACTTTTGACATTTGTTCAATGAAGTTACCTTTTCTCCAGCTTTTCTTAACTATTTTAATACCGGTTACCGTAATACCATTAATAGAACCTCCATGATGTGTAACAAAGTGATTAGAAAGAGGATGACCAGTAAATTTATTAGTAATATGGCGAAGATGTTCCGCAATTCGTACCCGCATTGGACGAATAGTTCTTCCAATGTATAGTTTACCACATGGACAGATTACCCCATAGATAACCCCTTTTGTGTTGCAATCAATAAAATCAATTATATTGTTCTCAATACCTTTATTAATAATCATTTTTTGTTTCTTAGTGTTTAATTTTTTACATGGTCCACATTTCTTACATGGGAAAAAACCACTAAGAAGGTCTCGTTCACCATTAATTTTTCTATTTGGAACTCTTGGGATTGAAGGTGCTATCAAATTCCCAAGATTATTTGCCTTCCGAAAAATAAATCTAGGATACGTGGGCAATAATTCCCCAATAATTTTGTCATTTTGTAAAATATTCCAATGTCTACTGACAATATTCCTAATGATCCTGACATTGGAATTGTATTGTAAAATAATCGGAATTTCATTCTTGACAAAAAAATCATTAGGAATACGTTCTTTTACAGGGTCCAATAGTTGGTCTCTTGGTATTTTTCTAACCATTTCTGTAGTTTTTTCCAATGCTTTTACATCATATCCCTTATATTTAAACTTAGTATTCATGGACTCTGCTTCTTTTTCAAAAATCCTGCTGTTTAGAGCAGTTTCTATGCGCTCTAATAAGCTGACTCTTAGGGACATTAAGAAGCCATTTCGGAAGGTGACAGCTATCTAGAGAAATAAAATTTTTTGAATCCGTAGGTTTGTGATATATTTGGGTCTGAATGGTATTCTCCTCAATAAAAATCCTCAAATCTAAAAAATTTAGCTCTTTGTGACTGATGTTTGCAGTGAAGTTTAAAAAATAACAATTTTTATTTAGATCACTTAAAAATTCATTTAATAAAATTTCACCCCCTGACCAAATGAAAAAAATGTCGTCGATAAAACGACGCCATAGCACCAAATTTGACCGTAATTCCCCATCTATATAAATGGTCTCAAGTTCCCATTTTGCCACATAAAGGTTAGCATAGCTAGGGGCAAATCTTGTGCCCATAGCTGTGCCCCATTTCTGGGAGTAGTAGTTCACCCCAAATTTAAAATAATTGTGCTTTAGGATGAATTCAATACAATCCAGAATAAAATCTCTCTGTTCCTTGGGTATCGCACTATCCTTGGACAAAAAGAACTCGGCTGATTCACACCCTTTTTTGTTTTGTATCACAGTGTATAATGAAGTGATATCCAGGGTCCCCATAATCTAGTGGTCCTGCCATACCACATTTTTTAAGAGTTTCAAAATGTGGGTACTATCCTTTAAATACATAGGGAGAGTGGGAATCAATTTTTGTAAATGACAATCCACATATTTCGATAAGTTGGATGTGAGACCCCCTATAGCCGATATGATAGGTCTTCCCGGTGGATTAGTTGGGTTCTTATGCACCTTTGGTAAGTAATAGAAATATGGAACCCTTGGAAATGGGGTATTAATAAAGTCCCCATCTTCCGTTTTTTCAGTTGGCCCAAAAAAAACGCGTAAAAGAGGTTGTAGGGGCGGGAAATCTTCCAAAAAAAAGAATAAATTATCATCATCGCAAATAACTCTTCCTGCTCCTCACCAACAAAAAATTTTCAATCTTAGTGATCACACACTTGAGGACAATGAGATTTGTCTATTAAATAAAGGCTTAAAATATGCTCCTAGTGTAGGATTTAATAAATTTCAGGCATTTGTTGGTATTAAAATGTTTGAGAAAACTGGCTATAAAAAAATATTACATTAAGAAAAGACTATCCGGTGCTGATTCGGTAGATCAACCAACTACAGCGAATGTATATATACACACTGGATTAAGAAAAAAATCCAACTTTAATCCTATTCAGGAGTATTCTGAGGCATTTGACGCCTTTCAGAATAATGTTATACAAGACATTAGGAAGGTTTCAGACAAAAGGTGCAACAAATTTAAGCATAATCTGTCAAAGGAAGAAGAGAAGGCCATCAGACAAATACAAAATAACAAAAATATTACTATTAGGCCTGCCGACAAGGGGGGTGGTATCGTGATTTTGAACACGACAGATTATCAAATTGAAGCCATGCGGATTTTAGGGGATACACGGACATATCAATTAATGGAAAATGATCCTTCAGATTCCTATATTAAAGAAATGGGTGAGCTTATAAAAAATGGCTTTGAAAAAGGCTTTTTAAATAAGCAGGAGAGGGACTTTATTAATACCCCATTTCCAAGGGTTCCATATTTCTATTACTTACCAAAGGTGCATAAGAACCCAACTAATCCACCGGGAAGACCTATCATATCGGCTATAGGGGGTCTCACATCCAACTTAACGAAATATGTGGATTGTCATTTACAAAAATTGATTCCCACTCTCCCTATGTATTTAAAGGATAGTACCCACATTTTGAAACTCTTAAAAAATGTGGTATGGCAGGACCACTATATTATGGGGACCCTGGATATCACTTCATTATACACTGTGATACAAAACAAAAAAGGGTGTGAATCAGCCGAGTTCTTTTTGTCCAAGGATAGTGCGATACCCAAGGAACAGAGAGATTTTATTCTGGATTGTATTGAATTCATCCTAACGCACAATTATTTTAAATTTGGGGTGAACTACTACTCCCAGAAATGGGGCACAGCTATGGGCACAAGATTTGCCCCTAGCTATGCTAACCTTTATGTGGGAAAATGGGAACTTGAGACCATTTATATAGATGGGGAATTACGGTCAAATTTGGTGCTATGGCGTCGTTTTATCGATGACATTTTTTTCATTTGGTCAGGGGGTGATATTTTATTAAATGAATTTTTAAGTGATCTAAATAAAAATTGTTATTTTTTAAACTTCACTGCAAACATCAGTCACAAAGAGCTAAATTTTTTAGATTTGAGGATTTTTATTGAGGAGAATACCATTCAGACCCAAATATATCACAAACCTACGGATTCAAAAAATTTTATTTCTCTAGATAGCTGTCACCTTCCGAAATGGCTTCTTAATGTCCCTAAGAGTCAGCTTATTAGAGCGCATAGAAACTGCTCTAAACAGCAGGATTTTGAAAAAGAAGCAGAGTCCATGAATACTAAGTTTAAATATAAGGGATATGATGTAAAAGCATTGGAAAAAACTACAGAAATGGTTAGAAAAATACCAAGAGACCAACTATTGGACCCTGTAAAAGAACGTATTCCTAATGATTTTTTTTGTCAAGAATGAAATTCCGATTATTTTACAATACAATTCCAATGTCAGGATCATTAGGAATATTGTCAGTAGACATTGGAATATTTTACAAAATGACAAAATTATTGGGGAATTATTGCCCACGTATCCTAGATTTATTTTTCGGAAGGCAAATAATCTTGGGAATTTGATAGCACCTTCAATCCCAAGAGTTCCAAATAGAAAAATTAATGGTGAACGAGACCTTCTTAGTGGTTTTTTCCCATGTAAGAAATGTGGACCATGTAAAAAATTAAACACTAAGAAACAAAAAATGATTATTAATAAAGGTATTGAGAACAATATAATTGATTTTATTGATTGCAACACAAAAGGGGTTATCTATGGGGTAATCTGTCCATGTGGTAAACTATACATTGGAAGAACTATTCGTCCAATGCGGGTACGAATTGTGGAACATCTTCGCCATATTACTAATAAATTTACTGGTCATCCTCTTTCTAATCACTTTGTTACACATCATGTAGGTTCTATTAAGGGTATTACGGTAACCGGTATTAAAATAGTTAAGAAAAGCTGGAGAAAAGGTAACTTCATTGAACAAATGTCAAAAGTAGAAAGTGAGTGGATATTTAAAATGAACACGCTCAGACCAAATGGCTTAAATAGCGAGATCGAACTATTTGCTTTCAACAAATAGGACTAATACATCACATGGGCTGGGTATATATGTGTCACCTCAATGACAGGAATCATCCCTGAGGAAGGAAGCAGTAAGCCTCCGAAAAGCGTAGGATTGGTTGTTGATCCTGTCAGTCTTTCTAAGCCGGTCAATGTTTTTCAACACGTGACTGTGACGTCACGCAAGGTCCTGTACCTTGCCGGCACTAACCGCGTCTCCCGCTGCATGTCCCACTGATAACGGGCAGTGCAACATCGGGGGAATTGGGCGATTGCTACCGGCCGGAGCATCGCCCGCGATTACAGCAGAGGTGACCTTTTTGGATTCTACCCACTATTAGCCTGCATTTTTTTTTTTTTTTTTTTTTTTTTTGGACTGAATATTACACCACCACTGGAATTCATCAAAGCCCATCAGGAGAGGAGTTGCTATGTTCTGAACTCAAGATTGCTATTATCGCCCATGGTATGAACAGTAACCTGGACGGTCAGTATGTTTTTTTCTCTTTAGTGACAGACTCATTTATGTTTATTGGGTAGTGAGACTGGTTATATTTTTTAGACTGCCACTCACTTTTTACAGCGACTTGTTTATAGCACACCCCCACAGTACTAAGGGGTGTTAATATTACATAGACGCATATCAAAAATTTTCTGGCATCAATTTCTGCTTTCCCTATAGAGAGTGGTCTTATGTGGGTATTATTAGCGCATGTTTAGAAAGTCCACCTAATAAAGGCTGAATGCATGCAGTTGTAATAGTAGAAAGAGATCATAAATAACAGCAGATAAAAGGCGATGCGTTTCTGACCTCTTGGGTCCTTAGAACCATTGAAATGTAGCTATATATGAAGCAATAACTGTGGAAGATTTTAGATTGACATATGCTCGTTATGTTTATTGGCATGGACAGTCCTAAGAGACCTAGGAGTAATACATGTGTTTTCAAGGCAATCAGAGGTTTTTCAGTACTAGTGATTTGCTGCAAATAATTTAGTTGCAAATTACATTTTTGGGTGAATTAGATTTTCAAAAGATCCTGAGATCACTAATTGATACACATATCTATCTATCTATCTATCTATCTATCTATCTATCTATCTATCTATCTATCTATCACTCATTCCAAATAGAGGCAGCACTCCATAGTTAGTTTTTCAAGTGGTAGTGAGAAAGGCTCAGTAGAGCCAAAACGTTGCCTTGATATGTGGGTTCAATAAACTCACTACCACTTGAAAAACTAACTATGGAGTGCTGCCTCTATTTGGAATGAGTTTTGGATATTGTGGCTGAAAACCGGACTTTTTGTCTGGGGCCCTGCACCCGAAGCTAAGTACTGTGCTGTTTCTTCTTTTTTCTAATTATCTATGTATGTATATATATATATATATATATATATATATATATATATATAAATCAAAAAAAGGGCAGCACTACCAAAATTAAATAGTTGGTGCAAAACCTATTCAGCAGTGTCCCAACAGCCAAATTGACAAAAGTAAAAAAAATAGGCAGCACTCAAATTAAATGTGAAAAAAAAAAGTGGATACTCTACTGATCCTCAAGTGGCAACGTTTCAACGGTGACCCGTCTTTATCTTTATCATTTTTTTTCACATTTAATTTGAGTGCTGCCTATTTTTTTTACTTTTATATATATATATATATATATATATATACACACAGCACTGTGCAAAAGTTTTAGGCAGCTGTAGAAAAAATGCTGCAAAGTAAAAATGCTTTCAAAAACAGAAGTGTTCATTTATTTTTAGCAATTAACAAAATATAAAGTGAGTAAACTAAATAAAAATTAAAATAAAATCAATATTTAAAAACAGATTGGTAAGAAGGTACCGTGCTCAGGTTAAGACACTGAAAATATGGCTGAATATGTGCTTCTGCTGGAGAATGTTTGAGCACGTAACAATTTATGGCATAAAGTACAGGCACTCATCCCAAGTAGTGAAGATTGTTAATGCTAGTGGTTGCTTGCAATAGGAAACCACTGGTATATGTGGCAACAGACTGGCCGTGCAGTATATAAGGGCTTACCCCAACTGTGGCTGCTTTGCGGTTTCCCGTCCTGGTGAGAAGTAAAAACCACGAAGAGGGTAGGTGGATGCTGGTCAGGAACGAGCGGTGAAGGTTGTGCACTACGGTGTTAGGGTGGAGAAGTTGGAATGTGCCGAGCAGAGACAGAGACGCTCCGGCTGGTAGCGACCTGGATGCTCAGCAGGAAAATGTCTGACATTGTTAGACAGCGTGTGACGTCACTGAGCTAGGCTACGGAGCCTGGCTGGGGCCAGAAGATTTGTGGTTAGTTCTCCAAGCTGTTTAGAACAACCTCCCTGCTGAGTTCTTTCAAAAACTGTGTGCAAGTATTCCAGGAAGAACTGATGCTGTTTTGAAAGTAAGGTTTGGTGACACTAAATAATGATTTGATTACGGCTAGGGTCACACGAGCGTGTATACTTTCATCTGACAGAATCGAGTCAATTATGCTAATCACACTGTGATCAGAGTTTGATCAAAGTGGGATCATAGTGTGATTTAATTTTCTTGGATGAGGAGAGGATGGAGAAAACAACATTTCTCCATTCTTTCAGTCTGTGAAAATCGGATCAGATCAAACTCGGGCACACTGCGATTTTTTTTCTCCACGGACCGGCTCAATCCAAGGAAAAAATTGGAAATTTCCATGGCCTCATAGCATATCACTGGTTCAATGTTTTGTACGGTCACCTGCACGAGCTCTTAGATTTCTCTTTAGTTCACTCATTTAGCAGTTTGTTAATTGATAAAAATAATTTATTAACACTGTTTTTTTAAAAACATTCTTACTTTGCAGCATTTTTTCTAAATACCTAAAACAGTACGGTATATATTTACACACAGACATTGCTGGCTGACATATAAAATAGCTATGTGAAACAGATTCTATTATTACCATTGTTTAAATACTTAGTTTATGATTTAGGCTATAATTATTTTATCTGCAGAAAAAAAAGAAAACACATTTCAATCTACCAATTATTTCCAGACAATTGATTTAATTTATTGTCATAGGAAATGACCCCTGAAAACGGAGCAATTATTGGCAAACTGTTTATTAGAACTAAATCTAGCAAATAGTTTTAACAGATTCTGTTTTAACAAACTTAGTAGGGAAACAGTTATTTATAGATTGAGTAAATACTTGTTTTCTCTGTAAAACAACAATTTTACCGCACCTTTTCCATTGTGCTGTTTCCCTGTTATTCCTTCTGGAAATATATGAGTAAATTTACACAGGCTGTGCTGACCAACCAGTGCTGACCATGTTAGGGCACTTGGACCAATGTTATTACATTGGGCCGTGCATATGTGCGATTTTTTTTCCTCGGACCGACTGTGTCCAAGGCAAAAATAGCAACATGCAAGTTAATGAGGCAATGGAAAAAATTAGACCAAGTGCAGTCTCATTTTTACCAACTGACAGAATGGAGAAGATGGAAAATTTTTTTTACATCTTCTCCTCATTAGCGAAAATTAGATCACACTCTGATCTCACTCTGATCACACTCTGATCATACTCAGATCACAGTTTGATCAGTGTGATTAGCATAATCGGACCGATTTTCTCAGATAAGAGAAAAACTGTTGTGTAACCCTAGCCTAAAGGCCCCGTCACACTAAACGATGTCCCAGCGATCCCACCAATGATCCGACATGATGGGATCGCTGGGACATCGCTAGGCTGATCGCTGGTGAGCTGTCACATAGACAGCCCCAGCGATCAGGACCAGCGACGCTGGACGCTGGTTTCTAATGTAAACGTCAGCCGCGCGACTCCTGGATACCCGACGTTTACCTTGGAAACCAGCATGTACGCCAGTTTCCAAGGTAAACAGCGGGTATCCAGGAGCCGCGGCTCCTGGATACCCGACGTTACATTAGCAACCAGCATCGCTGATCGCTGGTCTCTCGCTGCCACACACAGCGATGTGTGCTGGGCAGCGGGAGACCAGCGATTGAAAAACGTCCCAGGCTGCTCGAGCACGATCAGCGATAACCGGCAGGGGGGCCGGTCACTGATCCCCGCACACACAGCGATCTCGCCGGCGAGATCGCTGATGTGTCACAAAATCAGCGATCTCGCTAGCGAGATCGCTTACTGTGACGGGGCCTTTAGACTGTATTTGGACACAACTGATGATAATACAAAATTTGTTAGTAGTGTATCACTTAAAAGCCAAAGGTTACTTTATTGGGTAACCCTGTTTCCCCGAAAATAAGACACCGTCTTATATTAATTTTTGCTCCGAAAGTTGCACCAGGTCTTATTTTCGGGGGGGGTGTCTTATTTACATGAGAAACATTCCAGCGCGCTCTACCCTTACATAAGGAACGTTCTGTAGCGTAAAACCAGTAGTCAGACATATAGATCGTTCAGCGGAAAAGCAGACAACAAATCAAAGTAACACACTATGGTATGGTACTGTAATTGCCTGACTCCCACACAGGGCCACAAAACACTTTCTGGACACTGTACCGCTACCGTAACAATCACCCACAGCAGTTCCTTTACCGTAGCAACCCCATCATCATTTTGCAACCCCAAATATTCCCATCATCCCATTGCAGCCCTCATCATCCCTTTACAGTCCCCAATACAGCACCCCCATCATTCTACTACAGCCCCGATCATTCTACAGTACAGTATTGCAGTCTCCCATCATCCCGGTATCCCACTGCAGCCTCCCATTATCACAGTATCCCACTGCAGCCTCCCATGTGTGTACCGTACACACACACACACAGACACACACACAGACACACACACCCTTACACAGACACACACATACACCCATACACAGACACACACACACACACACTTTCACTTACTTACTGGTTTCCTCTGCGGTGCTGCTTTCAGTGCTTTGGTGGTGCAGGAGCCCTGGGCCAATCAGAGCGCAGGAGCCCTGGGCCAATCACAGCCCAGGAACAATCAGAGGCTATGGATGACGTCAGCTGGCCCATGGTTCCTGCACTGTGATTGGTGCAGGGCTCATGGGCGGAGATCGGCACACAGCTCCGAGGCTGTGATTAACTCCTGCGGACAGCGAGGCTGCAGTGGCGGGCACCGGACAGCGGGAGCAAGACACAACTGCATGCCCCATGCACAGAACAAGGTATGCTTTATTTTCGGGGGGGGTGCCTTATATTAGCAGGCACAGTGCTCCCCCTAGCATGCCTTACTTTCGGGGGGCACCCTATTTACGGGGAAACAGGGTACACCTTCACTGTTACTTTTCATTATTATACTGTACTATACTCAGCCTGGTATATCTCAAACCAATAGGAAAGGCTAGAAAACACACATCTGTACAAACTGCAGAACTGCTGCTGTTACCAGGCTCCAGCCTTGTTATCCTGTCTCTACTATAGACTAGTGCTGGTCTCCCCTCCCTAGAGGAACTGCATTGCTTGTAAACAAGGGGATATTGAATTGGGAAAGGAAGGTGTGCATTAGAGGGGCTGCAGAGATAACAAGGGATGCAGGTCTGATGCCAGAAATGGCTCTAAGGACCATCTTCCACATAAAAAAATGACACCAGTATTATATATGTCTCAAGATCTAGCACAAGCCTTCTCTGTTGGCTTGTTCTCTCCTTACAATACGCTCTCTTGTTGGCTCATCGTATTCTCACTGTTTACTGAGAAGAACAGCATACAATGACAAAATCCTACTGAGCGTCCATCAGGATTCACATCTGACGCATGCTCACTAGAGCAGGGACCATTTCAAGGTGGATGCAGAGGCCGTGAAAGTGACTATAGCCTCTCTCCCCTGATGACAACTGTTTGCGAATCCCAGCATGCACTGGGATGCTCAAAAGAAGTGTGATCACACAGGACGTAGTAAAAAATAGAGGTAGAGATTTAGAATTCAAATAAATTTTAGTTTTGGACCACCACTTAAAGCCTCAATTTTTCTGTATGTGTTACTAGTTTATTATCTACCTCTATATTATGAAAAATGATGAAAGTCTGGTTCAGCTCTCTTCTTTTTAAAATTTCATAATAATGTAACAATCTTAATAATTCTGGACTAAACAGTATCCTGTATTAACAGGATAAATTTACTCAAACTTTTCGTTCGTTGTTTAATTTTCAGAGAGCCATCCGAAGAATTATATAATGTGAGTTATATGTATAATGCTGTATGTTTAGGGACATCTATATGGCTGCATGTAGCTATGTCTATTTTAATTTCATCTATATTTTCATGGTATCTCATGACTGGGACATTTAACACTGAAATAATGATTAAAGATACATTTTGTCATTTAATGTGGTGATAAAATAAATCTCACAGATAATAATAATGGAATAAAGGGCACTGTGTCATGCTTTGTGGGGTGTAGAATAAAGCAGTTTTCTGTCAATCTTACACGGAACCATGGAATCTCACTCAATATTTGGGACTATCTGGGAGACAAGTATTAAAGTTCATCAGAATTTTATTTTGTAGAGTTTTGCACAAACATTATTAGATTAATGCTATAAGCAAGATGACCATTATAACAGCCAAACATGGTGGTGGTAGAGTGATATTTAGGGGATACTTTACTTGTACATGAATTGGGTGATTTGTCTTAATTGAAGAAGCCATAAGCTGAATTCGCACCATTCTGCATTTTTTTTATTTATTTCAGTGCCGGAGTGGTGCCACTAATCTAAGTTCTTTGTTCCTAGCATTATACCTACCAGCCGCCGTCTTCAGCTCTTCCCGGTGCCACTCCAGTCTCAATCTTCATCTTGTTATTACACCTTCTGACTGACCGGAAGTCAGTGATAATGATCACAAGCTCTCAATATAAGTCTATGAAGCCTTGTTCTGGCTTTCATAGACTTTGATTGAGTCGTAATTTCTGGCTTGCCCAGCAAGCACTGGAGCAATCTGATAGGTGACAACCTGCAGAAGACTGACTGGAGTGACACTGATAACAGATGAAAACATGAGCTTTTAATGTTACTAGGTGCAGGGAACTTAGATTAGTGGCACCATTCAACTGGTAAAATAAAAAAAATCCTGGAGTGATGTATTTCAAAGTTAAATAGCAGTGATAACAGCTTGCTCTGGTTGCTGCTGCTACAGTTAATTGTCATCTGTATAGTGTGGTAGATCGACTCACTCGGCTGCTTAATAAGGCAGTCACAGCAATGCTTTCTGTTTAAATGTTCAACTAGTTTATTAAAATAGGCTTCAGAAACCAGTCCAAACAAAATAAATAGACATACACACAATATAATCCTTATAACTGCAGGGATCTGCTCTCACAGGAAACGGGTTTCAGCTCTGATTACCAAGAGCCCAGCTCTGAAGGTCATCTCCCCCTCCAGAGTACACAGAATACTGAATTAATCCAAAGGCTTCATATTTAGTCTTTGAACCACACATTGGCATGGAGATATGGTGAACAGCCTCCCACCCGCTCTTTACTGCTCACAAAAACCCTGCCCTTAACATGGCCGATTAACCCCTCTCAGCATTGTTCCAGGGTCAAATCGCTGAGGCTAATATCCTGCTGATTTAGTGAATCCTGCTTTGAACATAGAACTTAAACACTTGCTAAAAAGGTAGAAAGAAATGTTTAGCAAATGGAAAGAGGGAGGCATATCTAAAGAAGAATATAATGCTGTTTGCAGAACCTGCAGGGGTCGTATCAGATTATCTAAAGATGACAATGTATTAAGGCTTTCAAGAGATGTCAAAAGCAATAAAAAAAAGGATTATGGGGATATGTCAAAAGTAAAAGAAAAGTCAAAGATGCTATAGGATTTTTACCAGATGAAAATGATGAAATGGTAAGAAAGGATGTTGAGAAGGCCGAACTTTTAAATTCCTATTTTGCATCTGTTTTCTCTCGGAAAGGAAATGAAACATCAACTGATCTTCACTGTCCTATTAAAGGAATAGAAGAATCCAGGCTATCTAGAAACAGAAAGATAGTGAGGGAATACTTAGCTAACATAAATGAATTCAAGTCTCCAGGTTCAGATGAATTACACCCCAGAGTACTGAAGGAGATAGCAGAAGACATTTATGAACCACTCTCCATAATCTTTGAAAATTCTTGGAGATCAGAAGTCCAAGAAGACTGGAGAAGAGCAAATGTTGTTTCTATCTTCAAAAAGGGAAGAAGGTGGACTGAGGGAACTGTAGGCCGTTGAGCCTTACTTCTATACCAGGAAAGATATTTGAACAAATTATTAAACAACATGTATTTACGCACCTGGATAAGAAGGAAGTGATTAACCAGAGACAGCATGGGTTTGTAATTAATAAGTCATGTCAGACTAAGTTAATTTCCTTCTATGACAGAATCACTGATTGAGTGGATCATGGAAATGCTGTAGATACAGTATATCTTGACTTTATCAAAGCATTTGACAATGTATCTCACACCATGCTTATTGAAAAAATGACTAAGTATGCAATGGACAAGGCAACTGTTAGGTGGATTCATAACTGGCTTAGTGATCGGACCCAAAGAGTGGTTGGAAATGGCTGCACATCCTGTTGGAAGAATGTCTCAAGTGGGGTACCACAGGGCTCTGTTCTGGGCCCTGTATTGTTCCACATCTTTATCAATGATTTATATGAAGGAAATGAGGGTACACTGATTAAATTATTATTTATTTATATAGCACCATTAATTCCATGCTGCTGTACATGAGATGGGGTTACATCAAAATACAAATATCACTTACAGTAAACAAAACTAACAATGAAAGACTGGTACAGAGGGAAGAGGACCCTGCCCTTGCGGGCTTACATTCTACAGGATTATGGGGAAGGAGACAGTAGGTCGGGGGTTGCAGTAGCTCCCATAATGTTGAGGTGGCCATGTGGTCATTACAGATTGTAAGTTTTTTTGAAGAAATGGGTTTTCAGGTTCCATTTGAAGGATCCAAATGTAGTGGATAACCAGATGTGTTGGGGCACAGAATTCCAGAGGATGGGGGATATTCGGGAGAAGTCTTAGAGGCAATTGGGTGAGGAGCGAATAAGCGTGGAGGGGAGAAGGAGGTCTTGGGAGGACCAGAGATTACGTGAGGGAAGATATTGAGAGATTAGTTCAAAAATATACGGAGGAGAAAGGTTATGGATGGCTTTGTAGGTCAGTGTTAGCAGTTTAAACTGGATATGCTGGGAAATTGGGAGCCAGTAAAGGGATTTGCAAAGAGGGGAAGCAGGAGTGTAGCGAAGAGAGAGATTAATTAGTCGGGCAGCAGAGGTAAGGATCGACTGGAGGGATGCAAGAATGTTAGAAGGTAGGCCACAAAGGAGGATGTTGCAGTAGTTGATGCAGGAGATGATTAGGACATGTACAAGCATTTTGATAGAGTGAGGGTTGAGAAAAGGACAGACTCTAGAAATATTTTGAGCTGAAGGCAACAGGAGGTGGTGAGAGCTTGGATGTGTGGTTTGAAGGACAAGTCAGAGTCAAGGGTTAGGGTCTCGTCACACTAAACGATGCACAAGCGATCTCAACAATGATACGACCTTGTCAGGATCGCTGGTGCCTCGCTACATGATCGCTGGTGAGCTGTCAAACAGGCAGATTTCACCAGCGATCAGGACCAGCGAGGACGCTGGTATCCAAAGTAAATATCGGGTAACTAGGCGAGCGCGTCGCTTAGTTACCCGCTGTGTACCTTGGATACCTGCATGCTCGCGCTGGGAGCTGGTATCCAAGGTAAATATCAGGTAATTAAGCGTGCGTGTCACTTAGTTACCTGCTGTGTACCTTGGATACCAGCTCCCAGTGCGAGCACACAGGTATCCAAGGTACACAGCGGGTAACTAAGGGATGCGCGTGCTTAGTTACCCAATATTTACCTTGGATACCAGCTCCCAGTGTCTGCCTACAGCGCTGGGAGCTCGCTGATCGTTGCTCTCCCTCTGCCACACGCAATGATGCGTGCTGGCCAGAGGGAGACCAACAATCAAAAAATGGCCCAGGACATTCCTGCACGATCAGCGATACCCAGCGGGGGTGGGGGGGGGGGGCGGTCGCTGATGCGTGTCACACAGCGAGATCGCTGGTGAGATCGCTGTTACATCACAAAATCAGCGATCCCGCTGTGTGTGACGGGGCCTTTACTCTGAGGTAGTGGATTACCAGGACAGGGGAAAGTGTGAATTCATTTATTAATTGTATAACTAAAAGGTTGAGACAAGAGCGCAATAGGGTCTTATCTGGGTAAAACGTATAAATAATTAGAGTATTTATACTCACCTTTTCAAAGAAAAAGTAAAGCCTGTATAGTATGTCAGCCTGCTGCACGTCCAACGGTCCACAGCGGAACCGCAACACAGTTACTTAGGAATAAATTCTTGGACTTTCAAGTGCGCTGCCAGACAAATTCCATAACCACACCAGGTTAAAAAAGTTAACCCTTTAATCCCTAAGCGTTTCGAAGCATAACTCTTCTTCTTCAGGGGTTGACACATCAACCCCTGAAGAAGAAGTGTTATGCTTCGAAACGCGTAGGGATTAAAGGGTTAACTTTTTTAACCTGGTGTGGTTATGGAATTTGTCTGGCAGTGCACTTGAAAGTCCAAGAATTTATTCCTAAGTAACTGAATTCATTTATTGTGATAGATAGATCAGATAGGGAAGGTATGCGAGATGGAGGAAAGATAATTAGTTCAGATTTGTCCACATTAAGTTTTAGGAAGTAAGAGGAGAAGAAGGAGGATATGGCTGATAGACACTCTGGGATTCTGAAGAGCAGAGAGGTGACATCTGGGCCAGAGAGGTAGATCTGAGTGTCATCAGCATATAGATTATAAATGGTACTAGAAGCCATAAGACTTTATGAGTTCTCCAAGGCCAAGGGTATAGATTGAGAAGAGAAGGGGTCATAGGACAGAGCCTTGAGAGACACCAACAGAGAGGGGGGGCGAGATGAAGAGGTAGTATGGGAGTAGGAAACACTTAATGTGCGGTTGATAAGGTATGAGGAGATCCAGGATAGGGCAAGGTCTTTGACACTAAAGGAAGAAAGGATCTGTAGTAGGAGGCAGTGGTCAACTGTGTCAAAAGCAGAGGACAGGTCTAGAAGGAGGAGTATAGAGAATTGTCTGTTAACTTTGGCTGTAAGTAAGGGCCCCGTCACACATAGCGATCTCGCTAGCGAGATCGCTGCTGAGTCACAAGTTTTGTGGCGCAACAGCGATCTCACCAGCGAGATCGCTGCATGTGAGAGCAATCAGCAACCGGCCCCCCTGCTGGTATTGCTGATCGCTCATGGAAAGCCCTGGACATTTCTTTGATCGCTGCGTGTGACAGGCGGGAGACCAGCGATCAGCTGGTAACTAAGGTAAATGCAGGGTTTCTAAGCACCGTGTGGTGCTTAGAAACCCTCTGTGTACCTTAGTTACCAGCGCGCTGATGCAGGGAGCTGGTAACTAAGGTACACATTGGGTTTCTAAGGGACACGCCTCCCTTAGAAACCCGATGTGTACCTTAGTTACCAGCTCCCTGCATCAGCGCGCTGGTAACTAAAAGTGCACAGCGACGCTGGGCACTCGGCGTCGCTGCTGCTGATCGCTGGTGAAGCTGTCTGTTTGACAGCTCACCAGCGATCATATAGCGACTCACCAGCGATCCTGACATGTTGATTTCGTTGTCGGGATCGCTGGTGAGTCGCTATGTGTGACGGTACCTTAAGTCGTTCGTAAGTTTGGTCAGAGCAGTCTCAGTGGAATGGAGGGGATGGAAGCCAGATTGTAGGTTGTCTAAGAGCGAGTTAGATGCAAAGTGAGAGGAAAATTCAGCGTGGACGTGCTGCTCAAGGAGTTTGGAAGCAAATGGGAGCAAAGACATTGGGCGATAGCTAGACATAGCGCTCGGGTCAAGGGATGGCTTTTTGAGGATAGGTGTGATTGTGGCATGTTTGAAAGCAGAGGAGAAGGTACCAGAAGTTATTGATAGATTGAAGAGATGGGTTAGGGATGGGATTAGTGTAGTGGTGAGATTGGGGAAGAGGTGGGATGGGGTCAAGTGCACAAGTGTTGAGGTGAGATTTGGAGACAAGATGAACAAGCTCTCCTTCATTGATTTTGGAGAGGGAAGTTATGGGGTTAGGGCATTGGTATGGCATACAAAGGGATTGTGGTGGTCGGACAACAAAGGTTTGCCTTGTTTGGACTATCTAATTTTTGAAGTGCATGGCAAAGTCCTCGGCAGAGATTAGGGAGGTCAGAGAGGGCAGTGGTGGGCAGAGGAGGGAGTTAAAAGTGTTGAACAACTGTTTGGGGTTGTGAGATAAGGAAGATACAAGGTATTTAAACTAGGCCTGTTTAGCAGAGGTGAGAGCTGATTTGAATGCGAGTGTTGCTTGTTTGAGTGCAGTGAAATCATCTTGCGAATGTGTTTAATTCCAACGCTATTCTGCAATTCTGGATACTTGCTGAAGCTTTTTAGTGATGATAGCCAATACTAGAGAAGAGAGAGAGGATTCAAAAAAATATAAATACACTGGAGCAGTGGACAGCAACTAACAGAATGATTTTTAACAGGGAAAAATGCAAAGTACTACATCTTTGCAATAAAAATGAAAAAAGCAAATTCAGAATGGGAGGAATAGGGCTAAGCAACAACACATGTGCAAAAGACTTGGGTATACAAATAGATCATAAACTAAACATGAGTCAACAGTGTGCTGCAGCAGCAAAAAAGGCAAACAGTCTAGATCATGTGAAGTCATTATCCCCCTCTACTCCTCTTTGGTCAGACCTCATCTGGAATTCTTTCTCCAGTTTTGGGCACCACATTTTAAAAAGGACATCTACAATATGGATCAAGTTCAGAGAAGAGCGACCAGAATGGTGACCGGTCTGCAAACCATGTCCTTTGAGCAGGGCTGGTTTTAGTCAAAGTGGGCCCCTAGGCAAAGTTTAAAATGGGGCCACAAATGCTAACATATTGCACATCACACAGAAGCATTTCGGTTGTAGTTACATGCGCTGAGTTCAGGCCGCTAAATGAGTGTGATCAACAATATTGAAGTCATTCAACACTTGTTTCCCAGCCTCTTTCCACCATCTGAGAAAGAATGATGGGGACAGAACGATCACTAATGCATCAATCTGTCCCCATACAGTATCATGTTATCAGCAGCACATCTACAGTTTACACCCCATAATCCTCCATATAATATAATGCGCCCCATAGTCCTCCATATAGTATAATACACTCCTCAGTCCTTCATATAGTATAATACACTCCCCATTGTCCTACAAATAGTATAATACACTCCTCATAGCCCTCCATATATTAAAATACACTGCTCAGTCCTCCATATAGTATAATACACTCCTCATAGTGCTCCATATAGTATAATGCACTGCCATACAATATAATGTAACCCCCCCATAGAATTATGCAGCCCCCTCTTATAGTATAATGTAGCCACCCACCCCTTAGAGGATAAAGCAGCTACCCCACAGAGTATAATGCAACCACTCCACAGAATATAATGTAACCCCCCATAGAATATAATGCAGCCCCCATCATATAGTATAATGCAGCCCCTCCATAGAATATAAGGCAGCCCCCTCATAGAGTATATTGCAGCCCCCCATATAGTATAATGTAGCTCCTCCATAGAATACAATGTAGCCCTCCTCATATAATATAATGCAGCTCCCATAGAATATAATGTATCCCCCTCATAAAGTATAATGGAGCCCCCATACAATATAATCTAGCATCCCATAGAATACAATGTAGCCTCCTCATATAGTATAATGTAGCCCCCTCATAGAGAATGATGCAATCACCTCCATAGAATATAGTAAATATAATACAGCCCCCCATAGAATATAATGTAGCCCAAAATAGAATATAAAACAACCCAGCTCCCCATAGAATATAATGTAGCCCCCCCATATTATATAAAACAGCCTCGCCCATAGAATATAATGGAAAATGTACCCCCCATGGTATATAACACAGCCGCATAGTTATTAGCCCAGCACCTTATGGTATATAGCACAGCCACACATGGTATATAGCACAGCACCACATGGTATATAGCACAGCCACACATGGTATATAGCCGAGCACCACATGGTATATAGCCCAGCACCACATGGTATATAGCCCAGCCCACCATGGTATATAGCCCATCACCACATGGGATACAGCACAGTCCCACATGGTATATAGCCCAGCACCACATGGTATATAGAATAGCACCACATGGTATATAGCCCAGCACCACATGGTATACAGCACAGCCCCACATGATATATAGCACAGCACCACATGGTATATAGCCAGCACCACATGGTATATAGCACTGCACCACATGGTATATAGCCCAGCACCACATGGTATATAGCACAGCCACACATGGTATACAACCCAGCACCACATGGTATATAGCCCAGCCCATCATGGTATATAGCCCATCGCCACATGGTATATAGCACAGCACCACATGGTATATAGCCCAGCCCCTCATGGTATATAGCCCAGCACCACATGGTATATAGCACAGCACCACATGGTATACAGCCCAGCACCACATGGTATACAGCCCAGCACCACATGGTATAAAGCACAGCACCACATGGTATATAGCCCAGCCACAAATGGTATATAGCCCAGCTACACATGGTATATAGCCCAGCACCACATTGTATATAGCCCAGCACTACATGGTATACAGCACAGCCCCACATGGTATATAGCCCAGCACCACATGGTATATAACACAGCACCACATGGTATATAGCACAGCACCACATGGTATATAGCACAGCCACACATGGTATGTAGCCCAGCACCACATGGTATATAGCCCAGCCCACCATGGTATATAGCCCATCACCACATGGAATACAGCACAGTCCCGCATGGTATATAGCCCAGCACCACATGGTATATAGCATAGCACCACATGGTATATAGCCCAGCACCACATGGTATATAGCACAGCACCGCATGATATATAGCCCAGCCACACATGGTATATAGCCCAGCCACCCATGGTATATAGCCCAGCACCACATGGTATATAGCCCAGCACCATATAGCACATAACCTTCCCCCCCCCGAGAATGGCCCCACAGTCCAGCACACACAACGATATATTAAAAAAAAAACCACTATCCTGTCTACAAATATCTCAAGGACTGTCACATTGTAGAAGGATCATCTTTATTCTCATTTGCACAAGGAAAGACTAGAAGCAATGGGATGAAACTGATGACCAAAATTACTAACGACCTACTTACAGCCAAAGCTAATCGACAATACTCCTCCTTCTAGACCTGTCCTCTGCTTTCAATACAGTTGACCACTGCCTCCTACTACAGATCCTCTCCTCCTTTGACATCAAAGACCTCGCCCTAGCCTGTATCTCCTCATACCTTTCCAACCGTACATTCAACGTCTCCCACTCCCACACTACCTCCTCATCCCACCCTCTCTCCTTTGGAGTCCTCCAAGGCTCTGTTCTAGGACCCCAACTCTTCTCAATCTGTACCCTTGGCCTGGGGCAACTCATAAAGTCCCATGGATTCCAGTACCACATTTATGCTGATAACGCTCATATCACTATCTACCTCTCTGGCCCAGACGTCACCTCTCTGCTGTCCTGATTCCTGGAGTGTCTAACAGCCATATCCTCCTTCTTCTCCTCTCGCTTCCTCAAGCTCAATGTGGACAAATCTGAACTCACCATCTTTCCTCCATCTCACAGATGTTCCTTATCTGATCTATCTATCTATCACAATTAACGACATCACGCTTTCCCCCGGTACCGGAAGTCCGCTGCCTCAGAGTAACCCTTGACTCTGCCTTGTCCTTCAAACCGCACATCCAAGCTCTTTCCACCTCCTGTCGCCTCCAGCTCAAAAATATTTCCAGAATTCATCCATTCCTCAACCTTCAATCTACTGAAATGCTTGTGCATGGTGTCATCATCTCCCACCTCGACTACTGCAACATCCTTTTCTGTGGCCTCCCTGCTAACATCTTCGCACCTCTCCAGTCGATCCTTACGTCTGCTGACCGACTAATTCATTTCTCTCCTCGCTACTCCCCTCTGCAAATCTCTTCACTGGCTCCCATTCCCTCAGCGTATCCAGTTCAAATTACTAATACTGACCTAGAAGGCGATCTATAACCTGTCTCCTCCATATATCTCTGAACTAATCTCCCGATATCTTCCCTCACGTAATCTCTGGTCCTCCCAAGACCTCCTTCTCTCCTCCACACTTATTTGCTCCTCACCCAACTGCTCCAAGACTGCTCCCGAATATCCCCATCCTCTAGAATTCATTGCCCCAACACGTCCGACTATCAACCACATTCGGATCCTTCAGATGAAATCTGAAAACCCACCTCTTCAGGAAAGCTTACAGCCTGCAATGACCCTGCTGCCTCCTCACCACTACCGGAGCTACCGCCTCACCAACACAGGAGCTGCTGCAACCCCTCAACCTATTGCCTCCTACCCCACCATCCTGTAGAATGTAAGACCACAAGGGCAGGGTCATCTCCCCTCTGTAACAGTCTGTCATTATTAGTTTGTTTACTGTAAGTGATGTCTGTAATTTGTATGTAACCCCTTCTCATGCACAGCACCATGGAATCAATGATGCTATATAAATAAATAACATAATAATAATAATAATAATAATAATAATAATAATAATAAAAAATAATAATATACTGATTGGGAGGAGACACAGATTAGATATTAGAAAAAACTTTTTGACAGTGAGGGTGATCAATGAGTGGAACAGGTTGCCTCAAGAGGTGGTGATTTTTCCTTCAGTGGAAGTCTTCAAACAGAGGCTGGACAGACATCTGTCTGGGATGATTTAGTGAATCCTGCTTTGAGCAGGGGGTTGGATCAGATGACCCAGGAGGTCCCTTCCAACTCTACAATTCTATGATTCTATGATTCCTGAATGACACATCTCACCTACAGTATTTTACCAGTGACCTTCTCACAATAGGTACAGTTGGCATCTGACAGTTATTGAAGCGGACATTGTGCCTGACTTGCTATATACACCCACTGCACCCAACATGATGTAAATTTACATTATATGGTTGCCAAGGAGGTAAGGTAGCAGTCCATGTTTGAAAACCTTTTAATGTAGCCAAATTAAAACTATTACAAAATTCTATCACAACATTGAAAACAACTTTGTCACAGGTTGTCATAAACATTTTATTTTCACATAAATAAGTGATAGAGGTTTTGAATAAATCTTCAGTAAATAAAATGGTCTTGTACTTCTATAGTGTTCATCCTTATGATTATCTCAAACCAAGCAATGAAACTGAACTCCTGAATGTCTGGGCTTTCCTGTACACAAATCTAGCTTGATCTGATATTATTTCTTTAATTTTATTCTGTTTAAGGATCAGCCAATATTTACGAATAATGTTCTCAAATATGCCATAATGCTTCATATTATTAAGTAATAATGGGTAATTGGCCAATTTTTTGAGAAATACATTATCTTGTTTGTTTTCATGCATAAGATTCGTCCTAGAAATCTGTGAAGTTCATTATCAGTTTTGGAAAGGCGTCCGTTTTTGTAATATCCACACAGTCCGCTAAAACAACAGAGGCGGAGACAATCTGAAACAAACATCCAGGATAGAATCAACGTCGATCTTTACACTGGACAATCTGGCTTCTAAAGGATTAAATCATGAAAACATAAATTTATGCCTTTTAAACTATATATACTTTTATAGAAAATTTTAAAATCAATAAATAAAAAAATAAAAGTAAATAAACAATAAAAAACAATTAAAAAAGATTTATAAAAAAAAAAACTTTTTACAATCATTTTTTAAGACTTTTTAAACACCCTTTTGTCTGGGTTGGTACATTTTTAGCACTTTATTTATTGCATCTTCAGTTTCAGATATTCTGAGTTCTTTGTCCCTTTGTTTGTTTTCTTCCCCCTCCTTTTTACATCAGTTTTTCCTCCCTCTCTTTTTCCTTTGTCCATGCTTAATTAGTTGAGGCTATATAAGGCTGGAACATCTGTGTAGGCTGTAAGGGGGTGCAGAAACTGTTATATGCCCCTACCCCTTTAAGCCCGTCCCTGTTAATGTGTGTATTTTGATGTACCTATTTCTGCTACATATTTGTATGTAATGTATACATACTGATTTGATATGTTCTTGAGTATTGTACTTTATATATCTAATATATAAAGCTCTAGTGTGTATGTATGTATGTATGTCCGGGATTGGCATCAGCACCGTTGCAGCTACAGCCACAAAATTTGGCACATTCACATGTCTGGACCCCGAGAGTGTCCTAGGCTATGTTGTGAGGCGAAATTTTAACCCCGCGTGTTCCAATTCACCAAACAATTTTGCCCCTGTCTACATAATGGGGAAAAAGTGTGTGTGTATCAAGCCCCGCCCCTCATTATGATGTCATAATGGTTGCCATGGCGATGCTGATGTCATCATAGGTTGCAAGCCGCGCCACTCATTATGATGTCATAATGGTTGACTATGGGATGGAGGATGTGTGATGGGTATATGGGCACGGGACTATGGGATGGCGGATATGTATGATGGGTATATGGGCATGGGATTATGAGATGAAGGATGTGTGATGGGTATATGGGCACTCGACTATGGGATGGCGAATATGTATGATGGGTATATGGGCATGGGACTATGGGATGGAGGATGTGTGATGGGTATATGGGCATGGGACTATGGGATGGAGGATGAGTGATGGGTATATGGGCATGGGACTATGGGATGGAGGATGTGTGATGGGTATATGGGCACTCGACTATGGGATGGAGGATATGCATGATGGGTATATGGGCATGGGCCTATGGGATCATGGATATGTATGATGGGTATATGGGCACGGGACTATGGGATGGAGGATAATTATAATTTGCTATAACTAACCACAGTTAGTTACTATGCCCGGGCAGCGGTGGGCTCTTCAGCTAATATATATATATATGGAGATATGGAAAGTGCAGTACCTTAGTTTGGCCACTAGATGGGGCACATGACACCTTAGTATAATAGGTAGCGTACATAGTTAACTTAGGAGAAGCCAGCCGTGGGTAAGCTAGGGGAATTTCCTGTTTCTAGTTAGTGAAGCTTGGGAGCCAAGACAGGCTAGATGGGCCTGAGAGCCCAGAAGGGCCAGAGGGCCCGTGTAGGGTGGCTGGACTCCATAACATTCAAGGAAGCTAGCCCAGCCATCCAGGACCTCTAGTGAGCAGCAAGGAAAGCAGCAAATACAACAGCAGTCTGACAACAGTGTGGAATAGAAGCAAGAGAAGAGGTCCTAAGCAGTACGAAGAAGCAGGTCGCTCATCATGTGGCAGATCATCGCATGGGCTGATGCCCTCAGATCCGGGGCAAAACGGCTGAGGGAACCCCCAAGTGCAGTGAGTCTGAACAGGGAGGACGCTGTGTTACCGCAAGTGGCAGTACAATCTGGGCACATACTGAGGGACATAGAAGGAAGTGCAGGGAAGGTGGAGAATGTGGACTGTATAGAACTCTATGCTAATGCTATATCTGTAAAGGATGTGCTGCGAAAACAAGAAAGTAAAGTTTTGCATTTTAAGTTTGAAACTGACCCTGTGTCATTATATTAGTAACACAATTATGCTCATACCTGCTGAAAGTGATGTTATTCAAAACATTAAAATTAATGGGCAACTCCCCATAAACATGGAAGCCTTCATAGAATATCGGAGTCAAACAAACCCAACAAAAACTACTATTCAAAGTCACATCAGTAAAAAATTCATTTTTATTACACATTACTTACAGAAAATATAAATTAAACAAAATGAGTCAATATCAAGGTGGAGACATATTAGAGAGACAAATCAGGTATAAGGTAAAAACACCAATCAATATTAAACCCCTAACAAAGGGGGGAAAAGATTGTCACACCCTAATTAGGACACAGGAGAGGGTGAAATGGGAGTAGATTTTTATATAAACGTTTATGTATAACACACCTTCACTTGTCTGGGAACAACACATACCATGATCACTAATAAATTCAGAAGTAAGGGCAAAATCATAGCCCAGAGTTGTTCACTCACACAGGAAGGTGAAAAAAGTAATAATCTTGTACTCATGCTCCCATTATAACAAACCACTCACATGCTATCCATAATCAGGGAACCACTAAAGTGCTATTGATAGTGCAGTAATGTACATCACCTACCCATATGGGGTCCTGAGGAGCCTCTCTACTGCCCGACGCGTTTCGCCCTGCTGGGCTTCCTCGGGGGCCCTGTGTCTTTATATGCAACAATGCAATGCAGGTCATTCAGAGTCTCAAGATTCACCCACAGTACAATGATCCCCACTGGACCCCAAGAGAGGATTCGGCTATAAACTGCATATACACATATTAAAATGATTGTCTAGGCATTCAATATTGATTTTCTATGCTTAACTGAAACTAGTAACAGTTGAAGTGTGCAATTTGTCAGACCCTCATCAATCTGATATTGGCGACGTATCCTGAGGATAGGTCATCAGTCAATATTAGATGAACGAAAAACTCCTTTAGCACTGAGGCCCAAACTGAATACTGATGTCACCAATATAGTACCATTACTGTGACTTATTGTTTTCTCATTGCAAAGTTAGTGAGAAAACTATTGCTGGGAGGATTTAGCTGTTTTTGTATTTCTAAGGCTAGTTTCACACTAGCGTTTCACTGACCTGCGTCGGTCTATGTACGGCCGCCGCTAAGCTCCGCCCCCGGCTGCGCCTCCTCCCAGCCGCTCCGCCTGTGGGCGCATGATGCTGCATGCGACCTGCGTACCCTATCTGTAGCATTGGGTATGCAGGCCAAGCGCAGGTATGCGTTTGCCGATGCATGCGTCCTTTTGACGGTGCGCCTACCTGCACCAAACGCACCGTGTTGCATTTTGATGCACTCGGCACACCGTCAAAAGGACACATGAGCCGGCAAATGCATACCTGTGCACAGCCTGCAAACCCAATACTAAAGATAGGGTACGCAGGTCGCATGCAGCAAGTGGTTGGGACGTGTGTGCTATCACTTGTGCCAGAAAAACTCGAATGTGTGATCTCATTCACTGCAAGTAGAAATAGCATCACAGCCTAAATCCCTTTCAGTTTATTATCTAAACTATTTTCTAATATACTTCCAATATCCTTCCCTAATTACACTCTCTAAATTTTTTCCACTTCATTTTGATGACGCTTTGTTTCAGAATCCCAGTGAACGAAGCATTATAAGGGGGCAGCAGCTGCGGTCACTGCTACAGCCTCTGCCCTCTCCCTGAAACAAAGCATCATCAGTGACACTCGTTTCAAGGGCCGGGCTAGTCCCTGCTCAATGTGCATTGTATGATGTGTGCTATGACAGCGCACTCTCTGTTGCCAGCTCAGATCAGTGGTAATGAGCCAGCAGCATGACATATCGTCAGAATACCCGATGTGCAGAGACCAACGCCACCCCCGCAACTGACGTCACAATCATCTTCGAGCTATATTGGATGTACAAGACAATGTGTATGTGATTTGTAGCACTTTTTCCAAATTTGTATTGCGTATACTTGGCCCATCTTTGATACAATTCTAAAAAATATAACGACAAATATATATATATATATATATATATATATATATATACACACAGATTTAGAATATTATTATAATACTATTATAATGCTGCAACATGAATTCTACTCCTAATAATAACAATTGAAATAGACTATAACAAGTTTGAGTGACAAACACAGATTGTTTTGTGTCTTCAGTGCTCTCATCACTGAGGACAGAGAACCCATGTTCCAGTCATCCTCTAGTCTACGGATCCCTCCTGCTGCTATGAAATTAAATGCATTCAAAAGTGACACCATAAAAAGTGACAGGTAACATGACAATATGGCACACAAGAGCACAACAATCACTGATTATTTGGGGTGAATTGGTTATTAGGTCTCTGTTGAAAGAGTACGTCATTCATATGCAAAATGATCAAAATTTCTACAAAACCTTCTTTTACTGCACTGAAATATATGTAGCTTTTTTATCCTCACAGCCATTTGGGGGCTCGGTTTTTGAGGGATGAATTGAAGTCTTCAACTTCACCATTCACTTTATGACATAATGCACTGAAATACAGGAAAAAAAAAATCCAAGTGTAGAAGAAAAATACAATTCTGCTGAATTTTGGGGATTTGGTTTCTACAGTATTCATTTTGCAGTAAATATGATATGGCCACAAAGTTCTTCTGAATGGTGTCAACATGGGAATATCAAACTTGCATAGTTTTTGGAGTTTTTCATTTAAATTTAAAAAAAAAAAATTGGAAATTTGGTTTGTGACGCCATGTTTTGAGACCTATAATGTTTTTAATTTTCTATCAGTAGAGCTGCGGATTGCTTTTTGTCTGGTGAGCTCAAGCTTTCATTGACACCATACTGGGTTACATAAAACATTTTAATTGCTTTTTATGCAATTTATTTTAGAGGTATGGCACCCCAATTTTTTTTTAACGTATGAGTTTATTAATTTTATGTGTGATCACAATTTTATGCATGCATTGATACGAAATATGCTGATTTTTTTCTATTTCTTGAGTTTTTATATTTTTCAAAAACTTTTTTGCTCCATATACTGCAATTCTTCTGTATTGTGGTATATAGAGATAATGATAACAACTAAGAGGGTAGCCATGGGGGCCTTCAGCAGGGCAACCCATCAACACTCTGTGATGACATTGCAGTGGGCTGATGCGAGCTGGGGCATGCACGCACTTGTAAGAAGATGAGCCAGGACAGAGTCAGCGGTTCCCTGTACACTTTGGGGTCGGGACTGTCACCACTGTTGCCGGGGGATGATTCTTCTGAGTGGGGAAGACCTTGGCACTGGACAGCAGGGGGTGTGAGAGAGATAAAAGGGGCTGAGCATAGGAATGGGGTAGATTTGGTGGGAAGACGACAGGAGAACAAGGAGAAGGTTGACTCCCTCCCCACTGCTCCGACTGCTAAGGCCTCATCTTGTAGTCCCCTGTGGATTGACTCACCAATGCACCGTGTCCTGACTGACTTGCCACCGGACGTTCCCTTACTAGTCAGATCCTTCCTGCCCCCAGCGAAAGATAGTTTTGCTCGCTCTGCTCATAGCGAGTACTTCCGAGGCTAGCACATTGCCGCGGTCTGCAGGCCTGCATGCTGTTCGTTTTCTTTGCCATCCCAGAGGAATCAATGAAAGAGACTGTTTCTACCTCCCAACGTACTCATGCCAAGCGAGCCCGGATACATCAGCACGGTCGGGAGACAGTGCATCTCGTTCCTCCATAACACAGCCAGAGACATTGTTCATGATCCACAATGCTGGAGGCAGATATTCCAGCCTCTCCCCAACAGGAACTGCAAGCGATAAGTTATCTCTTTCGTACACCCTCTTCCCCCCCCAAATATTGTGTTTTTGTTCAAATTCTGTTGTTGCGCTTAGTATTCCTGTGACATTTCGTTGTTGATCTTATCTCCCTATGCGGAGTATACCTTGTACGTCAATAACCTGTATAAGTAAATCCTGTTAACCCCTTCTCTGCCTCCGGTTCTTCACTGCATCCCACGAACCTCACTCTAGTATCTTTACACACTGGCCCCTATTGACCTTCTGTAGCACAATCATTTTACTGCCACTGATTGACAGTGGCAGTTAAATAGTTAAACACCAGCCATCAAAACACGCTGTGGTTGCTGACGTTACAGGCAAATACTGTGTACAGTAAGAGCGCAGTCAGACGGCTCAAGTGAGGATCACATCGCAATACTCGGACTGGCTATTGTCTCTTCTGACCTGAGCGTGACAGCTGCATAGAAATACAGTGGGGCAAAAAAGTATTTAGTCAGTCAGCAATAGTGCAAGTTCCACCACTTAAAAAGATGAGAGGCGTCTGTAATTTACATCATAGGTAGACCTCAACTATGGGAGACAAACTGAGAAAAAAAAATCCAGAAAATCACATTGTCTGTTTTTTTTCATTTTATTTGCATATTATGGTGGAAAATAAGTATTTGGTCAGAAACAAAATTTCATCTCAATACTTTGTGATATATCCTTTGTTGGCAATGACAGAGGTCAAACGTTTTCTGTAAGTCTTCACAAGGTTGCCACACACTGTTGTTGGTATGTTGGCCCATTCCTCCATGCAGATCTCCTCTAGAGCAGTGATGTTTTTGGCTTTTCGCTTGGCAACACGGACTTTCAACTCCCTCCAAAGGTTTTCTATAGGGTTGAGATCTGGAGACTGGCTAGGCCACTCCAGGACCTTGAAATGCTTCTTACGAAGCCACTCCTTCGTTGCCCTGATGGTGTGCTTTGCATCATTGTCATGTTGAAAGACCCAGCCACGTTTCATCATCAATGCCCTTGCTGATGGAAGGAGGTTTGCACTCAAAATCTCACGATACATGGCCCCATTCATTCTTTCATGTACCCGGATCAGTCGTCCTGGCCCCTTTGCAGAGAAACAGCCCCAAAGCATGATGTTTCCACCACCATGCTTTACAGTAGATATGGTGTTTGATGGATGCAACTCTATTCTTTTTCCTCCAAACACGACAAGTTGTGTTTCTACCAAACAGTTCCAGTTTGGTTTCATCAGACCATAGGACATTCTCCCAAAACTCCTCTGGATCATCCAAATGCTCTCTAGCAAACTTCAGACGGGCCCGGACATGTACAGGCTTAAGCAGTGGGACACGTCTGGCACTGCAGGATCTGAGTCCATGGTGGCGTAGTGTGTTACTTATGGTAGGCCTTGTTACATTGGTCCCAGCTCTCTGCAGTTCATTCACTAGGTCCCCCGCGTGGTTCTGGGATTTTTGCTCACCGTTCTTGTGATCATTCTGACCCCACGGGGTGGGATTTTGCGTGGAGCACCAGATCGAGGGAGATTATCAGTGGTGTTGTATGTCTTCCATTTTCTAATTATTGCTCCCACAGTTGATTTCTTCACTCCAAGCTGGTTGGCTATTGCAGATTCAGTCTTCCCAGCCTGGTGCAGGGCTACAATTTTGTTTCTGGTGTCCTTTGACAGCTCTTTGGTCTTCACCATAGTGGAGTTTGGAGTCAGACTGTTTGAGGGTGTGCACAGGTGTCTTTTTATACTGATAACAAGTTTAAACAGGTGCCATTACTACAGGTAATGAGTGGAGGAAAGAGGAGACTCTTAAAGAAGAAGTTACAGGTCTGTGAGAGCCAGAAATCTTGATTGCTTGTTTCTGACCAAATACTTATTTTCCACCATAATATGCAAATAAAATGAAAAAAAAACAGACAATGTGATTTTCTGGATTTTTTTTTCTCAGTTTGTCTCCCATAGTTGAGGTCTACCTATGATGTAAATTACAGACGCCTCTCATCTTTTTAAGTGGTGGAACTTGCACTATTGCTGACTGACTAAATACTTTTTTGCCCCACTGTACATGCTGGCCAGGAGAGCCAACAGCCAGTTCAAGGATTACGATGCGATCCTCATGTGAGTAATTTGGTCATCTGCCTACGCCCTAAATCACAAAATGACAACACTAGCAGATGTCAACAGTGCAACACAGCTGGCATGTCCCAGGTATGGTGCACACTAGTTTCAAGAGGCCAATGTGGCACATTTTGACAGTGTAGGTGCAGGTTCAACCTACAAACCACCCAGTAGTGGGCACAAACAGCAGAGGACCCCTCTGCCAGAACAGTATATGGGCCTTTTGCATATTATCTCTTCGTATTGAAAAATTCCACCTGCTTTGGAGGTAAAAGTGGGCCGCCTCACCTCTTGGATCTCTGTGTGGAGGACACGTGCTGCACCAAGGATATGTCCGCCCCTGAAACCACTCTAACATGACCATTCAGATACATGGTTAGGACAGTAAACTGAATCTTTGTTCCAGGTGAAAGAAAAACACAAAAAATCTTTAAGAAGATATTTGGGTGCTGAGGATCTTTTACGCTATGAGAATTGTGTTTTTGCAGACTAGATAAAGTGGTCCATACTTTGGGTTACAATGAGCGCCCTGTTCCCCTGCTCTCTGACACCATCCGTTCTGCTGCATGAACACTGCACTTATTCTCAATAAAGTTCATGTGCAGATTTTATGAAGTGGTAAAAACCATCTCATGGATACCTTCCTGTTCATTAGTTAGCAGAAGAAGACTACAAATTAAATGTGCATTCGCATAAATGTATCTTATCTGAGTTGGTAATTGAGAAATCCTCCCACCTCCCTTCGTTACAAGCAGCATTTAAAAAAAAAGTCTGTCCAAGAATACTAGTTTATGAAAGAAAACATCATCTCAAAATTATTAAAATCTCTGTGGGAATTCATGATTAATTTTAAGGCCTGGCAGATTAAAATACATTATTATGTACACTCTAGTGCATCCTTTCAGATATTCTCAGAATCTGATTTTGCTCTGCTGATACACACCAATGGTTCGACATGTATCTAGTAGATTGCAAGGAATAGATTAGCATTAAAGACTCAGTATTGTGTTGTTAGCTTGATATGTGTAACGTGTGCTTCTACATTAAGAAAAATGTAACTGGAACCGTCTAGGGCATATTAAATCACCTGCTATAAACAAAGGAGACTTTGGAGAACGTAGAATAATGGTGTGGCTATTTGCATCGGAGGACTGTGACCTCTACGATATTCTCTGCCTAACCTTAGCCTCACATGGAGCGTGCAGTGGTCCCGCATTTAAACCAATGAAGGGATAAAGCAGGAGCTTATTCCCAAATCATTTTCATCACAAATCCAGTTCTATTGATATCTAAGGATTTCTGTAGATTTGTGACTTATCAAGGAAACCTATTGGGCTAAACAGATACTCCGATCACATCGCTAAATATCAAATGTAGACAAACTGGTGAAATGTTTCTCAGGATTTCTTGCTGTGTAAAAATGAATATCTGTGAAAAAGTAAACACATTAAAATATTTCACCATCAGCTCAATAAAGCAATGTTCACACGTGGCGTTTTTGCAGCTTTTTTTTTTTTTTGCTGTTTTTCTTTATGCGAATTAAGAGCTGCTTTTTTTCAGTGCCAGCAAAAGCGTTGAGACTTCAGAAATCTCATGTACACACTTGTTTTTCTTATGAATTAATTTGACTTGTTTTCGAATCCTCAGAATGTCAATTGTGTCTGCAGTTTTGCAGCGTTTTTTCCCAAATAGAAAGCATTACAGTACAAAGGCGTTTTTCGCAGTTTTTTTTAAGTGTTTTGGTGAATAAAACTAAATTTATTAAACATGTACTATAGATAAAGCACACGTAATCTGAACCAAAAAAAAGCTGCAAAAATGCTGAGAAATTGGCATTTTGAGTGCAGCATTTTTACTGCAAAGAGAGCAAGTTTTGGCTGCAAAAAAAATGCAGCAAAAACGATGCGTGTGAACATAGCCTAACTTTAAATTATTGGTTCCACCACAAAATCTGTATAAGGGCCCCCACTAGAGGTGGGCGAATCAGGACCTGGCATGGTGGTAGAACCACCTCATACCTGACAATAAGGATTTATTTATTTTACCCATTTATATAGTGCCATTAATTTCACACAGTATAAGCACTGTCCCCGATGGGGCTCACAATCTAAATTCCCTATTAGTATGTCTTTGGAATGTGGGAGGAAACCCATGCAAACACAGGGAGAACATACAAACTCCTTGCATATGTTGTCCTTGGGATGGGTTGGATTTGAACCCCTGGACTCCAAGGCTGCAGTGCTATCCACTGAGCCACCGTGATGCATGACATTTTGCTTCACACTATCGGACTTTTATCATACACAACTGGAATAAAACACAAATATTACAGGAGTAAAGGGTACTAAGGTGACAAAAGAACAAAGCTGAACATAAAGCATACAGATACAGAAAAAATACAGAAAATAATAAAAATACTGAAGGAAAACAAATCACACAATATATACTCATACGTAAATTGCATCTGTGTGTAGAAGACATCTTTTTCTGTTATTGTGGGGGCATCACACTGTGCATGTGAGGGTACTGTGGGGGCAAATTGTGTGGGGGAATTCAGTAGAGGAGTATCAAACTGTGTTTGTGGGGGCATTTTTATTTTTTACTTGTTTTTTTACTTTATGCCCCATGAAAAGGACCATGCCAGGGATATCGCAGTGGATGAGAACATGAAGGGGTTTCAATACAGGTACCAGTTTTGTGAAGGGCTGCGATACATATTCCTTTACCTGTCTTTAACAAGTTGACTGGTATGGCTTTCTATGACTGCTCCAATGCACCTGAGCCTTCCTACTCTGATGAATATTATCTTTTATGGGCGGGGATGGAGTTTACTTTGGACTTTTTGTATAGGGTACCATGATTTCTTTGTTGGACACATATCAGACTGTACATTATGCTAGGGATCCTGCACAAGAGAAGCCTCCTTTCTACCCCTTGTATGGGAACGCATGAGATTATAACCAGAGTTGAGCGAATTTTTCAAAATTTTGTTCCAATTATGATCTGCGGCGAATATTATTTCAATGTTCGCCGAGCGTCATTGGAGTCAATGGGGGTAGAAATGTACAAATATGTTCGTAACCGACCATCAAACATAAATTTGGCATGAGTAGCGTACCAATATGGCACGAATATGGCAAATTCTAATTTAGCAACTGATTCCGAACATATTCGCTCACCTCTAATTAGAACACTACAAGGTGAGCGGCCCCTTGTTAACCCCAGTAGGATAGATGACCCTCATCCCAAGTGTATTCCTTCTGTGACAGATCCAAATGGTGCGAAACGGACCCCGTTGTCCCATAATGGAGTCATCAGGATTTCAGCTGTATTCTTGTAGAGTAATGGCGGAGCCTCCAAACCAATGATGCAGGTGTGAATGGAGCCTAAATAACCACCACTTAGAAATTATAAAACCATTACAGAAGAGGTAATTGCATGTGTCCATAACTATATTACATTTTAGCACACAATGCAGAATTAAACCCATGAATTAACTATGTAATGTGAATATGAGCATTACAGCACGCCCGCCGAATATATCTGTGTGCTCAGTATAACATACATCAGAAGGGGGAAAACACAATTTAAAGCAGGCAGATATTTATTTCCAAGAAACCTCACAAACTCCTGCTTGGTGTGTGTCTTTGTGCATCTGGCTCTGTCTTTGTGTCCTCATAGATAGCATTGCCTCTTAATCTGATAAATGAACTTGCATGCTATAGTCATTTTAGCTGGAGTTAGATAGGAGTATGTAAAGCAGATTCTATCCCAGAATGATATTAATTTGATAGGATCCGTGATCTGTAAACCATTGGTTATCTTGGTCTCTCCTGATAAGAGAAAACTGCTGAGGATTTCCAGTTGTTGAGCACATTTGGGCAGAATCTTTCACACGTCACAAATTGCAGATGGGAGGCAGTGATCTTGAACACGCAGTCACATTGGCGTGACCGTCTGACACCTTCCATTTAGAAAAATAATACTTTCCTCACAGCACACACTCCCTGCTGCAACCAGTGCCGAAATTATGCCTAGGAGAGCTGTTCCTCAGACTGGGGGCTTAAATATTTCTTATACTGCTTTTATAAGATTCATGCTGCACAGAGGCGTGTTCACATACATAAAGCCCAGATGTGGACGTGCTATTAGCTGGGGTCTGCTTCTGTAATCTAATTCATTGGTATAAAATAAGAAACAATGTAAGCAAATAACAAAAGTGAATAGTATGGTAAATTCCTATTTTTTCTCTCAAACCATCCATGTATTCACAGTCCTATCAGTCCCTGTCCCCAGTGGGGCTCACAATCTATTTTACTCATCCTTAGCACACATGTAGGTCAATTTCATAGGAAACCAATCGCTCAGCATTGGAGAAAATCAGATTACTCAGAGAAAATGTAAAGTTGGGTCTACAAGTATTTAGAGAGGGACAGATTTTTTATATTTTAGTGTCTGCACAGTGGATTTAATTAAAAAAAAAATTACAATGTGAATATTGCAATAACCGTTTAGTAATTACATCTATTTTTACAGGTTCTAGATTAAGCAGACAAACAAACAACTAATATAACCATTATTATCTAAGCATTATTTTAATTATTTGCATTGAAAGACTGTAGTCATTGACAGCTATGGGCATCACCAAATATTTTGTTTCCTATACTGAGATTCTTTGTCAAGCTTGTTTTGAACAGCTGATATGTGCCTGCAATAGGTGCGGGTGGAATCGCGATCCACGCGCGCCTATTAACTAGTTAACTGACAGCGGCACTTAACGCACGCATCCAGCCATCGGTCCGAAAATACGTGCACCGCTGACCCCGTCACGTGATCGGGGGTCAGGAGTACGTCAGCATAACAAGCAGAGGTCTCCTTCAGACCTCTATGGTTGTTGATGCCGGGTGGCGCTCATAGCAATGCAGTAATTCTATACATACAGGCGATCTGAGCATCGCCTGTATGTAGCAGAGGCGATCAAGCTATGGCAGCTTCTAGCCTCCCATGGAGGCTATTGAAGCATGCCAAAAGTTAAAAAAAAAATAGTTTTATAAGTATAAAAAAAATAAAAAAATATAAAAGTTTAAATCACCCCCCCTTTTGCCCCTTTCAAAATAAAACAATAAAAAAAAAATCACACATACACATTTTATGTATCGCCGCGTTCAGAATCGCCCAATCTATGAATAAAAGAAGGTTTAACCTGATCTATAAACGGCATAACGAGAAAAAAATAGAAACGCCAGAATTACTTTTTTTGCTCACTGCAACATTGCATTAAAATGCAATAACGGGCGATCAAAACAATGTATCTGCACAAATGTGGTATTACTAAAAACATCACGCTCAGCGTGCAAAAAATAAGCCCTCACTCAACCCGAGATCACGAAAAATGGAGACACTACAAGTCTCGGAAAATGGCGCAATTATTTTTTTTGCAAATTTTTTAACTTTTTTCAAACACTTAGATAAAAAAGAACCTAGACATGTTTGGTGTCTATGAACTTGTAATGACCTGGAGAATCATAATAGCAGGTCAGTTTTAGCATTTAGTGAACCTAGTAAAAAAGACAAACAAAGTGGGATTGCACTTTTTTTTTGTAATTTCACCACACTTGGAATTTTTTTCCCGTTTTCGAGTACATGAAATGCTAAAACCAATGGGGTCGTTCAAAAGTACAACTCGTCCCACAAAAAATACGCCCCCACACGGCCATATTGACAGAAAAATAAAAAAAAGTTATGGCTCTGGAAAGAAGGGGAGCAAGAAATGAAAAAGCAAAACCGAAAAAAGCTCCGGTCATTAAGGGGTAAAAGGGGTTGTACACTACTTCTATGTTGATGACCTGTCCGTTGGACTAGAGTTGGTGCAAATCGATCTGCAGAAGTCGGTCTATAAGCCATGTTAGTAATCTGTGGATACTGGACAAGAGTCTTGAGAATCACCTCTGCCAACCTTGCATCATCATTGCAGCTTGACACTCATGTGAAGTCACACCAGGCCAGCTAATCAAGAGAAGAACTGAATGTGAAGGGAGGTAAGAGATGGTTATCAGGGATGCTGGACAGTGAACACAAATTACTAACATGGCTGATGCACCGAGTCCTGCAAATCAATTTACACCAGCTCTATGTAGGATAGATAATCAAGATAAGTAGGGGTCTGACACCCGACAACCCCACTGATCAGTTATTACCATCTCCAAAAAGGTGGCCAGATGAATACTTCAGCTCTGTACACTGCTTGTGTCAAGTACTGTAGATGAGAGCGTACTGAAGAGAATAGGAGCTAAGCTGTAGTTGTCAGTGGCAGCCATCAGGGGGCAGACAGTCTGAGGACGCCAACAAAGACTTCAACTAGATGTGCGTTCCTGGATGTACAGTGGGGAAAAGAAGTATTTAGTCAGCCACCAATTGTGTAAGTTCTCCCACTTAAAAAGATGAGAGAGGTCTTTAATTGACATAATAAGTAGACCACAACTATGAGAGGCAAAATGAGAAAACAAATGCAGAAAATCACCTTGTCTGATTTGGCAAGAATTATTTTGCAAATTATGGTGGAAAATAAGTATTTGGTCACCTAAAAATGTGCAAGATTTCTGGGTCTCACAGACCTGTAACTTCTTCTTTAAGAGGCTCCTCTGTACGCCACTCATTACCTGTAGCAATGGCACCTGTTTGAACTTGTTATCAGTATAATAGACACCTGTCCACAACCTCAAACAGTCACACTCCAAACTCCACTATGGTGAAGACCAAAGAGCTGTCAAAGGACACCAGAAACAGAATTGTAGCCCTGCACCAGGCTGGGAAGACTGAATCTGCAATAGGCAAATGGCTGGGTGTGATGAAATCAACTGTGGGAGCAATAATAAGAAAAAGAAGACAAGGCCACTGAACTTGCAAAATTGGTGGCTGACTAAATACTTTTTTTTCCCCAATGTACATTCAGTTAAAGCATATTGCGGAGCACAGATCCGTCAAGTTCGTGCGCTGCCATACACAATGACGGCTAATCAGAGGCCAGCAGCTGACGTCAGCATGCATGTGACTGGGGGCGTATGGCAGTAACATCATGTGCTCCTACGACTTGTATGCTGAAGTCAGCTGCCAGCTTCAGAACAGGACACTGCTCGGCGGGGGAACGGAGGGAAGGTGAGTACTAGTGTTTAGGGTTTTTTTCTATGCATTAAAGAACACCGGCAGAATGGGAGACATATACTGTACCAGCATGGCACCCAGGATAAGGGAAATATTACCAGGATGGAGCCCAGGATAAGTGACACATACCAGGATGGGACCTATATACTGTATGTATACCAGGATTTAGCTCAGGATAAGGGACATATCTACCAGGATGGGGCCCGGGAACTATAGGAACATACAGTGATGAGAATAAGTATTTGATACACAAACAATTTTCTAAGTCTTCCCACCTACAAAGAATGGAGAGGTCTATAAGTTTCATCGTAGGTACACTTCAACTGTGAGAGACAGAATCGAAATAAAAGTAACAGAAGATCCAATTGTATGATTTTTACATAATTAATTTGCAGTTTATTGCATAAAATAAGTATTTGATACAACAGAAAAACACAAGTTAAAATTTGGTATAGAAACCCTTGTTTGCAATTAAAGAGGTCAGATGTTTCCTGTAGTTCTGGACCAAGTTTGCACACACTTCAGCAGGAATTGTGGCCCACTCCTCCATACAGATCTTCTCCAGATCTTTCAAATTTTGGGGCAGTCGCTGGGCAACATTGAGCTTCATCTCCTTCCAAAGATTTTCTATTCGGTTCAGGTCTGGAGACTGGCTAGGCCACTCCAGGACCTTGAAATTTTTCTTACAGAGCCACTTCCTTAGTTGCCCTAGCTGTGTGTTTCATGTAATTGTCAATCTGAAAGACCCAGCCATGACTCATATTCAATGCTCTTTTGGAGGGAAGGAGGATGTTGGTCAAAATCTCATGATACATGACCCCATCCATCCTCCCTTTAATACAGTGCAGTCGTCCTGTACCCTTTACAGAAAAGCACCACTAAAATAAGATGTTTCCCCCACTATACTTCACAAATGGGACAGGGCTCTTGGGGTTGTACTCGTCTTTCTTCCTTCAAACATGTAGAGTGGAGTTGATACCAAAAAGTTAAGTTTTGATCTCATCTGACCACATGACCTCTCCCGTGCCTCCTATGGATCATCCAGATGGCCATTGGTGAACTTCAAACAAGCCTGGGCGTATGCTGGCATGAACAGGGGGACCTTGTATGCCCTACAGGATTTTAATCCATTACGGCGTAGTATGTTACTAAGTAATATTTGAGACCGTGGTCCCAGCTCTCTTCAGGCCATTGACCAGGTCCTCCCATGCAGTTCTGGGCTGATTCCCGACCTTTCTCAGAATCATCCTTACCCAATAAGGTGAGATCTTGCATGGAGCCCCAGACCGGAGAAGATTGACAGTCATCTTGTGTTTCTTCCATTTTCTGATAATTGCGTCAACAGTTGTTGCCTTCACAGCTAGCTGCTTGATTATTGTCCCGTAGCACATCCTAATCCTTGTGCAGGTCTACAATGTTGTCTCTGGTGTCCTTAGACAGCTCTTTGGTCTTGGCCATGGTGCAGAGGTTGGAGTGTGATTGATTGTGTGTACAGGTGTCTTTCATACAGGTAATGAGTTCAAACAGGTGCAATTAATACAGGAAATGAGTGCAGAGTAGGAAGGCTTCTTAAAGAAAAACTAACAGGTCGATGAGAGCCTGAATTCTTGCTGGTTATTAGGTGATCAAATACTTATTTCATGCAATAAAATGCAATTTAACTAATTTACAACCCCAAGGTGGTTTGCACGTTAATGGCTAGGCCAGTTTTAACAATTCTGACTAGTGTCACTTTATGAGATAGAAACTCTGGAACACTTCAACGGATCCCACTGATCCTGAGATTTTTGTTTTGTGTCATACAGGTGCATCTCACTAAATTAGAATATCATCAAAACGTTAATTTATTTCAGTTCTTCAATACAAAAAGTGAAACTCATATTATATAGAGTCATTACAAACAGAGTGATCTATTTCAAGAGTTTATTTCTGTTAATGTTGATGATTATCTCAGTAAATTAGAATACTTTATAACATCACATTGAAAAAATGATTTTAAATTCGAAATGTTGGCCTACTGAAATGTATGTTCAGTAAATGTGCTCAATACTTGGTTGGGGCTCCATTTGCATCAATTACTGCATCAATGCGGCGTGGCATGGAAGCGATCAGCCTGTGGCATTGCTGAGGTGTTATGGAAGCCCAGGTTGCTTTGACAGCAGCCTTCAGCTCATCTGTATTGTTGAGTCTGGTGTCTCTCATCTTTCTCTTGACAATACCCCATAGATTCTCTATGGTGTTAAGGTCAGGCGAGTTTGCTGGCCAATCAAGCACAGTGATACGGTTGTTTTTACACCAGGTATTGGTACATTTGGCAGTGTGGACAGGTGCCAAGTCCTGCTGGAGAATGAAATTTCCATCTCCCATAAGCCTGTCGGCAGAGGGAAGCATGAAGTGCTCTAACAATTCCTGGTAGACGGCTGCGCTGACTTTGGTCTTGATAAAACATAGTGGACCTACACCAGCAGATGACATGGCTCCCAAAACCATCATTGATTGTGGAAACTTCACACTTCACAATACCACTTTTATATAGTTTTTTTCATGTTTTTTGTGCTTTTACACAATAAAAACTATTTTATAGAAAAATAATAATTTTCGCACCGCATTATTATGAGAGCTATAACGTTTTTTATTTTTCCGCTTATAGAGCTGTATGACAGGTTTTTTTTTGCAGGACAAGATGAAATTTTCATCGTTACCATGTTTATTTATTTTTCATCTTTTTGATCACATTTTATTCCACTTTATGATGATAAAACATTGTTTTTTGCCTTGCTTTTCGTTTATTTTTAAAGTGTTCACTAAATGTTAACTAGTGGGACAGTTTTATAGGTCACTCACCGCAATACCAAATATGTGTACTTTTATTGTTTTTGGGGGTTTTTTTCATAGCAATATTTAGGGGGACAATTTATTTTTATTTATTTTTATTATTATTTTTGTTATATGTTTTTACATTTTAATTTTTTCAATATTTTTTACTTTGGGGCTTTCATTTTTTGCAGGTACTTTTAATTTTTAAGTACCAGGCAACCTGGACGTAAAGATACGTCCAAGTTCGGAAAGGGGTTTATTATTTAAAAATCATACAATGTGATTTTCTGGATTTTATTTTTAGATTCTGTCTCTCAAAGTTGAAGTGTAGCTACAATAATAATTAAAAGACCTCTCCATTCTTTGTAGGTGGGAAAACATGCAAAATCAGTAGTGTATCAAATACTTATTTTCCCCACGTTATATACCAGGATGGGAGATAAACACACTGTATATATATATATATATAACATGATGGGGTATTCAGTTTCAAATTCTGCCTGATGTGGTAACAACTGATTAGTGGTAAGACGTGATGTTGGCCACCAGTCGATCTTATATTCATAATCAATAAGGATAAAAATAGTGGACAACTCCTTTAAGAAGCTCTTGGGTGGCGTTTGTAGTGTGTTTTGATCATTATCCATCCATGTTTTGAGCACTGTCCCAACATTTGACAGAATCTGAGCAGAATTCATACTGGCATATCTAAACATAAACCAAGATTTCTAAGATAAAGCTATGTATGCCATCAGCGTTACAATGCCCATACACAGATGGCAATAAATTGGTGTAGAAAAAACTGATGACCACTTATGCACAGATGGAGATCTCGGTACCAAGATCTCGGGAGATGAGATCTCAGCACCGCACATCCGACCATCCCTTCATCCGAGCCTGCGGCCTGCAGCAACGCTTCACTCTTGCCTCCTCCAGGGGCGTTCCTGGGAGCCCGCGTCACTGCAGCCACCAACCCTAGTAAGCAATAAGATGCATGCATTATAAGAAGCACCACCATTTTATTAAAAAAAAGTTTTTTCAAATTTTTCTCCTCAAAATTTGGGAGGCATCTTATAATCCGCAAATTACGGTAAATGAAAAAAATGGCGTGGAGTCTCCCTTATCTTAAATACCCAGCTGAGGGAAAGCAGACAGCTGGGGGCTGTCTGTTATTATTCTGGGAAGAGGCCATTATCCATGAATCTTATCAGGCTATTAACTCATTCTCGCTGCAGCCCTTTTTCGATTTTGCATTTTTGTTTTTTGCTCCCCTTCTTCCCAGAGCCATAACTTTTTTATTTTTCTATCAATATGGCCACGTGAGGGCTTGTTTTTTGCGGGACGAGTTGTATTTTTAAACGACATCATTGGATTTACCATATCTTGAAAATGGGAGAAAAATTCCAAGTGCGGTGGAATTGCAAAAAAAGTGCATTTCCACAACTGTTTTTTTGAAAAAATTTTTTACCATGTTCACCAAATGCTAAAACTGACCTGCCATTATGATTCTCCATGTCATTATGAGTTCATAGATACCAAGCAGATATACTGTAGATTGTTTTTTATTCAAATGGTGAAAAAAAAAATACAAAGTATGTTTAACAAAAAAAAAATTGCGTCATTTTCTGAGACCCGTAGCGTCTCCATTTTTCATGATCTGGGGCTGTGTGAAAGTTTATTTTTTGCATGCCAAGCTGACGTTTTTAATTATACCATTTCAGTGTGGATACGATCTTTTGATCACCCGTTATTGCATTTTAATGCAATGTTGCGGAGACCAAAAGAACATACTGTGATTCTGTTTTTTTTTACTTTTTTTTCACTACACCATTTACCGATCGGATTAATCATTTTTCTAGCTTCATAGATTGGGCAATGTGTATTTTTAAATTTTTTTTTTACTTTTTGCATGCCTCAATAGTCTGCATGGGAGACTAGAAGCTGCAGTTGTCTGATAACCTCTGCTATACACAGGCGATGATCATATGATCAAATAGCAGAAATGCTCACTTGCTATGAGCGCTGACCGCTGGGCAGCGCTCATAGCAATTCGGCAATGACAACCACAAGGGTCTCCTGTAGACCCCGGGTTGTCATGCCAACCCATCGGCAACCCATGGTCATGTAACATGGGCGCCAATGGGCGGGATTAGAGACGCGCTTCTGTAGCGAGCACATTAAATGCCGCTGTCAGAGATTGACAGCGGCATTTAACAGGTTAACAGCCGTGGATTCCACCTGCAGCTGTTAGGGGCATATGTCAGTTGTAGAAACAGCTGATATATGCCGGGAAAGATGTGGGCTCATGGGTTCAGCGCCGGAGCCCACATCAAAGGAAGGGACACGACATGTGCCGTACATGTATGGTGCATGTCATGAAGGGATTAATATCAGCTCACAGCTGACTGTGTAGCCTTTACAGGTTATTAAAAAGGGGGGACCCCAAATTAGAAGACAAATGGTACCCCTATTTTTATTAACCAGCAAAGGCTATGGGCTGATATTAATAGGCTCTGAAGGGGCCATAGATATTGGCCCCTCTCAGACTAATAAGACCATCCCACAGACCCCCAGATATGGTGCATCCAATTCTGGATATGATGTTGGAAACTGCGGACAGACAGTAACTGGCGTTCTGTAGTACAGTGGGGGTAAGGTCAGGGGATGACGTGTCATCAGCATAAAGATGGTACTGAAAGCCAAAATCTGCTGATGGTCTGTCCAATTGGGCCGTGTAGAGGGAGAAGAGAAGGGGGCCAAGGACTGAGCCCTGAGGAACCCCAACAGTGAGAGGAAGAGGAGATGAAGTGGAGCCAGCGAACAAGACACTGAAGGAGCGATCAGAAAGATAGGAAGAGAACCAGGACAAAGCACTGTCCTTAATGCCTAGTGACTGGAGCCTATAGAGTAGGAAATGGTGGTCAACAGTGTCAAAAGCTGCAGAAAAGTCAAGAAGAATGAGCAGAGAGTAGTCACCGTTACATTTTGCTGTCAAAAGTTTGTTGGTCACTTTGATAAGTGCAGTTTCTGTCGAATGTAGGGCGCGGAAGCTGGACTGTGAAAGGTCTAGGGAGTGAGTGGAGAGGTAACGGGAAATGTGGGAGTAGACCAGGCGCTGAGGTTTTTCAGGAAGGTGAGAAGTGCATGGGAGCTGTACTTGGGTGAGGGAAGTATAGAGAGGCTGATGTGTATGAGTCGTGATGGGGTGGTCAATGTTGATGGCAATGGAACACAGGAGGATAGAAATAGAGCATATGGTTAAAAGGGAGTGCAAAGTGTGGGTTACTTGATTCCTGTCTAGAGTAACTGCCATGGAATAACTGCTTCTTTTAGATGCTTAGATAATGGGATGCGTGCATGCACCCCACACTGCGTGCACCCCTTAGCATCTAAGTTTATAGGCCACACTACAGGGTCAGGAGAGAGGGATTATGGGAGCCAGTTTGGGATAACTTGGCAGCTGGGGCCAGCACACAAGGGGGTGGTTAGATGATCAAAGACACTGGGCCTGGCTACATTTATATGCTATAGCACCTTCCACCAGATGACATCTACAGTGATTCCAGTCATGGATATACAGCAGTGAGTATTAAGTTCAATGCAACAAATGAATTATACCAAGATTTAGCAGGCACATTAAAGTATATTGCAAGATGCTAACACAGCAGATAATGGACAGCAAACAGAGGTTGTACCATTAAAAAATGTTGCAAGATGGTAAGGCAGCAGATCACAGACAGCAAGCAGTGGTTGTACCATAAAAATATGTTGCAAGATGGTAAGGCAGCAGATGACAGACAGCAAGCAGAGGTTGTACCTGTGTGAAGAGAGAAGATGGATATTAATCCCTTGCCATGGAACAACTGCTTCTTCTAGATGCTTAACTAATGGGATGCTTTACTAATGGGATGCTTTACTGGATGGGATGCATGCATGCACCCCACACACTTATAAATGTCATTGAATAGGAGTTTCTTCCATTTGTGTACATTGTTGCAGCACTGATAGGGAACCATTATATTTGCACAATGAATATGCTCCCAGCTCATTTATTTTTAAGTTTTCCTGTGAATTTTTTAGTAAGACTAGTTGGGCAGAGACTGAATACAGGTGGGCTCATGAGCTCCTCCATAGCTGGACTCATGCTGGAAAATGCTTCTAATGTCATGATTTTACAGCCATTCTAACATGGGTTTTCAAAGCAACTATATCTGTCTCGTCATCAGTTCTGAGATATCTAGTTAATAATTTTTCAGTTTGCATCATGAAATCTGGTAAAAGATATACTTTAAGGAAACTTTATATACTGTATGTTGCTGCTGGTAAAAATGACAATATTTTATATTAAATACATTTTTGTACATTTTCCGTTTTCATCTGCTAATCAGTGCAAATGTGAATGCAGTTTACTAATAATTTTAGATTATTTGTAGAGTACATTTAATATTGGGAATTCGGCCTATGGATTGAGTTTTGTTCTGAAATTTTCTTTTCATATTCTGGTTCAACATAGGAATCTGTCACAATCCTATTGCAGAACTAGAATACAAGAAGTCACATTAAACAGAGAGGGTGGGAATGCATCATGAGAATTAATGAACATGCAAATACTGCAATAAAACCATGCAATAAATGTGAAAACAATGTTGTTCCATGTAGTGAATAACATTGCTAGAAGCAATACAGTCATTTAGAGAGATACATCCACAATCCAGGCCACTGAACACTGATTTCTCAATTGCAAAAATTTTTTTTTTCTAATTTCTACTTAAAAAATTACATTATGTATAACAAGATATAACACTAATTGGTAATCCAAGTCCTGATATTCCAGCACTGCCTGCTGGCACAGAACTGCAAAACAAATGCAATTTCACAATATCAAGAACAGAACTGTGAAACGTCTCTAATATTGCATCTGTGGGTCCTCCTTGTATTGTGTCTTGACATTTTGTTTACCTGGTGTTTTTTGTTGTTGCTCTATTGAAGTTGAAGAAAAAAAGACAATCATCATTGACTAATTTTTGTAACTTACCATAACATGGCAAAGTATTGAAGAAATGTTATTTTAAGGAGGGGACTCCACTATCTGCACAGCTAGAGTAGCATCATATATAAATGTAGATAGATAGACAGGCATGGCTGAAAGTGCTGGCACCCTTGAAATTGTTCCTGAAAATGAAGTACAGGTGCTTCTCACAAAATTAGAATATCAAAAAGTTAATTTCAGTTCTTTAACCCCTTTACCCCCAAGGGTGGTTTGCACGTTCATGACCGGGCCAATTTTTACAATTCTGACCACTGTCCCTTTATGAGGTAATAACTCTGAAACGCTTCCATGGATCCCACTGATTCAGACATTGTTTTCCCGTGACATATTGTACTTCGTGATAGTGGTAAAATTTCATTCATATAACTTGCGTTTATTTGTGAAAAGCGGAAATTTGGCAAAAATTTTGAAAATTTTGCAATTTTCCAACTTTGAATTTTTATGCCCTTAAATCACAGAGATACGGCACACAAAAAACTTAACAAGTAACATTTCTCACATGTTTACTTTACATCAGCACAATTTAGGAACCAAAATTTTTTTTTGTTAGGAAGTTATAAGGGTTAAAAGTTGACCAGCGATTTCTCATTTTTACAACACCATTTTATTTTTACGGACCACATCACATTTGAAGCCACTTTGAGAGGTCTATATGATAGAAAATACCCAAAAGTGACACGATTCTAAAAACTGCACCCCTTAAAGTGCTCAAAACCACATTCAAGAAGTTTATTAATCCTTCAGGTGCTTCACAGGAATTTTTTGAATATTTAAAAAAAAAAATGAACATTTAACTTTTTTTCACAAAAAAAAATTTCAGGTTCGATTTTTTTTATTTTACCAAGGGTAAAAGAAGAAATTGGACTGGAAAAATTATTGTGAAATTTGTCCTGAGTATGCTGATACCTGATATGTGGGGGGGAACCACTGTTTCGGTGCATGCAGACCTCAGAAGGGAAGGCGCGCCGTTTGACTTTTTCAATGCAAAATTGGCTGGAATTCTGATCGGACGCCATATCACGTTTGGAGAACCCCTGATGTACCTAAACAGTGGAAACCCCCCCACACGTGACCCCATTTTGGAAACTAGACCCCCCAAGGAACTTATCTAAATATGTGGTGAGAACTTTGAACCCACAAGGGCTTCACAGAAGTTTATAACGTACAGCGGTACAATTAAAAAATCATATTTTTTCAAAAAAAATGATCTTTTCACCCCCAATTTTTATTTTCCCAAGGGTAACAGGACCCTAAAAGTTATTGTGCAATTTGTCCTGAGTACACTGATACCCCATATGTGGGTGTAAACAACTATTTTGGCGCATGGCAGAGCTCGGAAGGGAAGCTGTGCCATTTGACTCTTTTGGCTGGAATTGAGATCGGACACCATGTCGCGTTTGGAAAGCCCCTGATGTACCAAAACAGTGGAAACACCCCACAAATGACACCATTTTGGAAACTAGACCCCCCAAGGAACTTATCTAGATGTTTGGTGAGAACTTTGAACTCCCCCAGTGCTTCACAGAAGTTTATAACGTCCGGGCGTGAAAATAAACAAAAATCGTATTTTTTCCACAAACATGATCATTTAGTCCCCATTTTTTTTATTTTCCCAAGGGTACCAGGAGAAAATGGACCCCAAAAGTTGTTGTGCAATTTGTCCTGAGTACACTGATACCCCCATATGTGGGAGAAAACTACTGTATGGGCCCACGTCGGGGCTCGGAAGGGAAGTAGTGACGTTTTGGAATGCACCATTTTGGAAACTAGACCCCCTAAGGAACTTATCTAGATGTGTGGTGAGCACTTTGAACCCCCAAGGGCTTCACAGAAGTTTATAACGCCCGGGCATGAAAATAAAAAAGTCATTTTTTCCCCAATTTTTTATTTTCCTAAGGGCAACAGGAGAAATAGGACCCCAAAAGCTGTTTTGCAATTTGTCTTGAGTAGGCTGATCCCCCATATGTGGGGGTAAAACACTGTTTGGGTGCATGGCAGAGCTTGGAAGGGAAGGAGCACCATTTGACTTTTTCAACGCAGAATTGGCTGGAATTGAGATCAGACGCCATGTTGCGTTTGGAGAGCACCTGATGTGCCCAAACAGTGGAAACGCCCCAATTCTAACTCCAACCCTAACCCCAAGACACCCCTAACCTTAATCTCAGCCCTAACCCTAAAGGGAAAATGGAAATAAATACATTTTTTTAATTTTATTATTTTTCCCTAACTAAGGGGGTGATAATGGGGGGGTTTGATTTACTATTTATGGCGGTTTTTATTTTTGGCAGCTGTCACACGCTAAAAGACGCTTTTTATTGTAAAAATAGTTTTTGCATCACCACATATTGAGAGCTATAATTTTTCCGTATTTTGACCCACTGAGCCATGTGAGGTCTTATTTTTTGCGGGACGAGTTGACGTTTTTATTGGTATCATTTTCGGGCACGTGACATTTTTTGATCACTTTTTATTCCAATTTTTGGGACGCATAATGAACAAAAACCAGCGTTTCATGAAGTTCTTTTGGGTGGTGCGTTTACACCGTTCCGCGTGGGGTAAAATTGATAAAGCGTTTTATTCTTCGGGTCAGTAAGGTTACAGCGATACCTCAATTATGTCTTTTTTTATGTTTTGGCACTTTTATGCAATAAAAACTATTTTATATAAAAAAATAATTATTTTTGCATCGCTTTATTCTGCGAGCTATAACTTTTTTATTTTTTCTCTGATGATGCTGTGTGGCAGCTCTTTTTTTGCGGGACAAGATGACGTTTTCACTGGTACCATGGATATTTATATGCGTCTTTTTGATTGCGCGTTATTGCACTTTTTGTTCGGCAGTATGATAATAAATCATTATTTTTTGCTTCGTTCTTTATTTTTATTTTTTAAGGGGTTAACTAATGGGACAGTTTTATAGGGCAGGTCGGTATGGATGCGGCCATACCAAATATGTATACTTTTATTGCTTTTTTTCCAAAAAAATGAATTAGGGATTTTTTTTTTTTTTTTTTTTAATTTATTTAGCGATTTTTTAAAAATTATTTTTACACATTTTTTTTTTATTTTTTTTAACTTTATTAGGTTGTCCCAGGGGGGACATCACTGTCCTGTGACAGATCAGCGATCTTGGATCACAGATCACCAATCTGTCACAGGCAGTGTGCAGGTTTCCTCCTTGCCTGCGCTATGCAGGCACTGAGGAAGCCAGCTCCCTGCAGGCCCCCGAAGGTCCCCGTCGCCATCTTGGATCCAGGGACCTGCAGGGAAAGAGCCCCCTGCAGCAGCGCTGCACATTGCGCTGCTGTGGGAGCTTAGGGAAGCACGGAGGGAGCCCCCTCCCTGCCGATGCTTCCCTTTAACCCCCGATACACCGCGATCGTGTTTGATCACGGTGTGCAAGGGGTTAACGTGTCGGGGTCGTTCCGTGACCGCCCCTGACACATAGTGCCGGGTGTCAGCTGTGATAATCAGCTGACACCCGGCCGCGATCAGCGGCGCTCACCACGTGGGCGCCGCTGATCGTGCTAGATGTACTATCCCGTCCATGGGCATAGGGGCCCGGGTCCCATGGACGGGATAGTACATCTGATGTCAGAAAGGGGTTAATGTAAAAAGTGTATTTCATATATTATATAGAGTCATTACAAACAGAGTGATCTATTTCAAGTGTTTATTTGTATTTATGTTGATGATTATGGCTTACAGCCAATGAAAACCCAGAAGTAATTTTTTCAGTTAATTAGAATTATTAACAAAAAACACCTGCAAAGGCTTTCTAAGAGTTTAGAAAAGTCCCTTAGTCTGTTTCAGTAGGCTCCACAATCATGGGGAAGAATCCTGACATTACAGATGTCCAGAAGGCAGTCATTGACACACTCCACAAGTAAAGTAATTTTTGCATTTCATTTGGAAATCAAGGTCCCAGAGTCTGGAGGAAGAGTGGAGAGGCCACAATCCAAGCTGCTTGAGATTTACTGTGATGCTTCCATAATCAGTGATGGTTTGGGGAGCCATGTCATGTGCTGGTGTAGGTCCACTGTGTTTTATCAAGACCAAAGTTAGCACAGCCATCTACCAGGAAATTTTGGAGCTCTTCATGCTTCCCTCTACCGACAAGCTTTTTGGAGATGTAAACTACATTCTCCAGCAGGACTTGGCACCTGTCCACACTGCCAAAAGTACCAATACCTGGCTTACAAACAACAGTATCACTGTGCTTGATTGGCGAGCAAACTCACCTGACCGACACCAGACCCAACAATGCAGACGAGCTGAAGGCTGCTATCAAAGCAACCTGGACTTCCATAATACCTCAGCAGTGCGACAGGCTGATCGCTTCCATGCCACGCCGCATTGACGCAGTAATTGATGCAAAAAGGAGCCCCGACTAAGTATTGAGTGCTTTTACTGAACATACATTTCAGTAGGCCAACATTTTGGAATTTAAAATAATTTTTCAAGCTGGTGTTATAAAGTATTCTAATTTACTGAGATAATGTATTTTGGGGTTTTCATTGGCTGTAAGCCATAATCATCAACATTAACAGAAGTAAACATGTGGCGCCCCTGAGGCTCAGTCGCCACAGAGGTTCTGTACCTCCTCCTGAGGTGTGGTACCCCACCATCCAGGTAAGGTGGGAACTTCTGACCACGCTCCAACACTCGCACCCCACACAACCGGGTAGTTCAGCATAGCCACATTGCGGCTCTTGCTTAGAGTGTAGCAGAGCACCTTTGGTGGCTCCCTGCTTGGAACACGAAACGTGCTGGGAGGTTGGTGGAGTTGAGAATACATAAAAGAGTGGGAAGGTTTAGGATAACGGGTCAGTCTTACAAGTGAGTCTGACAGGAGAGTCAATAGAGGAGAGTCACTCAGAGAGGAGTGAGATCCCTAGAAGAGGGATGGAGGAAGGAGTTCTGCAGCCGCCTCAGTGATCTGAGCCAGCTGGCACGGGAAAGGAAAGAAGGAGAAAGACATTGAACTGAAGCCTGAGCTTCCATAGGAAAGAAAGACAAGTACGGAACGTAGTAGAAAAAGGGAACACAGAGGATGTGGGTTAGAGGAAGAACCCTGCCTAGAAGTTCTAAGCGCAAGGTCGGGGTCCGGTCCCCAAGGTTGTATGGACACTAACGGTTCTGCAGCAGACACTGGTGGAGTAGTGGGCTGTAAATGCACTACTCCCATCTAAGACTTGGGGGCACAACAGCAACACGGATAGAGAACTGGGACTCAGGAGTAAGGAGTCCCCGAAGTAGGCTACAGCTGTCTGCCGTACAAGTAGAGTTCTTGGGAACATCTGTTAGGAGGAACTCCAGTGTAACTCAGTACTAGGAGATCTTCACACTAAAAGGCGCTATAAGAGGAGACGTTCAGAAAGGCACATGTTGGCGGAGTGTGGCATTCCATCTTGCCTGGAGGTTGGCTGAGTCCCTGACCCGGAGGACACAGTACGGAGGCCGGCACCTGTGTGTACTACAGACTGTGAGTAAAGCTTTGGAACTACAAGCCCTGGTGTCCTCCATTGATTTTTGCGCCAACACACCCAGCACCGCTACATCTGGGTACCAGCTTCCTGCGCCTCTCCTCTCCTCCTACATCTACACTGCCCTGGGGCTACAGCTCCACCTGTGGGGAGCTACTGTGGTGCCCCTGAGGCTTCAGTCGCCACAGAGGTACTGCACCTTCTCCTAAGGTGTAGTGCCCCACCATCCAGGTAAGGTGGGAAATCCTGACCACGCTCCACACCTGCATTCCACATACAGGATAGTTCAGTGGGGCCACCTAACAGCTTCAGGCTGGGGGTAGCAGAGCACCCCTCATGGAACCCCGCTTCATAACACGAGATGTGCTGGGAGGCGGGTGGAGTAAGATGATACAAAAGAGTGAGAAGAGTGAGTGAGAGTTAAGGAGAGTAGCAGAACAGAGTTGGAGAGGAAGGAAGATGGATGTCTGAAGGACGTGCTGCAGCAGGTCCCAGTGATCTGGGCTGCTGGCACGAGAAAGACAGAGAAAGAGACTGATAAGATTGATAAACTGACCTTCCATAAGAGAGATAGAACAGATCGGAACGAAGGAGAATAGAAGGATGGTGGGAAGCTGGTTGAAGAAAGATAGATAACCCTTCCAGTCCAGAGCGCAAAGGCCGGGGCCCGGTCCCCGAGGTTGATCGGATCTTTATGTCCAGCAACAGACACCGGTGGAGTAGTGAGCCGCTAACGCCTTGCTCCCATCATAGACTTGGGACACAACAGCACCTTAATAGTGAGCCGGGACTCTGGAGCTAGAGTTCCCCAAAGCAGGCTACAGCTGTCTGTCATACAAGTAGAGACTAGGAACACCTAGAGAGAGGCATTCCAGGGTAGCTAAGTACTGGAGTGCTTCGCACCTATAGGCGCATTGGAGGAGTCGTTCAGGAAGGTACATGTTGGCGGAGTGTGGGAAGGAGAATCCTATCTTGCCTGGAGGTTGGTTGGAGCCCTGACCTGGAGAACAGAGTGCGGAGGCCGGCATGTGTGTGAACTGTAAACAGTGAGTAAAGCTTTGGAACAGCACGCCCTAGTGTCCTCCAGTTATTCCGCACCGCTACATCTGAGTACCTGTACCTACACAATCTATGCCTCCCCGCCATTGCTCCTTCTACACTGCCCTGGGACTACAGCACCGCCTTTGGGGAGCTTTAACACCTTTGCTGCATACACCATCAGTCCCAGTGGATCTCTATGCAGCATTGGCTTAACATCACACTTGCCAAGCACCACAGGTCGCATCACGAACAATTCATATAAACTGTAATATAACTACATCTCCGGCCAATTCATTGGGCACCCAGGGCCATGGAACGGGTCATCGCTGCTGTGACACATCCCCCTGACACCGGCCCGGTACCGAGTACCCCACAGCCCTGGGACGGGGGCGACCCAATTTACCATCTTGGCTGCAACACATCACCAGCCCCAGAGGATCTGCAAGCAGTGTCGGCCTAACACCTCACTTGCCGAACACCACAGGTGGCGTCACGAACTATTCAATTCACTACATTCCACCATTTCAAATTCCCACCATTACTTGGGCACCCAGGGCCACGGACCGGGTCACCGCTGCTGTGACACATCCCGCTGACACCGGCCCGGTACCCAGTACCCCACGGCCCTGGGAGAGCGACCCAACTACTTGAAATAGATCACTCTGTAATGACTCCATACAATATATGAGTTTCACTTTTTGTATTGAAGAGCTGAAATAAATTAACTTTTTGATGACATTCTCATTTTGTGAGATGCACCTGTATTTCTCCCAGAAAATTATTGCAACTACACATGTTTTGTTATACATGGTTATTTCTTTTGTGTGTATTGGAACAAAACAAAACAGAGGAAAAAAGGCAAAATGTACACAATTTTACACAAAACCCTCAAAATAGGCAGCTTAATATTTGGTTGCACACCCTTTGGAATAAATGACTGCAATCAATTGCTTCCTATAACCATCAAGAAGCTTATTACACCTCTCAACTGTAATTTTGGACCATTCTTCTTTTGCAAACTGCTCCAGGTCTCTCATATTTGAAGGGTGCCTTCTCCCAATATAAATTTTAAGACCTCTCTACAGCTGTTAAATGGGATTTAGATACAGACTAATTTCTGAACTCTCCTGTGCATTGTTTCCATCCATTTCTCTGTGCTCCTTGTAGTAAGAGCAGGGGTTATTGTCCTGCTGGCAGAGCCATGACCTAGGACGCAAACCCTGCTTTCTAACACTGGACATTACTTTGAAACCCAAAATCTTTTAGTAAACTTCAGATTTCATGATCCCTTGCAGACAGTCAGGGCACCCAGTGTCAGAGGCAGCAAAACAACCCCAAAACATCTTTAAACCATTACCATAGGTACTGTGTTTTTTTTCTTTGTAGACCTTATTGCTTTTTTGGTAAACAGTAGAATGATGTGCTTTACCAAAAAGCTCTATCTTGGTCTCATCTGTCCACAAGATGGTTTCCCAGAAGGATTTTGGCTTATTCACGTACATTTTGGCAAACTGCAGTCTACCATTTTTATGTCTGTGTCAGCAGTGCGGTCCTCCTGAGTCTCCTGCCATAACTAGTGTTGAGCATTCCGATACCGCAAGTATCGGGTATCGGCCGATATTAGCGGTATCGGAATTCCGATACTGACTTCCGATACTTTTGTCATATCGGATTCCGGAATCGGAATCGGAAGTTCCCATCATGCTATGAGCCTGCTTGCTTTGATTAAGCCAATGGGAATCCTCCGAAGTGTGGGCACATCCTGTTAGGCATGTAGGCATGTTATCTATTGGCATGGCTGTGATTGGCTGCCGAAATGATGTCATGATGCACTATAAAAGCCACCGCAGCCGCCATTTCTGGTTCACTCTGCTGTGAATTCAGTTAGGGACAGGCTGCTGTAGAAGACTGTGAGGGACAGTTAGAAATAGCGATTCCACCAAACTTCTAGTGCTTTACCCAGGCTACATAAACCACCACTGTAGCCTTCTTTGCCCTAGCAGCAGTGTTCACAGCTGTCTGCAAGGGCTGTGTGAGTGCAGCTCACGCTGTGGAGTGGGTCCTGCAGCCACGTCAGGCTGTAGGCCACCCAGTGTGATCACTGCTGCCTCATACATCTTTTAATTTTTGAGCTGCATTTTTTACATAATTTCAATCTAGTGTGCTTCCATCCATATCCATATACGTTGGTTGCAAACACTAGTAGTAGACAGCGGAGCCTTTCTGCAGCCTTTCAGTGCTAGTGTCCACTTTGCTGCACTGTTCACGGCTGTCTGAGAGGTCTCTGACTGTGTGTGAGTGCAGCTCACGCTGAGTAGTGTGTCCTGCAGCTACGTCTGGTTGTAGGACGCTCAGCGTGTCACTGCCTCACACATTTTTCTTTTATTGCAGCTCATTTTTTCTTCTATTAGTGTGCATCCATCCGTCTCCATCTACGGTGGTTGCAAACACTATATAGGAGTACACAGCGGAGCCTTTCTGCAGCCTGTCAGTGCCAGTGCCCACTTAGCTGCACTGTTCACGGCTGTCTGAGAGGTCTCTGACTGTGTGTGAGTGCAGCTCACGCAGAGTAGAGTGTCCTGCAGCTACGTCTGGTTGTAGGACGCTCAACGTGCGTCACTGCCTCACACATATTTGTCTTTGAGTGCAGCTCATTTTTTCTTCTCCTATTAGTGTGCATCCATCCGTATCCATCAACATTGGTTGGTTGCAAACACTATATAGGAGTAGATAGAGGAGCCTTTTTTTCTGGCTTGTGCCCTGCCGGCGCAGCCAGATTAGTATTACCCAATTTTTTTGGAGCCTCATCTTTTGCATTGTAGGTTACCTGCCTGCATTGTAATAGCTCCAAAAAGTTGGTGATACTATCAGTTTCAATTCTTTGTTCACATACTTTGAGTTTGTTTCCAACAAAGAAACCACAAAAAAAGTTCACCAAACACTACATTTGGAACTTGTGTAGGCCACATCAGCTCCTATTAAAGTGTAGTCCACACACACACACTTCATAAAATTAGTGTTTCTTGTACCTGTAACCAGCTGTTCAGGAATAAGCACACTAAGGCCCCCCTTTGTACTTTTCTGCCTATCTTAAGCAGTCTGGCAAGATGAAGAAGGCAGGGAGTAAGGCGCGTGGGCGTGGAGTTTCAGCAGGGAGAGGACGTGGGGACTCTGCAGGGAGAGGACGTGGGGATTCTGCAGGTAGAGGACGTGGGGATTCTGGGCCTGCTGCGGGCACCAGTGGATCAGCATCCCCCAGTTTTAGCAGGCAACAGTCCTTTATGCGCAGCTTTGTAGGACCTCAACGTACCCCACTGCTGCGGGAGGAACAAATTGAAGCCGTTGTCGGATGGATGGCAGCTAACGCATCGACTTCAATTACTTCCACATCCTCTCAGGGCCAGAGCACCGAAGAGCAACCATCTGTCTCTTCACCACCTGCCAAAGTGCCCAGGCCGTCAGAGAGACATGGACAGGAGCCATCACAGTCTCTACTTCTGTTCTCGGAATCTGTTGGCTTGGAAAGAGGGGGCCAGCCAAGCAGCATTCCTGAATGTGAAGAAGAGGGAGTATGCAGTGATGCGCAACTTCTTTGTCCCTCTGAATCTGAAGAGGCGAGTGGGCCAGTGCCTATGGTCAGCACACCTCAGTACGCATCAGATGATGACGAGACTCAGTTGCCACTTTCTGGTGCGTACGGTGCTGGCGAGACAACCCCGGAGAAGCAGCTGTTTGAAGAGGGGAGGGAAGATGATGAGGTCCTTGACCCATCATGGCGTGAGGAACAGGAAGGTGGTGGGAGCAGCTCGGAGGAAGAGATTCCCCTACCGGCCAAAACAGGAGGCAGAGGGAGGGGGAAGACTTGGTTGCCTGTACCCTCCACTTCGGCACCCGTTAGGAGCATTCCTCATTCCAAAGGCAAAACGGGCGCTCCCAAGAGTTGCAGTGCGTGGTCCTTTTTTGACAGTTGCAGATGACATTTGCTTTGTCAAATGCAAGCTGTGTCATCAGATAGTCAAAAGAGGGAGAAATGTCAGCAACCTCAATACCACAAATATGTGGAAACATGTGCGCACCAAGCACGAGTTGGAGTTGCAGAGACACCCTGAAGACGCAGGCCAACGTACAGCACCACCTACCACCTCTTCAGTTCGTGTTGGGGCCTCTTCCTCCAGCACACACACTGCTGGTTCGGCTTCCTCACAGGATCGCCAAGGAAGAACCTCTGCCACTGTTGTCCGGAGACCCTGTCAGATTCCACCCATAGCAGCACGTTCCCATCCATCACAGCCATCGGTAGCACAGGCATGGGATAAAAGGCGCCCTTACTCGGCAAACCATCCCCGAGCACAGTCTCTGAATGCTGGCATTGCCAAACTTCTGGCAGTTGAAATGCTGTCATTCAGGCTGGTGGACACTGGCACCTTCCGGGACTTAATGGCATTGGCAGTCCCCCAATACAACGTGCCCAGCCGCTTTTATTTCAGCAGGCGAGCCGTCCCTGCCCTGCAGAAACATGTTGAGGGCAAAATAAAACATGCGCTACTAAACGCCGTTAGTAGCAAGGTCCACCTGACCACCGATGCGTGGACCAGTAACCATGGACAGGGACGATACCTTTCCCTCACTGCCCACTGGGTCAATGTTGTGGAGCCGGGTACAGATCAGGAGAGTGGCGCTGTACGTGTTCTTCCAACGCCACGGATTGCAGGACTCCAGTCTGTACACATAGACTCCTCCTCCTACTCAAGTTCCTCAGAAACAGCAGAGCAGGAGCCTGTTACGACCGATATGAGCACAGCCGTGGCCAAATGTCAACAGGCTGTACTCAAATTAATTTCTTTGGGGAATCGAAGCCACACAGTGCAGGAGCTCTGCAATGCTATCAAGCTGGAGAACGATGTGTGGTTTGGGCCAGCGAATCTCCAGCCGGGCTTGGTAGTGTGTGACAATGGCCGAAATCTGGTGGCAGCTCTTGGCCTAGGCAACCTCACACACATCCCATGTCTGGCACATGTGCTTAACTTGGTCGTGCAGAGCTTTCTGAGGGACTATCCGGATCTTGATGCACTGTTGCACAAGGTCCGCATAGAGTGCGCTCACTTGCGGCGTGTGCTTAACTTGGTCGAACAGAGCTTTCTGAGGGACTATCCGGATCTTGATGCACTGTTGCACAAGGTCCGCATAGAGTGCGCTCACTTGCGGCGTTCCAGCACGGCAAGATCGCGCCTCGCTGCTCTGCAGCGACGATTTGGCCTTCCGGAACATCGCATCATATGTGACCTACCCACCCGGTGGAATTCAACGTTACATATGTTGGAGCGGTTGTGTGAGCAGCAGGCAGCAGTCATGGAGTACCAGCTGCATCAGGCGCAAACAAGTCGCACTGTGCGCCGTTCACACTTCAGCACCATTGAGTGGGCCTCTATGAAGGACATCTGCCTCGTTTTGCGTGCCTTCGATGAATCCACGCGGATGGCGAGTGAAGATGATGCACTAGTCAGCATGACTGTCCCCCTTATCTGCCTGCTTCAACAAACACTGCAAGCACTAAGGGATGAGGTTTCGGAAGAGGTGGAGGATGAGGAGTCCCAAATGCCATCTGCTTCTGGACAGTCTGCGCTACGTGTTTCCTCACAAAGGCCTAGGCAGGGGACACTTTGTGAGGAGGATGAGGAGGAGTCGATGGAGGAGGTAGACATCTCTCCAGAGGAGGGAGGTACACAAACCTCTACTCAGTATGTACAGCAAGGGTGGGGTGATGCAGAGCAGGCCGAGGTCACGCCTCAAACAGGGGACAGCGGTTCTTTGGCAGTTGGGAGTCTGCAGCACATGGTTGATTTCATGCTGCAGTGCCTGAGAAACGACCGCCGCATCGCCCACATTCTCGTCTCGGCTGATTATTGGGTGTACACCCTCCTAGATCCTCGCTACCGGGACAGCGTACAAAGGCTCATACCAACGTTGAACCGGGAGCGTAAACTGCGGGAGTACGAAGAGTCACTGGTGCAGTCCATAATGTTTTCCATTCCACCCGACAGCATTGTTGCTAGTGCTTTACAAAGCAGCTCTGTGCGTCGAGGCAGTGGAGGAAACTCTGCACAAAGAGGGAGCAGAGGCAGCGCCGCAGCACAAGGCAAGACCACTATGGCCCAAATGTGGCAAAGTTTTGTGTGTCCACCACAATTGTCTACACCATCAGCGACGCCTCGAGTCAGCAGGAGGCAACGCTTCCGTCAGATGGTGTCAGACTACATGTCTTGCCCTGTCACTGTACTCCCAGATGGCTCTTCCCCCTTCAAGTTTTGGGTCTCTAAGCTGGATACATGGCCAGAGCTTAGCCAGTATGCATTGGAGGTGCTGGCTTGCCCTGCTGCCAGTGTATTATCGGAACGTGTCTTTAGTGCCGCAGGTGGTGTACTAACAGACCGTCGCACGCGACTATCTTCCGATAATGTTGACCGGCTGACTTTTCTGAAAATGAACAAGGCCTGGATCTCCAAAGACTTTGCCATTCCTCTTACACACTAAATTAGTGGTTGGCAACTGTATCCAGGTCTGCTGGTGTGTTCATTTTTCTACCACCTGAACTCTAATCCCTGTGCTTCAACACAGCCAGTTGTCGCTCAGATGTGTCGTCTGCACAGAGAAACACACTAGCTCCTGTGTTAGTGGGGTTCAGTAACACCAGCTGATCCCCTGCTGTGTGGACGGCAAAGTCACCAGCTCCATCAACATTCAAGCCACTACTGATTTTTAACCGTGCCCAACTTAGGTCTCTGGCTCCACTGTCTCTACTATTTCCCCTGACCTCCAACCCCGCCATCTACATCTCTGAAGTGGCGTCAGCACATTCTACACTTGTTCCTGTGTTCCTCTGGCTCAGTCCCATCAGTTTATCTCCTGATGTGTGTCCGGCAAGGTCTCCTGCTCTGTCCACATTCCCATAACCAGTAGTGGGAATGAGGACAGAGCTGGCGAACTTGCCGGACAAACATCAGGGGATCAACTGACGGGACTGAGCACCAGTAACACAGGAACAAGTGTAGATTGTGCTGACGCCACTTCAGAGATGTAGCTGGCGGGGTTGGAGGCCAGGGTAAATAGTAGAGACAGTGGAGCCAGAGGCCTAAGTGGAGCATGGTTAGAATCAGTAGTAGTCAACAACCTCCATAAAAACCGCTGCCCATTGGCCTCTGCATGCGGCATGCGTAATCCTGGGCTCCAACAGTGTCAGTTGGTGTTCAGAAGTGTCGTCTCCACAGAGCCAAACACATTCGTTCAAGTGTTAGTGGGGTTCAGCACTGCCAGCTGTTCCCCTGCTGTGGAGATGGCAAGTCTCCTGCTGCCTTCACCTGCCAAAAGCAACAGGCCCCAGCCTGCTCCTCGCCTAATCCTGGGCTCCAACAGCGTCAGTTGGTGTTCAGAAGTGTCGTCTCCACAGAGCCAAACACATTCGTTCAAGTGTTAGTGGGGTTCAGCACTGCCAGCTGTTCCCCTGCTGTGGAGATGGCAAGTCTCCTGCTGCCTTCACCTGCCAAAATCCAGTAGGCCCCAGCCTGCTCCATGCCTAATCCTGGGCTCCAACAGCGTCAGTTGGTGTTCAGAAGTGTCGTCTCCACAGAGCCAAACACATTCGTTCGAGTGTTAGTGGGGTTCAGCACTGCCAGCTGTTCCCCTGCTGTGGAGATGGCAAGTCTCCTGCTGCCTTCACCTGCCAAAAGCAACAGGCCCCAGCCTGCTCCTCGCCTAATCCTGGGCTCCAACAGCGTCAGTTGGTGTTCAGAAGTATCGTCTCCACAGAGTCAAACACATTCGTTCGAGTGTTAGTGGGGTTCAGCACTGCCAGCTGTTCCCCTGCTGTGGAGATGGCAAGTCTCCTGCTGCCTTCACCTGCCAAAATCCAGTAGGCCCCAGCCTGCTCCACGCCTAATCCTGGGCTCCAACAGCGTCAGTTGGTGTTCAGAAGTGTCGTCTCCACAGAGCCAAACACGTTCGTTCGAGTGTTAGTGGGGTTCAGCACTGCCAGCTGTCCCCCTGCTGTGGAGATGGCAAGTCTCCTGCTGCCTTCACCTGCCAAAAGCAACAGGCCCCAGCCTGCTCCTCGCCTAATCCTGGGCTCCAACAGCGTCAGTTGGTGTTCAGAAGTGTCGTCTCCACAGAGCCAAACACATTCGTTCAAGTGTTAGTGGGGTTCAGCACTGCCAGCTGTTCCCCTGCTGTGGAGATGGCAAGTCTCCTGCTGCCTTCACCTGCCAAAAGCAATAGGCCCCAGCCTGCTCCTCGCCTAATCCTGGGCTCCAACAGCGTCAGTTGGTGTTCAGAAGTATCGTCTCCACAGAGTCAAACACATTCGTTCGAGTGTTAGTGGGGTTCAGCACTGCCAGCTGTTCCCCTGCTGTGGAGATGGCAAGTCTCCTGCTGCCTTCACCTGCCAAAATCCAGTAGGACCCAGCCTGCTCCACGCCTAATCCTGGGCTCCAACAGCGTCAGTTGGTGTTCAGAAGTGTCGTCTCCACAGAGCCAAACACATTCGTTCGAGTGTTAGTGGGGTTCAGCACTGCCAGCTGTCCCCCTGCTGTGGAGATGGCAAGTCTCCTGCTGCCTTCACCTGCCAAAAGCAACAGGCCCCAGCCTGCTCCTCGCCTAATCCTGGGCTCCAACAGCGTCAGTTGGTGTTCAGAAGTGTCGTCTCCACAGAGCCAAACACATTCGTTCAAGTGTTAGTGGGGTTCAGCACTGCCAGCTGTTCCCCTGCTGTGGAGATGGCAAGTCTCCTGCTGCCTTCACCTGCCAAAATCCAGTAGGCCCCAGCCTGCTCCACGCCTAATCCTGGGCTCCAACAGCGTCAGTTGGTGTTCAGAAGTGTCGTCTCCACAGAGCCAAACACATTTGTTCGAGTGTTAGTGGGGTTCAGCACTGCCAGCTGTTCCCCTGCTGTGGAGATGGCAAGTCTCCTGCTGCCTTCACCTGCCAAAATCCAGTAGGCCCCAGCCTGCTCCACGCCTAATCCTGGGCTCCAACAGCGTCAGTTGGTGTTCAGAAGTGTCGTCTCCACAGAGCCAAACACATTCGTTCGAGTGTTAGTGGGGTTCAGCACTGCCAGCTGTTCCCCTGCTGTGGAGATGGCAAGTCTCCTGCTGCCTACACAGTCCTACTACTACTGATTTTTAACCATGCTCCACTTAGGCCTGTGGCTTCACTGATTTTCGTATTTCCCCTGTCTTTGGAATCCACACTTGTTCCTGTGTTCCAGGTGTTCAGTCCGGTCAGTTAATCCCCTGATGTGTGTCCGGCAATGCCGCCTGCTCTGTCCACATTCCCATAACTAGTTATGGGAATGTGGACAGAGCAGGCGACATTGCCGGACACACATCAGGGGATTAACTGACCGGACTGAACACCTGGAACACAGGAACAAGTGTGGATTGTGCAGACGCCACTTCGGAGCTATAACTGGCGGGGTTGGAGGACAGGGGAAATACGAAAATCAGTGAAGCCACAGGCCTAAGTGGAGCAAGGTTAAAATTAGTAGAAGTCTACAACCGATCTTAAAATTTCTTCAATGCAGCCTCAGCCTGCTCCGTGCTTGTCCCTAGGCTTCAACACAGCCAGTTGTAGCTCGGAAGTGCTGTCCACACGGAAAGAGACACTTGCTCCCGTGTCTCAGTGGGGTTCAGTAACGTCAGCTGATCCCCTGCTGTGTGGATGGCAGTCTCTCCTGCTGTCTCCGCATTCCAAAGACAGTAGGCCTCTGCCTACACCCTCCTATTTCCTGGACTTCAACACAGCCAGTTGTAGCTCGGAAGTGCCGTCCACACGGAAAGAGACACTTGCTCCCGTGTCTCAGTGGGGTTCAGTAACGCTAGCTGATCCCCTGCTGTGTGGATGGCAGTCTCTCCTGCTGTCTCTGCATTCCAAAGACAGTAGGCCTCTGCCTACACCCTCCTATTTCCTGGGCTTCAACACAGCCAGTTGTAGCTCGGAAGTGCCATCCACACGGAAAGAGACACTTGCTCCCGTGTCTCAGTGGGGTTCAGTAACGCTAGCTGATCCCCTGCTGTGTGGATGGCAGTCTCTCCTGCTGTCTATGCATTCCAAAGACAGTAGGCCTCTACCTACACCCTCCTATTTCCTGGGCTTCAACACAGCCAGTTGTAGCTCGGAAGTGCCGTCCACACGGAAAGAGATACTTGCTCCCGTGTCTCAGTGGGGTTCAGTAACGTCAGCTGATCCCCTGCTGTGTGGATGGCAGTCTCTCCTGCTGTCTCCACATTCCAAAGACAGTAGGCCTCTGCCTACACCCTCCTATTTCCTGGGCTTCAACACAGCCAGTTGTAGCTCGGAAGTGCCGTCCACACGGAAAGAGACACTTGCTCCCGTGTCTCAGTGGGGTTCAGTAACGTCAGCTGATCCCCTGCTGTGTGGATGGCAAAGTCTCCTGCTGCCTACACAGTCGTACCACTACTGATTTTTAACCGTGCTCCAATTAGGCCTGTGGCTCCACTGTCTCTCGTATTTCCCCTGTCCTCCAACCCTGCCAGTTACAGCTCCGAAGTGGCGTCTGCACAATCCACACTTGTTCCTGTGTTACAGGTGTTCAGTCCGGTCAGTTAATCCCCTGATGTGTGTCCGGCAATGTCGCCTGCTCTGTCCACATTCCCATAACTAGTTATGGGAATGTGGACAGAGCAGGCGACATTGCCGGACACACATCAGGGGATTAACTGACCGGACTGAACACCTGTAACACAGGAACAAGTGTGGATTGTGCAGACGCCACTTCGGAGCTGTAACTGGCGGGGTTGGAGGACAGGGGAAATACGAAAATCAGTGAAGCCACAGGCCTAAGTGGAGCTTGGTTAAAATTAGTAGAAGTCTACAACCGATCTTAAAATTTCTTCAATGCAGCCTCATCCTTCTCCGTGCTTGTCCCTGAGCTTCAACACAGCCAGTTGTTGCTCGGAAGTGCCGTCTTCACAGAGTAAAACACTAGCTCCTGTGTTTGTGGGGTTCAGTAACGTCAGCTGTTCCCCTGCTGTTTTGATGGCAATCTGTCCTGCTGCCTCCCAATTGACAGCACATCAGGCCTCAGCCTGCTAAGTGCTTGTCCCTGGGCTCCAACATCGCCAGTTGCTGCTCATAACTGACTTTGGCACGGGTAATCCCTCCTGCCCAGCTTGGTTCCAGCCCTGCCTGCAGTTTCCGGGAAGTGTCAATGTCAGTTTGCCACCCCAAGTTGCCATGTCGTGTTGCGGTTGGGTTAGCCGAGGCTAGGGTGCCAGCAGTTTAGGTGCTTCCTATGTGGACTGCGGGTTCTGGTAAGAAAGGCTTGTTCCGTAGTGCCAGTAGGACAAGCACCCCCTGTAGGACTGTGTGATTCGGTAACTGCGGCCAGCTTGCGGCATGCCAACTTTGCTTTTCAGGGGTAACTTCTGCTACCCCTCCGGGTTCCAGCACCGTCAGCTGGTTCTCGTCAGAGCCTTTGGCCTAGGTGCCTCCATCTCGGTATCCGAGTTCCGGCAACGTCTGCTGGTCCTTGGTAGTGCTTTGTAGCACAGGTACCTCCTGCTTAGTAACCGGGTTCCAGCACCGTCAGCTGGTCCTCGGTTGTGCCATTGGCTCTTATTCCTTCTGCTGCCCCTCCGGGTGCCAGCACTGTCAGCTGGTCCTCGCTATTTCCATTTGCTCTTGCAGCTTTTGCTACCCCTCCGGGTTCCAGCACCGTCAGCTGGTTCTCGTCAGAGCCTTTGGCCTAGGTGCCTCCATCTCGGTATCCGAGTTCCGGCAACGTCTGCTGGTCCTTGGTAGTGCTTTGTAGCACAGGTACCTCCTGCTTAGTAACCGGGTTCCAGCACCGTCAGCTGGTCCTCGGTAGTGCCATTGGCTCTTGTTCCTTCTGCTGCCCCTCCGGGTGCCAGTACCGTCAGCTGGTTCATGAGGACAAAGAACAGGAAGACAACCACCAAGATGCAGAACAACAAGAGAGAGAAGACAAAGAAGCATAAAAAAACAAAGCAGAAGACCATTAAGCATAAGACTAATACTCTGAGCAAATGATATTATCTTATTTATAAGCAGAAGAAGACTAAGCAGTGTATGGGGGTGAGTCCGTTCCTCCTCGTGGTGCCCCTGGAAAAGGCCTGCTGCTGCAGGCCAAACTGAACGCGGACAAATCCTGTTGTAAATCTTTTGTGACAGGCAGAACGGAAGGTGTAAACTTCTAACTTTTCTAGATAACAACTGCAGGAATGCCTGACACAAACAAGAATATGATGAAGAATAGGAAGAAGATGAAGAAGTTGAATATGTAGAATAATAATTGTTGAATAAGAAGAATATGAAGAATGTAAGAAAAGGAAGAAGAAGAAGAATGTAAAAAAAGGAAGTAGTAGAATTTAAAAAAAGGAAGAAGAAGAATGTAAAAAAAGGAATAAGAAGAAGAATGTAAAAAAAGGAAGTAGAAGAATGTAAAAAAAGGAAGAAGAAGAAGAAGAAGAATGTAAAAAAAGGAATAAGAAGAAGAAGAAGAAGAAGAAGGTAAAAAAAGGAAGAAGAATAAGAAAGAAGAAGAAGAAAGAAGAAAGAAGAAGAAGACATACATGTCTGGCAAAATATAAATGAGGCTAACATAGTCAATATCTTTGTAACTCCTAACGTCTTTAAAAAAAAAGTTTAATTCCTGCTATTCCATTTGATTGGGCTAAACCTCTATGGCTTTAATGTCTCCTCCACCTCCCACAATACATTCTACATTATTCTTAGTTGTTTTTCTTCATGTAGAATTATCCTACAAGTAGTGTTGAGCATTCCGATACCGCAAGTATCGGGTATCGGCCGATATTAGCGATATCGGAATTCCGATACTGACTTCCGATACTTTTGTCATATCGGATTCCGGAATCGGAATCGGAAGTTCCCATCATGCTATGAGCCTGCTTGCTTTGATTAAGCCAATGGGAATCCTCCGAAGTGTGGGCACATCCTGTTAGGCATGTAGGCATGTTAACTATTGGCATGGCTGTGATTGGCTGCCGAAATGATGTCATGATGCACTATAAAAGCCACCGCAGCCGCCATTTCTGGTTCACTCTGCTGTGAATTCAGTTAGGGACAGGCTGCTGTAGAAGACTGTGAGGGACAGTTAGAAATAGCGATTCCACCAAACTTCTAGTGCTTTACCCAGGCTACATAAACCACCACTGTAGCCTTCTTTGCCCTAGCAGCAGTGTTCACAGCTGTCTGCAAGGGCTGTGTGAGTGCAGCTCACGCTGTGGAGTGGGTCCTGCAGCCACGTCAGGCTGTAGGCCACCCAGTGTGATCACTGCTGCCTCATACATCTTTTAATTTTTGAGCTGCATTTTTTACATAATTTCAATCTAGTGTGCTTCCATCCGTATCCATATACGTTGGTTGCAAACACTAGTAGTAGACAGCGGAGCCTTTCTGCAGCCTTTCAGTGCTAGTGTCCACTTTGCTGCACTGTTCACGGCTGTCTGAGAGGTCTCTGACTGTGTGTGAGTGCAGCTCACGCTGAGTAGTGTGTCCTGCAGCTACGTCTGGTTGTAGGACGCTCAGCGTGTCACTGCCTCACACATTTTTCTTTTATTGCAGCTCATTTTTTCTTCTATTAGTGTGCATCCATCTGTCTCCATCTACGGTGGTTGCAAACACTATATAGGAGTAGATAGAGGAGCCTTTTTTTCTGGCTTGTGCCCTGCCGGCGCAGCCAGATTAGTATTACCCAATTTTTTTGGAGCCTCATCTTTTGCATTGTAGGTTACCTGCCTGCATTGTAAAAGCTCCAAAAAGTTGGTGATACTATCAGTTTCAATTCTTTGTTCACATACTTTGAGTTTGTTTCCAACAAAGAAACCACAAAAAAAGTTCACCAAACACTACATTTGGAACTTGTGTAGGCCACATCAGCTCCTATTAAAGTGTAGTCCACACACACACACTTCATAAAATTAGTGTTTCTTGTACCTGTAACCAGCTGTTCAGGAATAAGCACACTAAGGCCCCCCTTTGTACTTTTCTGCCTATCTTAAGCAGTCTGGCAAGATGAAGAAGGCAGGGAGTAAGGCGCGTGGGCGTGGGCGTGGAGTTTCAGCAGGGAGAGGACGTGGGGAGTCTGCAGGGAGAGGACGTGGGGATTCTGCAGGTAGAGGACGTGGGGATTCTGGGCCTGCTGCGGGCACCAGTGGATCAGCATCCCCCAGTTTTAGCAGGCAACAGTCCTTTATGCGCAGCTTTGTAGGACCTCAACGTACCCCACTGCTGCGGGAGGAACAAATTGAAGCCGTTGTCGGATGGATGGCAGCTAACGCATCGACTTCAATTACTTCCACATCCTCTCAGGGCCAGAGCACCGAAGAGCAACCATCTGTCTCTTCACCACCTGCCAAAGTGCCCAGGCCGTCAGAGAGACATGGACAGGAGCCATCACAGTCTCTACTTCTGTTCTCGGAATCTGTTGGCTTGGAAAGAGGGGGCCAGCCAAGCAGCATTCCTGAATGTGAAGAAGAGGGAGTATGCAGTGATGCGCAACTTCTTTGTCCCTCTGAATCTGAAGAGGCGAGTGGGCCAGTGCCTATGGTCAGCACACCTCAGTACGCATCAGATGATGACGAGACTCAGTTGCCACTTTCTGGTGCGTACGGTGCTGGCGAGACAACCCCGGAGAAGCAGCTGTTTGAAGAGGGGAGGGAAGATGATGAGGTCCTTGACCCATCATGGCGTGAGGAACAGGAAGGTGGTGGGAGCAGCTCGGAGGAAGAGATTCCCCTACCGGCCAAAACAGGAGGCAGAGGGAGGGGGAAGACTTGGTTGCCTGTACCCTCCACTTCGGCACCCGTTAGGAGCATTCCTCATTCCAAAGGCAAAACGGGCGCTCCCAAGAGTTGCAGTGCGTGGTCCTTTTTTGACAGTTGCAGATGACATTTGCTTTGTCAAATGCAAGCTGTGTCATCAGATAGTCAAAAGAGGGAGAAATGTCAGCAACCTCAATACCACAAATATGTGGAAACATGTGCGCACCAAGCACGAGTTGGAGTTGCAGAGACACCCTGAAGACGTAGGCCAACGTACAGCACCACCTACCACCTCTTCAGTTCGTGTTGGGGCCTCTTCCTCCAGCACACACACTGCTGGTTCGGCTTCCTCACAGGATCGCCAAGGAAGAACCTCTGCCACTGTTGTCCGGAGACCCTGTCAGATTCCACCCATAGCAGCACGTTCCCATCCATCACAGCCATCGGTAGCACAGGCATGGGATAAAAGGCGCCCTTACTCGGCAAACCATCCCTGAGCACAGTCTCTGAATGCTGGCATTGCCAAACTTCTGGCAGTTGAAATGCTGTCATTCAGGCTGGTGGACACTGACACCTTCCGGGACTTAATGGCATTGGCAGTCCCCCAATACAACGTGCCCAGCCGCTTTTATTTCAGCAGGCGAGCCGTCCCTGCCCTGCAGAAACATGTTGAGGGCAAAATAAAACATGCGCTACTAAACGCCGTTAGTAGCAAGGTCCACCTGACCACCGATGCGTGGACCAGTAACCATGGACAGGGACGATACCTTTCCCTCACTGCCCACTGGGTCAATGTTGTGGAGCCGGGTACAGATCTGGAGAGTGGCGCTGTACGTGTTCTTCCAACGCCACGGATTGCAGGACTCCAGTCTGTACACATAGACTCCTCCTCCTACTCAAGTTCCTCAGAAACAGCAGAGCAGGAGCCTGTTACGACCGATATGAGCACAGCCGTGGCCAAATGTCAACAGGCTGTACTCAAATTAATTTCTTTGGGGAATCGAAGCCACACAGCGCAGGAGCTCTGCAATGCTATCAAGCTGGAGAACGATGTGTGGTTTGGGCCAGCGAATCTCCAGCCGGGCTTGGTAGTGTGTGACAATGGCCGAAATCTGGTGGCAGCTCTTGGCCTAGGCAACCTCACACACATCCCATGTCTGGCACATGTGCTTAACTTGGTCGTGCAGAGCTTTCTGAGGGACTATCCGGATCTTGATGCACTGTTGCACAAGGTCCGCATAGAGTGCGCTCGCTTGCGGCGTTCCAGCACGGCAAGATCGCGCCTCGCTGCTCTGCAGCGACGATTTGGCCTTCCGGAACATCGCATCATATGTGACCTACCCACCCGGTGGAATTCAACGTTACATATGTTGGAGCGGTTGTGTGAGCAGCAGGCAGCAGTCATGGAGTACAAGCTGCATCAGGCGCAAACAAGTCTCACTGTGCGCCGTTCACACTTCAGCACCATTGAGTGGGCCTCTATGAAGGACATCTGCCTCGTTTTGCGTGCTTTCGATGAATCCACGCGGATGGCGAGTGAAGATGATGCACTAGTCAGCATGACTGTCCCCCTTATCTGCCTGCTTCAACAAACACTGCAAGCACTAAGGGATGAGGTTTCGGAAGAGGTGGAGGATGAGGAGTCCCAAATGCCATCTGCTTCTGGACAGTCTGCACTACGTGTTTCCTCACAAAGGCCTAGGCAGGGGACACTTTGTGAGGAGGATGAGGAGGAGTCGATGGAGGAGGAAGACATCTCTCCAGAGGAGGGAGGTACACAAACCTCTACTCAGTATGTACAGCGAGGGTGGGGTGATGCAGAGCAGGCCGAGGTCACGCCTCAAACAGGGGACAGCGGTTCTTTGGCAGTTGGGAGTCTGCAGCACATGGTTGATTTCATGCTGCAGTGCCTGAGAAACGACCGCCGCATCGCCCACATTCTCGTCTCGGCTGATTATTGGGTGTACACCCTCCTAGATCCTCGCTACCGGGACAGCGTACAAAGGCTCATACCAACGTTGAACCGGGAGCGTAAACTGCGGGAGTACGAAGAGTCACTGGTGCAGTCCATAATGTTTTCCATTCCACCCGACAGCATTGTTGCTAGTGCTTTACAAAGCAGCTCTGTGCGTCGAGGCAGTGGAGGAAACTCTGCACAAAGAGGGAGCAGAGGCAGCGCCGCAGCACAAGGCAAGACCACTATGGCCCAAATGTGGCAAAGTTTTGTGTGTCCACCACAATTGTCTACACCATCAGCGACGCCTCGAGTCAGCAGGAGGCAACGCTTCCGTCAGATGGTGTCAGACTACATGTCTTGCCCTGTCACTGTACTCCCAGATGGCTCTTCCCCCTTCAAGTTTTGGGTCTCTAAGCTGGATACATGGCCAGAGCTTAGCCAGTATGCATTGGAGGTGCTGGCTTGCCCTGCTGCCAGTGTATTATCGGAACGTGTCTTTAGTGCCGCAGGTGGTGTACTAACAGACCGTCGCACGCGACTATCTTCCGATAATGTTGACCGGCTGACTTTTCTGAAAATGAACAAGGCCTGGATCTCCAAAGACTTTGCCATTCCTCTTACACACTAAATTAGTGGTTGGCAACTGTATCCAGGTCTGCTGGTGTGTTCATTTTTCTACCACCTGAACTCTAATCCCTGTGCTTCAACACAGCCAGTTGTCGCTCAGATGTGTCGTCTGCACAGAGAAACACACTAGCTCCTGTGTTAGTGGGGTTCAGTAACACCAGCTGATCCCCTGCTGTGTGGACGGCAAAGTCACCAGCTCCATCAACATTCAAGCCACTACTGATTTTTAACCGTGCCCAACTTAGGTCTCTGGCTCCACTGTCTCTACTATTTCCCCTGACCTCCAACCCCGCCATCTACATCTCTGAAGTGGCGTCAGCACAATCTACACTTGTTCCTGTGTTCCTCTGGCTCAGTCCCATCAGTTTATCCCCTGATGTGTGTCTGGCAAGGTCTCCTGCTCTGTCCACATTCCCATAACCAGTAGTGGGAATGAGGACAGAGCTGGCGAACTTGCCGGACAAACATCAGGGGATCAACTGACGGGACTGAGCACCAGTAACACAGGAACAAGTGTAGATTGTGCTGACGCCACTTCAGAGATGTAGCTGGCGGGGTTGGAGGCCAGGGTAAATAGTAGAGACAGTGGAGCCAGAGGCCTAAGTGGAGCATGGTTAGAATCAGTAGTAGTCAACAACCTCCATAAAAACCGCTGCCCATTGGCCTCTGCATGCGGCATGCGTAATCCTGGGCTCCAACAGTGTCAGTTGGTGATCAGAAGTGTCATCTCCACAGAGCCAAACACATTCGTTCGAGTGTTAGTGGGGTTCAGCACTGCCAGCTGTTCCCCTGCTGTGGAGATGGCAAGTCTCCTGCTGCCTTCACCTGCCAAAATCCAGTAGGCCCCAGCCTGCTCCACGCCTAATCCTGGGCTCCAACAGCGTCAGTTGGTGTTCAGAAGTGTCGTCTCCACAGAGCCAAACACATTCGTTCAAGTGTTAGTGGGGTTCAGCACTGCCAGCTGTTCCCCTGCTGTGGAGATGGCAAGTCTCCTGCTGCCTTCACCTGCCAAAAGCAACAGGCCCCAGCCTGCTCCTCGCCTAATCCTGGGCTCCAACAGCGTCAGTTGGTGTTCAGAAGTGTCGTCTCCACAGAGCCAAACACATTCGTTCAAGTGTTAGTGGGGTTCAGCACTGCCAGCTGTTCCCCTGCTGTGGAGATGGCAAGTCTCCTGCTGCCTTCACCTGCCAAAATCCAGTAGGACCCAGCCTGCTCCACGCCTAATCCTGGGCTCCAACAGCGTCAGTTGGTGTTCAGAAGTGTCGTCTCCACAGAGCCAAACACATTCGTTCGAGTGTTAGTGGGGTTCAGCACTGCCAGCTGTTCCCCTGCTGTGGAGATGGCAAGTCTCCTGCTGCCTTCACCTGCCAAAAGCAACAGGCCCCAGCCTGCTCCTCGCCTAATCCTGGGCTCCAACAGCGTCAGTTGGTGTTCAGAAGTGTCATCTCCACAGAGCCAAACACATTCGTTCGAGTGTTAGTGGGGTTCAGCACTGCCAGCTGTTCCCCTGCTGTGGAGATGGCAAGTCTCCTGCTGCCTTCACCTGCCAAAATCCAGTAGGCCCCAGCCTGCTCCACGCCTAATCCTGGGCTCCAACAGCGTCAGTTGGTGTTCAGAAGTGTCGTCTCCACAGAGCCAAACACATTCGTTCGAGTGTTAGTGGGGTTCAGCACTGCCAGCTGTTCCCCTGCTGTGGAGATGGCAAGTCTCCTGCTGCCTTCACCTGCCAAAATCCAGTAGGCCCCAGCCTGCTCCACGCCTAATCCTGGGCTCCAACAGCGTCAGTTGGTGTTCAGAAGTGTCGTCTCCACAGAGCCAAACACATTCGTTCGAGTGTTAGTGGGGTTCAGCACTGCCAGCTGTTCCCCTGCTGTGGAGATGGCAAGTCTCCTGCTGCCTACACAGTCCTACTACTACTGATTTTTAACCGTGCTCCACTTAGGCCTGTGGCTTCACTGATTTTCGTATTTCCCCTGTCTTTGGAATCCACACTTGTTCCTGTGTTCCAGGTGTTCAGTCCGGTCAGTTAATCCCCTGATGTGTGTCCGGCAATGTCGCCTGCTCTGTCCACATTCCCATAACTAGTTATGGGAATGTGGACAGAGCAGGCGGCATTGCCGGACACACATCAGGGGATTAACTGACCGGACTGAACACCTGGAACATAGGAACAAGTGTGGATTGTGCAGACGCCACTTCGGAGCTATAACTGGCGGGGTTGGAGGACAGGGGAAATACGAAAATCAGTGAAGCCACAGGCCTAAGTGGAGCACGGTTAAAATTAGTAGAAGTCTACAACCGATCTTAAAATTTCTTCAATGCAGCCTCAGCCTGCTCCGTGCTTGTCCCTGGGCTTCAACACAGCCAGTTGTAGCTCGGAAGTGCTGTCCACACGGAAAGAGACACTTGCTCCCGTGTCTCAGTGGGGTTCAGTAACGTCAGCTGTTCCCCTGCTGTGTGGATGGCAGTCTCTCCTGCTGTCTCCGCATTCCAAAGACAGTAGGCCTCTGCCTACACCCTCCTATTTCCTGGGCTTCAACACAGCCAGTTGTAGCTCGGAAGTGCCGTCCACACGGAAAGAGACATTTGCTCCCGTGTCTCAGTGGGGTTCAGTAACGCTAGCTGATCCCCTGCTGTGTGGATGGCAGTCTCTCCTGCTGTCTCTGCATTACAAAGACAGTAGGCCTCTGCCTACACCCTCCTATTTCCTGGGCTTCAACACAGCCAGTTGTAGCTCGGAAGTGCCGTCCACACGGAAAGAGACACTTGCTCCCGTGTCTCAGTGGGGTTCAGTAACGCTAGCTGATCCCCTGCTGTGTGGATGGCAGTCTCTCCTGCTGTCTCTGCATTCCAAAGACAGTAGGCCTCTGCCTACACCCTCCTATTTCCTGGGCTTCAACACAGCCAGTTGTAGCTCGGAAGTGCCGTCCACACGGAAAGAGATACTTGCTCCCATGTCTCAGTGGGGTTCAGTAACGTCAGCTGATCCCCTGCTGTGTGGATGGCAGTCTCTCCTGCTGTCTCCACATTCCAAAGACAGTAGGCCTCTGCCTACACCCTCCTATTTCCTGGGCTTCAACACAGCCAGTTGTAGCTCGGAAGTGCCGTCCACACGGAAAGAGATACTTGCTCCCGTGTCTCAGTGGGGTTCAGTAACGTCAGCTGATCCACTGCTGTGTGGATGGCAGTCTCTCCTGCTGTCTCCACATTCCAAAGACAGTAGGCCTCTGCCTACACCCTCCTATTTCCTGGGCTTCAACACAGCCAGTTGTAGCTCGGAAGTGCCGTCCACACGGAAAGAGATACTTGCTCCCGTGTCTCAGTGGGGTTCAGTAACGTCAGCTGATCCCCTGCTGTGTGGATGGCAGTCTCTCCTGCTGTCTCCACATTCCAAAGACAGTAGGCCTCTGCCTACACCCTCCTATTTCCTGGGCTTCAACACAGCCAGTTGTAGCTCGGAAGTGCCGTCCACACGGAAAGAGACACTTGCTCCCGTGTCTCAGTGGGGTTCAGTAACGTCAGCTGATCCCCTGCTGTGTGGATGGCAAAGTCTCCTGCTGCCTACACAGTCATACCACTACTGATTTTTAACCGTGCTCCAATTAGGCCTGTGGCTCCACTGTCTCTCGTATTTCCCCTGTCCTCCAACCCTGCCAGTTACAGCTCCGAAGTGGCGTCTGCACAATCCACACTTGTTCCTGTGTTCCAGGTGTTCAGTCCGGTCAGTTAATCCCCTGATGTGTGTCCGGCAATGTCGCCTGCTCTGTCCACATTCCCATAACTAGTTATGGGAATGTGGACAGAGCAGGCGACATTGCCGGACACACATCAGGGGATTAACTGACCGGACTGAACACCTGTTACACAGGAACAAGTGTGGATTGTGCAGACGCCACTTCGGAGCTGTAACTGGCGGGGTTGGAGGACAGGGGAAATACGAAAATCAGTGAAGCCACAGGCCTAAGTGGAGCTTGGTTAAAATTAGTAGAAGTCTACAACCGATCTTAAAATTTCTTCAATGCAGCCTCATCCTGCTCCGTGCTTGTCCCTGGGCTTCAACACAGCCAGTTGTTGCTCGGAAGTGCCGTCTTCACAGAGTAAAACACTAGCTCCTGTGTTTGTGGGGTTCAGTAACGTCAGCTGTTCCCCTGCTGTTTTGATGGCAATCTGTCCTGCTGCCTCCCAATTGACAGCACATCAGGCCTCAGCCTGCTAAGTGCTTGTCCCTGGGCTCCAACATCGCCAGTTGCTGCTCATAACTGACTTTGGCACGGGTACTCCCTCCTGCCCAGCTTGGTTCCAGCCCTGCCTGCTGTTTCCGGGCAGTGTCAATGTCAGTTTGCCACCCCAAGTTGCCATGTCGTGTTGCGGTTGGGTTAGCCGAGGCTAGGGTGCCAGCAGTTTAGGTGCTTCCTATGTGGACTGTGGGTTCTGGTAAGAAAGGCTTGTTCCGTAGTGCCAGTAGGACAAGCACCCCCTGTAGGACTGTGTGATTCGGTAACTGCGGCCAGCTTGCGGCATGCCAACTTTGCTTTTCAGGGGTAACTTCTGCTACCCCTCCGGGTTCCAGCACCGTCAGCTGGTTCTCGTCAGAGCCTTTGGCCTAGGTGCCTCCATCTCGGTATCCGAGTTCCGGCAACGTCTGCTGGTCCTTGGTAGTGCTTTGTAGCACAGGTACCTCCTGCTTAGTAACCGGGTTCCAGCACCGTCAGCTGGTCCTCGGTTGTGCCATTGGCTCTTATTCCTTCTGCTGCCCCTCCGGGTGCCAGCACTGTCAGCTGGTCCTCGCTATTTCCATTTGCTCTTGCAGCTTCTGCTACCCCTCCGGGTTCCAGCACCGTCAGCTGGTTCTCATCAGAGCCTTTGGCCTAGGTGCCTCCATCTCGGTATCAGAGTTCCGGCAACGTCTGCTGGTCCTTGGTAGTGCTTTGTAGCACAGGTACCTCCTGCTTAGTAACCGGGTTCCAGCACCGTCAGCTGGTCCTCGGTAGTGCCATTGGCTCTTGTTCCTTCTGCTGCCCCTCCGGGTGCCAGTACCGTCAGCTGGTTCATGAGGACAAAGAACAGGAAGACAACCACCAAGATGCAGAACAACAAGAGAGAGAAGACAAAGAAGCATAAAAAAACAAAGCAGAAGACCATTAAGCATAAGACTAATACTCTGAGCAAATGATATTATCTTATTTATAAGCAGAAGAAGACTAAGCAGTGTATGGGGGTGAGTCCGTTCCTCCTCGTGGTGCCCCTGGAAAAGGCCTGCTGCTGCAGGCCAAACTGAACACGGACAAATCCTGTTGTAAATCTTTTGTGACAGGCAGAACGGAAGGTGTAAACTTCTAACTTTTCTAGATAACAACTACAGGAATGCCTGACACAAACAAGAATATGATGAAGAAGAATAGGAAGAAGATGAAGAAGTTGAATATGTAGAATAATAATTGTTGAATAAGAAGAATATGAAGAATGTAAGAAAAGGAAGAAGAAGAATGTAAAAAAAGGAAGTAGAAGAATTTAAAAAAAGGAAGAAGAAGAAGAATGTAAAAAAAGGAATAAGAAGAAGAATGTAAAAAAAGGAAGTAGAAGAATGTAAAAAAAGGAAGAAGAAGAAGAAGAATGTAAAAAAAGGAATAAGAAGAAGAAGAAGAAGAAGAAGAAGAAGGTAAAAAGAGGAAGAAGAATAAGAAAGAAGAAGAAAGAAGAAAGAAGAAGAAGACATACATGTCTGGCAAAATATAAATGAGGCTAACATAGTCAATATCTTTGTAACTCCTAACGTCTTTAAAAAAAAAGTTTAATTCCTGCTATTCCATTTGATTGGGCTAAACCTCTATGGCTTTAATGTCTCCTCCACCTCCCACAATACATTCTACATTATTCTTAGTTGTTTTTCTTCATGTAGAATTAACCTACAAGTAGTGTTGAGCATTCCGATACCACAAGTATCGGGTATCGGCCGATATTAGCGGTATCGGAATTCCGATACTGACTTCCGATACTTTTGTCATATCGGATTCCGGAATCGGAATCGGAAGTTCCCATCATGCTATGAGCCTGCTTGCTTTGATTAAGCCAATGGGAATCCTCCGAAGTGTGGGCACATCCTGTTAGGCATGTAGGCATGTTAACTATTGGCATGGCTGTGATTGGCTGCCGAAATGATGTCATGATGCACTATAAAAGCCACCGCAGCCGCCATTTCTGGTTCACTCTGCTGTGAATTCAGTTAGGGACAGGCTGCTGTAGAAGACTGTGAGGGACAGTTAGAAATAGCGATTCCACCAAACTTCTAGTGCTTTACCCAGGCTACATAAACCACCACTGTAGCCTTCTTTGCCCTAGCAGCAGTGTTCACAGCTGTCTGCAAGGGCTGTGTGAGTGCAGCTCACGCTGTGGAGTGGGTCCTGCAGCCACGTCAGGCTGTAGGCCACCCAGTGTGATCACTGCTGCCTCATACATCTTTTAATTTTTGAGCTGCATTTTTTACATAATTTCAATCTAGTGTGCTTCCATCCGTATCCATATACGTTGGTTGCAAACACTAGTAGTAGACAGCGGAGCCTTTCTGCAGCCTTTCAGTGCTAGTGTCCACTTTGCTGCACTGTTCACGGCTGTCTGAGAGGTCTCTGACTGTGTGTGAGTGCAGCTCACGCTGAGTAGTGTGTCCTGCAGCTACGTCTGGTTGTAGGACGCTCAGCGTGTCACTGCCTCACACATTTTTCTTTTATTGCAGCGCATTTTTTCTTCTATTAGTGTGCATCCATCCGTCTCCATCTACGGTGGTTGCAAACACTATATAGGAGTACACAGCGGAGCCTTTCTGCAGCCTGTCAGTGCCAGTGCCCACTTAGCTGCACTGTTCACGGCTGTCTGAGAGGTCTCTGACTGTGTGTGAGTGCAGCTCACGCAGAGTAGAGTGTCCTGCAGCTACATCTGGTTGTAGGACGCTCAACGTGCGTCACTGCCTCACACATATTTGTCTTTGAGTGCAGCTCATTTTTTCTTCTCCTATTAGTGTGCATCCATCCGTATCCATCAACATTGGTTGGTTGCAAACACTATATAGGAGTAGATAGAGGAGCCTTTTTTTCTGGCTTGTGCCCTGCCGGCGCAGCCAGATTAGTATTACCCAATTTTTTTGGAGCCTCATCTTTTGCATTGTAGGTTACCTGCCTGCATTGTAATAGCTCCAAAAAGTTGGTGATACTATCAGTTTCAATTCTTTGTTCACATACTTTGAGTTTGTTTCCAACAAAGAAACCACAAAAAAAGTTCACCAAACACTACATTTGGAACTTGTGTAGGCCACATCAGCTCCTATTAAAGTGTAGTCCACACACACACACTTCATAAAATTAGTGTTTCTTGTACCTGTAACCAGCTGTTCAGGAATAAGCACACTAAGGCCCCCCTTTGTACTTTTCTGCCTATCTTAAGCAGTCTGGCAAGATGAAGAAGGCAGGGAGTAAGGCGCGTGGGCGTGGGCGTGGAGTTTCAGCAGGGAGAGGACGTGGGGACTCTGCAGGGAGAGGACGTGGGGATTCTGCAGGTAGAGGATGTGGGGATTCTGGGCCTGCTGCGGGCACCAGTGGATCAGCATCCCCCAGTTTTAGCAGGCAACAGTCCTTTATGCGCAGCTTTGTAGGACCTCAACGTACCCCACTGCTGCGGGAGGAACAAATTGAAGCCGTTGTCGGATGGATGGCAGCTAACGCATCGATTTCAATTACTTCCACATCCTCTCAGGGCCAGAGCACCGAAGAGCAACCATCTGTCTCTTCACCACCTACCAAAGTGCCCAGGCCGTCAGAGAGACATGGACAGGAGCCATCACAGTCTCTACTTCTGTTCTCGGAATCTGTTGGCTTGGAAAGAGGGGGCCAGCCAAGCAGCATTCCTGAATGTGAAGAAGAGGGAGTATGCAGTGATGCGCAACTTCTTTGTCCCTCTGAATCTGAAGAGGCGAGTGGGCCAGTGCCTATGGTCAGCACACCTCAGTACGCATCAGATGATGACGAGACTCAGTTGCCACTTTCTGGTGCGTACGGTGCTGGCGCGACAACCCCGGAGAAGCAGCTGTTTGAAGTGGGGAGGGAAGATGATGAGGTCCTTGACCCATCATGGCGTGAGGAACAGGAAGGTGGTGGGAGCAGCTCGGAGGAAGAGATTCCCCTACCGGCCAAAACAGGAGGCAGAGGGAGGGGGAAGACTTGGTTGCCTGTACCCTCCACTTCGGCACCCGTTAGGAGCATTCCTCATTCCAAAGGCAAAATGGGCGCTCCCAAGAGTTGCAGTGCGTGGTCCTTTTTTGACAGTTGCAGATGACATTTGCTTTGTCAAATGCAAGCTGTGTCATCAGATAGTCAAAAGAGGGAGAAATGTCAGCAACCTCAATACCACAAATATGTGGAAACATGTGCGCACCAAGCACGAGTTGGAGTTGCAGAGACACCCTGAAGACGTAGGCCAACGTACAGCACCACCTACCACCTCTTCAGTTCGTGTTGGGGCCTCTTCCTCCAGCTCACACACTGCTGGTTCGGCTTCCTCACAGGATCGCCAAGGAAGAGCCTCTGCCACTGTTGTCCGGAGACCCTGTCAGATTCCACCCATAGCAGCACGTTCCCATCCATCACAGCCATTGGTAGCACAGGCATGGGATAAAAGGCGCCCTTACTCGGCAAACCATCCCCGAGCACAGTCTCTGAATGCTGGCATTGCCAAACTTCTGGCAGTTGAAATGCTGTCATTCAGGCTGGTGGACACTGACACCTTCCGGGACTTAATGGCATTGGCAGTCCCCCAACACAACGTGCCCAGCCGCTTTTATTTCAGCAGGCGAGCCGTCCCTGCCCTGCAGAAACATGTTGAGGGCAAAATAAAACATGCGCTGCTAAACGCCGTTAGTAGCAAGGTCCACCTGACCACCGATGCGTGGACCAGTAACCATGGACAGGGACGATACCTTTCCCTCACTGCCCACTGGGTCAATGTTGTGGAGCCGGGTACAGATCTGGAGAGTGGCGCTGTACGTGTTCTTCCAACGCCACGGATTGCAGGACTCCAGTCTGTACACATAGACTCCTCCTCCTACTCAAGTTCCTCAGAAACAGCAGAGCAGGAGCCTGTTACGACCGATATGAGCACAGCCGTGGCCAAATGTCAACAGGCTGTACTCAAATTAATTTCTTTGGGGAATCGAAGCCACACAGCGCAGGAGCTCTGCAATGCTATCAAGCTGGAGAGTGATGTGTGGTTTGGGCCAGCGAATCTCCAGCCGGGCTTGGTAGTGTGTGACAATGGCCGAAATCTGGTGGCAGCTCTTGGCCTAGGCAACCTCACACACATCCCATGTCTGGCACATGTGCTTAACTTAGTCGTGCAGAGCTTTCTGAGGGACTATCCGGATCTTGATGCACTGTTGCACAAGGTCCGCATAGAGTGCGCTCACTTGCGGCGTTCCAGCACGGCAAGATCGCGCCTCGCTGCTCTGCAGCGACGATTTGGCCTTCCGGAACATCGCATCATATGTGACCTACCCACCCGGTGGAATTCAACGTTACATATGTTGGAGCGGTTGTGTGAGCAGCAGGCAGCAGTCATGGAGTACCAGCTGCATCAGGCGCAAACAAGTCGCACTGTGCGCCGTTCACACTTCAGCACCATTGAGTGGGCCTCTATGAAGGACATCTGCCTCGTTTTGCGTGCTTTCGATGAATCCACGCGGATGGCGAGTGAAGATGATGCACTAGTCAGCATGACTGTCCCCCTTATCTGCCTGCTTCAACAAACACTGCAAGCACTAAGGGATGAGGTTTCGGAAGAGGTGGAGGATGAGGAGTCCCAAATGCCATCTGCTTCTGGACAGTCTGCGCTACGTGTTTCCTCACAAAGGCCTAGGCAGGGGACACTTTGTGAGGAGGATGAGGAGGAGTCGATGGAGGAGGAAGACATCTCTCCAGAGGAGGGAGGTACACAAACCTCTACTCAGTATGTACAGAGAGGGTGGGGTGATGCAGAGCAGGCCGAGGTCACGCCTCAAACAGGGGACAGCGGTTCTTTGGCAGTTGGGAGTCTGCAGCACATGGTTGATTTCATGCTGCAGTGCCTGAGAAACGACCGCCGCATCGCCCACATTCTCGTCTCGGCTGATTATTGGGTGTACACCCTCCTAGATCCTCGCTACCGGGACAGCGTACAAAGGCTCATACCAACGTTGAACCGGGAGCGTAAACTGCGGGAGTACGAAGAGTCACTGGTGCAGTCCATAATGTTTTCCATTCCACCCGACAGCATTGTTGCTAGTGCTTTACAAAGCAGCTCTGTGCGTCGAGGCAGTGGAGGAAACTCTGCACAAAGAGGGAGCAGAGGCAGCGCCGCAGCACAAGGCAAGACCACTATGGCCCAAATGTGGCAAAGTTTTGTGTGTCCACCACATTTGTCTACACCATCAGCGACGCCTCGAGTCAGCAGGAGGCAACGCTTCCGTCAGATGGGGTCAGACTACATGTCTTGCCCTGTCACTGTACTCCCAGATGGCTCTTCCCCCTTCAAGTTTTGGGTCTCTAAGCTGGATACATGGCCAGAGCTTAGCCAGTATGCATTGGAGGTGCTGGCTTGCCCTGCTGCCAGTGTATTATCGGAACGTGTCTTTAGTGCCGCAGGTGGTGTACTAACAGACCGTCGCACGCGACTATCTTCCGATAATGTTGACCGGCTGACTTTTCTGAAAATGAACAAGGCCTGGATCTCCAAAGACTTTGCCATTCCTCTTACACACTAAATTAGTGGTTGGCAACTGTATCCAGGTCTGCTGGTGTGTTCATTTTTCTACCACCTGAACTATAATCCCTGTGCTTCAACACAGCCAGTTGTCGCTCAGATGTGTCGTCTGCACAGAGAAACACACTAGCTCCTGTGTTAGTGGGGTTCAGTAACGCCAGCTGATCCCCTGCTGTGTGGACGGCAAAGTCACCAGCTCCATCAACATTCAAACCACTACTGATTTTTAACCGTGCCCAACTTAGGTCTCTGGCTCCACTGTCTCTACTATTTTCCCTGACCTCCAACCCCGCCATCTACATCTCTGAAGTGGCGTCAGCACAATCTACACTTGTTCCTGTGTTCCTGTGGCTCAGTCCCATCAGTTTAGCCCCTGGTGTGTCCGGCAAGGTCTCCTGCTCTGTCCACATTCCCATAACCAGTAGTGGGAATGAGGACAGAGCTGGCAAACTTGCAGGACAAACATCAGGGGATCAACTGACGGGAGTGAGCACCAGTAACACAGGAAAAACTGTAGATTGTGCTGACGCCACTTCAGAGATGTAGCTGGCGGGGTTGGAGGCCAGGGTAAATAGTAGAGACAGTGGAGCCAGAGGCCTAAGTGGAGCATGGTTAGAATCAGTAGTAGTCAACAACCTCCATAAAAACCGCTGCCCATTGGCCTCTGCATGCGGCATGCGTAATCCTGGGCTCCAACATTGTCAGTTGGTGTTCAGAAGTGTCGTCTCCACAGAGCCAAACACATTCGTTCGAGTGTTAGTGGGGTTCAGCACTGCCAGCTGTTCCCCTGCTGTGGAGATGGCAAGTCTCCTGCTGCCTTCACGTGCCAAAAGCAACAGGCCCCAGCCTGCTCCTCGCCTAATCCTGGGCTCCAACAGCGTCAGTTGGTGTTCATAAGTGTCGTCTCCACAGAGCCAAACACATTCGTTCGAGTGTTAGTGGGGTTCAGCACTGCCAGCTGTTCCCCTGCTGTGGAGATGGCAAGTCTCCTGCTGCCTTCACCTGTCAAAATCCAGTAGGCCCCAGCCTGCTCCACGCCTAATCCTGGGCTCCAACAGCGTCAGTTGGTGTTCAGAAGTGTCGTCTCCACAGAGCCAAACACATTCGTTCGAGTGTTAGTGGGGTTCAGCACTGCCAACTGTTCCCCTGCTGTGGAGATGGCAAGTCTCCTGCTGCCTTCACCTGCCAAAAGCAACAGGCCCCAGCCTGCTCCTCGCCTAATCCTGGGCTCCAACAGCGTCAGTTGGTGTTCAGAAGTGTCGTCTCCACAGAGCCAAACACATTCGTTCAAGTGTTAGTGGGGTTCAGCACTGCCAGCTGTTCCCCTGCTGTGGAGATGGCAAGTCTCCTGCTGCCTTCACCTGCCAAAATCCAGTAGGCCCCAGCCTGCTCCACGCCTAATCCTGGGCTCCAACAGCGTCAGTTGGTGTTCAGAAGTGTCGTCTCCACAGAGCCAAACACATTCGTTCGAGTGTTAGTGGGGTTCAGCACTGCCAGCTGTTCCCCTGCTGTGGAGATGGCAAGTCTCCTGCTGCCTGCACAGTCCTACTACTACTGATTTTTAACCGTGCTCCACTTAGGCCTGTGGCTTCACTGATTTTCGTATTTCCCCTGTCCTCCAACCCCGCCAGTTACAGCTCCGAAGTGGCGTCTGCACAATCCACACTTGTTCCTGTGTTCCAGGTGTTCAGTCCGGTCAGTTAATCCCCTGATGTGTGTCCGGCAATGTCGCCTGCTCTGTCCACATTCCCATAACTAGCACGGATAAAATTAGTAGAAGTCTACAACCGATCTTAAAATTTCTTCAATGCAGCCTCAGCCTGCACTGTGCTTGTCCCTGGGCTTCAACACAGCCAGTTGTAGCTCGGAAGTGCTGTCCACACGGAAAGAGACACTTGCTCCCGTGTCTCAGTGGGGTTCAGTAACGTCAGCTGTTCCCCTGCTGTGTGGATGGCAGTCTCTCCTGCTGTCTCCGCATTCCAAAGACAGTAGGCCTCTGCCTACACCCTCCTATTTCCTGGGCTTCAACACAGCCAGTTGTAGCTCGGAAGTGCCGTCCACACGGAAAGAGACACTTGCTCCCGTGTCTCAGTGGGGTTCAGTAACGCTAGCTGATCCCCTGCTGTGTGGATGGCAGTCTCTCCTGCTGTCTCCACATTCCAAAGACAGTAGGCCTCTGCCTACACCCTCCTATTTCCTGGGCTTCAACACAGCCAGTTGTAGCTCGGAAGTGCCGTCCACACGGAAAGAGACACTTGCTCCCGTGTCTCAGTGGGGTTCAGTAACGCTAGCTGATCCCCTGCTGTGTGGATGGCAGTCTCTCCTGCTGTCTCTGCATTCCAAAGACAGTAGGCCTCTGCCTACGCCCTCCTATTTCCTGGGCTTCAACACAGCCAGTTGTAGCTCGGAAGTGCCGTCCACACGGAAAGAGATACTTGCTCCCGTGTCTCAGTGGGGTTCAGTAACGTCAGCTGATCCCCTGCTGTGTGGATGGCAGTCTCTCCTGCTGTCTCCACATTCCAAAGACAGTAGGACTCTGCCTACACCCTCCTATTTCCTGGGCTTCAACACAGCCAGTTGTAGCTCGGAAGTGCCGTCCACACGGAAAGAGATACTTGCTCCCGTGTCTCAGTGGGGTTCAGTAACGTCAGCTGATCCCCTGCTGTGTGGATGGCAGTTTCTCCTGCTGTCTCCACATTCCAAAGACAGTAGGCCTCTGCCTACACCCTCCTATTTCCTGGGCTTCAACACAGCCAGTTGTAGCTCGGAAGTGCCGTCCACACGGAAAGAGATACTTGCTCCCGTGTCTCAGTGGGGTTCAGTAACGTCAGCTGATCCCCTGCTGTGTGGATGGCAGTCTCTCCTGCTGTCTCCACATTCCAAAGACAGTAGGCCTCTGCCTACACCCTCCTATTTCCTGGGCTTCAACACAGCCAGTTGTAGCTCGGAAGTGCCGTCCACACGAAAAGAGATACTTGCTCCCATGTCTCAGTGGGGTTCAGTAACGTCAGCTGATCCCCTGCTGTGTGGATGGCAGTCTCTCCTGCTGTCACCACATTCCAAATACAGTAGGCCTCTGCCTACACCCTCCTATTTCCTGGGCTTCAACACAGCCAGTTGTAGCTCGGAAGTGCCGTCCACACGGAAAGAGACACTTGCTCCCGTGTCTCAGTGGGGTTCAGTAATGTCAGCTGATCCCCTGCTGTGTGGATGGCAAAGTCTCCTGCTGCCTACACAGTCGTACCACTACTGATTTTTAACCGTGCTCCAATTAGGCCTGTGGCTCCACTGTCTCTCGTATTTCCCCTGTCCTCCAACCCTGCCAGTTACAGCTCCGAAGTGGCGTCTGCACAATCCACACTTGTTCCTGTGTTACAGGTGTTCAGTCCGGTCAGTTAATCCCCTGATGTGTGTCCGGCAATGTCGCCTGCTCTGTCCACATTCCCATAACTAGTTATGGGAATGTGGACAGAGCAGGCGACATTGCCGGGCACACATCAGGGGATTAACTGACCGGACTGAACACCTGTTATGGGAATGTGGACAGAGCAGGCGACATTGCCGGACACACATCAGGGGATTAACTGACCGGACTGAACACCTGTAACACAGGAACAAGTGTGGATTGTGCAGACGCCACTTCGGAGCTGTAACTGACGGGGTTGGAGGACAGGGGAAATACGAAAATCAGTGAAGCCACAGGCCTAAGTGGAGCTTGGTTAAAATTAGTAGAAGTCTACAACCGATCTTAAAATTTCTTCATTGCAGCCTCATCCTGCTCCGTGCTTGTCCCTGGGCTTCAACACAGCCAGTTGTTGCTCGGAAGTGCCGTCTTCACAGAGTAAAACACTAGCTCCTGTGTTTGTGGGGTTCAGTAACGTCAGCTGTTCCCCTGCTGTTTTGATGGCAATCTGTCCTGCTGCCTCCCAATTGACAGCACATCAGGCCTCAGCCTGCTAAGTGCTTGTCCCTGGGCTCCAACATCGCCAGTTGCTGCTCATAACTGACTTTGGCACGGGTACTCCCTCCTGCCCAGCTTGGTTCCAGCCCTGCCTGCTGTTTCCGGGAAGTGTCAATGTCAGTTTGCCACCCCAAGTTGCCATGTCGTGTTGCGGTTGGGTTAGCCGAGGCTAGGGTGCAAGCAGTTTAGATGCTTCCTATGTGGACTGTGGGTTCTGGTAAGAAAGGCTTGTTCCGTAGTGCCAGTAGGACAAGCACCCCCTGTAGGACTGTGTGATTCGGTAACTGCGGCCAGCTTGCAGCATGCCAACTTTGCTTTTCAGGGGTCACTTCTGCTACCCCTCCGGTTTCCAGCACCGTCAGCTGGTTCTCGTCAGAGCCTTTGGCCTAGGTGCCTCCATCTCGGTATCCGAGTTCCGGCAACGTCTGCTGGTCCTTGGTAGTGCTTTGTAGCACAGGTACCTCCTGCTTAGTAACCGGGTTCCAGCACCGTCAGCTGGTCCTCGGTTGTGCCATTGGCTCTTATTCCTTCTGCTGCCCCTCCGGGTGCCAGCACTGTCAGCTGGTCCTCGCTATTTCCATTTGCTCTTGCAGCTTCTGCTACCCCTCCGGGTTCCAGCACCGTCAGCTGGTTCTCGTCAGAGCCTTTGGCCTAGGTGCCTCCATCTCGGTATCCGAGTTCCGGCAACGTCTGCTGGTCCTTGGTAGTGCTTTGTAGCACAGGTACCTCCTGCTTAGTAACCGGGTTCCAGCACCGTCAGCTGGTCCTCGGTTGTGCCATTGGCTCTTATTCCTTCTGCTGCCCCTCCGGGTGCCAGCACTGTCAGCTGGTCCTCGCTATTTCCATTTGCTCTTGCAGCTTCTGCTACCCCTCCGGGTTCCAGCACCGTCAGCTGGTTCTCGTCAGAGCCTTTGGCCTAGGTGCCTCCATCTCGGTATCCGAGTTCCTGCAACGTCTGCTGGTCCTTGGTAGTGCTTTGTAGCACAGGTACCTCCTGCTTAGTAACCGGGTTCCAGCACCGTCAGCTGGTCCTCGGTAGTGCCATTGGCTCTTGTTCCTTCTGCTGCCCCTCCGGATGCCAGTACCATCAGCTGGTTCAAGAGGACAAAGAACAGGAAGACAACCACCAAGATGCAGAACAACAAGAGAGAGAAGACAAAGAAGCATAAAAAAACAAAGCAGAAGAACATTAAGCATAAGACTAATACTCTGAGCAAATGATATTATCTTATTTATAAGCAGAAGAAGACTAAGCAGTGTATGGGGGTGAGTCCGTTGCTCCTCGTGGTGCCCCTGGAAAAGGCCTGCTGCTGCAGGCCAAACTGAACGCGGACAAATCCTGTTGTAAATCTTTTGTGACAGGCAGAACGGAAGGTGTAAACTTCTAACTTTTCTAGATAACAACTACAGGAATGCCTGACACAAACAAGAATATGATGAAGAAGAATAGGAAGAAGATGAAGAAGTTGAATATGTAGAATAATAATTGTTGAATAAGAAGAATATGAAGAATGTAAGAAAAGGAAGAAGAAGAAGAATGTAAAAAAAGGAAGTAGAAGAATTTAAAAAAGGAAGAAGAAGAATGTAAAAAAAGGAATAAGAAGAAGAATGTAAAAAAAGGAAGTAGAAGAATGTAAAAAAAGGAAGAAGAAGAAGAATGTAAAAAAAGGAATAATAATAATAAGAAGAATGTAAAAAAAGGAATAAGAAGAATAAGAAGAAGAAGGTAAAAAAAGGAAGAAGAATAAGAAAGAAGAAGAAAGAAGAAAGAAGAAGACATACATGTCTGGCAAAATATAAATGAGGCTAACATAGTCAATATCTTTGTAACTCCTAACGTCTTTAAAAAAAAAGTTTAATTCCTGCTATTCCATTTGATTGGGCTAAACCTCTATGGCTTTAATGTCTCCTCCACCTCCCACAATACATTCTACATTATTCTTAGTTGTTTTTCTTCATGTAGAATTAACCTACAAGGAAAGAAAGGGTTTTTTTTTAATTCCGATATTTTGGCCCCATTAACTTGCATTGGTTCCCGGTATCGGAATCGGCGATACCGATACTTTTTTTTAAGATCGGCCGATCCATTCCGATCCGATATTTTCAAGTATCGGCTGGTATCGCTCAACTCTACCTACAAGGAAAGAAAGGGGTTTTTTTAATTCCGATATTTTGGCCCCATTGACTTGCATTGGTTCCGGTATCGGAATCGGCGATACCGATACTTTTTTTTTAAGATCGGCCGATCCATTCCGATCCGATATTTTCAAGTATCGGCTGGTATCACTCAACTCTAGCCATAACGTTTCTTTTAATTCAAATGTTGATGGATAGTTTTCACGGACACTAATGCACACTGAGCCTGCAGGACAGCTTGAATTTCTTTGGTACCTGACTGGGGCTGCTTATCCACCATCCCAACTTTCCTGCATTCCAACTTTTCATCAATTTTTCTCTGCAGTCCACATCCAGGGAGATTAGATACTGTGCCATGGGTTGTAAAATACTTGATTATGTTGTGCACCGTGGAGAAAGGAACATCAAGATCTCTGGAGATGGACTTGTAACCTTGAGATTGCAGTTATTTTTCAACAATTTTGGTTTTCAAGTCCTTAGACAGTTCGCTTCTCCTTTTTTGTTCTTCATGCTTAGTGTGGCTCACACACGATACAAGGATTGCATAAATTTTTCCCCTTTTTATCTGATTTTAAGTATGATTTTCATATTACCCCCACCTGGTACTTACCACAGGTGAATTTTATTGATCATCACATGCTTGAAATAAAGTTGTTTGCCCAAAATTTTGGAAAGGTGCAATCAATTTTGTCTGGACCATGTTTGGAGTTTTTGTGAAATTGTGTCCAATTTTCCTTTTCTTGGGTTGTTCCAATACACACAAAGGAAATAAACATGTGCATACCAAGACATGTGTAATCAAAATAATTTTCTGGGAAAAATATTTCATATTCTGGAACAATTTCAATGGTGCCAACACCTTTGGCCATGACTGTATACAGCAAGGAAGTATTAAACACGCCACCAATTTTGTAGGTAAATATATTTCTATAGCTGCTATTGACATGAAATTCTCACCAGATGTCAGTAACAAACCATGAATAAATTAAATTATGTGTAACAATGAGAAATGACACATGGAAAAAGTACACACTTAATGAGATTTATTTAATACTTTGCATAAAAGCTTTTGTTGGTTATGACAGCTTTAAGATACCTCCTCTATGGAGAAACAAGTCGCATGCATTCAGGGCTGCCACTAGGAATTTCGGGGCCCCATACTGGCAACATTTTTGGGTCCCCCTTTAGACTCCGCCCAGGCTCCACCCCAGCCCTGCCTCCACTCCTCAAACTGTCCATAGTCCCACCGCTCTCTTGGAAAAACTCCACTTCTCACCAATCACACATTAACAGTTCCCATAACCAGATCACACATATAGCTGGCAGATTTTGCTTTGGACTAAAGATTTTTTAAGCCGCCATCACAACACTGTAGACTCTTTTGGCCGAGCTCTACTCTACTGTAACCTATTAAATATTTGTTAAAATATGCAATACAATTTAGGTACAGTATATTTTTATTTATTTTTCAATTTTTAAAATGACCAATAATATCACATACAAGGGACAAATACCATCGCACCATGTCCAGACCACATATTACCACCACATAGCGACCTATAATACCACATACAAGGAACAAATACCGCCACACCATGACCAGACCACATATTACTACCATAGTGACCGAATAATATCACATACAAGGAGCAAATACCACCGCACCATGACCAGACCACATATTACCACCACACAGTGACCAAATAATAGCACATACAAGGGACAAATACCACAACACCATGTCCAGACCACATATTACCACCACATAGTGACTGAATACTACAATGCTGATCAGTAATAAAAAACACAATACCATCACCATAAGTGCCATTATACACAGGAGATCTGTACTTAGTATGCAGTGTCTGTGTACAGGTAATACAGTGATCAATGACGTTATACACAGGAGCTCTGTATATAATGTACAGGTAATTCAGTGATCACTGGTGACATTATACACAGGACCTCTGTATATAGTATACAGTATATAGTGTCATTGTATAGGTAACACACTAACTCACCAGTGATGTATCTAGGTGAAGTCCTTCATCTTTGCTTTTCATCTTTCATCCAGCACAGACCGCCATCACGTCTTCCAGCCAGGACTCGTCTCTGCAGAAAATAACACAGTTATCTAGAGCTCCGCTTGCAGAACACATTACTTATATTTTTCCCAACTTCTACATTACATCACATAAAGAAAAAAAGGCAACATAGTGTCACTCTACACAGTAACAGGACCATCCCCCCATTTAAAACAGTATACTCAAAAAATAAAATAAAGACATCACTGCAGTAATAATATCCCTTAATTAGCCCCTATGGTAATAGTATTCCCCATCCTGGCTCCCGTGTGTCTCATTCCTGGCTTTAGCCATATGTTCTCCCAACCCGCCCTCATGAGTGTCCATTGTGTCCCATATGATCTCCCCATCTGTCTCCATCGTATCCATCCTGCCCCATGATCCTGCACCTTTCCTGTGTCTTACTGCCACATTCTGCCCACTCCTGTGTCTTACTGCCACATTCTGCCCCAGTGCCTCACATTCTGCCACCTCCTGTGTCTCACTGTCACATTCTGCCCCCATCATGTCCAGCAATCTGCCCCCATCATGTCCAGCAATCTGCCCCCATCATGTCCAGCAATCTGCCCCCATCATGTCCAGCATTCTGCCCCCATCATGTCCAGCATTCTGCCCCCATCATGTCCAGCATTCTGCCCCGGGCCCCTCGGATCACTGCTTTCAATTACCTGGCCACGCTCCAGCGGCGACGCTCGCGCTCCCTCCACGCTGCAGCGTGCTCTGCCGGCAACTGACACTAATGTCAGACGCCGGCGACGGGCGCGCTGCAGCTGACGTCAGCTGCCAGCCTCCGATTGGCTGGCGGCTGTTAACTATTGATGTGCGGGCCGATGGGCCCGCATGTCAATAGTAGCGTTCAGCTGTTGCAGCGCCGCTAAGGGCCCGGTAATGGTTTAGCGTGCCGGTAGGTGCCCGGTGAGGAGATGAGATGGGCCCGATGCGGGCCCCCTCTGCCCACCAGGCCCCTTACGCCAGTCAGGGCAGTAATGCCCTGATGGCGGCCCTGCATGCATTGCTCAGGTGTGAATTGGCCCATTCTTCTACACAAACGCTATAAATCCTGAAGGCTATGCAAGCTCCTTCTATGAGCTTTGAGCTTTAGTTCCTTCCATAAATTTTCTATTGTATTCAGGTCAGGTGATTGACTGGGCCATTCTAGTAGCTTTATTTTCTTTATGTGAAAACAATTCAGCTAAAATAATAAAGGAGTGGCTTCAGAACAACTCTGTGACCATTCTTGACTGGCCCAGCCAGAGCCCTGACCTAAACCCAATTGAGCATCTCTGGAGAGACCCTAAAATGACTGTCCATCAACGTTCACCATCCAACCTGACGGAACTGGAGAGGATCTGTAAGGAAGAACGGCAGAGGAGAGGATCCCCAAAATCCAGGTGTGAAAAACTTGTTGCATCATTCCCAAGAAGACTTATGGCTGTACTAGCTCCAAAGGGTGCTTTTACTCAATATTGAGCAAAGGGTCCGAATACTTAGGACCATGTGATATTTCAGCTTTTATTTTTAAATAAATTTACAAAAATTTCTACATTTCTGTTTTTTTTCAGTCAAGATGGGGTGCAGTGTACATTAATGAGAAAAATTAACTTTTTTGAATTTACCAAATGGCTGCAATGACACAAAGAGTGAAAAATTCAAAGGGGTCTGTATACTTTACGTAACCATTGTATATATATATTGTAAAGCAGCGGCGTCCACGCTGTGCAGAGATGAGGCAGTGACCCAGCAAGTTAAAAAAAAAATGTGTTTAATGTCCCCAAAAAAAACACTCACAGTGCACAACACCTGTATCCTCCGGATCGCAGCCAGGAAGCAACAAAACAGTCCGTGGCCAGATGCCGTAAGCGACCGCGTTGCCCGGATATGAAAGGGGTGCCAGTCCTTGGCTCAGCTTGGCCCTGTGTTGCCTCACAGGGAGCGCTGCAGACCACTGCTCTGTCTCTGTGCAAGTCAGAACTGACACACCCAAACCCTTTCTGCAGGTTTTTTTTTCCTTTCTCCAATCTGTGGCCATATGCCACTTATAAGACCTTGGCTGGAGGAAACGGACCAGACCCCACTACCTTCTTGCAGTCCGTTTAAAAAATAAAAGCCCATACTGGGTTTTCCTGAATAAACTCCTTGGTCCAAATAACTTGACCAGGCTCAAACTCACTTTTATTCTGCCCTGTGAGTCACAGGCACACAGCTGCGACGGCAGGGCACTCCAGCGGATCTAATACGCTTCTGAGCGCATTCTGGGAGACACATAGTGACCCTCACATATGACTCCGGTCACTGCCTCACTATATATATATGTGTGTGTGTGTACAGTATATATAAAAACAGTTTATCATGTTGTATCTATCTGGATATTAAAAAAAATTATTGCTTATTTGTAACTTTAGGCTGGAACTTCATAGTGATACAAAGCGCACAGCCAAAAATTGCCCGGTGCTGCTGCTACATCGCAGCATAACGCAGGTGAGTGGGGTCACATTGTGACCATTAAGGTACTGCATCAAGTAAGTTGCATGAAGTTGGAACTAGCTGGATTTTTTGAGACTTGCTGTTTGTGCTCACAGTATTTCCGGGGAACAATGCAATTACATCCATCAGTATGACACTACCATGTAGACGTGGCACAGAACAAATTTTTTCTGCACTTCTTGTGTTGCTGTCAAAATCGCAATGTAGCCCAACCTCATAATGTCTCATAATCTAGCACCTGAAACATTTTATATACTACATTGACAATATGAATTTTTTTCTCAACATCTTATTTAAAAAGCAGAGACAGACTGTTAGGCGTCGGGTTTCTGTCGCTGAACAGCAGGTATCCCAAGCCATGCCTTCACTGGTTTCCCATTCCTCTTTGGCCGCAGAGGATGCTGCTCAGCAGACTCGACGATCCCAGCGCTCTGCTCAGACTTGCACTGTGGGTTTGGTTGCTGCTGCCACCACCTCTGGTCCAGCTATAGCAACGCATGCTGCTCAGCAGCGAGCTACTCCAGGGACTAAGTCCTCTTTTCGGTCTACTGAGCACGCCCGTAGGACTATCTCTCATTGAAGATCGGAGGTCACATGTCAGGTCCTTCTCCAGCTTGGATTGGACCATCAGGAAGGTCCAGGAAGGACGCTGCTATAAAAGGTTTGCATGGCCGCTTGGCCATGCGCTAGTATACACAGTATTGGTAGAGGTGTGTGTGTTGATGGATGTTTGTGAAACGCTGACTGACTTATTATGAAACCCCTTCCCTTTGATACGCATGTGGTTAGGGTTTGAGTTTACAGTCAGCGCCGAGTTGTGACACTGCCTAGCGCCGCAGTGCTCCCTGCTCCTCACCCATGCTAGCGCCAGTGGGCACCAAGCTATAAGGCATCACTGTACCGCCTCAAGAAGCTGCAACTGCCAGTAGCGGCGCCATGAGCAAGTTGTGTGCTTTCCTTGCCCTAATCAGGGAGGTTAGTGGCGTCCGCCAGAGCAGTGCATCACGCACCTAGCGTGCTTAGATTTCTATTGCTCTCTCCGGCACTGCAGCTGCAGCGCCGAGCGCTAGTGGTCTAGAGGGACTCTAACCCTGTGCCTCTGGAGCAGAGTCCTGTGACCGTATTCTAGCACTCATCCGACCGAGGCCTGTGACTTTTAACAGGCTTCGGTAGTTACACTCTGCGGCAAGGCGGTTCTGTGAAGCAACAGAACTCGCCACTGTACACACCGCGTGTGTTTATCTATTACTTTGCAGTATAGTCTCCGCAATTACCGAGCAGCAGTTTGCCATCTCTGCACGGTGGACCCCAGGCTGCGAACGCACCGCATTATCATTTTATTATTTGGTGCGTTCCGCCAGCCTAACACAGGCTACTTTTTAATGTCAAACTATGTGAACCACCACCTATTTGAATTGGGGATTTTCAGCCACACACATTAAAAAGTAATGCCAAAATTATGAACAAAATTATGAGAGACTAGCTGAAGAGCCCGGCGCTGCCCGGGCATAGTAACTAACTACGGTTAGTTATAACAAATTATAATGATTATATCTATATATATATCTAAAGCTGAATGTAGAGCCCCACCCACTCCACATAGCCACTTTCTCTATAATATCCCACATCATCCCGTAAGCCAGAGCCATCGGACTACTACCCCTAATATCCCACATCATCCCGTCAGCCAGAGCCACCGGACTACTACCCCTAATATCCCACATCATCCTGTCAGCCACAGCCACCAGACTACTACCACTAATATCCCACATCATCCCATCAGCCAGAGCCACCGGACTACTACCCCTAATATCCCACATTGTCCCGTCAGCCAGAGCCACCGGACTACTACCCCTAATATCCCACATCATCCCGTCAGAGCCACTGGACTACTACCCCTAATATCCCACATCATCTAGTCAGCCAGAGCTACTGGACTACTACCCCTAATATCCCACATCGTTCCGTCAGCCAGAGCCACCGGACTACTACCCCTAATATCCCACATCATCCTGTCAAAGCCACCGGACTACTACCCCTAATATCCCACATCATCCCATCACAGATGCCGGACTACTCCCCCTAATATTCCACATCATCCCATCAGCCAGGGCCACTGGACTACTACCACTAATATCCCACATCATCCCGTCAGCAAGAGCCACCAGACTACTCCCCCTAATATCCCACATCATCCCATCAGCCAGAGCAACCGGACTACTACCACTAATATCCCACATCATTCCATCAGCAAGAGCCACCGGACTACTACCCCTAATATCTCACATCATCCCATCAGCCAGAGCCACCGGACTACTACCCCTATTACCCCACATCATCCCGTCAGCCTGGGGTCAGAACCAGAGAGCTGAGTGGAACGGTCCTAACTTCCATACCGGGGATCTGTTTAAGAGAGGTCCGGGGTCAGAACCAGAGTGCTGAGTGGATTTGTGCTGACTTCCATACCAATGATCCTTTTAATAGAAGCCTGGGGTGAGAATCAGAGACCTGAGGGATTTACCCTAACTTCCATACCGGAGATCCCTTTAAGAGAGGCCTGGGGTCAGTACCAAAGCGCAGAGTGGATTTGACCTCACTTCCATACTGGGGATCCCTTTAAGAGAGACTGGGATCAGAACAAGAGCGCTGAGTGGATTTGCCGTGACTTGCATACCAATGATCCCTTTAATAGAACCCTGGGGTCAGAATTAGAGCATTGAGGGATTTGCCCTAACTTCCATACAGGAGAACCCTTTAAGAGAGCCTGGGGTCAGAACCAAAGCGCTGGATGGATTTGCCCTGACTTCCATACCAGAGATCCCTTTAAGAAAGGCCTGGGGTTAGTACCAAAGCGCAGAGTGGATTTGCCCTAACTACCATACCAATGATCCCTTTAAGAGACCCTGGTGTCTGAACCACAGAGCTGAGTGGAATGGTCCTGACGTCCATAACAGGGATCCCTTTAAGAGAGGCCTGGGGTCAAAACCAAAGCCCTGGATGGATTTGCTCTGACTTCCATACCAATAATCCATTTAAGAGGAAATATGTGCCTACAGGATAGAGGATGTGTGATGGGGAAATGGGCAGGGAGGGGGTGATTCATTTCTGTCATGTGCTCTCTGCTCCTTTCAGGGGGGCAGACAATGGCTGGGAGCTATGTTCCCGGGGATGCTAGATTTCTCCCACCATGTCAGTGTCTGCTGAGGTGTTGTCAAGTGGGAAAACTTGCTCATAGCAACCAATCACAGCTCTTTTACTTTTAACCAGCTCTGGTGAAATGAGAGATGCTTAGTGATTTGTTGCAAGGAAAACTGTTGCTCATAGCAACCAATCACAGCTCAGCTTCTTTTGAACAGCTCTGGTAAAATGAAAGATACTTTGTGATTGGTTGGTGATACACACATACATACATACATTCACTTTTATATGCTGTATAGAGATGATAATATGGGTCATGCTGAAAACCATAAAGAATGAAAAAGATTATACAGTTAGGTCCATATATATTTGGACAGAGACAACATTTTTCTAATTTTGGTTCTAGAAATTGCCACAATGAATTTTAAACAAAACAAATCAGATGCAGTTGAAGTTCAGACTTTCAGCTTTCATTTGAGGGTATCCACATTAAAACTGGATGAAGGGTTTAGGAGTTTCAGCTCCTTAACATGTGCCACCCTGTTTTTAAAGGGACCAAAAGTAATTGGACAGATTAAATAATTGTAAATAAAATGTTCATTTCTAGTACTTGGTTGAAAACCCTTTGTTGGCAATGACTGCCTGAAGTCTTGAACTCATGGACATCACCAGACGCTGTGTTTCCTCCTTTTTGATGCTCTGCCAGGCCTTCACTGCGGTGGTTTTCAGTTGCTGTTTGTTTGTGGGCCTTTCTATCTGAAGTTTAGTCTTTAACAAGTGAAATGCATGCTCAATTGGGTTGAGATCAGGTGACTGACTTGGCCATTCAAGAGTATTCCACTTCTTTGCTTTAATAAACTCCTGGGTTGCTTTGGCTTTATATTTTGGGTCATTGTCATTGAAACAACGACCAATCAGTTTGGCTGCATTTGGCTGGATCTGAGCACACAGTATGGCTCTGAATACCTCAGAATTCATTCGGCTGCTTCTGTCCTGTCTCACATCATCAATGAACACTAGTGACCCAGTGCCACTGGCAGCCATGCATGCCCAAGCCATCACACTGCCTCCGCCATTTTTTACAGATGATGTGGTATGCTTTGGATCATGAGCTGTACCACGCCTTCGCCATACTTTTCTCTTTCCATCATTCTGGTAGAGGTTGATCTTGGTTTCATCTGTCCAAAGAATGTTCTTCCAGAACTGTGCTGGCTTTTTTAGATGTTTTTTAGCAAAGTCCAGTCTAGCCTTTTTATTCTTGATGCTTATGAGTGACTTGCACCGTGCAGTGAACCCTCTGTATTTACTTTCATGCAGTCTTCTCTTTATGGTAGATTTGGATATTGATACGCCTACCTCCTGGAGAGTGTTGTTCACTTGGTTGGCTGTTGTGAAGGGGTAATGTGGCACCATTGAGGGTTCAGTCGCCACAGAGGTACTGCACCTCCTCCTGAGGTGTAGTATCCCACTCCCCAGGTAAGATGGTAACACCTGACCATACTCCACCACTGACATCGAGCACAGACACTTTAGAATAGCAGAGCACCCTTTGTGGCTCCCTGCTTGGAACACAAAGAGTGCTGGGAAGTGGGTGGAGGTTAGATTGCACAAGAGAGCGGAAGAATATTAGGAAAGGGTCAAAATGGTAGAAACAACAAGACACTCAAATATATAGTCTCTTGTAGGTGCACAAGTAGGGTATCCAGCCCGTTCCAAAAACGATAATGAACTTGGCACTCAATATTTGTTGAAAATAAATTTCATTTTTATTTTGCATCCACGTGAAGTTTAAATTCTAAATGTTTTCGGTCCAGCATAGGACCTTCATCAGAGAATCTCTTAAAGATTACTGTATGGAATACACATAAACAAAATCACAATTATAAATATTGTAAACAGGCTAGTGAACAAAACAATAATAATTACTCTCCACTGATGCCCAAGGATCAAGGAAAGAGGAGGGATAAGACAAAAATCATCATGTCAATCAAAGTCTCCAATTGAAAAAACAGACATAAGTGATCGTTCCACAAAGGAGTGGCCCATAGAAGTGTCTCATAGAGGTGTCCATTTCAAACATTCAGAGATCATGTCAGGAAAAAATAAGAAAAAAATAAGAACTATCGGTTCCATATTACAATCCAGATTGTGGTGTGGTAAGAGACCATTCAAGGCAGTGAGAAGGTATAGGTGCTCCAGGTAATTTGAGTATAATAGGTGGTACTATCAGAGAGAATCAGAGCAGTGCTTACGCTATATGCAGATTGATTACTCTGGTCCTCCTGGGAGGAGAAAGAGAGTGAAAATTCCGCCATTATAACACATATTACGTCAGAATCAAATGCATCCTGTTTATAGTGCCATTCATATTCAGGTAAGTACTCGTGATTAGCCTCAAATGTGTGACAGTAATCACTGGGGAAAAGGAGGAAATAGAAAAAACATTTTAGAAAGGGTGCCTCAGTTTTCTACCTGGATGCTGTATTTGCTTGTAATAAGCTAGATAGCGTTATTAGTGAGGCAACTGACTGTCACTTTTGTTTTCATTATACCCTGGAAAGACATTATAAATGAAAGTGAGCAATGTATATACTAGTTTTAAAGGGAAGGTGCTGTGAATAGAAGTTGTCACCACTTTATTCCCATTTAAGACTTGGGGGCACAACAGCAACGTGTGTGAGCCGGGACATGATAGCAAGAAGTCCCCGAAGCAGGCTACAGCTGTCTGCCGTACCAGTGGAGTGTTGAGTAACATCAAGCAGGAGGAACTTCAGTGTAACTCAGTACTACAAGTACCTCAGATAAGCGCTAGAAAGGAGACGTTCAGGACAGGCACACGAAAGGGAGTGCTGGAAAGGTTAATTCCATCTGCCTGGGAGTTGGCTGAGCCCCTGGTCTGGAGACCGCGGCGTTGAAGCAGGCACCTGTCTGTGCCAGGAACGTGAGTAAAAGAACTGAAACTGCACTCAGCTGTCTGCTTGCCTTCTTCCTGCGCCAACCCACTCCGCACTGCTACATCCCTGTGCCTAACACTACACCATTTCCCTCAACACCTATTACTGTTGCCCTGGGACTACAGCTCCATCTGTGGGGAGCTTCAACATCATTGCTGCACCACACCATCCATCCCAGAGAAGCAACCCTGCAGCGCTGGTCAAACTGACCAGAAACCACAGATGGCATCACGAATCATCTCAACAACTTTATCCCCATCACTCTACCCCTTTTACATTGACTGCTTGAGGCCACGGACCGAGTCACTGCCACTGTGACATCTCCCATTGAGATCAACAGGCCCGGCCCTGAGTACCCCACGGCCTCTGGGGGCGAGTCAGTTTCTCTTCACCATGGAGACTATTCTGCGATCATCCACCACTGTTGTCTTCCTTAGGCGCCCAGGTCTTTTTGCATTGATGAGTTCACCAGTGCTTTCTTTCTTTCTCAGGATGTACCAAACTGTAGATTTTGCCACTCCTAATGTTGTAGCAATTTCTCGGATAGGTTTTTTCTGTTTTTTGCAGCTTAAGGATGACTTGTTTCACCTGCATGGAGAGCTCCTTTGACCTTCACAGCAAAACCTTCCAAATGCAAGCACCACACCTCAAATCAACTCCAGGCCTTTTATCTGCTTAATTGAGAATGACATAACGAAGGGATTGCCCACACCTGTCCATGAAATAGCCTGGGAGTCAATTGTCCAATTACTTTTGGCCCCTTTAAAATCAGGATGGCACATGTTAAGGAGCTGAAACTCCTAAACCCTTCATCCAATTTTAATGTGGATACCCTCAAATGAAAGCTGAAAGTCTGAACTTCAACTGCATCTGAATTGTTTTGCTTAAAATTCATTGTGGTAATTGTGACGACTCCTGGAGTGGACCCTCTGGGTTGTGGCACAAACCCTCCCATTGCGAGCTGACCTAGTGAAGACCACCCCCTATACAGGGAGTGTCAGGGGCAAGCCCCAGGGGGTGAGGTACCACGACTGCTGGCACCAGGCGGCCGGCTCACAGGAGACACGAGTGGGTGAGTGTGTCTGCAGGAACGTGTAAAGCGTGGACACGGGAGCATGTGGTATACAGAGACTTCGTACGTCCGGGTGTGAGTGAAGCAGGATGCGTGCAAGGAGCACGTCAGAGCACTGAGTCAGGCAGCAGGTGTGCCAGGAGGTGTAACAGAGTACAGGAGCAGGGTGTGTGCCAGAGGGCACAACTGAACATAAGACAGAGTGCAGGATTGGAACATGTGCCAGGAGGCACAACTGAGTAAGAGACAGAGTACAGGATCAGAGCATGTGCCAGGAGGCACAACTGAGTATAAGACAGAGCACAGGATCAGAGTGTGTGCCAGGAGGCACAACTGAGTATAACACAGAGTGCAGGATTGGAACGTGTGCCAGGAGGCACAACTGAGTAAGAGACAGAGTACAGGATCAGAGCATGTGCCAGGAGGCACAACTGAGTATAAGACAGAGCACAGGATCAGAGTGTGTGCCAGGAGGCACAACTAAGTACAAGACAGAGCACAGGGTCACAGCGTGTGCCAGGAGACACAACTGAGTACAAGGCAGAGCACAGGTTCAGAGCGTGTGCCAAGAGGCACAACAGAGTGCAAGGCAGGGGACCCGAATACAGCGCACAGCCAGGCAGGGACACGGCAGACCAAGCCAGGAAGCACAACAATAATCAGGCACCTCCCCTAGGAAGAGGTGACCTGATATAGCACATGATCACGAGAGCTTCCGGGTCAAGTCCTCCAGTACCATAGAGAGGACTGACCTGGAGACCGAACTGAGAAAAGCGCGCAAGTGCAGACATAACATGAAGGAGACAGGGACCTAGGTACGAGAGGTGCGCGTGCGCACCCAGCGGGACCCCCGGATTGACCGCGGCTCCGGAATAGATGACTTCGGGGCCGAGGTCCCGCCCCCAGGTGAGCGCAGCGTGACAGTACCCCCCTTTACGCCCCCTCTTTCTAACACTGGAGAGGAACTTAGACAAAATCTGGGGTGCGTGGATATTCTCCCTGGGCTCCCGTGGCCCCTCCTCGGGGCCAAAACCCTTCCAATCGATCAAGAACATGGTTCTCCCTCTTACCTTCTTCATGGCCAAAATGTCATTCACCTCAAACTCATCCCCCAAGCCAACAGGCTGGGGTGTGTGGCCTGGAGAAGGATGAAATCGGTTAAGAACCACAGGTTTAAGGAGAAACACATGGAAGGAATTGGGAATATGGAGTGAAGGAGGCAGCTTCAATTTGTAAGCCACATCATTAATCCGCCTGAGGACCTCAAAAGGACCAATGTAACGGGGACCCAGTTTGTAAGATGGTACCTTAAGGCGGACGTATTTGGTGGAGAGCCACACCTTGTCACCAGGGAGAAATGGAGGAACGTCCAGGCGCCTCTTGTCAGCGTGTAATTTCATTCTGTCCCGTGCTTTCTCTAGAGCGGTTTTGGTCTCCTGCCATACCCTGAAGAACTCCACAGACAGAGAATCGGCAGCAGGTACCCCCGAGACAGGAAGTACCGGTAGAGGCACATTGGGATGCTGTCCAAAGACGATGAAGAAAGGAGACTTGGTAGACGATTCACTGGAGTGATTATTGTAGGCAAACTCAGCCCAAGGAAGTAGACCGACCCAGTCATTCTGATGAGCATTAGAAAAATGCCAGAGGTAGGATGCAAGGATCTGGTTGGTACGTTCCACCTGCCCATTTGTTTGGGGGTGATAGGCGGAAGAGAAATCCAATGACACTTTCAAGAGTCCGCATAGAGCTCTCCAGAACCGAGAGGTGAATTGGACCCCTCTGTCTGACACGATGTGCTGGGGGAAGCCGTGAATCCTGAAGATATGGGAAATGAAGATCTTCGCCAAGTCAGGAGCAGAGGGTAGTCCGGGAAGAGTAATGAAGTGGGCCATCTTTGAAAATCGGTCTACAACCACCAAGACCACAGTACAACTGGAAGAACAAGGCAGATCTGTAATGAAATCCATGGCTATGTGCTGCCATGGAGCCGACGGAACGGGAAGCGGGAGCAGAAGACCAGAGGGTGGTTGTCTGGGTATCTTGTTCTGGGTACAGGACAGGCAAGATGCCACAAAGTCTTTAACATCCTGGGAGAGTGAAGGCCACCAATAATAGCGAGAGATTAAGTCCAAAGTCTTTTGGACACCAACGTGGCCGGCAATCTTGGATGAATGTCCCCAATTTAACACTCGTTTTCGGTTATTCTCAGCCACAAAGGTTCTTCCAGGAGGTAACGTGGTTAACTTGACAGGAGCCACGGTAATTACTTTTGATGGATCAATGATATGAGAGGGTTCTTCCTCTGCATCAGACGGCAGGAATGATCTTGACAACGCATCCGCTCTAACGTTTTTATCGCCGGGCCGAAAATGTAGTTCAAAGTCAAAGCGGGCGAAGAATAGGGACCACCTGGCTTGCCGAAGATTGAGCCTCTGTGCGGACTGGATGTACGCCAAGTTCTTATGGTCCGTGAAGATCTTGAATGGATGTATGGCGCCTTCCAGTAAGTACCTCCACTCCTCCAAGGCCAATTTAATGGCCAATAGCTCTTTGTCGCCAATGGAGTAGTTCTGTTCAGTGGAGGAAAATACTTTGGAAAAGAAGCCACAGGTGACAAAACGTCCAGAAGAGGATTTCTGCAGAAGGACTGCGCCAGCCCCGGTAGAGGATGCGTCCACCTCGAGAGTGAAAGGTCTACTAACCTCAGGTCGGTGAAGCGCCAGAGCAGCGGCGAAGGCTTGTTTCAACGACTGGAAGGCCTCTTCAGCCTCAGAGGGCCAAGCCTTTGGGTTAGCTTCCTTGCAGATAAGGGACGAGATGGGGCGAACCAACGAGGAGAAATGAGGAACGAACTGTCGGTAGTAGTTCGCAAAACCAAGGAAGCGTTGGATTGCCTTCACCCCATGGGGCTGTGGCCAATCGAGGACGGCGGACACCTTTGCCGGATCCATGCGTAGACCTGATTCTGAGATAATGTACCCCAAGAATGGCAGGGATGTTTGCTCGAAGGCACATTTCTCGAGCTTGGCATAAAGGCGGTTATTCCTCAGGCGCTGGAGGACTTGACGCACGTTCTTTCTGTGGGCGGAGAGGTCTGGAGAAAAAACGAGGATGTAATCCAGATAGACTACCACGCAGGAGTACAGCATATCCCGGAAGACGTCATTCACGAACTCCTGGAACACCGCTGGGGCATTGCAGAGGCCGAAGGGCATGACCAAGTACTCGTAGTGACCGTCTCTGATGTTAAAGGCGGTCTTTCACTCATCACCGGAACGAATGCGGATCAACTTGTAGGCCCCACGAAGATCCAGTTTGGTGAAAATTCGAGCTCCTCTAAGCCGGTCAAAGAGTTCCGGGATCAATGGCAATGGATACTTGTTCTTGACCGTGATATCGTTCAGGCCTCGGGAGGACTTACGGATTAAACCTCTCGCAATGTTCTCCTGGATATACTCAGACATAGCTTGAGTTTCAGCAGGGGATAGCGGATATATTCTACCCCTGGGTGGCGTAGAACCAGGAATGAGGTCAATCGGACAGTCATATGGCCGATGGAGGGGCAGAGTCTCAGCCTCCTTCTTGTCAAAGACATCTGCAAAGGATCAGTAAGCCAGCGGCAGACCTGTAGGTGCCGGGGATGGACAGGCAGAGTTCATCGGATGGACGGGCAACAGGCACTTCTCCTGACAGGACGGTCCCCAACGGAGTATCTCGCCCGACCGCCAGTCCAGGGTTGGCTCATGAGTCCGTAGCCAAGGGAGACCTAGAAGAAGCGTGTGAGACATGGTAGACAAGACGAGGAAGGAGATCTTCTCCCGGTGCAGGGCTCCGATCTGCAGCTCGATGTCTTCGGTGGCCTGGGTAACGGTCTCCTGCATGGACGTACCATTGACCGAAACTATCGACCGAGGAGTCTCCAGGGATCTGACAGGAATCCAGTATTTTTTAACCGCCTCGAGTGTGATAAAATTCCCCTCCGCGCCAGAATCCAGAAAAGCCTCCTCAGAATAACGCTTGGCACCGAGATTCAATAACACGGACACGAGCAGGGGAGGAGAGGGATCACGTACACCTAGGGAGGCCTCTCCTACCAACACTAGGCGGAGAAGTTTCCCGGCTTCTTGGGGCAGGAACGAAGGAGGTGAGAGGAGCTCCTCTCTCTGGCTGATTCACGGACACGTTCCTGAAACCGCAGGTCAATGCGTGTCGCCAGAGAGATCAGATCCTCTAAAGATGTGGGAGTATCCCGACCTGCCAGTTCGTCTTTGATCCGACCGGACAGGCCACGCCAAAAGATCCCTATGAGAGCCTTGTTGTTCCAACCGAGTTCGGAGGACAAGGTACGAAAACGGATGGCATACTGTCCCACCGGTAGCGAACCCTGATGGAGGTTAAAGAGAGACTCGGTGGTAGAGGCCAGCTGACCCGGCTCGTCGAACACCTTGCGGAAGGTGTCCAAAAAGGTGGAAAGCTGAGAGACGAGTGGGTCATTGCGCTCCCAGAGGGGGTTCACCCATGCTAACGCCTCCCCCTCTAAGTGTGAATCAATAAAGGCAATTTGGGCGCTCTCAGTGGGATAGTGCTGCGGCAAAAGCTCAAAAGGTAACCGGCATTGGTTCAGAAATCCTCGACAAAACTTAGGGTCCCCGCTACATCGGGGTGGCTTGCCGAGGCGCGGCAGCGGGTGCGGGGCCGAGGACTGGGCAGAAACGGCTTGTATGGAAAGAAGCCGACTGTCTACCGACGCCATATAGTTGAGGATATGGACCTGGGTGTCGCGTTGCTGTGTGAGTTCTTGCTGGAGGCTGGCCAGCTGGGAATCATTCCCAGGGTCAGAGGACTGCATGGCCGACAAACGGGACTCCATGGATTTCAGAGAGGACATGATCCTGGTCTGACTCTCCCGTAGGAACACCAGTTCCTTTTGGACGGAGGCGGTGGTACCAGCGGGGTCCATGGCCTGATTATACTGTGACGACTCCTGGAGTGGACCCTCTGGGTCGTGGCACCAACCCTCCCAGGGCGAGCTGACCTAGTGAAGACCACCCCCTATACAGGGAGTGTCAGGGGCAAGCCCCAGGGGGTGAGGTACCACGACTGCTGGCACCAGGCGGCCGGCTCACAGGAGACACGAGTGGGTGAGTGTGTCTGCTGGAACTTGTATAGCATGGACACGGGAACACGTGGTATACAGAGACTTCGTACGTCCGGGTGTGAGTGAAGCAGGATGCGTGCAAGGAGCACGTCAGAGCACTGAGTCAGGCAGCAGGTGTGCCAGGAGGTGTAACAGAGTACAGGAGCAGGGTGTGTGCCAGAGGGCACAACTGAGCATAAGACAGAGTGCAGGATTGGAACGTGTGCCAGGAGGCACAACTGAGTAAGAGACAGAGTACAGGATCAGAGCATGTGCCAGGAGGCACAACTGAGTATAAGACAGAGCACAGGATCAGAGTGTGTGCCAGGAGGCACAACTAAGTACAAGACAGAGCACAGGGTCAGAGCGTGTGCCAGGAGACACAACTGAGTACAAGGCAGAGCACAGGTTCAGAGCGTGTGCCAAGAGGCACAACAGAGTGCAAGGCAGGGGACCCGAATACAGCGCACAGCCAGGCAGGGACACGGCAGACCAAGCCAGGAAGCACAACAATAATCAGGCACCTCCCCTAGGAAGAGGTAACCTGATATAGCACATGATCACGAGAGCTTCCGGGTCAAGTCCTCCAGTACCATAGAGAGGACTGACCTGGAGACCGAACTGAGAAAAGCGCGCAAGTGCAGACATAACATGAAGGAGACAGGGACCTAGGTACGAGAGGTGCGCGTGCGCACCCAGCGGGACCCCCGGAGTGACCGCGGCTCCGGAAGAGATGACTTCGGGGCCGAGGTCCCGCCCCCAGGTGAGCGCAGCGTGACAGTACCCCCCCCAAAATTAGAAAAATGTTGCCTCTGTCCAAATATATATGGACCTAACTGTAAGTGATATCTGTCTATAGCTGAATGTGTAGACACTAATATAAGGCCTGATCTGCCATGACGACCTACCGTCACCCCGAGATTGCTTCTCACTAATTGCATGCAAGGGACTGGACTAATTATTCCCACGGCTCACAATTACTAGTGGGCTGTGACATCTGGTTCATAAAATACTGAATTGTTCAGCATGAGCCATATTAGCACCAATCTCTTAGTTGTGCAACTTGTGTGTGTAACTTTTAGCACCTCATTGCAATGCATGTGGCTAAAAATCCTAAATGTAACAATTAGGTGGATCGTTCGCATATTTTGTTGCATATAATTTCAGATGTTTGGGATTTTTTAATAAGTTGTCCAGAAAAAAAACATTTAGCTTAGCAAGTCTGTATAACACCTCTGATAGGATAATGCCCTGAAATTCAGAACTACTGCACTACACCATTGTATGTAAAATTGCAAGATCAAAAATAAAAAACAATGCTTAAAATTAGTAGAAACACAAAATCTAAAGTTTTTATTGCCTCCCTTTTGCCATTTATTTATTCTACATGGTTAATGCAAAACCATGCATTGAGAGCAGCTTTGGGCACCCCTGGTCAAAATTACTGTTATTGTAAAAAGCTAAGCAAGTTGAAGATGAAGTGATCTCAATTATTATTATACATTTTTATAGCACCATTTTTTCCATGGCGCTTTACATGTGAAAAGGGGCAAATATACAAATATAGACAAGTACAATAAACATGAGCAATACAAGACACACACAAGTACAGAAGGAGAGAGCAAGGGCTCACAGTCTACAGGGGATGGGCGAGGATACACTAGGAAAGGGTAGAGCTGGTCGTGCTGTGGTTCAGTAGACTGAGGATCACTGCAGGTTGTAGGCTTGGTGGAAGAGGTGGGTCTTCAGGTTCTTTTTGAAGGTTTCCATGGTAGGCGAGAGTCTGATGTGTTGGGGTAGAGAGTTCCAGAGTATGGGGGAAGCACGGGAGGTCGTGTATGCGGTTGTGGGAAGAAGAGAAAAGAGAGGAGTAGAGAAGGAGATCTTGAGAGGTACAAAGGTTGCCTGTGGGTAAGTACCGGGAGACCATGTCACAGATGTATGGAGGAGACAGGTTGTGGATGGCTTTGTACTGTATGTCATAGTTAGGGTTTTGAACTGGAGCCTTTGGATGATAGGAAGCCAATGAAGGGCTTGGCAGAGAGGAGAGGCTGGGGAATAATGGTGAGACAGGTGGATTGGTTGGGCAGCAGAGTGCAAGATGGATTGGAGTGGTGCCAGAGTGCTAGAGGGGAGACCAGAGAGTAGGAGGTTGCAGTAGTCGAGGCGGTTGATGATAAGAGCATGAACTAGTGTTTTTGTGGTTTCATGGTCAAGGAATGCACGGATCCGGGAAATATTATTGAGTTTGAGATGGCAGGAGGAGGCAAGGGTTTGGATATGTGGCTTGAAAGAGAGGGTAGAGTCAAGGATCACTCCGAGGCACCGAGCATGCGGGACTGGGGAAAGTGAGCAGCCATTCACATTGATGGATAGGTCTGGTGGAGGGGTAGAGTGAGATTGGGGAAAGATTATGAATTTTGTTTTGTCCATGTTCAGTTTTAGAAAGCGAGCAGAGAAGAAAACTGAAATAGCAGACAGACATTGTGGGATTTTGGTAAGTAAGGACGTGAGGTCAGGTCCAGATAGGTAGATCTGCATGTCATCAGCGTAGAGATGATACTACAACCCATGGGATTCTATGAGCTGTCCCAGGCCGAAGGTGTAGATGGAGAAGAGTAGGGGTCCTAGAACTGAGCCTTGAGGAACACCGACAGACAGGGGGCGAGGTGAGGAGGTGGTGTGGGAGAGGGAGACACTGAATGTTTGGTCTGTTAGAAATGATGAGATCCAGGATAGGGCCAAACCTGTGATGCCAAGAGATGAGAGAATCTGTAGCAGCAGGGAATGGTCCACAGTGTCAAAGGCAGAAGACAGGTCCAGGAGAAGGAGGACAGAGTAGTGTCGCTTGCTCTTGGCGGTTAGTAGGTCATTGGTGACTTTAGTTAGGGCAGTTTCAGTTGAGTGATGCGGTCGGAAGCCTGATTGTAAGCGGTCAAAGAGGGAGCAGGAGGAGAGGTGGGAGGACAGTTCAAGATATACATGCTGTTCCAGTAGTTTTGAGGCATACGGGAGAAGAGATATCGGGCGATAGCTAAACACAGAGGATGGGTCAAGGAAGGTCTTTTTGAAGATGGTTGTGATCGAGGCATGTTTGAAGGATGAGGGGAACACACCATTTGTAAGTGAGAGGTTGAAGAGGTGTGTTAGAGAAGGGATGAAGACTGTGGTGAGGTTAGGGATGAGGTGGGATGGGAGCGGGTCAAGCGTGCAAGTGGTGAGGTGTGATCTTGATAGGAGGGTGGAGAGCTGATCTTCTGTCATGGTATAATGGTATATATATATACATATATATATATATTTTTTTTTTTTTGCCTAAAATACAAAGGAAATGTGTCATTTTTAACTTTTGCACTTTTACACATCATTTCATCTTCAACTTGCTTAACAATTCACAATAACAGTAATTTTGACCAGAGGTGCCCAAACTTTTATATTCTACTGTATAAGCTTATTGAGGCTGGTTCATACTTGCTCCAGATCTATGTGTGCACAAATAGTTAGGAAGAATTCTGCAAGTTAGGGCTCGTTCAGATGGTTGTATTTTTGGTCTGAATGCTGTCCGGGGAAAAAATGGACGACACTCGGATCGATGTTATTCAATAGGGCAGTGCAGATGAGTGATTTTTTTTCACTGACCGAATTTGTGCTAATTTCTTCCGAAAATCGGATGAGACTCACTCATTCAAATCCATGGGTACACAAATAAAATTAGATGCCATATAGAGACACAGTACAGTGTCCTATTTTTACGGATACATTGCAATTTTGTAACATAGGAAACTGTAAATGGTCGAGTAAATGATTTTATAGCTGTTGCTGTAGAAAAATAGATTGTATGCGGATGACAAGGGAAAAAAATTAATCCCACTTTCCTGGATGAAATTCTGAATGATTCTTTTTACATTCATGTGAACCTACCCTCATAGTGCCCGCATCTTAGGGAAAGCACACAGAAAAGATTATCAGTGTTGTAAACGGAAATCCAAACAATACATCTTATTAAATATTCTTGATAATATCATGGCTATCTGCTGTACAAAAGCTCTACTGTCTAACATTTCAATAATATACATTCTATTTAATTTTGGGGTGAATTATTGAGCTAAACAAAATATAGTTATCACATATGTTCTTCGGTTTAATTAATCAAAGTCTAGTTTACTTCATTTACTTGCTGACTTGGCACACTAATTACAACTAGGTTCTGTAGAGGCCTCTCTTGTGTAATACCATGGCCGGTCACTTCAGGTCATTGCCCATTACCGCTGCCATGGTTGTATCCTGACTATAGAAATATACATCTATATTTATTATTACAATTGTAGATTGTTTGCTCTCACGAGCAGGGTTGTCTTATTTTACTTTAATGATTGTGTTGATAATGTTGTTAAATATGACTTATGTTTTGAAACATTTAAACTGTAAAGTGCTGCGGAATATGTTGGCACTACATAAATAAAACTATTATTATTAGTACAGTAGTAGTAGTAGGAGACATTTATGCCAACTATAAAGCATCGCATATACTAAGCCATAGTATAGTCATATACAGCAAGAGTCCCCAGGCAGCATTATGAAAAGCTGCTGAGCCAGATAATAGTGAAAAAGTACAAATACATCGGTATCAAAAACAGAAGAAGAATGTGTGTTTCAGAAGACTTATTCTGGGAAATAAGGAAAAACATACTTAATGGGCAACAGAGGGAAAAAGAGAATATCTCATTCAGACAGACCCCTATAAACAGAAAATTTAGAACTCCACAGGTGTGTCTCTAATTAACTCAGATTTTGCGAGAAAACCAGAAGCTTCCAAACACACGACATCATCATATGGGTAGTCCAGAATTTTCTAAAGGCATAGTAATCTCAGTGTATGTAAACTTTTGACTTTGCAGTACCGTATACACTCGTGTGTATAAGCCGAGTTTTTCAGCAAATTTTTTTGTGCTGAAAATGCCCCTCTCGGCTTATACACGAGTCATTGTCCCAGAAAGATGGTGGGGGAGCGGCGGAGCAGCAGGTCATAGAGGCAGGAGCCTGCGGCTGTAACTGTGACCACTTCTAAAGAGAAATGAATAATCACTGTGCTGGCAGTGAATCTTCATTTCTCTTATAGCGTGCACAGTTACAGCCGCAGCCGCTTTCTTACAGCACACATCCTACTTACCTTCCCTGCACGCCCTCGCTGCATCTTGTTTATTCTGGAGCCAGCAGCTCTTCTGGCAAAGCGATCATGTGGCCCCACTCATTAAGGTGGAGTGAATATTCATTACCTTAATGAGCGGAGCCCCATGATTGCTCAGCCAGAAGAGCTGCTGGCACCGAACGAGATGCAGCGAGGGTGCGCAGGGAAGGTAAGTAGGATGTGTTTTTTTTATAGGAACCATGCATAGAATGATAGGAGATAAGGAGCCATGCATACAAGGACAGGTATGGGGTATCAAGAACCCTGCTGCAAATTTACAGCAGGAGTCTGTGCACAAGATACAGAAGGACAGGGGTTGAAAGGGGAGCGCTGTGGTGAGATTACCTGGTGGAGCACAGGACCTGAAACACATGACCACCAGGGGGGAGGAGCCAGACGCCGAGTAACGGCGGTGTCCGGAGAAACCGGAGAGTAGTCAGAACGTGCGTAAGTCAAGCCAGGAGGTCGATGAAGTGCCAAAGAGTAAGTGCTGAGATTTGTCAGGACATAGTAGAAGGTCAGGTTGCCAAAGATAGCGGTGCAGTACAAATGGGGCAGACAGGAGATTAGTAAGAGTAGCAAGCCGAAGGTCAGAGCCAGAAACAGACAGTAAGCACAGAATCACAAAGCATTGCACAGAATGAGAAAATGGACCGGATCATACACGAGAAGGCAAACAGACTACACAGTATGCAAGCACACCAGGGGGTCAGACACACAGCCAGAACAGATGTATCACTGACAAGATCCCCAAATGAAGGCGGCTAAATATAGCCCTCCCCAAACCAAAAGGAGGCCATACAAAATTAACCCTGAGAGGTCAGGGAAGGAACCCTGTCTACAACCATGACACAGGGTAGCCATGCATACTAGGATAAGGACAGGTTAGCCAGGCATACAAGGACAGGGACGATGAGCCATGCATACAAGGCCTGGGACGGGGAGCCATGCATACAAGGACAGGGAAGGTGGAGCCATACATACAAGGACAGGTACAGTGGAGCCATGCATACAAGGAAAGGGACAGTGAAGCCATGCATATTGTACAAGGACAGAGACGGGGAGCCATGCATGCAAGGACAGGGTTGGTGGAACCATGCATACAAGGACAGGGACGGTGGAACCATGCATACAAGGACAGGGACAGGGGAGACATTCATACAAGGACAGGGACAGGGGAGCCATACATACCAGGATAGGGATGAGGGGACAATGCATACCTGGCTTATTCTCGAGTCAATAAGTTTCCCAGTTTTTCATGGCAAAATTAGGTGCCTCAGCTTATACTCGGGTCGGTTTATACTTGAGTATATACGGTAAGTAGAGATGAGCGACTTTGCCTTTTTTAGGGTCGAGTCGGGTTTCATGAAACCCGACTTTCTCAAAAGTCGAGTCGAATGAAATCGGCCGACTATAGGGAAAAGTCGGGGTCCGACTGAAACACGAAACCCAATGCAAGTCAATGGGGAAGCAAAGTCGACAGGGAGTGGAGGACAGTAAATACACCCACAGTGCCCATTTCAATGCCAACAACATCAATTCTTATTACTTAATCTTGTCAACCTTAATTTACTTCATAATAATAGTTGCGCATTGAAAACTGGGGGTTATTTGGCTGAAGTTGTGGGGGGGTAGGGCTGGCTCCAGGTTTTCGTGTGCACCGGGCCAAAGAGTGTCAGTGTGCCCCTTTAACATATACCACAACTCATGATGCTCTGATACAGCAGAGAAATATTGGTATAGTACAATAAAAAATACTTCACTTCTTACATTTCATGACTGATATCTATTTTAAATTCTACAGTAGCTCAAAAAACGGACAGTATATTAATCCATACAGTATTATGGCCACCACATAGTGCGCCATTCAGAATAATGAGCCCCATATATTTCTCCATACAGAATAATTGGTCCCATATAATGTTTCATACAGTATATGATGAGCTCCACATAATGCTACAGTATATGTTGGTCCCCATGGATGATGCTCCATTGTGTTATGGGCCCAAATAATGCTCCTTATATAATGGGCCCCATTTCCAATGCTCCAGTGTATAATGGGCCCCATAAATGCTGCTCCAGTGTCTGATGTCCCCCATTTGGAATGCTCCAGTATATGACGTGCCTCATGGATGAAGCTCTAGTGCATGATGGGCCCAAATAGTGCTCCATATATAATCTGCCCCATTTAGAATGCTCCAGTCTATGATGGGCCCCATGGATGATGCTCCATTGTGTTATGGGCCCAAATAATGCTCCATATATAATGGGCACCATTTCTAATGCTCCAGTGTATAATGGGCCCTGCAAATGCTGATCCAGTGTCTGATGTCCCCCATTTGGAATGCTCCAGTATATGATGGGCCTCATGGATGATGCTCCAGTGTATGATGGGCCCAAATAATGCCCCATATATAATGGGCACCATTTCTAATGCTCCAGTGTATAATGGGCCCCGTAAATGCTGCTCCAGTGTCTGATGTCCCCCATTTGGAATGCTCCAGTATATGATGTGCCTCATGGATGATGCTCTAGTGTATGATGGGCCCAAATAATGCTCCATATATAATCTGCCCCATATAGAATACTCCAGTCTATGATGGGCCCCATGGAAGATGCTCCATTGTGTTATGGGCGCAAATAATGCTCCATATATAATGGACACCATTTCTAATGCTCCAGTGTATAATGGGCCCTGTAAATGCTGATCCAGTGTCTGATGTCCCCCATTTGTAATGCTCCAGTATATGATGGGCCTCATGGATGATGCTGCAGTGTATGATGGGCCCAAATAATGCTCCATATATAATGGGCACCATTTCTAATGCTCCAGTGTATAATGGGCCCTGTAAATGCTGCTCCAGTGTCTGATGTCCCCCATCTGGAATGCTCCAGTATATGATGGGCCTCATAGATGATGCTCCAGTGTATGATGGGCCCAAATAATGCTCCATATATAATGGGCACCATTTCTAATGCTCCACTGTATAATGGGCCCCGTAAATGCTGATCCAGTGTCTGATGTCCCCCATTTGGAATGCTCCAGTATATGATGGACCTCATGGATGATGCTCCAGTGTATGATGGGCGCAAATAATGCTCCATATATAATCTGGCCCATTTAGAATGCTCCAGTATATGATGGGCCCCATGGATGATGCTCCAGTGTATGATGGGCCCCATATCTCATTCTCCAGTGTCTAGTGCTCCCCAAAAATTGCTCCCAACCTTTAAAAAAATTAAATACCTCTTCTCGCTGGGCACTGCTCTACTATGGACTCCTCAGCATCACCATCTTCCAGCTCTCTGCACTTGTACTGTTTAGGCAGAGGGCATACAGACGTGATGTCATTGCTCTCTCTGACCTGAATGTCACTGTCAGGAAACGCAGAAGACGTGACGGCGGTGGAGCAGGGAGTGGTAAGTATTGCAAGTGCTGTGGCCCTGAGCAAGCAGGGGGGTCCACTCGTGGGTGATAGCACTGGCACAGGGCCCCTCATAGTATGCCGGTGTCACGTCTCCGTCAGATTTGGGGCCTGCTGTTCCGGTCGCAGCCACTAGGAGGCGCCGGACCGCCACTTCGCCGTCAGAGTCGGGGACGGCTGTTCCTGCCTTGGCCACTGGGAGGCGCCGTGGTTCTATTACGTCGCCGTCAGACTCAGGGCCTATGGTCCCAGCTTTAGCCACTAGGAGGCGTCGGTCTGTCACGTCACCGTCAAACTCTGGGACGGCTGTTCCTGCCTCGGCCACTAGGAGGCGTCGGACCGCCACTTCACCGTCAAACTCTGGGACGGCTGTTCCTGCCTCGGCCACTGGGAGGCGCCGTGGTTCGCCCGTGAGTTATGGTGGTGACAGAGAAGTGGCTCCTGCGCAGGCATCTGGTGGGTGCAGGCTCCGCCCCTCTGTCAGTCGTCAGGGGGTTACTGCATCACCATCTAACCTGGTCCTGGGGGCGGCCCTAATGACATCACCAGTCCAGGAACCTGTGAGGGATGACCTGATCCCTCAAATACCTTGGGACTGGTCTTGCAAGCCGCCGGATATATTCTTGGTTCCCCTGTGTGCTACTTAGTGATTGATTTCTGTTTGACTCTGACCTCAGCCTGGATTTCTGACCCCTCTATTGCCTGACGATTTTGTACTTCTGCTACTCTCCTGGTTTGTGACCTTGGCCTGGATATTCTGACTCTGCTACTTCCTAACGATTCTGTAACTCTGCCGCCCTCCTAGTTTTTGACTCTGACCTTGGCTTGAATTTGACTCTGCTATTGCCTGCCATTTTTGTACTTCCCTCTGACGACCGTCCTGCTCTGGCCGCTGCTCAAATTCAGACAGCTACCTCCTGGGCTCTGTTGTAAATCCAGATCCCTGTATAGGGGTAAAGGGTATCAGTGTTTCTTGCGGTGTTGTCTGGCTGCAGCCCAGAACCGCAGACGGACGTTACAGCCGGTGTGTCTGACGGCGAGTGGGCCCTCCCACCGGCAGAGACACTTTTGCATACTATGAGTGGCCCTGTGCCAGGGCCGTCGCCCACGAGTATGCCCCCCCACCTGCTCAAGGAACCGGCACTTTCATCTGCACCTTCCTCTGTGTCACTGTGTAAGGTGGTATAGTATGCAGGAAGGGGCTCCTGAGTTTCATCAGGGTCAGATTCTGGCTCTGTAAAGTGTGAGGAGAATGTAGTGCTGTGGGTGAATGTACCAGCAGAATCATCTAGCAGTGGCTGTGCATCAGTGCACTCCATCTCTGATTCATGTTGGACTGGGGAATTCAGGATTTGACTTGATAATCCAGGCATGGTATGTGAAAAGAGCTCCATGGAGTAATCTAAAGTGTGTGCTGCGGCATCCTTCACTTTTGGTGGGGATGAAGGACACAAGGAAAGGGGTTGTTCCTGACCAGAAGCCTGCACTGACGACTCAGTGCTTTCACTTTTTGCAACTTCAGAAGAGGAGGCGATCAAGCTGGAGGCTGTTTCATCAATGTAAGCCAAAACCAGTTCCTGATGTTCCGGCTTTAAAAGTGGTTTACCTACTCCCAGAAAAGGGAGCCTTCCAGGCCTTCTGGAGCCAGACCATGCCGCAGTCTCAACACCTCCTGCCTTAGCTGCTATTGTGCTTTTGGCACTACCAGCAGATGCACCACCACCACCATCAGTACCAGCTGGCCCCCCATGCCCACATCCGCGGCTTCTTCCACCATACGTCCTAATTTTTGTGAAAATGTACCCAAAATACCAGCAGATATATGGTACTGTATCAGAAGCATACAGCTGTATACAGTCTAGGGATAATTGTAAATCTCCATATATATTTCATGAGTCAGACACAGACGCTCACAGGCTCAGTATGAATTAGACAATACTATAAAAATTTGAAAAAGGGTACAGTATCACCAGATACAAGGTATAAATAGTATAGTTTAAACATTCTAAATCTCCGTATATATTTCATGAAGCAGACACAGATGCTCATTGGCTCAGTATGGATTAGACAATAATGTAAAAAGTTGAAAAAGGGTACAGTATCACCAGATGCAAGGTATATATAGTATAGTTTAAACATTCTAAATCTCCACATAAATTTCAGGAGGCAGACACAGACGCTCTCAGGCTCAGTATGGATTCAAAAAGAATATAGAAAGTTGAGAAAAGGTACAGTAACACCAGATACCAGGTATATATAGCATAGTTTAAACATTCTAAATCTCTGTATAAATTTCATGAGTCAGACACAGACGCTCTCAGGCCCAGAATGGATTCGACCAGAATATTGAAAGCTAAGAAAGGGTACAGTAACACCAGATACCAGGTATATATAGTATAGTTTAAACATACTAAATCTCTGTATATTTTTCAGTAAGCAGACACAGACGCTCTCAGCCTCAGTATGGATTACATCACATTATAAAAAGTCATAAAAGGGTAATGGATCAGAAGCGTACAGCTTTATACAGTGTAGGGGTCATTGTAAATCTGCGTATATATTTTCAGTCAGAAACAGACTCTCACTGGCTCTGTATGCATTAGACCAGAATATAAAAAGCAGTAAAAAAATGGGTAATGTATCAATGTATAGTGACATTTTTCACACCTGCGACATTGAGCCTGTGGCATAGCAGTGTGATATTAACTGGGCCTCACACAATCCAACAGTGTCCACAAGTGTGTTCAGAAATTCTACGTCTCCCCTGTCCTATATACACCTTGTACCTTGTTTTACATTACTATATAGTTTGTGGGATTTTGTGTACATTTTTTCCAAAAATGAGGAAGGTTTGTGGAAGAGGCCATGGAATTGGGCGGGGGTTGCCAGCTGGTAATGATGGTGTTGGTGGTGGATCTGATGGTAGTGGCAAAAGCAAAATAGGACCGAATGCAGGAGGTGTTGAGCCTGCGTCATCGTCTGGCTCCACAAGGCCTTGAAAGCTTAGTTTTCTAGGAGTTGGCAAACTGCTTTTAAAGCCAGAGCTTCAGGAAAATTTTTTGGCTTACATTGCTGACTCAGCCTCCAGCTCTATCGCCTCCTCTTCTGAAGTTGTAAAAAATAAAAGCCCCGAGTCGTCATTTGAGGGTCATGTTCATGAACCACACCTTTCCTTGTGCCCTTCACCCCAACCAAGATAGAAGGATGACGCAGGCCATACAACTGACTACTCCATGGAGCTGTTTTCACATACCATGCCTGGGTTATCAAGTGAAATGGTGAATTACCCAGGCCAAGATGAATCTGACATGGAGTGCCAGCCACTGATAGATGATTCTGCTGGTACATTCAGTCAGAGCACTACATTGTCCTCGCAGTGTAATTAGCCAGATTCTGACCCTGATGAGACTCAGTTGCCCCTTCCCGCATACTAGACCACCATACACGGTGACACAGAGGAAGGTGCACATGACATTGAAGAGGAGGTGATGGATGACCCAGTTGTTGACCCAGATTGGCATCCATTGGGGGAAGAGGGTGCTGCTTCCAATAGCTCAGATGAGGAGGAGGAGCATCCACAGCAGACATCGACATCGCAACAGCTGTTATCTGGCAGGCCCGGAGCACTCCAAAGACAGGTTCCAAAAATCAAAAGAGTTGCTGGACAGCTTGTCCAGACTGTCAAAATAGCACAGCGTGCTAGGCTGCAAAATGTCTTCCAAAGTAGGAAGAGTGCAGTGTGGCACTTTTTTGAACAAAATCCTCATGATCAGGCCAAGGTTATCTGTAAGAAGTGCGCAAAGACCTTTAGCCGAGGGAAAAATCTGAAAAATTTGAATACCAGTTGCATGCTTAGACATTTAACCAGCATGCATTTGCAAGCGTGGACACAACACCAAACCTCAAGTACCACATGTGCAGCTGATCACAAAGAAGGTAGTCAGCAACGCTACATTGTTTCCCCCACTGTAAGCCCACCGGTTAGCACAGCAGCAAATGTTGAGGTGTCGTTGCAAGGCCAAAGCAGTCAGGGAATCCCACTGTTATATCAACGAAAGACTGAATATAGGCCATCAGAAAGAACACCAGCTCCATCACCATCATCAACCCTCTCTCAGTCCGCCCTGTCCACCGCTAGTTCCACCATATGCAGCTCTCAAGTCCAGCTCACCCTCCCAGAGACTATGAGTAGGTCAAGAAAGTACTCAGTCTCTCATCCGCGTACACTGGGTTTGAACGCCCACATTGCCAAACTAATCTCGTTAGAGATGATGCCCTATCAGTTGGTGGAAAGCGCAGCTTTCCGCCAACTCATGGCCTATGCAGTACCACGCTATGACCTACCCAGTCGCCACTTCTTCTCTCGCAAAGCCATCCCAGCCCTCCACCATCATGTGAAAGACCGCATTGTCCATGCACTCAAGCAGTCAGTGAGTGGAAAGGTGCACCTCACAACAGATGCATGGTCCAGTCGGCATGGCCAGGGCCGTTACGTGTCCATCACTGCGCACTGGGTTAATGTGGTGGATGCAGGGTCCACAGGGGACAGCGGTGGTGGGACAGTGCTGCCTAGCCCACGGTATAGGAAACAGTTGGCTGTAGGCGTTCGACCCTCCTCCTCCTGCTCCTCCAGAAGCGAAAGCTCGCCCACAGAGCGCAGTCGTATGAGTCCTCCATCTGCAGCTGCCACTGTTGCACACGAGGTGTCCCCCTATCGAGCAGCTAGTCGAAAGCGTCAGCAGGCTGTGTTGCAGATGATGTGTTTGGGTGACAGACACACCGCGGAGGTGCTGGCCGAGTACTTTCAGCGACAAACTGAGTCATGGCTGGGCAGTATACATCTTGAGGCAGGCAAGGTAGTTAGTGATAACGGCCTTAATTTTGTGGCAGCCACAGCCCTTTCAAAACTCAGCCACATGCCTTGCTTGGCTCACACCTTGAAACTGGTGGTACAGTGCTTCCTCAACAATTATCCGGAGTTAACAGCCCTGCTCCAGAATGTGCGAAGAATGTGCGTGCACATCCGCCGGTCACCTGTACACTCCATTCGTATACAGAAGCTGCAGCGATTGCTCCACTTTCCCAACCACCGCCTCATTATCGACATTGCAACAAGGTGGAACTCCACCCTGCACATGGTTGAGCGGCTGTGCGGACAGAGGCAGGCCATAATGCATTTGTGGGAGGATACACGGCCAGGCACTTTGAGAGCAGACATGGAGTTGACAGGTGTGCAGTGGTCGAAGCTGAAAGACCTCTGTAAAGTCCTTCAGTGTTTTGAGGAATGCACACGGCTGGTAAGTGCAGACGACGCCATCCTAAGTATGAGAACATCATGCCACACGAGAACCTTGACCTAATATTGGCTAATAAACAAGCAACTCTGGTAAACCGGTTGGTTGAGGCATTCCCAGCACACAGCAGCGGTGATGGTTCTCACACGAGCCGTACGGGCCGGGGTCAGCTTGGCAGAGGTGTTCGTGGTGCACACAGCAGAAGTGGCGTTGGAGACAGGGGTTTCATGACAATGTTGTGGACTGATTTTTCAAGTACCGCTCACACAACTGGTAATACTGCATCGATGGAAAGTGACAGGAGACAGCAGTTGTCAACTATGGTTACAAACTACTTTTCCTCCCATATTGATGTTCTCCCGCACAGGTCATTCCCCTTTGACTATTGGGCTGCTAAACTCGACACCTGGCCTGAATTGGCACAATATGCCTTACAGGAGCTCGCTTGCCCAGCTGCAAGTGTGCTATCGGAAAGAGTCTTCAGTGCAGCTGGATCAATCCTGACAGGAAAAAGGACCCGTAGGTCAACCCAAAATGTGGATGATCTAACCTTCATTAAAATGAACCATGCATGGGTTTCCAAGGATTTTATCCCACCTTCCCCTGATGACACATAGGGTGACAGAAAAATGGCTTGCTTTGGTCCTCCTCTTCCTGGGACTTGAACAATTTCGCCTTTTGCATCAGCTGAATGTCCAACATCAACATATGCCACTTTCTAAAACTCCCTAACTGTGCTGCCTCCCCCCCCATGGTCGGGGTCACCACCTAGCGCACGAAACCGTGCGAGTGCCGTTGCCCTGGACAGGTGGGTAGGCCGACTCTTGGGCGCGGGCACTGACACAGGGTCCCTCATAGTGCAATCAAGTGTCTCTGACGGTGGTGGTGCACACCCGCCGTCAGACACACCGTCGTACTATGAGGGGCCCAGTGCCAGTACCGACGCCCACGAGTGGGCCCCCCTTGCTTGGGCAGGGCCCCAGCATTTGCAATCTTTACCTCTCCCTGCTCCTCCGCTGTGTAGTCTGGGCCGTCAAATCCATACTGGGCCTGACACAGTCTGAGCCTGCCTCCTGATCTATAGACATATATTTTGAATGTGTACACTATGCTATCCATACATGTTATCCGGGGATACGGTACCCTTTCTCACCTTTGTGCAATCACGTGTAATCCATACTGGGCCTGACACCGTCTGAGCCTGCCTCCTGATCTATAGACATATATTTTGAATGTGTACACTATGCTATCCATACATGTTATCCGGGGATACGGTACCCTTTCTCACCTTTGTGCAATCACGTGTAATCCATACTGGGCCTGACACCGTTTGAGCCTGCCTCCTGATCTATAGACATATATTTTGAATGTGTACACTATGCTATCCATACATGTTATCCGGTGATACGGTACCCTTTCTCACCTTTGTGCAATCACGTGTAATCCATACTGGGCCTGACACTGCACTTACTGGGAAATCATCGTTCGCGGGTAATAATTGTAATCCCAGATCCCCATCACTAACGTTGTTCAGCGGGTTATCTGCACCTGTAAGCGACAAACGCTGGCCTTTTCAGTGTAGCGCACATGCAGCCACGGACATGTAAGGGCATGACACACCAGTTATTGGCCAATCTCACATGCCAGAGCCTCGCGTGTCCCTCTAGTAAGCCGTACTCGGACTGCGGGGCATGACGGAGTCTCGTTCGTTAACGGAATTAAGCTTGCAATGTGTGCATCTTTTTTGTTGCTGGATGGTTGAGGTTGCCCGTGTTGAGTCAAATTACGCCGTAGGCTCCACTCCTGGTGGTGCCCTTCTGGACATTCCTTTAAGGTTCAGCTTTGCAACCATACTGCCCACGTAAAACAAACACTTTGCCTTCATGAACGCTGTTTGGAGGGTCGTGACTCGTGGGAATAACGCCGCCCAATCAGTTAACCTGCTAGAGAGATCCTTCGTTGCTCCCAAGCATGACATCACACTCCCTAGGAGGAAGGTAATGCCACTGTGGCGACCGTACTCCTGGGGGCGACACAAGTGCACTGATGCCCAGCCACTGCTCGATGAATCTGCTGGTACATTGACCCAGACCACTACATCCCTCTCGCATGCTACACGGCCTGAATCTGACCCTGATGAAACTCAGGTTACCCTTCCCATATACAGTTCCATCTTACACGGTGACAAAGAGGAAGCTGCAGATGAAAGTGCAGGTTCGGCCCACCCGCCATCAGACACACCACCGTACCATCAGGGGCCCTGTGCCAGTGCCGTCGCCAACGAGCGGGCCCCCCCCTGCTTGCTCAGGATCACAGCACTTGCAAGGTTGAAATACTGTGCAGTGAGATGGAAGATGGGGATGACGAGGAGTCCAGACTAGTACAGGGATTCCCTAGCGAGGAGACTTATTTCATTGTTTTCAATGTTGGGACAGCAATTTTTGGGGAGCACTATACTCTGGAGAATGATAGATGGGGCCCACCATACACTGGAACATTCCAAAGGTGGACATCAGACACTGGAGCAGCATTTACAGGGCCCATTATACACTAGAGCATTAGAAATGGGGCCCATTATGTTTGGAGCATTATTTGGGCCCATAAGACAGTGGAGCTTCATCCATGGGGACCAACATATACTGTAGCATTATGTGGAGCTCATCATATACTGTTTCAAACATTATATGGGACCAATGATTCTGTATGGAAAAATAGATGGGCCTCGTCATGAGATGTAAAAAGTGAAGTATTTTTCATTGTACTATACCGCTATTTCTCTGCCGTATCGGAGCATCATGAGTTGTGGTATGTGTTAAAGGGGCGCTCTTTCGCCCAGGGCACATGAAAACCTGGAGCCAGCCCTACCCCCCCACAACTTTAGCCAAATAACCCCCATTTTTCAGTGCATAACTAGTATTATGAAGTTAATTAAGGTTGACAAGCTTAAGTAAGAAGAATTGATGCTTTTGGCATTCAAATGGGCACTGTAGGTGTGTTTCCTGTCCTCCTCTCACTGCCAACTTTAATTCCCCATTGACTTACATTGGGTTTCGGTCGGACCCCCGACTTTTCCCTATAGTCGGCCGATTTTGCTCGACCCGACTTTTGGAAAAGTCGGGTTTCATGAAACGAAACTCGACCCTAAAAAAGCAAAAGTTGCTCAACTCTATTCAAAGGGGAATGACCTGTGAGGGAGAACGTCAGTATCGGAGGAGAAATAGTTTGTAACCATAGTTGACAACTGCTGTCTCCTGTCACTTGCAATCGATTCAGTATTACCAGTCGGGTGAGCGGTACTTGAGAAATCAGTCCACATGGTCATGAAACTCCTGTCTCCAACGACACTTCGGCTGTGTGTACCATGAACACCTCTTCCATTTTGCCCTCTACGGCTCGTGGGAGAACCAGCACCGCTGCTGTGTGCTGGGAATGCCTCCAACAAACGGTTTACCAGAGTTGCTTGTTAGCCAATATAATCTCTAGGTTCTCCTGTGGCATGATGTTCTGTAATTTGCCTTTATAGCGTGGATCCAGGATGCTGGCCAACCAGTAGTCGTCATCCTTCATCATTTTGGCAATGCGGGGGTCCCTTTTTAAGATCCACAAGGCATAATCACACATGTGGGCCAATGTTCCAGGTGTCAATGATGCACTGCCAGTGCTGGGTGGAGGAGCACTTTCTTGGAAATCCACATCCCTCCAATCACGCACAAACCCTGGACCTGACCTTGGCACGCCAACATTTTCTCTTGCCCCTGAGAAGCATCCTCCTCCCCAAAATAATCATCCCCCTCATCCTCCTCTTCCTCTTCTTCCTCCACCTCGTCCAAGTCAGTTGCCCTCGCTGACAATGGCTGACTGTCATCAAAGCTTCCCTCCTCTTCTTCCTCATCCTCTGCTGCAGACGCCTGATCCTTAATGTGCGTCATAGTTTGCATGAGCAGACACATAAGTGGTATGCTCATGCTTATGATGATGTCGTCTGCGCTTACCAGCCATGTGCATTCCTCAAAACACTTAAGGACTTTACAGAGGTCTTTCAGCTTTGACCACTGCACACCTGACAACTCCATGTCTGCGCTCAAACTGCCTGCCTGTGTATCCTCCCACAAATGCTTTACAGCCTGCCTCTGTTCGCACAGCCTCTCAACCATGTGCATGGTGTAGTTCCACCTTGTTGCATCGTCTAGGATTAGGCGGTGCTTGGGGAGGTGGAGCGATCGCTGCAGCTTCTGCATACGACTGGAGAGTACGGGCGAGCGACGGATGTGCGAGCACAGTCTTCGCACCTTATTGAGCAGGGCTGTTAACTCTGGATAATTATTTAGGAAGCACTGCACCACCAGGTTCAAGGTGTGAGTCAGGCAAGGTATGTGTCTGAGTTTTGCAAGGGCTATGGCTGCCACAAAATTCCGGCCGTTACCTTGTCTGGCTGAAGATGTAGACTGCACAACCATGACTCAGTTTGTTGATGCAAGTAGTCATCCATTACCTCCACGGTGTGTCTTTTGTCAGCCAAAGACATCATCTTTAAAACAGCCTGCTGCCTCTTACCACTAGCTGTTCGATAGTGGGACACCTCGTGTGCAACACTGGCAGCTGCGGATGGAGTGCTCACGCGACTGCGCTCTGTGGACGGGCTTTTGCTTCTGGAGGAGGAGGGTCGAATGCCTACAGCCAACTGTTTCCTATACTGTGGGCTAGGCAGCACTGTTCCACCGCCGCTGTCCCCTGTGGAGCCTTCATCCACCACATTAACCCATTGCGCAGTGATGGACACGTAACGGCCCTGGCCATGCCTAATGGCCCATGCATCTGTTGTGAGGTGCACCTTTCCACTCACTGATTGTTTGAGTGCATGGACAATGCGGTCCTTCACATGCAGGTGGAGGGCAGGGATGGCTTTTCTAGAAAGAAGTGCCGAATGGGTAGGTCAAAACGTGGGACAGCGTAGGCCATGAGCTCTCGGAACGCTTCGCTTTCAATCAAACAGAAGGACATCATCTCTAATGAGATCAGTTTGGCAATGTAGCCGTTCAAAGCCAGTGTACGCGGATGAGAGGATGAGTACTTTCTTGTCCTACTCAGAGTGTCTGGTAGGGTGAGCTGGACTAGAGAGCTGCATATGGGGGAACTAGCGGTGGACCTGCCGGACTGTTAGGGGGTTGGTGATGGTGGTGGTGGTGATGGCCTAGATTCAGTCTTTTGTTGCAAAAACATTGTGATTCCCTGACTGCTTTTGCCTTGCGACCACACCTCAACATTTCTTGCTGGTGGTGTGCTTATCAGTAGGCTTTCAGTGGGGGAAGCGATGGAGCGTTGCTGGCTACCTTCCCTTGGAACAGGTGCACATGTGCTACCTGAGGTTTTGTAGTCCATCCACGCTTGCAAGTGCATGGTGGTTAAATGTCTAAGCATGCAACTAGTGTTTAAATTTCGGAGATTTTTACCTCTGCTGAAGGTCCTTCCGCACTTCTTACAGATAACCTTTGCCTCATCAATAGTATTTTGGTCAAAAAAGTACCACACTGCACTCTTCCTACTATGGTATAAATTTTCAGGGCTTGCACGCTGTGTAAATTTGACCGTCTGGCCAAGCTGTCCTGCAACTCTTTGTTTTTTTAATAAGTTTTGGTACAGCTACGAGCCTGCCAGATAACCGCTGCTGCAATGTCGATACCTGCTGCGGATCCTTCTCTTCTTCTGAGTTATTGCCAGCGGCACCCTCTTCCCCCAATGGATGCCAATCCGGGTCAACAACTGAGTCATCCATCACCTCCTCTTCAATTTCATCTGCACCTTCCTCTGTGTCACAGTGTAAAGTGGTATAGTATGCGGGAAGGGGCACCTGAGTTTCATCAGGGTCTGATTCAGGCTGCAAGGCAAATGTATTGCTCTGGGTCAATGTACCAGCAGAATCATCTAGCAGTGGCTGTGAAATCAGTGCACTCCATGTCAGATTCATCTTGTACTGGGGAATTCAGGATTTGACTTGATAACCCTGGCATGGTATGTGAAAAGAGCTCCATGGAGTAATCTGAAGTGTGGGCTGCCGCATCCTTAACTTTTGGTGTGGGTGAAGGACACAATGAATGGTGTTGTTCCTGACCAGAAGCCTGCACTGACGACTCAGTGCTTGCAGTTTTTGAAACTTCAGAAGAGGAGGCAATAGAGCTGGAGGCTGTTTCGGCAATGTAAGCCAAAACCAGTTCCTGATGCTCCAGCTTTAAAAGTGGTTTACCTACTCCCAGAAAAGGGAACCTTAAAGGCCTTCTAGTGCCAGACGATGATGCAGGCTCAACACCTCCTGCCTTAGCTGCTATTGTGCTTTTGCCATAACCAGCAGATGCACCACCACCACCATCAGTACTTGCTGCGCCCCCCCGCCCACGTACGCGGTTTCTTCCACCATACTTCCTCATGTTTGGGAAAATGTACCAAAAATACCAGCAGATATATGGTACTGTATGAGGAGCGTACAGCTGTCTAAGGTGTATGGAAAAATGTATATCTCCGTATATTTGTTTCCTGAATCACACACAGACGCTGTCATGATCCATGCTGGATCAGGACTAATAAAAAGCACAGGTAACCTTTTTTTTCTAAGCTGTGCTTAAGGTTGGTTTTTGCCCCCGGTGGCCATTAGGATTGTAGTGTCGTTTGTTCTAAGTTTGCCCCCGGTGGTGGTGAGCGTCATTGCATTCTAGTTTCTTTAGTTAAGTGCACATGATTATAATGCAGGTGTGATTGCTGGCTCTGCTTTAAAAGAGTCACAGGTGTTGCAATCAGTGTTGGTGATAGTGTTCATTTCAACCATCCTTGGTGGAGGAAGGAGCTGGAGAGCATTCCTTGCAGCACTGTCTTAGCCCTGGTGTGGAAGGAGGCATAGGGGATTTCCTTGTAGCTCTGACAGAGCTTGGTGGCAGCGATTCAGGAGGACAGCTGCATTCTGGTGGTGGACTCTGTTGCCAGGAGCAAGTGCAACAGAGTAAAGCTAAGTGTGTTTCCCCCGTTTGTGTTTTTCCTTAGTGTGTATTAGTACAGCGGTGGGGCCAGTGCCTGCACCACCCAGCTCCCTAGCAAGGGATAGGTGTAGGGTGTGCTATGGCAACAGGTTCCTGATTGGCGCCTGGTGCAGAACCGGCATAGGGAATGTTAGGAGCGTTAGGGACACTGACTCAGGGGAATGCAGGAGGTCTCCACGTCCCCTGTCCCTATCGCAGGGCCCACCATTGTAACTGTTTCCCTTCCCCTTGTCTTGTTGTTTTAGCTACCGGCCTGCAAGCCGTGTCACACAGGACAGTATCACGTGCCATGTCTTGTTGTTTTAGTTACCGGCCTGTTGGTCGCGTCACACAGGACGGGTCCACGTAACAGACACTCTGCCAGTATGTATTTGACCATAATACAACCAGCAGATATACGGTACTGTATGAGAAGCGGACAGCTCTATACGGTGTATGGAAAAATGGAAATGTCTGTATATGTCTTTCCGGAGTCTCACACACACACGCTGTCTCTGTATAGATATGACACTAATCCAAACAGCAGATATACGATACTGTTTGAGAAGTGGACAGCTCTATACGGTGTATGGAAAAATGGAAATGTCCGTAGATGTATTTCCGGAGTCTCACACACACACGCTGTCTCTGTATAGATGTGACCGTAATGCGAACAGCAGATATATGATACTGTTTGAGAAGCGGACAGCTCTATATGGTGTATGGAAAAATGGAAATGTCCATATGTCTTTCCGGAGTCTCACACACACACGCTGTCTCTGTATAGATGTGACACTAATCTAAACAGCAGATATATACGATGCTGTTTAAGAAGCGGACAGCTCTATACGGTGCATGGAAAATTGGAAATGTCCGTATATGTATTTCCGGAGTCTCACACACACACGCTGTCTCTGTATAGATGTGACCGTAATGCGAACAGCAGATGTACGATACTGTTTGAGAAGCGGACAGCTCAATACGGTGTATGGAGAAATGGAAATGTCCGTATATGTATTTACGGAGTCTCACACACACACGCTGACTCTGTATAGATGTGATCGTAATGCGAAGAGCAGATATACGATACTGTTTGAGAAGCGGACAGCTCAATATGGTGTATGGAAAAATGGAAATGTCCGTAGATGTATTTCCGGAGTCTCACACACACACGCTGTCTCTATATAGATGTGACCGTAATGCGAACAGCAGATATATGATACTGTTTGAGAAGCGGACAGCTCTATATGGTGTATGGAAAAATGGAAATGTCCATATGTCTTTCCGGAGTCTCACACACACACACTGTCTCTGTAGAGATGTGACACTAATCTAAACAACAGATATATACGATGCTGTTTGAGAAGCAGACAGCTCTATACGGTGTATGGAAAATTGGAAATGTCCGTATATGTATTTCCAGAGTCTCACACACACACGCTGTCTCTGTATAGATGTGACCGTAATGCGAACAGCAGATATACAATACTGTTTGAGAAGCGGACTGCTCAATACGGTGCATGGAGAAATGGAAATGTCCGTATATGTATTTACGGAGTGTCACACACACACGCTGACTCTGTATAGATGTGATCGTAATGCGACGAGCAGATATATGATACTGTTTGAGAAGCGGACAGCTCAATATGGTGTATGAAAAAATGGAAATGTCCGTATATGTATTTACGGAGTCTCACACACACGCTGTGTCTGTATAGATGTGACCGCAATGCGAACAGCAGATATACGATGCTGTTTGAGAAGCAGACAGCTCAATACGGTGTATGGAAAAATGGAAATGTCCGTATATGTATTTACGGAGTCTCACACACACATGCTGTCTCTGTATAGATGTGACAGTAATCCAAACTGCAGATATACGATACAGTTTGAGAAGCGTACAGCTCAATACGGTGTATGGAAAAAAGGAAATGTCCGTATACGTATTTACGGAGTCTCACACACACGCTGTATCTGTATAGATGTGACCGTAATGGGAACAGCAGATATACGATACTGTTTAAGAAGCGGACAGCTCAATACGGTGTATGGAAAATTGGAAATGTCCATATACAGTGGGGCAAAAAAGTATTTAGTCAGTCAGCAATAGTGCAAGTTCCACCACTTAAAAAGATGAGAGGCGTCTGTAATTTACATCATAGGTAGACCTCAACTATGGGAGACAAACTGAGAAAAAAAATTCCAGAAAATCACATTGTCTGTTTTTTTTTCATTTGATTTGCATTTTATGGTGGAAAATAAGTATTTGGTCAGAAACAAAATTTCATCTCAATACTTTGTGATATATCCTTTGTTGGCAATGACAGAGGTCAAACGTTTTCTGTAAGTCTTCACAAGGTTGCCACACACTGCTGTTGGTATGTTGGCCCATTCCTCCATGCAGATCTCCTCTAGAGCAGTGATGTTTTTGGCTTTTCGCTTGGCAACACGGACTTTCAACTCCCTCCAAAGGTTTTCTATAGGGTTGAGATCTGGAGACTGGCTAGGCCACTCCAGGACCTTGAAATGCTTCTTACGAAGCCACTCCTTCGTTGCCCTGGCGGTGTGCTTTGGATCATTGTCATGTTGAAAGACCCAGCCACGTTTCATCTGCAATGCCCTTGGTGATGGAAGGAGGTTTGCACTCAAAATCTCACGATACATGGCCCCATTCATTCTTTCATGTACCCGGATCAGTCGTCCTGGCCCCTTTGCAGAGAAACAGCCCCAAAGCATGATGTTTCCACCACCATGCTTTACAGTAGGTATGGTGTTTGATGGATGCAACTCAGTATTCTTTTTCCTCCAAACACGACAAGTTGTGTTTCTACCAAACAGTTCCAGTTTGGTTTCATCAGACCATAGGACATTCTCCCAAAACTCCTTTGGATCATCCAAATGCTCTCTAGCAAACTTCAGATGGGCCCGGACATGTACAGGCTTAAGCAGTGGGACACGTCTGGCACTGCAGGATCTGAGTCCATGGTGGCGTAGTGTGTTACTTATGGTAGGCCTTGTTACATTGGTCCCAGCTCTCTGCAGTTCATTCACTAGGTCCCCCCGCGTGGTTCTGGGATTTTTGCTCACCGTTCTTGTGATCATTCTGACCCCACGGGGTGGGATTTTGCGTGGAGCACCAGATCGAGGGAGATTATCAGTGGTCTTGTATGTCTTCCATTTTCTAATTATTGCTCCCACAGTTGATTTCTTCACTCCAAGCTGGTTGGCTTTTGCAGATTCAGTCTTCCCAGCCTGGTGCAGGGCTACAATTTTGTTTCTGGTGTCCTTTGACAGCTCTTTGGTCTTCACCATAGTGGAGTTTGGAGTCAGACTGTTTGAGGGTGTGCACAGGTGTCTTTTTATACTGAAAACAAGTTTAAACAGGTGCCATTACTACAGGTAATGAGTGGAGGAAAGAGGAGACTCTTAAAAAGAAGTTACAGGTCTGTGAGAGCCAGAAATCTTGTTTGCTTGTTTCTGACCAAATACTTATTTTCCACCATAATATGCAAATCAAATGAAAAAAAAACAGACAATGTGATTTTCTGGATTTTTTTTTCTCAGTTTGTCTCCCATAGTTGAGGTCTACCTATGATGTAAATTACAGACGCCTCTCATCTTTTTAAGTGGTGGAACTTGCACTATTGCTGACTGACTAAATACTTTTTTGCCCCACTGTATGTATTTCCGGAGTCTCACACACACACGCTGTCTCTGTATAGATGTGACAGTAATCCAAACAGCAGATATACAATACTGTTTGAGAAGCGGACAGCTCTATACGGTGTATTGAAAAATGGAAATGTCCGTATATGTATTTCCGGAGTCCCACACACACGCTGTGTCTGTATAGATGTGACCGTAAGGTGAACAGCAGATATACAATACTGTTTGAGAAGTGGACAGCTATATGCGGTGTATGAAAAAATGGAAATGTCCGTATATGTATTTCCGGAGTCTCACACACACGCTGTGTCTGTATAGATGTGACCGTAATCCAAACAGCAGATATACGATACTGTTTGAGAAGCGGACACCTCTATATGGTGCATGTATGGAAATATGTAAATCTCTGTCTATTTTTTTACGGAGTCACACACACATGCTGTCTCTGTATAGATGTGACCGTAATCCGCAAACAGCAGATATATGATACTGTTTGAGAAGCGGACACCTCTATACGGTGTATGTATGGAAAAATGTAAATCTCCGTCTATTTTTTTACGGAGTCACACACATATAGCATATTTGTCCATGATACCAGCCGGTACACGGTAGTGTGTGAGGAGCGTACACCTCTATACGGTGTGTGAAAAAATTAACGCTCGGTACCTGTGCAGAAAAAAGGAATAAAAGTATTTTTGCTTTGAAAAAAAGCAGTCTCCACAGCAGGGTGCACACAGCAGTGCAGCTATCAGGTAGCCTTATAAGGCAGCCTAATAACCACCAGCGCTGCTGCACACAAAAGTGTGAAAAAATGAACGCTCGGTAACTGTGCAGAAAAAAGGAATAAAAGTATTTTTGCTTTGAAAAAAGCAGTCTGCACAGCAGTGTGCACAGAGCAGTGCAGCTATCAGGTTGCACACAAAATTATCCTCCCCTGTCACTGCACACTAACTGTTGTGTTTTACAGTGAAAATCTCTATCAGCAGAAGCACTTTTTTTTTCCTGCCTAAACACTCTCCCTATTGAGAACGAGCAGCAGCAACCTCTCCCTATGCTAAGATCGGCTGAAGTAAGATGGCGGTTGACATTCAAGGCTTTTACAGCCACTGTGACGCCACACAAAGCAAGCCAATCACTGCAATGCCCTTCTCTAAGATGGTGGTGGCCGCTGCCCATGTCATCGCATTGCCCACAGTGTGCGTCCTTGATCATTGGCTGAGAAAAGGCTCTGGAAACATTATGGGAAACATGACTTTGGCGCTCGAGTCGGCGGTCGGGTTTCGATCGGCGAAACCCGACTTTAGCGAAAGTCGGCGACTTTTGAATTTGACCGACCCGTTTCGCTCAACTCTAACGGTAAGTAATAAAAATGCCTTAAACCATACTCTCTCTCTCATTATTCTGGTATTTGGCAAATATTAATAAGTATGGTAATTCTAATCGACCTAAAACGGGAAAGGTTTATTCTGATTTCATGTCAGATTTTGACAAAATCATGCATATGTGTCTTTTTATATAGTGTATGTATACTTCTGGTTTCAACTGTGTATATATATATTAATAAATATATATTTTTATATATATATATATATATATATATATATATATATACATATATATACAGTACATGATATAACACCACAGGTACTTGGTTAACATTTTTTAATAAAAAAAATTTATAATCCATCCGCCAGCAACAGGCTGACTTAACCTTACTGTATTGACCCTATGGTTCTGATTCATCATGATTGGCATTTTTTGGAGCTGCACAAAAATGGTGTGAGAACACAAAAAGTTACAAAATTTTATTGCAGCCTTTACGACTTTTCAAAGTTTTAAAGACCAGAATTTTGGCATTATAGTTTTGATTAATTGGAGGCTTTATCTTTTGACTCACCAATGCTATGTGGATAACAAGGCCTCACTTATTACAACCTGCCATCATAGGTCCATCAATGAGATCACCTTGGCATGGTTGGGTGGCTTATATGTTTTTTGATATTAAAAAATGTTAACTAAGCATCTTACCGTTTTTACGTGTGTAGCAATAGTGGATTCATATATTGATTAATCGCAGTGTGCTGAAAGATTGGGCCCAATTATTGCATTTGCACCTGATTTGTCAGAAAACCTTTAGTTTCCTTTTAGAATCAGCATTTTCTATGGGATACCATACTACAAAATACTCCCACAAATGTGAGCCAATAATTGCAAATAAGATTTGCTTTTTTCACACACAAAAAAGTTATTTTTCATAACAACTTCATTCAATACCATGTAGCAAATGAAAGTCTTAAGAGCAAAGCTAAAGTTTTGATTTAAAATTTCTAATTAACAAAATTTGAACCCCAGGTTAGGCTACTTTCACACATCCGGTGTGTGGGGTCCGGCGGCGTGCGGCTAAAAGCCGGGCCGCCGGATCCGGCCTGCAGCTGTGACACCGGATGTGTGTGCGGCGTCTGATACGGCTCGGACGTGATTTAAAGGAGCCGCAGCAGGAGGTGGACAGAGACAGCCGCTGAGAGAGACAGCTGCTGAAAGGGAGGTGAGGGGAGGGTAGGAGAGGAGAGGGGAGGGTAGGAGAGGAGAGGGGAGGGGAGAGGAGAGGGGGTTGGAGAGAGAGAGAGACATGTGGGGTTAACACTCAGTGTCCGGGCGAGAGAATCTCTCTCTCTTGCCGGGCACTTGTGGGGTTAACCCCACAGAGAGATCTCTCTCTCTCACCCAGACACTGTGAGTGTTAACCCCACAAGTGCCCGGCGAGAGAGATCTCTCACAAGTGTCTGGGTGACAGAGAGAGATCTCTCTCTCTCTCACCGGGCACTTGTGGGGTTAACATTCACAGAGTCCGGGCATGCGCTGTGGAAAAAGCCGGTCCGGCGCTGAGAAAAAACATTGCAGAGAACGTTTTTTCCAGACGCCGGACCGGCTGTTTTTGCCGGATCTGGCAAAAACCGGATACGCCGCATAGGCATCAGGCGCGATGCGGCGATAATGAAACTCTATGGGGAAAAAACCGGATCCGGTGGCAACAGGTGCCGGATCCGGTTTTTACACTTTTCGCCGCATCGCGCCTGATGCACAAAAACTGATGTGTGAAAGTAGCCTAAGTCTAATTATTCACTAAACAGGTGCCCATCATACAGGCGACAATAAAAGGGTATTACTTAAAGGGAACCTGTCACCAGGTTAAGCCAATATGAGATGCGGCCACTACCTTTCAGGGCTGATATATAGCATTCTATAATACTGTATATCAGCCCCCAACCAGACCTGGAAGAACTGGTGCCAGTAAAGCTCAGGGAGGCACAGCGCCTGCGCACTGCAGGACTTTGCTATGCCCTCAACAGGGCAGATAAGTTCGCCTGCGCAGAAGCGTGATGCCGAGCAGACTGTGTGAATGATGCAGGGATGCATCATCCACACAAATCAAGAAGGAGGACGGCATCGCAGAAGATGGGAGGAGCTGGACCAAGAAGAGAGACACCCTTCGGACCGGACTGGTCGGCAGGTGAGTATAATAAACGTTTATTATAAAATGCTGTATATAAGCCCTGAAAGGTGATGGCCATAATGCGTATCAGCCAAACCTGGTGACAGGTTCCCTTTAACAAAGAAAACCCATGCTCTTAACAATGGCACCACATGGAAGAGAAATGTCACAAAACCTGAGAAAGAAAATAATTCCTTTACACAAGAAATATGAAGACTACAAGAAGACCAGCAATGCTTTACTTATCAATAGTGATGAGCAAGTATACTCGTCACTCGGGATTTCCCGAGCATGCTCCAGTGATTTCCGAGTATTTGGATGTGCTCGGAGATTTTGTTTCTGCCGCCATAGCTGCATGATTTGCAGCTGCTAGCCAGCCTGAATACATGTGGGGATTTCCTGTTTGTTAGGAAGCTCACTGCAGTTAACTAAGGAAGTAAAAAGGGAAACCAGGGTGGATATTTACTGTAATACTATACCATGTACAATGCAGAGGAATGACAAGCATGGCTGTTGTAAACAAAGAAAGCCATTCCTAAAGTCCATGCACAAAAAAGCAAGCCTACAATTTGCCAGGGCCCATGCTAAAAAATATAAAAACTACTGGAACTCTATATTTTGGAGTGATGAGACCAAGATAAATGTTTTTGGAAACGATTGCTTTCAAACTGTATGGTGTAACAAAGATTCTACAAAGAAAATGCATAGTGCCTAGAGAAAAGCATGGTGGCGGCAGTGCACTTATGTGGGGCCGCAGGAGTGCTGCTCGTGTCAGCGAGCTATATTTCACTGATGGTATCATGAATTCACAGATGTATTGCTGTATATTGAAAGAGAAGATGCCCTTGGTAGTTGTGCACTTTTCCAACACAATAATGATCCAAAACACACATATAAGGCCATTGTTGCATTTCTGAAGAAGAGTGGAAAGCAATTCAGTGGCTAAGTATGTCTCCTGATCTGAATCCAACTGAACACCTATGAGGAATTCTGAACAGACAAGTTGAGTATCATTCTCCATCCAGTATTCAGGCTATAAAAAAGATTTTTCTTGAAGAATGGAAAAAGATAGATGTTGCAATATGTCATCAATTTGTTAATTCCATCTCTAGATCCTTTTAAGTAGTATAAGGTACACAGGCAGGACCATATCCAACTATATCCACTGAGCAACTGCTATATTGGTACTATAAAGTGCTCTATATCAATAGCACAGCCCTCTTGGATGATTGGCTGTAAGGGACCACATCCAGAGCACTTTTATAATTATGTCACCCTGACAGAAAACCTAATTCAGAAACAGAATTGACCAGATAATTTGGCTAGGGGAACTTAAAGCGGTTTCTCACTTAATTTTTATTCTATAAATGTGTTGAGGACATGGTTTTGTAGAACTTACTAGTATACAAGTATTACAGGTTCTCTTTCTACACGTCTAGTGCCGCCTTTCTCTCAGACTGCACAGCTCTCCTGTCTACAAAATGGCTGCTGAGGGAAGAGCAGTGAACAGATGAGTCATTAGTCTACTGAAATTGAAAAACAACTTTCTAATGTGCAGTGTTTACATTGGAGGAGGCTGATGGGCAGGTTTGGCCTCATGCTCCTCCATCAACTGCCATTGTGAAAACCGGAGGATTAATCAGTCTGTGAGGAAGGCGGCACCAACCACAAGCTTCACAACCTAAAGCCCCCTTCACACATAGCGAGATCGCTAGCGATATCTCTAAAGCATCACCGATTTTGTGACGCAACAGCGATATCGCTAGCGATCTCGCTACATGTGACACTTACCTCCGACCCGGCTCCCTGCTGGATATCGTTGATTGTGCAAGAACGGGATGGTCCACTTCTCGTCGTCGGCTTCCTGCTGGCGCCGACGAGCGACTCCATGGACGCGGGCGGAAGATGTCACCCTTGCAGCGTGTGACAGGTAAGTGACGACCGCCGACTGCTGCTGCATCGCAGGTGAGATCTGCCTGTTTGGCAGCTCACTAGCGACCATTTAGTGATGCACCAGCGATCCTGACCGGGTCGTATCGTTCTCGGGATCGCTGGTGCATCGCTAAATGTAACGGGACCTTAATAGATAGGTGCTCAACCGGGAGCCCCTATATATCAGAAAGCAAAATGAGATCATTTCTAACATAAAAATAAGGTGGATAACTCATTTAATGATGGAACTTGTGAGTGTTTGCAGAAAAGTAAAAGCTATATACATGAGTACAATTTTATTTATTTATTTTTTACTTTTTTCTTCATATACCTTCATTGATTTCCTAATATTTGTCCACAATTTGCATTATTGTGAAGTATATGAAGAGGTGGAAACATACATCAGAGCACCCTGCCCTTTGCAAGAAAAGTATATGGGCACCTTGCAGATCAACAGCTACTTGGTCAGGACGGAAGGGGCAATACATGGATGTTTCTCCTCCTCTCTGCGATTCATTTGCTCAGTTTCGACCACACGTGTCTTTGCTTCTCTTCCCAACGCCTACAACCCCCCACCTAATCCTGCACCCTGACAACTCTTCTCAGGTTGTGCCCTAGTGCTCATGCTACATTGAGTATTTTCCCTACCAAGGTTTCACCTCCAAAATGCCATTCTTTTAAAATAAGCAGGTAGTTCAGGAACAGCATGTTTTTCCGTGTTGATAAATTGGAAAACATACTGCAAATTTCATGGAAAAGAACACATTAAAGCCAAGCATAAATGTGTTGACTACTGGCCAAAACTTTTTCAAGAGTAACATGAAGTGTTCAAACATGCCTGCTTATAGCTGAAGAAGTTAAGAAACCAAATAACTTGACCAAAAAATCCAATAGATCTACTTCACTACCTCCTCATCAGCACCCATATACATTGGACTGTGGAGGGATCACACCAAAAATCAAAGGATCAGACAACTTTCACCTGAAGAGCATGACTACCATTAGCGTACCTTAACCCAATCCATCTGTAACTCATCTTTTACGATGTGACAGCTGGGTGATAAGGCTAATACATTGTTTGACCTTGAAATTTACACAGATTTCCTCGCTATGAGTTTGTTAAAATACAAGCGCCATTATTTCTGCTTTCACACGTGTATAGCTTTTTGAGATTGATTTTTATAACCAGTCACGTGTCGTTCCTATCCAGCTGTCATTTTTACAGAGGTTTGCAGTCCAGTAAGTTTTATGGGTACCAATATTTCTTCAGGATGAGCCATATCACATACTACATAAATTGTCATTTGTGTAATACCAGAAAATTTGTTGTAGACTATTCTATTACGCAAGTATCATTTCTCCAAAAGAGGGATGGATCCTCTGGTGCCTAGTACAGAACTGCAGAAAGAAACTTTGATTTTCACAATACTTAAAGGGATATTGGCACAGAAAACTGTGTATTGCATATATTATAAAACTAATACATGAAAATGAATCACTATAACTAATTATGGGAAAAATTCATTATAAGAGACTGGAGTAACATTTCTGATGTGAGAAACTCCAGAACTTTTTAAAATTTGCGGGTGGATTTAGCAACACACCGTCCCGCTCCAACTCCTTCCTAGCTCTGCCAATTTTGCCAAAAATGCAAAACTTTTGTGTATTTTCACATTGTCAGGAAAATATGAATTATTGTGTAAATAACCGAAGCATCCGTCCAGAGCTGCCTGCTACATCTTGGTTTGTGAATGACATGCTGCTCCACCCCATTAGGTTTTTGCAGTATAACACTTACCTTCTCATGATGCTTTCCCCCCACGCAGCTTCCAGACCCCCACCCTCTTACTTCCTGTTGGAATGTCCACTCGCCCCTCTCTTCAGGTAAATGAGCATTGTGTAATGTGAGATCATGGTCTGCCGGACTCAAGCAGGAAGTAAAGTTTTCCAGCCACATGTTCCTTTGTTTATTTCAGATCGAATTTAATAACACACAGTAAGCCTAGAGACAGGAAACCTACATTTTTGGGATCGGCATGATTAAAGCTTCACGCTGCAGCATTTTGCGACTTCTGCATCCTCCAGAAGCCGAGAAAAAGGTATACGCCTCCCAGTAATACATAGACACATGATGTTTGGTATCTAAAGAAAGATAAATTCATAACCGAACATATGATACCCCTGTTGTCACTCTGCAAGCTCCCCAGCCGAAGATATGGCAACTAGAAATTTTTAATAACTTTTCAAAAGGGTCATAGCCAGCCCACCAAGTGAGGTCAGCAAGTGCGGAGTCCCTTGGTTTTTGGCAAAGGTATAAAGCTCAAATACTCAATCAGAAGTGCTGTGGACTGAATCTTTGTCCTTATGAAGTCCCCTCCCCTCATCAACACATTGTCACATGGACCCGTCCTGTGTGACGCGACCAGCAAGCCGGTAACAAGACGTGGTACGTGATACTGTCCTGTGTGACACAGCTCGCAGGCCCGTAACTAAAATGACAAGAAAAGGGGTAGGGAAACAGTTACAACGGTGGGCCCTGCGATAGGGGAAGGGGACATGGAGACCTCCTGCACTCCCCTGAGTCAGTGTCTCTAACGCTCCTAACGTTCCCTATGCCGATTCCGCACCGGGCGCCAATCAGGAACCTGTCACCCTAGCACACCCTACACCTATCCCTTGCTAGAGAGCTGGGTGGTGCATGCACTGGCCCCACCGCTGTACTAATACACACTAAGGAAAAACACAAACAGGGAAATACAACTTAGCTTTACTCTGTTGCACTTGCTCCTGACAACAGAGTCCACCACCAGAATGCAGCTCTCCTCCTGAATCGCTGCCACCAAGCTCTGTCAGAGCTACAAGGAAATCCCCTATGATTCCTTCCACATCAGGGCTAAGACAGTGCTGCAAGGAACTCTCTCCAGCTCCTTCCTCCACCAAGGATGGTTGAAATGAACACTATCACCAACACTGATTGCAACACCTGTGGCTCTTTTATAGCAGAGCCAGCAATCACACCTGCATTATAATCATGTGCACTTAACTAAAGAAACTAGAGTGCAATGATGCTCACCACCACCGGGGGGCAAACTTAGAACAAACGACACCACAGTGCAATAATCCTAATGACCACCGGGGGCAAAAATCAGCCTTAAGCACAGCTTAGGGAAAAAAAGGTTACCTGTGCTTTTTATCAGTCCTGATCCAGCATGGATCATGACACACGTCATACCAGTGACTGAGATGTAGTAAGTTCTTATTTTAATCCTCTTTTATTTGTAAATGTTGTATATATCATATTTTGCCTCCTTTTGTAATATCTTCAGTATTTTTGTAAATACCACCTGTATTTTCTGGAGTAAATCTATAAAATGTACTTATTTCGTTTTCCTTGCTCTATGAACGAACTACCCCGTCCTCCATGCTAAACTATGCTATCTTGTGGGTGGGCTCCTGACCCAATATTGATTTTAATGTCAAATGAGGAGCTGGTGGCAGCAAAGTGTTCTGGGGGTTTTGGAAGTCCCTGGCAGTGGGACTTTATGTGTGTATTTCCAGCCTGAGACTGGAGATATACATACCGCCCTCACTGCAGAGTGCCCAATAGCCAGTACACAGCAAGGCAGCCTTTCTGGCTACTACTTATCCTAGGTGTAGTTCCCTAACTGACCTGAGGGAAAGGGGGGGCGCCAGAGAGCTGCAAGTTCCGAACTGGAACTGAGAATGGGATAGACAAATAAATCCCTGACATATCAATAGAATTCCTGACACACATTGTGCAAAAATACTTTTCAAAATATTTTTCGCCAGTTTTCTTACATAAACACGCTGATGAATCAGGGCCATAGTTTTAACATTTGAGTATTTTGGCATAATGAAGAAAAAAAATATTTTTATGTTGCCACATTCTGAGAGGTTTTTTTATTTTTCCAAAGTTCTATAAGAGCTTGTTTTTTGAGGGACAGTTTTAAGTTTTTATCAGAACTGATTTGTGGAACATCTTAGGGATCATTCATATGTCAATGATTTTTTTTCATGCAAAAAAACTGACCGGTTTTCATCAGTGTTTTGGATTTTAGTTTCGAGTGTTTGATCAGTTTTTATCATCAGAGTTTCATCAGTTCTGTTTGTGTCTGAGAAGTTTTCTCAAGCTTCTATCAAACAAACCTGAAAATCAGACATTAGATCAAGGGCTTGGGCTCTATATCACAGTAAATTGTCACCAAGACAATTATAAATCAAACTCTACCACTGTACGGCATTCCTATAGGAGCCAAGTAGCCAGACGAGAACACTGGGAAATAGTTATTCAGAATATCCTTTATTGAACACTACCAAAATGGAATCCCACTATGCACTGGCACTTTAAGGGAATAGAATAGTATTTTGGGCTAGACGTTACCTCTTTTTCATTGCATGCACATGCATTTAACAGTATAACTGTCTCCAGATGAGGCTGATGTATAGCTGATAAGGGTTATTTGGTGCATTATCACCTACTATTCTGTGGGCATATCTCCACTTTGTCAGTACAATTTTTATATGCTGGGTCTGTACCTTATCGCGCTCCTTGCACTAGAGGCATCTGTTTTTATTATTAATGTTGTATGTCAATTTTGATAGTGTTCAATAAAGGATATATTCTGCATAACTATTTCCCAGTGTTCTCGTCTGGCTACTTGGCTTCTCTAGGAATGCCATATAGTGGTACAGTCTGATTTATGAAAATCAGACAACAGTAGGCTTGCACAAAGATGGCATTCCAGTGCTTTCCGATTTCTTTTACAGACCCATTGCCTTGCATCGAGGAGTTTGACCAATGACTTGGATCAAATTCAGACATGTCTTTGTGTTTAGATGTGGAAAAAAAAACAAGGACATGTGAACAGCTCCATAGATTATATGGGTATGAGTTCACTCAGAGAAAAACATGGATAGAAGCTAGTGTGTGAAAAATTCACGTCTGAACGAAGCTTTAGACATTTTTTAGTGAGGTAAGGCTACGGCCACACTATCAGTATTTGGTCAGTATTTCACATCAGTATTTGTAAGCCAAAACCCAGAGTGGGTCAAACATTTTGAATTGGTGCACTTGTTTCTATTATACCTTGTCGTCTGATTGTTCCTCACTTGGTTTCGGCTTACAAATGCTGAGAAAAAATATTGAAGTAATACTGATAGTGTGGTCGTAGCCTAATGAAAATTAATTATTTATTTTACCTATTAATTTATTTATATTAAATCTTTATTTTTTGGGATGTTATGATTTTGCCTGTACTAAATATGTATTTTCTAAAAGGAACCATTTAAAAAAAAAATCACAATTTATTTTTTAATTTTGGGAGTGCAGATAAAACTTTACTAAAAGTAATTGCTATTTTTTTGCACTCCTTGAAGCAGCAATTTTTGATTGCACCTATAATTCTTTGAAATGCATGGTATTTTACCCCTTTAACCACTTAGTGACAGACTCAGTTTGGTACTTAATGACCAAGAAAATTTTTACAATTCAGATCACTGTCACTTTATGAGGTTATAGTTCTGGAACGCTTCAACATATCCCACTGACTTTGAGAGTGTTTTTTAGTGACATATTGTACTTCATGTTAGTGGTAAAATTTATTCGATATACTGTATCTTCCATTCATTTATGAAAAAATGGAAATTTGGCAAAAAAATTTGAAAATTTTGCAATTTTAAAACTTTTAATTATTGTACCCTTAAATCAGAGAGTGGTGTCACAAAAATAGTTAATAAATAACATTTCCCACATGTCAACTTTACATCAGCGCAATTTTGGAAGCATAGCTTTTTTTGTTTGGACGTTATAAGGGTTAAAAGTTGACCAGCAATTTCTCATTTTTCCAACAAAATTTACAAAACCATTTTTTTAGGGACCACCTCACATTTGAAGTGAGTTTGGGATGTCAATATAACAGAAAATACCCAAAAGTGACACCATTCTAAAAACTGCACCCCTTAAGGTGCGCAAAACCACATTCAAGAAGTTTCTTCAGGTGCTTCACGAGAGTTAATGCAATGTGGAGGGAAAAAATGAACATTTCACTTTTTTCACAGAAAGTTTACCTTGGAACCAAATTTTTTTATTTTCGCAAAGGTATCAGGAGAAAATAGACCACACAATTTGTTGTGCAATTTCTCCTGAGTATGCCAATACCCTGTATGTGGGGGAAAGCCACTGTTTGGGTGCATGACAGGTCTCAGAAAGGAGGGAGCACCATTTGACTTTTTGAATGCAAAACTGTCTGGAATCAATGGTGGCACCATGTCACGCTTGGAGAGCCCCTGATATACCTAAACAATGGAACCTCCCAATTCTAACTCCAACCTTAACCCCAACACAACCCTATCCCTTAAGTCCAATCCTAACCATAACCCTAACCACAAAACCTAACCCTAACATACCCCTAACCCTAATCCCTACCCTAACTGTAATCCCAGTCATAACCACAATCCTAACCCTAGCCCAACCCTAACTTTAGCCCAACCCTAACCCTAATGGAAAATGGAAATAAATACATTTTTTATTTTATTATTTTTACCTAACTAAGGGGGTATAAAGGGAGGTTTGATTTAGTATTTTTTTTATTTTGATCACTGTGATAGGGTCTATCACAGTGATCAAAATGAACTAATAGGAGAAATTTCCTATTGTTGGCGGGTGCCGGCCGGCAGATCTCGGCTAGCACACTGCGCATGCGCCTTCCATTTTCTTCCCAGAAGAAGATGCCGGCGGCCAGGGGACAGGACTGGGGGATGCATGAGAGTCCAAAGACACAAAAGGTACCGTTGGGGAATCGGGTGACCCATTTCTCTTTCCTCTGATGTGCGATCACATCAGAGGAGTGATGAAATTAAATGGGAAATCACACTTTTTTTTTGCGTTCCCCGTTGTTCCATTAATAACAGCGATTGCAACACTGGGGTCGGTAAAAAATGACCCGGATCATATTCTCTTGGGTCTCAGCTATCCCCGGTAGCCAAGACCTCGGAGAAATTCCAACTCTGGGGGCACCATAAACTTATTTGTTAGCGCCGTTTAAAAGCAGCGCTGAGGAATAAGTACCCTTAACTGCCGCCATTAAAAGACAAATATGCGGTCATTAAGGGGTTAATTACTAGGGAATTTTTCATGTTTCTACTTTTGTTTTCACTTCCTTCTCTTGCTCAAAGAGTTATAACTTTTTTATTTTTTTTGTCGACATCTATTTTACAATGCATTGTACTGGAAAACATGAAAACAATTCAAAGTGAAGTGAAATTGTAAAAAAATAGTATCATTTAGAGATTGACAGCAGTATGTCTATGTTTAACCCCTTCACTACCAAGGGTGGTTTGCACGTTAACTCCCGGGCCAATTTTTACAATTCTGACCACTGTCCCTTTATGAGGTCATAACTCTGAAACGCTTCCATGGATCCCGGTGATTCTGACACTGTTTTCTCATGACATATTGTACTTCATGTTAGTGGTAAAATTGCATTCAAATAACTTGCGTTTATTTGTGAAAAAAACGGAAATTTGGCAAAAATTTTGAAAATTTCGCAATTTTCCAACTTTGAATTTTTATGCCCTTAAATCACAGCGATACGGCACACAAAAAACTTAATAAATAACCTTTCCCACATGTTTACTTTACATCAGCACAATTTTGGAACCAAAATTTTTTTTTATTAGGAAGTTATAAGGGTTAAAAATTGACCAGCGATTTCTCATTTTTGCAACACCATTTTATTTTTAGGGACCACATCACATTTGAAGCCACTTTGAGGGGTCTATATGATAGAAAATACCCAAAAGTGACACCATTCTAAAAACTGCACCCCTTAAGGTGCTTAAAACCACATTCAAGAAGTTTATTAACCCTTTAGGTGCGTCACAGGAATTTTTTGAATATTTAAAAAAAAATGAACATTTAACTTTTTTTTCACAAAAAAAATACTTCAGGTTCAATTTTCTTTATTTTACCAAGGGTAACAGGAGAAATTGGACTGCAAAAGTTATTGTGCAGTTTGTCCTGAGTACGCTGATACCTGATATGTGGGGGGGAACCACTGTTTTGGCGCATGACAGAGCTCAGTAGGGAAGGAGCGCCGTTTGACTTTTTCAATGCAAAATTGGCTGGAATTCAGATCGGACGCCATGTCGCGTTTCGAGAGCCCCTGATGTACCTAAACAGTGGAAACCCCCCAAGTGACCCCATTTTGGAAACTAGACCCCCCAAGGAACTTATTTAGATATGTGGTGAGAACTTTGAACCCACAAGGGCTTCACAGAAGTTTATAACGTACAGCGGTACAATTAAAAAATCATATTTTTTCCACAAAAATGATCTTTTCACCCCCAATTTCTATTTTTCCAAGGGTAACAGGACCCTAAAAGTTATTGTGCAATTTGTCCTGAGTACGCTGATACCCCATATGTGGGTGTAAGTGACTATTTGGGCGCATAGCAGAGCTCGGAAGGGAAGCTGTTGTGAGTTCATTTTCCCCTTCGTCACTGGGGTCTGGTGAACTCCCTATTCTGGTAAAGGAAGGTAATGAGCCTGATTATCAGGCACCGGAGTCTAATGAGGATGACTGGCTGAGTGAAGTCACGGACTGGATATAAGGCTGCCGACGCCCTTCTGCCCTGCGGGTGATTTCTCTGTGGACTTCTAGGACACCAGTCTGATTCCTGCTCCTCTAAAGCTAAGTTTTCTGTTTTGCCTGTTAGCTTTTTTGTTTTCCTTGCTTTTCAGTATTCTGCCATTCCCTGCTGGGGTGAGCTGAATCTCCTTTTGCCTGTAGCTCTGTCTTCAGTATATTCCTGAGTACTGACACAGCTTTTTTGAAGCCTAGCGTCTTCAGGGCCTTTTTCACTGTCAGTCTGTTGGCTCTTATTTTCATAGGGTTTTTCACGGATTGCAGACAGCAGCCTTCCTGTCCTTTTCTATCTAGTTAGCTTGGGCCCCTCTTTGCTCAGTCTATCTTTCTGTCTGTGTTAGTATTTTCATCTTGCTTCACCGTCATTATATGTTGGGGGCTGCCTATTGCTTTGGGGTCTGCTCTGGGGCAGTTTAGATTTCCCCTTTCTTTCTTTAGGCCTATTTAATTCTCCGGCTGTGATCGAGGGGTCTAGGGCATCGTAGGAACCCCCACGGCTACTGCTAGTTGTGTTGATAGGTTCAGGGGTCTGCAATCCGATAGCTGCCAACTTCTCTGGTTTTTCTGGACTTAGCTAGCATTTCTGTTTTTGCCTCCTACGGTGACTCAATCATAACAGGAAGCAGCGCCATTTGACGTTTTTGGCTAGAATTGAGATCGGACACCATGTCGCGATTGGAAAACCCCTGATGTAACAAAACAGTGGAAACCCCCCACAAATGACACCATTTTGGAATCTAGACCCCCCAAGGAACTTATCTAGATGTGTGGTGAGAACTTTGAACCTCCAAGGGCTTCACAGAAGTTTATAACATACAGCCGTACAATTAAAAAATCATATTTTTTCCACAAAAATGATCTTTTCACCCTCAATTCTTATTTTTCCAAGAGTAACAGGACCCTAAAAGATATTGTGCAATTTATCCTGAGTGCGCTGATACCCCACATGTGGGGGTAAACCACTATTTGGGCGCATGGCAGAGCTCGGAAGGGAAGCAGCACCATTTGACGTTTTTGGCTGGAATTGAGATCGGACACCATGTCGCGTTTGGAAAGCCCCTGATGTACCAAAATAGTAGAAACCCCCCACAATTGACACCATTTTGGAAACTAGACCCCCCAAGGAACTTATCTAGATGTGTGGTGAGCACTTTGAACCCCCCAGTGCTTCACAGAAGTTTATAACGACCGGGCGTGAAAATAAAAATATCGTATTTTTTCAACAAACATCATCTTTTAGTCCCCATTTTTTTATTTTCCCAAGGGTACCAGGAGAAATTGGACCCCAAAAGTTGTTGTCCAATTTGTCCTGAGTACGCTGACGCCCCATATGTGGGAGAAAACTACTGTATGGGTACACGTCGGGGATCGGAAGGGAAGTAGTGACGTTTTGGAATGCAGACTTTGATGGAATGGTCTGCGGGTGTCATGTTGCCTTTGGAGAGCCCCTAATGTACCTAAACAGTGGAAACCCCCCACAAATGACCCCATTTTGGAAACTAGACCCCCTGAGGAACTTATCTAGATGTGTGGTGAGCACTTTGAACCCCCAAGGGCTTCACAGAAGTTTATAATGCCCAGGCATGAAAATAAAAAAATCGTATTTTTTCCACAAACATGATCAATTAGTCTCCAATTTTTTTATTTTCCCAAGGGTAACAGGAGAAATTGGACCCCAAAAGTTGTTGTCCAATTTGTCCTGAGTACGCTGATACCTCATATGTGGGAGAAAACTAATGTATGGGCACACGTCGGGGCTCGGAAGGGAAGTAGTGACGTTTTGGAATGCAGACTTTGATGGCATGGTCTGCGGGTGTCATGTTGCTTTTGGAGAGCCCCTGATGTACCTAAACAGTGGAAACCCCCCACAAGTGACCCCATTTTGGAAACTAGACCCCCTAATGAACTTATCTAGATGTGTGGTGAGCACTTTGAACCCCCCAGTGCTTCACAGAAGTTTATAACGACCGGGCGTGAAAATAAAAATATCGTATTTTTTCAACAAACATCATCTTTTAGTCCCCATTTTTTTTATTTTCCCAAGGGTAACAGGAGAAATTGGACCCCAAAAGTTGTTGTCCAATTTGTCCTGAGTACGCTGATACCTCATATGTGGGAGAAAACTAATGTATGGGCACACGTCGGGGCTCGGAAGGGAAGTAGTGACGTTTTGGAATGCAGACTTTGATGGCATGGTCTGCGGGTGTCATGTTGCTTTTGGAGAGCCCCTGATGTACCTAAACAGTGGAAACCCCCCACAAGTGACCCCATTTTGGAAACTAGACCCCCTAATGAACTTATCTAGATGTGTGGTGAGCACTTTGAACCCCCCAGTGCTTCACAGAAGTTTATAACGACCGGGCGTGAAAATAAAAATATCGTATTTTTTCAACAAACATCATCTTTTAGTCCCCATTTTTTTTATTTTCCCAAGGGTAACAGGAGAAATTGGACCCCAAAAGTTGTTGTCCAATTTGTCCTGAGTACGCTGATACCTCATATGTGGGAGAAAACTACTGTATGGGCACACGTCAGGGCTCGGAAGGGAAGTAGTGACCTTTTGGAATGCAGACTTTGATGGCATGGTCTGCGGGTGTCATGTTGCTTTTGGAGAGCCCCTGATGTACCTAAACAGTGGAAACCCCCCACAAGTGACCCCATTTTGGAAACTAGACCCCCTAATGAACTTATCTAGGTGTGTGGTGAGCACTTTGAACCCCCCAGTGCTTCATAGAAGTTTATAACGACCGGACGTGAAAATAAAAATATCGTATTTTTTCAACAAACATCATCTTTTAGTCCCCATTTTTTTTTTATTTTCCCAAGGGTAACAGGAGAAATTGGACCCCAAAAGTTGTTGCCCAATTTGTCCTGAGTACGCTGATACCTCATATGTGGGAGAAAACTACTGTATGGGCACACGTCAGGGCTCGGAAGGGAAGTAGTGACGTTTTGGAATGCAGACTTTGATGGATTGGTCTGCGGGTGTCATGTGCGTTTGGAGAGCCCCTGATGTACCTAAACTATTGAAACTCCCCACAAGTGACCCCATTTTGGAAACTAGACCCCCCACGGAACTTATCTAGATGTGTGGTGAGCACTTTGAACCCCCAAGTGCTTCACAGAAGTTTATAACGCCTGGGCGTGAAAATAAAAAAATCATTTTTTTCCGCAAAAATGATATTTTTGCCCCCATTTTTTTATTTTCCTAAGGGTAACAGGAGCAATTGGACCCCAAAAGTTGTTTTGTAATTTGTCCTGAGTAGGCTGATACCCTACATGTGGGGGTAAAACACTGTTTGGGCGCATGGCAGAGCTTGGAAGGGAAGGAGCACCATTTGACTTTTTCAACGCAGAATTGGCTGGAATTGAGATCAGACGCCATGTTGCCTTTGGAGAGCACCTGATGTGCCCAAACAGTGGATACCCCCCAATTATAACTCCAACCCTAACCCCAACACACCCCTAACCCTAATCTGAGCCCTAGCCCTAACCCTAGCCCTAACCCTAACCCTAGCCCTAACCCTAACCCTAGCCCTAACCCTAATGGGAAAATGGAAATAAATACATTTTCTTTTAGTTTTATTATTTTTCCCTAACTAAGGGGGTGATAACGGGGGGTTTGATTTACTATTTATGGCGGTTTTTATGTTTGGCGGCTATCAGACGCTAAAAGACGCTTTTTATTGTAAAAATAGTTTTTGCATCACCACATATTGATAGCTATAATTTTTCCGTATTTTGACCCACCGAGTCATGTGAGGTCTTATTTTTTGCGGGGCGAGTTGACGTTTTCATTGGTACCATTTTCAGGCACGTGACATTTTTTGATCGCTTTTTATTCCGATTTTTGGGACTCAGAATGAACAAAAACCAGCGTTTCATGAATTTCTTTTGGGGGGGTGCGTTTACACCGTTCCGCGTGCAGTAAAATTGATAAAGTGTTTTTATTCTTCGGGTCAGTACGGTTACAGCGATACCTCATTTAGGTCTTTTTTTATGTTTTGTCGGTTTTTTGCAATGAAAAAAATTTTATATAAAAAATAATTATTTTTGTATCGCTTTATTCTGCGAGCTATAACTTTTTTATTTTTTTGCGGATGATGCTGTATGCTTGTTTTTTGCGGGACAAGATGACGTTTTCAGCGGTACCATGGATATTTATATGCGTCTTATTGATCGCGCGTTATTGCACTTTTTGTTCGGTGGTATGATAATAAATCATTATTTTTTGCTTCGTTTTTTAATTTTATTTTTTAAGGGGTTCGCTAAAGGGGTTAACTAATGGGACAATTTTATAGGGCGGGTCGCTACGGACGCGGCGATACCAAATATGTGTACTTTTATTTATTTTTTTTTATTTTGAAAAAATAGATTTATTGGGGGATATTTTTTATTTTATTTACTAATTTATTTAGCGATTTTTTTTAAATTATTTTTAACACTTTTTTTTTACTTTATTACCTTGTCCCAGGTGGGACATCACTGTCCTGTGACAGATCGCTGATCTGTCACATCACAGATCACTGTGACAGATCAGCAATCTGTCACAGGCAGTTCTGCAGACTTCCTCATGCCTGCGCTTTGCAGGCAGTGAGGAAGTCAGCTCCCTACAGGCCCCCGAAGGCCCCCGTCGCCATCTTGGATCCGGGGGCCTGTAGGGAAAGAGACCCCCGCAGCAGCAATGCACATTGCGCTGCCGTAGGGGTCTCAGGGAAGCACGGAGGGAGCCCCCTCCCTGCCGATGCTTCCCTTTAACCCCGGTACACCGCGATCGCGTTTGATCGCGGTGTGCAAGGGGTTAATGTGTCGGGGGCGGTCCGTGATAATCAGCTGACACCCGGCCGCGATCAGCGGCGCTCACCACGTGGGCGCCGCTGATCGCTGGGACGTAATATTCCGTCCATGGTAATTAGGTCCAGGGTCACATGGACGGAATATTACGTCCATTGTAGGTAAGGGGTTAAACTATTGTAATCGGTGATGTAACAGATGGATGCCGATTACATAAAACAGTCAGCATCTGTCTGGTAGGATGTAGGATCAGCTCCTGAGCCAGCTTTATAATTTGCTTAGTGACCAATGATGAAAATGTACTTCATATGTGGTTAGCCTCATAGGCAATCTATTGATAGGTAGGTTCTTTGTCAGGTTTACATCTGCCAAATCAAAGCACCAAAATTACACTGCAAGAAGGCCCTGAAATTTACAGAAGGAGACCCTCCCTCTAACACCCTAGATGCTATGATTGTTATTAAAGGTACTAGCTGAAGAGCCCGGGCATAGTAACTAACTACGGTTAGTTATAACAAATTATAATGATTAGATCAATATATATAAAGCTGAGTGTAGAGCCCAGCCCACTCCACATAGCCACATTCACTATAATATCCCACATCATCCCGTCAGCCAGAGCCACCGGACTACTACCCATAATATCCCACATCATCCTATCAGAGCCACCGGACTACTACCCCTAATATCCCACCTCATCCCACCAGCCAGAGCCACTGGATTACTATCCCTAATATCCCACATCATCCTGTCAGAGCCACCCGACTACTACCCCTAATATCCCACATCATCCTGTCAAAGCCACCAAACTACTACTCCTAATATTCCACATCATCCGGTCAGCCAGAGCCACCGGACTACTACCCCTAATATCCCTCATCATCCCGTCAGCCAGAGCCACTGGACTACTGCCCCTAATATCCCACATCATCCTGTCAGCCACAGCTACCGGACTACTACCACTAATATTCCACATCATCCCATCAGAGCCACCGGACTACTACCCCTAATATGCCACATCATCTCATCAGCCTGGGGTCAGAACCAGAGCACTGAGTTGAACGGTCCTAACTTCCATACCGGGGTCAGAACCAGAGCACCAGTGAGTTTGCCCTGACTTTCATACCAATGATCTCTTTAATAGAAAAATATATTAATATACCAATATGTCATTATTATTATTGACAAACCTATTACCCTAGGTACCCACTCCAACAGTTCAGATCAAATCAACACAAATCCTTCATAACACTATTTATTACTGAAGGAAAAGAGGAGTGAGACATTTCAAGTTATTAAAACATAGTACAATTTTATTAGTCCATAATTAGACAAACATTAAAATTAAGAAAGGTGCAAAAAAAGAAAAAAGGGACATAGGATCTCAAATAATTTCGACATGCTGCCTAGTAAGTAACATGGTCATAATCCTCATACCTCATAATTAGCTATATTTATCCCATAGCACATGGCCAACAAGCAAACAATGTGAATCAGAACTTATATAGTCTGAAAAAGTTACAACCCAAAATTCATATTAACATTAGCATCGTCAAGAACTGATATATAGAAACATAAAGTCTGTTATATATTATTTTTAGTCTATACTGAACAATTAAATTCACTAGACTCTATATTGATATATATTCGTAAATACAGTACAAAGGCAAAATACCTACCTATATTAAGTTATCAGAAGCTGACACGTGTAGCATAAATAATGCATGCAAGGGTTTATATGCAGCCAAAAATGGCTCAGCCTTGATAGCAGTATAGTAACTATCACAATTTGGAGTGCAGCGTGCAAAAAATCATTAGTCGAAAATGGTCATGAAAGCATTACCTGGATCCTGGCAGCTAAACAAATGGTGAAAGAGCCCTTTAATAGAAGCCTGGGGTCAGAATCAGAGCGCCAAGGGATTTGCCCTAACTTCCATACCGGAGACCCCTTTAAGAGCGGCCTGGGGTCAGTACCAAAGTGCAGAGTGGATTTGCCCTCACATTCATATCGGGGATCCCTTTTATAGGGGCCTGGGGTCAGAACCAGAGCGCAGAGGGGATTTACCCTCACTTCCATACCAGGGATCCCTTTAGGCTAAGTGCACACGTAGCGGAACTCTCGCGGAAATTACCACGAGAATTCCGGAATTCCATTCCGCGGGAAAATCGCATTTTAAATTGCCGCGATTTTCCCGAGGAAAAACTAGCATTTTGCAAGCGTATTTAGCTTGCAAAATGCTAGCGTTTTCCAAGCGATCTGTAGCATCGCTTGGAGAACTGATTGACAGGTTGGTCACACTCGTCAAACATAGTGTTTGACAAGTGTGACCAACTTCTTACTACTGAGGCCGCCTATGCGGCATCAGTAGTAAAAGATAAAATGCAAAAAAGAATAAAAAATGGTTTTATGCTTACCTTCCGACGTCCCGCGCAGCCGTTCCCAGTAATCCTTTGCGAAAATGCCCGCAATGACGTCAGTTCTCGCGGGATCGCGATGCTCGTGGGCATGGCTGATACACACATACATACACACATACATCCATTTTTATATTTTTATACATATAGATTTAAAAATAAGAGACTTTTCATTTCTGATCAGTTCCAGATGCCCAATGTTTTTACAATACTATAAAGTACATAGTGCTGCAACCTTCTGAATAAGTCCTCTCAATATTCATTGTAAGAACACTATATATTGTTAACTGAAAAGGTAAATAGTGAATTACTTGCTAATTCATCTCACTATGATTCTGTAGTTTGGTAGATTCTCTACTTTGACCGCCTTTTGAAGCTTGAATAAACAGGCCTTTGTGGTAAGTCACTCTCACTTCTTCAAGGGATAGTCCGAAAGCTCTTCCCAGTATGGTCCAGTACACTCGAAAATTCAATAAAACTGATTGTGGTAACTTAAAAAAGTTTATTCTTCTCACAAAATAAAAGGGGTTGTCCGGGACTGAGAAATTGATTAGCTATCCATAGGATCCAACATCTGACACCACCACTGATCAGCTGAAATTTGCTCTGGCAGCAACCTAAAATGAGCAATTTAGGGAGCAGACCTGTACATCGCTTAGTTGTTGCTGCTGAGTTCTGCCCCTTATCTCTTATTGTATTGCACTTAAAGTAAAGCAGTAACCACTCAGCAATGTACGGAGTCATCAAAAAGTAAAAAAAATTGATGTAAAAAAAGCTGAATAAAAAATGCCCCAAACCATCTTTAGCTGGCTAATCTTGTCAAACACCCATGTTTATCACTTTTATGGTAACCAAAAAGTGTGAAAAATTGGTACCACACAATGGTATATCAATTATAAAATCTCATCCTTTATTATAACATTAAAAGCAAAGTAAAAAAGAAAGTGCTAGACAAAGTTAAAGAAGGACTAACAATCCATAGGAAAACCCACTACAACAATACAACTAATGTAATTGACACAAAAGACAACCACACAATGTGAATGCATAGTAACCTACCAGCGTTAATAATATACAGAAAGCAAGCACTCACAATGCCCTTTATGATGCAAATAACCACAACAGGTATTTATTAATTAGAATCTGACTGGTGTGCAGCTATCTTTCTATATATTCTCCTAAGCGGCACAATACATAACAATAGTGTGGGGGCATGTGGCCAATAATATCTGGTACATACCAGTGTCAGCTGGTGGAGATCCCCGGCCGTCCCTCTGCCCCAATGCGTGTTTCGCACAGCTTCTTCGGGAGGCGAGTCAGGGCAGGGGCGATCCGTTTTAAATAATGAACCCGCTTTCACTATTGGTTAAGAGTAATAATTTGCACCTGCGTGCATAGTGCCAATAGAACTGAACTATAACAACGCCTGCGCAGCATTCACAAAGGTCCTGTTCCAAAAATGAAAGGCATAAACGGCGCATGCACGGAATCACATGAGGATGCCGGGGGATGTACCGCGATCTTAAGTGGTTGCGGTGTGTACATGTCCTCTTTCAGTTTGGCTGCTTTCAGATCCCAAAGCAGCAAAACAGCCCCAGACCATCACACTACCACCACATTTTACTGTTGGTATGATGTTCCTTTTCTGAAATGCTGTGTTACTTCTACACCAGATGTAATGGGACATACACCTTCCAAAAAGTTAAACTTTTGTCTCGTCAGTCGAGAGAGTATTTTGTCAAGAGTCTTAGGGCTAATCAAGATGTTTCTTGGCAAAACTGAAATGAGCCCTTATGTTCTTATTGCTCAGCACTAGTTTTCATCTTGAAACTCTGCCATGCAGGTCACTTTTGCCCAGTCTCTTTCCTATGGCGGAGTTAAGAACACTGACCTTTACTGAAACTAGTGAGGCCTGCAGTTCTTTGGATGTTGTTGTGAGATCTCTTGTGACATCTTGCATGAATTGTCGTTGCACTCTTGGGGTAATTTTGGTCGGCCGGCCACTCCTGGGAAGGATTGCCATTGTTTGTGGATAATGGTTCTCACTGTGTCTCGCTGGAGTCCCAAAGCTTTAGAAATGGCTTTATAACCTTTTCCAGACTGGTAGATCTCAATTACTTTGCTTCTCATTTGTTCCAGAATTTCTTTGCATCGCAGCATGATGTTTAGGTTTTCAGGATCTTTTGGTCTACTTCACTTTATCAGTCAAGTCCTATTTAAGTGAATTCTTGATTGAGAACAGGCATGGCTGCAATCAGGCCTGGGTGTAGCTAGGGAATTTGGAATTTGAACTCAGCCTCCCAAATATGTGATTAACCACAGTTAATTTATATTTTAAGGGGGGGATCACTTTTTCACATGGGGTCATGTTGGTTTGGATTCATTTTTCCTTTAGTAATAAATATTTTCATTTAAAAACTGCATTTTGTGTTTACTTGGGTTATCTTTGTCTAATTTTTTTTAATGATCTAAAGTATTTACGTCGGACAAACATACAAAAGAAAGGGAAATCAGGAAAGGCGCAAATACTTTTTCACACAACTGTACCTATAGAGGTACACAGCCTTTGGTACAGGGCCCACAAAAGTACTGAATACTCAATAGTACAACCTACTGTTCCATTTTTGAAACCTGACCTCACCATTACATCATCAATTCACTACAACAGGACTCCTTTATTGCTGATGCTGTATATAAATGCTAGCTGTGTGCACTTGTTTCATTTGTTTCCTTGAGATATGAGATCTAGCAATGGTCTCAGTCATTAGCTTTTTGAATTTCCTATCCACAGATGAAAAAGGTTGTGCCATCTAGTTTGCTTACAGATTTTGGTATTAAGATGAGGAAGAAAATAAAATGCACAGCTGGTGATGTAGTGAATAAAAAAGTCTCAGAAAGATACACCAGAGGGAATAGTCATCAACATAAAACGAACAAGCACCCACACTATTGATTACATGCTGCTCACAGAATACCAGGCACTTCTGCCAACCTATCTCCCACTCAGACATGGAGATGCAGACAGCATGTTGTACCTTGCATCATCAGTTTTGATGAATAATGCACTGATAAACACTGCAGCCAATAATCTGTAGGAGCCGAGAAGCCAGATGTCATTTGGACGTCTGATAGTTTTAACCCTAGGTCTTGATATTACATTAGAATTGGCAATTCATATGAGCTAAAGAAAATGTGTATCATGTTCTGCTCTTTTTATGATAGGAAAGTCATTGTAAGTATTTAGGAAATATTGGAGGCCCGGCAGCTTCACCCATAGTTCCTGCTTAGTTGTTTGTCAGTAATTATACCATGTACGGATGATCCAAGCAGTTTTTTTTACTGCTGTCCTTAAACTACCCCTTCGCTTTTTTACTTTTAGATACATTTGGAGCGAATAAGCCTACAGTATAGTAGACCGATATTTGTATTCCATATTGCATGCCGCCAGTATTACTTCCAACATGTACATACAGTGTTAGGTTATGAAACAGTAACAATATCAGGACAGAATTGAAGTTTAGTGAATCAGTATTTAAGATGAAGTTTGTATGAGGGCTATAGGCTATGTAAAATATTTTAAAGACACAGGTATCCTTACTGAAATTTTAATTAGTTAACTTTAATTAACTTAGTTGATTGATTGCTAACGAGATAAAATAGTGAGAGATCTTAGAGCTAGTCTCCTACATATTTAGACACAGCCTGGGGAAGCATTTATGCAGGGGTTAGCATTTATGTACATTTAATCGAAAAAACATTTCATCGAAGTACTTGGCAGTTATATCATGGCAGTTAGACAGCGCAGGAGATAGGTAAGACATTTATACAAACCTATTCCCAGTACATTTGGACTACAGTAATTATTTACCATTTACATTTGTATAATGTATGTCCTGGCTGCTGCATTCACTCCCATCCACCATTCTTGCACTAACTCTTTACACTCCATCTATGTTGGCTCCTCAGTCCTCTCCTCTCCTATGCATAGCTCTCATGCTCTTTTTACATTTCTAAACAGCACAGATCCATTCAGTTCCACCATCCAACACAAGAGACCCTCTCACGAATCACTTAACCATCTGCTCACTTTTTGTACCCTCCTTCTCCTAGTCAATGGAGATATCTCTCCCAACCCCGGCCCCTCATGTTAAAGGAAGTCAAACCCCCCAACTGCTACACTCAGAAACCCCCTAATCTTATTACTATTCCCTGCATGCCTTCTGTCTCTTTCAATTGTGCCCTTTGGAATTCTCGCTCAGTGTGTAATAAGCTCTCCTTCATCTATGACTTCTTCTTTTCTAATTCTTTTAACCTCCTGCTCTTGCTGAAACCTGGATCCAGCAGTCAGACACCACCACTGCTGCTGTTCTCTCATATGGTGGACTACACTTCTCTCATACCCAAAGATCTTACAACAGAGCAGGTGGAGGCATTAGTCTGCTCCTATCACCAAAATGTACCTTTCAGGTTATCCCTCAATTACCCTCACTTGTCATCCCTTCTTTTGAGGTCCATGCTGTCAGACTCTACATCCCCCTCTCCATGCGAGTGGCAGTGGTGTATCGCCCTCTGGGCCCCTCCCATCAGTTCCTGGATCACTTTGCCACCTAGCTTCCACACTTTCTCTCCTGTGACATCCCCACCCTCATCATGGGTGATTTCAACATCCCAATTGCTTTTCCCCTCCATCTGCTACTCACGATTTATCTCTAACCTCCTCTTTCAGCTTTTTGCAGCTTACTAACTCTCCAGCGCATGAAGACGGAAACTCCCTTGACTTGGTCTTCTCATGGCTTTGCTCAGTGGATGATTTTACAAACTCCCATCTCCTGCTCTCTGACCACAACCTTCTTTCATTCTCTATCAAGAACTGCCATCCCGCTCAGGTCACCCCTACTTTCCACACTTATAGAAACTGTAAGGTAGCGCTTGTCATTCAGGTAGGGGATACTCACTAGGCAGCTGATAAATCAGGTCTGGCACAGGTTTCTCAACATAAACTCAGTCCATTCCATTTATTATGCAGCATAAACCATCAAACCGCAACAGAAAGTTCATATCAAATCAGCATAGCGTACATGACAGAGCTCCCCTCTGTTAATCCTGTGTTCACACAGGTTTTGCTATGTCCGGTACACAGGCTCTCTAACCTCACAGTTACATCCCTTGTTCGGGTTACCTTCTCATAGCTGCTTCTCAGTGCAGACGTTCATTCCCTCCAGGGAACTATCAGACACACGTCTCCACGTGCTCTCAGGAAGCCAGACACAGCTTCCTCAGTCGGCCTCACGTCAGCCAGACGAGACCTTCCATATGGACCAACCGGGTCCAAGCATTTACTCATGTGACCTACCCTGTCCACCTTATATGGTCCGTAGCCATGCCCACTGGATCACATGGCTATGACATCATCACAGGTCCTTCAATCATTCACACACATATACTTTACTATGGCATTCTAGACACCCGCCCCTAGGTGGGTTTGTAGGTGATTGATCCCACCTTTATCACCAATCACCTGAAGGTTTCTCCCTAACACATTGGAACGAAACATCAGCTCTGCTGATCCTCACATAATCAAGCCTTCATCCCAAGGCCACCCACCTTGGGATACATAACGGTCATTTAGGACCCTGCTCAGTTACCACTCTGGACATGGCTATCCATCCATCCTGGGACCCCCACACAGCTCCCCCTAGTGGACACAGTGGTCACTACACCACAAAACATACAGGCTATTAACACCCAGAAACTTATGAAGAACTTGCAGTCATCATTGGCCCCTATGTCCTCATTACAACGAAACACTGCAAAGTGCCCTTGATGAAATTGCACCTCCTATACATAGAACAGACGGCAATAACCCTGGCACACGCTGCAAACATGTTTCCTGCAGTGGTGCTCCAGGTGCGCTGAACGTCTGGGGAGAAAATCCAATCTACTCGAAGATTTCATCGATTATTAGTTTATGCTTAAAGCATACAACACTGCCCTTCACCGCTCCAAACAAACCTATTTCAACACCCTCATCACCTCACTATCCAATAACCTGAAATGTCTCTTTGACACTTTTCATTTCCTACTCAACCCAAGAGTGCAGGCCCCAACCATGGATCTCCGTGCTGACGATCTCGCCAATTATTTCAAAGAAAAAATTGACCATATCCGACACGAAATTATCTCTGAATCCCCTCATACCATGCATTATCCTCCCTCCCCCACTGCATCTAGCTCACTCTCTGACTTTGAACTAGTCACAGAAGAAGAAGTAATCAGGATCCTTGCATCTTCTCACCTGACCACTTGCACCAGTGACCCCATTCCGTCACATCTCCTCAAGTCCCGTTCCCCTGCTATCACCACTCACCTAACAAAAATATTCAACCTTTCTCTCTCTTCTGATATCTTTCCCTCCTCATTAAAGCATGCCATCATAAATCCATTACTTAAAAAAAAATCCCTCGACCAAAACTGTGCCGCTAACTATAGACCTGTCTCTAATCTTCCCTTCATCTCTAAACTCCTGGAACGCCTGGTCCACTCCCATCTTATCCGCTATCTCTCAGATAACTCTCTTTTCGACCCTCTACAATCCGATTACCTCTCTTTACACTCTACTGAAATTGCCCTCACTAAAGTCTCTTATGATCTACTAACAGCTAAATCTAATGGTCACTACTCCATGCTAATTCTCTTGGCTCACTTTGCAGCATTCGACACTGTGGATCATCAGTTCCTCCTCACTATGCTCCGCTCCATCGACCTCAAGGACACTGTTCTCTCCTGACTCTCCTCCTATCTCTCTGACCGCACCTTCGCTGTATCTTTTGCTGGCTTCTCCTCCTCTCATGTTCCCTTTACTGTTGGGGTTCCTCAAGGATCAGTTCAAGGCCCCCTTCTCTTCTCTTTGTATACTGCCCCTATTGGTCAAGCAATCAGTAAATTTGGTTTCCAGTACCATCTCTATGCTGATGACACCCAATTATACACTTCTTCTCCTGATATCACGACTGCCTTTTTAGAAAACACCAGTGATTGTCTTACCGCTGTCTCTAACATAATGTCCTCCCTCTATATGAAACTAAACCTGCCAAAAACTGAATTCCTTGTGTTTCCTCCCGCTACTAATGCCCAATATTGCCATTTCCATGTGTGGTTCCACCATTACTCCCCAGCAACATGCCCGCTGTCTTGGGGTCATTCTTGATTCTGAGCTTCCATTCACCCCCCCACATCCGATCACTGGCTCGCTCTTATTATCTGCACCTCAAAAACATTTCTAGAGTTCGACCCTTTCTTACTTTCGACTCTCTTACTGCAAAAACTCTTATTGTTTCTCTTATTCATTCTCGTCTGGACTATTGTAACTCTCTACTAATCAATCTCCCTCTTACCAAACTCTCCGCTATCCAATCTGTCTTGAATGCTGCTGCCAGGATCATATTCCTCACCAATTGTTACACCAATGCCTCTACCTTGTGCCAGTCATTATACTGGTTACCCGTCCACTCCAGAATCCAGTACAAACTTATTACCCTCACCCACAAAACACTCCATGGCTCAGCACCACCCTACATCTCATCCCTTGTCTCAGTCTACCACCCTAACCGTGCCCTCGTTCTGCCAATGACCTAAGGTTAACATCCTCAATAATCAGAATCTCCCACTCCCTTCTCCAAGACTTTTCACGTGCTTTGCCAATTCTTTGGAATGCACTACCCAGGTTAATACGATTAATCCCCAATCACCACAGTTTTAAGCATGCCCTAAAAATGCATTTGTGCATCTCAACGCATTAATCTAACTATCCCTGTGTTGGCCATTCAAAATCTTTTACCATAACCAGGTTCCTTGCATCATGTTCTCACATGCTTTATGCATTTAATAGCCCTTTGTGTCTGTACTGTTTTATATATATAGGCTGATAATCGATTCATGCAGCATTACATGAATACCCGATTCTTACACTTTGGCTGGTCCAAACAACAAAAGCAATTGTTACCATCTACCTTCCATGTCTCCCCTTTTCCTCATAGATTGTAAGCTTGCGAGCAGGGCCTTCTTTCTTCTTGGTATCTGTTTTGATCTATTTTTCTATTGTTATGTTAAAAAAAACACTGTTTGGGAGAGAAGAACAGACAAATCGCGGCGCCATAAGTGCGTATACACAATATTGTAGTCTTTAAAGGGTGCACAATTTTATGCACTCACCTGATAGATGACTAATATAGCTTTAGATTGTGTATCCTCAAAAATCCTTCCTTTTGGGATACTTCTCAGTAGACAGGGCTTGCAGCTTGCCTCGGGTGGATCCAAGTGAAAGAACCAGGTGCAGGCTCACACAGGATGAGTAAATCAAGAAAGGCACATCCAGCCCATAAACGGCAGCGCTTCCCAGGACTCACATCCAAAGATGATATTCCATATTTTTTTATTTCATAGGTTAAAAAAGAGATACAATGCGTTTCGGATACAGTGTATATCCTTCATCAGGTATCATAAAAACACAGTACAAATCCTAATAGTATAAAATTCAGTTACACTTATATATAGTAGCAACCTTTTATCCCAGTCTCAGAAACTTGATTTAGGGTGTGGACCAAGTTCAGGAACACAACCACTGATTGATCCAACCTTGACAACATAGATGCAAGAAGGAAAGAAAGAAAAAAAAAACCCATAAGGAAAAAAAAAAAAACCCAGAGAGAAAAAAAAAAAAAGGGCAACGTTCAAACTCTCTCTATGATATCATTCAATCCATTTGGATATAATGTTCCCAGACGATATATCCAAAACGTTTCTTTCCTTTTCGGGTTGCGCCAAGTTTCGCAAACTTATTCATGGGGCAATTCGAGTCCTCATCGTCACTCTCTAAGCCTGTTTTCAATGACAAAATAAGGCTTTATAAGCGCTTCATTGATGATCTAATTATTATATGGAAGGGGGCAGAGGAGGAAGCGGCACAGTTAATAAAGGAGCTCAATATTAACACCTGGGGGACTTCCTTTACATGATAAATTAATAAAGAAAACATGGTGTTTCTTGATCTAGAGATCAGCCATAGTGGGAAAAAAATTATTACAAAAACCCACTTCAAAAAGGTGGATTCAAGCGGCTTTTTAGATTTTAACAGTGCACATTACAAGAAGTGGAAGGTTAATATACCCCCCAGCCAATTTTTTCGTATAAGAAAGAATTGTACAAGAGAATCTGATTATGTAGCTCAGTCTAAAATTCTAAAAAGAAAATTTAAGGAAAAAAGAAAGATACCCCAAAAATTTGATAATTAGTGCATATAGGGATAATAAAGCAAAAACACAGGAGGAATGTTTAAAAGGAAAAAATAGGAAGGGGGATAATTTGACCATTGGTAAAGAAAAAAGTGATGATCGCTGGAAATTGAATCTTGTGACCACATTCAATAGGGGAAATAAAGTAATAAGAACTGTGCTTTCAAAATATTGGTATATCTTGAAGCGTGACCCTGTTTTGGGAAAACATCTCCCTGATAAACCAGGGATTACATATAGAAGGGGGAAAACTTTGAAAAATTTGGTGGCCCCCAGTAAATTAAAAAAACAGTAGGATTCAAAAGGAAAAACTATAAAAAAAAAGTACGGATCAAATTTTATGTGGTGTTTCTCAAGGAACTGGAGTTTTTAAATGCACTTGTAAAAAATGTTGTACCTGTGGGATCCTAGATCACGGGGCTAAAATTATCAAATGTAATAATACTGGTGAGGTGTTTGAGATTTCGCAAAGACTCAGCTGTAACAGTGATTTTGTATATGTAATCACATGCAGTTGCGGTTTGCAATATGTGGGACGCACTGTGCAGACACTGCGGTCCCGCATTAATGGTCACAGAAATAGAGCAAAAAACGGCTTTTTAAAACATAGTCTCTCAAGGCATCTACTAATTAAACATAACAAAATTTTTAACTTAAAAGTAACTCCAGTGGAGCAGATACCGTCTGGTGTTGCAAATAGGAATGCTCTTTTAAACTGGAAAGAAACGTTTTGGATATATTGTCTGGGAACATTATGTCCAAATGGATTGAATGATATCATAGAGAGAGTTTGAACGTTGCCCTTTTTTTTTTTTTCCTTTTGTGTTTTTTTTTTTTCTTTCCTTCTTGCATCTATGTTGTCAAGGTTGGATCAATCAGTGGGTGTGTTCCTAACTTGGTCCACACCCTAAATCAAGTTTCTGAGACTGGGATAAAAGGTTGCTACTATATATAAGTGTAACTGAATTTTATACTATTAGGATTTGTACTGTGTTTTTATGATACCTGATGAAGGATATACACTGTATCTGAAACGCGTTGTATCTCTTTTTTAACCTATGAAATAAAAAAATATGGAATATCATCTTTGGATGTGAGTCCTGGGAAGCGCTGCTGTTTATGGGCTGGATGTGCCTTTCTTGATCTATTGTTATGCTGTAATGTCTATTGTTTGTACAAGTCCCCTCTAAAATGTAAAGTGCTGCAGAATATGTCAGCGTTATAGAAATAAAATTATTATTATATTATTAAAAAATGTTGCAAAGGCTTAAATGGCCTCTGTACTTTGAGATAACTTGATCTCATTTGATAGATCAAAATATTGGCCTTGATACATCAAGACCGAGGATTTTCATGTTGGTCTTTTAGAGGGACGTGGTGTAGTCAGAAGCTCCTGATTCATGAAGCGGTTCATGCCTCTTAATGAATCAAGTACATCTGCCAAGTGGTTTGCACCTCTGTGTACCTTGCCACAAAAGTTACTGAAGTCATAAGTCAAGGATTGGAGTAACATTTCTGGTGTAAGGTGTGCCACTGCTTGCAATTAATTAAACTGTGGTGCAACTGTTGATGTTTTGATTGACAGCTTGGCCGTCCAATCTGAGACTGGGAGGTGCTGGGCTTTTTCCTGTTGTTCGTTGTCCCAAGTGATTGCCCTGCTACTTTGCTGGGCTGTAAGTCCCAGATCTCTGACGGACGTAGCCTCAGCTTAGTGGATTTGGTTTTCTCTGTGCCTAGTATTTTGCTTTATGATCTTTTGTCCCCTGACCTTGGACCTCGGTCTGACCAAATGTCTGTTTAACTCCTTTGCTCTGATCCGCTATCCTCCTGGTATTTTGACCTTGGACCAATACCTGACTATGCTTTTGTCTCAACCCTCTGTTTATGATGAATTAATATCCCTACTCATGGTTTGTCTGGGAGAAGTGGCTTTGCATCACACTGAGGCAGTGAGTACTAAATATTGGGGATTCTCAGATAAATCTTGGAGATGATTGTTTGAGGAACATACAGGGGTTGAGGAAAGAAGGAGCTCTTGTTAAGAAAAGGGATTATGTTTGGGAAAGTATAGGGTCTTTAGCTTGGAGATTTTTTGAGGAAGCAGATTATAAACATCCTTGTAAATCATTGTTAGTAATTTAAGCTAACTAAATTCAATAGGCAATTGGAAACCAGTGATGGTATTGGCAAAAGGGAGATGTCAATTAAAATGGCAACTGAGTTACATAGATTGGAGGGGTACGATAGTGTAAGATGGAAGGCCAGAGAAGAGGATGTTGCAATAGTCAAGGTGAGAAATGATGATGCCATGTACAACCATTTTATGCCTCGTGGTTGATGAAAGGGCTGGTTCTGGAAATGATTGGAGGCCACAGAAGTTGGTAAAGGTTGGGACATGTGGTCCAAGTCACGTGCTAAACCTATGCTGTAGGTTTTTGAGACATGGGGAGCATAGAGTCAATTACTGTAATGGTTATATCAGGTTTGGTGTTGAGTGAGATGCATAAAAAAGTTCAATTTTATCCACATTGAGTTTTATACAGTAATGAGTAGAAGGATATGGCTGATAGACACACTGTGATTCTGGACAGTTCAGAGGTGACACCTAGGCTACAGACATAGATCTGAGTTTCATCAGCATATACAGTGCCGTGCAAAAGTATTCGGCCCCCTGGAACTTTTCAACCTTTTCCCACATATCATGCTTCAAACATAAAAATACCAAATGTAAATTTTTGGTGAAGAATCAACAACAAGTGAGACACAATTGTGAAGTTGAACCAAATTTATTGGTTATTTTAAATTTTTTTTGGAAATTCAAAAACTGAAAACTGGGGCGTGCAATATTATTCAGCCCCTTTACTTTCAGTGCAGCAAACTCACTCCAGAAGTTCATTGTGGATCTCTGAATGATACAATGTCCATTGTAGATTAATGATAAGATAAAGAAATTGGTTAGTTTTTGGATAAGCACTGTGTTGAGGCTGGAGATGAGGTGGAATGGAATAAGATCAAGTGCATAAGTGGTAAGATGTAACTTGGAGTTAAGAGTGGCACACTTACTTTTGGTGATGTGAGGAAGAAGGTTATGGGAGAAAAGCATTAAGCATTAAGCATTAAGCATTATGCGTAGTTTTCTGGAGGAAGAATAAAGCTTTCTCTAAGTAAGAGCCAGTCTTGTCACTCTGCTCCTGTAAAACTGCATAAAATCATTTTGGACAGGCAAGCCATTGGACAAAGGTGGGAACAATGTATGCTAAAAAGAGAAGGGAAGGAAGTTCTGGTACCTATTATACTGATTCAATGCTAATGAAGAAAAAGTGTCCACTCGAAGAGTAAATAGCGAGTTACAGAGCTTGAAAATTGGGACAGTTGCTGAGCATATTAAATTGGTACATGCACCAGCAGTGTTTTCTGCTTAGCACAGTATGTTTGAGCAGGTGAAAATTTACCTTGAAACCTAGAAAGAAATACAAAAAAAAATAATAAAAAATAAATACCTATGAACATACGAACTGAAAACCTACACAATTTGTTCAAAAATTAGTCACAACAATGAATACTTTTAAAAATAAATGAATTTTATTTGTAAAATAATTAAAACATAACAGCATCAAAGATGAAGGTAAAAATAGGAAAGAATAAAACTATGTAGCCAGTAAGAAAAAGAGGGGGGGGGCGGGTGTGCATAATATGAAATAAATAAACAATTTACTGTAATTATACTATAATATTCCGTGAATAACCATATGATCCAATATATACAATAAATGACATCTGGTATAAATGCATAGAAATTGAAAAAAATCCACTGTATACAACCTAAAGCATGGTGGGATCATGAAAAAGTGCTTGTGCCACAATTTGATGACGCTATATAGTCTGATCAGATGTTAATAACAATTAACAAACAATTTCATACCCAGTGGTATCAATAGGGGTAACCAGGAGGTAAACTAATATATTGCACATAGCCTGGTTGCATGATGCCCAAATGAAGCCAATAAAAAATGTAATCCCATAATATGAGAGTAAAAAAATACAAATACATAGGTGTCCTCAAACGTAAGAGGCAGTGGACAATTGTTAGAACTACATATTATACCTAATGGAGAATGGATACATGCCAGCATTAGTGGAGCACTCCACGTCCCCCTCCATCAACTCCAATGCGCGTTTTGCACTGCTTCATCAGGGAGTGAGGTGGAGAGGGAGTTCTTTAAATAGGATCTGCACAGCTGATTTTACCTGCAATCAGGGGCGTCACATTACCGGGTGTCGCACACAGCACATACACGTGACCTGCCATCACCCCCGCCACCAGATCTGCATCATCAAAGTGTGACTGAGGTCACAGTTCAACAACACCAGTCATCTGGGCGGATGCAAGGGAAGCACACGCGCATGCGCAGAAGGCGCATAACGACCCTGTAGCCATGACAGAAGAAGGCAGTAAAGAGGGCAAACTGGATATGATGATTATGCATCCTATGATGTAAAAAAAGAAAAAAAGGAAGGAGGAAAAAGAAAAAATGTACTTTCATCTTCCATTTGTAACAATGAGAGATCTAGTTATTTCTGTTCAGAAGAGCCCATGATCAAAGGACAACGAATCCTGATATTTCTGAGAACATTGGTTGGGAAATATTGGTTTAATGGGGTTGTCCAGGCTTGGGGTTCAAGTCCAGAATCACTCTAAGGATTCTTTGGTGTCAAGAGCTGGTTGGTGGTCATGTGACCGCAAATATGCGATTTGCATACTGACGGCCACATTCCAACTAGATGTGTGCAGACCTGCCCAATTCATTTGTATTGTGCAATGCCGCTTATGTCTAGTTGGCACAAGACCACATGTTTGCAAATCGCATACTTGTGGTCACGTGCCTACCTGCTCCCAGCGCTGGCGTCAGAGAATCCTGACACAGCACACTCTAGACACTGTGAGGATTAACAAGTCTGTAGTCACATAAAGTGACTGGAGACCTGAGTCCCAAGCCTGGACAACCCCTTTAAGGTGTTATCCACAGTATATGAGATAAATCTTTAATAAGTGTTGGTTCCAGAGGTCCCAGAATGAATAGCTCCCAATTCCCACCCTGCCTGGTACTCTTTGCTGCCTTTCCCCTATGAGACCTACGTATGCTCACTCTCACAGCACTGTGACTGTCTTATTAATATATAGATTTTCCATTTAATAAATATCCTTTCCCTGAAGAAGCCTATGTACACATGCCAGTCCAGCCCTGCTATTGACTAACTTTCCTAGAATCATAAATGGCATATCTGCCTGGTGTGCATTGACGTAGAAGCAGGGGTTGTATCATGGCACGCTAAGGCTAATTTGCAGTTAAGAAATCAATAGATCCTCACAACACCTTCAGTGGCAGAAAATATACAGGTGGTAGTATTGATTGTCAATCAAATATTAAAATAGTGTTTAAATAATCTTGACCATTGATCTAGATTTAACAACCATGAGTTGTACTTAGTACTTAGAATATCATCATGTACAATCTTGTATCAGGGTGTTTTTTTGTCCTTCAGCTCTAAATAAAATACTAATACAATTTGGGCTGCTGAAGCTGTGGCTGGGCTAATTAACAATCCAATCATCTATCAATGTCCCTTTCGCTTCAGTCATGCGGCTTTTTCAAATTCAGTGCCCTCAGTTTTTGCTCATTCATGCATGCAGCATTGATCTAAGCATAGCGATGAATTGCTCCAGGAGTAAGTGCCACAATGGGATCTCAGAATATAACCACACATATTCTTGTTATGTTAGAATTATTGATGATTTTCTTCTCAAGGAAACAGAATCAACATGCAAAAGAATATAATACAGACAAGTGTATGACACAGAGGCATTATCGTTGCTCTTCTATGTCTCATTTTAAGATACTCTCCCCACATCACATGCACAAATGTCCAGTAAACTGAGATATGGGGAGTGGTTTAGAAACCTTGAAGTGACTATAAGGGCTTGTTCATATGTTAACAGGTAACAGCACAGACAATGAGGAGACAGTGGTCCTTGTACCAACAAATCTTTCTTTGATTAGCATAATTATAGGAGTGCCTTGGGCAAAATATCAGCGGATAGCCAAAACGGTGAAAATGAAGCAAGTAATGTTACAAGAAGAATACAGTAATTCAGTTAAGCAGCATATTGACACAATGCTTTTGTCACACTATCATTCTATCATTACCACTAAATAACTGTTGTCGTTAGTAATGTCCTAATACCTCCACCCTAAGGGCTTTAGTGTCACTACTGGGCCCATCACCGTTGTCACTCTTTAGGCAGAAAGTCCCAGGTCAGTTATTCAGCCTACTCGTCACAGTGGCATCCTTTGTTCTCTGAATCTCTGCCCTGGTCCCCACTTTGTGCCATACGTCCACAATGGAAGCAAAAGCTAACACAAACATCTCTCCGCTGTGGCCTAGTCATCTCTCTCTCGGCTCTGACACAGCTCACACTGCTCATTTCTCCCATCTCTGGTCTCTCTAGGGTCTTCACACCGATCTCAACTCTCTATTCCTTTGCTTGGATCAGGTCTCTTGCCTCCTTTACTCAGACCTGGTCTCTCATAATGGCAGCTATAAGCCAGCTCCCTTTAGCGCACGTCTATACTGCTACAGGTTCGGGCACTAACTCCTCCCCTTCCCTGACCTCCTGGGCCTTTTGTAATTACTAACTGTGCCCCAGCTATCACCTGACCTGGTGTATTTTCAAATCTTTTCCCTGAGAGAACATGCACTTTACTCTTGAGTTCCTGCTAATGCAATGTTTTTTGCTTTCACTTTCTCTATCGTCTTTGACCAGCAGATGATGGTACTCGATTGCAGCCATTCTGTTAGGCACATATGTAGGGTATTTGAGATGTTTCTTCATATGGACATACATAGCGTTTTATAATAACCGCAGTTTTTCCCCATTAAAATGCATAAAAAAGCATAAAAAAACCATGAATACACAACAAGAGTACGTAATATGAACTGCTGTTTTCTGCCTATAGACTGCGTTTCTGATGTAGAAAAAAAAACACATCAAAAAGGCTTGGTGTGAACATAGTGTTGATTTCTAAAAATCAAACAAAAGTGCTATTTTTTTAGGGGAAGAAAACTTCTGTGATCACAGTGTCAAATCTATATCACAATATAAAACCTGGAAACAAATGGGTTAATCTGCGCTGCCATTGAAGAATGAGGGCATGTGAAATCCAAATGTAAGATTCTTATTCATCAATGCGTTTCAAAGTTTTAGAACTTCTTCATCAGGACAAACCACGTGGATTCTCCCCTAAAGGGAGAATGACGCGGAACCGCCGGTGGAAGTATAGAACTCTTGCTTGCTGGACTGCAGTGCTGTTATTGGGGACGAGGAAGCTCCCGGGATAGTGTGCTGAGCTGTGTTAAGGCAGAAGGAAGCTAAGTGAAGTGGAAAGTGAGAGTGACTCCAAGAAATGGATGAAGAATTGTGTGATAATGTTCCATGTAATAACAAAAACATCCATGAAATTAAATGCCTACTATCTGCTGTACATAGTTCCTCAAAAGTTACTGTTCTGTAAAAATATGTTTATTTATAAACTATGGCCTCTCTCATTGAACTTTGCAACACTTGGTTCTGGAAGGCCGAAAACAGTGGTACAATGCATTCTGCAAAGGCATATCACCATCACAGCTAAAGTCCAAACACCAAGCCAGGACCCCCATTTTCATGTAACGTGCAGGGGCATGAAGCACGAGTACCTCACCCATAGCTACCGCAATGCACCATATTACTATGGTATTGAAAGTATAGCTGTCTTTTTCAGTGATGTCAGTTGCTGATTTTTGGCATTTTTGTCAGTGAATCATTTTTCTTAAAAGACTCCTCATTTCAGGGGCAAAAAAGTAATTGGACAAATAAACATTACCACAAGTAAAATGTTCATTTCATATACTTTGTAGAGAATCCTTTGCAGGCAATAACTGCCTGAAGTCTGGGAACCATGCATGTAATGCTGGTGGGTGTGGATGCACTGCGCGACAGGATGGGCTTACCCTGAAGGGGCATGACGAAGCGACTACCTGGTTTTCACTAGAGCCTCTGGGGAGGATGTTAGGTTTGGCCGCAGGTTGTTGCCAGGTACCACTCCAGGGCAGTCCATGGAACTGTAGCAGCTGACCGACGGGTTAGAGTCACGGTAGGCTGTACAAGAGGTCACAGACAAAATGTGGCCAGATAGTCCGAGGTCAAGACAGGCACCACAGGATCAGAAGGTATTTATAGCCAGGGAGAGATCTAACAGGACAGGAAAAAAATCCGGGTTAGTAACGAGAAGCGGAATACAGAGATGAGCATAAACACGGACTACAAGGTAGCAACTAAATGTTTGAGCAAGGAGTGATATAGGAGGAGCTTCCTAATATGCTACCTGCTTGAATGAGATAAGACAGGGAGCCAGACCTCTGTAGGACACAGCAGGGTTAAATTCCTGCAGAGAATGTCCCCCTAAGGGCAAATGGAAACACCATGATGTAGCAGTCCTGCAGAGGAGTGCTGCAAGAGGCAAAGCTCAGTGAGCCAACCTGATGCAAGGAGATGCAGTGTGGTGACCATGGTGAGTAGGGCAGCACTGAGGAGGTGCTCGAGTTACCGCCGTGACAATGGACATTACTAAACACTGGGTTTCCTCCTTTGTGATGCTTTGCCAGGCCTTTATTGCAGCTGTCTTCAGTTGTTGCTTTTTTGTGGTTCTTTCTGCCTTAAGTTTTGTCTTAAGCATGTGAAATGCGTGCTCAATGCAATTGAGATCTGGTGATTGACTCATCCATTGCAGAAAATTACACTTTGCCTTAAAAAAACTCCTGCGTTACTTTCACAGTATGTATTGGGTCATTGTCCATCTGTACCGTGAAACATTGTCCAATCAACCTTGCTGCATTTGTTTGAATCTAAGCAGAAAGTATCACCCTGCACACTTCAGAATTTATCTGGCTGCTTCTGTGTTCAGTCACATCATCAATAAACAGTAACGATTCGGTGCCATTGAAAGTCATGTGTACCCATGCCATCACACTGCCTCCACCATGTTTTGCAGAGGATATGGCGTGCTTTAGATCATGAGCTGTTCCAAGCCTTCTCCACACTTTCTTCCCATCATTCTGGTACAGCTTGATCTCAGTTTCTTCTGTCCCAAGAATACTTTTCAAGAACTGTGCTGGATTCTTGACATGGTTTTTGGCAAAATCTAATCTACCGTTTCTATTTTTAAGGCTGATTAATGGTTTGCACCTTGCGGTAAACCCTCTGTATGTGTTTATTTACTCTCATGAAGCCTTCTCTTTATGACATTGGGGTGCAGTTTGTGTTCTGTCCATGAAGAAAACTGCAATGTATAGGAGAAAATTTGTAATTTATGTTTTTATTTTTTTCATATGTGAAAATCACTGAAGAGACACTGATGATTTAAAATGATACTGACCAAACGGAAATCAGATGAAAAAACAATGATGACACTCACACTGTTTATTTTTGTACACATGAAAAATCACAGACCTCTAAATGCGGCCTCACAGAGTACGAGTCAAAACTATATACTTCTCTAGATGAAAATGACATACATTATAACAAGTAGTGGCACAGTCCATCTTCTACTCAGTATAATATATTTTTGCGGTTTTCTATACAGGACATAAAATTACATGAGCATCTATCTAGTGAACTGACGACTTATCTATTAACATTTCAAAGCACATCTGTCATGGCCAAAACAAAGAAATACATGAACAGTGTGTAAGTCAGAGAATGAATGAGTAGATTCTGAAATAAAAGGAATTCCACGTATTATGTCAAGAAAGCCACATGTATGTATTGATGCTGCCATCCAGGATAATGTTTGCCTTGCGAAGTCTCGAAAGTGAGGTCTAATTTGAATATCGTAGAATATGAGCATTTAAATGACATTGCGCATATGGAGAGGCGCACTAAGTGCTCCGAGGATGGCAGGGACTTTGGGATCTCATGCTTTGCCCCCTGCTTAGAAATCAGTGCAGAGTGAAATTAGTGTGCTATTCTTTAACTCCTTCAAGTCTAGTTTTTTGCTTTAACCTCAATAATGATTAGAAATGGAAAACAATTGAATGTCAATATTTTAAGAGTGACTGATTAATATACAGTGGGGAAAATAAGTACCATATTTTTCAGATTATAAGACGCTCCTGATCATAAGATGCACCCCAAATTTTGAGGAGTAAAATAGGAATTCTTTTTAATAAAATGGTGCTTCTTATAATCCATGCGGGTAGTGGATGCGGTGAAGCGGGGTCCCAGGGTCGCTGCTGGAGGAGGCAGGAGTGGAGTGATGCTACAGGCCGCTGGCTGGGATGAGGGGTTGTTCCGATGTGCGGCACGCCGCTGCTGGTGTTAGGTGCTGCTGCGGTGTCTGGTGCTGCTGCAGGTGTCCGATGCTGCTGCCCGGTGCTGCTGTGGGTGCCCGGCGGTGCTACGGGGTGTCCAGCGGTGCTGCCCAGTGCTACTGCAGGTATCTCCGGTGCTGCCGGGGCTCTGCTGACATTTTGTGAAAGGCCAGAGCCTCGACAGTTCCATGGTTTCCTGTGCGGTGGACTCCAGGAAAATGGCTGAAATCTCAGCACCAAGATCTTGAGAGATGAGATTTCAGCACTGAAATCTCATCTCTCAAGATCTTTTTGCCGAAATCTCCGTCTGCGCATGCTCCACCCCTTGTGGCCATTTTGCCAGAGTCCACCGCACAAGAAACCATGGAACTGCCGGGGCTCTGGCCTTTCACAAAATGTCGGCAGTGCCCTGGCAGCACCGGTGACACCCGCAGCAGTACAGGCCGGCACCACCGGACACCCCCGCAGCACCAGACACCCTCGTAGCACAGCCAGGCACCTGCAGCACCACCGAACACCCACTCATCTCAGCCTGCGGCCTGCAGCAATGGTACCAATAAGGTATATATGCATTATAAGACGCACCCCCATTTTCCTCCCAAATTTTCGGGGAAAAAAGTATGTCTTATAATCTGAAAAATACGATATTTGATACACTGCTGATTTTGAAAGTTTCCCCACCAACAAAGAATGGAGAGGTCTGTAATTTTTATCGTAGGTACACTTCAACTGTAAGAGACAGAATCTTGAAACATCCAGAAAATTACATTGCATGATTTTTACAAAATTAATTTGCATTTTATTGCATGAAATAAATATTTGATACAATAGAAAACAGAACTTAATATTTGGTACAGAAATCTTTGTTTGCAATTACTGAGGTCAGACATTTCCTGACCAAGCTTGCACACACTGCAGCAAGGATTTTGGCCTATTCCTCCATACAGATCTTCTCCAGACCTTCCAGGTTTCGGGGCTGTCACTGGGCTACATTAAGTTTCAGCTCCCTCCAAAGTTTTTCTATTGGGTTCACGTTTGGAGAATAACTAGATCACTCCAGGACCAGGACCTCAAAATGCTTCTAATGGAGCCACTCCTTATTTGCCATGGCTGTGTGTTTTGGGCCATTGTCATGCTGAAAGACCCAGCCAAGATCCTTCTTCAATGCTCTTACTGAAGGAAGGAGGTTGTTGGCCAAAATCGCATGCATCCTCCCTTCAATACGGTGGAATTGCCCTGTCCCCTTTGCAGACAAGCATCTCCAAAGTATGGTTTCCCCCCACCATGTTTCATGGTTGGGATGGCTTCTTGGGATTGTACTCATATTCCTTCTTCCTACAAACACAGCAAGTGGAGTTGCTACCAAAAAGTTCTATTTTGATCTTATCTGACCACATGAACTTCTCTCATGCGTCTTCTGGATCATCCAGATAGTCATTGGTGAACTTCAAACGGGCCTGGACATATCCTGGCATGAGCAGTGGGACGAGATCAGACGCAGCTGAAATGGAGCTGCATGTTTCTGACCATCATACATTGGATCATTAACCTCTTCAGCACCAGATTAAACTAAATCCATTTAATGTGGGACACAAATCAAACCATCTGTAATGAAGACCTGCGATTCATTACCGAACATGACCATCTAACTCCAGGTCTTCCAAGGGGATGGGACACCCTTGTGACAACTGCACATCCACCACCTGTTCATATCACAAGGGGGTGGATGTTCAGTACTCAGTCAGGGCCACGACGAAGCTGTGCTATACAGCTCTGTAATTGGGCAGCTCCAGCTGCCACTGGGAACAGCTGAACGGTGCAGGTGCCAGGTGTTGCACCCCCACAGGTCAAACATTGATAGCCTATCATAAGGATAGGCCATCTATTTTAGAGTCCTGGACAACTCCTTAAACAATGTTTGGAAATGACTGTCAACATGCTGCTCCTATTAAATTCTGACAGAGACTTCGTCTATTAGGATCCTGACATTTTATAATGCAATGCAATACAGAAGTACAGCAATCTATAATATGAGTGATTAAGGTAATTGAAGTTCAAGTCCCCTAGAAAGAATAAAAAAAAGATAGGAAAAAATAACAATGTAAAAAACAATCCACAAAAAAAGTTTTCCCTTTTTTACCTTATTATGTAAAAATGTAAAAAGAGTTAGGATCTCCAAAGATCTCAAATATTAATATGTCAGTATCTGACCGTACTTGTATGAGGACTGCATATATTCTGGGTATGAATGTACTCTGTAAAAGAACTGTACTTTTAGAAATCTGTTTAGCGTTCTCCTATATGAGATTTGCTCTTTTTTCTGACTATTTTGTGAGTCAGTATTTTGCGTCGGCAGGGCTTGATAAATGGGTCACTACTCACTAGCAATGGCTGTGGAAAGTTTTACTCCTGCACTGGTAGCGACACTTGGCAGACTTTTTTTTTCTGAGTGGGGGTTTAATTTGAGCTTTAATGTCCTCAAAGAAATAGTGAAAGCTATTAATTTTTCAGACAATATCTATGGTAGACATATGTCAAGCTCTATCAATCTTTTTCTTTCGTTGTCCTCAGTGTGAATGGTAAATGTTACTGTGTAGGTGGCAAATACAGACAAATTAGCAGAGGTGTATTAACTCACCATGGATTGTAGTATTTCTGATGTACTATCAATGTTTATTTATCCATGAAGCTCCAAGTTTTTCTTTTAATGTATTTCCATTGTTTAAGAGTCAATTTCTCCTTTCACTCTAGAATCTTTTTTCTGCTCCCTTTACCCATTACTATAGCTGGATGACTTTAATGGGCCATTTATTAACCCCTTCATGACCAGGACTAATTTATACTTTTGTGGCCAGAATGCGCTGCACATTTTTATCATATGTCAATTAGAGGGTGAATAACTAGCTCAGCAATTGCATGCACCTTGATAAAGTATCATTATTTCTCAAAACATGTTATTTCTTTTTAAAATATTAAAGGATTGTTTATAAATAGTAAAAAAATGGCAGAATTATTATTTAAATAGGAGGGGGAAAAAGTCTCCATACTTAGTTTAATTGTAAATAGCAACAAATCTGGGAATGAGATTACATTGGAAAAAAATTGTGATCCTAGACATTAAAGGGTTTATCGAGGGCAATTTTTTTTTACTATGGGCAGAAAAACTAATAGCCAGGTAGCTGCTACCTACCTGTTGTGCCCAATGCCGATCTCTGCCGGCACAGAGTGGTCAAATGCCGCTCCTGCCTGTGATTCAGTGGTTTCCGCTGATGTCACGTCGACAGAGCAGCAGCTTCTCTTCTGCTCTGCTGACGGGGCATGACTACTGACATTATGCTGATTGCTAGCCAGCTCTCCACTGCTTTACTGCGGGGAACTGGCCATCAAGCAGCATATGACATTGGGAGTCGACAGAGCAGCCCTGAAGAGGCAGAGCTGCTCTGTTGACATTGAGCAGCTGAATTGCCGGCCGCCACACTGTGTCGGCACCAGATTAATACCTACCTGCTTGTTGTTTTAAGGCCCGTAGAAAAAAAATTGTCCTGGATACACCCTTTAAATAAACCTCTCAGCAGTTGCAAAGGTGTGTACTACAGCAGTCAATTGCCCCTTTGCTACTAAACTCCACCAAATGTCATGAAAAAGGAGACTGGAGCATCTTACTTTACACAGGCATATTGACTGGCAACTGATGATATAACAAGTTGATCAGCAATCATTTAGGGTCCTTTTTGCAGGAGAAGGGGGGTCAACTGAGGGGGATTCTACTCTTATAGCACTTAGGGGTAGAGATGAGCGACTTTGCTTTTTTTAGGGTCTAGTCGGGTTTCATGAAACCCGACTTTCTCAAAAGTCGAGTCGAACGAAATCGGCCAACTATCGGGAAAAGTCGAAGGTCCGACTGAAACACGAAACCCAATGCAAGTCAATGGGGAAGCAAAGTCGGCAGGGAGTGGAGGACAGTAAACACACCTACATGCCGGACCGCTTTTTTAAACTGCGCAAAATCTGTCTCTCTCCCCGGTCGCTGCACATGTCATCTCGTTGCACACAGTGTACGTCCTTGCACAGTGGCTGAAAAAAGTTACATGCAAGCATTCTGGGAAATCCGACTTTGGCGCTCGTTTTGCCGACCGCATAGCCGACTTCACGCTGTGATCGGGTTTCGGTCAGCGAAACCCGACTTTGCCATAAGTCGGCGACTTATGAATCTGGCCGACCTGTTTCACTCAACTCTACTTAAGGGCTCTGTATATGGAGTCTGTAAACTATTCTATGAAAATTTGTTCTCCAAGAGTCAAATAGCGCTCCTTCCCTCACAAACCTCTCCATGTGGCCAAATAGTACTATACTGGGGGATTGCCTAGATCGTGAGAAATTGTGTAGCAAATTACGTGGTAATTTTTACCCATTTTCCCTTGTGAAAATGTAAAATCTTGTGCTAAAACAACTTTATAGTGGTAAATATGTAATTTATTCTTCTTCACTGCTCAACACTATCAAATTTTGTGAAACACATGTTTTGTGAATAAGATTTCTGCATCCCTAGATGATTTCACTAAGAGGTGTAGTTTATAAAATGAGGTTACTTATGAGGGTACTACTGTCTTCACACCACAGACTCCTCAGACGCTCTGCCAATGTGACATAGCACCCGCAAACCACTCCAGGCAAATCTGATATGGCTCTCCTTCCTTTCTGACCTTTCCACTGTGCCTAAAAAGTAGTTTTTGACCACATATGGAGCACTGCCATACTCAGGAGACATTGTGTAACCAAATTTGATGACCATTTTCTCCTCTGTGAAAATGAACAATTTGGGGTTAAAACAACATTTCTGGAGAAAAAAAAGTCATTTTTAGTTTTCACGGTCCAGTGTTTTAAAATTGCGCAAAGCACCATTGAGTTCAAGATGGTCACCACACCTCTGGATAAATTCCTTGAGAAGTGTAGTTTTCAAAATGAGGTCACTTGTTTAGGTACATCAGGGGCTCTGAAAACGCAACATGGCATCGGCTATCTATTCCAGACAATTTTGCACTCCAAAAGTAAAATAGTGCTCCTTCCCTTCCGAGCCCTGCCGTGCGACCAAACAGTAGTTTTCTACCACATATGGGGTATCGGCAAACTCAAAGTTTGCTAAAAATGTTAAAATTCTGTGAAGCACCTGTGAGTTCAAGATGCTCACCATACCTCTAGATAAATTTCTTGGGGGGTGTAGTTTCCAAAATGGAGTCTCTTGTGTGGGTTTCCACTGTTTATGCACATCAGGGGCTCTGCAAACTTGTCACAGCATAATAACCACAAGAAGTCCTACCACAATTAAGCGGCAGAAAAAATGAAGAGAACCATAAATACTAAAATTAAAAAATAAACTTTTATTAATAAATATTAAAAATATGCAAATACAGAACAATATTTACTAGAAATACCCAGCAGGGGACACCAAACCATACACCTATAACAAATTCCAGGAAAGGAAATTATTTATAAGTAAAAAGCTTATGTATATATTTAGTAGCCAGAAAAAAGGTCCATATAATTTATATAAACAAATGGCAATATATGTAAATTAAATCAGAAGACAAACTAGCTATATCTACGAATCTACTGCCAATCCATATCATATTTCCAAAAGGAATCAAAAAAGGAGTAGAAAAGAGCCTAAATATTAGATAAAGCCGGTATTGCTACCTATAATAATAACACCACATGTTAAGACCCATCAGAAAAATTTACCTGGATACAATCTGGTGCAACAATAGGTGGTCCGGTGGAAGAAGCTAGAAGGTGAAACGCGCGTCGGGGCAAGGGGGAACATCACCGAACCACTTATTGTTGCACCAGATTGTATCCAGGTAAATTGCTCTGATGGGTCTTAACATGTGGCGTTATTATTAGGGTGTGTGCACACGCTGCGGATTCTACTGCGCATCCACAGCGGTTTTGGTCCTGCGGATCCACAGCAGTTTCTGCTGCAGTGTACAGTACCATTATAATTAATGGAAAACAAAAACCGCAGTGCACATGGTGCGGAATTTTCGGCGCGGATTTACTGCGGTTTCAAAACCGCAGCATGTCACTTCTTTGTGCGGTATCCGCAGCGGTTTTACACCTGCTCCATTGTCCAGGTGTCAAACCGCAGGCTAATCTGCAGATAAACCGCAGGTCTTTTCACCTGCGGATTTACCTGCGGATTTTTCAAAATCCGCACGGAAAATTCCGCAGCAGAATCCGCAGCATGTGCACACACCCTGATAGGTAGCAATACCAGCTGTATCTAATATTTAGGCTCTTTTCTACTCCTTTTTTGATTCCTTTTGGAAATATGGTATGGATTGCCAGTAGATTCGTATATATAACTAGTTTGTCTTCTGATTTATTTTAAATGTATTGACATTTGTTTATATAAATTATATGGACCTTTTTTCGGGTTAATCATATAGACCAAATTTTACCACTAACATGAAGTACAGCTTGTCACGGAAAAATAAACAATAATCTCAGAATCACTGGGATATGTTGAAGCATTCTACAGTTATTACCTCATAGAATCATAGAAGTATTGTGTCACAAAACATTTAAGGATTCGTGGCAGCTCTGGGTCTGCAGAAATGTAATTGTTTTTTTCTTCTTTTGGTCTTTTGGCATTTCTTTAGGGCTGGTCAGCTGATGTTGATTGGTAGCCACTCCCACCTTCATTTAAATAGTCATCTGGCCCATCAGCCAATCGTCAGTTATAGCGTTACCATCTGCAGTGGCAAGACTAGCATCCTTGCCAGCCAGTGCACTAGCCAGGGTAAATTGAGGTGACAATCAGGGACTAGGCACATGAAGGTGTAAGGGGGAAGGACCCACATAGGGAGTTAGGGGAGCTTAGGGACAGGCACAGGTTGGTGTCAGAAGGTGTCCCTCCCCTCACTCCCTACCTTTAGGGCCTTCTTCTCTATTTTTCATCCCATCAAAGTTATATGCTCTGTCGTCTACCGGACCCATGTCTGAGCGTGACACATAGAATGTTAGATTTGTATGGGACCTCAACGGTCATTGTGTCCAACCCCCTGCCCAGATGAAGCCTGACCAAGAAGGAGTAGAGGGGGATAATTAATTCAGACTCTAGATGCTTGTCTTAAAACATCCTAGAACTAATCTATAAAGTGACCCTGATCGGATTTGGAAAATGAGGTTCAGTCATTAATGTACAAAGTGGCTCGGTCCACTGCAGGATGCACCCCATGATAAAGACCAAGGTAGCACGGATGCAAAATACTAATGAAACAACCACTCACACACCTACCTCAGTCTACCTTAGCCCCTACCTCATATTAAAACCGCTTAAGGACCTTTGGGGACATCACTGTCATGTGATCATGATCTCACCAATGGTCCTTTAACTGCGAGGTTCTAGAGGAATTGAATAAGAAACAGGCTTGTATGTACCCTATGTTATGTATGTGTATATATGTGTATGTATGAGCAGTGTGTGTATATACATGTGTATGTTTGTGCATTGTGTGTAGATATACATGAGTATGTATGTGCAGTGTGTGTATATGCATGCATTTGTATGTGCAGTGTGTGTATATACATGTGTATTTATGTGCAGTGTGTATATGCATGCATATGTATGTGCAGTGTGTGTATATACATGTGTATGTATGTGCATTGTGTGTGACTGTATAGATATACAGTACATGTGTACAGTATGTATGTGCAGCAAGTGTATATACATGGGTATATATGTGCACTGTGTGTATATACATGTGTATGTATGTGCAGTGTGTATATACCTGTGTATGTGCAGTGTATGTGTTACATATGTATGTGCAGCTGAAGCTTCAGTTATTTCAATGGCAGTTAGTCACGGCAGGAGTCAGAACTAGTGTTGAGCATTCCGATACCGCAAGTATCGGGTATCGGCCGATACTTGCTGTATCGGAATTCCGATACCGACTTCCGATATTTTTTCAATATCGGAATTCGGCATCGGAATCGGAAGTTCAGTTGATTGACGGCCTGACGTCATCATGATGCGCGGTGTGTGCGCATCATGATGCGCCGTCATTTCGGGCCTTCCGGGGGTCTCTGCCGGCCTGCCGGGGGGCTGTGCCGGCCTGCCGGGGGGCTGTGTGGACTGCCCGGGGTCTCTGCCGGCCTGCCGGGGGGCTGTGCCGGCCTGCCGGGGGGCTGTGCACCCTGTGGGGGTCTGTACCGGCCTGCCGGGGGGCTGTGCCGGCCTGCCGGGGGGCTGTGCTGATGTCCGGGGGTCTGTGCAAGCATCGTCCGATGGGACTACAAGTCCCATCGGGCGATGCCTGCTACCATGACAGTGATTGACACATTAGCCAATGATGGGACAGTAGTAGTCCCATCATCCGGCTAATGTGTTAAATGTTAAAAAAAAAAAAAAAAAATACTACATACATACTACATGCATGCTACATACATACTACATGCTACATACATACTACATATATACTACATACATACTACATACATGCTACATACATACTACATGCATGCTACATACATACTACATATATACTACATACATACTACATACATACTGCATGCTACATACATACTACATACATACTACATACATACTACATGCATGCTACATATATACTACATGCTACATACATACCACATACATACTACATGCATGCTACATATATACTACATGCATGCTACATACATACTACATATATACTACATGCATGCTACATACATACTACATGCTACATGCATGCTACATACATACTACATACATGCTACATATATACTACATACATACTACATATATACTACATGCATGCTACATATATACTACATACATACTACATATATACTACATACATACTACATATATACTACATGCATGCTACATATATACTACATACATACTACATATATACTACATACATGCTACATATATACTACATACATACTACATATATACTACATACATGCTACATACATACTACATACATACTACATATATACTACATGCATGCTACATATATACTACATGCTACATACATACCACATACATACTACATACATGCTACATATATACTACATGCATGCTACATACATACTACATATATACTACATGCATGCTACATACATACTACATGCTACATGCATGCTACATACATACTACATACATACTACATGCTACATACATACCACATATATACTACATACATACAATACATTCATACAATACATACATAGACATACAGTACATATAACATAGAGTAACATACTTACCAATACTTGTCACATTGTTCCCCGAAGCCATTGTCTTTCCGGAATAAATATTAACATAACAAACCACAAAAATACTCACCCACGATCCGAAGCAGTCCACGAGTGTGTCCCACGACGATCTTGGGTAGAGAACTGCAGCATCAGATGATGCTGCCGTTCTCTACGGGCTGCAGGAATCCAATGACGGAAGGTAGGTATCCTTCCGCACTGTATTCCTCCGCCACTTAAAAAAAAAAAAGTCCCTAGTCTCACTTTATGCCATTGCTGTGTGGGAAATTCCCACACAGCAATGGCATAAAGTGAGACTAGGGACTTTTTTTTTTTTTAAGTGGCGGAGGAATACAGTGCGGAAGGATACCTACCTTCCGTCATTGGATTCCTGCAGCCCGTAGAGAACGGCAGCATCAGCTGATGCTGCAGTTCTCTACCCAAGATCGTCGTGGGACACACTCGTGGACTGCTTCGGATCGTGGGTGAGTATTTTTGTGGTTTGTTATGTTAATATTTATTCCGTAGACGACAATGGCTTCGGGGAACAATGTGACAAGTATTGGTAAGTATGTTACTCTATGTTATATGTACTGTATGTCTATGTATGTATTGTATGAATGTATTGTATGTATGTAGTATATATGTGGTATGTATGTAGCATGTAGTATGTATGTAGCATGCATGTAGCATGTAGTATGTATGTAGCATGCATGTAGTATATATGTAGTATGTATGTAGCATGCATGTAGTATATATGTAGCATGCATGTAGTATGTATGTGGTATGTATGTAGTATATATGTAGTATGTATGTAGTATATATGTAGCATGTATGTAGTATGTATGTAGCATGCATGTAGCATGTAGTATGTATGTAGCATGCATGTAGTATATATGTAGTATGTATGTAGCATGCATGTAGTATATATGTAGTATGTATGTAGTATATATGTAGCATGTATGTAGTATATATGTAGCATGCATGTAGCATGTAGTATGTATGTAGCATGCATGTAGTATATATGTAGTATGTATGTAGCATGCATGTAGTATATATGTAGCATGCATGTAGTATATATGTAGTATGTATGTAGTATATATGTAGCATGTATGTAGTATGTATGTAGCATGCATGTAGCATGTAGTATGTATGTAGCATGCATGTAGTATATATGTAGTATGTATGTAGCATGCATGTAGTATATATGTAGTATGTATCATGTAGTATGTATGTAGCATGCATGTAGTATATATGTAGCATGCATGTAGTATATATGTAGTATGTATGTTGCATGTAGTATGAATGTAGCATGTATGTAGTATGTAGTATGAATGTAGCATGTATGTAGTATGTAGTATGAATGTAGCATGTAATTTTTTTTTTTTTTTTTTTTTTACATTTAACACATTAGCCGGATGATGGGACTACTACTGTCCCATCATTGGCTAATGTGTCAATCACTGTCATGGTAGCAGGCATCGCCAGATGGGACTTGTAGTCCCATCGGACGATGCCTGCACAGACCCCCGGAGCCTGCACAGACCACCGGCAGGCCGGCACAGCCCCCCGGCAGGCCGGCACAGCCCCCCGGCAGGCCGGCACAGCCCCCCGGAGCCTGCACAGACCACCGGCAGGCCGGCACAGACCACCGGAGCCTGCACAGACCCCCTGGCAGGCCGGCACAGCCCCCCGGCAGGCCGGCACAGCCCCCCGGAGCCTGCACAGACCACCGGCAGGCCGGCACAGACCACCGGAGCCTGCACAGACCCCCTGGCAGGCCGGCACAGCCCCCCGAAAGGCCCGTACAGACCCCAGAGAGGCTGTACAAGGGCAGGAAAGGGTTTTTCTTATTCCGATACCGGAAGTCCCATAGACTTGAATGGGACTTCCGGTATCGGAATCGGCGATACCGATACTTTTTTTAAAGATCGGCCGATACCATCCGATACGATACTTTGAAGTATCGGATGGTATCGCTCAACTCTAGTCAGAACCCCTCACTATGTTTCTGTCTCTTTTGAATATGTCTGCTGAGTTAGCACTTCTTATTACTTGGAATTAGCTTTTCAATTAACCCATCTTACTCCTTCACCATGTTTACATATGCCCTCTCAGTATTTGCTCCATTAATCCTCACTCTCCATCGCTATCCCCAAACCCCAGCACCCTGTAAACTAATAATCATCTCACTTCCCTCTTTCCTCCCCACCTGACCTCCTCTCCTGACCTGCTCCTCAACCTCAGATCGCTCCTTACCTAATAAAACATAAAACAAGCCACCAACTCTCCTTCTCCCACCTGCTCTCTCTTTCTCGGCTTCTCCTCACTGCTGGTGACATATCTCCCAATCCTGGACCCTCACAGCTCATACCTCCCATTAGTACCCCCTCCTACTGCTCCCTATCTAATATGAACTACCGCAATCTTTCCAATGTAAAACCGTGCTCTTGATGACCACCCCCTTTCTCCCTCTCTCTGGAGCACTCTGGAATGCCCGCTCAATTTGCAATAAGCTTCATGTGATTCATGACCTCTTTCTCTCTCGCAATCTCGCCTTCCTTTGTCTCACAGAAACATGGCTGACACCCTCTGACACCGCCTCCCCTGCTGCACTGTGTTATGGCGGCCTCCATTTCACCCACACTCCTCGCCCCAGCAACAGACACGGCATAGGAGTGGGTCTTCTCCTATCTTTTAACTGCACCTTTAACCCAATCCCACCTCTTCCCTCCCTAATCCTCCCCTCTTTTGAAGTCCACTCTGTCCACATCTACTCTCCCTCCAACCTCCAAGTGACCATCTTATACCAACCTCCGGGCCGGCCACTGCCTTTATTGGCCAATTCTCTACCTGGCTTCTTCAGTTTCATTCAACTGACATCTCCACTATCATCATGGGTGACTTCAACATCCCCACTGATACCCTTCAGTCAACAGCCTTCAAACTCCTGTCCCTTACTTCATCTTTTGGACTTGCTCAGTGGTCCTCCTTAGCCACCCACACAGACGGACATGCATTAGACCTGGTCTTCACCCATCTGCTCTCTATCTAACTTAACTACCTCCCCTCTCCCTCTATCCGACCACCAGCTAGTCCTCCTCACCTGGCATCCCCGCAGAAACCTCACACACCTAGACACCCACACACTCTCTACCACTGGCATCCATATCCTCACTCCATGACACAGACAGTGCCATTGCTTTCTAAAATGCCACTCTCTCATCAGCTATTAATGCAATCGCCCCTCTCGTTCATGGCAGAGTGCGATGCATCAACAGACAACCCTGGCACAATAACACCATTAAAAAGCTCCAGCAAGTGTCCAGGGCTGCAGAGCGGCGCTGGAAGAAAACAAATTCGCAAGACGACTTCACTGCATTCAAACAGGCAACACTCGCTTTCAAATCTGTCCTCACCTCTGCTAAACAGGCCCCCCACCACTGCCCCCTCCAACCTCCCTCATCTCTGCTGAGGACTTTGCCACACACTTAAAAAAAAGATCGACTAAACAAGGCAAATGTTCATTATTCAACCACCAGAACCCCTTTGTATACTGTACCAGACCATTGCCCAAATCCCATAACCTCACTCTCCCACATCACTGAAGGAGAGCTTAATTGTCTCCTCTCCAAATTGCACCTCACCACCTGTGCACTCGACCCTATCACATCCCACCTCCTCCCCAACCTCACCACCACTCTTGTCCCATCACTAACCCACGTCTTCAACCTTTCACTAACTTCTGGTACCTTCCCTTCTGCTTTCCAACATGCCACATTCACACCTATCCTTAAAAAGACATCCCTCGACCCAACTGCTTTGTCCAGCTATTGCCCAATGTCGCTGCTCCCATTCGCTTCCAAACTCCTGGAGCAGCACATTCTCGCTGAACTTTCCTCCCACCTCTCATCTAACTTGCTCTTTAACAATCTACAATCTGGTTTCTGCCCCATCACAGCCCTGACCAAAATTACTAATGACCTACTTACAGCCAAAGCTAACGGACAATACTCTATACTCCTTCTAGACCTGTCCTCTGCTTTCGACACAGTTGACCACTGCCTTCTACTACAGATCTTCTCCTCCTTTGGCATCAAAGACGTCGCCCTATCCTGGATCTCCTCATACCTTTCCAACCACACATTCAGTGTCTCCCACTCCCACACTACCTCCTCATCCCACCCTCTCTCTGTTGGAGTCCCCTAAGGCTCTGTTCTAGGACCCCTACTCTTCTCAATCTATACACTTGGCCTGGGACAACTTATAAAGTCCCATGGATTCCAGTACCTCCTGTATGCTGACGACACTCAGTTCTACCTCTCTGGCCCAGACATCACCTCTCTGCTGTTCAGAATCCCGGAGTGTCTATCAGTCATATCCTCCTTCTCCTCTCGTATCCTTAACCCTTTCTCGACTCATGACGCCTACGTAGGCATCATGGAAAGCTGTGCCAATACAACCCATGATGCCTACGTAGGCGTCATGATATAAATCGCCCTCCTACGGGTTGGGTGACTGGGGTCACTGAAAGGTCACCTGACCCGCACACATAGGAGGCTTTGTGCTTCACCACAGAGGGTGTGGCTTAGCCCCCACATGGCTACGATCGCTCTGATTGGCTGTTAAATGTGAAACAACCAATCAGAGCGATAGTAATATTTCATCAATGAAATATTACAATCCAGCCATGGCTGATGCTGCAGTAGCATCAGACATAGCTGGAGACTCTAACCTGACCCCCCACACCACCTCGCCGGATGCGATTGGCCCTCGCCACAGACTGACGGTAGCGATCGGCCGCTGCCTTCACGATCTGCTCCCCCTCCCCTTCCCTCCGTTCCCCCCCACAGTCCGATCCCCCACTCACCCCTCCCGGTACCTAGTATGTCCCACTCTGGCTCCCGGTGTCCCGCTGTCCCGGATCATGGGCGCGGCCATCTTGGAAAATGGCGGGCGTATGTGCAGTGCGCCCACTCGAATCTGCAATGCTGCAGATTCATTCATTTATTTTGAACACTGTGATAAACTCTCACAGTGCTAAAAATAAAAAAAAAGTACAGTTGTGGCCAAAAGTATTGACACCCCTGCAACTCTGTCAGATAATACTCAGTTTCTTCCTGAAAATAATTGCAAACACAAATTCTTTGGTATTATTATCTTCATTTAATTTGTCTTAAATGAAAAAACACAAAAGAGAATGAAGCACAAAGCAAAACATTGATCATTTCACACAAAACTCCAAAAATGGGTCAGACAAAAGTATTGGCACCCTCAGCCAAATACTTGATTGCACAACCTTTAGCCAAAATAACTGCGACCAACCGCTTCCGGTAACCATCAATGAGTTTCTTACAATGCTCTGCTGGAATTTTAGACCATTCTTCTTTGGCAAACTGCTCCAGGTCCCTGATATTTGAAGGGTGCCTTCTCCAAACTGCCATTTTTAGATCTCTCCACAGGTGTTCTATGGGATTCAGGTCTGGACTCATTGCTGGCCACCTTAGAAGTCTCCAGTGCTTTCTCTCAAACCATTTTCTAGTGCTTTTTGAAGTGTGTTTTGGGTCATTGTCCTGCTGGAAGACCCATGTCCTCTGAGGAAGACTCAGCTTTCTCACACTGGGCCCTACATTATGCTGCAAAATATGTTGGTAGTCTTCAGACTTCATAATGCCATGCACACGGTCAAGCAGTCCAGTGCCAGAGGCAGCAAAGCAACCCCAAAACATCAGGGAACCTCCGCTATGTTTGACTGTAGGGACCGTGTTTTTTTCTTTGAAGGCCTCTTTTTTTCTCCTGTAAACTCTATGTTGATGCCTTTGCCCAAAAAGCTCTACTTTTGTCTCATCTGACCAGAGAACATTCTTCCAAAACGTTTTAGGCTTTTTCAGGTAAGTTTTGGCAAACTCCAGCCTGGCTTTTTTATGTCTCGGGGTAAGAAGTGTGGTCTTCCTGGGTCTCCTACCATACAGTCCCTTTTCATTCAGATGCCGACGGATAGTACGGGTTGACACTGTTGTACCCTCGGACTGCAGGGCAGCTTGAACTTGTTTGGATGTTAGTCGAGGTTCTTTATCCAACATCCGCACAATCTTGCGTTGAAATCTCTTGTCAATTTTTCTTTTCCGTCCACATCTAGGGAGGTTAGCCACAGTGCCATGGGCTTTAAACTTCTTGATGACACTGCGCACGGTAAACACAGGAACATTCAGGTCTTTGGAGATGGACTTGTAGCCTTGAGATTGCTCATGCTTCCTCACAATTTGGGTTCTCAAGTCCTCAGACAGTTCTTTGGTCTTCTTTCTTTTCTCCATGCTCAATGTGGTACACACAAGGACACAGGAAAGAGGTTGAGTCAACTTTAATCCATGTCAACTGGCTGCAAGTGTGATTTAGTTATTGCCAACACCTGTTAGGTGCCACAGGTAAGTTACAGGTGCTGTTAATTACACAAATTAGAGAAGCATCACATGATTTTTCGAACAGTGCCAATACTTTTGTCCACCCTCTTTTTTATGTTTGGTGTGGAATTATATCCAATTTGGCTTTAGGACAATTCTTTTTGTGTTTTTTCATTTAAGACAAATTAAATGAAGATAATAATACCAAAGAATTTGTGTTTGCAATCATTTTCAGGAAGATACTGAGTATTATCGTACAGAATTGCAGGGGTGTCAATACTTTGGGCCACAACTGTAAATCACCACCCCCCTTATCATCCCCCATTCCATTAGGAATCCCCAATGTCGGACACTGTCTTGGCCACGCCAATGTCCCGCACATGCTCCCGCACTCGAATCCTAAGCTCTATTGTTGTCAGACCCACGTATATTTTGGGACAAGGGCACGTGGCATAATATATCACATTTGAAGTTCCACAGGAAATTCTCTGTCTAATCTGGAACTCCCTTGTCCCATCTGATGAACCAAAGGTGGAGCAGCGCAGGACATTGGCGCAGGCAAGACAGTGGCCGCATGGGAATGAGCCCTGAAGAGGACCTCTAGTGCCAAAAAAGTTACTGGGAGCAGGGACGTAGTGACTCTGAACTAGCAAATCATTGAGATTTCTAGATCTCTGAGGTGTCATGGAGGGGGAACGACCCTAGATGGTCCCCAGTAGAGATGAGCAACTTTGCCTTTTTTAGGGTCGAGTCGGGTTTCATGAAACCCGACTTTCTCAAAAGTCGAGTCAAACGAAATCGGCCGACTATAGGGAAAAGTCGGGAAAAGTCGGGAAACACGAAACCCAATGCAAGTCAATGGGGAGAAAAGTCAGCAGTGAGTGGAGGACTGTAAACACACCTGGCATGAATTTTAACACTAGAGACAGCAAAATCTCTCTCTCTCTTCTCTCTCTACCTCTCCCTCTCTCTCTCCCACTCCAACTCCCACTCCAGCTACGCTCCCGCTACGCTCCGCTTCCCTCATTGGCTGAAAAAAGTCACGTGCAAGCATTCGGCGAAACCCAACTTTGGCGATTGGGTCGCCGACCACATGGCCGACTTCACACTGTGGTCGGGTTTCGTTTCATGAAACCCGACTTTGGCGAAAGTCGGCGACTTTTGAATCTGACCGACCTGTTTCACTCAACTCTAGTCCCCAGGGTTGGATCTGTACCCAAAACTGACCAGTGCCTGTTTAGTATGGCACGCATATTATGCCACTCATGGTTATGAGTCGACATGAACCGAATTGGTCCACCACCCTCCTCATTTCTGTTCCTCTTGGTGGAATGTAGTAAACTGCCGCGTGGAGTGTGTCTAGCGATGCGACTTTATTGAAGATTAGAGGGATTGATGCTCTTCATATGGGGATTAGGGGTGGTGACAATAAAAAAATCCTGTCACAGATGGAAGTCAAGTGGATTGTCCAACTTGACACCATGACCCCTAATGGACTCAACGAATCTTTGAGCTTTGCTCCATTCCTATAGTCTTTGTGGATTTAATATTTATGCATCAATGTGTCCCTGATATTATTCTCTTCTTCGTTAATGGAGTCCCATTATATGGGATGATCTTTTGCGCATTTGCTCATAGTATACTCTATATGGATATATGGGCATATTTATATGTATATAATGTATTCCTTTGGGGCAATGATCATTTCTCCTGTCTTTTTTCCTCCACATGTCCATGTCACACTTCCCCTTTTCCCTGGCAGTGTGTTGCTTTTATATTGTTTTTAATTATTTAAATTTTTCATTAATTTTTTTCTGTATGTCAATAGTTTATATCTAGTGACCTTGAGGACACAATATTTCTCCCTGGACCCTCACTTTGTACCATACCTATGTGAACTGGATCCAGCAGCCTCCACAGTTGTGGGAATCATGATCATATATTGTTATTTCATACATCTGATATACTTAATATGTGAGATTGTTTACTGTTTATGCTATATATAATATGCATTCATGTATGTGTGTGATGATTTTTTGTATGGCCATGACCCCTTTAAAATTATTGATATTGTCCGTATGGATTTTAGGGATCTCTGTTCATCCTATGTATTAGATATAACTACAGGTGGCTGTGCGCTTCTCTCTGCGGTGGTATATGTGCTGCTGACAGATGGGTGTCTTTACGCTGCACACGAGCGCCTTGGTCTTTTGACCGGAGTTTGTGTGCTCAGCGTGACGCCTGTTCTGTACAGCGGGGCCTGCCAACCTCAGAGCGCATGCGCCGATGACGTCGCGCTGATTGGTTGATCCCGGTCACGTTACCACGGTCACAAGGTATTTGAAGGTCCTGTGGAGATTTGGTTACCATCTCCTTGATAAAGCGGCCCTTTTGTGCCGCAAAACGCGCGTCGGGGGTCACTGCCAGGCGCCCTCCTCCTGTACCCTCTGGTAAGATTTGAACTGACACTTACTTTGGCTTTTTACTGGTGGTCGCCGTCTTCTGTGCTTAGACCTACAGTACTGCACCCTAAGGACATCATATGTCTGTCTCTCTCCCTTATACTGAGCCAAGCTCGGGGAGCCTATTAGGATCAGATTGGGCCACATGGCGTTTTAACTTTTTAGTGTGGCATTATTTTGGGGTTTCCATTTTTACAGGTATGATGTCTAGACTATATACATGAGGGTACTTTTTTCCATCTTGGATGGATGAGGGGCTGGCTGGGTGTGTGTTCATCTGCTTTTGTATTGACACCTTGTTATGACTTTGTGCACTTTTTTTGTATGATATTTAATAAAAATTATTGATATTTTTGCAATCATCGTTTTGCTCCCTTTTTTCTCCGGTTCTAAGAAGTATACAGATGTAGAAGCAAATTGCTTGTCTATATATTTTCCTTTGCCATAAGGCATGTTTCTGGTTTGCTGTCTCCAGGTCATAAATCTACTCATTTATATTAATAGTGCATTATCAATACATCAAATATACATACAATCTATATGAAACAGGCCCATATATAGAACTGAGAGATATTGAGAATAATTTCTTGTCTTGTCTGTGCTTCAGACTACATGATAAAAAAAATTACACTCGCAACAATCTTGTTTTGCACAGAATCCTTTTGTCATCACAATTGTATATATTTGTTCTGAAATCAATCATCTCATCTAGCACCTGTCTCTCCATGTCTCATTTTCTGTCCCTATAACATTGCCTTTGAATACCCAACCATCTGCAACAGCTTACCTGTATTTCCATGCCTCATTGCCTGTCCAAATGTCATCTTCAGACATATTATTTTTGTCTCTTACTTCCAGTTTGAAACCTTCTTACTTATTTTTACAAGGAGCACAGTCGAAGAAATACAGAGTTTCTCATTTATAAATACTTTTCTAAATTGTGATCCCTAAAATGAAGCTAATATAATAAGCCTATACTATAAAGTAATAATAATTTAGCCGCGATTGCCTTGTGTCTCCTAGTCAGGGTTCTACATCATCCTGCGTAGTGTTATATCAGATTAGTTTTAATCAATTTCGTTCTGCTTGACTACACTACTACTACCCAGCCAACCCAAAGAGAAATAAGAGAAAATTCTCCCACTTATGAACTATATAGAAGAATTCATGTTTCCTAAAGCCTACGTCCTGCTAAAAATGAAAATAATACCCTTTGATTTCTCTGCAGTTACTGCGCACAGTTTTCATCATGCCATCAGATGTTTGATGAAGTTTGGAGTTTAATTTTGTGTTTAGTTTAAGAGATGGGATGTTGTTGACAGTGAACCAGTGTCAGCCATACGGAAGTTCTCTGTCATCTGGTCGCCTCTCAGGTCACACTGGTGATCAATTCCAATGAGAAAGGGTCTTTATCATTCTATTCATTTAAACTCATAGTGAAATTTATAATTTCTCTTGTGCCAGTATATTAGAGTATTTGGGATTTTTTCTGGGAGGTCTAAGCACCTATTTCTTCCTTCACTGATCTGGTAGGAAGCAACAACAGCCCTACTGATTCTGCCTGACCATTAGCTGTTGTGAATCTTCAGTGATGTCTGGATACTAAGACAATCGGGACTCTAAGGTGACGTTGAGGACTATTTAAAAGGTAAATTTTGTCCTATGCTTTGCATTGTGTTTGAGGCTATTGCCTATCGTGACTTTTGTACTTGTGCTATTGTTCCAAATAGGACTCCTGTTTGACTGCTGACCTTGTTGTTAGACTTTTTCTCTGTATCCCCCCCATTGACAATTTGTATAGAACCTATTCTGTTCTGTCTCCTCCTGTGGCATGACACTTTTCTGCAAGATGTAAGGAGAACCACTAGCAACTGCAACTTGTGATTCTTCCTGCAGCTCCTTGTCAGGATTTAGGGTAAAACCAGGGAAACCCTTACTCAACAACCAAGTTCAGTCAGAGTCAAATGCTGAAACAAACTGTATGACGACTGACATATTAGTTTGTACAGCAGGCATATTGTGGGTAGCACATCCCCTGTTTACACTGACCATGATGTCTTTTAGGTTCAGCACTAATGATTCAGTCAGTCAATAATTGATCGGGTAGCTCGTTCAACAACTGATCAGTCCCATGTTCACATGAACCAATGATTGTTAAGCTCTTGTGTAACTGATAGTGATAATCGAGCATTAAAAAGCTCAAGTGCTTGGTACTCAAATCGAGCAGGTTGGACATTCGTACAGGCTCGACTCAAGTACTGAGTATAATGGAAGTCAATGGGAAACTCAAGGATTTTTCCTGAAGAAAGGGCTGGGGAGACAGGAAAACCTCTGAAATGAGTAGAAACAGCACTCTAATGGAATGGGAACAGCATGGGTAAGACGCCTGGACGCATCTCTGACTCCCAGGTCACTGCTGTGAACAATGTTGTCAGAATATTACTCCACTTTTACAGACTGACAATAAAAAATACAAAACCAATATAAAATGAATTTTACCGGAAAAAAGTTAGGAAACATGCTTTTCTGTATGACTTGTATATAAGGCAAAATTAAAAAGAGAAAAAAAAACCTCCTCCACCTCTTAATTACCAGGCCATGTCTCAGTATTAAGTTTAACATTTTACGACCTTATCTGGGCATGTGGTGTGTGTGACATGGTCAGACACATTCTGTTTAATTTATGAAGGAGGGACGCTGAAACTCACAAAACCTATGTGGACAATGCAAGAACTGACAAAAATGAGAAGGTAGAGGGACACCCTGTACTAGACATAAAGGAGGGTCTCATACGCATTCTGTTAAAATTGTTAGAGAGAGGGTCTCCTAGACTCAAAGCCTTTGCACTAAGTGTAAGGGTTGTCAAAAATTAGAACGAGCGACTGCAATACATCCTGGAACACATGTAAAGGAGGGCCTCAGAAAACATTTTTTTCCCATTCTTAAGGAGTGGGATTTATAGACTGGTAAAGCCAGGGTGTGTAAAAGAATTGTAGAGGTAGGCCTCATACACATCCTGCAAAAATTGTGAAAGAGGGCATCATACACATCCTGGAAAAATTAAGAGTGAGTGTCGCATGATGACCCTTTAAAAATTATGAATGAGGGCTGTCTGTTTTGATTGAGGGTCACCCGATGACTCTTCAAAAATTATGAGCGAAGGCCGCCTGATGACCTCTAAATATTATGAGCAAGGGCCGTATGTTTACCCTCTAAAAATTATGATTGAGGGCCGCTTAATAACCCTCTGAAAATTATGAGTTAGGGCCACCTAGTTACCCTCTAAAATTATGAATGAAGGCTACATGATGACCCTCTAAAAATTATGAGTGTTGGCCGCCTGATGGCCATCTAAAAATTATGAGTGAAAACCACATGATGACCCTCTAAAAATTTGGAGTGAGGGCTGCATAATGACCCTGTTTATATGGTGGAGAAGAACAAAACAAAGAAGAAACTATAAATTGTATGCCCTTTTTTGGGTGGGAAGGGGTGCATGGGAATACACCAGTAAAAAATACTGTACATAAGAACAAATAGCACGATGCTGCTGGTCAGTCACAGTAATGTAGTAGCCCAAATGGCTATGGTAATACCGTGCATGGTAGGCATTCCATACACGGTAATACCATAGCCATTTGGGCTACTACATTACTGTGACTGACCAGCAGCATCGTGCTATTTGTTCTTATGTACAGTATTTTTTACTGGTGTATTCCCATGCACCCCTTCCCACCCAAAAAAGGGCATACAATTTATAGTTTCTTCTTTGTTTTGTTCTTCTCCACCATATAAACAGGGTCATTATGCAGCCCTCACTCCAAATTTTTAGAGGGTCATCATGTGGTTTTCACTCATAATTTTTAGATGGCCATTGGCTGTCCAACAGCCACAAAACATGCGGGGTGCGGACTCAAGCATGGTGCTCGAGCACATGCAATACTCAATTGAGTAATGAGAATACTCAGCCCGATGCTAGATGGTGTATCGAGCAGTGGTGAGCACACTCGCTCATAACTAGTGGCTGAATATTGGCCAATGTCAAAAAGGCTATAGAAAATCCACTTTTGGGTACAAAATTTTAACACAAGTGAAGGTAGAAATAAGTTATTAATTAGAAGTCATTACCGTATAATACAGAGGGAAACTTGCATACAATTTACAGGAGCAAAAACATTAACTGAAAACATTCCACCATATTGCATCAACTCACAATCTATTTGGCCAATGAGACTTGTTAAGTTTATCATCTCAGGCAGTCTCAGTCATGCATACACTTGATACACAAACATACATACACACATACAGTGGGGAAAATAAGTATTTGACAGATGGACAATTTTGCAAGTTTTCCCATTTACAAAGAATGAAGAGTTCTGCAATTTTTATCGTAAGCATACTTCAACTGTGAGAAACAGAATCTATATAAAAAATCCAGAAAATCACATTGTATGATTTTTAGATAGTTAATTTGCATTATATTACATGAAATAAATATTTGACACAAAAGAAAAACAGAACTTAATATTTGGTACAGAAACCTTTGTTTGCAATTACAGAAGTCAGATGTTTCCTGTAGTGCTTAACCAAGTTTGCACACACTGGAGCAGAGATTTTGACCCACTCCCCCATACAGATGTTCTCCAAATCTTACAGGTTTCGGGGCTGTCACTGAGCGACATTGAGTTTAATCTCCCTCCAAAGATTTTCTATTGGCTTAAGGTCTGAAGACTTGCAAGGCCACTTCAAGAACTTGAAATGATTCTTACGTACCCACTCCATAGTTGCCCTGATTGTGTGTTGTAGGTCATTGTCATGCTGCAAGACCCAGCCATGACCCATCTTCATTGCTCTTACTGAGGAAAGGAGGTTGTTGACATAAAAATTTGTGAAACAGGACCCCATCCATCCTTTCTTCAATACGGTGCAGTTATCCTATCCCTTTTGCAGAAAATCACCCCAAATTATGATGTTTCCCCACACCATGCTTCATTTTTGGGACAGTGTTCTTGGGAGTGTACTCCTTCTTCCTCCAAACATGACGACTGGAGTTGATACCAAAAAGTTCTATTTTGGTCTCATCTGACCACATGACCTTCTCCCATGCATCCTCAGGATTATCCAGATGGTCATTGGTAAACTTCAAAAGGGCCTGAAGGGACATGTTACAGCTTGAGCAGGGGGACCTTGCGGGCCCTGCAGGATATTAATCCATGATGGCGTAGTGTGTTACTAATGGTAATATTTGAGATTGTGGTCCCAGCTCTCTTCTGGTCATTGACTAGGTCCTCCCATGTAGTTCTGGACTGATTCCTGACCATTCTCAGAATCATCCTTACCCCACGAGGCGAGATCTTGCATGGAGCCCCAGATCAAAGAAGATCACATTTCCAAAAATTATTGGCAGACACCACCAAAGTGGCATCAATTTCACCACAGTAGAAATAGTGTAATAGCAACCGACAGTTCTTCCACTACAACCAATGTAGCAGATGGACATCCTACAAGGAGTGTTTACATTTAAAGAAATGAGGGGCTTACACCACAGAATTGGCATCAATTTCACCACAGTAGAAATAGTATAATAGCGACCGACAGTTCCTCTACTACACCCAATGCAGCAGATGGACACCCAACCAGGAGTGTTCACATTTCCAAAAAATTATTGGCAGACACCACCAAAGTGGCATCAATTTCACCACAGTAGAAATAGTCTAATAGGGACCGACAGGTCTTTCACTACACCCAATCCAGCAGATGGAAACCCTACAAGGAGTGTTCACATTTAAAGAAATGAGGGCCTTACACCACAGAACTGGCATCAATTTCCCCACAGTAGAAATAGTATAATAGGGACCGACAGGTCTTCCACTACACCCAATCCAACAGATGGACACCCAACTCAGAGTGTTCACATTTCCAAAAATTATTGGCAGACACCACCAAAGTGGCATCAATTTCACCACATTAGAAATAGTATAATAGGGACCGACAGGTCTTTCTCCACATCCAATACAGCACATGGACACTCAATCATGAGTGTTCACATTTCCAAAAATTAGTGGCAGACATCACCAAAGTGGCATCAATTTCACCACAGTAGAAATAGTCTAACAGGGACCAACAGGTCTTTCACTACACCCAATCTAGCAGGTGGACACCCTACAAGGAGTGCTCACATTTAAAGAAATGAGGTCCTTACACCACAAAAGTGGCATCAATTTCACCACAGTAGAAATAGTATCATAGGGACCGACAGTTCTTCCACTACACCCAATGTAGCAGACGGACATCCCACAAGGAGTGTTCACATTTAAGGCAATGATGGGTTTACACCACAGAACTGGCATCAATTTCACCACAGTAGAAATAGTATAATAGGGACCAACAGGTCTTCCACTACACCCAATCCAACAGATGGACTCCCAACCAGGGGAGTGTCCACATTTCCTTCCAAAAATTAATGGCAGACACCACCAAAGTGGCATCAATTTCACCACAGTAGAGATAGTATAATAGGAACTGACAGGTCTTTCTCTACACCCAATCCAGCAGATAGACACTCAATCATGAGTATTCATATTTCCAAAAATTTGTGGCAGACAGCACCAATGTGGCATCAATTTCACCACAGTAGAAATAGTCTAACAGGGACCGACAGGTCTTTCACTACACCCAATCCAGCAGATGGACACCCTACAAGGAGTGTACTGTGCACATTTAAAGAAATGAGGACCTTACACCACAAAAGTGGCTTCAATTTCACCACAGTAGAAATAGCATAATAGGGACCGACAGGTCATTCGCTAAATCCAATCCAGCAGATGAACATCCTACAAGGAGTCTTCACATTTTAAAAAATGAGGGCCTGACACCACCAAACTGGAATAACTGTCGCGAGAATAGAAATAGTATATTTCGGACCAACATGTCTTCACTACAGCTAATCCAGCAGATGTGGACCAACCATATGTGTTCACATTTCCACAAATTTGTGTTACCATCAGCAGCAGCAGCCACAGAAGCGACACCAAAGATATCACAGAGTACAGTTACGTGACATGAATTCATCACACTAAAAAATGCAGTATCACCTAGTCTGTACAATCTACAATTAGGGTGCAAAAGTCCTTGTGATCCATGACTTGTTCATCTTAATGAAAGTTAGGCGGTCTATATCGCCTTAAATGCCATGATGTACTATCCCGTCCATGGGAACTAAGTGCCAGGTCACATAGACGGGGTAGTACGTCATATGGCAGAAAGGGGTTAATATTAGACAGTATAGCACCATCCAGATAAGAGTCACCTTGTCGACGGTGGGATGGCCTTTATGATATTTTTGATCAAAAACAGTATTACTAAGAATGCTGTGCTATTTAAATGCACTTTTGCTTTTTACTTATTTAGTTACAGCATGGTTTTTGCTCATTTTGTCTCTTGTAGGTGTTAAACTAAGTCAGGTCCCTTACTGTATGACGTTAATAATAGAAGAATTTTTTGTGGCCTCTGGATCAGGCTTCTACAGCTTAATTTTAAGCCAAACAAATGACAAAGTGTGATACGGCGGGTTATCTAACTTTTTGCAACTGAAAAACTATAATTTTTTTTAATGTGCCTTAGGTCTGCAGAGAGGTTCATATCACTGCCCCAAAATGACAACTTGGGATACAGGAGGCTGTTTCACATTTAGGAACAGAAAAAATTATAATTTTTTTAATGTGCCTTAGGTCTGCAGACAATTTTATATCACCACAGCACTAATTGACAAGGTGGGATACAGCAGGCTCATACAATGTGATTTTTTCTTCTCACAGTTGAAGTATACCTTCAATAAAAATTACAGACCTCTCCATTCTTATATACACACATATATACACATGAGCATAGACATTAATTTATTGAAGGTGGAGACAGATGGCTGTTCAGTTGACCGCTGTTTTTTCTGAATTCTATGGCTTCATCCTCTTATGTTAGGATAGTTGTGTGAGACTATTGGCTATAGCAACTGTGGAATGTCAGCACTGGCTGTAACAAGACATCTGATTTGTCTAATAAAATATGGCCATAATGTGCAAATATACTGAATAAAGACGTTATCACATCTGACAAGATCTATTATAAACTAAATCTAAAGTAATAGAATGCACGTCTATCAGTGTGGACTATTAGATAAATTGTCAAGAGCAATTTACAAAGATTCTTTGTTGCAAGTCATTAAAATTGACGTTTTTTATATTTTATTCTTTTTAAAGTCAGCAAATATTGGGGCTTGACAGTTTATCAACAACCTTTACAATTTTCACACATAAAGGGAATCTGTCACCAATTTTTTCGACTATAAGCTACGGCCACCGCCATCAGGGGCTTATCTACAGCATTCTGTAATGCTGTAGATAAGCCATCGATGTAACCTGAAAGAGAAGAAAAATTAGTTAGATTATACTCACCCAGGGGCGGTCCGGGTCCGGTCCGGAGGGGGTCGCGGTCCGGTCTGGCGCCTCCCATCTTCTAGCTATGTCATCCTCTTCTTTGCTTCCCGTCGCGGCTCCGGAGCAGGCGTACTTTGTCTGCCCTGTTGAGGGCAGAGCAGAGTACTGCAGTGTGCAGGCGCTGGGAAAGGTCAGAGAGGTCCGGCGTCTGTGCACTGCAGTACTCTGCTTTGCCCTCAACAGGGCAGAGCAGTGCGCCTGCGCCGGAGCCGCGACGGGAAGCAAAGAAGAGTACATCATCGGGAGTCGCCGGACCAGACTGCAACACCCATCGGACCTGGACCGCCCCTGGGTGAGTATAATCCAACTCGTTTTTCTTCTCTTTCAGGTTACACTCAGGGGCTTATCTACAACATTACAGAATGCTGTAGATAAGCCCCTGATGGCGGTGGCTGCAGCTTATAGTCGAAAAAATAGGTGACAGACTCCCTTTAAACCAAATATTTCTTAAAATGTTTAATGTTTTAGTGTTTTTTTCTCTTAATGCGACCACTTACTGGTTTTAATTAATTGATACTTTTTAATTAATAATAAAAAATAGTCTAGTCTAGAGGATGAATATCTCAATGGACCTAACCTATGTTAGAAATCAGTAATAGTAACAAAGAGGAACATAAACTTCATATAACAAACTTGAGGTATAAAAATGTATTACACAAATACACACATACCTATTAAATATAATATGGCTTCATGTATTAAATGCAAATAATCAATAAACATAAGTAATGAGGCCATTCATGGATTACTTGTCACTGCGTGTATTAAGTGTTTCAATTATTCCTCCTTAGTTTGATAGATAAACGTGTACCCTGGTTACTTGGCAGCCTAAGGAAAAATCTAGAATGTCGGCTGCTACTGCGCACTTTAAATGAAAAGAACAAATCAGATGGAAATACATAACTTGTTCTATCTTTTCTTCCTGTTCATGTTTGATGCATCTCTACCATTTATTATGCAGTTTGTTGAGGTTTGACAAAGTAATTGTCTAGCAAACCATAACCATAATGACATTTCTCTGCTTCAAACAAAAGGATGTATTATTAGAAAAATATTAAAGCAAATGGCTTAATATATCAGATTTTTCTACAAATGATGCTACTACATGTATTAGACACACCTTGCCTGCTATTTACAGACTGGAGGCATTAATAGGAATAATTTTTAGTTATTTTCCACAGATGACAATGTCCTGCCTATTACTTGCATATTTCAGTTTTAAATTACATTGAATGGATTGTCTCAGTGAGAGATGCAAGTTTGTACGGCAAAGGGGCATCCATAATTCATTCATTTGAAAACATATATTCTTCCACAGACGTACGACACATTCTGCTAGCGTTATCCACTCTTTTGCTCCTTAATTCCTAAGATTTCGATATGGAGTTTTCCCTAGATATTTGCCTGCAAAAAACTTACAAGATTTACAATCTGTCCTTGAAACAGCAGCATTCAGCAAATGCAATTTTGGGATAAACTTTCTACCCTTCCTGAACAAAAGCTATCAGCAGAACATTGAACTGATACATTTAATACAGAGGCGTAGCAAGGGGCTCAGCACAAGAGGGGGCAAAACACATCTGAGTGGGCCGCCAGCTTAACCATGTTTACAGCTACCGTGGCGTACCATAATCATTGTGGCTAATGGGGAACCGCAGCAGATGAGCATGCTGCTACTGCAATTAAATCACTACATAAAGACCAAGCCCGATATTACCCCCATACAGTGACCATATAGTGGTAGATACCAGTTCTGCAGAAGATATTAAGAGATTACAGTACAGTTATGTTAGTATCTTACAAATTATGTTCTTTCTGATGTGGTCATTCTCATTTACTGTCTTTTCTATTTGGCCCAGACCGCCATTACAACTTCGTCTAGCCATGACACTTCTGCACAGTTTATAACAAATACACGCTTGACATTTCCAGCACTATCCACATCTATTCCCAACCTGCACAAAGACTTTATCCTGCTGAGAGCCTAGTGCTGAGCCTTATGCTGTTGCATTTGTCCATATTATTGCACCTGGAAATCCTCAGTGTTCTACATGGTAATATGGAGATTCTGGTTCTCCTCCTACCTCTATGACTACTGCTTCACTGTATCTTTTGCTGGTTCCTATTCTCCTTGTATGCTGCCTATATTGGACAAACAATGTGAAGCAACAACAAAAAAAGCGGTCTATAGGAGCGCTAAAGGAGAGGCAGAAACCAGAAAAAGGGTAAAAAACTCACCTGAGGAAAACGGCTGTGACCGTAGAAACGCGTTGTGGGTATTGGAGGAAGAATTACAGCTGAGTTTTTTACCCTTTTTCTAGTTTCTGCCTCTCCTTTAGCGCTCCTATAGACTGCTTTTTTTGTTGTTGCTTCACATTGAATTTTCCTCTCTGAGGATCAGCGGCAGGAGCAGCTTGGAGGGCAGTTGCGCGTGGGAGAACCTGCATTTGCTGGGCGGTGCTGGGAAGCTCCGGGATCCTTGGTGTTCACTTACGGCAGGGATCGGTCTCAACTTCACATCCGGAAGCCGGTGAGAGATGGACTGACCAGGAGAGCGGAGGTTGCTGACAGCCACGTACAGTGCCCTTCTGGGTTGCGAGGACACGTTCGCCAACTACCATTCACATTCACACCGTGGTTGTGCAAGGGTGGCACAACCCTGTAAGGTGAGCACCCTGTCGATTCAGTTAGGGAATTAATTTAAACACAGGTACACTCACTGCGCCTCTCTTTGCATTTTATTTTTCATATATTGGACAAACAATCAGTAGCTTTGGTTTCCAGTACCATCTCTATAGCGATAAAACCCAGTTATACACCTCTACTCCTGACATCACGCCTGCATTATTACAAAACACCAGTGATTGTCTTACCGCTGTCTCCAACATCATGTCCTCCCTTTATCTGACACTGAACCTGTGAAAACTGAATTCCTTGTGTTTCCTCTCTCCACCAACCTACCTATGTCCGACATTGCCATTTCCATTTGTGGTTCTATCACTACTCCCTAGCAACATACCTGCTGTCTTGGGGTCATACTTGATTCAGATCTTTCATTCACCCTCACTTCTAATCACTCGTTCACTCTTGTCATCAACACCTCAAAAACATTTCAAGAATTCAACCTTTTCTTACTTTCGACTCTGCAAAAACTCTGTTGTTCTTATTCATTCTCGTCTGGACTATTGTAACTCTCTACTAATCGGTCTCCCTCTTACCAAACTCTCCCCTCTCCAATCTGTCTTGAATGCTGCAGCCAGGATCATATTCCTCTCCAACTGTTACACCGATGCCTTTACCCTGTGCCAGTCATTGCACTGGTTACCCATCCACTCCAGAATTCAATATAAACTTATCACTCTTACCCACAAAGCCCTCCATGGTTCAGCATCACCCTACATCTCCTCCCTTTTCTCAGTCTACCACCCTTCCTGTGCCTTCCATTCTGCTAATAATCTAAGATTAACATCCTCAATAATCAGACCCTCCCATTCCCGTCTCCAGGACTTCTCACATGCTGCGCCATTTCTTTGGAATGCACTACCCAGGATAATTTGATTAATCCCCAATACCCATAGTTTTAACCCCTTTCTGACATGGGGCATACATTTACGCCGATGTCGGACTCCCTCTCTTTGATGTGGGCTCTGGCGGTGAGCCCACATCTTTTCCGGCATATATCAGCTGTTTTGAACAGTTGACATGTGCTTGCAATAGCCGCAGGTGGAATCGCGATCAATCCGCAGCTATTAACCCATTAAATGCCACTGTCAAACGCTGACAGTGGCATTTAACAAGTGCTTCCAGCAATCGTGCCGGAAATCCGCCCACCGGTGACACGTGTCACGTGATAGCAAGTCATCGATTCATTGGCATGATAGCCAGAGGTCACCTGGAGACCTCTGTGGTTGTCAGTGCCGGCTTGCTGTGAGCGCCACCCACTGGTCGGTGCCCATAACAAGTGAGTAATTCTGCTATATAGAGGCAATCTGATCATCGCCTCTATGTAGCAGAGCCAATCAGGTGTTGGCAGCTTCTAGTCTCCCATGGAGACTATTGAAACATGCCAAAAGTAAAAAAAAAGTTTTTAAAAATATTAAAAAAATGAAAAAATATAAAAGTTCAAATCACCCCCCCCTTTCAAAATAAAGCAAAAAAAATCAAACATACACATATTTGATATTGCCACGTTCATAATCGCCCGATCTATCAATAAAAAAAAGTATTAACCTGATTGCTAAATGGCGTAGCGAGAAAAAAAGTCAAAATGCCAGAATTACTTTTATTGGTCTCCATGACATTGCATTAAAATGCAATGACGGGCGATCAAAAGATCGTATCTGCACTAAAATGGTATCTTTAAAAACATCAGCTCGGCACGCAAAAAATAAGCCCTCACCCAACCCGAGATCACGAAAAATGGAGACGCTACGGGTATCGGAAAATGGCACCTTTTTTTTTTTTTTTTTTTTTTACACAAAGTTTTAAATTTTTTTTCACCACATAGATAAAAAAGAATCTAGTCATGTTTGGTGTCTATGAACTCGTAATGACCTGGAGAATCATAATGGCAGGTCAGTTTTAGCATTTAGTGAACCTAGCAAAAAAGCCAAACAAAAAACAAGTGTGGGACTGCACTTTTTTTTTCAATTTCACTTCACTTTTGCAATTTTTTCCCCATTTTCTAGTACACGACACGGTATAACCAATGGTGTCGTTCAAAAGTACAACTCATCTCGCAAAAATCAAGCCTTTACACAGCCATATTGATGCAAAAATAAAAAAGTTATGGCTCTGGGAAGAAGGGGAGCGAAAAACAAAAACGCAAAAACGAAACTACCTCCAGGGTTAAGCCCTTAATGACCAGGGGTATTTTTGGTTTTGCATTTTCATTTTTCCCTCCCCTTCTTTCCAGAGCCATAACTTTTTTATTTTTCCGTCTATATGGCTATGTGAGGGTTTATTTTTGGCGGGACGAGTTGTACTTTTAAATGACACCATTGGTTTTACCATGTCGTGTACTCGAAAACAGGAAAAAATTCCAAGTGCGGTGAAATTGCAAAAAAAGTGCAATCCCACACTTGTTTTTTGCTTGGCTTTTTTCATAGGTTCACTAGATGCTAAATCTGACCTGCCATTATGATTCTCCAGGTCATTATGAGTTCATAGACACCAAACATGTCTATGTGCTCTTTTATCTAAGTGGTGAAAATAAATTCCAAAGTTTGCTTTGAAAAAAAAAAATGTGTGCAATTTTCCGAGACTCGTAGCGTCTCCATATTTCATGATCTGGGATCGAGTGAGGGCTTTTTTTTTCCGCGCTGGGCTGACGTTTTTAATGATACCACTTTTATGCAGATACATTCTTTTGATCGCCCGTTATTGCATTTTAATGCAATGTCTTGGCGATCAAAAAAACATAATTCTGACGTTTTGGGCGAAAGGGGGGTGATTTGAACTTTTAGGTTTTTTAAATTTTTTTGTATTTTTAAACAATTTTTTTTTTTTACTTTTGGCATGCTTCAATAGCCTCCATAGGAGGTTAGAAGCATGCGCAACCTGATCGGCTCTGCCACATATGGGCGATGAGCAGATCGCCCATATGTAGCAGATTTACTGCTGTGCTTTCAGCGCCGACCACCGGATGGCGCTGAGAGCCATAAGCCTGGAACAACCATAGAAGTCTCATAGAGACCTCTGGTTGTCCAGGCAACATGACGCCGACCCCCGATCACGTGACGGGGTCGGCCATGAGGTCATTTCCGGCCCGGCGGCCGGAAATGCTATTTAAATGCCCGCTGTCAGCTTTGACAGCGGGATTTAACTAGTTAATAGGAGCAGGCAGACGGCGATTCCACTCGCACCTATTGCGGGCACATGTCAGCTGTTCATAACAGCTGACATGTCCCGGCTTTGATGCGGGCTCAGCGCCGGAGTCCTCATCAAAGCAGGGGAGATGTCTGATGAAATACTGTGCACGTCATTGGACATTAAGGGGTTTTAAGGGTGCATTAAGAATGCATTTCTTCAGACAGGCCTACCATTTCAACACATTTATCTAACTGTCCCTGTGTGGGCCATTGAAAATTTTCTTCATAGCCAGGACTAGAGTTGAGCGAAACGGGTCGAAAAATTTCAAAAGTCGCCGACTTTTGGCAAAGTCGGGTTTCATGAAACGAAACCCGACCCTAGGATGAGGTCGGCCACGAGGTCGGCGACTTACGCGCCAAAGTCGCGTTTCAAAAGTTTGTTTTGCGCTCTTTTTCAGCCAATCAGGATCCACGAACACTGTGGGCAACGTGATGACATAGGCAGGGGTCACCACCATCTTTCAGAAGGGCATGCAAGTGATTGGCTTGCTTTGGTGGGCGTCACAGGGCTTATAAAAGGGCGTGCACGCCGACCACCATCTTACTTCTGCCGATCTTAGCATAGGGAGAGGTTGCTGATTCTGTAGGGAGAGCGTTAGGCAGGGAAGAAGAAAAAAAAACTGCTTCTGCTGCTAGCGATTTTGCCTGTACAACACACCAGTCACTGTGTGTGCAGTGCAAGGGGAGGCTATATTGTGGTGGATCAGCGGTGTTGGTTGTTAGGCTGCCTTCCAAGGCTTCCCGACAGCTGCATTGCTGTTTACCCACTGCTCTGCAAACTGCTTTTTTAAAAGCAATCCCAATTTTTTTTTTGTCCTGCTGAGGTACTGAGCGTGCATTTTTTCACACCATACAGCGGTGTACGCTCCTCACACAGTACCGTGTAATGGCTGTTATCACAGCCACAGTGAAGCTATCTGTGTGTCACTGTGGAAGGATAAGTGGAGGACTTGTTCCGTTCTTACAGACCTACACTCTAGGGAGATTCCTATTCTGCCCAATTCTACATACACCTTGTAGTTTGTGATACACTAGCCAATTTCTGCCTGTGACATAGCGCTCTGATATTCAGTGGGCCTCACACAATCCAAAAGTGTCCAGTGTCCACTAGTGTGTGCAGAAATTCAAAATCTCCCTTATCCTGTAGTCACTTTTTTCACACCTGTGCCATTGAGCCTGTGACATAGTGCTCTGATATTCAGTGGGCCTCACATAATCCAGAAGTGTCCAGTGTCCACTAGTGTGTGCAGAAATTCAAAATCTCCGTTATCCTCTAGTGACATTTTTCACACCTGTGCCATCGAGCCTGTGACATAGCGCTCTAATATTCAGTGGGCCTCACACAATCCAAAAGTGTCCAGTGTCCACTAGTGTGTGCAGAAATTCAAAATCTCCGTTATCTTCTAGTGACATTTTTCACACCTGTGCCATCGAGCCTGTGACATAGCGCTCTGATATTCAGTGGGCCTCACACAATCCAAAAGTGTCCAGTGTCCACTAGTGTGTGCAGAAATTCAAAATCTCCGTTATCCTCTAGTGACATTTTTCACACCTGTGCCATCGAGCCAGTGACATAGCGCTCTGATATTCAGTGGGCCTCACACAATCCAAAAGTGTCCAGTGTCCACTAGTGTGTGCAGAAATTCAAAATCTCCCTTATCCTGTAGTCACTTTTTTCACACCTGTGCCATCGAGCCTGTGACATAGCGCTCTGATATTCAGTGGGCCTCACACAATCCAAAAGTGTCCAGTGTCCACAAGTGTCTGCAGAAATTCAAAATCTCCCCTGTCCTATAGACACCTTGTACCTTGTTTTACATTACTATATAGTTTGTTGGATTTTGTCTACATTTCTACCAAAAATGAGGAAGGCTGGTGGAAGAGGCCGTGGAATTGGGCGGGGGTTGGCAGCTGGTAGTGATGGTGCTGGTGGTGGATCTGATGGTAGTGGCAAAAGCAAAATAGGACCGAATGCAGGAGGTGTTGAGCCTGCGTCATCGTCTGGCTCCACAAGGCCTCGAAGTGCCAGAAGACTGGAGAAGAGAAAATGTTGTTCCTATCTTCAAAAAGGGGAAGAAGGTGGACCCAGGCAACTATAGGCCGGTAAGTCTGACTTCTATACCAGGAAAGATCTTTGAACAAATTATTAAACAACATGTATGTCAATACCTGGATAAGAATGAAGTGATTAAACAGAGTCAGCATGGGTTTGTAACTAATAAGTCATGTCAGACTAACTTAATTTCCTTCTATGACGGTATCACTGATTGGGTGGATCAAGGAAATGCTGTAGATATAGTATATCTTGACTTCAGCAAAGCATTTGACAAAGTCTCTCATACAATCCTTATTGAAAAAATGACTAAGTATGGAATGGACAAGGCAACTGTTAGTTGGATTCATAACTGGCTTAGTGATCGGGCCCAAAGAGTGGTCGTAAATGGCTGCACATCCAGTTGGAAGAATGTCTCAAGTGGGGTACCACAGGGCTCTGTCCTGGGCCCTGTATTGTTCAACATCTTTATCAACGATTTAGATGAAGGAATTGAGAGTAAACTGATTAAATTTGCTGATGACACAAAGCTAGGAGGGATAGCTAATACTAGAGAAGAGAGAGAGGATTCAAAAAGATTTAAATAAACTGGAGAAGTGGGCAGCAACTAACAGAATGGTTTTTAACAGGGAGAAATGCAAAGTACTACATCTGGGCAATAAAAATGAAAAAAGCATATATAGAATGGGAGGAATAGGGCTAAGTGACAGCACATGTGAAAAAGACTTGGGTATACTAATAGATCACAGACTGAATATGAGTCAACAGTGTGATGCAGCAGCAAAAAAGGCAAATGCAATACTAGGATGTATAAACAGAAGCATACAGTCTAGATCACGTGAAGTCATTATTTCCCTCTACTCCTCTTTGGTCAGACCTCATCTGGAATATTGTGTCCAGTTTTGGGCACCACATTTTAAAAAAGACATCAACAAACTGGAGCAAGTTCAGAAAAGAGCGACCAGAATGGTGACCGGTCTGCAAACCCTGTCTTATGAGGAAAGGTTGCAGGATTTGGGAATGTTTAGTTTGCAAAAGAGAAGACTGAGAGGAGACTTAATAGCTGTCTACAAATATCTAAAGGGCTGTCACATTGTAGAAGGATCAACTTTATTCTCATTTGCACAAGGAAAGACTAGAAGCAATGGGATGAAACTGAATGGGAGGAGACACAGATTAGATATTAGAAAAAACTTTTTGACAGTTAGAGTGATCAATGAGTGGAACAGGCTGCCACGAGAAGTGGTGAGTTCTCCTTCAATGGAAGTCTTCAAACAGAGGCAGGACAGACATCTGACTGGGATGATTTAGCGAATCCTGCTTTGAGCAGGGGGTTGGACCAGATGGCCCAGGAGGTCCCTTCCAACTCTACGATTCTATGATTCTATGAGTTGGCAAACCGCTTTTAAAGCCAGAGCTTCAGGAAAAAGTTTTGTCTTACATTGCTGACTCAGCCTCCAGCTCTATCGCCTCCTCTTCTGAAGTTGTAAAAAATAAAAGCACTGAGTCATCATTGGAGGCTCATGTTCATGAACCACACCTTTCCTTGTGTCCTTCACCCCAACCAAGATTGAAGGATGACGCAGGCCATACTACTGATTACTCCATGGAGCTGTTTTCACATACCATGCCTGGATTATCAAGTGAAATGGTGAATTACCCAGGCCAAGATGAATCTGACATGGAGTGCACTGATGCACAGCCGCTGATAGATGATTCTGCTGGTACATTCACTCAGAGCACTACATTGTCCTCGCAGTGTACATAGCCAGATTCTGACCCTGATGAGACTCAGGTGCCCCTTCCCGCACACTATACCACCATACACGGTGACACAGAGGAAGGTGCACATGACATTGAAGAGGAGGTGATGGATGACCCAGTTGTTGACCCAGATTGGCATCCATTGGGGGAAGAGGGTGCTGCTTCCAATAGCTCAGATGAGGAGGAGCATCCACAGCAGACATCGACATCGCAACAGTTGTTATCTGGCAGGCCCGGAGCACTCCAAAGACAGGTTCCAAAAATCAAAAGAGTTGCTGGACAGCTTGTCCAGAGGGTCAAAAGATCACAGCGTGCTAGGCCGCAAAATGTCTGCCAAAGTAGGAAGAGTGCAGTGTTGCACTTTTTTGAACAAAATCCTCATGATCAGGCCAAGGTTATCTGTAAGAAGTGCGCAAAGACCTTTAGCCGAGGGAAAAATCTGAAAAATTTGAATACCAGTTGCATGCTTAGACATTTAACCAGCATGCACTTGCAAGCGTGGACACAACACCAAACCTCAAGTGCCACATGTGCAACTGATCACAAAGAAGGTAGTCAGCAACGCTACATTGTTTCCCCCACTGTAAGCCCACCGGTTAGCACAGCAGCAAATGTTGAGGTGTCGTTGCAAGGCCACAGCAGTCAGGGAATCCCACTGTTATATCAACGAAATACTGAATCTAGGCCATCAGAAAGAACACCAACTCCATCACCATCATCAACCCTCTCTCAGTCCGCCCTGTCCACCACTACTTCCACCATATGCAGCTCTCAAGTCCAGCTCACCCTCCCAGACACTATGAGTAGGTCAAGAAAGTACTCAGTCTCTCATCCGCGTACACTGGGTTTGAACGCCCACATTGCCAAACTAATCTCGTTTGAGATGATGCCCTATCGGTTGGTGGAAAGCGCAGCTTTCCGCGAACTCATGGCCTATGCAGTACCACGCTATGACCTACCCAGTCGCCACTTCTTCTCTCGCAAAGCCATCCCAGCCCTCCACCATCATGTAAAAGACCGCATTGTCCATGCACTCAAGCAGTCAGTGAGTGGAAAGGTGCACCTCACAACTGAGGCATGGTCCAGTAGGCATGGCCAGGGCCGTTATGTGTCCATCACTGCGCACTGGGTTAATGTGGTGGATGCAGGGTCCACAGGGGACAGCGGTGGTGGGACAGTGCTGCCTAGCCCACGGTATAGGAAACAGTTGGCTGTAGGCGTTCGACCCTCCTCCTCCTCCTCCAGAAGCGAAAGCTCGTCCACAGAGCACAGTCGTACGAGCACTCCATCTGCAGCTGCCACTGTTGCACACGAGGTGTCCCCCTATCGAGCAGCTAGTGGAAAGCGTCAGCAGGCTGTGTTGCAGATGATGTGTTTGGGCGACAGACACACCGCCGAGGTGCTGGCCGAGTACTGGAAGCGACAAACTGAGTGATGGCTGGGCAGTGTACATCTTGAGGCAGGCAAGGTAGTTAGTGATAACGGCCATAATTTTGTGGCAGCCATAGCCCTTTCAAAACTCAGCCACATACCTTGCTTGGCTCACACCTTGAACCTGGTGGTGCAGTGCTTCCTCAAAAATTATCCGGAGTTAACAGCCCTGCTCCAGAAGGTGCGAAGACTGTGCGCGCACATCTGCCGGTCGCCTGTACACTCCGTTCGTATGCAGAAGCTGCAGCGATTGCTCCGCTTTCCCAACCACCGCCTCATTATCGACATTGCAACAAGGTGGAACTCCACCCTGCACATGGTGGAGCGGCTGTGCGAGCAGAGGCAGGCCATAATGCATTTGTGGGAGGATACACGGCCAGGCACTTTGAGAGCAGACATGGAGTTGACAGGTGTGCAGTGGTCGAAGCTGAAAGACCTCTGTAAAGTCCTTCAGTGTTTTGAGGAATGCACACGGCTGGTAAGCACAGATGACGCCATCCTAAGCATGAGCATCCCACTTATGCGTCCTTAAGGAGCAGGAGTCTGCAGCCAATGTTGATGAGGAGGAAGAGGAGGAGGGAATCCTTGATGACATTCAGCCATTGTCTGCTCAGGGACCTCTCCTGGATGAGGTGGAGGAAGAAGAGGAGGAGGAGGATGATGATGGGGATGATTACTTAGGGGAGGAGGATGCATCTCGTGGGGCAAGTGAAAATGTTGGCGTGGCAAGGTGTGGTACAGGGTTTGTGCGTGACTGGAGGGATGTGGATTTGCCAGAAAGTGCTGCTCCAACCAGCACTCGCAGTGCATCATTGGCCCACATGTCAGATTATGCCTTGCAGATCCTAAAAAGGGACCCCCGCATTGCCAAAATGATGAACGATGACGACTACTGGTTGGCCAGCATCCTGGATCCATGCTATAAAGGCAAATTACAAAACATCATGCCACAGGAGAACCTTGACCTAATATTGGCTAATAAACAAGCAACTCTGGTTAATCGGTTGCTTGAGGCATTCCCAGCACACAGCAGCGGTGATGGTTCTCACACGAGCCGTACGGGCCGGGGGCAGCTTGGCAGAGGTGTTCATGGTGCACACAGCAGAAGTGGCGTTGGAGACAGGGGTTTCATGACAATGTTGTGGACTGATTTTTCAAGTACCGCTCACACAAATGGTAATACTGCATCAATGGAAAGTGACAGGAGACAGCAGTTGTCAACTATGGTTACAAACTACTTTTCCTCCCATATCGATGTTCTCCCACACAGGTCATTCCCCTTTGACTATTGGGCCGCTAAACTGGACACCTGGCCTGAATTGGCACAATATGCCTTACAGGAGCTCGCTTGCCCAGCTGCAAGTGTGCTATCGGAAAGAGTCTTCAGTGCAGCTGGATCAATCCTGACAGAAAAAAGGACCCGTCTGTCAACCCAAAATGTGGATGATCTAACCTTAATTAAAATGAACCATGCATGGGTTTCCAAGGATTTTGTCCCACCTTCCCCTGATGACACATAGGGTGACAGAAAAATGGCTTGCTTTGGTCCACCTCTTCCTGGGACTTGACCTATTTCGCCTTTTGCATCAGCTGAATGTCCAACATCAACATATGCCACTTTCTAAAACTCCCTAACTGTGCTGCCCCCCTCCCATGGCCGGGGTCACCACCTAGCGCATGACACCGTGCGAGTGCCGTTGCCCTGGACAGGTGGGTAGGCCGACTCTTGGGCGCGGGCACTGGCACAGGGTCCCTCATAGTGCAATCAAGTGTCTCTGACGGTGGTGGTGCACACCTGCCGTCAGACACACCGCTGTACTATGAGGGGCCCAGTGCCAGTACCGATGCCCACGAGTGGGCCCCCCTTGCTTGGGCAGGGCACCAGCATTTGCAATCTTTACCTCTCCCTGCTCCTCCGCTGTGTAGTTTGGGCCGTCAAATCCATACTGTGCCTGACACCGTCTGAGCCTGCCTCCTGATGTATAGACATATATTTTGAATGTGTACGCTATCCATACATGTTATCCGGGGATGCGGTACCCTTTCTCACCTTTGTGCAATCTCGTGCAAGCCATACTGGGCCTAACACCGTCTGAGCCTGCCTCCTGATGTATAGACATATATTTTGAATGTGTACACTATCCATACATGTTATCCGGGGATACAGTACCCTTTCTCACCTTTGTGCAATCACGTGCAATCCATACTGGGCCTAACACCGTCTGAGCCTGCCTCCTGATGTATAGACATATATTTTGAATGTGTACGCTATCCATACATGTTATCCGGGGATACGGTACCCTTTCTCACCTTTGTGCAATCACGTGCAATCCATACTGGGCCTAACACCATCTGAGCCTGCCTCCTGATGTATAGACATATATTTTGAATGTGTACGCTATCCATACATGTTATCTGGGGATACGGTACCCTTTCTCACCTTTGTGCAATCACGTGCAATCCATACTGGGCCTAACACCGTCTGAGCCTGCCTCCTGATGTATAGACATATATTTTGAATGTGTACGCTATCCATACATGTTATCCGGGGATACGGTACCCTTTTTCACCTTTGTGCAATCACGTGCAATCCATACTGGGCCTAACACCGTCTGAGCCTGCCTCCTGATGTATAGACATATATTTTGAATGTGTACGCTATCCATACATGTTATCCGGGGATACGGTACCCTTTCTCACCTTTGTGCAATCACGTGTAATCCATACTGGGCGTGAGAACGGCTGGCGAGCTGTTAAGCAAGCTACAGCACCTGTGGTTTGCACACGTAAGTTTTTCATTTTTTCAGGAATGACGGTTAGGCCTAATTCCGGAACTGCGGTTGACCTGCACTTACTGGGAAATCATCGTTCGCGGGTAATAATTGTAATCAGTGATCCCCATCACTAACGTTGTTCAGCGGGTTATCTGCACCTGTAAGCGACAAACGCTGGCCTTTTCAGTGTAGCACACATGCAGCCACGGACATGTAAGGGCATGACACACCAGTTATTGGCCAATCTCATGTGCCAGAGCCTCACGTGTCCCTCTAGTAAGCCGGACTCGGACCGCGGGGCATGACGGAGTCTCGTTCGTTAACGGAATTAAGCTTGCAATGTGTGCATCTGTTCTGTAGATGGCATGGTTGATGTTTCCCAGGTGGAGTCGAATTTAACCGTAGGCTCCACTCCTGGTGGTGCCCTTCTGGACATTCCTTTAAGGTTCAGCTTTGCAACCATACTGCCCACGTAAAACAAACACTTTGCCTTCATGAACACTGTTTGGAGGGTCATGACTCGTGGGAATAACGCCGCCCAATCAGTTAACCTGCTAGAGAGATCCTTCGTTGCTCCCAAGCATGACATCACACTCCCTAGGAGGAAGGTAATGCCACTGTGGCGACCATACTCCTGGGGGCGACACAAGTGCACTGATGCCCAGCCACTGCTCGATGAATCTGCTGGTACATTGACCCAGACCACTACATTCCCCTCGCACGCTACACGGCCTGAATCTGACCCTGATGAAACTCAGGTTACCCTTCCCATATACAGTTCCATCTTACACGGTGACAAAGAGGAAGCTGCAGATGAAAGTGCAGGTTCGGCCCACCCGCCATCAGACACACCACCGTACTATCAGGGGCCCTGTGCCAGTGCCGTCGCCAACGAGTGGGCCCCCCCTGCTTGCTCAGGATCACAGCACTTGCAAGGTTTAAATGCTGTGCAGTGAGATGGAAGATGGGGACGACGAGGAGTCCAGACTAGTACAGGGATTCCCTAGCGAGGAGACTTATTTGATTGTTTTCAATGTTGGGACAGCAATTTTTGGGGAGCACTATACTCTGGAGAATGATAGATGGGGCCCACCATACACTGGAACATTCCAAAGGTGGACATCAGACACTGGAGCAGCATTTACAGGGCCCATTATACACTAGAGCATTAGAAATGGGGCCCATTATGTTTGGAGCATTATTTGGGCCCATAAGACAGTGGAGCTTCATCCATGGGGACCAACATATACTGTAGCATTATGTGGAGCTCATCATATACTGTTTCAAACATTATATGGGACCAATGATTCTGTATGGAGAAATAGATGGGCCTCGTCATGAGATGTAAAAAGTGAAGTATTTTTCATTGTACTATACCGCTATTTCTCTGCCGTATCGGAGCATGATGAGTTGTGGTATGTATTAAAGGGGCGCTCTTTCGCCCAGGGCACATGAAAACCTGGAGCCAGCCCTACCCCCCCACAACTTTAGCCAAATAACCCCCATTTTTCAGTGCGTAACTTGTATTATGAAGTTAATTAAGGTTGACAGAAGAATTGATGCTTTTGGCATTCAAATGAGCACTGTAGGTGTGTTTCCTGTCCTCCTCTCACTGCCGACTTTTATTCCCCATTGACTTACATTGGGTTTCGTGTTTCGGGACGACCCCGACTTTTCCCTATAATCGGCCGATCTTGCTCGACCCGACTTTGGGAAAAGTCGGGTTTCACGAAACGAAACTCGACCCTAAAAAACCAAAAGTCGCTCAACTCTAGCCAGGACCCTTGTATCATGTTTTCAAACCCTGCATTTAATAGCTCTCTGTGTCTGTACTTTTATACATTCTGGCTGGTAACCGCTTCATGCAGCATTACATGAACACCCGATTTCTTACATTATGGCTGTTCAGAATAATTAAAGCAATTGTTAACACCCACCTTTCATGTCTCCCCTATTTCCTCATAGATTGTAAGCTTGCGAGCAGGGCCTTCACTCCTCTTGGTATCTATAGATTTACGTGCTATTGTTATGCTGTAATGTCTTTATTGTCTGTACAAGTCCCCTCCTAAAATGTAAAGTGCTGTACAGTAGTGTAGATGCCGGGGGAGCAGAGGGGGGGGTGGCTCCGGGCCCTGTGCTCTGAGGGGGCCCACCCAGAGCTACGCAGAATAATCCCGATTTAGATCCCCCCCCCCCCCCCCGTCCCGCTCGGGATTTTACTTTCCCACACTGCAGGGAGATAAGCCGCCATGTCCCCCCATGCACCGACCCCACCCTCGCCCTCCTGCAGAGACCCGGCCACTGCAGCTCCTCACAGCCTGCAGTGAGGCCGCTAGGCTGTTCTGTGTGCACAGGACCTGTGATGAGGTCACAGGAGGGGAGGAGTCAGGGGTCACATGATCAGGGCCCTCCGTGTCTGCAGGACTCGGAGCAGTGTGTGTATAAGGTGTACGGAGCAGAGCCATGTGTGTACAGAGCGGAGCCGCACATGTACAAGGTGTACGGAGCGGAGCCGTGTGTGTACAAGGTGTACGGAGCAGAGCCGTGTGTGTACAGAGCGGAGCCATGTGTGTGTACGAGGTGCACAGAGCGGAGATGTGCTTGTGTACAAGGTGTACAGAGCGAAGCCGCGTGTGTACGAGGTGTACGGAGTCGAGCCATGTGTGTACGAGGTGTACGGAGTCGAGCCGTGTGTGTACAAGGTGTACGGAGTCGAGCCGTGTGTGTACAAGGTGTACGGAGCTGAGCCGTGTGTGAACGGGGTGTACGGAGTGGAGCCGTGTGTGTACGAGGTGTACGGAGTGGAATCATGTGTGTACGAGGTGTACAGAGCTGAGTGGTATGTGTATAGGGTGTACAGAGCAGAGCTGGATGTCTGCGAGGTGTATGGAGCAGAACCGGATGTGTACGAGGTGTACGGAGCGGAGCCGGATGTGTACGAGGTGTACGGAGCGGAGCCGGATGTACGAGGTGTACGGAGCGGAGCCGGATGTGTACGAGGTGTACGGAGCGGAGCCGGATGTGTACGAGGTGTACAGAGCTGAGCGGTGTGTGTACGGGGTGTACGGAGCGGAGCCGGATGTGTACGAGGTGTACAGATCTGAGCGGTGTGTGTACGGGGTGTACGGAGCGGAGCCGGATGTGTACGAGGTGTACAGAGCTGAGCGGTGTGTGTACGGGGTGTACGGAGCGGAGCCGGATGTGTACGAGGTGTACAGAGCTGAGCGGTGTGTGTACGGGGTGTACGGAGCGGAGCCGGATGTGTACGAGGTGTACGGAGCAGAGCCGGATGTGTACGAGGTGTACGGAGCAGAGCCGGATGTGTACGAGGTGTACGGAGCAGAGCCGGATGTGTACGAGGTGTACGGAGCAGAGCCGGATGTGTACGAGGTGTACGGAGCAGAGCCGGATGTGTTTGAGGTGTACAGAGCGGAGCCGTGAGTGTGCAAGGTGTACAGAGCGGAGATGTGTACAGAGCGGAGCGGTGTGTGTGTACGAGGTGTACGGAGCGGAGATGTGTATGGAGCGGAGCCGCGTGTGTATGAGGTGTATGGAGCAGAGCCGTGTGTGTACGGATCGGAGCTGTGCGTGTACGAGGTGTATGGAGCGGAGCCATGTGTGTACGAGGTGTACGGAACAGAGCACTGTGTGTACAAAGTGTACGGAGCTGAGCCGTGTTTACGGAGCTGAGCAGAGACGTGTGTGTACAGGGTGTATGGAGTGGAGCCGTGTGTGTATGGAGCGGAGCCATGTATGTACGGGGTGTATGGAGCGGAGCCGCATGTGTACAGTGTGTACGGAGCTGAGCCATGTGTACAGGTTGCATGGAGCGAAGCGGCGTGTGTGCGAGGCGTACGAAACCAAGCCCTGTGTGTACGAAGTGTATGGAGCTGAGCCGTGTGTACGGTGTGAAACAGAGCCGCGTGTGTACAAGGTGTACAGAGCAGAGCCGCATCTGTACGAGGTTTACGGAGTAGAGCCATGTGTGTGTACGAAGCATACAAAGCAGAACCGTGTGTGTATGAGGTGTGTGGAGCCATGCATGTAAAAAGTGTATGGTGGGGAGCATTAAAACCTCCCAAATGTCCCGGATCCAGTGGGACAGTCCCGATTTTGAGTCTTCCCCACTGCTCCGGCCGGGAGTTTACTTTTTCCCGCAGACACAGGAGTACACGACGGAGCACTTTAAAATTCGCATGTGACGTTCCACCGGAAGTGACGTGCTAGAAGCTGACCGGAAATTAGGTAATTTCGGGAGGAGATTGTGACGGAACCATGGAGGCACTTCAGGGAATGCTTCAGATCCATCACCGTGTCCTCCTCCGACAGCGTGGACAGCGGGATCGCCTTGGAATCGGGGATGCCGGCCATGTGAGTGGATCATGATATGACCTGCACCTGGAGGTTCAGGTGGGCATTACAATGGGAGCCGGGCTGCTATAATATCTTTATATAATCTTCCTTTCTCTCTCTGCTATTTATTTCACTCTGTTCTATCTTTCTTTCTCTCTCTGCTCTTTCTTTCTCTCTCTCTCTGTTCTTTCTCTCTCTGTTCTTTCTTTCTTTCTTTCCCCTCTTTCTTTCTTTCTCTGTTCTTTCTTTCTTTCTTTCTTTCTCTCTTTCCTTTCTTTCTCTCTCTGTTTTCTTTTTTCTCGCTCTCTATTCTTTCTTTCTTTTCCTCAGTACCAGTCAGTGTGCCAACAGTACCAGCCACTGTGCCCATAATGCCAGCCACTGTGCCCTCAGTACCAGTCAGTGTGATCAGCAGTGCTAAATTGGTGGGACTCTGGACATTATTAAATGTAAAGTGGGCGCTTATTGTTATAGGGGAACTTAACTGTGACTGTAAAAGGGGCACACAGGCATCATTACTTTCTAGGGGGCAAAATGTGGGCACTGTTTTCTAGGGCACTTGCACCCAGCAACACTATATTGTAGAGGGTTGCTTTAGAATTTAAAGGGCACAGAGAACCACCCAGCAGGTGCAGTAATAGGGACACATACGGCAGCAGCGGCTCAGCATTGGGGTATCAGTAGGATGAGGGGTTTGCGCAGGTTGGGGATAGATGGTGATGGGGCTGGAATATTAGAAGTGAAACATGTCTTTCTTGTATTCTCTGTAGCCGAGTCCTGGCTGGAGGAGTCGTCATGTCGGTCTGGGCCAGAAGGAAAAGACGTGAAAAGTGAACGATTCCATCAGAAAAAACGTCGGCGGTAAGACTCTATCTGTAACTCTGCTGTAATCACTTATATGTTCTGTAGGACTGGTATCTACCACTGAACATATGGCAGTAATATCAATATTCGTCTTTATACAGAGAATATTTTCTGTAACATCGCAGTCATCTGCTGAGGTTCTCCTCCACTATTAGGGTGCGTCACTGAGTTGCAATCAAGGTTACCTGGTTAGGGGCCCACTCAGAAGTTTTGCCCCCCCGAACCAAAACCCTAGCTACACCTCTGCTGCGGAATATGTTGACGCTATAGAAATAAAATTATTATTATTACTATTGACCACTACATTTAAGAATGGCCCCGGGTGCCCATAAAAAGCAATGATGCCTCCTGAAAGTACCTTTAGCCATTTATAATGCCCCAAGTGGTTCAACAAAAGTAATACCGTCCCTGAGTCCCCTCATATATCGTAATAAGTCCACCCACATATAGTTATAATGCCCCACATGTCCCAAATGTGTAAATATAATGGCCACTTAGTCCCTCACATACAGTAACAATGCCACTTGTGTTGCTGCACATATAGTTATAATGATCTAAGTCCCCTGACCTACAGTAATAATACTCCCATTATTACCTTCATTGAGTCCACTTGTGCTAATAATGTCCCAAATGTTCTCACAAAAAAGTAAGAAAGTAGTAATAATGTGCCAGAAAATGTAAAAAAAAATAAAATAAATCATATATATACTCACCTAACCCCGAATACTGGCACAGTCAGCATCCTGGCACAATGACGTAATTGTGTCTATCTCTTCATGCCTTGATTCTTACGTCCATTGCGTGCCCCTGGCCTAAAGCAACCTGCAGCCTACAAAACAGAGAGCTAGGGCAGCGAGGCCATGATTAGCTACTCTACAGCAGAGTTTAACTAATCGGCGTGCTATGAACACTGATATAGTTAAAAGTGGTGGTCCTTGCTGTCAGGTTCCCTTTAATCCTTGAGGTACTGAATACATAAATTTAAAATGTTTTATTGGGAAATACCAGGAGAATGGGTGTCATATTATGTTCTTCATCATTACTGTCTATGTATTGAACCATGATGTTCTAATGCTATGAACTCTGAACATGACCCCAAACATGACTCGGAAGTAATCAATACTAAAGTTTAACCCCTTAGTGACAGAGCCAATTTGGTACTTAATGACCAAGCCAATTATTACAATTCTGACCACTGTCACTTTATGAGACTGTTTTTTCGTAACATATCGAACTTCATGTTAGTGGTAAAATGTCTTCAATATAACTTGCGTTTATTTATGAAAAAAGGAAATTTGGCAAAAATTTCGAAAATTATGCAATTTCCAAACTTTTAATTTTTGTACACTTAAATCCGAGAGTGGTGTAACACAATATAGTTAATAAATAACATTTCCCACATGTCTACTTTACATGAGCACAATTTTGGAAACATACTGTACTTTTCAGCCTATAAGACACACTTTTTACCTCTAAAAATGTGGAGGAAAAAGGGGGGTGCGTCTTATAGTCGGGATGTACCGGCTCTGGCTATGGTGGGCAGGTGGGGGAGCGGTTTGTGAATATTCATTTTGGCACACGTGACCGCCGGCAGCAGCAGGAAGGCTCCTGCTCACACTGTGTTAGCTAGAGAGCAATGAATTCTCTCTGTGCACAGAGTCTCGGTGTGCAGAGCACTGAGCAATCCAGCAGCTGACCTTCGGCTTGCAAGCAGCACTTGATGTCCCTGCCATTAGCTGCTTACAAGCATTATGCAGGTTCTGGAATCAGAGCATGATGCTGCGAGGGAGCGCCTAGAAGGTAACTGTAATGGTTTGTTTTTTTAATGTTTTCTGATGGGGCCATGCATACCAGGATGTGAGTAGGGTCAATCATACCAGGATAAGGATGAGACCATGCATACCAAGACCGGGGTTGGGGGCCAGTGATACCAGGACCGAGATGGGGAAAATCATACCAGGGTAAGGATGGGGCCCTGCTTACCAGGATAGGTATGGGGACAATCATACCAGGGTATGGATGGTGCCCTGCATATCAGGATAAGGATGAGGGTGATCATTCCTGCCGGGATAGGGATAATAACAAACCATCCAAAGCACAATGTATGATAGAACACCCACTCGACCCATATCAGTGATAGGTAATAGAGGGCTTCCACAGGACACTCCACATTAGAACTTGATAACCAAAGACACCATAAGGAGTACAAAGTCCAAAGAATATAAAATATATATAATTTTATTAGACATAATTGTCACAAACATGGATACATACAAAAGGATCAGGTAATGAAGGCAAGGTCACAGATTAAATACCATGTAAAAAGTGCCAAAGTGCATTATAACACCATGGGAATAGATTATAAAAGTACTGGCCAGTAAATGTACTAAATCACCCACTGTTGGAACCGGCCAAAATACAATTAAATATACATCATAAATAAATGCCCCAAGTGCTTACCCATAAGCGATATGAATCAAGACCAAAGCCCCACGCCACCAACACGCGTTTCGCTGCTCTTTTTCAAGGTGCCGTACTGTGTGTCACACCAGGCCGATTTTTATATCCCTCCATTTCACAATCTACGAATCACAGTGTATGTCAATGGTAACGCCCCCCGGAAGTTGCATCATCAGCAACATAATGACAGAATGCCAGACACAGCGCATACAATCAGTCACGCCCTCCAGAAGTTACATCACAATCGTCATAGTAACATAATGCCAGTCACAGCGCATACCACCAGTAACGCCCCCCGGAAGTTGCATCATCAGCGTCATGGTAACATAATGCCAGTCACAGCACATACAACCGGTACCGCCCCCCGGAAATTACATCATCAGTGTCATAGTAACCTAAAGCAAGTCACAGCGCATACCGGTAATGCCCCCCGGAAGTTACATCATCAGCGTCATGGTAACATACTGCCAAACACAGCACACACAACCAGTAACGCCCCCCGGAAGTTACATCATCAGCGTCATAGTAACATACTGTCAATCACAGCACATACAACCAGTACCGCCCCCCCGGAAGTTACATCATCAGCGCCAAAGTTACCTAATGCAAGTCACAGCGCATACAACCGGTAACGCCCCCGGACCTTTCCTACCAGGATACGGATGAGGATTACAGAATTGACCACATTTTTTGCTTCAATTTTTTTCCTAAATCTCCTCTAAAACCTAGGTGCGTCTTATTGTCCGGTGCATCTTGTAGTCCGAAAAATTTGGAATTTTTTTTTTTGTTAGGATGTTATAAGGGTTAAAAGTTGACCAGCGATTTCTTATTTTTATAATAAACTTTACAAAAGCATTTTTTTTTTAGGGACCACCTCACATTTGAAGAGAGTTTGTGGGGTCAATATAGCAGAAAATACCCAAAAGTGACAACATTCAAAAAACTGCACCCATCAAGGTGCGCAAAACCACATTCAAGAAGTTTATTAACCCTTCAGGTGCTTCACGAGAACTAAAGCAATGTGTTAGGAAAAAATTAACATTTTACTTTTTTCACAAAAAATTTATTTTGTAACCAAATTTTTTTATTTTCACAAGCATATTAGGAGAAAATGGACCAAAAAACGTGTTGTGCAATTTCTCCTGAGTACGCTAATGCCCCGTATGTGGGGAAAAGCCACTGTTTGGGTGCATGGTAGGGTTCAAAAGGGAGGGAGCATCGTTTGACTTTTTGAACGCAAAATCGTCTGGAATCAATGGTGGCGCCATGTTGTGTTTGGAGACCCCCTGATGTACAAAAACACTGGAGACCCCCGAATTCTAACTCCAACCATAACCTCAACATAGCCCTAACCCTAATCCAAACCCTAACAATGTCACACCGACTCTGCATACTCACCCGGCCATCGCTCCCACACCGCAGCCCCTCGCCGCCCGACAGCCACGGTGGTCACCTCTGACAGGTGTGCGGACAACGGTGTCTTTGCATGCAATGTGCATGCGCCATAGGCCGCAGCCACGCCTCCCTTCTGCCTCTTGTGCTCCGGCTGTGCCCTGACCCGGAAGCACCCCCTGACCAATGGCAGACCAAACAGGGGCATATCAGGCCGCTTCCCCCTGAGGGAGGCGCCTGATCGTTGTGTTTCCTAGCACACTGGGCCCCACTTCTTCATGTGCTCTCTGCAGTCTCACACTCCCGTTCTCGTGTTCTCCCTGCAGCAGCCTCGCAGTCCTGCTATCAGTCTCCCCTGCTGCACTCCAGTCCTGCCTCCGGTGTTCCTGTTCCATCCAGCTCTAGTCTTGCCGTCCTACTCCAGTCCTGCCTCCGGTGTTCCTGTTCCATCCTGCTCCAGTCCTGCCGTCCTACTCCAGTCCTGTCTCTGGTGTTCCTGTCCCATCCTGCTCCAGTCCAGCCGTCCTACTCCAGTCCTGCCTCCAGTGTTCCTGTTCCATCCTGCTCTAGTCCTTCCGTCCTACTCCAGTCCTGCTTCCGGTGTTCCTGTTCCATCCTGCTCCAGTCCTTCCGTCCTACTTCAGTCCTGCTTCCGGTATTCCTGTTCCATCCTGCTCCAGTCCTTCCGTCCTACTCCAGTCCTGCCTCCGGTGTTCCAGTTCCATCCTGCTCCAGTCATTCCGTCCTCCTCTAATCCTGTCTCCTGTGTTCCTGCTCCAGCCATCCCTCCACGTTCCAGTCTACTCTCTTACTCCATTCCTGTCTCCTGTGTTCCAGCTCCGCCCTTTCATTTACACTTCTGTCCCTCCACGTTCCAGTCTACAGTCTTACTCCACTCCTGTCTCCTGTGTGCCAGCTCTGTTCTGCCATCTACACTTCAGTCCCACACTCCTACTCCAGACCATCCTGAGCCGCCCCTCTCGGTACCGGCTACCGTGGTACTCGAACCCCTGGGCCTGCTCCTATCGGTCCCTGTATAGGGGTCGGTTCCACCTGGCAGCTCGCCCGGGGCCCCTCGGTGCCACGGCCCAGAGGGTCCACTCCTGGAGATTACGGCTCCAGACCAGCTATGCTAACAGTACAATCAGGCCATGGACTCCGCCGGTACTACTGCTGCTACCCAGAAAGAGTTACTCTTCCTGCGGGAGAATCAGGGACGCATTATGTCTGTCATGAAGTCTATGGACACCCGTTTGTTGGCCCTGCAGGAGGCCGATCCTTGAACTGCAAATCTACTGGCCAGTCTTCAACAGGAGCTGGGCCAGCAACAAGATACTCAAGCCCATATTTTCTCTTACATGGCCTCCTTTGATAGTCGCTTGTCGGTCCTCCAGTCTGCCACCGCAACTCCGACTCCTCCCTCCGCTCCTACAGCTCTCCCGACGCCCCGCCTCGCCAAACTGCCTCGCTTCACTGGGGATCTCAAGCTCTGCAGTGGGTTCTTAAATCAGTGTAGCCTCCACTTTGAATGGTTGCCACAGCAATATCCCTCTGACCAGGCCAAAGTAGCCTTTATTATGTACAGGTCCTGGTTGAATCCTCGCTGGGAACGTGACGATCCCGTTGTCTCAAGTCTTCCAGTTTTCTTGGATACTTTCCGCAGGGTCTTCGATGAGCCGGGTCGGTTAGCCACTCTCACCGAGTCAATCTTTAACCACATCAGGGTTCTCTCACGGTCGGACAGTATGCAATCCGCTTTCGCACTATCTCCTCCAAGCTCAGCTGGAATAACACGGCTTTGGTAGGGGCGTTCTGGCGCGGTCTTTCAGGCAGAATAAAAGATGAACTTGCAGGTCGAGATACCCCGCCCACCTTAGAGGACCTTATCTCACTGGCTACCCACATTGACCTACGTTTCCAGGAGCGCGCTCGGGAGTCAGCGAGAGACAGGAGGTCCACCAGGCCAGCTCCTCTTCTCACCCGTTCTGTCAGTCCTCGTTCGGCCGGGTCCCCTTCTTCCTCCTCGGTCCAGTCCATGCAGATAGACCGCCTCAAGTTGGCCGAGTTGCGTCAGCAAGAGAGGCGGGCACAAGATCTGTGCCTTTATTGCGGAGGTTCATCACACTATGTCCGCACCTGTCCTAAGAGACAGGGAAACTCCTCCACCTAGGTCAGGTAAGAGAGGCCTCCCTAGGTGATGATGATCCCTCTCAACCTCTTACTATATCTGTTCTTTTGCTTTCAGGGGAGAGACATGGGTCCGTGGTGGCCTTCGTGGATTCGGGCTCGGCACATAACTTCATTTGGCCTGAAGAAGTGGACAAATATCAAATTCCCGTGGTTGCTCTATCTAACCCTCTCCAGATTGCCGTGGTGGATGGCAAACCGCTACAGGTGACCGTCACCTTGGTCACTGAAGAAGTGGAGTTGCAAGTCGGTGCCTTACATTGAGAGAAGATAGCCTTTTAAGTTTTGCCTAAGCCCTCCCACGCCATTCTACTCGGTCTCCCATGGTTAAGGATTCATCAGCCTGTTCTCGACTGGTCTTCTGGGGAGATACTCCGCTGGGGACACCCGTGCCAAACTCGCTGTCTGACTCCTGTCTGCCTGGCGGCCACTCCTCGGCCGTCCCCAGACCTTCCGGGTCTCCCTCCAGCCTACAGTTCCTACGCCAATGTCTTTGATAAGAAGGAAGCGTAGGTCCTTCCTCCACACCGGCCTTTTGACTGCCCAAATGACCTTGTTCCCGGTTCAACCCCCCAAGGGGCAGAATCTACCCCTGTCTCCTGCTGAGACCACAGCCAAGTCTGAATACATCCGGGAGAACCTCACCAAAAGCTTTATACGGAAATCCTTGTCGCCCGCGGGAGCCGGGTTTTTCTTCGTCAAAAAGAAGGACGGAACTCTACGGCCGTGCATTGACTATAGGGGCTTGAATGAGATTACCATCAAAAACAGGTACCCTCTTCCACTCATTCGGGAGTTGTTTTACCATCTCAGAGGGGCTCGGGTCTTCTCCAAGCTGGACCTCAGAGGAGCCTGTAATCTGGTCTGTATCCACGCTGGAGACGAGTGGAAGACAGCTTTCAACACTCGAGACGGCCATTACGAGTACCTAGTCATGCCCTTTGGTCTCTACAATGCTCCTGCGGTGTTTCAAGAGTTCGTCAATGAGATCTTCCGGGACCTCTTGTACTCCTGTGTGGTCGTGTACTTGGACGATATTCTCGTCTTCTCGTCGGATCTTTCGTCCCATAGAAAGAGTGTCCGCTTGGTGTTACAGCGTCTTCGGGAGAACCACCTGTATGCGAAGATAGAGAAATGTCTCTTCGAACAGACCTCTCTGCTGTTTCTGGGATACATTATCTCCGACGCTGGACTGAGGATGGACCCCGAGAAGCTGTCTGCCATTCTCAAATGGCCTCGCCCCGTCGGAGTAATGGCGATGCAACGATTTCTCGGATTCGCCAATTATTACCGGCAATTCATTTCTCACTTTTCCGCAATCACAAGACCTATTTCTGCTCTCACCCATAAAGGGACTACTCCCAAGGATTGGCCTCCAGAGGCTGAAGAGGCCTTTCGGACCCTAAAACGGGCTTTCTCCACGGCTCCAGTCCTGCAACGCCCAGAGAGCAACCGACCTTTTGTACTCAAGGTGGACGTTTCCTCGACGGGTGCCGGGGCAGTATTGTCCCAGAGATCCGCCTCTGGTCATCTGCACCCTTGTGGCTTCTTCTCAATGGTCTTTTCTCCATCCGAGTGTAACTACTCGATCAGCGATCGGGAACTTCTGGCCATCAAGTTGGCCTTGGAGGAGTGGCGTCACCTCCTGGAGGGAGCTGTCCATCCCTTTGTCATCTTCTCGGATCACAAGAATCTGGCCTATCTCCAGTCTGCCCAGAGACTCAACCCTCGTCAGGCCAGATGGTCCTTGTTTTTCACCCGATTTGACTTCGAGCTCCGTTTCTGTCCCGGCAACAAAAATACCAAAGCCGACGCTCTGTCCAGGGTCTTCCAGCCACACAAAACCACGGAGGAACCCTCGCATATCATTGACCCCACTAGGATCATCACAGTGGCTCCAGTGAACTGGCTTGCTCCTCCTCCTGGCAAAACGTTTGTGCCTGAGAACCTCAAGCGAAAAGTCCTCCTAATGGGGGCACTCCTCTAAACTGGCTGGCCATGCCGGGACTAAGAAGACCCTGGATCTTATCGCGCGTCACTACTGGTGGCCCATGCTTCACCAAGATGTACTCGATTTTGTGGCTTCTTGTCCATCCTGTGCAAAAAACAAAGTGCCACGAAGACCTCCGTCCGGCTTGTTGCTGCCTTTGCCCGTCCCTGCGGTCCCTTGGGAAAACATTGCCATGGATTTCATCACCGACCTACCCTGTTCTTCTGGCTACACAGTCATCTTGGTGGTGGTGAATCGTTTTTCCATGATGGCCCACTTCGTCCCTCTGCCCAGTCTCCCCTCGCCCCCGGAGCTGGCCAAAGTCTTCATTCACCAAATCTTCAGACTTCATGGACTACCTCAACACATTGTGTTGGACCGAGGGGCTCAGTTTACCTCCAAGTTCTGGTGATCACTTTGTAAGCTCATGAACGTTTCCCTTGACTTCTCCTCGGCCTACCATCCACAGTCCAATGGGCAGGTGGGGCGCACAAACCAGACATTGACTGGGTACCGTCATTTCTCCAACGCCCACCAGAACGATTGGGTTGACTTACTTCCCTGGGCAGAGTTCGCTTACAACAACCATGCTGGTGAGTCCTCGGCCAAGTCTCCATTTTTCATTGTGTTCGGCAGACATCCTGGCGTTCCCCTTCCGATAACCTCTGCCTCCGATGTACCCGCGGCCAACGCTTTGTCCTCCGAATTTTCCAAGATTTGGGCTGAGACCAACACGTCACTCAAGAAGTCCGCTGATCGAATGAAGAATTATGCCGATAAGAAGAGATTGGATCTGCCACCCTATCGTGTCGGGGACAAGGTCTGGCTCTCATCCAAATTCATCCGGTTGAAACTGCCCTCCTATAAGTTGGGGCCACGCTACATCGGTCCGTTTGAAATTCTTGGACGTATCAACGAAGTCGCCTACAAATTGAGGTTGCCTGTTTTGCTCCGGGTCCCGAACACCTTCCATGTCTCTCTCCTGAAACCTGTGGTGCTGAATCGCTTCCATTCCCTGCCTGATTCCGGTCCTCAGCCGGTGGGTGCCGATGAATTCTTTGAAGTGGAGGACATTATCGCCATGAAGAAGGTTAGAGGTAGGACATTTTTTCTTGTTGACTGGAAGGGCTTTGGTCCTGAGGAGAGATCCTGGGAACCTCGGGAGAATATCAATGCTCCTCGTATCCTCAAGAGATTTCTTGCTAATCTCCGGGGAGGGCGGCTTAGGGGAGGTCGTCTCTGCATACCCACCCGGCCATCGCTCCATCGCTCCCACGCCACAGCCCATCGCAGCCCGACAGCCACGGCGGTCACCTCTGACAGGTGCGTGGCCGACAGCGTCTTTGCATGCAATGCGCATGCGCCATAGGCCGTGGCCACGCCTCCCTTCTGCCTCTTGTACTCCGGCTGTGCCCTGACCCGGAAGCACCCCCTGACCAATGGCAGACCAGACAGGGGTATATCAGGCCGCTTCCCCCTGAGGGATGTGCCTGATCGTTGTGTTTCCTAGCACACTGGCCCCCGCTTCTTCGTGTGCTCTCTGCAGTCTCACACTCCCGTTCTTGTGTTCTCCCTGCAGCAGCCTCGCAGTCCTGCTATCAGTCTCCCTTGCTGCACTCCAGTCCTGCCTCTGGTTCCATCCGGCTCCAGCCCTGAGTCCTACTCCAGTCCTGCCTCTGGTGTTCCTGTTCCATCCGGCTCCAGCCCTGAGTCCTACTCCAGTCCTGCCTCTGGTGTTCCTGTTTAATCCTGCTCCAGTCCTGCCGTCCTACTCCAGTCCTGCCTCTGGTGTTCCTGTTTCATCCTGCTCCAGTCCTGCTGTCCTACTCCAGTCCTGTCTCCGGTGTTCCTGTTCCATCCTGCTCCAGTCCTGCTGTCCTACTCCAGTCCTGCCTCCGGTGTTCCTGTTACATCCTGCTCCAGTCCTTCCGTCCTACTCCAGTACTCCAGTCCTGCTTCCGGTGTTCCTGTTCCATCCTGCTCACGTCCTTCCATCCTACTCCAGTCCTGCCTCCGGTGTTCCAGTTCCATCCTGCTCCAGTCCTTCTGTCCTCCTCTAATCCTGTCTCCTGTGTTCCTGCTGCAGCCATCCCTCCACGTTCCAGTCTACTCTCTTACTCCATTCCCGTCTCCTGTGTTCCAGCTCCGCCCTGTCATTTACACTTCTGTCCCTTCACGTTCCAGTCTACAGTCTTACTCCACTCCTGTCTCCTGTGTGCCAGCTCTGTTCTGCCATCTACACTTCAGTCCCACACTCCTACTCCAGTCCATCCTGAGCCGCCCCTCTCGGTACCGGCTACAGTGGTACTCGAACCCCTGGGCCTGCTCCTAACGGTGCCTGTATAGGGGTCGGTTTCACCTGGCAGCTCGCGTGAGGCCCCTCAGTGCCACAGCCCAGAGGGTCCACTCCTGGAGATTCCAGCTCCAGACCAGCTACACTATCAAACAATAACCTTAACTACAACCTTAACCCCAACACACCCCTAACCCTAATTCCAACCCTAACACACCCCTAACCCTAATTCCAACCCTAACCATAATCCCGACCATAACCACAACCCTAACTTTAGCCCAACCCTAACTTTAGCTCAACCCTAACCCTAGCCCCAACCCTAACCTTAGCCCAACCCTAGCCCTAACTTAAGCCTAATTCACTTTAGCCCAACTCAGTTTAGCCCAAAGCTAACCCTAATGGAAAATAGAAATAAATAATTTTTTTAATTTTATTATTTTTAGCTAACTAAGGGGGGGATAAAAGGGGTGAAAAATGTCTTATTGTTGCTGGGTGCCGGCCGGCAGATATCGGCGGGTGCACTACACATGTGCCGGCCATTTTCTCCTGGAAGAAGACGCCGGTGGCCCGGTATCAGGGAGGTCGGGGACCCTATTTCTCTCTCCTCTGATGTGCGATCATATCAGAGGAGAGAGAAATTAAATAGGAAATCAGACTTTTTTTGCAAGACCCTGGAGAAATTCAGACTCTGGGGGGGGCACTATAACCTTATTCCTCAGCCGCCGTTAAAAGGCGTATCGGCTTTCATTAAGGGGTTAAATACCTGATGAGACATCTTTGGTATATTGGACCTTGACGAAGTTTGGTGAGGTGAAACTGTTCAACTGGGATATATGGCAATGCATTTTTGATCTGCTGCTTTTAACCATTATTTTTTTTTAATTTAATATTAAAGTGTGTGAGAAGATCTTAAACCAGGATCTACGCACTTGTCTCTTCCTATTCTTGATCCAGTATAGGCTACATAATTCCATGGCAATGGAGAAGGTAGTGGAAGATAGAGAAACTGAGCAGGGTGAATGTTTGCAGGTTCTGTGAATGTGAAGATCATCATTTTGCATTCAAGCAGCTCCCGTGAGAATTTTAGTGAAGCAAGCATGTGCTGCATAGCCAAGACGGCTTGGGCTGAAGGACAGAAGGATAACTGGTAAGAATACTTACCTGGCATAGACAATATAGAGTAGTGAGAGTACCCTAAAATGTCAAGAGTCTAAATTTATATAGTGAAACCATACACAAAGTCAAATCTTAAATAGTATTGTACTATTTCATTGTCTTATTAATACTTCAGGAAGGGATACAGGCTGCATTTTTAGAGCTTAGTTATACTACTTTTGCTCTATAATACACTATTTCATTTTATTGTAAGATTTAGGGGCAGCAGGCCCTGGTGTTTCTATTTGTGAGATCCAAGGCTTACACCTTTACTGATCCAAAAGCACAGGAAAAGTCTGCTGCAATATGGTGTAAAAAACATAAAAATGAGCCACAGAACTTTTGGGATTCTGTTCTGTGGTGTGAATAAATTAAAATTGGAACTTTTCAGGCCTATGAATGAGTGGTATGTCAGGAGGAAGAAGAATGAAACATAACCTGAAAAGAACACCCTGCCTACAGTGAAGCATGGTGGAGGCTCATGAATGCTCTGGGTCTGTTTGGCTCCTTCTGTCACTGGAAATCTGCAGAGTTTGGAGGGTAAAATAGATTCAAGCAGCAAGTATGCATGAATCCTAGAAAACAGCTTTTTTTGAGGAAATTGATGGTTCGGGAGCATTGGACGTTCCAACAGGACAAGTATCCTAATCACACCTCAAACTCCACTAAGGCTTAGTTTCAGAAGACGTGACCATCACAGTTGTCAAACTTGAACCTCATAAAAATTCTTTGTTGAGATTTGAAAAGGGCATTTGAAGTATGCAAACCCAAGGATGTCAGTGAGTTGGAAGCCATTGTGCATAAGGGAAGAACTAAGATTGTTACATATCTGTCTTGACTTCAGTGACAGATTCTGGTCCCTTCCCCTATGGCCTCCACTCTTTGCTATGCTCCATGCTGGGTTTCACAAATTGCTCAGTGTACCATTGGCATCATCATCCAAGGATTTTTCAGGTTCACATTACCAAAAATATAGTGTTTGAGTATTCAATCAGTATTGTGTTCATTTGCTGTTTGTCTTGGATTTTGCCATCATTCTGTTCATTAAGCTGTAATCTTCTTGTTGTCTTTTAGAATGCCTGTTATTTCTGCAACTACTGTACTAAGACCTGTTAGTTAACCCACTGTTTGCTTTAAGCATTTTAAATTGGTATTTAGAGACTATTCACAATACACTACAATCTCTGCCTTTTCTTGTACCTTCTTCAACTTGCATTTACTGCTCCTCTTACCTGCTGCTGAATCCATTGTTTGCTGTAAGCATTCTGAACTGTTTTTTAGAGACTATTCAGATCATGCTGCAATAATCTATATAAGTGGACACAAATGTATTTTGCTCTGCTTGCTTGCTTGCCATCCAGCCTATATCCCATAGTTCTGGTCTTCACCACTGTTCCATCACTTTGGATCAGTGTGCTCATCTTGACCTGAGGGTTAGTGGATCCCAGGTAAGCCTACCAAAGTTTCCTCCGGTATATTGACAGAATCTGGCGTTTGACTTTGCATCAGCCTTAAAACAGGTCATAACAGCCAAATGGTGCTCTCCTAGATACTTAAGATGCTTGACATTAAGGCTATGTGCACACGCTGCGGATAGGTCTGCGGATTTGTATCTGTGGAATCGCAGGTAAAACCGCGTGTAAAATGACCTGCGGATTGGCCTGCGGTTTATCACCTCTACAATGGAGGAGATGGTAAACCGCAGCAGAATCCGCAGAAAAGAAGTGACATGTCATTTCTTTCTGCGGATTCAAAATCGCAGCTTTTCCGCAGTTAAAAATCCGCAACATGTGCACAGCAGATTGTAAATCACATAGATTTACATGCTACTGTACACTGTCTGCAGAACTGCTGCAGATCCACAGCGGCCAAAACCGCAGCGGATCCGCAGCAAAAACCGCAGCGTGTGCACATGGCCTTAGAGGGTAAAAGATTCAGAGACTCCAGTAGTCATGAAGGGGCATTTTGTTTTGATTTTTGATAAAACTACTTTTTATATTAGTTGTATTCAGCTATGTAAATTGTTACAGTTTTATAGATTAACTACAAACAGCAGAAAATGTGTACATTTTGCTAAAAAAAACAAACTATTTTGTAATAGGGGTTGAATCATTTTTATTGCAACCTTATATAGCATAATGACAGTAGTATTCTGGTTGTTTTTAAGATACTTCAACATATATTTTGTGCTCACATCATTCTTTACAGCTAAATCTGTTCATTTAATAGTTGAAAAGAGAAAAAAAAGAATGGAACTCTAAATACGCTGATCCAATAAAGGGAAATAAAATATAAGAGAAGAAAAAAAAATTCTCATTTTCTAGCTGGAGTACACTAATCTTCGATGGAAGACAGAATAGGCAAGGCTGCCATTTTACAATCAGTCTCAACACTGCAGTGATTTCCACAGTTCAATAGCTGCAGCTTCAATAGAAATGTGAAGTTTCCTATGTATAATAAATACATTGATTTTCCTACAGATAATAAATAAAAGGAGATGTGACTACTTTTTCTCTGTGCAACAGAGTTTGGACTTTTGGTGATATGTACAATTACATGTATCTAATAAGTATTAATTTGTGCCTAGTCTGGCATAGAACTGTGATTACACAAGGCATAAGAAGCTGACATAAGGAAATGTACTAAAATAATAAAAGAGCTTATACTTGCCTCTTAATGTACCTACCGTAACAGTGATCTTGCGCTAATGGACACTGGAGTGCTGTTGCCCTCCACCAAGGAGCCAAACAGCGCATCGTGAGATGGATGGGAAGAGGAGCACTGCCACTAAGGAAAGATTTGAGGGACAACCCTGAAACTTTCTGTGCGCAACCCTGAGCTCATGCACGTCCCTAGATGGGTTTTTTCATCCAATTCCTATCCCTGTCTTGCCCAAGCTGGATTGTGCATGGGGAAGCAAGTACACTAGTCCTGCTCTATAAGGCTAGTTTCAGACTAACGTTCGGCAAAGCTGCAGAGGGCTGCGTAGTTCCCCCGTGAAGCTCCGCCCACTGCTGCACCACCTCCGTTCAGCTCCGCCTACATTTGCTAGCTACATCTACATATCTTTAGCATTGGATAAGCAGGCCATGCGGATGTAAGCCAAAATGCAACATGTTGCGTTCGAAGAAGGTCACCGCAGCGTCAAAACGACGCATGCGGATGCATCCGCAAATATCCGCATGGCCTGCATACCCAATGTAAAAGATAGGTTTGCAGGCCGCATGCAGACGTAGGTGGAGCTGACCGGAAGAGGTGCGGCAGTGGACAGAGCTTCACGGAGGAACTAAGCAGCCCTCCGCAGCTCTGCCGAAGGCTAGTGTGAACCTAGCCTAATATAGACACAAAAGGAATTACAATTACTCTAAGCACACCCAGACTATGGAATGGTATATAAAGGGAAAGGAAGGGAGAGACAAGCCAAAAAGGAGATAAGGACAAGGAAGACACCAGACAAATTTCCAAACAGCAATCTCCAGAGATGACTCCTAAATGACTTCTCTTTGCATAGCTCACAGCTCCAAACAAATTACAAAATATAGCAAACTATCACTGGCAACTACTACCCAAACTAAGAGGTGAGTACTTTTTTGTAAAGCCGCACTATGATGGAAGGATAGGAGATCATATGAAGCCGTATGCAGACAACATGGGGAAGAATACAGACAACGTGGGGGCAGAATGGAGACAACAAAGGGCAGAAAGGAGACATGGGGGCATCACTTAGACAAATGGGGGCAGAATAGAGAGACATAGGGCAAAATTTAGACAAATAGCAGCAGAAGGAAATCTTGGGGCAGAATGGAGACATGGGGCAGTATTTAGACAAATGGAGGTAGAATGGAGACATAGGGGCAGAATGGAGACATGGGGCAGAATGTAAACATAGGGGCACAATGGAGAAACATGGGGGCAGAATTTAGACAAATGGGGGTAGAATAGGGGCTGGTAATCTCTTGCTGATAAAAGTGTGATTTTATTAAAACTGCAACAAGTAGCCCAGAAAGTGACACTGCTAGAACCAGAGTCTCTGTCTCTACATCATGCTGATATCAGATTAGCTGGCAAAAACCTTGAGACAGATTTCCTTTAAGAAACCATATTCTGAACATAAAAATGCCTTTTAATGGATTATCAAATTGGCTGAGTAGAAATCAAGCGCAATAGGGTTTTATCCAAATAAAAGTGTATAAGGTATAGCAATACTCCTCATCCAGGGTGGTTGTGCGAGATACAACACTATTAGGGATTCCAAATAGAGGTTCACAGGTTAGCAGATCCAACATAGTATTTCAGTAGTGGGAGATGTGGTTAACCTGCGCTGATTATTGTATGTCCATAAAATAATAATAATTAATATTTTATTTCTATAGCGCCAACATATTCCGCAGCACTTTACATTATAGAGGCGACTTGTACAGACAATAGACATTACAGCATACCAATAAATACATAGATCAAAACAGATACCAAGAGGAATGAGGGCCCTGCTCGCAAGCTTACAATCTATAAGGAAAAAGGGGAGACACGAAAGGTGGATGGTAACAATTGCTTTTATTGTTCAGACCAGTCATAGTATAAGAATCGGGTGTTCCTGTGATGTGATAAAAATCCAACATGTGGCATACAGTGTAACTGTTTATTCTGGAGGAGTTTCAATGTTCTCAGACTTCCTCTTTAGGCGAATATTTGTGGTTCTCCTGAAGAAGAAGTCTGAGAACTTCTAAATGCATTGGGAATAAACCACATTGTTGCCTGATATTGCATTTTTTATGGACACAAAGTCATCTTCCGCTGTTTAGATGGATTATAACACTGTCTTGGCCAGGTAATTAGGTAGAAGGTTTCGGTTTGTGATTAAACATAACAGTTTAATAAGAGGGAAAATAAACCTTTGCTCTAAGTTAAAAGAAACAATACTAGTCCTCTGGGTATACAGTATACCTTTATATATATATTATGCAATAGGAAATAAAAAAATGAAAAGCCACTTTTTCAACTTAAAATTCATGTGTGATTTTGCCATGAATATTCTATATGGAAAAGCATTGTAAAACCTGACACCGGCATTCATTAATAGTAATGCATTACTCAAATTGCCGAAGTAGAGATATTTGCAACCTAGAAAGCAGTTCTGCAAGGAGCTGCAGCACAATTCTGGAAATATCAATGTGTAAAAATATTTTTAAAAAGGCCCCAGAAGCGATTAATCATGTGTCAGCTGTCCACCATTGTTTTGTGTGAACGAGGTTTAAATATCAGATGTGATGGAAAGTTTAAAGGTTACACTGACGGAAATACACAGACGTTTCAAGCAATTAGATTCAAACTTCTGCAACACAAAGCCAGGAAAGTGAAAAGCAAATCTGACAAAATGCTAATCTTTTCCATAAAAAGTGTCTTCTTGTAAACCACTCTAGGCCGAAGAAAAGCTGACATCGGAGTTACGAGCCGCCTGTCTAACCAGACAAAACGATAGAGAAAATCTGCTTTCAAACAAGATCATAAATCGTGTGTAGTGCAGGGGACAGAATGCAAGAAACTGCTCAATTTATTTCCCATTTCTGTACTCCTATGCAAAAGCTTGTAACCCAATTGGTCAAAGAAACGGAGGGTTCATGGACACGTAATGACGACCCGACGGAATGATAGACTAAGAGATGTTAGGGTAAAGGGAATATTTTATAACCTTGGAATATTTCTTGCATAGGCACTTGTGCTGCTCACTAATAGGTAATGTTAAAAAATGTATATTTTCTAACAATTCCAAATCATTACCTGAGACTAAACAATAGGGGACTGATTTCAGTGATTGCAGTACTGAGCATACAGTGAGACCAAGTATAGGGTGGCAAATCGAAGACCTCAAGACGGTGCCATATAGTGGCTCCATATCACTTAAAGACGGGGCTCTCATAGATTTCTATGCCGCTCTACCCAACCTCCCTATGCCTCTGATTTATTTCTTTTTGATTGTGCACAAATGGTCCTTTGGATCCTACAGTACAGAAGAATTATCTTCGAATGGAACTCAGTGTGTAGGAGGCGTAACCCTTTAACAGCCAGTGATATATATTTCTGTCACAGGTTAGGTCCACATGTGTAATCCAACAAACTCAGGAGCTGAGCCTGTTCTACAAGTGATAACATATGTTAAACAGTCAGCAGCTGCCTCTAATGTCAGCTACCGGAGCAACCTCCAATCGTTGCTGTGTAGGGGGTCGATGAAGAAAGAAGGAGTTAGTGTGAACAGTTTTATATAATAATGTGTTATGTTATATGTTTGATAAAGAGTGTTGCATTTTATCCTTATGGCCGATTTTGTATCTCGGTTCTCCTGGAGGCTCTGCATCAAGGCCGTTCCCAAGGACTGGGGAGGTCTGTCCACTAGGGGAACTATTACAAAGGATAGGGATACAGTTTGCATCAAACAGGGTAGTATGCAGTTAACAGCTTGGGATTAGCCCACTAGTTGGGAGGGGTTAGATTCATTATTAAGTGAAGCACTTCCTGTTTTTCCTCAGTCAGAGGGACTTATAATCAAAGGAGTGTGTGAGTGGAGTTCAGAAGTGCTACACAATGACTATGTTTACAGCTTCCCAGACAGCTGATGCAGCAGAGGCATAAAGGTTCTGATTAGAGCCAAAGAACAATACAGACCCCTAAAAATTTACTTTTATTGATGTACTAAAAGTAAAAAATTACACTTTATGCTTAAAAAAGGTGCTCAAGATAGATATGGGCCGACAGGGAAGAGGATTGCGAAAACAATCTTAATGTAATAACCCAATGTGGAGATATAGAATAATCTCTCCCTGAGAAGACCTGAAAATCGCTCTACCTGTCAGCGGAGGTTGGCACCCTACTTGTTAACGTGATGGCGCCCCCGTTCAACATCGGTAGCCCTGAAGGCCCTAATGCACCCTTGACATACTAAACATAGAAAAACACACATACACATACAAAAATCAACAAAATACCCCTAATGGGGAGACAAGATAGTATTGTGGGGGATAAAGTCTCTGTTCTAAACATCTTGGAGTCCTTTCATACTGTGATATTATATATCCCCTATAAATGGTAGAGCCTAGGTGCACAGTAGCATAAATATCAAGGTTTATGCTCTAGTCCGCTACAATGTGGCTAAAAAACGGACTTGTTGATTATAACCTAAGACGGTTGTGATAGAAAACCCCACATACCCCACACAGCATTGACTTTGGCCACTGAGGAACACTGAAACCCTCAACTTTGGATCCCCTGATGAACCCTTGCATCTTGAAAGAGGGAAACGTATGCTTTAGTAGATACTTGATTTACAGTTATATAGGCTATGGGCATTGTTCTAATGGGTTCATTTTTGTTTCACTTATAGTTCTATGAATATAGATTACACACAAACGTCACATGGATTTGAAAATGGACACATGGATGGCACATGGATTAAAGTTAGAAAAAATCTCCCAAGTTTTCTGATGAACCTCAGATAATTTTTAATTCTCCCATCTGCAGCCGCTCTTAATATCAGGATTATACGGCTATTCTGGTTTTTAAAACAAATAGAAAAGTTTCATCAGGTCTAAGCGATATATTTAATAATGTATACAGTTTGTATTGTGTTGAATCTGGTAACAAATTTCCTTTAAGGTGATAGATAGATAGATAGATAGATAGATAGATAGATAGATAGATAGATAGATAGATAGATAGATAGATAGATAGATATTGTGTTATGGTGCAGCACAAAGCAATATCACAAATTTATCTCAGGAAGACAATGTTGATAAATTTACTCTGAAAATGTTGTTTTACTTTATTTTTAAACTTTCATGATGCACTTGAAAAGGGAGTGGTTCTTTTCTTCATTATATATATATATTTATATATAGCTGAGTGTATGTATGTATGTGTGTGAATATCAAGTCACGCCCACTCCACATAACCCCACCCACAGGAAGCTAGAGAGCAGGGTTGCAGAGGGAAATTGCGGGACATGGAAAGAGGGCAGAGCTGCGAGGGAAAGAGCGGGACACGGATGGAGAGTGGGGCTGCGGAGGGAAAGAGCTGAACGATATGTGGAGTTGGGGCTGTAGATGGAGAGAGTGGGGCTGTGGAGGGAGAGCAGGACATGGATGGAGAGCGGGGCTGTGGAGGGATAGAGCAGGATGGCACATGGAGAGCGGGGCTGTGGAGGGAGTGAGTGGGGCTGTGGAGGGAGAGAGCAAGGGGGTAAAGGGAGAGCGGGACATGGATGGAGAGCGGTGCTGCGGAGGGATAGAATGGGACGGTGCATGGAGAGCAGGGCTGCAGAGGGAGAGAGCGGTATGGCAGGTGGAGAGCGGGGCTGCGGAAGGAGAGAGCATGATGGAGGGTGGAGAGCGGGGCTGTTAAGGGAGAGAGTGGGACGCAGGTGGAGAGCCGGGCTGCTGAGGAAGAGAGCGGGATGGCCAATGGAGACAGGGGCTGAAGAGGAAGAGAGCGGGACGGCGAGTGGAGAGTGGGACGGTGAGTGGAGAGCAGGGTTGCGCAGGGAGAGAGCGGAATGGCCAGTGGAGATGGGGGCTGCTGAAGGAGAGAGCGGGGCTGTGGAGGGAGAATGCAGGATGGAGATTGGAGCTTTGGAAGGACAGAGCGTGACGACGGTGGAAGGAGAGCTGGGCTGCGGAGGGAGAATGCGGGACGGTGGGTGGAGAGCTGGGCTTCAGAGGGAGAGCGCGGGACGGCGAGTGAAAAGCGGGGCGGCGGAGGGAGAGAGCGAGACAGCAGTTAGTTACTATGCCCGGGCAACGCCGGGCTCTTCAGCTATTATATATACTGTATACAGTTGAGGCCAAAAGTATTGACACCCCTGCAATTCTGTCAGATAATACTCAGTTTCTTCCTGAAAATGATTGCAAACACAAATTCTTTGGTGTTATTATCTTCATTTAATTTGTCTTAAATGAAAAAACACAAAAGAGAATGAAGCAAAAAGCAAAACATTGATCATTTCACACAAAACTCCAAAAATGGGCCAGACAAAAGTATTGGCACCCTCAGCCTAATACTTCGTTGCACAACCTTTAGCCAAAATAACTGGGACCAACCGCTTCCGGTAACCATCAATGAGTTTCTTACAATGCTCTGCTGGAATTTTAGACCATTCTTCTTTGGCAAACTGCTCCAGGTCCCTGGTATTTGAAGGGTGCCTTCTCCAAACTGCCATTTTTAGATCTCTCCATAGGTGTTCTATGGGATTCAGGTCTGGACTCATTGCTGGCCACCTTTGAAGTCTTCAGTGCTTTCTCTCAAACCATTTTCTAGTGCTTTTTGAAGTGTGTTTTGGGTCATTGTCCTGCTGGAAGACCCAAGACCTCTGAGGGAGACCCAGCTTTCTCACACTGGGCCCTACATTATGCTGCAAAATTTGTTGGTAGTCTTCAGACTTCATAATGCCATGCACACGGTCAAGCAGTCCAGTGTCAGAGGCAGCAAAGCAACCCCAAAACATCAGGGAACCTCCGCCATGTTTGACTGTAGGGACCGTGTTCTTTTCTTTGAATGCCTCTTTTTTTCTCCTGTAAACTCTATGTTGATGCCTTTGCCCAAAAAGCTCTACTTTTGTCTCATCTGACCAGAGAGCATTCTTCCAAAACGTTTTAGGCTTTTTCAGGTAAGTTTTGGCAAACTCCAGCCTGGCTTTTTTATGTCTCGGGGTAAGAAGTGGGTTCTTCCTGGGTCTCCTACCATACAGTTCCTTTTCATTCAGACGCCGACGGATAGTACGGGTTGACACTGTTGCACCCTCGGACTGCCGGGCAGCTTGAACTTGTTTGGATGTTAGTCGAGGTTCTTTATCCAACATCCGCACAATCTTGCGTTGAAATCTCTTGTCAATTTTTCTTTTCCATCCACATCTAGGGAGGTTAGCCACAGTGCCATGGGCTTTAGACTTCTTGATGACACTGCGCACAGTAGACACAGGAACATTCAGGTCTTTGGAGATGGACTTGTAGCCTTGAGATTGCTCATGCTTCCTCACAATTTGGTTTCTCAAGTCCTCAGACAGTTCTTTGGTCTTCTTTCTTTTCTCCATGCTCAATGTGGTACACACAAGGACACAGGACAGAGGTTGAGTCAACTTTAATCCATGTCAACTGGCTGCAAGTGTGATTTAGTTATTGCTAACACCTGTTAAGTGCCACAGGTAAGTTACAGGTGCTGATAATTACACAAATTAGAGAAGCATCACACGATTTTTCGAACAGTGCCAATACTTTTGTCCACCTTCTTTTTTATGTTTGGTGTGGAAGTATATTCAATTTGGCTTTAGGACAATTCTTTTTGTGTTTTTTCATTTAAGACAAATTAAATGAAGATAATAATACCAAAGAATTTGTGTTTGCAATCATTTTCAGGAAGAAACTGAGTATTATCTGACAGAATTGCAGGGGTGTCAATACTTTTGGCCACAACTGTATATATATATATTACTAATCTCATGCCCCTTACTTTAGAACTGAGAAGTAGCGCCATCTCTCTTTAGAGAGTAAGGGGTCCGTCACACATAGCGAGATCGCTAGCAAGATCACTGATTTTGTGATGCATCAGAGATCTCGCCAGTGATCTTGCTGTGTGTGGCACGCATCAGCGACCGGCCCCTCCGCCGGGTATTGCTGATCATGCAGGAATGTCCTGGGCCATTTTTTGATTGCTGGTCTCCCGCTGGCCAGCACGCATCACGTGGCAGCGGGAGATCAACGATCAGCGAGCTCCCAGCGCTGTAAACAGACGCTGGGAGCTGATATCCACGGTAAATATTGGGTAAATAAGCGCGCGGCGCTTAGTTACCCGCTGTGTACCTTGGATATCAGTGTGCTCGCGCTAGGAGCTGGTATCCAAGGTAAACAGCGGGTAACTAAGTGCCGCTCGCACTTAGTTACCCGATATTTACCTTGGATACCAGCTCTCAGCGCGAGCACACTGGTATCCAAGGTACACAGCGGGTAACTAAGCGACGCGCGCGCTTAGTTACCCGATATTTATCTTGGATACCAGCGTTCTTGCTGGTCCTGATCGCTGGTGTGTCTGCCTGTTTGACAGCTCACCAGCGATCATGTAGCGATGCACCAGCGATCCAGACCAGGTCGTATTGTTGTCGTGATCGCTGGTGCATCGTTTGGTGTGACGGGACCCTAAGGAATGAAGTGTCAGTTGTAGTACATCACTTTGACTGTATAGATAGTGACTACCCTGCTCTGTGCCTATAGACAAGTAAATAAAAAACGGGGAAGGAAATCAGAGGAAACCCCATGAACACACAGGAAGAACAAACAAAGTCAATGCAGATATTGTCCTTGGTTGGATGTGCACCCAGGACCCCATGCTATAAGTGGTGCTAACTACTGAAACACGCTGTTACAGTTTATGGAAGTGCCACATTTTCGGAGCTGTTCTGTGTATGTTAGGGTTAAATTTATGCTTAGGCTGTGGATTGTTTTGGAGGTGAACATAGGATCATTTCAGGTAGTGGTGGATTCTCCAGCAGCCAATACATTCCAGGCACGACCGAGAGGGCAAGTGAAATCATCTCCATTTGACCACCCACTCCATGGAGAAGATTGAGTTGCTGACTATGATTAGGTGTTAGCACAGTCATGGGGAGTGTCTCAGGTAACTGCTACCGCCATATTGTACATGCAGGGAAGCAGAGTGCTGTAGTTATGACAATGCTTGTAATTAGAGATGAATAGATCTTTTGAAATTCAAATTTACAGGGATTTGTCAAATTTTTCTCCCATAATTCGATTCATGGTGAAAAAATTTGAATGAATTTCAATATAGGAAAAGGAAAGAGAAAGAGAGATGCCATTAGCCCATTCAGCGGTGGTTCCGGTGAACAGAGGCTCCTGGTAATGTTCAATATGACATATATACTTCACTTAAAGGGGTTATCTGAGACTTTAAAATAAAAAAGGCATGTAGCTGCTAACAGAGGCAACTCCCTGTCTGTTGTACCCGACGCCGGTCATTGATCGCTCCTGCCAGAGATTCAGCTGCTCCTTGTCAACAGAGCAGCAGTTTCTCTTCTTACTGACAGGGCAGGACTACTGTCATCATGCTGATTGAAAGCTGGTTTCCACAATTAGGCAGCAGAGAGCTAGCTGTCAATCAGCATGGCACCAATAGTCCCGCCCGCCCATCAACAGTAAGAAAAACTATCGCTCTGTTGACGTATCCTCAGCAGAAGTCTGTGACCGGTCTGTGTCGGCGGAGAATGGCGCCGGGCACAACAGGCAGGTAGGTAGCAACTACCTGCCTGCTGATGATTAGGCACTTTTTTTTAAAGTCCAGGATATCCTCGTTAACTGTGGAAACTGGAGATGAAAACCATATGCAGATGCAAACTGTGTCTGTAGGGCATTATGGTGAAGCGAGCACTGCCATGTGATTCTGACTGACTACCAACGTACAAAGTATGATAATCCTATAGCTGTCACTGTAATGTGGTGCAGCGCGGTAGCTGTGGGTGAGGTACTCATCTCGTGTGGTACTTGCAGGTACGCAGGAAGCAGTGAAAAGTCGCGAGACGGTTTGGTGCTTTTTATAATAACGTTTATAGGCCTAGAGGTAACTATCCTCAGTCACAGTCTGACCAACAAAAAGGTGTAACAAGGGTTGCCCTCGCAGGGGCTCTATACAAGCAAACACAAACGGTGTAGAACACGACTACGTCCGGCAATAGCCGGTCACTATAGGGCCGCGGTATGGCCGACTACGGGTCCTTAATTATATAGTCAACTTAGCCGTCCAGACGTCCCTCGCCGTTCGGGATGGTGGTCTTTCGGCGTATCAGTCACTGGGCCCAGTTGCTGAAGCATTGACAAAGTCTTCGAGCGCTCCGGCGCTCTGATGACACTGGAGCACCACAGGTCCCGGCGGAGTCCTTGGACGGATGGGCCACAGCCCCCGGACTGGGGCAAGCGGCAGCGATGTGGGGTGGTGAGGGGCAGGTCACCTGCGCAGCTAACAGCTGCGACGGGGAATCTGCAGCAAGCAGAAGCTCGGCCCCTGCCGTGGACCGGAGCGGGACAGTGGTGGCCACCGACGGCACTGGACTTGCCGCAACCACAGGTGAGGGCAGAGTGGCTGTGGGTGGCGGGAGACAGGCCGCAGCCGCGGGCTGGAGTGAGGTGGCAGCGGCCGCTGGTATACGCGGGCAGGCCGCAGCCGCGGGCAGGATTGAGGCGGCAATGGCCGCGAATGACCGTGGGCAGGCCGCAGCCGCGGGCTGGAGGAAGGTGGCGGCGGCCGCTGGTCGTCGCGGGGCAGCGGTTCTCGGACGGTCATCTCGGCGCCATCCCACTGATGTCCAGGGAAAGTATCTCTCCTGTCTCTGGCCTCCTTCCTGGCTCGGGTGAGTCGCTCTGGCTCTCAGTCGCTCCCACGATCTCCTTCTCCTTCTGTCTCGTTCTGCTGACTCACTGTGACTCGCGTTCCCCGCCCCATTTATATTGGCTCCTCCCCGAGGCCAGCTGTCAGTCTCCACGGTCCGTCCCTGAACTCTGTCCCCCGGAACCCATGTGACGGTCCCCTTGGTTCCGACCCGGACACTCGATGGGGATCCTCTCTCCCACACTCGTACGCCTCAGCACTTTTCATGAAAGTGGGGGTCCTGGCTGGGTGTGTGGACTTGTGCTGTGAGGGCATTACGCTCATTCAGGCCGCATGTAACCGATGACGCTGGTTTGTCCAGATGTTTATCAGTATAAGGATGGAAACCACCATTCAAAAATAAACTTTTTACTGAATGGGAACTTGGTAGGGGATATACAGGTGCTTTTCACAAAATTAGAATATCATCAAAAAGTTAATTTATTTCAGTTCTTCAATACAAATAGTGAAACTCATATATTATATAGAGTCATTACACGCAGAGTGATCTAGTTCAAGTGTTTATTTCTGTTAATGTTGATGATTATGGTTTACAGCCAATGAAAACCCAAAAGCTATTATCTCAGTAAATTAGAATACTTTATAACATCAGCTTGAAAAATTAATTATTTTAAAATCCGAAATGTTGGTCTACTGAAATGTATGTTCAGTAAATGCACTCAATACTTAGTCGGGGCTCCTTTGAGATTAACTACTGCATCAATGCGGTGTGGCATGGAGGCGATCAGTCTGTGGCACTGCTGAGGTGTTATAGAAGCCCAAGTTGCTTTGATAGCAGCCTTCAGCTCATCTGCATTGTTGGGTCTGATGTCTCTCATCTTCCTCTTAATAATACCCCATAGATTCTCTATGGGGGTAGGGTCAGGCGAGTTTGCTGGCCAATCAAGCACAGTGATACTGTTGTTTTTAAACCAGGTATTGGTACTTTTGGCAGTGTGGACAGGTACTAAGTCCTGTTGGAGAATGACATTTCCATCTCCAAAAACCCTGGAGAAGCATGAAGAGCTCTAAAATTTCCTGGTAGACGGCTGCGCTGACTTTGGTCTTGATAAAACACAGTGGACCTACACCAGCAGATGACATGGCTCCCCAAACCATCACTGATTGTGGAAACGTCACACTAGACCTCAAGCAGCTTGGATTGTGGCCTCTCCACTCTTCCTCCAGACTCTGGGACCTTAATTTCCAAATGAAATGCTAAATTTACTTTCATCTGAAAGCAACACCTTGGACCACTGAGCAATAGTCCAGTTTTTTTTCTCCTTGGCCCAGGTAAGACACTTCTGGTGGTGTTTATTGGTCATGAGTGGCTTGACACAAGTAAAGCGACACTTGTAGCCCATGTCCTGGATACGTTTGTGTGTGGTGGCTCTTGAAGGAATGACTCCCGCAGCAGTCCACGCCTTGTGAATCTCCCTCAAATTTTTGAATGACCCTTTCTTAACAATCCTTTCAAGGCTGCGGTTATCCCGGATGTTTGTGCACCTTTTTCTACCACACTTTTCCCTTTCACTCAACTTTCCATTAACATGTTTGGATACAGCACTCTGTGAACAGCCTGTTTCTTTAGCAATGACCTTTTGTGGCTTACCCTCCTTGTGGAGTGTGTCAATGACTGCCTTCTGGGCATCTGTCAAGTCAGCAGTCTTCCCCATGATTGTGCAGCCTACTGAAACAGACTAAGGGACCTTTTTAAACCGTTAGGAAGCCTTTGCAGGTGTTTATTGTCAATTATTCTAATTTACTGAGATAATGACTTTTGGGTTTTCATTGGCTGCCTGTAAGCCATAATCATCAACATTAACAAAAATAAACACTTGAAATAGATCACTCTGTTTGTAATGACTATAATATGAGTTTCACTTTTTGTATTGAAAAAATGAAATAAATTAACTGTTTGATCACATTCTAATTTTGTGAGAAGCACCTGTATACAGAAGATATACAACTTCATGAACATTTCCTTCACAACACAGAGCATTTTCCACACAGTTTTGATTCCTTCTTCTTTACTTGTCCTTTGTATTCACTAATTCTCATTATGTCTCCACAACCCAGCTCAACACTACAGTTCAGTTTATCAAGAGTCCTTTACTCAACCTGTGATTCCGCATCTTCTTTCCCCCCCCCAGGGAACCGTGGTGTCAGTATGGCCGGTAATTATCTTTTATCTTTTTCTGACACTCTGGATCTCCCACTCGAGGTACTCTCTTCACCCCATCTACTCTGTCCTGGTTTTTTACCTTTATGAGTTGTAAATAAACTCTGGGCTGTACTGCTGGGTGTACTCTCCCAGGACCCATCTCCAGTAATTCACTCTGTCTCTCAGTCATTTTCCTCGTTTCTGCTCCACATCACGCAATCCCTTTTTTTTCGGGCTCTTCTCATGACTAGAGGATACCCACGAGCTGCGGCACTGCTAACACTGAACCTTAGGTCTTTTTACTAGACAATCTGGGCCCTTTCTGACTCACTACAAGGAAACTGTCTCTCTCCATTATTCAGCCTGTCCCCTCCCACTCTGGGTTAATCCCAAACTTAACTATAACTGTCCCTGTTACCTGTCTGTTGCTGGGAAGAATACAGCCTAGTCAGCTACAACACAGATCACTACACATACAAACATTATCGATGCATATCAGTATTCACATTATACAATACAACACAACATTACACATTCTGCAATGGGGAACAAGGGCAATATGTCCATCTTCTTACATCACAGCTGCAGGGCATTGTGAAGATGAGACATGCAAAACCACATCAGCAATGGTGCAAGTTTTTTATATTGAGTGAATCACGAATCAAAAAATTGAATATCAACGTGTTTGAATTCGCATGGAAGCGCAAATTTGACTCCAACCCAATTCTCCACGAGACGATCTGCTCATCTCTAATTGTGATCACATCAGTGGCTTTTACTGCCCATGCAATTCCATTCTATAAAGAATGTCAGGACTGCACAGAACTGCTCAGCCCTGACGTTATATGAAGAGTGACAGAGTCTCATTCCCTGTGAGACATATCACCATACAGATCATGGATGACTAGATGATCACAACTGTGCAAAACCTTTTGTATCGTATTCGTAACACAATCAATCATCATCAGATTCTTTATGGGTTTTGACAAAAAAAAACCAAAGTTTTCTAATAATAAAAGTCCACTAAACTGTGTGTTTGCACAGAGGCAAGATATACAATGCATAGAAAAGTTATATGCCGGTTATAAATCGCAATGATAATAGTGATGTTGTTTAACTACCTGATATAACAGCAAGTCTCAGTATATCATCACTATGGGGGTGAACAGATTTAACACATCATAGGAAAGAGACAGGTGAGAAAACAGGGAGCAGAAACCTATCAGTGGGTCCGTCAGGCAGGCTGAATGTGGGGCGGTGACACAAGGGGTCTTCCTTCACCACCAACACAATATATCGGCTGCATGTCAGGGGTGGGTTGGTAATGTCTGGTGATTGCTGGTGTATGGGGAGAATCAACAGCACAAGTGACTATAGAATCCAGTGCATGGTGTGTGACAGAAGTGGGGTGGCAATATTGGACTGTTCATGTTTAGGTTAGCACAGGGCTGGGAAGGTAACATTTCCAAATTCTGTACGAGGGCAGCAGCAAAGTGTACGGGGTGCCTGACTGGGATAATGTAGTATTATGATGTGTCCACAGAAGGTTCATACAGGGCATGGCGTGCCTAATGGGGAAGGCGTGGTAATTAGTGATGACCAAACGTGCTCGGATAAGGAGTTATCCGAGCATGCCCAGGTTCTAACCAAATGACTTTGGCGTGTTTCTCTAATATGTGTGAGTCCCCGTATCTGCATGTCTCGCACCTGTTTGACAGCCTCAACACATGCAGGGATTAACTAACAAACAGGCCATCCAACATGCAGGGGCAGAGACTAGAACATATTTTTCAAGCACGCTGAAGACACCTGGTTAGCACCCGAACATGCTCGGATAACATCTTATCATGCACGTTCGCTCATCACTAGTGGTAATTTCTCCATATGCTATGGAGGTGAGGCAGCAGCCCAACACAAGGCATGTATGGTCCAAGATAGCGGGGGGGGGTAATATTTCTTCTTTATCATCACCACCACAGAAAGTTTGCTCAGGACAAGAGGTACATAACAGGGATGTGGGGGTAATATTTCCTTATTCTGTATGTAGGGAAACCGCAGACAATCATATTGTTAGCAGGACCCTTCACCAGGTGTAAGGTGGCCAGTTTTTGTTCTCATTTGATTCCTCCTGTTCCTGAGTATTCCATTTTTTAATTCTCCATATAGTTCCAGAGATCAGGGCATTTCTATTTGGTGCTAATTTTTATAGTTTATACCCGGCAGGCATGGCTCAGAGGGTAATAACACAAAGCAACTTAAAGACACGCCCCAGAGAATAATGTGAGCCACGCCCCCTTGGTAAAGACCAATAAAAAATTGCACCACATGAAAAGGTCCATGTCTGTCTGTGGAACTGTATGACGGATTTAAAAACAAACAAGCAAAAAAAAAAAAAACCAGAAAACTTTGGGAAGGTGCTGGAATGGAATGAGACAAAAAATGCTCACTTTTGACCTAGTGACAGGCTCTCTTTAACAGCAGGTCTGCACGGGGCATGGGGACAAGCCACGGGGTAATACATACTGTATGTCCTCAGGCGGTATAGAAGAGAGCAGTAGCATTACACAGCCGCACAGAAAGTTTTCACAGATATATGAAAAGTATGGGGTGGTATCTCCTTATTCTATGGAGAGGAGTAGTATTATATATTGCTTGCAGGGGGCACAGGGTACATGACAGGAATGGGGTGGTATCTCATTACAGAAATGTTGCACAGAGCATTAGAATGGGGAATCTGAAAAGAATGGGGTGGTAATAAATCCTTATTCAATAGGGGAAGATCAGCGGCATGATACATTCTTACAGAAAGTTTGCACAAGGCACAGGTACATGACAGGTATCGGGTGGCATTTCACTATATGAGGGGATCAATTTTGGTATACGGTACATTCTTGCAGAAGGTTTACACAGGTCACAGGTACAGGATATAGGGCTGTAATCTCTCATATGGGGGATCAGTAGTATAAACAATTCTTACAGAAAGTTTGTATAGGCCGGGCAACGGGTAGATGACAGACATGTGTTGGTAACATCTCTTCATTATATGAGCGGTCAGTAGTGTAACACTTTTTCACAAAAACTTTACACAAGGCACAGGGGTGCAGGACATGGGGTGGTACTAACTCTTCATTATATGGGTGGATCAGTAGTGTAATCCATTCTTACCGAAATTTTTTCAAAGAAAAAATTGACCATATCCGACAGGAAATTATCTCCCAATCCCCTCATACCATGCACTGTCCTCCCTCCTGCTTCTCCACTGCATCTAGCTCACTCTCTGATTTTGAACCTGTAACAGAAGAAGTAATCAGGTTCCTTGCATCTTCTCACCCTACCACTTGCACCAGTGACCCCATTCCATCACATCTCCTCCAGTCCCTTTCCCCTGCTGTCACCACTCACCTAACAAAAATATTTAACCTCTCTCTCTCTTCTGGTATCTGTCCTTCCTCATTTAAGCATGCCATCATACAGCCATTATTTAAAATCCATCCCTCGACCAAAACTGTGCCGCTAACAATAGACCTATCTCTATTCTTCCCTTCATCTCTAAACGCCTGGTTCACGCCCGACTTATCCTCTATCTCTCTGATAACTCTCTCCTCGACCCTCTACAATCCGGTTTCCGCTTTCTTCACGCTACTGAAACTGCCCTCACTAAAGTCTCTAACGATCTTCTAACAGCTAAATCAAATGGTCATTACTCCATGCTAATTCTCTTGGATCTCTCAGTAGCATTCAACACTGTGGATCACCAGCTCCTCCTCACTATGCTCCGTTCCATCGGCCTCAAGGACACCATTCTCTCCTGGTTCTCCTCCTATCTCTCTGACCGGTCCTTTACTGTATCTTTTGCTGGCTTCTCCTCCTCTCATCTTCCCCTTACAGTTGGGGTTCCTCAAGGTTCGGTTCTAGGCCCCCTCCTCTTCTCGTTGTATACTGCCCCTATTGGTCAATCAATCAGTAGATTTGGGTTCCAGTACCATCTCTATGCTGATGACACCCAATTATACACTTCTCCTGATATCACGCCTGCCTTTTTAGAAAACACCAGTGATTGTCTTATCGCTGTCTCTAACATCATGTCCTCCCTCTATCTGAAACTGAACCTGTCAAAAACTGAACTCCTCGTGTTTCCTCCCTCTACTAACCTACCTATGCCTGACATTGCCATTTCCGTGTGTGGTTCCACCATTACTCCCCAGCAACACGTCTGCTGCCTTGGGGTCATACTTGATTCTGAGCTTTCATTCACCCCCCACATAAGATCACTGGCTTGTTCTTGTTATCCGCAGCTCGAAAACATTTCTAGAATTCGACCCTTTCTTACTTTCGACTCTGCAAAAACTCTTACTGTTTCTCTTATTCATTCTCGTCTGGACTATTGTAACTCTCTACTAATCGGTCTTCCTCTTACCAAACTCTCCCCTCTCCAATCCGTCCTGAATGCTGCAGCCAGGATCATATTTCTCGCCAATCGTTATACCGATGCCTCTACCTTGTGCCAGTCCTTACAATGGTTACCCATCCACTCCAGAATTCAGTATAAACTTATTACCCTCACCCACAAAGCACTCCATGGCTCAGCATCACCCTACATCTCCTCACTTGTCTCAGCCTACCACCCTACCCATGCCCTCCGATCTGCTAATGACCTGAGGTTAACATTCTCAATAATCAGAACCTCCCACTCCCTTCTCCAAGACGTTTCACGTGCTGCGCCAATTCTTTGGAATGCACTACCCAGGTTAATATGATTAATCCCCAATCTCCACAGTTTTAAGTGTGCCCTAAAAATGCATTTGTTCAGACTGGCCTATCGTCTCAATGCATTAACCTAAATATCCCTGTGTGGCTCATTCAAAATTTTTTACCATAACCAGGTTCCTCGCATCATGTTCTCACATGCTTTATGCATTTAATAGCCCTCTGTGTCTGTACTGTTACATATTTAGACTGTTAACTGGTTCATGCAGCAAGAGGAACACCCGATTCTTACACTATGGCTGGTCCAAACAATAAAAGCAATTGTTACCATCCACCTTTCGTGTCTCCCCTTTTTCCTTATAGATTGTAAGCTTGCGAGCAGGGCCCTCATTCCTCTTGGTATCTGTTTTGATATATGTGTTTATTGGCATGCTGTAATGTCTATTGTCTGAGAAGTCCCCTCTATAATCTAAAGTGCTGCGGAATATGTTGGCGCTATAGAAATAAAATTATTATTATTATTATTATTATTATTATTATTATTATTAAAGTTTGTATAGTGCACGGGGTACATGAGATGGGGTGGGAATAGTTCCTTATTATATGGGGAGGCGGTAGAATAACACTTTCATATAGAAAGTCTCCACAGGACACTGGGTACATGACAAGTATGAAGTGGCATCTCATTATATTGGAGAATTAGTAGCCTTATACATTCTTACAGAAAAATTGCACAGTGAACAAGTACATGATGTGGGGTGATATCTCAATATAAAGGGGGTCAGTAGTGTTATACATTCTTACAAAAAGTTTGAACGGGGCACGAGGTAAATCACAGATATGGGGTGGTAATATCTCCTTATTATAGGGGGATAATTAGTTTAATACTTTTTACAGTAAGTATGTATAGGGCACAGGGTAGATTTCATAGGGTGGTGGTAATTAGCGTTGGGGGAAATTATCAACATTCAGTTCGGATTGCGATCGCTGGCGAATATTGTATTTGCAATATTTGCTGAACATAGCTGAACGCCATTGGAGTCAATGGGAGTAGAAATGAGCAAATATGTTCGGAAATGATCATCAAACATAAATTCGGTACGAATAGGGTTACAATATGGCACGAATATGGCAAATTTGAATTCAGTGATCGTGTCCGAACATATTCGCTCATCTCTAGTGGTAATAGCTCCTTATTATATGGGGGATCAGTGGTGTAATACTTTTTATAGAAAGTTTGCACCAGGCACAGGGTAGATGACAGGCTTGGGGTGGTAATATCTCTTTATTATAGGGGAGATCAGTAGCGTAACACTTTTGTATAGTAAGTGTGTATAGGGCACAGAGTAGATGACAGGCTTGGGGTGGTATAGCTCCATATTATATAAATCAGTAGTTTAACACTTTTTTATAGCAAGTTTGTATAGGGCATGGAGTAGATGACAGGCTTGGGGTGGTATAGCTCCTTATTATATGGGGCATCAGTAGTGTAACACTTTTTTATGGTAAGTATGTATAGGGCATAGAATAGATGACAGGCTTGGGGTGGTATAGCTCCTTATTATATGGGGGATCAGTAGTGTAACACGTTTTTATAGTAAGTTTTCACAGGGCATGGGGTAGATGACAGGCTTGGGGTGGTATAGCTCCTTATTATATGGGGGATCAGTAGTGTAACACTTTTTTATGGTAAGTATGTATAGGGCATAGAATAGATGACAGGCTTGGGGTGGTAATATCTCCTTATTTTATGGGGAATCAGCAATGTAACACTTTTTTATAGTAAGTTTGCACAGGGCATGGGGTAGATGACAGGCTTGGGGTGGTATAGCTCCTTATTATATTGGGGGGATCTGTAGTGTAACACTTCTTTATAGTAAGTTTGCACAGGGCACGGGGTATGTGACAGGCTTGGGGTGGTGTAGCTCCTTATTATATCGGGGGATCTGTAGTGTAACACTTCTTTATAGTAACTTTGCACAGGGCACAGGGTAGATGACAGGCTTGGGGTGGTATAGCTCCTTATTATATGGGGGATCAGTAGTGTAACACTTTTTTATAGTAAGTTTTCACAGGGCATGGGGTAGATGACAGGCTTGGAGTGGTATAGCTCCTTATTATATGGGGGGGAATCAGTAGTGTAACAGTTTTTTATAGTAAGATTGTTTAGGGCATGGGGTGGATCACAGGCTTGGGGTGGTAGTAATAGCTCCTTATTATATGGGGGATCAGCAATGTAACACTTTTTTATAGTAAGTTTTCACAGGGCACGGGGTAGATGATAGGCTTGGGGTGGTATAGCTCCTTATTACATGGGGGGATCAGTAGTGTAACACTTTTCTATAGTAAGTTTTCACAGGGCACGGGGTAGATGACTGGCTTGGGGTGGTATAGCTCCTTATTATATGAGGGGATCAGTAGTGTAACACTTTTCTATTGTAAGTTTGCAGAGGGCACGGGTAGATGACAGGTTTGGGGTGGTATAGCTCCTTATTTTATGGGGGTTTCTGAAGTGTAACACTTTTTTATAGAAAGTTTGTATAGGGCATAGAGTAGATGACAGGTTTGGGGTGGTAGTAATAGCTCCTTATTATATGGGGGATCAGTAGTGTAACACTTTTTTATAGTAAGCTTGCACAGGGCGCTGGATGACAGGCTTGGGGTGGTATAGCTCCTTATTATATGGGGGATCAGTAGTGTAACTCTTTTTTATAGTAAGTTTGAGCAGGGCACGGGGTAGATGACAGGCTTGGGGTGGTAATATCTCATTTTATGGGGGATCAGTAGTGTAACACTTTTTTATGGTAAGTATTTATAGGGCATAGAGTAGATGACAGGCTTGGGGTGGTATAGCTCCTTATTATATGGGATGGATCGGTAATGTAACACTTTTTATAGTAAGTTTGTATAGGGCATGGGGTAGATGACAGGCTTGGGGTGGTATAGCTCCTTATTACATGGGGGGATCAGTAGTGTAACACTTCTTTATAGTAAGTTTGCACAGGGCACAGGGTAGATGACAGGCTTGGGGTGGTGTAGCTCCTTATTATATGGGGGATCAGTAGTGTAACACTTCTTTATAGTAACTTTGCACAGGGCATGGGGTAGATGATAGGCTTGGGGTGGTATAGCTCCTTATTATATGGGGGATTAGTAGTGTAACACTTTTTTATAGTAAGTTTTCACAGGGCATGGGGTAGATGACAGGCTCGGAGTGGTATAGCTCCTTATTATATGGGGGGAATCAGTAGTGTAACACTTTTCTATAGTAAGTTTGCACAGGGCTTGGGTTGATGACTGGCTTGGGGTGGTATAGCTCCTTATTATATGAGGGGATCAGTAGGGTAACACTTTTCTATAGTAAGTTTGCACAGGGCACGGGTAGATGACAGGTTTGGGGTGGTATAGCTCCTTACTTTATGGGGGTTTCTGAAGTGTAACACTTTTTTATAGAAAGTTTGTATAGGGCATAGAGTAGATGACAGGTTTGGGGTGGTAGTAATAGCTCCTTATTATATGGGGGATCAGTAGTGTAACACTTTTTTATAGTAAGCTTGCACAGGGCGCTGGATGACAGGCTTGGGGTGGTATAGCTCCTTATTATAAGGGGGATCAGTAGTGTAACTCTTTTTTATAGTAAGTTTGAGCAGGGCACGGGGTAGATGACAGGCTTGGGGTGGTAATATCTCATTTTATGGGGGGATCAGTAGTGTAACACTTTTTTATGGTAAGTATGTATAGGGCATAGAGTAGATGACAGGCTTGGGGTGGTATAGCTCATTATTATATGGGATGGATCGGTAATGTAACACTTTTTATAGTAAGTTTGCACAGGGCACAGGGTAGATGACAGGCTTGGGGTGGTGTAGCTCCTTATTATATGGGGGATCAGTAGTGTAACACTTCTTTATAGTAACTTTGCACAGGGCACGGGGTAGATGACAGGCTTGGGGTGGTATAGCTCCTTATTATATGGGGGATCAGTAGTGTAACACTTTTTTATAGTAAGTTTTCACAGGGCATGGGGTAGATGACAGGCTTGGAGTGGTATAGCTCCTTATTATATGGGGGGAATCAGTAGTGTAACACTTTTCTATAGTAAGTTTGCACAGGGCTTGGGTTGATGACTGGCTTGGGGTGGTATAGCTCCTTATTATATGAGGGGATCAGTAGGGTAACACTTTTCTATAGTAAGTTTGCACAGGGCACGGGTAGATGACAGGTTTGGGGTGGTATAGCTCCTTACTTTATGGGGGTTTCTGAAGTGTAACACTTTTTTATAGAAAGTTTGTATAGGGCATAGAGTAGATGACAGGTTTGGGGTGGTAGTAATAGCTCCTTATTATATGGGGGATCAGTAGTGTAACACTTTTTTATAGTAAGTTTGAGCAGGGCACGGGGTAGATGACAGGCTTGGGGTGGTAATATCTCATTATATGGGTGATCATTAGTGTAACACTTTTTTATGGTAAGTATGTATAGGGCATAGAGTAGATGACAGGCTTGGGGTGGTATAGCTCCTTATTATATGGAATGGATCGGTAATGTAACACTTTTTATAGTAAATTTGCACAGGGCACGGGGTAGATGACAGGCTTGGGGTGGTAATATCTCCTTATGATATGGGGGATCAGTAGTGTGACACTTTTTTATAGTAAGTTTGAGCAGGGCACTGGATGACAGGCTTGGGGTGGTATAGCTCCTTATTATATGGGGGATCAGTAGTGTAACACTTTTTTATAGTAAGTTTGCACAGGACACTGGATGACAGGCTTGGGGTGGTATAGCTCCTTATTATATGGGGGATCAGTAGTGTGACACTTTTTTATAGTAAGTTTGCACAGGGCACTGGATGACAGGCTTGGGGTGGTGATATCTCCTTATTATATGGGGGATCAGTAGTGTAACACTTTTTTATAGTAAGTTTGCACAGGGCGCTGGATGACAGGCTTGGGGTGGTAATATTTCCTTATTATATGGGGGATCAGTAGTGTAACACTTTTTTATAGTAACTTTGCACAGGGCATGGGGTAGATGACAGGCTTGGGGTGATATCTCCTTATTATATGGGGGATCAGTAGTGTAACACTTTTTTATAGTAACTTTGCACAGGGCACTGGATGACAGGCTTGGGGTGGTAATATCTCCTTATTATATGGGGGATCAGTAGTGTAACACTTCTTTATAGTAACTTTGCACAGGGCACTGGATGACAGGCTTGGGGTGGTAATATCTCCTTATTATATGGGGGATCAGTAGTGTAACACTTCTTTATAGTAACTTTGCACAGGGCACTGGATGACAGGCTTGGGGTGGTGATATCTCCTTATTATATGGGGGATCAGTAGTGTAACACTTCTTTATAGTAACTTTGCACAGGGCGCTGGATGACAGGCTTGGGGTGGTAATATCTCCTTATTATATGGGGGATCAGTAGTGTAACACTTCTTTATAGTAACTTTGCACAGGGCGCTGGATGACAGGCTTGGGGTGGTAATAGCTCCTTATTATATGGGGGATCAGTAGTGTAACACTTTTTTATAGTAAGTTTTCTCAGGGCGCTGGATGACAGGCTTGGGGTGGTAATATCTCCTTATTATATGGGGGATCAGTAGTGTAACACTTCTTTATAGTAACTTTGCACAGGGCACTGGATGACAGGCTTGGGGTGACATAGCTACTTATTATATGGGGATCAGTAGTGTAACACTTCTTTATAGTAACTTTGCACAGGGCACTGGATGACAGGCTTGGGGTGACATAGCTACTTATTATATGGGGGATCAGTAGTGTAACACTTCTTTATAGTAACTTTGCACAGGGCACTGGATGACAGGCTTGGGGTGGTAATATCTCCTTATTATATGGGGGATCAGTAGTGTAACACTTCTTTATAGTAACTTTGCACAGGGCGCTGGATGACAGGCTTGGGGTGGTAATAGCTCCTTATTATATGGGGGATCAGTAGTGTAACACTTCTTTATAGTAACTTTGCACAGGGCACTGGATGACAGGCTTGGGGTGGTGATATCTCCTTATTATATGGGGGATCAGTAGTGTAACACTTCTTTATAGTAACTTTGCACAGGGCGCTGGATGACAGGCTTGGGGTGGTAATATCTCCTTATTATATGGGGGATCAGTAGTGTAACACTTCTTTATAGTAACTTTGCACAGGGCACTGGATGACAGGCTTGGGGTGACATAGCTCCTTATTATATGGGGGATCAGTAGTGTAACACTTCTTTATAGTAACTTTGCACAGGGCACTGGATGACAGGCTTGGGGTGGTAATATCTCCTTATTATATGGGGGATCAGTAGTGTAACACTTCTTTATAGTAACTTTGCACAGGGCGCTGGATGACAGGCTTGGGGTGGTAATAGCTCCTTATTATATGGGGGATCAGTAGTGTAACACTTTTTTATAGTAAGTTTTCTCAGGGCGCTGGATGACAGGCTTGGGGTGGTAATATCTCCTTATTATATGGGGGATCAGTAGTGTAACACTTCTTTATAGTAACTTTGCACAGGGCACTGGATGACAGGCTTGGGGTGACATAGCTACTTATTATATGGGGATCAGTAGTGTAACACTTCTTTATAGTAACTTTGCACAGGGCACTGGATGACAGGCTTGGGGTGGTAATATCTTCTTATTATATGGGGGATCAGTAGTGTAACACTTCTTTATAGTAACTTTGCACAGGGCGCTGGATGACAGGCTTGGGGTGGTAATATCTCCTTATTATATGGGGGATCAGTAGTGTAACACTTCTTTATAGTAACTTTGCACAGGGCGCTGGATGACAGGCTTGGGGTGGTAATAGCTCCTTATTATATGGGGGATCAGTAGTGTAACACTTCTTTATAGTAACTTTGCACAGGGCACTGGATGACAGGCTTGGGGTGACATAGCTCCTTATTATATGGGGGATCAGTAGTGTAACACTTCTTTATAGTAACTTTGCACAGGGCACTGGATGACAGGCTTGGGGTGGTAATATCTCCTTATTATATGGGGGATCAGTAGTGTAACACTTCTTTATAGTAACTTTGCACAGGGCGCTGGATGACAGGCTTGGGGTGGTGATATCTCCTTATTATATGGGGGATCAGTAGTGTAACACTTCTTTATAGTAACTTTGCACAGGGCACTGGATGACAGGCTTGGGGTGGTAATATCTCCTTATTATATGAGGGATCAGTAGTGTAACACTTTTTTATAGTAAGTTTTCTCAGGGCGCTGGATGACAGGCTTGGGGTGGTAATATCTCCTTATTATATGGGGGATCAGTAGTGTAACACTTCTTTATAGTAACTTTGCACAGGGCACTGGATGACAGGCTTGGGGTGACATAGCTACTTATTATATGGGGGATCAGTAGTGTAACACTTCTTTATAGTAACTTTGCACAGGGCACTGGATGACAGGCTTGGGGTGGTAATATCTCCTTATTATATGGGGGATCAGTAGTGTAACACTTCTTTATAGTAACTTTGCACAGGGCACTGGATGACAGGCTTGGGGTGGTAATATCTCCTTATTATATGGGGGATCAGTAGTGTAACACTTCTTTATAGTAACTTTGCACAGGGCACTGGATGACAGGCTTGGGGTGGTAATATCTCCTTATTATATGGGGGATCAGTAGTGTAACACTTCTTTATAGTAACTTTGCACAGGGCACTGGATGACAGGCTTGGGGTGGTATAGCTCCTTATTATATGGGGGATCAGTAGTGTAACACTTCTTTATAGTAACTTTGCACAGGGCGCTGGATGACAGGCTTGGGGTGGTAATATCTCCTTATTATATGGGGGATCAGTAGTGTAACACTTTTTTATAGTAAGTTTTCTCAGGGCACTGGATGACAGGCTTGGGGTGACATAGCTCCTTATTATATGGGGGATCAGTAGTGTAACACTTCTTTATAGTAACTTTGCACAGGGCACTGGATGAAAGGCTTGGGGTGGTAATATCTCCTTATTATATGGGGGATCAGTAGTGTAACACTTCTTTATAGTAACTTTGCACAGGGCACTGGATGACAGGCTTGGGGTGGTAATATCTCCTTATTATATGGGGGATCAGTAGTGTAACACTTCTTTATAGTAACTTTGCACAGGGCGCTGGATGACAGGCTTGGGGTGGTAATATCTCCTTATTATATGGGGGATCAGTAGTGTAACACTTTTTTATAGTAAGTTTTCTCAGGGCACTGGATGACAGGCTTGGGGTGACATAGCTCCTTATTATATGGGGGATCAGTAGTGTAACACTTCTTTATAGTAACTTTGCACAGGGCACTGGATGAAAGGCTTGGGGTGGTAATATCTCCTTATTATATGGGGGATCAGTAGTGTAACACTTCTTTATAGTAACTTTGCACAGGGCACTGGATGACAGGCTTGGGGTGGTAATATCTCCTTATTATATGGGGGATCAGTAGTGTAACACTTCTTTATAGTAACTTTGCACAGGGCACTGGATGACAGGCTTGGGGTGGTAATATCTCCTTATTATATGGGGGATCAGTAGTGTAACACTTCTTTATAGTAACTTTGCACAGGGCGCTGGATGACAGGCTTGGGGTGGTAATATCTCCTTATTATATGGGGGATCAGTAGTGTAACACTTTTTTATAGTAAGTTTTCTCAGGGCGCTGGATGACAGGCTTGGGGTGGTAATATCTCCTTATTATATGGGGGATCAGTAGTGTAACACTTCTTTATAGTAACTTTGCACAGGGCACTGGATGACAGGCTTGGGGTGGTAATATCTCCTTATTATATGGGGGATCAGTAGTGTAACACTTCTTTATAGTAACTTTGCACAGGGCACTGGATGACAGGCTTGGGGTGGTAATATCTCCTTATTATATGGGGGATCAGTAGTGTAACACTTTTTTATAGTAAGTTTTCTCAGGGCGCTGGATGACAGGCTTGGGGTGGTAATATCTCCTTATTATATGGGGGATCAGTAGTGTAACACTTCTTTATAGTAACTTTGCACAGGGCACTGGATGACAGGCTTGGGGTGACATAGCTACTTATTATATGGGGATCAGTAGTGTAACACTTCTTTATAGTAACTTTGCACAGGGCACTGGTTGACAGGCTTGGGGTGACATAGCTACTTATTATATGGGGGATCAGTAGTGTAACACTTCTTTATAGTAACTTTGCACAGGGCACTGGATGACAGGCTTGGGGTGGTAATATCTCCTTATTATATGGGGGATCAGTAGTGTAACACTTCTTTATAGTAACTTTGCACAGGGCACTGGATGACAGGCTTGGGGTGGTAATATCTCCTTATTATATGGGGGATCAGTAGTGTAACACTTCTTTATAGTAACTTTGCACAGGGCACTGGATGACAGGCTTGGGGTGGTAATATCTCCTTATTATATGGGGGATCAGTAGTGTAACACTTCTTTATAGTAACTTTGCACAGGGCACTGGATGACAGGCTTGGGGTGGTATAGCTCCTTATTATATGGGGGATCAGTAGTGTAACACTTCTTTATAGTAACTTTGCACAGGGCGCTGGATGACAGGCTTGGGGTGGTAATATCTCCTTATTATATGGGGGATCAGTAGTGTAACACTTTTTTATAGTAAGTTTTCTCAGGGCACTGGATGACAGGCTTGGGGTGACATAGCTCCTTATTATATGGGGGATCAGTAGTGTAACACTTCTTTATAGTAACTTTGCACAGGGCACTGGATGAAAGGCTTGGGGTGGTAATATCTCCTTATTATATGGGGGATCAGTAGTGTAACACTTCTTTATAGTAACTTTGCACAGGGCACTGGATGACAGGCTTGGGGTGGTAATATCTCCTTATTATATGGGGGATCAGTAGTGTAACACTTCTTTATAGTAACTTTGCACAGGGCACTGGATGACAGGCTTGGGGTGGTAATATCTCCTTATTATATGGGGGATCAGTAGTGTAACACTTTTTTATAGTAAGTTTTCTCAGGGCGCTGGATGACAGGCTTGGGGTGGTAATATCTCCTTATTATATGGGGGATCAGTAGTGTAACACTTCTTTATAGTAACTTTGCACAGGGCACTGGATGACAGGCTTGGGGTGACATAGCTACTTATTATATGGGGATCAGTAGTGTAACACTTCTTTATAGTAACTTTGCACAGGGCACTGGATGACAGGCTTGGGGTGACATAGCTACTTATTATATGGGGGATCAGTAGTGTAACACTTCTTTATAGTAACTTTGCACAGGGCACTGGATGACAGGCTTGGGGTGGTAATATCTCCTTATTATATGGGGGATCAGTAGTGTAACACTTCTTTATAGTAACTTTGCACAGGGCACTGGATGACAGGCTTGGGGTGGTAATATCTCCTTATTATATGGGGGATCAGTAGTGTAACACTTCTTTATAGTAACTTTGCACAGGGCACTGGATGACAGGCTTGGGGTGGTAATATCTCCTTATTATATGGGGGATCAGTAGTGTAACACTTCTTTATAGTAACTTTGCACAGGGCACTGGATGACAGGCTTGGGGTGGTATAGCTCCTTATTATATGGGGGATCAGTAGTGTAACACTTCTTTATAGTAACTTTGCACAGGGCGCTGGATGACAGGCTTGGGTGGTAATATCTCCTTATTATATGGGGGATCAGTAGTGTAACACTTTTTTATAGTAAGTTTTCTCAGGGCACTGGATGACAGGCTTGGGGTGACATAGCTCCTTATTATATGGGGGATCAGTAGTGTAACACTTCTTTATAGTAACTTTGCACAGGGCACTGGATGACAGGCTTGGGGTGGTAATATCTCCTTATTATATGGGGGATCAGTAGTGTAACACTTCTTTATAGTAACTTTGCACAGGGCGCTGGATGACAGGCTTGGGGTGGTAATATCTCCTTATTATATGGGGGATCAGTAGTGTAACACTTTTTTATAGTAAGTTTTCTCAGGGCACTGGATGACAGGCTTGGGGTGACATAGCTCCTTATTATATGGGGGATCAGTAGTGTAACACTTCTTTATAGTAACTTTGCACAGGGCACTGGATGAAAGGCTTGGGGTGGTAATATCTCCTTATTATATGGGGGATCAGAAGTGTAACACTTCTTTATAGTAACTTTGCACAGGGCACTGGATGACAGGCTTGGGGTGGTAATATCTCCTTATTATATGGGGGATCAGTAGTGTAACACTTCTTTATAGTAACTTTGCACAGGGCACTGGATGACAGGCTTGGGGTGGTAATATCTCCTTATTATATGGGGGATCAGTAGTGTAACACTTCTTTATAGTAACTTTGCACAGGGCACTGGATGACAGGCTTGGGGTGGTAATATCTCCTTATTATATGGGGGATCAGTAGTGTAACACTTCTTTATAGTAACTTTGCACAGGGCACTGGATGACAGGCTTGGGGTGGTAATATCTCCTTATTATATGGGGGATCAGTAGTGTAACACTTCTTTATAGTAACTTTGCACAGGGCGCTGGATGACAGGCTTGGGGTGGTAATATCTCCTTATTATATGGGGGATCAGTAGTGTAACACTTTTTTATAGTAAGTTTTCTCAGGGCACTGGATGACAGGCTTGGGGTGGTAATATCTCCTTATTATATGGGGGATCAGTAGTGTAACACTTCTTTATAGTAACTTTGCACAGGGCGCTGGATGACAGGCTTGGGGTGGTAATAGCTCCTTATTATATGGGGGATCAGTAGTGTAACACTTCTTTATAGTAACTTTGCACAGGGCACTGGATGACAGGCTTGGGGTGGTAATATCTCCTTATTATATGGGGGATCAGTAGTGTAACACTTCTTTATAGTAACTTTGCACAGGGCGCTGGATGACAGGCTTGGGGTGGTAATATCTCCTTATTATATGGGGGATCAGTAGTGTAACACTTCTTTATAGTAACTTTGCACAGGGCACTGGATGACAGGCTTGGGGTGGTAATAGCTCCTTATTATATGGGGGATCAGTAGTGTAACACTTTTTTATAGTAAGTTTTCTCAGGGCACTGGATGACAGGCTTGGGGTGGTAATATCTCCTTATTATATGGGGGATCAGTAGTGTAACACTTCTTTATAGTAACTTTGCACAGGGCACTGGATGACAGGCTTGGGGTGGTAATATCTCCTTATTATATGGGGGATCAGTAGTGTAACACTTCTTTATAGTAACTTTGCACAGGGCACTGGATGACAGGCTTGGGGTGGTAATAGCTCCTTATTATATGGGGGATCAGTAGTGTAACACTTCTTTATAGTAACTTTGCACAGGGCACTGGATGACAGGCTTGGGGTGACATAGCTCCTTATTATATGGGGGATCAGTAGTGTAACACTTCTTTATAGTAACTTTGCACAGGGCACTGGATGACAGGCTTGGGGTGGTAATATCTCCTTATTATATGGGGGATCAGTAGTGTAACACTTCTTTATAGTAACTTTGCACAGGGCGCTGGATGACAGGCTTGGGGTGGTAATAGCTCCTTATTATATGGGGGATCAGTAGTGTAACACTTTTTTATAGTAAGTTTTCTCAGGGCGCTGGATGACAGGCTTGGGGTGGTAATATCTCCTTATTATATGGGGGATCAGTAGTGTAACACTTCTTTATAGTAACTTTGCACAGGGCACTGGATGACAGGCTTGGGGTGACATAGCTACTTATTATATGGGGATCAGTAGTGTAACACTTCTTTATAGTAACTTTGCACAGGGCACTGGATGACAGGCTTGGGGTGGTAATATCTTCTTATTATATGGGGGATCAGTAGTGTAACACTTCTTTATAGTAACTTTGCACAGGGCGCTGGATGACAGGCTTGGGGTGGTAATATCTTCTTATTATATGGGGGATCAGTAGTGTAACACTTCTTTATAGTAACTTTGCACAGGGCACTGGATGACAGGCTTGGGGTGGTAATATCTCCTTATTATATGGGGGATCAGTAGTGTAACACTTCTTTATAGTAACTTTGCACAGGGCGCTGGATGACAGGCTTGGGGTGGTAATAGCTCCTTATTATATGGGGGATCAGTAGTGTAACACTTTTTTATAGTAAGTTTTCTCAGGGCGCTGGATGACAGGCTTGGGGTGGTAATATCTCCTTATTATATGGGGGATCAGTAGTGTAACACTTCTTTATAGTAACTTTGCACAGGGCACTGGATGACAGGCTTGGGGTGACATAGCTACTTATTATATGGGGATCAGTAGTGTAACACTTCTTTATAGTAACTTTGCACAGGGCACTGGATGACAGGCTTGGGGTGGTAATATCTTCTTATTATATGGGGGATCAGTAGTGTAACACTTCTTTATAGTAACTTTGCACAGGGCGCTGGATGACAGGCTTGGGGTGGTAATATCTCCTTATTATATGGGGGATCAGTAGTGTAACACTTCTTTATAGTAACTTTGCACAGGGCACTGGATGACAGGCTTGGGGTGGTAATATCTCCTTATTATATGGGGGATCAGTAGTGTAACACTTCTTTATAGTAACTTTGCACAGGGCGCTGGATGACAGGCTTGGGGTGGTAATAGCTCCTTATTATATGGGGGATCAGTAGTGTAACACTTCTTTATAGTAACTTTGCACAGGGCGCTGGATGACAGGCTTGGGGTGGTAATATCTTCTTATTATATGGGGGATCAGTAGTGTAACACTTCTTTATAGTAACTTTGCACAGGGCGCTGGATGACAGGCTTGGGGTGGTAATATCTCCTTATTATATGGGGGATCAGTAGTGTAACACTTCTTTATAGTAACTTTGCACAGGGCACTGGATGACAGGCTTGGGGTGGTAATATCTCCTTATTATATGGGGGATCAGTAGTGTAACACTTCTTTATAGTAACTTTGCACAGGGCGCTGGATGACAGGCTTGGGGTGGTAATAGCTCCTTATTATATGGGGGATCAGTAGTGTAACACTTCTTTATAGTAACTTTGCACAGGGCGCTGGATGACAGGCTTGGGGTGGTAATAGCTCCTTATTATATGGGGGATCAGTAGTGTAACACTTTTTTATAGTAAGTTTTCTCAGGGCACTGGATGACAGGCTTGGGGTGACATAGCTCCTTATTCTGTGAAGGGGGGAGGAGGGGATAGGAGTTTATTTTTTGTCATAAGACAGCTATTCATTCATCCAGATCACAGCTAAAAAAAAACTGGTGGCAGAAATGAGCAGTCTCGGCTCAGCAGCAGAGTCGCCCGCCTGTGAAGGCAGAGAGAAATTGACTAATTAGCAATGCGCACTAAAACTTGACGGTTCTTTATAGAGAGAGAGATGAGAGAGGGATGGGGAAAGGAGGAGGAGGAGGAGGACAGAGGGGGGAGGGCGTCGTTTCCCCCTTTTCTTTCTTCCAAAGATGTTTGAAATCGCAGTCATTTACGCTCGGCAGTTTTTACAATAGCCTTGAGCCATAATTTTGCCGGCTCCTCAGCATCCAGCCCCCTCGCATGGTCTCTCTCCACCGGCCATGCACGACCGTCTCTCTCCCCAACCGTGGATTTCCTATTACTCTCGTTACGACTCACTGAGCCCCAGGCCCAAGGATAATGATGTGTTGTTTCTTGGTAGCATAATTTGTCACACGTACATTTTTTTCCCTTCTTCTCCTTCTCTTGCAGGAAGCTCTGCTCACTCCCTGTCTCCTCTGCTCCCGCTCTCCTTCCTGCTCACACTTCTAGCCCTCTCCTCTAATTCACCATGATCCTTCCCTGAGTGCGCCGGCTGCCTGGACTTAGTGGGGGATCACAAGGAGCCGCAGACCTGACACGGGGAACGAGGCACAGCCTTTGTTTTTTGGGGTGGGAAGAGGAAAGTCGTCCTAGACTTTGGCATCCGGAGGAGGCAGGTAAGTTGGTGGCCTGGGGTGGACGGGGACACTAACACGGGAGGTTCGCGATTGTTGACAGTGAACTCTGAACGCAGGGAAGAGAATAGGAGGATGGGAGGGAGGGGAGAGTGACCAGGTGCAGCTGGAGGGAGAGCCTCCTGCAAATCCTGCCATTATCTCCGCACATGCTGCTGCTGAAGAGGGAAAGTAGCCTGGGATACTGGCAGTGCCCCTAACCCCTGCACTGCCGGGCTCAGTCCCCTGCAGCAGTGGGAGCACACCAGATCAGTATGTTTTCTTCCTGTTCATGTGGATTTCCTAAACAAATACTTAGTAATATACTTTCATAGGAAGGTTTCTGGGCTAAGATCCATCTGTATGCACAGCATAGGTACATCAAATTGTAGCCTTATGGAAGGCAATGTATGCTGCTCTGGACTATGTTGGTGCTATATAAATGCTGCTTTTCTACAACAGTGGGCTGCAATGTGTGATCTTATCCAGAGGGTCTTTAAGATCCAGGAGATGAGCAGAGGAGCATTGCTGCCTGCTGCTGAGGATGAGGATGGTGGTGGTGGTGGTGATTCTTATCCTTGCTGCCAGCAATTGTTTGAGCAATTATTCCTTCTTTCCTTTCATAATTAGCTTGTACTTTTTTTTTTTTTTTTTCTGTGTTAAGTAGCATTTCCAGAGGGTTATGTAATGTGCGACTGGCGATTGCTGTACAATCTCTGGGGGAGATGTACAGGGATCCAGGCTGAGAACAGTCCTAGGAACTGTGCGGAGTGGCATATGTCATTGTGGCTTCATCTACAGATACAACTATTGGAACTATTGCTTTGTGAGTCATTCTAATTAGTGTAAATAAGTAAGGTGTAGAACCAGAACTTGAAAATAAGTGAAAATACTGGAATAGTCCAATATGGAACTTTATGGATTTTGCAAACAAGAGAAAAACTGAAAAAAAAAAATACATGTTTGCCTTTTTTTTATTTTGGAGCCAGAATAAAATCTGGACCATACAGGACTGTAAATAATACTATATACTCTTGTAGTTACTGGTATGTGAATGAGGTGCACACAGTATCAGCTGGCACATGGTGTTCAGCAGAAGTGGCACAAGGTGTCAGATGTGTCTGTGCTCAGAATGGGAGGGACTGCCGGTGGGACCATTCCTACAGTGGGACCAGGTCGTACAGTGACAGCACCTGGGACATCTGTAAAAACAACTGTAGATTCAATTACTAATAGCGCTAAGCTTTGGTCTTAGTATGTATGGCACTGCTTGTGCGGTTTGACAGCAGAGCCCGTCCTGTTCATTTTCCAGAAAAGAAAACTTTTACCAACTTTTATCAAAATAATAAAGCCTAACAATGATGAGCATCCATTCCCTCCTGTGCAAATCCACACACGATATATTTATTCTATACATATTATGTATCATTATGTATGATTATTTTATATCATATGCTCTATGAAGTTACTTTTTGATCAGTTTGACAGAAGGAACTTAATAAATTACAGGTAATTGCTATTGCTTAGATTTGTGCACATTATTCACTTACTTCTCAAAAGAAAAACACGAGCGCATTTTTCTGCCGTTCGATGTTTTATACTGTGGTTGCAGATCTGATCATTAAAGAACTATGAGAAATTCGGAAACACAATTTATTTTAAGAAGATTCTACAGGTGATTTAAAATGGAGAGATCTAGAGAAATGAAATCCCAAATAGTATGATTTTTCTAAGAAGATCATTCACAGATAGACATCCCATTATCCCAATATTGCCTTAGTATACGTCCTTCTGGTCTATGTTGGATGGTACGGACTCTATGATATCATAGCAGAAAATAGGCTGATGAATCAGGCATCTTAGGGATAAAGCATTTGTGTCAATGCCTTTGAAAGATTGTGTATTACTCTGCAAATTAGTGATTTATAATCGATACTTTTGGGTTTTCTTAAAATGTCAATGTCATTCTTTGCACCTCAATGTTAAAGTAATAAATGCTTAAGAAATACTTTAGGCACAAGATGATTCATTTCTAATCTTGATCATATATGTAAGGATTTTACAATGATTCAACAATGTTTTATTATTTTTTTTGTGAAAAAGTACAGTTAATTAAAAAAAATACTTTAGGTGAAGTTCACACTTGTATTGGAGAAACCATTAGGAGACTTCATTGTAAGTTCCATAATTTGTTGGTGTAACAAAAGCGTGGCATGCTGCCCCCTTTTCTGTTAAAGGGATGGATACTCAAATGGAAACCAAAAAGACCCCGTTTTAGTCAATGGCGTTGTGTAGTTATTGGCATTGTCTGTCTGACATACCATCCAAGTTTCCAATAATGGAACAGAAAAATGGAACTCTGAATGCTAGTGTGAACTTAGACATAGCAGTATAGTTTGCTTATCAAACAGCAAAGTATTATAATGGATTTTCATTCTTCGTAGGTATCTGCAGAAATTCACACTAGAGTCCCACCATGTCCAGATCGGGGGACAGGACTTCCACTTTTGACCCGAGTCATAGTGATAATCTGCTCCATGGCCTGAACCTCCTGTGGAGGAAGCAGCTCTTTTGTGATGTGACCTTGACTGCCCAAGGACAGCAGTTCCACTGCCACAAAGCTGTACTTGCATCCTGTTCTCAGTATTTCAGATCTCTTTTCTCCAGTCACCCTGGTCAGGATGGCCTGTCAACTGGTCCAAAGGAACAACAACAACAGTCAGATGAACTTGGGACACCTTCCTCTTCTCCAGATGAGAAGATGCTTGTCAGCCCTAGGGCCATCAACAACCTGGTTTTGCAAGGATGTTCCTCAATCGGACTCAGATTGGTCTTGGAGTACCTTTACACAGCCAATGTTACCTTATCTTTAGATACAGTTGAGGAGGTATTATCAGTCAGCAAGATCTTACATATTCCTCAGGTGACAAAGCTTTGTGTACAGTTTCTCAACGATCAGATTTCAGTGCAGAACTATAAGCAGGTGTGTAAAATTGCAGCTCTTCATGGCCTGGAGGAGACAAAGAAGCTAGCCAATAAGTACTTGGTGGAGGATGTGTTGCTGCTCAACTTTGAAGAGATGCGTTCCATGCTGGACTCCTTACCACCTCCGGTGGAATCTGAACTTGCTCTCTTTCAGATGTCTGTACTTTGGCTGGAACATGACAGGGAAACGCGCATGCAATATGCCCCAGATCTGATGAAGAGACTTCGCTTTGCTCTCATCCCAGCTCCAGAGTTGGTGGAGAGGGTACAGTCAGTAGACTTCATGAGGTCTGATCCGGTATGCCAAAAGTTACTGCTGGACGCGATGAATTATCACCTAATGCCTTTCAGACAACACTGCAGGCAGAGCACAGCCAGCAGGTGAGCCAAAGACCTCCATAACTCTTACTTCTGCAATGTTCGCTTCTATATGCTGCTGCATTTTTCTCATTTTCTATTTTGAATGCAATGAATGTTCAAAAGGTGGGGAACGCCCTTGGCCTTGGCAATCATTTTTGTTAGAAGGGTCCCACAATAACCAGCTGATCACAAAGTGTCTGCACCACTATCGACTGTAATCTGCCAGAGCACCTAACATATATTGTTCACAAATACAGTGTAAATGACGCATTACAAGTCTGCGTTCTGGATGGACGTGCTGCGTCCTCCAAAGGCAGAGACACTATTTGTAGCCACCTCTATCCATCATGATAATGGGAGCCCCGTAAGAAGGATTTCCCTTTATCAATTCAGAATGCCTTACTATTACAGTTCACATTGGATTTTAGTTGTCATGTATGGTTTGTACGTATAAATAGGAATTACACAGTGTATTTTCTTGTAAGGACACATTCACACGTTCAGTATTTGGTCAGTATTTCACATCAGTATGTGTAAGCCAAAACCAGGAGTGGAACAATCAGAGGAAAAGTAGAATAGAAACACGTCACCACTTCTGTATTTATCACCCACTCCTGGTTTTGGCTTACAAATACTGATGTAAAATACTGACCAAATACTGAACATGTGAACGTGTCCTGAAAAAAAGTCATATGGAAGCTACCGCTATCATTTCTAAAATAAAGATGCGTTTGCATATAAGGGGCTCTCTTTTGGTTTTCATCATAGGTAAAATGAGTATTTCTAGGCGCACACCTCCGATGGACACCTCCAACTTATGCAATTATGGAGACCATTGACTCCTGTTGTAACAAAAACCATCAACAAGTGATATAATTTTTATTAGGTCTCATGCAGACTTTAGTGATTTCTCACATACACAAAAAACAGTCCGAGTGTCATCAGTGTTTTTCATCCGCGTATCATCAGTGTTTTTCATCCGTGTGTCATCAGTGTTTTTCATCCGCGTATCATCAGTGTTTTTTATCCGCGTATCATCAGTGTTTTTCATCCGTGTGTCATCAGTGTTTTTCATCCCAGTGTCATCAGTGTTTTTCATCCGCGTGTCATCAGTGTTTTTCATCCGAGTGTCATCAGTGTTTTTCATCTGAGTGTCATCAGTGTTTGGTCAGTATCAGTTTTTACCATCTGAATTTCATTAGTGATTTTCTCATATGGAAAAATCTATACAGTTACAAAGCTTCTCTTATTCCTTGCAGTGTTAACAACTGACAGCACACGGATTGCACACCAACAGCATCCGTGTGCTGTCTGGTATTTTTAAAAGACCCATAGACTATTCCATTTGTGACGGACATGTTTCCGAGATTTTTTTGTGGACACACGGACCACAATAAAACACAGAAAATCACACTGTATGATGTATTGTTTACATAATTAATTTGCATTTTATTGCATGAAATAAGTATTTGATCACCTACCAACCAGCAGGACTTCTGTCTCTCACAGACATGTTAGTTTTTCTTTAAGAAGCCGTACTACTCTGCACTCATTACCTGTATTAATTGCACCTGTTTGAACTTGTTATCTGTATAAAAGACACCTGTCCACACACTTAATCAATCATGCTCCAAGCTTCCACCATGGCCAAGACCAAAGAGCTAAGGACTCCAGGGACAAAATTGTAGGCCTGCACAAGACTGGGTTGGGCTACAAGACAATAGGCAAGCGGGTTAGTGAGAAGGCAAAAGCTGTTGGCGCAATTATTATAAAATGGAAGAAACACAAGATGATTGTCAGTATTCCTCGGTTTGGGGCTACATGCAATATCTCGCCTCATGGTGTAATGATGCTTTTGAGAAAGGTCAGGGATCTGCCCAGAACTACATGGGATGACCTGGTCAATGTCCTGAAGAAATCTGAGACCACAGTCTCAAACATTACCGTTAGAAACACACTACACCATCATTAATTAAAATCCTGCAGGGCACGCAAGGTCCCCTTGCTCACACCAGCACATGTCCAGGCCCATGACCATCTGGATTATCCAGAAGAGGCATGGGAGAAAGTCATGTGGTCAGATGAGACCACAATAGAAGTTTTTAGTATCAACTCCACTCATTGTGTTTGGAGGAAGAAAAAAGAAGAGTACAACCCCAAGAACACCATCCCATCCGTGAAGAATGGTGGGGCAAACATCATACTTTGGGGGTGCTTTTCTGCAAAGGGGACAGGACGACTGCACCGTATTGAAGGGAGGATGGATGGGGTCATGTATTGCGAGATTTTGGCCAACAACCTCCCTCAGTAAGAGCATTGAAGATGGGTCATGGCTGAATTTTGTAGAATGACAATCACCTGAAACACACAGCCAAGCCAACTAAGGAGTGGCCTCGTAAGAGTAAGAAGCATTTCAAGGACCTGGAGTGGCCTAGCCAGTCTCCAGACCATAACCCAATAAAAAATCTTAGGAGGGAGCTGAAATTCCAAAAATGTTGCCCAGCAACAGCCCTGAAATCTGAAACATCTGGAGAAGATCTGTATGAAGGAGTGGGCAAAAATCCCTGCTGCAGTGTGCGCAAACTACTGACCTCTGTAATTGCAAACAAAGATTTCTGCACCAAATATTAAGATCTATTTTTCTATTGTATCAAATACTTATTTCATGCAATAAAATGCAAACCAATTATGTAAAAATAGCACAATGTAATTTTCTGGATGTTTTAAGATTCTGTCTCTCACAGTTGAAGTGTACCTACGATAAAAAATTACAGACCGCTCCATTCTTTGTAGGTGGGAAAACTTGCAAAATCGGCAGTGTATCAAATACTCATTTTCCCCAATGTATGTTACATATGTAGTAGAATTTAAAGCCCCAATAGAAAAAATAGAGTTGGGCCCTCACTGCCTAATTTTCAGTAAAATGATTTGTAGTAACTGAAAACAGTATCTTTACTCCAGCACCAAAGAATGCATAACAGTATAAAGCATCAGATCTGCACAAATGGGAGGGCAATGGCAGTGTGAGCAGCAGAAAGAGACCACTTTCTTTTTTATATGAAAAGGAATGACAATCCTGCATCTGATTAGGCCCCATATGCCTCCCAGCCCCATAGATCTGAAAAATCCCCATACAGGTAGGATCAGCCTGATATTATCTTCTTATTCTATGGGGAATGTTAAGATTCCTGTGCTTACTCTGCATGGTAGGACAGAAACCTGTGTCTGATGGTAAAGAATACAGGCTGCTGGCTGCTCCTTCGAGTAGGAAGCTTGAAATTTCTACCTTATTACTAGTTTGAGCCTGTTTATTACATCCGAGGCCTCGATTCATCATTTGCGGGGTTTTTAAGTCACTTTCCCTTTTTGAATTGTAGTATTAGTTCAGTTGTCGTTTTTGGTGCCATATTCATCAAAATGGGCACGTGGTGGCTCAGTGGTCAGCACAGTTGCAATGCAGCACTGGAGTACGGGGTTTAAATCCCACCAGGGACAACATCTGCAAGAAGATTGTGGGACATCAATGATAATGTATGTAAAGCGCGGCAGAATATGATGGCGCTATATAAACAATGTATAATAATAATAATCAAAACGGCACACATGATTCATGGATTTGGTGCAAAGTCAAAATGGACTTTCTTGAATTGTTTTTTGCAACCTTTGGTTCCAAAAGTCACATGTTGGCCCCAAAAGTTGTAATATTGCTCCAAAATACTGGCGTATTCAAAAATATACCACGGCAGGGGCGCCAAATTTTGTGACTTTTTAAAATATCGCAATTGATAAATCAGCCAAAAGCATCTGGAATTGCTAGACACCACCCACAAAGCAGAACAAAACCAGGCAAGCACATGTACAATAGACTGCAAAAAAGGTGCAAAAACAGGAGTCGATTGGGTGAAAAAAAAAAGGCACAAAACACTGAAAACTAGCGAAAAAATAGGCAATGATGAACCGAGGCCAGACTCCCACTGACACCACTACACTATGGATTCGCTTCATTTTAATCTCTCAATGATTCAGCTTTTTGGTGGCGACTAGTTCTATTTAAATTATGGCTTTTTAGATGTTTTGTTTTGTTTTTCCATCCCTTCTTCCAAGAGATATAACTTTTATTTTACTTTTACATCTATACAGCCATATGAAGGCATTTTTTGCAGAACAAATTTTAACTTTGTGTGACATCATTCATTTTATCAAAAGTGGGGCAGAAAAATGGAAAGTGCTATGAAATGGTGAAAAAAAAAATCCTCAATTCCGCCATTTGCTTCTATGGCTTTCACTGTCCAAATAATTCTTCAGGTAAATATAATTACAGTTCTATGAAATTTACAAGGCGTATTTATATTTTAGTGGGTAAAAAAATTAAAACTTTGCAAAGAAAAAAAAATGTGCCTGTCAGAGGGATTGTCTTTTGCCCGACGAGTTGATGTTTTTGTTTATACCCTTTCTCGGGTTCACTTTTTGTCACAATTTTTGTGGTACGTGCAGCTATCAACAGCCAATTCTGTTGATTTGATTTTTTCAAATATTTTTTAATGGAGGTGGCAACACGAAACATTGTGGTTCATTGTACAATTACCGAGCCACAGGGTGGTCTTCATAGGAGTAATACCATGGCATACATAGAGGCCTTGAGAAGGCTCCAATCTGCCATGACCCCATGATTGCATTGCTATGTAATAGCATCAGAATGGTAGAGTTGGAAGGGACCTCCTGGGCCATCTGGTCCAACCCCCTGCTCAAAGCAGGATTCACTAAATCATCCCAGACAGATGTCTGTCCAGCCTCTGTTTCCAGACTTCCACTGAAGGAGAACTCACCACCTCTCGTGGCAGCCTGTTCCATTCATTGATCACCCTCACAGTCAAAAAGTTTTTTCTAATATGTAATGTGTATCTTCTCCCTAATAAAATGGGTCACAATGGGCTTGGCTCCAAAGCCCGCTCCATATAGTGATGGTACATGGTCGTCGTTCATATCACCAATGGTTAAAAAGAATATTTCTTTTAATTTTTTATTTATCTTTTAATGAAGCTTTGTGTGGGCTTGTATTTTTGCTGTTTTGTATTGGTACCAGTTTGGTCATGGAGCAATTCTGGCATTATTTTTTAGCATATTTTTAGGTCTCTGCAGGATAAAATGTTAGTTTTTTTTTAGCATGGATCATTACGGATTGCAGTGATATTATTTACGCATTTTTTATATACAGTAGGTATTTTCATATAATAAAACATTAGTTTAAGGTGAAAGGGGTTTTGTTTTGTTTCTTTTACATTTTAATTCCACTAAGGGATCAATTGAATGTTGGCATAATAATCTGGCAGGGCCTTGCAAAGATGGCAAATGTGGGGACAATCATTAAAGGTGCATTCTCATCTCCAAGATCTTATCCCAATATATAGTGGGTGTAATAATAATAATAATATTAGAAAATGCCTCTAATTAGAAACGTGGTATAGTTTTTCTGATTCACTATGTCGTTTACCCCATGTTCAGGACATTGCAGTAGCTTATGTATCCATGGTTACGACCACTCATGAGGTGATAGTTATTTGTTAGTCGTCGTAATCATGGATATTTATGTTACTGCAATGCCCTGCACATGGTAAGTGACATAGCGAATCAGAAGAACTATACTACATTTCTAGTTTGAGGTATTTGCTAATATTATTATCATTACTCTTACTACATTGCTATGGAAACTGATTGCACAGTGGAGCTTTCAATAGTGTGACTGATGGAGCCCCCTACCCTGACTAACTTCTCGGGTATGTCATCACCAGCTGAGGGCTTAAACGTCTGCAATCAACTATTACAGATGGTGCAGGCTCAGTTCCTGAGTCTGCGCCATCCCTACACGGTACATTTATGGTACGTGGCATTAGCTACCTAGTGGCAACACTAAAAATGTACGTTGGTACTGTCAAAGGGTTACATTAAATTATTGCTTGACACTGGGTGGCTTCCTTGTCATGTATTGGTGTGTGTTTGAATTCCCTTCTTTTTGTATTCACTATTAGACTTCAGTAACCTGTTACATAGATGGAAAATGCAATATATCTTCAAAGACAAGACCACCAATGTGCCCTGTTAGGTTACGTGAATGTCATATAGGTAGTCCTCTGCTCAAGACTCAGAATAATAGTGGTTCTTACTATGGAAGTCTTGAGTTGTGTGATGTATTACATGGAAGGTCATTCATCTAAACGTGGTGCCAGGAGCCAGATCAGCAAAGACGCTCCAATAAGAAAGTTGTCTGTATTGCTTCTATAACAAATAAAATAAAGTATATTGTGAGCTGATATTCATAAATGTCATTTTATTATCTGCTAATCACGTTAAAGTGGTTAAAAATCTTTTATTGTATATACCATAGTTCAGAAGTACAGTATGTAGGAGAATAATTCATCTTCAGCACCGTCCAGGCACTATTTTCTAATACTTTCTATCATACATTTTCTGGTTAGGGCTTACAGGGGTATTCTCATTTCTAAGATACTATCACAATACGTAATATACAGGTAAGTAATAATAATATTAGTAATTATCGCCAATTAGAAATGTAGTGTAGTTTTTCTGATTTGCCATGTCTCTTTCCTCATGTGCAGGGATTGCAGGACCTTAGATATCCATGGTTACGACCACTGATATAGTGACAGATAGCTAGTTGCCAGACCTAAGGTCCTGCAATGCCTACACATGAGGAAAGAGACATAGCAAATCAGAAAAAATATGCTACATTTCTAATTGGTGGGATTGGCTAATATTATTATTCTTGCACCTACTACATATTAGGATAGGATCTTTGAGGTGGGACTAACCCTTTTACTTTCTCTATATGTATTTTGCTGCTAATAATGGTAAATATGCAGTCACGCTAGATTAGGATATGCAGAGTATTATTGCTGTCATTGTGAATTGTGGACAGGATGCAGACAGAAACGCCCAGTTCTCAGTAAGCGGGTATAGAAACAGCTATGGTGTATATTTCTTTGAAAGTTAGAGAAAAAGCTGAAGAAGTAGTAAAGTCCAAGGGCTCGATTAATCAAGATCGGCATTGTTCACACCAGTGTTTACAAGGAGGTGTGCTGGAGTCAGAAGCTCCTGATTCATAAAGAAATGCACAACAGAAGTGCCTGACTAGTGGCGTGCGCCTCTGTGAAACACTCCAAAAATATTACTCGGGTATTGCAGTGAGATCTGCGGCATAGGGAATGCCACAGCTCGTCAAGAATCAGACAGGCAGTGATGTTACGCCCATGTCGCGACCCAGCTCTGCTCATTCATTCATGTCACTTCTTTGAAGGAGCTCCTGATGGAATCCATTCCAAACTAGGCACCGTCCAATCAAAATTTGCAAAATCCACTTTTGGAGAAAAACTCTTCAAAGCCACTTCAGAAAATTAAAAAAAAAATCTCTAAAAACTCCCCAAAGATAGAGAGTTTCTTGAAATGATTTCCACTAGAAAACTTGGAATTTTTGATTGACTCAATCAAAACTCTGTGTGCATATGCTTAAAGCTATGCTCACACTGAGTTTCTTTTATGAGTTCTAAAACCACAAGTTTTCCAGAATAAACAACTTCATTAAACTTTCCTTTTTAGAGGAGGTTTTGGGTTATGTTCCCATGATGAGCTTCTGGTGAATTTTTGGTGTTGCTTATTTTTTGCGCCATTTCCGCACCCACTAAGTAAAATATGTAACACAAAAAAACTCAATAAAAACTTATTGTGGGAACATAGCCTTGGAGAAGCTTTTCTTTTTCTGAAGTGGTTTGGAGGAGATTTTCAACAGTTTTTGGAAGGGTTTTTTTCCTGAAGCGTTTTTTGCAGCCTTTTGATTAGACAGTGCCTAGTTTGGAGAAGTTTAATTCAAGATCTGCTTAAAAAAAAGTGACATCCTCTTTCTTTTTTTCCCCAGTAGGTTTTCATAGAAAGAAATTAGATGAGCTTTCCAAAAGTTTTTAATCATTTTTTGAGGACGATTTTGGAGTTCCCACTCAACAAGAGAAGGCCTAAAAAAACCTCAGTGTGAACATTGCTTTAGGCCATTTTCATGCGTTCAGTATTTGGTCAGTATCTTACATCAGTATTTGTAAAATCAGGAGAGGAACAATCAGAGGAAAAGTCTAATAGAAACAGGACACCACTTCTGTATTTATCACCCACTCCTGGTTTTGGCTTACACACGGATGTAAAATACTGACCAAATACTGAACGTGTGAACGAGGCCTAAGGCTAGAGCAACACAACAACTTTGTCCGTGACAGTTGTCGCCCAAATTTAAGTTCACAAAAAACTCAGACTTGGTTGGAATTTTTGCAACTTGCTTGTCACGGTCATAAAAGTGTAGGGGTCGCCACTTACTTTCATAGCTTGCTGTTGACGTGGCAGTGACACCTAGCCTTTGAATGATGTCAGATTTCTTATGCTACGTTCTCTATTTAAAAAGGTGAAGCATATTTCACTATTTTCTCTATCTTGTTGCTTGATATATAATTTATAAATCTCCCCGAATCTCTCTGTGGGAAGGGTCATATCACTCTCTTGTCCCTGTATTTATCATTCCACTCTTCAATTTCTGACCCAACTCCTCCCTCTTGCGAGGGACTTTTGCAGTGACTCACGACTCATATAGCGAAAATTGACCTCCTGTTTCTACATAGAGCTTAGAAGGAGTCAGCTAGTCAGTTTTTAATCTTGTGATATCATAGACCAAATGGAAAGAGAAGAATTATCTGGGTAGAAAGACAAAATGAGCAATTGTGAGTGCACAGTGCTGTAGAATATGATGACTTCAGTATATTAAGATGATGAAAATAAAGAGAGGTATGCAAAAAGGATCACTTAAAATAATTAATATTTATTGTACATGACATCAAGGACAACATTAAAAACATTTAAAAAGTTAAATGGCTGTTGTTGACATAAACCCATAATAGAGTTTAATTCTGCCTTATCAATCAATCACATGGTTAAAGTTTGGGGAAAAAAAAAGGTAAAAACACTTAAATAAAATGCTTAGTGCTGGAAACGCAAATCAATGGCAATAAAGACAAACCGTGTTCATTGATAATATGGAGCTAACAATAAAGATTAGTCAAAAATTAAGTACGTACAGCAGAATAATACAATGTGTAGATGGACAATATATGTCACATACTGTGAGTTGAGTCTGTATAAAAATTACCTATCCCTGATAGACGTAATGTACAGTACGCAAATAAATAATATATGTCACATGAGGTGGCTATATGGTAAAAATCATCTAACCCCAGGAATAATAAATAAACCAATAATAGCATTGATAGGGGAAGAAAAGCGATACCTCACGCGTATCGCCACTAAAAATGTGGCTTCATCAGGGGCAAGGATGCAGTCAGAGGATAAAACTTTGATGGGAGTGCTTCTTTAGCTATGATGATCAAATATATGGATGGGCATGTGGAAATGTACACCCGGAGTACTAAATAGGGTTATAGGATCCAAAAACAGCAACTTGAGTGCAATTTTTATTTCTTTATTATAAGCAGAGATAATCAAACTGAATAATAATTGAATATAGAAAAATGTAAATAGTGTGTAATAAAAAGAGAAAGAGAGAGAGATGCGCTATGTTCAGTCTTTTGTCTAGTTCGTTCTTCTTATAACATTTATTTGGTCATTAATCTGAATGCCAAAAATATGTAGGTGAGCATAGAATTAGCAAAAATATCAATTTGAAAATGTAAAAAAATATTACCTGGTCTGAAGACTTATTTTCTGCTAGCGATTAATCCACATAAATCTATTAATCCATTCCGCTGTATGTCGATGGTTTTGGCTAGTGGTGGTGTGTTTGGTGTGAGGAATGGTTTCTCATCAAACATTTGGCATGTTAATGGTTCAGAAGTCTACCAAAGGATTATTTTGTGCACATGTTATTGATTCCCCAGTCTTGTCACCCTGTAAGGACTCTTTATAATATAGTGTGTTTCTTTTGATACTTTGTTATACTATGCCTAAGGATCTCGAATGCTTTTTTGTACCATGAATGTGCAGCAGAAAGTGTGCCAGAACAGATGCTTTGACGTCAACGTAGATCTCTACAGAAGATTTCTAGCAGCTTGTTGAATCAATGTCCCAAACGGTCCTAAGCGAGTCCGGCACAATATTATAATAGATTACACTTTACCCTTCACGACCGACGACGTATATTTACGTCATCTGCTGTGTCCCTGCCTTTGACGCGGGCTTCGGCGCCGAGCCCACATCTTTCCTCGCACTTGATGGCTGAAGCCCTGCTATGTAGAGCACAGGCAATCGGGGACTATTAAATAAAGTAAAAAAAATGAAAAAAGTTTTAAAAAAATAAAAAAAATGTAAAAACACACAAAAATTCAAATGACCCCCTTTAGCCCCATTAAAAAAATAAAACAGTTTAGAAAAAATAAAAAAATACACATATTTGGTATCGCTGTTTTCAGAAATGTCCAACCTTTTAAAATGTAAAGTAAATTACTCCGATCAGTAAACGGCATAGCGAGAAAAATAAATCAAAACGCCAAAATTAGGGGTTTTTTTGGCCACCACAACATGGCAGTAAAATTCAATAACAAGCAATCAAGACATCGTTTCTACCTCAAAATGGTATCAATGAACATGTCAGTTCGGGGTGCAAAATATAAGCCCTCGCCCAGCCTCTGACTCACAAAACATGAGGACGCGGTGGGTCTCGGAAAAAAGTGACAAACAAAAAAAACATTTTTCATACAAATTAATTTTTTTTCAGCATTTAAATAAGAAATAAACTATACGTATTTGGTATCTGCGTACTCATACTGACCTTGGGCAGTATATTGCGAGGTCATTTTTACCACATAGTGAACATGGTAAATAAAAAAAAAACAATTGAGGAATTTAACTTTTTTTGCAATTTTACCTCACTTGGAATTTTTTTCTTGTTTTCCAGTACACTATATGGTAAAATCAATAGTGTAATTCAAAAGTATGGCTTGTCACGCAAAAAAAAAAAAAGTCCTCACATGGCCGTATTTAAGGAAAAATAGAAATGTTATGGTTCTTGAAAGAAATAAAATTAAAAAAAGCGTAAAATCCCCCGGGGTGAAGGAGTTAAACGCCCCGTGTCAGACTGGTGGGCCAACGGCCCACCAGTAATAAAGAGTCTAGAGTCCCACTGTTCAGCTACATGTAAATATTACATTCACAAATTTACCTCTGCTTCTATATAGCAATATACTGGGAAGTTTGTTAAATGAAAGATGAGATCCTGTTTCTATCTGTACATAGTGAATAAAGTGTATTGTGCCAGCTACTGCTTGTATACAAGGGCCCACCAGGGGATTTACCTGTACTCCTGTGGGCCAGTCCAACCCTGAAAATCACACAGAATCTATATGTAATCCCAACCATAAAGTAGAGTTACCAAGACTATTCAGTCAGAACTGAGTTAATATATGTAACTATATAAGCATAGAATATACAACGTAGCAGTAAGACGCTGTGTGGTGGCCTCACAGATCAGAGCCAACATGATAATCGTGGGGAAAAAATTCTGCTAAACTACACAGGAGACAGAAGCAAAATAACAATTGAATATGCTCTAAGCGACAAGACATTGCTACCTCGGTAAGACGATTTTCTTGATCTATAGCACCTATTTCCTTGCTGTACAAAACAAAATCTCTGTATTCCTATGTACAGATTGAGCGGAAGAACTTACAGAATAACTCTATGGCTTTTATTTCTAAAGTGCTGAGAACATTCTGCAGGCAAAGCTCATCAATATCACCGCTATCTGGTTGGACACGTAAACTGAATATATTGGAAATATTTCCAGGGGAAGTCTAGAAATAGCTGTTGGGTGGAAATCCCATCATCTACTGTCCTTATTTGTCAGGGTGAATGCTCACAACCGCGTCAAGTAGGATTTACCTAGTCAGAGCCTTTATGTGCTTTTTCTCATGACATTTACAAGCACCCTTTGGTGTCTGCCAAGACCACTATGTAACTTAGGGAAAACTTATTTTTTTGTAGCAATGAATCAGTATTTTGGATTTTTTAGCTCCTTATTCCTTAAGGTTTCATCCTACTTTTAATTGTTACATGTGGTGCTGACTCACACTGAATATTACAGTGGTAGATCCTATTGAGGATGTGCATCCCTACCATTAATGTTATGCTGTTAAGGGCAAGTGGCATTTTTCTTGCCATGTTTCTATTATACTATGTCATCACCGGTTCCACTATGGCATAATAATATGTATGGCTGCCACCGTCATAGGAAGTCATGTTCAGGTGGCCCAAAAACCACATGAACCGATGGTTGGAGAACACAGTCCTAATACATTCTTTACAATGCCTTTATGGTCATTTAAGCAATGTGCAAAATCTGATTACTGTGTGAGTTTTCTGATATCAAAAGTATGGGCCAGAAGCAACCGCAGATCAATCTTGTTAGTAACATCACATAAGAAAAAAATAATGCTGCATCCTGGCTTGGACTGGCCCATAGGAGAGCAGGAGAATCCTCCGGTGGGCCGCTGTGCAGGAGTAGTCCACCACCCTCTTATATGAGCAGTACTTGGACAATGTACTGGAATCACTATGTACATAGAAAGGCGGCATCTTATTCATTTAACAATATACCCAACTCATTGTTATATAACTTTGTGATTGAGGATAATGTCACATTTTCATGCAGCTGAAAAGTGGAACCCTGGAGTTGGCTACTGGTGGGATCTTGGCACCCTAGTCCGACATTGACTGTATGCATCTTTGCTTATTAAGTATACATGCTTATATACCAGAAGGTACCACCGTAAGACTTCACAAGAGTGGTTGTCCATCTTCTGATAAAAGTCTGCAGTCACTTTAAGCAGCTGGAGACTTCTGAACCCTGATAGCGTGCGGTGCTCACACTGTCAGGATTCACCAGCATTGCCTGTGAGATCTGTATTCCGACTAGATGGGCCTAGTGAAATGAGAAAAGCTGAGCACATCTAGCTGGATCGTGACAGCATGTATGCGAATCTTATACTTGTGGGCAATGACTAACCGCTTACACCGGCGAGACCAGTGAATCTTGATAGCATGCACACTGCACACTGTCAGGAGTCATATAGAGTGACTGAAGACCAGACAACATCTATAAGTCAAAACACAAAAATTGAGCTTGGTTTGAGTTGGTACACCTGCAGCATATAAATGCATGCTCACATGGCCAAAAAGCATACAAAAACCTACAAAAGACAAAATGAAAAAACCCTGCTGTAATTAAATAAGTAAAAAGCAAAAGTGCATTTAAATCATACAGAGTTCTTAGTAATACTGTATTTGATCAAACATAGCATAAAAGCCGTCCCACCATCGACAAGGGGACTCTGTGGTCGGGTACTTATTTAATTATAGCAGGGTTTTTTTCATTTTGTCTTTTGTAGGTTTTGTGTGAACATCTATAAGTCATCTATTTACAACTAACAAACAGTATTAGTAATGTATCCCTCTATGGGTACAATTTTGTCACTAAAAAGCTTCATTCACAGAAGTGTAATTTTTGGTCTGAGTGCTGTTTGTATAAAAAATTGACTTCACAGGGACAAGGCTTGGGCCAATGTTATACATTTGGGCTGTCCATATGGCAGTGAAAATTTTGCAATACGCACTAGTCTCCTCCGTATTTCGGATCAGACTCGTATCCCATACAGATCATATTGCATCTGCTTTTTACAGCTACTTAGCAATTCTTAACATACAGTAATAAACTGTATTTGGTCTTGTAAATTCTATGCCGTATGGATGTAAAAACAGACATACGGATGGCATACAGATGACAAAATGGATGCAAAATTGAAATATGAAAGAACTTTACTATATTCATTACGTATAATAATAAATGTTTCCCGGAAGACAGTGGTCGTCAAATAGTGAGCAGATATAGAATTATTCTCAATTTTCATGCCGTGTATTTGAGCGGATTCGGCTTTAATGTTCTGCATTTATATTCCTTATTAGAATAAGTTTAGTTAATAGGATTCAACAATTGATAGCACAAACTTATCTAACACTACAAAGATATTGCCATTTCTATGGATTTGTATTCTCAATATGCCAGTGTCCTTGAGACTTTGTCCAAATATGTCCTTATCAGATAAAAAAAATCTAGTTATTAGAGATGAGCGGATTGATCCGCAGAGGATCGAGTTTGAGTCTAATTTCTTTAAATTCATAGTTCCATGAGAATTTGTATATTTTTCGATGAACGGGCGTCATTTTGGTCAAAAACATTTAGGTCCAAAAAAAAACCACAGAAGTATTAAACCTCAACTTTCATCTCTCTGCCCGCCCCATTGCTTGCTGCTTGCTATGCGGTACTCATTTTTCCACCTTTGAGCACCGCATTTCCGGCTTCTTTTCTACAGGCTAGGACTTTAATCCACAATCAGCCTTTGGAGGTCATGGTGCATCTTAAAGTTGTGATTAGTGATGAACGCAAGTGCTCGTTCCTTGAGTTTGCCAAGGGTGCTCGGGTATGGACCGAGTATCGCTGGTGCTCGAGTGACAGGACCGAGTCCCAATAGCCCGAAACACCGTGTCTGCAAGTTGAGATTCTGATTTGGCTTTTATCCTAAGTCATATTAAAGGGTTGATTGTGACGTAGGATCGCTACTACCAACAGGTGGCGCTGTAGAGTTCAAGTCCTCTTTCTCTCTGAAGAGGCAATTTGCATATTAGTCTACAGATAGTCATCAATATGTCATGACTGAACAATTCCTCTAAATTTGTCCATGATATATAGGAAAGACTAGAAGCAATGGGATGAAACTGAATGGGAGGAGACACAGATTAGATATTAGAAAAAACTTTTTGACAGTTAGAGTGATCAATGAGTGGAACAGGCTGCCACGAGAAGTGGTGAGTTCTCCTTCAATAGAAGTCTTCAAACAGAGGCTGGACAGACATCTGTCTGGGATGATTTAGCGAATCCTGCTTTGAGCAGGGGGTTGGACCAGATGGCCCAGGAGGTCCCTTCCAACTCTACGATTCTATGATTCTATATCGCCACTATCTGGGTTATTATAAATGTGTTATGATCCTTCTAATAAATCCTGCCCACCTTTCTCTGCACTCAAGAGGAGTGTAAAGTCTCAAACATGGCGTTCGCCATAATTTTCAGCCTTTTGAATGTCACAAAACTGGAGCAAATGTCCCCAATCTCCTTCTATGAGTTTTCATTGTGATATCAAAACTCTTTTTCTACCAAAGTCTGGAAATAGTTGCAGGAGTAACAATAGAAAATAAAATCATTTGACATATGCTCAGTTATAAATATGTCAGAACTAATCAGCAATATTTTCTGCTCTGTTTTACTGACACTTTAGCCAATTTATTACTGTACTATTAAAAGTGGATGCTCCCTCCAGCAAGAAGCAGCATAAATATCAGTATAAATCTGACACCTTACTAGCGGTGTAATAGAACGCATGTTCCGTGCCAGTGATTTTGAGGTTACCATAAAGCCATGAAGATTTTTTTTCTCACGCATGCTATCTTTAATGGCTGATTCAAATACAGCTTGGCAGAAAACAAGCACGGTATGCCATTAAAGAATAAATATTTTTGTAACTTTTGATAGGATTGCTTATTGGTTGGTGATAGGGAATCAAGGATAGATAAAGACCACTTTTATTCTGTCATCAAAATAGAATGTCAGTGGAATAAAATGCCATGATGCCCTAATATTCCCTTATCAAATATTTTCTGTTATGTAGGATGCAATGCATAACCAATGCAATGATAAATCTATCAATATCTGTACCTAACACAGGTGGCAAATTCACCTTTAAATACATGTGACTATATTATGCTGTACAGTATTTATAGACATTATATCAATAGATTAATTATAATTATATTAAATATTCTTAACTGTCTGGGACATTTTTCTGTTTCTTAATGAGTAAGCAATATACTTCACACAGCACCGCACAGGGTTAATATACACAGTGATGTCAAAGCATAGAGATAATGAACACAGCGATGTCACAGTAATGATGTCATCCATTAACCAAGGTTACAGCTAATGAACCAAACAAACAATGATGTCACATTAGCGAGGTAATACCCATAGTAAAGTAGTGTGATCGCTGGCGTACACTGCCAAAAAAGGGCAAACACAATATATGGGCCTTTGGCTGTCCCATAGCTCTTCATAATACACAATTCCACCCGCTATGGAGCTATTGGGCCAAAAAATTAAGTAGATAAAGGGGCTATGTATTAATGCAAATGCACCAATTTTCATACTCAGTGTCTATCTATTAAAAAAATATGACAGGTACCGCAATCACATTGTGCATGCAGTTTGATCTTTGGACAGCTCAGTATAGAGAAGCTGAGCAATATACAGGTCTGGCAAAAATTAAGAGACCTCTGCACAGATTTTTTTAAAAATCAGCTTCTCTACATGTCTGACAGCCATTCCATTCCAGTGTCAGTTGAATTCCAACCAGAGTACACCTCATACTATTTAATGTGCCTCTGATTAGGTGATCACCTGAACCAAATCTTATTTAATGAAGGAAAGTATAAAAAACCCTTCTGTGGTGTTCACAATCCTCTTGCAATAGGACAAGCTGGGTGGCAAAACAAGTGCTAGTAATATCCCAAAAGTAATAGTAATGAAAAAATAACTTTTAACCATGCCACAGGAGTTGAAAAGAAAAGTCTTGAGTGAGAAAAAGAAGGGCTCAATTCTGGCTTTATTAGCAGAGGGATACAGTGAGCGTCATGTTGCCGCCATCCTTAAAAGTTCTAAGACTGCAGTCCATTACAACAAGGTCAAGCAGCAGACATTGGGCACAGCAAAGCTACAGACCGGCAGAGGATGCAAACGACTCTCCACTGACCGGGATGACCGTCATCTTATTCGAATGTCACTCAGCAACCGCAGGATGACATCAAGAGACCTACAAAAGGAATGGGAAATGGCAGCTGGGGTGAAGTGCACGGCAAGAACAGTTTGTAACAGGCTCCTAGAGGCAGGGCTCAAGTCATGTAAAGCTAGAAAAAAGCCTTTCATGAATGAGAAGCAAAGGAGAGCCAGGCTGAAGTCTGACAAAGACCATAAGGATTGGACCATAGAGGACTGGAGTAAGGTAATCTTCTCTGATGTGTCTAATTATCAGCTTTGCCCAACACAAGGTCGTCAAATGGTTAGACAGAGACATGGAGAGGCATACAATCCTCAGTGTCTTGCACCCACTGTGAAATTTGGTGGAGGATCAGTGATGATCTGGGGATGTTTCAGCAAGGCTGGAATTGGACAGGTTAATCTGTGCGAAGAACATATGAATCAAGCTGCATACAAGGTTATCCTGGAAAAACAGTTGATTCCTTCTGCTCAGGCAATGTTCCCCAACTCTGAGGACTGGTTTTCCCAGCAGGACAATGCTCCATGCCACACAGCTAGGTCAATCAATGTGTGGATGAAGGAACACCACATCAAATCCCTGTCATGGCTAGCCCAATCTCCAGACATGAACCCCATTGAAAACCTCTGGAATGTAATCAAGAGGAAGATGGATAGTCACAAGCCATCAAACAAAGAAGAACTGCTTAATTTTTTGTTCCAGGAGTGGCATAAGGTCACCCAAAAGCAGTGTGAAAGACTGGTGGAAAGCATGCTAAGATGCATGAAAGCTGTGATAAAAAATCATATTGATTTCTGAACTCTTCCTGAGTTAAAACATTAGAATTGTTGTTTCTAAATGAGTATGAACTTGTTTTCTTAGCATTATTTGAGGTCCGCAAGCACTGCATTTTTTTGTTATTATGACCATGTCTCATTTTCTGAAAATAAATACAAAATTTAGTGTTTGGAAATTCAGAGACATGTTGTCAGTAGTTTATAGAATAAAAGAGAAATTTACATTTTACTCAAAAATATACCTATATAGAGAAAAATCAGAGAAACTGAAAATTTTGCAGTGGTCTCTTAATTTTTGCCAGAGCTGTATATAGGTTTGTTAGAAAAGATCCAACATAACTTTTAGGGTACCTGTCATCAGAAAAAACGCTATTAACCTGCAGATATAGAGTTAATCTTCCTGCTTCTAGCGTAACTAACCTGCCCGGCTCCTGTACTTAGCTGAACGTTGCAGGGAGAAAATGAACCTTATTCACTCCAGCAGAACTCATGTTTCTGTCATGGGAGGCAGCGTTGGCACGGGTTCAGTCACCGCGCTGAGTATATAGAGCAGCGTCTGTAACCGTGCCCCCAGCACTAACTGACAGCCGGCCACAATGCAGAGCCAGTGTCAGTCAGTGCTAGGGGCGTGGTCGCAGGCGCTGCTCTCCGCATAGAGATGACTAAACACGAGCCGGTGCCACCTCCGTGACTGAAACCCAAACGCTGTTGAGGAAAATAAATTTTATTTTCTCTGCAGCGTTCAGCTAAGTGCGGGCTCTGGGTAGGTTTGTAGCACTATTAACCTGCAGATTAACCCCATCTGCAGGTTAATAGCATTTTTTCTGGTGACAGGTTCCCTTTAACATAACTTGTATTTTACTCATTTAACTCTCTGGTGGTTGTATTATTATGTGTCCAGTGAGCGCTCCTTTTCAGTGATTGACACCTATCTCTGTATGCTCAGTTATATAGGGAAAACAGCTCCTCCTGCTCTATAACATCCTGCCTTCAGATCAGATACTATTTTCAACATGACAGGTTCCCTTTACCAATAGCAATAATATAGCTTTAGATAGATGCCTAGCTAATATCATCTTCATCAAATACTTACTTTTCTTACAGAAAGTATCGAAAACCAAAGTTTTTAAATGTAACTACATTTTTCATGTTGAAGTGGACACATGACATAATGTTAGCTGCAGAGCGGAATAAAACATTTTGTTTTTTCTTTAACTTCACCTCTCCATTGCAAAGATAATAGCAACCAAAGTATTTGGCACCTAATGAGTTAAAATTTGTGGGGTGTTAACAGATAGTTTTCACTGGGGGCGTGTATTTCTCCCCCTGTGTAATGCTGACCAATCATAACTTCATTATCTTTGACATACTCCCTTGTTTAACTCTGTATACTGTATATTTATTTATAGACATTACATTTTAATTTAGTAACAAGATTGAGTTCATATTACATAATTTATATGTAATTCCATTCCAGTATTGCAAGTCGTACATAACTAGACAATTAGAATACCTGCACAATGTACGTCATGGTCACCAGGGTCCACTTTTCCCTTGAGACCATTTTGATACTTTAAGCCCATTGAGTTTAATGTGCTGTTATACCGTCATGACATGAGTTACCGGAGACTGAACACAAAGTTGACAACAGACGCTCTGTATTTGTTCTGCTGATCACCGTAGTAGGAAGAAGAAAAAAAAAAGAGAATTGCATGGGTTAACTCTCATTATTAGGATATTGGTAATTATTTGACAGTCCATATTTAGATTTACCCCAACATTTTATTTTAGAAACTGAAATGATGAACACACAAATTTATTAGAAATCAAAGTCAATAAATAGTTATATAAATGTAATAAGTAGTGACATGAATAGATTGAAACTTCCAGATTAGGGTAACATACCAGATTATTACATGGTGCACAACAGTCCTAAGAAATGTCTGTAATCCCAGTTGCAGCTGTCGGACTGGTCTGTCAGGGGACCGGGACTTGTGGCCATCACAAAGGGCTTAAGCCCCCGTCACACACAGCGATCTCGCTAGCGAGATCGCTGCTGTGTCACAAGTTTTGTGACGCAACAGCGATCTCACCAGCGAGATCGCTGTTTGTGACAGGTATCAGCAACCGCCCCCCCCTGCAGGGTATCGCTGATCATTCTTGAAAGCTCTGGACTTTTTTTGGGTCGTTGGTCTCCCGCTTGCCAGCACGCATCGCTGCGTGTGGCAGGCGGGAGAGCAACGACCAGCGAGCAGGAGCTGGTAACCAAGGTAAACAGTGGGTTTCTAAGCGCCGTGTGGCGCTTAGAAACCCTCTGTGTACCTTAGTTACCAGCGCGCTGGTGCAGGGAGCTGGTAACCAAGGTAAACAGCGGGTTTCTAAGTGCCGCGCGGCGCTTAGAAACCCGCTGTTTACCTTGGCTACCAGCTCCCTGCATCAGTGCGCTGGTAACTAAGGTACACTGTGACGCGCCCGCTCGTCGTTGCTGGTGCTGATCGCTGGTGAAGCTGCCTGTTTGGCAGCTCACCAGCGATCATGTAGCGACACACCAGCGATCCTGACAAGTTCATATCATTGTCGGGATCGCTGGTGAGTCGCTATGTGTGACAGGGCCCTTAGACAAAGCGAGGTCAATGAGATCCAGCAGAGGACAGTCCAATGTAATGTCGCTTATAGTTTTGCTCATTTATATATATATATACTAAAGGGGTAGAATAAAGGTTCATTTACAGTGTGCGATTTGTTAAACAACCGCCAACCGGAAGCATGCTCGCCAGTCAGCAGTCATTTCATAGCTCGTCTATACAGGCAGAGCACAATTCAGATACATCGTTCAGTGTTCATACACTGCCACTGTTCAGGACGATGTGCTGCTTAGAACAATGACCTTTTGTGCAGCATGCTTATACGTCGGCTGATTGTCATCCTGCTGAGACTGCACAATCATCGTGAAATAGGAATCCTTCCTAGGAATCATGGTCCATGATAATCGTGCAGTGTAAATTTACCTTTACTTTTTGGGCCATCATCTATTTGACTCTCTGTAAGGGCAAGATTTTGCAATGAGAAATAACCCCTTCTATTCTATAGAGTACAGTCAATGCCTCAAACATTTCCACTGGTGGGCTAAATTACCCTGGTCTGACACTGGTGGCACACTATTTGTGCGTACCCGCACATTCTAAATTAAACCTTAAAGGGGTTTTCCCACAAACAAAATACATCTTAATCAATAGATCTTGGAATAATAATAATTTCCACAATTGGATGTGTTTAAAAAAATGTTCCTGTGCTGAGATAACCTTATAAACGTGTACTTGCTATGTACTGTGTAATGTCTGTGTCTGACCGTACTGGGACATGGGCTGATCATACCACAGCTCCTGGGCAGGGGGCAAACAAAAGAGAGTATACAGAGGACAGGATTAAATTTCAGCTGATTCTTTTTGTGAGGTAAAACATTTTCCTGCCAGTTGTTAAGCAATGTTTTACCCCAAAGAGAGAATAATTTATCTGTATCCTTTTCTTTCAGTATCTTTATCATGTATCATTTCCACAACTTTGATGCGGGCTCCAGTGCTGAGTCCACTTCTTTCCCCACCTTTGCCTTTGCCATGTGCCTTTAACAACAGCGGGTGGAAGCTCCACCCATGGCTGCTATCCAGTTAAATTCCACTGTCAGTCTCTGACAGGATTTAATAAGCGCCAGTCGGAATCATGTCACAAATCCCACCTATCAGCGCCCTTGTCGTGTGATCGGAAGGCACTGATGGGTTGTCATTTAAGCCAGGGCTGCAGAAGACCCCCGTTCCTGTCATTGCGAGCTTCCTCATAGGAGATCATGATTTCTACTATACATAGCAGGGTTGAAGCACTGCTAATCTGCTGTGTGCATCACAGGCGATTGGATGATCGCAGCTTCGAGTTTCCTAAGGGGACCCTTGAAGACAGTACAAAGTGAAAAAAGTTGTTAAAAATAACAAAAACATAAAAAAAGTTAAAATCACCCCGTGTTGCCCAATTAAAGAGAAAACAATTAAATAAAAAAATACACATAATCAGTATAGCTACGTTCAAATGTCCAGTCTATCAAAATATGAAGGAAATTAATCCAATCAGTAAACGGCATAATGAAAAAAATCAAAACTCCAGAATTATGTTTTTTGGCTGCCACAACATTGCAATAAAATGCAATGAGGTGATCAATACATCGTATCTACCCCAAAATGGTATCAATAACAATGTCAGCTAGGCCCCCGCCCAGCCCCTGATCGCAAAAAATGAAAACAGTGCGGGTCTTGGAAAATAGCGACAAAAGCAAAAACTTTTTTTCATATAAATTTTGAAAAAAGTTCACCACTAAAATAAAAAATAAACTATACATTTATGGTAGAAGCGTACTCATGCTGACCTGGGGAATCATATTGCCTGGTTTGTTTTACCTTATAATGAATATGGTAAATAAAAAACCCAAAACAATCGTGGAATTGCACTTTTTTTCTGTTTTCCAATACTTTATATGCTAAATTCAGTGGTGTCATTCAAAAGTACAACTCGTCCTGCAAAAATCAAGCCCTCATACGGCCATATTAATGGAAAAATAGAAAAGTTATGGCTCTGGGAAGATGAAAACAAAAACTGAAAGTATTGCAAAATCAGAAGTGGAACCATCAAAAATAGAAAAAAATATAATAGAAACACGTCACCACTTCTGCATTTTTTTTACCCACTCCTAATTTTGGCTTACAAACACTGATGTAAAATACTGAACGTGTGCACGTGGCCTACAGATTAGACAGACAGACAAGATAGATTGATAGATAGATAGATAGATAGATAGATAGATAGATAGATAGATAGATACAGTGGGTATGGAAAGTGTTCAGACCCCTTTAAAGTTTTCACTCTTTGTTTCAATGCAGCCATTTGGTAAATTTAAAAAAAAGTGTCTTTTCACATTAATGTAAACTCTGCACCCCGTCCTGAATGAAAAAAACAGAAATGTAGAAATTTTTGCAATTTTATTTAAAAAAAAACCTGAAATATCACATGGTCATAAGTATTCAGACCCTTTGCTCAGTATTGAGTAGAAGCACCCTTTTGAGCTAGTACAGCCATGAGTCTTTTCACATCTGGAACTGGGGAGCCTCTGCCATGCTTCCTTGCAGAACCTCACCAGTTCCGTCAGGTTGGATGGTGAACATTGGTAGACAGGCATTTTCAGGTCTCTCCAGAGATGCTCAATTGGGTTTAGGTCAGGGCTCTGGCTGGGCCAGTCAAGAATGGTCACAGAGTTGTTCTGAAGCCACTCCTTTGTTATTTTAGCTGTGTGCTTAGGGTCATTGTCTTGTTGGAAGGTGAACCTTCAGCCAAGTCTAAGGTCCAGAACACTCTGGAAGAGGTTTTCATCCAGGATATCTCTGTACTTGGCCGCATTCATATTTCTGTCATGATCCATTTTTGGATCTGTGTCAGAGTCCGGACTCTCTTATATAAACCCTTTTCCTTTCTGGCCCTCGGGGGTTAATATGGGTTTTTGCCCCCGGTGGCCGCTGGTGTTACTACATGTTTAGTTAGTCAGCAGGTGGTGAGTACTCCCACTTCCCTTTTTAAGCCCACCTGGTGCTGCAGATCACTGTTGGTAATAATGTCACGGGGCAGTAGTGGGAAAACAGGGGACGAGGAACCTGGGCCCTCTGAACTGCCCCTCAGGCTAAGGAGATGCCCTGACTTTCCTTAACTTGGGGGTACAGTTGATGGTAGTGAGGCCCAATTCCCCGACCTGTCCCTATCTCTTGTTAAGCCCTGAGCTAAACTCCCAACCCCATCCCTAGGAGGTGAGACAGGGAATAAAGTGAACTGCACCGCAAGCCAAAGGAAAGCTAAAACAGACACTAAGGGGTTAACGCAACCAAAAACCAAAACTTAGCTTTATCTGCTGCCAATGCTCCAAGCAGCAGAGTAAGGCACCCGATCAGCATCCAACAGGAACACCACTGCTCCAGATAAGCTGAACCCCCTCTGAACCAGGTAGATCCAGTCTTCACCAAGGTTGGTTAGCAAATGACCAGTATTACCAACAGTGATCTGCAGCACCAGGTGGGCTTATAAAGGGAAGTGGAAGTAGTCACCACCTGCTGACTAACTAAACATGTAGTAACACCAGCGGCCACCGAGGGCAAAAACACATATTAACCACCGAGGGCCAGAAAGGAAAAAGGATTATATAACAGAGTCCAGACTCTGACACAGATCCAAAAATGGATCGCGACAGTTTCCTTCAATTGCAACAAGTCATCCTTTCCCTGCAGCTGAAAAACACCCCCATAGCATGATGCTGCCACCACCATGTTTGACTGTTGGGATTGTATTGGGCAGGTGATGAGCAGTGCCTGGTTTTCTCCACACATACCGCTTAGCATTATCACCAAAAAGTTCTATCTTCGTCTCATCAGACGAGAGAATCTTATTTCTCATAGTCTGGGAGTCCTTTATGTGTTTTTTAGCAAACTCTATGCGGGCTTTCATATGTCTGGCACTGAGGAGAGGCTTCCGTCGGGCCACTCTGCCATAAAGGCCTGACTGGTGGAGGGCTGCAGTGATACTTGACTTTGTGGAACTTTCTCCCATCTCCCTACTGCATCTGTGGAGCTCAGCCACAGTGATCTTGGGGTTCTTCTTTATCTCTCTCACCAAGGCTCTTCTCCCACGATTGCTCAGTTTGGCTGGACGGCCAGGTTTAGGAAGTCTTCTGGTGGTCCCAAACTTCTTCCATTTAAGGATTATGGAAGCCACTGTGCTCTTAGGAACCTTGAGTACTGCAGAAATTATTTTGTAGCTTTGGCCAGATCTGTGCCTTGTCACAATTCTGTCTCTGAGCTCCTTGGTCAGTCCCTTTGACCTCATGATTCTCATTTGGTCTGACATGCACTGTGAGCTGTGTTGTCTTATCTAGACAGGTGTTCGCCTTTACAAATCAAGTCCTATCAGTTTAATTAAACACAGCTGGACTCCAATGAAGGAGTAGAACCATCTCAAGGAGGATCACAAGGAAATGGACAGCATGTGACTTAACCATGAGTGTCTGAGCAAAAGGTCTGAATTCTTATGACCATGTGATATTTCAATTTTTCTTTTTTAATAAATTTGCAAAAATTTCTACATTTCTTTTTTTACAGTAAAGATGAGGTGCAGAGTGTACATTAATGAGAAAAAATGAACTTTTTTGAATTTACTAAATGGCTGCAATGAAACAAAGAGTGAAAAATTTAAAGGGGTCTGAATACTTTCTGTACCCACTGTAGATAGGTAGATAATAGATAGATGATAGATAATAGATAGATAATATAAATAGATGATAGATAGATAGATAAGATAGATAGATAATAGATAGATAGACAATAGATAGATACATACATAATAATAGATAGAAAACAGATAGATAGATAATAGATAATAGATGAATCAGATGATAGAATAGATAGATAGATAGATAGATAGATAGATAGATAGATAATTTAAATAAATGATAGATAGATAGATAATAGATAGATAGACAATAGATAGAAAACAGATAGATAGATAATAGATGAAACATGATAGAATAGATAGATAGATAATAGATAGATAGATAGATAGATAGATAGATAGATAGATAGATAGATAGATAGATAGATAGATAGATTTTGTGGTTGTCCACATAAGGAAAAGCGATCGGACTGTATAAAATATAGTTTCTGAATTTTGGCTAGAACATACAAACCCTTTTAACGCTATCCCCGAATTTTGTATAATAAATAAATAACACAAACTTGGGCCGAAGCAGCACATAGACTCTCATTTACCAGGCAGACTTGAACCTTGGAGCTTGCGGGCATATTGGGAATCACAAGCTTGGTTAGAAAAAAAAAAAGAGAATTTCCTGCACTCAGTGGGTGGGTTGTCACACTGTTATATAGTTGCCCCCAAGGGACGATGGCAGAGCAAAATAGCAGAAGGATGGAATTAGAGTGGCTTTAGCACAGATGAGCAGGTTTCTGTCGCTGGATCAGTGGAGATCACTGGCAGGGCCCCACTCCAGGGAAGCTTGCAGCTATATGACACATTCCCACTCAGTGTTTTAGCCACTAGTGCATGGGGGTGGGGGAGCAGGAGCGGAGATGATCAAGATCTATAATGTAAGAAGCCAATATGTGGCCTGTAATGTACATCATCCAGTGAGTGTCGCCCGCTCGCCTATCATTCTACCCCCACAGCTAATTACTCTGGAGGAACTTGTGTAATCTAAGTGCTCGCTGAGCTTTGTCTCCTGTCTCCCAATATAACCTTTACCATTTTTCAAGGTTCTGTAGGTGTAAAACGACTTATAATAATGATCTGACTAATATGATTTTTGATGTGTAACTTTAATGCCTAACCTTATCACAACTGCAGGGCATTTCATGAGTGCTCAGCTGTAAAGAGCCATGATTTATAGGGATAACAGGAGAAAAAAAGACGGAATTCTGGAAGGAACCTTAGACAAATGGCATCAGAGGAGCTTTTTATTTTTCCTTTTGACTAGTAAGGGATGTTCAGTTGTTTTATGAGCGCCATCCTGCTCAGACCTCACCTCCAACTTATTGTGACATGATTATGTGTAGATGCAAGAGCCATTAAAGTAGATTACATCAGGACACCGGCATTGTGGAAATATGACACGGCTCATTCTTCTTCTCTTCTGTTTTGGGTGAAGAATTCGATCCAACAAGAAGATGTTATTATTAGTGGGAGGACTACCTCCGGGACCGGACCGACTGCCCAGCAACCTGGTCCAATACTATGACGATGAGAAGAAGACATGGAAGATACTTACAAGTAAGTTGTTTGGGGTCTGGTTCATATATATACTTTATATTGAAGAACTGAATTTGATATACATTGTTACTGCATTATAATAATCGACTTAAAGGGGTTAAGCTTTATGTGACTGCACACTTGTGCATCCTCACATGGCGGCCGGTCATGTACACGTCCATTGAGCGAGGCCGCCCCCATCTAGTCGGAATGTGACATTTTTATACATATCGCGTACTTGCAGTCACATGACCGCTCGCTGCCGGCACCAGAGAATTCTAACAGCGAGTAATGTGAGCGATATGAGGATTCACAAGTCCGCAGTCACATAGAGTGGCTTCAGACTTGTAGCCAAAGACCAAACAACCCCTTTAAGATAATGCTTTACCTGCCATGGTATACAAAACCTTACAGATATATTCATATCATCATACTGGACCAAAGTGAAATACCGCTCTTTAAAAATTCTGTGCATCTATATAGTCAAAGTAGATCTGTCACTGGTTTTTAAAATAGCAAATATTAATAAATTGATCTCCTAGGCCTGAGGAGGCTGATTAACTTACTTTCAAAGTCTATGTCTGATTAGACAAATAAAGGTTTTTGAAACATTTCTCTCTTGATGCTAAATGACCATATTATTGTAAGCAATTTTTGTATTGTGAATTCTCGCAATATATCAACGACGAAGAGGTTTTCCTCTGCTAGAATACTGATCACCTATCCTAAGGATACATGATTATATGGTAAACTGTCTGTTACCAAGTACATGGTAATCTGACAATTTGAATAGCCCCTACATATTTTGTGACACCATAGAAGACGTGTGATCACCTGCTATTTCCACTAATTGCCTCTACTTCCACCAAACAGATTCTAGAGATCAACTGTTCACTTGGTTGTTGTGATTTAAAGGGGTTTTCCCATCAGCAAAGTATATTTTAATCCACAGATTTTGGGATACAAATACATTTCACAACTGGATGTGTTAAAAAAAATGTTCCTGTGCTGAGAAAATCTGATCTGATCACACCACATCTCCTGGGAAGGGGAGGACGCAAAAGAGAGGATACAGACAGGCAGCACGGGATCACAGATGATTCTTTCTGTGAAGTAAAACATTTACATATAGTTTTTAAATATGTTTTATTTACCTCAGAGAAAGAATGATCTGTGATCCCATGCTGTCCTGTCTGTATCCTCTCTTTTGTTTCCTCCCCTGCCCATAAGCTGTGGTATGATCACACCATGTTCTGTACGGTCAGACACAGCCATTACACAGCACACAGCAGGGACACAGTCATAAGATTATCTCAGCACAGGAACATTTTTTTAAGACAAATACTGTTTATACTTGAGTATAAACTGACCCGAGTACAAGCCGAGGCACCTAATTTTGCCACGGAAAACTGGGTAAGCTTATTGACTCGAGTATAAGCCAGGTATGCATTATCCCCACATCTCTGTCCTGGTATGTGGCTCTCCCCGTCCTGTCCTGTTATGTGTGGCTCCTCCTATTGTATGCATGGCTCCCCCGTCCTCCCCCTTGTATACATGGCTCGGTGTCCTCCCCCTTGTTGTATACATGGCTCGGCGTCCTCCTCATCCTCCCCCTTGTATACATAGCTAGGCGTCCTCCCAGTTGTATACATGGCTCGGCGTCCTCCCTGTCCTCCCCCCGTCCTCCCCCTTGTATTCATGGCTTGGTGTCCTCCCCCTTGTATACATGGCTCGGCACAGCTCGGCTCCCCCTGACCTCCCCGTCATACTCACCCCCTACTGGCGCGGTCTTGACACTTCCCTGCTTCTCTGTTGTCCCGGTGAGGTAGCTTCTTCCTGTGTTCAGCGGTAGTGTTGAGCATTCCGATACTGCAAATATCGGGTATTGGCCGATATTCGCGGTATCGGAGTTCCGATACTGAGTTCCGATATTTTTACAATATCGAATACCGGAATCGGAAGTTCCCATAATGCAATGAGCCAGTTGAGGATCCTAAGAAGTGTGGGCACATCCTGTAGGCATGCTGAAATGATGTCATCATGATGCGTTATAATGGAGTGTGGGCGGTGCATGGGCGGAGACTGCGTGTCTGTGTGTGCGGGCGGGGTCTGTGCGTGACCATGGGGGGTCTGTGCGGGCCTGCCGGGGGTCTGTATGGGCCTCCCGGGGGTCTGTGCGGGCCTGCCGGGGGTCTGTGCGGGCCTGCCGGGGGTCTGTGCGGGCCTCTCGGGGGTCTGTGCGGGCCTCTCGGGGGTCTTTGTGTCTGTGTGCAGGCATCTTCCGATGGGATTACAAGTCCCATCGGGCTATGCCTGCTACAATGACAGTGATTGACACATTAGCCAATGATGGGACAGTAGTAGTCCCATTATCCGGCTAATGTGTTTAATGTAAAAAAAACACAAACAAACATGCATACTACATACATACATATATACTACATACAACATACATACTACATACAACATACTACTACATACATACATACTACATACATACATACATACTACATACAATACTTTCATACAATACATACATATAGACATACAGTACATATAACATAGAGTACATACTCACCATCACTTGTCACTTTGATCCCCGAAGCCAGTGTCATCTGTAAAAAATATTAAAATAACAAACAACCAATATACTCCCTGATCCGCAGAAATCCACGAGTGTCCCACAACGATCTCCCCTATAGAACAGTGACATCTATAGGACCTTCAGTGACACACTGACAGGAGACAATGGCTCCTGCAGTGCATCACTGAGAGGTTACTATAGTTCACTGGTCTCACTTTATGGCAAAAGCTGCGTGGGAACTTTCTCACACAGCAATGCCAAAAGTGAGACTAGGGACTATTTTTTTACAGTGGCGGAGGAATACAGTGCGGAAGAATACCTTTCTCCCGTCATTGTATTCCTGGAGCCCCTAGAGAGCGGTCGCGTCAGCTGATGCTGCTGTTCTCCACGGGAGATCGTCGTGGGACACTCGTGGATTTCTGCGGATCAGGGAGTATTGTTTGTTTGTTTGTTATTTTAATATTTTTTACAGATGACACTGGCTTTGGGGATCAAAGTGACAAGTGATGGTGAGTATGTACTCTATGTTATATGTACTGTATGTCTATATGTATGTATTGTATTCATGTATTGTATGTAGTATGTATGTAGTATGTACAGTGGGGCAAAAAAGTATTTAGTCAGCAATAGTGCAAGTTCCACCACTTAAAAAGATGAGAGGCGTCTGTAATTTACATCATAGGTAGACCTCAACTATGGGAGACAAACTGAGAAAAAAAAATCCAGAAAATCACATTGTCTGTTTTTTTTTCATTTGATTTGCATATTATGGTGGAAAATAAGTATTTGGTCAGAAACAAGCAAACAAGATTTCTGGCTCTCACAGACCTGTAACTTCTTTTTAAGAGTCTCCTCTTTCCTCCACTCATTACCTGTAGTAATGGCACCTGTTTAAACTTGTTATCAGTATAAAAAGACACCTGTGCACACCCTCAAACAGTCTGACTCCAAACTCCACTATGGTGAAGACCAAAGAGCTGTCAAAGGACACCAGAAACAAAATTGTAGCCCTGCACCAGGCTGGGAAGACTGAATCTGCAATAGCCAACCAGCTTGGAGTGAAGAAATCAACTGTGGGAGCAATAATTAGAAAATGGAAGACATACAAGACCACTGATAATCTCCCTCGATCTGGTGCTCCACGCAAAATCCCACCCCGTGGGGTCAGAATGATCACAAGAACGGTGAGCAAAAATCCCAGAACCACACGGGGGGACCTAGTGAATGAACTGCAGAGAGCTGGGACCAATGTAACAAGGCCTACCATAAGTAACACACTACGCCACCATGGACTCAGATCCTGCAGTGCCAGACGTGTCCCACTGCTTAAGCCTGTACATGTCCGGGCCCATCTGAAGTTTGCTAGAGAGCATTTGGATGATCCAAAGGAGTTTTGGGAGAATGTCCTATGGTCTGATGAAACCAAACTGGAACTATTTGGTAGAAACACAACTTGTCGTGTTTGGAGGAAAAAGAATACTGAGTTGCATCCATCAAACACCATACCTACTGTAAAGCATGGTGGTGGAAACATCATGCTTTGGGGCTGTTTCTCTGCAAAGGGGCCAGGACGACTGATCCGGGTACATGAAAGAATGAATGGGGCCATGTATCGTGAGATTTTGAGTGCAAACCTCCTTCCATCACCAAGGGCATTGCAGATGAAACGTGGCTGGGTCTTTCAACATGACAATGATCCAAAGCACACCGCCAGGGCAACGAAGGAGTGGCTTCGTAAGAAGCATTTCAAGGTCCTGGAGTGGCCTAGCCAGTCTCCAGATCTCAACCCTATAGAAAACCTTTGGAGGGAGTTGAAAGTCCGTGTTGCCAAGCGAAAAGCCAAAAACATCACTGCTCTAGAGGAGATCTGCATGGAGGAATGGGCCAACATACCAACAGCAGTGTGTGGCAACCTTGTGAAGACTTACAGAAAACGTTTGACCTCTGTCATTGCCAACAAAGGATATATCACAAAGTATTGAGATGAAATTTTGTTTCTGACCAAATACTTATTTTCCACCATAAAATGCAAATCAAATGAAAAAAAAACAGACAATGTGATTTTCTGGAATTTTTTTTCTCAGCTTGTCTCCCATAGTTGAGGTCTACCTATGATGTAAATTACAGACGCCTCTCATCTTTTTAAGTGGTGGAACTTGCACTATTGCTGACTGACTAAATACTTTTTTGCCCCACTGTATGTATGTATGTAGTATGTATGTATGTAGTATGTATGTAGTATGTATGTATGTAGTATGCATGTAGTATGTTGTATGTAGTATGTATGTTGTATGCAGTATGTATGTATGTATGTAGTATGTATGTTTATTTGTGGGTCTTTTTTTTACATTAAACACATTAGCCGGATGATGGGACTACTACTGTCCCATCATTGGCTAATGTGTCAATCACTGTCATTGTAGCAGGCATAGCCCGATGGGACTTGTAGTCCCATCGGAAGATGCCCGCACACAGACACAAAGACCCCCCGAGAGGCCCGCACAGACCCCCGGCAGCCCGCACAAACCCCCGGCGGGCCCGCACAGACCCCCGGCAGGCCCGCACAGACCCCCGGCAGGCCCGCACAGACCCCCGGCAGCCTGCACAGACCCCCGGCAGGCCCGTACAGACCCCCGGCAGGCACGCACAGACCCCCGAGAGGCCCGTACAGACCCCGCCCGCACACACAGACGCGCACAGTCTCCGCCCACGCACCGCCCTCACTCTTCCCCCCTCCCGAACTGGATGTACAAGGAAAGAAAGGGTTTATTTTCATTCCGATATTTGTGTCCCATTGACTTGCATTGGTTTCCGGTATCGGAATCGGCGATACCCGATATTTTGGGGGTATCAGTCCGATCCAATCCGATATCGGAAGGTATCGCTCAACACTATTCAGCGGTCATGTGGCACCGCTCATTAAAGTAATGAATTTGTGCTCCACGCCTATGGGAGTGGAGACGCGTGCATATTCATTACATTAACGAGTGGTACCATCTGACCGCTGAATACGGAAAGAAGCTGCCTAACCGGGACAACAGAGATGGAGGGAGGATGTGCAGCGACCGCGCCAAGAGGGGGTGAGTATGATTTGACAGCGGCTGGTTCCTGCCACTCCTTCACCCCCTCCCCCGCTGGCTTTCTGGGACAATGACTCATGTATAAGCCAAAGGGGGCGTTTTCAGCACAAACAAATGTGCTGAAAATCTTGGCTTATACACGAGTATATACGGTAATTGTAAAATGTATTATTATTCCAAGATCTATTGATTAAAATGTACTTTGTTCATGAGAAAACCGTTTTACAGAGGTTTTGTCCAGGTGGCACAACCCCATAATCAGATCTCTTCTGCTTGCATTAAATGCCATTGTTTGTACCTTAGGCCTTATTCAGACATCTGTGATTTTTCTCGTAAAAAAAAGTTAATCACACATAGCACACGGACTGCACACTGATGCCATCCATGATTTATTTTGTTAGTTTTGCATCGGTGGTGCTGATAAAAATGGATATGACTCAGTGATTTTTGCTCTGACACATGGTCCTTATAAAAATATGAATATGTGAACAGCACCGTAATTGGCTATAATAGGTACGTGTTCTATGGGAGAATATCACAGAACGTGAAACATGGACGTCTGAATGAGGCCTTAAGCAGATTTTGGCTCATTTCCACTTTAGATAACATTATGTACATTGTTCTAGTCTGAGTACAGGTATTTGTAATAGATTCCATTCTGGATCACTATACACGTTCTTCAGAAAATTTGAGATAATATTTCATATGATAAGGAATGTTTGACTTCGTGTAGTCATTATAGTAGCAAATATTTATTAGAATAATTGTGTCAATTAAGAAAACGGAAGCAAGGGTAGTATATAGTATACAAGGAATGGCCTGCAGCAATCAATTAGATTGTAACTTTTTATTGTGTCGTTTAAAAATTAGCAATAAGCATGAGAGTGATTACTATAATTAGTTTTGCTCTCTGTTACAAGTTTCATGTGTGTTCCTAAATGTGCTTTACTCAGTTTAATCTGTGCAGAAATTTTGCATGTATCATAACACTTCATCTTCCAAAATTTTGCAATAGGTTAGGGTAAATAAAAAGTTGGATAATTAGATATGACGTGTTGCATCCAGTTGGTATGTGTTTTCCTATCATTTTCTTACAGCAGGCCTAATTAGCCAGTACAGAGTATGGCTGCCTTAGAAAGAAATATGGAGGGTGCTTTATGGTTTTTAGGATTTTCCCACAACAGATTCATGCCCTTAGGTTCACCTGTAAGGGCACAATCAGATGGCCTTATCAAGCAGACCGAGATCAGAATGCAATGCTCGGACTGGCTGTTGGCTCCCCTGGTGTGACCGCACCATTGAAATATATGAAGATGTCATGTTTGGGCCGGGAGAGCCGCCAGCCAGTCCGAGCATTGTATTCTGATCTTGGTCCGTCTGACTAATGGAGTGAAACCTCCACCAGGGGGAGCTTGTGAATGAAGAGAGGTTACACACTAAGCGTAGCAACACTGAGCAACCGCACAGGTGTCACAGGTAATGAGAGAGTGGTCAGACGAATCGAGTCAGAAACTATCAGGAGCAGATGTACCAGAAGTAGCAGCAATACACGTAGTCAAAATACCAAGCCGTGGGTCAAAAAGCCAGACATGAGCGCGGGGTCCAAAAATGTGAGACGGAAGACATGGTCGGGATACAAGCCGGGGTATCAAAAGCCAGACAGAGAACGTAGCAGCAGAGACAAATACCAAGAGACAGGGTCAGAGATCAGTCCGGGTCATACACTTGGATACAAGTCAAAGGCAGGAGGAGCACCAAGGTACAAGTGTCAGAGGCTCTGAACTGGAAGCTAGAGCTATCACTAATACTGGTCAGCAGGCTGTGACGGACTGAAATAGCCCAGCTAGCTCCAGAACGAGGCCGAGGAGATTAACCCCCGCATGACCAGTCCAGAGAGAGAACAGCAGAAAATAAACTCTGGACTGGACCATGACAACTGTGTCCTAAGGGTATCTCGAACGATCAGCCTTCGAGAACAGTATGGTTTAAAAGCAAATTATCAGATCAGATGCACAGAAGTATTCATCTGACGGTGCTGATCAACTTCCTTTTGTTACTGATTCTTCAATAAAATTATATAAAAACAGTTGTAAAAGTAATTAAAGAAATGTAAAAATTCATAAATTAATGACGGATCTCTTGGAGTATTGTTCATATGGGCTCTCCAATGCTCTGGAACACAAAGCCATAGGCACACTATATGAAGCTTTATCGTGCTACCATTCAGCACCATATTATGCACATATTCTCTCCTAGAACCAATGCTTTAATGGAAAATATTGGCATACAGTGACATCGAAGAAGCATACAGGCATTTTTTCACAAGAAAAAAAGCCTTCTCCGCAAGATAAATAGACATGCTGCGGTCTATAAAGACGTGCCGCATGTCCAGTTACGCAGGGCCACCGGGTGTGGCTGTGCACGCATAATGGAGACAGGATTTCATAAAATCCCCTCCACTTTGCTGTAACATCTGGACTCTGCGGATTGCACACTGCGGCTGTATGCGGCGTCCAATCCACAGCAAATCCTGAAGGAATTCTGACCGTGGAAACATACCCTTACAGTACGGAGTTATAGTACGTGTATGAGCCTCTGAAGGGTATTTGGGTTTTGGTGTGCCCTTTTAAATATAAGATTCGACAGCCCCTGGTTTAAGAATGTTTTCTGCTGTCGCCACCTACTGATGGTGGAAGGAATGCAGATATATATAGAAAACAGTTGTGGCATATGTGTGCGCTGCAGCAAATTACCCACGTATTTCTCTCTACTGTATCAGTTCCTCTAACACCAGACAACAGACATCTCTGGAGTGGCAATCCATTTCACAGTCACATATCTGCACTCAGACTCCTCTGGGGTGGCAACCATCATAGTCAGGAATAAGCCTATTTGCTCTCCTCTGCTGTGGCTGATCTGGTGGCTGAGATATTTTACCCTTATGGCAAGGCAGATGCACTCTTTGCTCACAGGAATAAGGCTCTCTGTTCTTCTCTGAGGTGGAACATCATTTTTGTAAGAGGGTGATGAACTTATTTTTGTCCCTCTTACAACCTGGAAAACTACAGTTTTATTATTCATGGAAGAAAAAAGACACTGGGGACACAGTCACTTACAGAGATATCTCATCACTGCAATGTGAACATAGAGTACAGACAAGTACCATAGACCGAAACATTCAAAAGTTTATTTTGCAATGTGTACAGTGGCTTGCAAAAGTATTCACCTCTTGACATTGTCCATGTTTTGCTTCCTCATAACCTGGAATTTCACTGTTTTCTTTGGAGGGTTTGCATCTGTTCATGTAAAGAACATGCCTACAAATGTGAACTTTGGTTTTCTTTTTATTGTGAAGAAAACAACAAATAGGACACAATAACTTAAAACTTCAGTGTGCATAACTGTTCACCCCCTATAGTCAGTACTTGTAGCGCTTCCTTTTGCATCAATTACAGCTGCAATTCACTTTAGATAAGTCTCTATGAGCTTTCCACATCTGGCCACTGGGAATTTTGCCCATTCCTCAAGGCAAAACTGCTCCAACTCCTTCAAGTTAGATCGGTTCCTCTGGTGAACAGCAATCTTCAAGCCTGACCATTGATTCTCAATTGGCTTAAGGTCTGCTGTGCTTTGCCTACGCGACGCCAAAACATTTACACGTTTCCCCTTAGACCACTCGAGTGTTGCTTAAGTAATATGCTTTGGGTCATTGTCTTGTTGGAAGGTGAACCTACGTCGTAGTCTCAAATCACTGACAGACTGAATCAGGTTTTGCTCAACAATATCCCTGTATTTCGCACCATCCATCTTCCCTTTGACTTGGACCAATTTCCTTGTCCTTACTTCCAAGAAATATCCCCAAAGCATGCTGCTGCCACCACTATGTTTGACGGTGGTGACGGTGTTCTTGGGGTAATGAGCTGCGTTGGTTTGGCACCAGACAAAGTGTTTACCTTGGTGGCCAGAAAGTTCAATTTTGGTCTCATCTGACCACAGCACCTTCTTCCATACGTTTGGGTAGTCTCCCACATATCATTTGCAAACTCCAAACAAACCTTACAATTTTTGTCTAAGTAAAGGCTTTTTTTGGCAGCTCTTCCATACAGACCACCTCTATGGAGTGTATGGCTTATTGTAGTCATATGGGCAGATACTCCAGTTTCTGCAGTTCCTTCAGGGTTACTTTTGGTCTCTGTGCTGCTGTAGAGGTGGGTGGGCCGAGCTGGGGGGTGGTCCCTCTTCTTACCGCACAGAGACAAAACAGAGACAAGATGGAGGCAAGTTCAGGGTGCAACAGGTCCAAGCTTTATTCTCTGGCCGTCCACTTGACAGCCTCCACAGTGTACCGCACTTCAAAGCAATACACTTTACTTTGCTTCCCTTGTCGGCCCTCCGTTTCCAGAGCCGCTTCTCACACCGTACTTTATACTAAGGACGTGTCTGCACACACCGTCCCCTCCTCACTCATCGATGCTCCTGACAGGTCCGTCACTGTGGCCGCCTTAGGCCCGTAAACCAACAGCGCTTCCTCTGATCAGTCATCGTGTCAAATACGGTGTCTCACACCCAGTGCCTCGTCCCTTCTGCGGTTCTTCCTGTCAGGACCACCCCCCTGACGTTCTCTCTCCTCAGTCCCCCTGGTTTAGATTCTCCTCACAGCGCACAGACTGTCGCAGTCCTCCTGTCACTGGAGCTCCCCCTGGGGACTGGAACCTTCTGGAACCCTCCCTCAGTATTTATAGCTCTCCCGGTCCCCTGTCACTGTAACCACGCCCCCCATGACCAACGGTTTCTAAAGCCCTAAGCTGTTGTCAAGTCCTTTGCTCACACTCCTCCCTGCCATCTAATGGTCAACCCAAGGTACTGCACGTCCACTACACTTTCCTAGCTGTTTCCCCACTGTAATAACTGACACCTACCTACACTGTGCAAACCTTTCCTTCTTCACTCTGACTAGTCCGTCCGTCCGTCAGGTCACCTTCCCTACACTCCCCCTTCCTTTGTCCATTGTCGTCCTCGACAATCGTCATCCCTGCCTTCGTCGTTCTGAAGCTACACCTACATTCTGTTGTCGGACCAGCTGTTGAGCCAAACCCACTATCTGCGGGGGCCGAACAATACTGGGAGCACTATGCTCTGAGCAGCCTACTGCTACTCACCAGCGCGCACGCCGCATGACAACGTCTTTCAAATTGGGCTAGGTACACCCATATTCTCTCTATGGCGTGTACCTTCCCCTACTCTCCCCTACTGTCACCTTCCACTATTCGGTACGCCATGATCGAGGTCTCTTACCTTCCAGATCATTACCAGCGCCCGCCTTCCTCCTTCAGGGGTGTCCGTGGTGTTGGGGACCTGACCTAGGACGGCTGTCTCTCTCACGTCTTCCAACTCATTTTCCTTTCTTTCAATTACATGTCATGGTCGGCGTCCCGGTCTCCCAGACCTCCTCAACTCTTAGATCCCTACCGGATCTCACACTTTCCTTTGGTCCCGCAGACCTTCCCTTACCCGGACCTGTTGCATTTTACTTTGGCACATTATACATTAAACAACTTTATAATAGCACAAGTACCCATTTTTATATTTTTTTTCATTTTCTTTTGCTTCTAAAACCAACATATAACAAAAAACATTGCATGTCTTCTTTCTCCCCCCTTCCTTGGACCTGAACACTCCTCCACTTCTCCGTATCCCCATTCTGTCAAGTTTCAAATCAGCAAATAACATCCTGTAAGAGGAACATACTAAAAACAAACTCAGCACATCAAACATTTTTTTTTTTAAACTAGAACTGTTCTCCAGAACCTGCACTACCTTGCACCGAACTCTCGACAGTCTACTTCACTACACAGTGGCTAGTAGTGAGGGACCCCACAGCTGTGGAGCCCCCGGGGATACTGAGGGTGTCCTTTCAAGTCCTCTTCTTTTCTATGCCGGCCTCTCCTTGAGTGTGGAGCAGGTTCCACACTTCCTGCTCCCGGGCCTTCTTCTTCCTGATCACCTCCGCTACCCACACGGAGGGAACAGCACGGGCCCTGGAGTCCGGTGGGCGGGACTCCGCTGAAAAAGACCGCAAGACAGAAACGGCCGAAGATTTCTGCTGCCCAGCAGCCGCTGTGGTCAGGTGGCAAATGGGGACAACTGGGTCCTCGGGGGCTGGAATCACAGGGCCCGCTAAGTCGGCCGCAGCCGACTCCAGCAGCGGCATAACCGCGGCCTCAGGACAGGCCGCATCCACTACTTCCAACGGAGCCGGAGTAACGGCCGATTTCAACGATGCAGCTGCTATTAGCAGGGGAAGCGCAGCAGCGTCTTCTTTGGGTGAGCTCTGCACTGGTGACTCCGGGCGGGGTAGTTCGGGGACATGAGCGGGGTCCTCGCTCAGCTCCGCATACACCACGGGGCCCGTGGTAACTAGGCCTTCCGGTGCGCAGGGGGCCGCGTGCTGCAGCAGAATGGTGGGGGCCGCTTGCGGAGGCACTGGTAGGGCCTCTCACCTTCCTCGGCGCTGCGGCCTCCGTCCCATCATCACGCGGTTTCCCCCGCAGCCTCCGTTCTTTGCTCCACTGTCCTGCGGGCCTTCCCTCCGTCCTCGGGGGCTCTGCTGAGAAGTCCTCTGCTGGTATTGGTGGCGGCCGTTCTCGCTGACTTCCCTCAGGCTCTGCTCCCCGGCTCAGCATCCCGCTGCCTGCCCGTGGTTCTGAAGATGACTTCTGGTGCAGCTCCATCTCTCGCCGCCATTGCCACTCTAGGCGGCCGATGCCCCGACACCCGCAGCATCTCATACCGTCCGTTGGGCAGCACTCGAATGGCGTCAGACAGCCGCAACCAAGTTTTTCTTCTGTGCCACTCCTCCTGCTGGGTGGGGCGTTGGCAGACCTTTCCACCCATCTGCCAGGGTCCAGTACATGGGAGCGTCGGCCTCCGGGCACATACTGCTGTCCACGGGGGTACGTTGGAGGGGGCCCCAGTCCATTCAACACGACTGCAAACACCCGGACCTCTCCCCTGCGTTGTAACAATGCCGCCATCTTGTGCAGAATCAGCTGCTGTCTTGGATCCTCTGCCGCAACGCAGATCCGCCACAGCGTCCCAATTTGTAATCCACAGGTCAGTAATTGGTAGTCCAAAGGTGTTTATAATCCAAAGTAGAGCAGCCCAAGTTTTTCTCAGTCCTTCAGACGTAGGCCTGCCGCAGAAGATAGCGTATTAGCAGCGGCGATCCTGCCGATTACGCCAAATGTAGAGGTGGGTGGGCCGAGCTGGGGGGTGGTCCCTCTTCTTACCGCACAGAGACAAAACAGAGACAAGATGGAGGCAAGTTCAGGGTGCAACAGGTCCAAGCTTTATTCTCTGGCCGTCCACTTGACAGCCTCCACAGTGTACCGCACTTCAAAGCAATACACTTTACTTCGCTTCCCTTGTCGGCCCTCCGTTTCCAGAGCCGCTTCTCACACCGTACTTTATACTAAGGACGTGTCTGCACACACCGTCCCCTTCTCACTCGTCGACGCTCCTGACAGGTCCGTCACTGTGGCCGCCTTAGGCCCGTAAACCAACAGCGCTTCCACTGATCAGTCGTCGTGTCAAATACGGTGTCTCACACCCAGTGCCTCGTCCCTTCTGCGGTTCTTCCTGTCAGGACCACCCCCCTGACGTTCTCTCTCCTCAGTCCCCCTGGTTTAGATTCTCCTCACAGCGCACAGACTGTCGCAGTCCTCCTGTCACTGGAGCTCCCCCTGGGGACTGGAACCTTCTGGAACCCTCCCTCAGTATTTATAGCTCTCCCGGTCCCCTGTCACTGTAACCACGCCCCCCATGACCAACGGTTTCTAAAGCCCTAAGCTGTTGTCAAGTCCTTTGCTCACACTCCTCCCTGCCATCTAATGGTCAACCCAAGGTACTGCACGTCCACTACACTTTCCTAGCTGTTTCCCCACTGTAATAACTGACACCTACCTACACTGTGCAAACCTTTCCTTCTTCACTCTGACTAGTCCGTCCGTCCGTCAGGTCACCTTCCCTACACTGCCTCTCTGATTAACCCCTTACTGTCTATGGACGTGCAGAGTCCGTCATGGCAGGAGATAACTTTCAGCACCATGACGGACTCTGCACGGACTCTGCATGTCCTGCCTTTGAACTGCTACTGTGTGTAAACACACAGTATCAGTTGAGTGCAGACAGCTGTCTATGACAGCTGAGAGGCACAGCAAGGGGGGCAGGGACCTAGTTAACCCCTTCAGTGAACACCATAAAAAAAAAAAACACAAAAAAGTAGCACATTTTACTTTTGCAAAGCGGTATCATCATACCGCTTGGAAAAAGTGCAATAACACGCGATCAAAAAGATGGATATAAATAAACATGGTACCGCTGAAAACGTCATCTTGTCCCTCAAAAAACGAGCCACCATACAGCATCATCAGACAAAAAATAAAAATGTTATAGCTCGCAGAATAAAGTGATGCAAAAATAATTATTTTTTTCTATAAATGTTTTTATTGTGTAAAAAACACCAAAACATAAAAAAAAGATATAAATGAGATATCGCTGTAATCGTAGTGACCCGAAGAATAAAGCTGCCTTACTAAGGCAAAGTGACTTGAAATGTGATGTGGTCCCTAAAAAAAATGGTTTTGTAAATTTTGTTGTAAAAATAAGAAATCGCTGGTCAAATTTTAACCCTTATAACGTCCTAACAAAAAAAAATTTTGGTTCCAAAATTGTGCTGATGTAAAGTAGACATGTGGGAAATGTTATTTATTAACTATTTTTTATGACATATCTCTCTGATTTAAGGGCATAAAAATTAAAAGTTTGAAAATTGCAAAATTTTAAAAATTTTCGCCATATTTCCGCTTTTTTCATAAATAAACGCAAGTCATATCCAAGAAATTTTACCATTAACATGAAGTACAATGTGTCACTAAAAAACATTGTCAGAATCAGCGGGATCCGTTGAAGCATTCCAGAGTTATAAGCACATAAAGTGACAGTGGTCCGATTTCAAAATTAAGGCCTGGTCTTTAACCTACAAAATGGCTTGGTCGTTAAGGGGTTAATGCCCTCCTTGCCCGGGCTGAGAGTTTTGGTGGCCAGCCCACTCTTGGCAGGTTTATTGTGGTACCATGTTCTTTCTATTTGATGATGCTGCTCTGGGCCATCATCAGAGATTTGGATTTTTTTCTTTTATAACCCAACCCTGACGTGTACTTCACATCAACTTTGTCCCTGACTTGTTTGGAGATCTCCTTGGTCTTCATGGTGTTTTTTGGTTAGTTGTGCCTTTTGCTTAATGGTGTTGCAGCCTCTGTGGCCTTTCAGAACAGGTGTGTATATATTGACCAACCATGTGACACTTAGATTGAACACAGGTGTGCTTCCTTTCACTAAGCATGTGACATATAAAGATAATTGCTTGCACCAAAAAACAGAGATTTTAGGGGCTTCATAACAAAAGTGGTGAATACATATGCACATGCCAACTTTTAGTTATTTGATCCTATAAATTAAAATTTTGCCTATATTTTTCTCCCTTCATTTCACCAACTTAGACTATTTAGTGTGTATGCATCTCCCACAAATCGGATTATAAAAATATTTAAACCATAAGTTGTAATGTAACAAAATTGGTAAAAAAAGAGTGAATAATTTCGCAAGCGATTGTAGGTGCTAAGGAGTGTAATGATATTATAGTAGTATATGCAATGATACACACGTGTAAAACCTAAACTAATATTCTAGACATATGAGACTATAACTGTGTTTTATTTCTAATCTGCATGGCTGTGCTTTTTAACCCCTTTCCTACAATGGACGTACTATTCCGTCCATGTGACCTGGGACCTAAGTCCCAAGGATGGAATAGTGCGATCAGCGGCGCCCACGTGGTGAGCGCCGCTGGTCGCGGCCGGGTGTCAGCTGATTATCACAGTTGACACCCGGCACAATGTGTCAGGGACTGTCACGGACCGCCGCCGACACGTTAACCCCTTGCACACCGCGATCAAACACGATCGCGTTGTACCGGGGGTTAAAGGGAAGCATCGACAGGGAGGGGGCTCCCTCCGTGCTTCACTGAGCCCCCCACAGCAGTGCAATGTGCAGTGCTGCTGCGGGGGTCTCTTTCCCTACAGGTCCCCGGATCCAAGATGGCGACGGGGACCTTCCGGGGCCAGTAGGGAGCTGACTTCCTCAGTGCCTGCAAAGCGCAGGCATGAGGAAGTCTGCGTCTATGCCTGTGTCAGATCAGCGATCTGTCACAGGACAGTGATGTCCCCCCTGGGACAACCTAATAAAGTTAAAAAAAAAGTGTAAAAATAATTTTAAAAAAATCACTAAATAACTTAAAAAATAAAAAAATTCCCTTATAAATTCATTTTTTAGAAATGAAGAAAACAAAACAATAAAAGTGCACATATTTCGTATCACCGCGTCCGTAACTACCTGCCCTGTAAAACTGTCCCATTAGTTAACCCCTTTAGCAAACCCCTTAAAAAATAAAAATAAAAAACGAAGCAAAAAATAATGATTTATTATCATACTGCCGAACAAAAAGTGCAACAACAAGCGATCAAAAAGACAGATATAAATAACATGGTACCACTGAAAACGTCATCTTGTCCCGCAAAAAACGAGCCGCCACACAGCATCATCAGCGAAAAAATAAAAAAGTTATAGATCGCAGAATAAAGCGATGCAAAAATAATAATTTTTTATATAAAATTGTTTTCATTGCATAAAAGCGCCAAAACATAAAAAAACGACATGAATGAGGTATCGCTGTAACCGTACTGACCTGAAGAATAAAACTGCTTTATCAATTTTACTGCACGCGGAACGGTGTAAACGCACCCCCCAAAAGAAATTCATGAAACGCTGGGTTTTGTTCATTCTGCGTCCCAAAAATCGGAATAAAAAGCGATCAAAAGATGTCACGTGCCCGAAAATGATACCAATAAAAACGTCAACTCGTCCCACAAAAAATAAGACCTCACATGACTCAGTGGGTCAAAATATGGAAAAATTATAGCTCTCAAAATGTGGTGATGCAAAAACTATTTTTACAATAAAAAGCGTCTTTTAGTGTGTGACAGCTGCCAAACATAAAAACCCGCCATAAATAGTAAATCAAACCCCCCGTTACCACCCCCTTAGTTAGGGAAAAATAATAAAATAAAAAAAATGTATTTATTTCCATTTTCCCATTAGGGTTAGGGCTAGGGCTAGGGTTAGTGCTGAGATTAGGGTTAGGGGTGTGTTGGGGTTAGGGTTGGAGTTAGAATTGGGGGGTTTCCACTGTTTGGGCACATCAGGTGCTCTCCAAATGCAACATGGCATCTGATCTCAATTCCAGCCAATTCTACGTTGAAAAAGTCAAATGGTGCTCCTTCCCTTCCAAGCTCTGCCATGCGCCCAAACAGTGTTTTACCCCCACATATGGGGTATCAGCCTACTCAGGACAAATTGCAAAACAACTTTTGGGGTCCAATTTCTCCTGTTGCCCTTAGGAAAATAAAAAATTGGGGGCAAAAATATCATTTTTGTGGAAAAAAATATGATTTTTTTTATTTTCACGCCCGGGCATTATAAACTTCTGTGAAGCCCTTGGAGGTTCAAAGTGCTCACCACACATCTAGATAAGTTCCTTAGGGGGTCTAGTTTCCAAAATGGTGTCATTTGTGGGGGGTTTCCACTGTTTAGGAACATCAGGGGCTCTCCAAAGACAACATGACACCCGCAGACAATTCCATCAAAGTCTGCATTCTAAAACGTCACTACTTCCTTTCCGAGCCCCGACGTGGGCCCATACAGTAGTTTTCTCCCACATATGAGGTATCAGCGTACTCAGAACAAATTGGACAACAACTTTTGGGGTTCAATTTCTCCTGGTACCCTTGGGAAAATAAAAAAATTGGGGACTAAATGATCATGTTTGTGGAAAAAATAAGATTTTTTTATTTTCACGCCCGGGCATTATAAACTTCTGTGAAGCACTGGGGGGGTTCAAAGTGCTCACCACACATCTAGATAAGTTCCTTGGGGGGGTCTAGTTTCCAAAATGGTGTCATTTATGGGGGGTTTCCGCTGTTTTGGTACATCAGGGGCTTTCGAAACGCGACATGGTGTCCGATCTCAATTCCAGCCAAAAACGTCAAATGGCGCTGCTTCCCTTCTGAGCTCTGCCATACGCCCAAGTAGTGGTTTACCCCCACATATGGGGTATCAGCGTACTCAGGACAATTTGCACAATAACTTTTAGGGTCCTGTTACCCTTGGAAAAATAAGAATTGAGGGTGAAAGGATCATTTTTGTGGAAAAAATATGATTTTTTAATTGTACGGCTGTACGTTATAAACTTTTGTGAAGCCCTTGGGGGTTCAAAGTTCTCACCACACATCTAGATAAGTTCCTTGGGGGGTCTAGTTTCCAAAATGGTATCATTTGTGGGGAGTTTTCACTGTTTTGGTACATCAGGGACTTTCCAAACGCGACATGGTGTCCGATCTCAATTCCAGCCAAAAACGTCAAATGGCGCTGCTTCCCTTCCGAGCTCTGCCATGCGCCCAAATAGTGGTTTACCCCCACATATGGGGTATCAGCGTACTCAGGATAAATTGCACAATAACTTTTAGGGTCCTGTTACCCATGGAAAAATAGAAATTGAGGGTGAAAAGATGATTTTTGTGGAAAAAATATGATTTTTTAATTGTATGGCTGTACGTTATAAACTTCTGTGAAGCCCTTGGGGGTTCAAAGATCTCACCACATATCTAGATAAGTTCCTTGGGGGGTCTAGTTTCCAAAATGGGGTCACTTGTGGGGGTTTCCACTGTTTAAGTACATCAGGGGCTCTCCAAACGTGACATGGCGTCCGATCTGAATTCCAGCCAATTTTGCACTGAAAAAGTCAAACGGCGCTCCTTCCCTTCTGAGCTCTGACATGCACCGAAACAGTGGTTCCCCCCCACATATCAGGTATCAGCGTACTCAGGACAAATTGCACAATAACTTTTGCAGTCCAATTTCTCCTCTTACCCTTGGTAAAATAAAAAAAATTGAACCTGAAGTATTTTTATTGTGAAAAAAAGTTAAATGTTCATTTTTTTTAAAATATTCAAAAAATTCCTGTGAAGCACCTGAAGGGTTAATAAACTTCTTGAATGTGTTTTTGAGCACCTTGAGGGGTGCAGTTTTTAGAATGGTATCACTTTTGGTGATTTTCTATCATATAGACCCCTCAAAGTGACTTCAAATGTGATGTGGTCCGTTAAAATAAAATGGTGTTGCAAAAATGAGAAATCGCTGGTCAACTTTTAACCCTTATAACTTCCTAACAAAAAAAAAATTTGGTTCCAAAATTGTGCTGATGTAAAGTAAATATGTGTGAAATGTTACTTATTAAGTTTTTTGTGTGCCGTATCTCTGTGATTTAAGAGCATAAAAATTCAAAGTTGGAAAATTGCGAACTTTTCAAAATTTTTGCCAAATCTCTGTTTTTTTCACAAATAAACACAAGTTATATGAATGAAATTTTACCACTAACATGAAGTACAATATGTCACGAGAAAACAATGTCAGCCAATGTCATTTCAGAGTTATTACCTCATAAAGGGACAGTGGTCGGAACTGTAAAAATTGGCTCGGGAGTTAACGTGCAAACCACCCTTGGTAGTGAAGGGGTTAAAAAAACGGACTTCCCCCATGCTACACTCAGTGGTATATGAAAACCAACGAATTAAGGTGACACTGAAATGAAAAATTTTACTGAGACTATAGGGACAGCTCTCACATTGACCACAATTTTCAAGGAGAATGTTCTATAACTTAGAGCACTGACCGCTCTTGTACTGCAGGGATGAAATCATCCTGCTTATGAGATGAGCAGAGCACAGTGTAACATATTAAGGCTCTTTTTCTCATAGGAAATAGAATAAATAATTGTAGCTCTCACTTTACATGATTACACAAAAAAAAATGTTGCCATTACATTTTTAGAAATAAGCATACAATGACTGAAGCAAATGCAATGATTCTACAAAATGTAGATACACAGGGTTCACCAGAGGAGATGGGCCACCTTTCATGTCTGCTCCATTGGTGCTATCACTGTGCACACAAGACACATTATCATTATGGTTCAATAGGTAATTTATGGATCATCCCATTAGAAATGGACTCTAGTGACCTCCAAATGCTGGTAGGATATTTGGCCATTTGGTCTGAGCCCACTGGGGGATCACATAGTACTTTGGTGGATTGATTCAACCCTACAGTACAATGCTTTTAGCAAACAGATGGGTTATAACAGACTATATCAGTTTATAACATGCATTTATAGTTACTGTATTTAAATGTGACAGTAAATGGTAGACTGCTTTGTAATGTGACATTTCAGTAGCACTTTTAACAGTTCAAGCATTCAGAAGATCCATGGGTATAATACTTCTATGACTGTGCATTGAGACTATATGGCTCCTTAGTACAGTATAATGTTGAGTAGACCTTTTTTGCTTCTGCCCAGGCTCCTTCAGGTGATGAATGTATGGAGATATTCCTACCTAAGTAATTAAAAACATATTGAGATACACCAGAGGTCCTATAGGAATCCTATTATGGCTCAATGTGTAATATGGCCATGTACAGGTGACATATTACACAACATTCAAATTGGAATATAAATTCCTCTTTGGTTTGTCACCTAAAGATTCTATCTGTTTTCAGGTTTTTTTTGCATCCTGAGAAACTGTCTTTTGATTCTAGTAACAATTCTTAAGATGCTGTGCTCCTGCCAGTCAATGTAATATAGAATATCAGATCTCTGCTCATAGGTTAAGGAATCCAGTGGGAGGTCTTATTAGTAAGACTTCATCAGACTCCTAAACCCAGAAAGAGTAGTAAATTAAATGAAAATTATGCTGAATTTTTTCCCCAAATTGTGTTTCAGTCTGCTCCGCTACTCCCACCCCAGATACAACTACATGTACAATCCAACTGGTGTCCATTCAAAATTGATGAAATTGATATATATCATTACATGGACAGCTGTCAGGATGGGATCACAAACATTTAAGACATCATACTCTTTTACATCTCTCATACCGCCTTCTTGATGTTTATCAGTGTTGTGTTGCAATGCAAGGTCCCCATTTTTGTCCATCATTGGTATCCTCTCTGCTCAAGAACATTACAGGTGTGTACTGGAAAACTTTTCATGAATCTCTTAAAACAACTTCAATGTAAAATTGAAAAATGCAATAATTCTAGCATTTCATATAGGAAATTCCCCTGCTTTCTATACTGAAAGCTTTTCAGGTCTCAGGGGGGGTTCATGTAATAGTCATGAGTGGTGTGATGAACTATCAGCAGGGCTTGTTATGGAGAACAGACGCTTGTTACCAACCTTGGAATATCCAGCTTTTCACTTATCTTAACAAAAACCCAAGGGAGAGAAAATATTCAGATTCGATTGTGAATTATTTTATTCATACAAAGATTCCTATCTCATTACTCAGAAAATAAGAATATATCTGATATCTATTTAATGGTAGTTTTTCCTGTCTGGTGGTCAGGAACTGGTTTTAGTCAGCTCTCTCAGTACACATGGTCCCAGTGGTGATGGATAGATGGCACAATTTTTGAAGAACATTACTAATCTGCAGATCTCTAGTAGTTCTCATCCACAGTGGTGCAAAGGGTCATCAAAAAATAACACCATGTACAAAAATGGAGGCACAAACATTATCAGGGTGTTGCTTGTCGACCTTGGTTGATATAGAGAAATAATTCCCTCTCAGTTCACAATCACATGTTGCCTTGCAGTTTCTGATTATCCCTTATGCATTCCTTAGGCTAGACCAGTTGGCAGATCATATGTTACGTCTACTGATGTCATTCTAACCACCACTCGTTTACAGATAGGTTAGTCTTGACTCTCATGTCTGAAGGTCTGGAGTCTTTACCGCTACACCACTCCATGGTAGAGATGAGGAATTTGTTCGGATTTTGTCCCCGAATCTGATTTTGACATATTCCTGCCATATTAGTACCCTATTCGTGCCGAATATATGTCTTATGATCGGTTCCGAACATATTCGATAATTTCTACTCCCATTGACTCTAATGACATTCAGTCGTGTTCGACGAATATTGCAAAAACAATATTCGATTCTGATCGTATTCGGAACCGAATCCGAACAAATTCGCTCATCTCTACACCCTGGTTCAACCCAACTGGTTTGCTATTGTAGGCTGGAAAACTTCAGCAGATCTGCCAAAGCTGTACTAAAACTGTGGCATAGCTAACTAGAATGGGAGAAAAATCCATCAACACACATGACTACCAAGGCATCTACGTGCCAAGCATTAGGGGCCTAATTCTACACAACAACTAACTGGAACTCTACAGCTGGAGACATACTGTACATATCCACAACAATGGTATGAAAAATATGCACTGGCGTAACAACCACCACCTACTCCCCAAGGACCTTAAAGCGATACACCTTTTAAAGTGCATAACACAAGAACATTTACTAACATGTCACCAATACTAATAAATAATTCCGACTTTCCTGCAACTTGGAGGGATTACTTGCCCACCGTCCCTCACTATTGATTCTATGCACTAAGACTTCCCTACATTTAGCAAACTCTTACAAACTACTTGCAAAAATTTGGAAGTAAAAATTCTATTCTAATCTCAATTAGAATTGGTGACCAGTTTAGAGAAGGGTCTGAATTTAAGGGGGTGGAGCAAATCGAGCCAATTCTCGCAGCAATATATGGTCATGTCGCCTCAGTTACATACTGTATTTATGTCTGTGCACAAAGGAGGAAGCAGCTCGGTCAAACAGTACCAGCGCTGATTTATCTAGTGAGGAAACAATAGAGATCAGCTGTAAAAAGAAATCAAGTCAGCCGTCCATATGTCTCACATGGTCAGTCAGTCGGGGATGTCAGATGGCACCTGAAGTCATATAGACAATTATCTAATGTCTGTGAATTATAAGTCACACATTCCTCCATGCAATATACCATTTGTAGAAGTCTGTATCTTCTCTCTCTTTGTGTGTATATATATATATATATATATATATATATTTACAGCATATACACACGTGGTCAAAATTCGGGGTACCCCTTGTTTAATGACAGAAAAACCCACAACAATGACAGAAATAACTTGAATTTGGCATAAGTAATAATAAGTCAAAAGTCTATGAAGATGAACAAATGAAAGTCGGACATTACTCTTCAACCATGCTTCCACAGAATTTTTAAAAAAATAAATATCATGAAATAGGCCTGGACAGAAATGATGGTACCCCTGAAAATAATGTAAAAAAAGGGACATGTTAAATCAAGGTGTGTCCACTAATTAGCATCATATGTGTCTACAATCTTGGAATCAGTGAGTCGGCCTGTATAGAGGGCTACAGATACTCACTGTGCTGTTTGGTGACATGGTGTGTATCACACTCAACATGGACCAGAGGAAGCAAAGGAAAGAGTTGTTTCAGGAGATTAGAAAGAAAATTATAGACAAACATGTTAAAGGTAAAAGTTATAAGACCATCTCTAAGCAGCTTGATGTTCCTGTAACCAAAGTTGCACATATTATTCAGAAATTTAAGCTCCATGGGACTGTAGTCAACCTTCCTGGATGTGGCCGCAGGAGGAAAATTGATGACAAATCAAAAAGACGGATAATTTGAATGGTAACAAAAGAGCCTAGAAAATCTTCTAAACAGATTAAAGGTGAACTTCAAGCTCAAGGAACATTAGTGTCAGATTGCACCATCCGTCGTTGTATGAGCCAAAGTGGACTTCATTGGAGACAACCAAGGAGGACACCATTGTTGAAAAAAAAAATCATAAAAAAGCCAGACTGGAATTTGCCAAACTACATGTTGACAAGACACAAAGCTTCTGGGAGAATGCCCTAAGGAGAGATAAGACAAAAATGGAACTTTTTGGCAAGGCACATCAGCTCTATGTTCTTAGACGGAAAAATGAAGCATATCAAGAAAAGAACACTATCCCTACTGTTAAACATGGAGGAGGCTCTGTTATGTTCTGAGGCTGCTTTGCGTCATCTGGCACAGGGTGTCTAGAATCTGTGCAGGGTGCAATGAAATATCAACACTATCCAGGGATTCTAGAGAGAAATGTGCTGCCTAGTGACAGAAAGCTTGATCTCAGTCGAGGGTCATGGGTCTTGCAACAGGATAAAACACACAGCTAAAAACACCCAAGAATGGCTAAAAGGAAAACATTGGACTATTCTGAAGTGGCCTTCTATGAGCCCTGACCTAAATCCTATTGAGCATCTTTAGAAAGAGCTGAAACATGCCATCTGGAAAAGGCAACCTTCAAACACAAGACAACTGGATCAGTTTGCTCCTGAGGAGTGGGCCAAAATACCTGTCGAGAGGTGCAGAAGTCTCATTGACAGTTACAGGAATCGTTTGATTGCAGTGATTGCCTCAAAAGTTTGTGCAACAAAATATTAAGTTAAGGGTACCATCATTTCTGTCCAGACCTATTTCATGAGTTTTACTTTTTAAAAAATTCTGTGGAAGCATGGTTGAAAAGCACCGTCTGACTTTCATTTGTTCATTTTCATAGATTTTTTATTTATTATTACTTTTGTCAGATTCAAGTTATTTCTGTGACCATTGTGGGTTTTTCTGTCATTAAACAAGGGGTACCAACAATTTTGACCACGTGTGTATATCAGTCTTCCTGATAACAATCTATTGTACACCATAGGTATATATATAATACTTTTGTGTAATTCCCCCAGTCACCTTATTGTTCATCATCCATGTTTTACACAATAATACATCAAGCATTACTAAAAGCATGGCTTGATGTTTCTATGGAAATAGCAAATTCATAAAAAAGTATACAGTATATTATACACTATTGTATATGAAACACATAATTATGGAAATTATTATCATTTTCAACAAAAGGAGCCGTAAGGCATTCCCCTCACTGCTATACTCCTCCCAGCAGGGTGACTACTGCTGGGTATAAAACTTTATGGGTTGGCTAGCTTTGCAAAGGATATCCCACCAGTTTGGTTTTTACACACCATTTACACTTAGCAGTTGTGATTCTAGGAGACATAAGAGCTAATTAAGCATTACAATATTATCATGGTGATATCCATTCGTTATTGTTTATATACAAATATATGTTCAGAATAATTTTTGTTACTACTGTTGCTTATACAGCATCAACATATTCTTCAGCACTGTACAGAAATTGTCACCAATTATATTAGTCCCATTTCCCTACTTTTTCCTATTGGGCTCTCAATCTCCATATTACAAGTCAGTTACCCTCTCCGTATACAGGCCCTCTCCAACTTACGTGCAACCACTAATTATGATAATCAGATGTTCTGAATAAAACCTAATAATCGCTTGTGACCTCTTGGGATTATGTCTGGTCCTCTTCTTTCCGCCATCTCGCACTCTATCTCCGACTTCTTCTCTATAGACCAGGACTCCCAGCGGTGTACAGGCTGAAGTTCACTGCCCATTTTAATTGTTTGTTGTCTTTGCAACCTTATGATGCACAGTGAGCTCCCGCCTGGACACGGGTGGAAGTCCTTGGCTATATTGAAAGAGGCCAGAGATGTGGTGTGCCTTACAACAGAAAGAAGAGGATCGGATGAAGAGCAGCATGGTGCTTGGATATGTGAGTATTGGTTAAAAGAAAAAACAATGAATTTCACTTCTCCAGCCGTCACACTGCTTGCTGTCCAGTCCCCTTCTTTCCACTGTCCTGTGCTGCGTCTTCAAAACTTCCAACCTATTCCAGGCCCCAGAGATCACTGCACATCATTAGGCTACAAAGCTGACGTAATGACCTTATGTCAGACAGTAACCAGTGAGTTCTAGACGTGGCTGGTTTATGGTCAAGAGGCTGGAGATGCGGCGCGCCAAAGGCACAAAGATGACAAGTTGTAAAGCAGGAGCCTGAGCGGTCAGGTATTAGTTTGTTTTCCTGACCCTGTTTCAACTTACATACATATTCAAGAATGCATCTAGTTCATAACCTGGGGACTCACTTAGGTGTCCTTCACATGTCCATATAAAACACGTACGTGAGAAACCGGCACCGGTGTTGTCCATTTTTCCCATCAGTGTGTCAGCAGTGTTTTTCCGGATGGATAAAGAATGAAAGATTTACAAAGCTTCTCCTATACTTTGTAATGTTATACAAAGGCAGCGCATGGATGAAACATGGATGCCATCTGTGAGCTGTACATGTTTTTCACGGCCCATAGGCCCATGCCACTGTGTGTTTTGCAAGGACACACAGTCCACGTAAAAACCTGGACATATGCATAGCAGCATAGGTTACAATAGGCACTTGGTGTATCAGTGAAGAAATGGATGCCACATGTACCGGAAACACGGTCGTGTAAAGGGGGCCTTAAACACACAGGTGATCTCCTGGATCAGATTTGAACCAATGATCCCAGTTTTCAAAGCAATAGTGCTAACCACTGTATGTATATAAAGAAGAAATGCCAAAGTCCAATAGTGAACCATAAAAATGCTAATGAGAGGTTAAAAATTTCAAAGTATACTGTATATTGCGGTGCTGTCGTTCCCATTTCTTCAGACATGCTAAGATAAGGTGCTAAGATCAGGCACCAATCTGCCACTTTCTTGACAATCACTAAACATAGCTGAAGTCTAGTAGGACAGATCTTTGAGACAGACAAAAATTCACAAAGATTTAAACAGTTTTAGAATCAGCACGAGAATATTTTCAGCAAGCAATAAAGATATAGTGTAGGGGGCAGTGAGTTTTGTGTTAAAACAAATACATCTTGCAACGAAAGTTTCCTAATATTACATCATTACGTGCAATGACAGCGGTTCCGTCCCTCTCAGCTGTGGCTGGCTGCACAAAATAACTAATCCACTACTGTGGGAGTTGTTCTAGATACAGAGTATCAGGGAAACAGATAATATTGTTCACAAAGCCAAGGGTGTGTAAAATACATTCCCTCCATTCCCTTTTTATTATCTTTGCTGGCAAAGAGATAGCATAGCAGATAGCATAATATTCTAGAATCTTAAGGATCACATACACAATAAAATCGTCTAACTCTAAACCCATTTATTTTTAAGGAATCGGCCAATTCTCTACTGTCAATGGGGCCACCCAACTTTACCCCAATAAAGGATGTGGAAAATTCTTTTATTTTCCTGTGATGTAATGTGCTGCTATAGGTGTCAGGTAAGGGATTACTTCCATCTCCCTCATCTCCCATTTGAAAACAGATGTTCCCTTGATCAAATTTATGGGAAAATCGAGTGAAATATATTTTGGCCAAGCAGCCTTAAACCAACAGCTTTATGGGTCCATGAAAAAATTTGCCCGACCACCACTGAAACCAGCTTGCTGGTGTTTTTTTATTAGACATTCATCTGGAAAAAAAATAGAAATAGGAAAATGCTGAATACATACTGTATATGAATACAGTTAAATGCAGTGGCTTAGTGGCCACAACGTCTCTGATTGAAGTGGTTCACTTTCTTCTTATTCCTTACCCAGCCCAGAGCATTATGATGACTTTTTCCATCCAAGACTGGTCTGTAGAATCTGCTGCACAAACATCTTTGGTTCCTCACTTTTTCGGAACCATCCCCAGGTTGTCCCCACCCCTTCACAAATGCAATATCTACAGTGCCTCAGACAGTAATAGTGCCCCCGTTGGTGCTCTGCCTGAAACAGTATTGGAGCCCCCTAAATAGTACTAGTTTTTCCTTCAGGCTCACGCACAAGTGTTCCTCCTAGAGCCTCAAATAATTATAATGTCCCCACATCGTAACAATGCTGGTTTTTGTTTCCACATAGAGTAACAATGTCCACAGTTATGTCCTGTCTGACAGTAACACCGCTGTCTCTATGCCGCAGTGACCACCTGTTATATTTACACACCCCTACGATGGTTCCTTATGCCCCATGTTCTGACCCATGTCTTTGTTGGGTCCCTGGCCCCTAAGGCAGTAAAGCTTTATATTACGTACTGCCCATTATTCCCTGCTGGCTGTTTTACATATTTCCTGACTTTCTGCTCATCATGTAGTGAGACCTGGCATCTTCTTATCATCCAACATCTTCTTATCATCAACATCCTGATGACTTCCAGCCACAGGCTGTTGTACAAGGTATCAGCTCATTGTAAAAGCCACTGTGCACACATCATAACACTGACCAGCATCAGGAGCTGGTGTTCCAGGCTCTAAGGGCCTAATGTGTCTGCGATTCCTATTGTTAAGTCACTGCTTTTAGAAGGAAAACTGAACATTTATTATCAGATCATATAGATACCAAGATTTGAAACACTTTTATTGTGCCTTATTGATCAAAATGTGTCAATATTCCCTAAAAAAAATCAGTCATAGTAACCAATCAGGGCTTAAGTTTCATTTCCTAAGCTGCTGTAGTAAAATTAAACCCGCACTTTGATTGGCTGGTATAGACAACAAGGCCTTATTTTCTGTTTCTGGAAAATAGCTGGTACCAGTCAAACCAGAAACCCATGGGTAGACAGCACTGTTTCAGGGGTTTTGCCCATAATCTGTCCCCTGAATACAATGCCTTAGATACAGCTTAGGGGTTACCGGCTCTCACCAAAGAGACACAACTAGGATAGAGACTTATTCTCAAGCCATTGCTCCATGGGAAACAAAAATAAGCAAAGATGCACATATCAGCGACAGGTAATGTAAATCAGACACTGGCTGTGTTATGTCAGCAGAGTGAATTCTGAAGTGCTGCAGTGTTTCAGAGGAACCATATTCTGAGAAATTGGCAGGGAACTAGGCATCTCAGATGACTAGTTCAATGTGGCTTCTCTCCACTCCCTGTGTGGCTATAGAGAGAAATCTGGGGAGCAGGATGGGGAGAAGTCGCCCGGGGACCCGCCTCTGACTAGTCATCCACATAGTCCGCGGAGAGTTTTTAAAAGTATACAAAAACACCGTGAGCACAACTATGGGGTGGTGCTAAGGTTAGGTTCCCAAACCATATGTAAATTAAGTATAAACCTAGCACTCAACTTAGATGCGTGAAAAAACGAATGTATTGTAGCACACGAAAAAACGTTTTGGTCTGTTGTGACCTTCTTCAGTTACATGTTACACTCAGTATGCAAGGTACGAGAATATCTCTGATGCGAGACCTGATGTGCTTTATAATATAATGGAGATCTGTGTTGGAAGCTGAGCATATAGAGCTGCAAAATATCTTAGATGTGCATGAAGATCGGGCACTTGTGCCACCGGACACAGTATCCACTTGCATCAGGTCTCGCATCAGAGATATTCTCATACCTTGCATACTGAGTGTAACACGTAACTGAAGAAGGTGACAACAGACCGAAACGTTTTTTCGTGTGCTACAATAAATTCGTTTTTCACGCATCTAAGTTGAGTGCTAGGTTTATACTTAAGTGTTTAAAAGTATGTCTTCTGTCAAGCACTGCAACATTTCAGAAAGAAACATACACGACTGCAATGACGCTGATGGTGATTGGTTCATTTGCTGACCGTGGTTCAGGCAGCATGACCCTACACTCACGCTCCCTTTAAGGCGTTTCACCTAGTCTCATCAGTTTCCTGATTTGCACAGCCTTAGGCTGGTTTCACACTAGCGTTTTTTGCGCTGCGCCTCGTGCGCTATCGTGCGCATGCGCATTGCTCCCCTATCTTTAATATGGTGGGTGCATGGTTTAGTGCTTGTACGCGTTCATGTGCATTTTCATGCGCTGCGTTTTTTCCATGTGTGCGCCAAGGCGTGCCAGACGCAGCATGTTGCATTTTTCTTTGCGCCCAACTGCTGCCAAAAAATGCATGCGCACATAAGCGCACGGAATGCGCAAAAAAACAACATTACAGTCTATGGGATCGCACGCGTGCGCTAGGACATGCGCACACATGCGTTTAAAAACGCATGCATTTTTAGAGTTAACATGGCGACAAACTGGTTAAATCACATGCGCAAAAAAAGCAAACGCATGCAAAACGCTTAATGCGTTTTTTGCATGCGTTTGGAATGCGCATGAGGCGCAGCGCAAAAAACGCTAGTGTGAAAGTATCCTTATATACATAAAATTACATACTTCTTTTAAATAGACAGTATAACTTTTTTCCCAACTTATCACCATCTCTCTGATTCTAATTGTTCTCAAGAACTTGATTGAAAATTAACATTTTTAAGAGACCAGTATATATTGATTGGATTATTAGAGTGTGAGCGCGTATGTACTTCTTATAACCTGTCGTTGGAAATTGGCAGAATGCATTATAGGCCAAGGTCCATGAGTCTAGACCGGCCATTGCGGAAGGTTCCTCTGCTTCCATTGGACTTACTCAATGATCTTTGTAGATATCACACTACTGGTCATAATAAGAATAGGACGGTAGAAAAGTCTTGCACAATTAAGAGTTGGTAACCTATTTCTTGATGACCTTACCAGTCTAATATATCTATATACAGTATATGTTGGTCAATATGGCCTAGGACGCTTGTTTCACTTCATTTGGACGCCAGCGTTGATATTTTGCATTGATACTAAATGTAGACTTGCATCTTGTTTCGTATTAATTCAACTTGCTTATGACTTGTAAACCCCCATTGCTAAGTCAATGATGTATCTCTTTCACTTTCATTATATGTCTTTAATCAGAGCGTGAATTCACACTAGACGTAGTGATGCTTTACGCTTGATCTCACTTGTTTTTGCTAAAATCTTCTGACATGATTAATTCTTCCTTAATGCCTTTGTCTTGTTGTGGTTAAAATGACTGTATGATAGGCCAGAGACGTGTGATTTCTTGCCATCTGATTGAGCACTTACCATACCAATCTTTACACTTGATTTCTTTTACTAATGTCTGAATTTTAAAAGGAACGAACATGGCTAAATACTAATACGAGGTCGTAAGCAAAACAAAAATCTGCTGATGGGATTTTCTAATGTGTTCTACATCATACCCAAGGCGGCTGCAGAAACATCAGTAACATAAGCCGCTGCCAGCCGTTCCCTCCTACCAATTCACAGTTTTTCTCAATAACATGGAAAAACGATAAATATGTCTTGGATAAATGTATTAATTCTCATGGTAAATGTGCACATTGTTAGAATAAAGAAGGGTCAGGCTATGTTCTCACAATGAGTATTTGGTGAGTTTTTGATATCACAGATGTTCTGCGCCATTTCTGCACTTATTGAGTAAATTAGGTTACTTGCATTTCTTTAGTGTGTTTTTTCATGACTTTTTATTGCATTTTTTGATTCTATGTTTTTGTCTCTTTTTGATGTCATATTTTAAATAAAGCTGCTTTGATTTTGATAATTCCCGGTGTTTAACTATGACAAAGCTCATAGTCATATACAGATTACATGCGTTTTTGATGTGTTTCCACTGCAGAAACACACTAAAATCACATCTGTGCATTTTCCGCATCTAATGCAAGTCTATGGGAAAAATCTGCACAGAAAACTCACTGTATATGCAAGAGAAATTGACATCATCGCGCACCCGCTGTGTCAGAGGCAGAGCGGGGAATGATGGGAGAGGGCGCGTCAGCTGACGCTCTCTCCTCCATCACTGCCTCCTTCAATGCGGGGGGGTGGCGGTGGCGTTGGCGCTGGGGGCGGGAGGCACCGCTGCCTCACAGGGGCCCCATAGCGGCTGCGTGATGTGCTGCTGGCTGGGGGCCCCTGGGGAAGTGGGGGCCCTAGACAGCTGCCTGCCCCTAACGCCAGCCCTGCTCAGGAGGAGTCAGACCCGCTCCCGCCGCCTCCCGCAGCGCTGCTCTCCTCCTTGCGCTACACATGGCTAATTTGAATTTTGAAATAATTAGCCATGCGGTGCTGGAGGGGAGGGGCCCCATCTCCCTCGGGGCCCCCATTCAATGAATGGGCTGCACAGGCGGTAGGTCCGCCCCTGGATATATACACATAGAATACATATATATATATGTATATATACACATGTCATTGAGACACACATATATATATACCGTATATACTCGAATATAAGTCGAGATTTTCAGCCCAAAAAATTGGGCTGAAAGTCCCCCTCTCGACTTATATTCGAGTCATATACAAAGGGGGTCGGAGGGGGCGGATGTGTCAGGTCATAGTTACCCGTCCTGACGCTGTCTTGAGCCCCCAGCTTCTCCCCGTGCTCTCTCTTCCTGCCTTCAGCGGTCACGTGGTGCCGCTCATTAAAACTCATCAATATGCGCATATTGATGAGTTTTAATGAGCGGCACCACGTGACCGCTGAAGGCAGAAAGAGAGAGCGCGGAGAAGCTGGGGGCTCAAGACACAGCGTCAGGACGGGTAAGTATAGTGATACTCACCTGTCCTGCGTCCATGGCTGCTTGCTGCTGTCTGTCATCGGTCAGAGACTTGAGACAGCAGAGGGTGCGGTGACGTGGTTAGTGCGCGCCGCGCCCCCTGCAGTCTGAACGTCACTGACTGATGACGTGCAGATAGTGGTGAGCAGCCATGGACGCAGGACAGGTGAGAATCTGGCACCCAGCGACGGAGAGGTGAGTATGTCATTTTTTTATTTTTACATGCAGCAGCAGCGGCAGCACATGGGGGAACAATCTAAGGAGCTTCTTATGGGGGCAGCATATGGGGGAACAATATGGAGCTTCTTGTGGGGGCAGCATATGAGGGAACAATCTATGGAACTTCTTATGGGGGGGCAGCATATGAGGGAATAATCTGGAGCTTCTTGTGGGTGCAGCATATGAGGGAACAATCTATGGAGCTTCTTCTGAGGACACCATATGGGGGAATAATCTATGGAGCATTTCCCACCCTAGACTTATACTCGAGTCAATAAGTTCTCCCAGTTTTTTGTGGCAAAATTAGGGGGGTCGACTTATACTCGGATCGACTTATACTCGAGTATATATGGTATCTATATATATATATATTTATAGTTCATAGAGTTCTACATAGCATAATAGCCACTAAATCAATTGCCGACTTCAGTAAAATCATTATAGAACCCGACATGATATGGCACATGGTTTACATATAGTAAACCATGTCATATCAAAACAATCTATGTATGTCAGTGTTTAATCAATTTAGTAGTTTGAGTTAGGAAAAATTTGGCCGGATTGCGACTGATGTCAAAAACCTGATATGTGAAAGCATCCTTAGGCCTCTTTCACACTTCAGTTTTTTACAATCAGTCACAATCCGCCAGGTTTTGAAAAAAACGGATCCTCAATTTTCTTTTGAGGATCCGTTTTTTTCCCCCATAGACTTCCATTAATGGCGGATTGTGACGGATTGCCGTCCGTTGCATCCGTTTTTTTGAGGATCCGCCAAAAGTTGCTGTCCGTCACCATCCTCAAAGATTTCAAAACGGAGCTTGCAACGTTTTTTCCTCTGGCGGATCCTCCACACACTGATTTAACCCGAAATTCTTTCTGGGTGCCGGATCTCTCTCTCTCTCTCTTTCGGCTGCGATTCCTTTAAAATTCTTCATTTTGCGGATCCGTCAAAAAAACGGATGGGTGACATCCGTTGTCATCAGTACTACAACGGATCCGCCATCCGTCCTTTTGGCGGATTTTGACTGATGCAAAAAACTGAAGTGTGAAAGAGGCCTTAGAGTACCACATGGTGTGACAACAAAAGAAAGGGAAAAATGAAGGGTCTCATTAAACGACCAAATAATAAATCATGAAACAAAAGAAAGAGAAAATAAGATTGTGTATAATATACATAGACCTTCCACATAATATACCATAGTGTGTGTGTATATATATATATATATATATATATATACAGTATATATATATGTGTGTGTAAATATATGTATATATGTATATATAACATAAACAGCCTAAAATCACAGTGAAGTAAAAATGTTCAATTTAATTAAAGCACTGAAAACTGACACAAGATTAAAACCAGAAGTGTATCGACAAAAACAGGGTGGATACCACAATAGTCATCCAAAATTCAGACCACACGCACCGGCCTGTCATTGGATTAACTTATATAAAATGAGGTATCCTACTCACAATGTACAGAAGTCAAAAGGAGCTGTCACAAGTGGAGACAAGAAGTCATCTGAGACAAAGTGCAAAAAAGTAAATGCTGAAGTAGAAGATGCAATGTGACTACATGATGGGGAAGGGAGCCAAAAGGAGACCCCTCTAGATAAACCACCACCTCATGTAATGAAGGTTTTGGGGTGCCTATTGTGTTATCCTCCTGTTCTTTTCAATACATGTCAGTGTATTTTAAGTGGTGCACATTTTTATGTACCGTATATTATGTAAAACTTCTTTTTATCTTTCTACTTCTTTTTTTGCAATTTACTTTGACTTTCCATGTTAGAATGGCCGAATAATCCTCAAATCAAATTACTCATAGGATGTTTATCTGAATATCAAGGGAGTAAACTTTTGAAAAGGATCATATCGCCATTCTTGCATGGATTTTCAAAGTAAGTGCACCAGCATCATAAGACGTGTTTAATAGTTATCTGCAGATCTATTTAATAGTTAGGACACAGGCCCCAATTCATTCAGTGAAACGCTTTGAAACATTTTTAAACCACACAAAGTTTGGCAAAAGTTCAGAGACTTTTAGAGTTTTCACAACCGTTTCAGGCATCTCCGCTAAAATGTGCTAGGAGGAGTCACAGTGGGATGGGACGTGGCTATGTCTGCCCATCAAATTCATCAATAGTGGTAGCGTTTCTTACATCAGAAATATTATTCCAGTCCCTGACTGGAGTAGCTTTTCTGCATAAGAAGCAATGAGCTGAATTCATTAAGTGTGTGTGCCTCTTAATGAATTCTAATAATAATAATATAATAATAATAATCTTTATTTATATAGCGCCAACATATTCCGCAGCGCTTTACAGTTGAACAGTTTCAAAACACAAGTCATAAGTAACAACGCTAACAATACAATAATTAAAGCAAAATAAGACGTAATAAGACGACCCTGCTCGTGAGAGCGTACAATCTACAATGAGGTGAGGGAGATACAGAGTACAAGTGTGTATTTAAAATGGTGTATTTACAATGAAGGTCCAGCCATCTTGCGGGAGTGAAGGATGGACGGAGATAGTGAATGGGCTATGCACGCACACTTACACAGAGAATGACTTTGATTAGTGAATGTGATAGGCCGCTCTGAACAGGTGTGTTTTGAGGGAGCGCCTAAAACTATGCAAATTGTGGATAGTCCTGATTTCTTGGGGTAGAGCATTCCAGAGGATAGGAGCAGCACGGGAGAAGTCTTGGAGTCGGGAGTGGGAGGTACGGATTAGTGCAGAGGTTAGTCGAAAGTCGTTTGCAGAGCGCAGCGATCGGCTAGGCCGATAGACAGAAATGAGAGAAGAGATGTAAGGGGGTGCCGCACTGTGGAGAGCTTTGTAGGTGAGAACAAGTACTTTGAATTGAATCCTATAATGAATGGGCAGCCAATGTAAGGACTGGCGAATAGCGGACGCGTCCGAGTACCGATTACCCAGATGGACGATCCTGGCCGCTGCATTGAGTATGGACTGGAGAGGGGATAGTCGAGTGACGGGGAGGCCAATTAATAGAGCGTTGCAGTAATCCAGGTGAGAGTGGATCAATGCAACAGTGAGGGTTTTTGTTGTTTCCATAGTGAGAAAAGGGCGGATTCTAGAGATGTTCTTTAGGTGTAAGCGGCAAGAGCGGGCAAGGGATTGTATATGGGATGTGAAGGAGAGATTGGTGTCAAACATAACACCCAGACAGCGCACCTGCTGCCGGGGTGTTATTGTGGTACCACCCACGGAGAAGGAAATGTCAGATTTAGGGAGGTTAGTAGACGGCGGGAGGAGAAGAAGTTCAGTTTTGGAGAGGTTGAGTTTCAGATAGAGAGCGGACATGATATTGGAGACTGCGGACAGACAGTCACTGGCGTTCTGTAGTACAGCAGGGGTAAGGTCGGGGGAAGACGTGTATAGTTGTGTGTCATCAGCATAAAGATGGTACTGAAAGCCAAATCTGCTGATGGTCTGTCCAATTGGGGCCGTGTAGAGAGAGAAAAGAAGGGGGCCAAGGACTGAGCCCTGAGGTACCCCGACAGCAAGAGGAAGAGGAGATGACGTGGAGCCAGAGAACAAAACACTGAAGGAGCGGTCAGAGAGATAGGAAGAGAACCAGGAGAGTGCAGTGTCCTTAATGCCTAGTGACTGGAGCCTAGAGAGTAGGAGATGGTGGTCAACAGTATCGAAAGCTGCAGATAGGTCAAGAAGAATGAGCAGAGAGTGGTCACCGTTACGTTTTGCTGTCAGAAGGTCATTGGTCACTTTGATGAGTGCAGTTTCAGTCGAATGTAGGGGGCGGAAGCCGGACTGTGAAGGGTCTAGAAGGGAGTGAATGGAGAGGTAACGGGTAAGGCGGGAGTAAACTAGGCGTTCCAAAAGTTTAGAGATGAAGGGGAGATTGGAGACTGGTCTGTAGTTGTTTGTGCAGGATGGGTCGAGAGCAGGTTTCTTTAGTAATGGAGTAACGATGGCGTGTTTGAAGGAGGATGGGAAAATGCCCGAGGAGAGGGAGAGATTAAAGATTGTAGTTAGGTGGGTTGTGACGACTGGAGAGAGAGACTGGAGGAGATGTGAGGGAATGGGGTCGGTAGTGCATGTAGTCGGACGAGAAGAAGAGATGAGTCTGGAGACTTCTTCTTCTGTGATGGGATCAAATGTGGAGAGTGAGCCAGGGGAGATGTAGGAAGGGATGGGAGTCACAGCACTTGGTGGTTGGGAGCAGATTTCTTGACGGATATTATCTATTTTTTCTGTAAAGTGGGAGGTGGGATGTAAGTGGGAATTCTACACATCTTAATCCAGCTCACCCATCAATGAAACAGGCGCATGAATTACCAGGCTTAAGAGATTGTTTAATAATGTGTGTAGTTTATATTGTGAAATCTGATGATGGATCCTTTTTATTTACTTGGTTCTTCCTTAAAACCCAAAAGTGGCAGCAGAACCTTGTGACTTTGGTTCACACTGAACTGATTTCTTCTTTTATTTCTTGCAACTTCTTTTCCTGTCTGTCCTGAAGTTCAACTCGGAGGATTATTTATGCATATTTTTATAACAGAAAGAAAAGAACTCAATTTTTTAGACTCTTGTACATCACTTGAGAAGACCTAATTTAGCTGTACTGTGCATTCAAAGGATGATCATACAGAACTGCTATATTCCTACTCAGTGATTAATGGTTCCAATAGTTCTCTTTTAGAATTGGCGATACGCTTTCTACTCTTGCATAACAGCAAAATGCCTTTCACCCATGGGTAATTACTCGTTTTTAATGTAATGTGTGCATGTAAGATTAAATATATAATACAAGTATTGACCGGACTGCAGGTTTAGAGACAAAAACAAACGTCGGAAGATGTGTTTGTCTGGAAATATGGAATTGTTTAAAATTATCCAATGTCTGGGGACCAGATCGGCAAATTGTGTGCCAAATATTATGCTATCCATCATATTAATGCAAGAGCAGTATATGCTAAGGAGCTATGGAGTTCAGATCAGTCATTTATGTATCAAAAAATCATTACTTTGGCCTATAACGTGCCCCGTGTACCAAGACCCTATAAATCGCATTGGAAGAATAAAATGTGGTCTCCTATTGGTGTTTTTGGCAACAAGAACAGATACAGATTTATTAAGTGCAACCCAATAAGGGACATTTGAGAACAAATAAGGAAATACCCCTAGTTTTATTAAATCTCCCCAAGGTTCAGTGCACCCAATGAGATTTTCGGGAGCCTTTGATGTTGTGTACTTATGATGCGTCAAAAACTAAATATCCTACAGTTCCAGCAAAAATGATGGAATTTATAGAAATCTCCTGCCCATTAGATGTGGGGAAAAAAAATGAATATGTGTTTTTAGTGCTTTTCTGCTGTGGAAATACACTAAAGACGTAATTCACACATGACTAAAGTTTTGTCATATACCAGGAAGTATCAAAAACAATACAGATGCCAACAAGTAAAAAAAATAAATTAATTCTTACAGGAAGGGTTGAAGACAGAAAAAAAATATTGTGGTAATAGCTTTCTTTTTGGAGGACGTCTTTATTACTGAGTACTTGTATTCTTCAGGAAATAACAATACTAGTCATTTGTTTCTTATAACTCGTGTGTTTCTTTGTTATAAAGAAAGTGACAACCGGGCGCTACAAGTTGCGGGTGTCCTTACAATGTGAGCACTCATGGAATGATGTCACCTCCGACGACTTGTTATTTTATTCATATATTTCTCTGAGGAATAACCAGGGCTGTGGAGTCGGTGTTGTGGAGTTGGAGTCGGTATAAAATCAACCAACTCCTAAAATATATAACACATGGGGTTCAGTAGTACAATGCAGGATCTGCTGTAAATGTTTATAATAATTTGGAAAGTTATGAAATTTTCTATAAATTTCTGTTCTGTTCCCAATCTACAGTAAGGATCTGGGCTTTTAGTAGAGATGAATCTGTGCTGCACTTTATGCACATGCTCAGTAGTGACCAGTGCTGTGGAGTTGGGATTGGAGTCAGAAGTCAGGGAAAATGAGGTGTCAGGAGTCGGTGGTTTGGCTTACCTGAAGGGGGTTGAAGGAAGATATCCTTTAATGTCACCCTCCCTTTAAGAAGTCCTAATGTATATCTGTAATTATTCTTGGTACTGCTACACTTATAGTGTATTACCATTTTCTGCTTTATCGGTACTGCCACATTATATATGTGTTACCATGCTGTAAAGATTGTAATATATTATGATGTTTTGCATATTTATGTCTAGATTAGGGTAAGCTAGTGCATCCTTTGGGAACATTAGTGGAGGGCACTATTAGTATATACTGTAGTTCCTAGATATGGGTAAGTGTAGTTCTGTAGTGGGCCACTAGATGGGGGCATACTAGTGGGCCTTGTTAGGTATAGCTTATAGGAAGTTCACAGATGGTTAACTGTAGGAGGAGCTGCTATGGGATAAGTGAGTGTACGATATTGGAACAGGTTAGAAGGGCGAGCACACCCAAAGTGTCCACAAGGGCTCTAGGCCATGGACGCCATAGCAGCAACACAACATTCTTTAGAAGAAAAGTACACGGGCACAGTCAGACGGGTGCTGGATGAGCCCAAAGCACCTTGGGAGTTACGGTGTCTCACAACAGCAAGAGAAGGAGAGAATTACGTGGTCCAACAGTCGTGCAGGGCGCAGAATATTCACAATGTGGCAGATCTTAAATAGGGCTGAAGCTTTTAAGTCCGGGGCGATACGGATGAACGGGATCCCCTATGTCTTGAGAAGTGATGCTGTGGTACTACCCTGTGATGTGTATGAGGACAAAAAAAGCAGGAAAGGGAAAGTGCAAGAGTAATGCTATGTGGACTGTAATGTTACTGATGTGTCCAGGACCGTTGAAGAGAAAAGTAAAATCGTTTGTTTGGCATCTGAACCGGTATCTGTGTCTGTTCTTTCTACCCTGTGCACTGAAACTACGTGTACAGGAACTGTGACGCACCGCAGTGGAATGCCTGACGGTGATCCAGGACCCCAAACAGGTACGCGGGCTGAAGCTGACAATTTTCCTGTAGGAGGAGGCCGAGACACCAAGGCCCTGTTGTCCTCAGCCACGACTACTGTCCTGTCCGAATCCTACATACCGACTCCACAGCCCTGAGAATAACCTAGGAACAGCACAATAGAGAGTTTACAAGTAAAGATGCTACTGCATTATTATTTCATGGAGAGTATATTAATTTTCTAATTGACAAGTCATGTGGGTTGACAATAATGTTGCTGGACCCTAATACAAATCCTGGCCCACCATTTTGTGACAATTATAGGACATGTATCAGGAAACATGGCAGTTCAATCCAAGTACAACACCTTGTAGGGGACTTAGCCCTAAAAAATATTGTTCCTTTAGTTTCCAGATCTGTTGCTGCTCTCAGATATCCTAATATAGGGCTCAGTGCACACTTGGCATTGCCGAGCAGTTCGGTGCACCTTCCCAGCTACTTGTATTGCATCTTTGTTCTCTAAGGAAAGTCACCCCATTTCAGTCCCCATAACTTATTGAATGATGAAATTGTTAAGTGTACCATTTGAAGTATCCCATAGAAAGGGACAGCAACAACTATCACAGACACTGATGATGACTGAGACAGTCACTGTCACACAGTTATAATGTAGGAGATCACAGTTCGGCCTCCCTGAATAAACACTTATAATCTCTTAGCTTATTTGGTGAATATAGATGGGAGGATCCTCATAGTGTCCTCTCAGCAGGAAGCAGAGATGGTACTGACACTAAATGTTGTATACGCAAAAAGTTTCCAATCAGTGATGTGGGCAGGTTATACATAGCATTCAGAGAACTGTTAGATGTGCAGCAGATAAAACTGTGATTATATCACAACCGCAGCACCCAGTAGAGTAAGTGATATTCCTGGAATCGGGGTCTATGCCCCTACATCATGCTGCTCTCATGGTAGCAAACATCTGGTGAAAGATTCCTTTTAAAACTTTGACAGCATTAAACCACCAGCGGCCGATACCACCCTAGTTATATTTATTCCACAATCACTTTATGATATTTCCCTGGCCATATTTGATTCCCTTCCTCATCAAATTCACAGTTCTGCTGAGCTATTGCCTATAATTCATGAAAAAGGATAGCAATACATCATTGTAGGTTGTTTGCACAGCCATCATGATTTATATTTCTCATAACTGGGTGCCCTGTCCTAGCCGGCTATAAGAATTGCCTAGAGCCATGAGCACATTTTCCAATATAAGGCAACATTAGACTGGACATAGTAGTCCTGACCGTGTGAGATCTGAAATATACACATACGGTTACGTATGTGACTATAAGTTGTTCATATACCAAGAATCTCATTTGTATTAAATATAGTTAGAATAGACTCATTACGGAACTTACTGGTGACAACTGGAATGGAGATACAGCCGCCAGTAACCGATTCAGTTGTGACATTATTTCCTCATGTGTTAATATAGCAAAACTATATACAAAACTATAACTTTTCCTGAAAAAAAAAACTTCTCACATACAGTAGCTATAGTGATAGAAAAGTATAATGTTACGGGTCTTGAAAGAGAAGGCGGAAAATTGAATTTGCAAAACATGGAAAATCGCCAGTTATGAATGGGTTAAAGCGCCTGTCTAATTCTACTGAATGACAATTATAGATGAAGAACAGCATGTCATATATTCTAGGTGCAGTCCATCACTGGCAGAAATCCACATAACTACGGCCTAAGCAAAGCCATACAGGTCTTCAGGTGCAAACATTTCTGAAAAATCCACCACCATAATCCAATTTTAGGAATTCTGCCCCAAGAACATGTCTCGTGGCCGTTAAAAAACGCTGCGTGAAATACACAGGTTTCTGATGCATTTTTTTTCTAATCATTTGAATTGGTGAAAACCAGTGCAGAAATTCTGAAAGAACTGACATGCTGCAGATTTGAGACTTTAAATCTGCAGGAGAAAAATAAGAGCGTGTGCACAAGACTTGCAGCAAAAGGCAACATGTAGACAAGTCTTTATACAGTTTTTATTTCCTGGTATTACTGCGGATATGTGTGTAGCAGATATTAGCTGACATTTGCAGTTAGTTTGCTTTTTTTCAGTATTTCTTTATCTGTAGGAATCTAAGGAAATTAATACACATGTTACTACACACTATACATGTATGTACTAATATATGTATGTATTACACACTGTACATGCATACACTATACAATACATGTATATACTACATCCCACATACTACACACTATACATGTATATACTACACACTATACATGTATATACTACATCCCATTTACTACACACTATACATGTACATACTACATCCCATATACTACACACTATACATGTACATACTACATCCCATATACTACACACTATACATGTACATACTACATCCCATATACTACACACTATACATGTACATACTACATCCCATATACTACACACTATACATGTATATACTACATCCCATATACTACACACTATACATGTATATACTACATCCCACATACTACACACTATACATGTATATACTACATCCCACATACTATACACTATACATGTATATACTACATCCCATATACTACACACTATACATGTACATACTACATCCCATATACTACACACTATACATGTACATACTACATCCCATATACTACACACTATACATGTACATACTACATCCCATATACTACACACTATACATGTATATACTACATCCCATATACTACACACTATACATGTATATACTACATCCCATATACTACACACTATACATGTACATACTACATCCCATATACTACACACTATACATGTACATACTACATCCCACATACTACACACTATACATGTACATACTACATCCCATATAGTACACACTATACATGTACATACTACATCCCACATACTACACACTATACATGTATATACTACATCCCACATACTACACACTATACATGTACATACTACATCCCACATACTACACACTATACATGTACATACTACATCCCATATACTACACACTATACATGTACATACTACATCCCATATACTACACACTATACATGTACATACTACATCCCATATACTACACACTATACATGTACATACTACATCCCATATACTACACACTATACATGTATATACTACATCCCATATACTACACACTATACATGTACATACTACATCCCATATGCTACACACTATACATGTATATACTACATCCCATATACTACACACTATACATGTACATACTACATCCCATATACTACACACTATACATGTACATACTACATCCCATATAGTACACACTATACATGTACATACTACATCCCATATAGTACACACTATACATGTATATACTACATCCCACATACTACACACTATACATGTATATACTACATCCCACATACTACACACTATACATGTACATACTACATCCCATATACTACACACTATACATGTATATACTACATCCCATATACTACACACTATACATGTATATACTACATCCCATATACTACACACTATACATGTACATACTACATCCCATATACTACACACTATACATGTACATACTACATCCCATATACTACACACTATACATGTACATACTACATCCCATATACTACACACTATACATGTATATACTACATCCCATATACTACACACTATACATGTATATACTACATCCCATATACTACACACTATACATGTACATACTACATCCCATATACTACACACTATACATGTACATACTACATCCCACATACTACACACTATACATGTACATACTACATCCCATATAGTACACACTATACATGTACATACTACATCCCACATACTACACACTATACATGTATATACTACATCCCACATACTACACACTATACATGTACATACTACATCCCACATACTACACACTATACATGTACATACTACATCCCATATACTACACACTATACATGTACATACTACATCCCATATACTACACACTATACATGTACATACTACATCCCATATACTACACACTATACATGTACATACTACATCCCATATACTACACACTATACATGTATATACTACATCCCATATACTACACACTATACATGTACATACTACATCCCATATGCTACACACTATACATGTATATACTACATCCCATATGCTACACACTATACATGTATATACTACATCCCATATACTACACACTATACATGTACATACTACATCCCATATACTACACACTATACATGTACATACTACATCCCATATAGTACACACTATACATGTATATACTACATCCCACATACTACACACTATACATGTATATACTACATCCCACATACTACACACTATACATGTACATACTACATCCCATATACTACACACTATACATGTATATACTACATCCCATATACTATACACTATACATGTATATACTACATCCCATATACTACACACTATACATGTACATACTACATCCCATATAGTACACACTATACATGTATATACTACATCCCACATACTACACACTATACATGTATATACTACATCCCACATACTACACACTATACATGTATATACTACATCCCACATACTACACACTATACATGTACATACTACATCCCATATACTACACACTATACATGTATATACTACATCCCATATACTATACACTATACATGTATATACTACATCCCATATACTACACACTATACATGTACATACTACATCCCATATAGTACACACTATACATGTATATACTACATCCCACATACTACACACTATACATGTATATACTACATCCCACATACTACACACTATACATGTACATACTACATCCCATATACTACACACTATACATGTATATACTACATCCCATATACTATACACTATACATGTATATACTACATCCCACATACTACACACTATACATGTATATACTACATCCCACATACTACACACTATACATGTACATACTACATCCCATATACTACACACTATACATGTATATATTATATCCCACATACTACACACTATACATGTATATACTACATCCCACATACTACACACTATACATGTACATACTACATCCCATATACTACACACTATACATGTATATACTACATCCCATATACTATACACTATACATGTATATACTACATCCCACATACTACACACTATACATGTATATACTACATCCCACATACTACACACTATACATGTACATACTACATCCCATATACTACACACTATACATGTATATACTACATCCCACATACTACACACTATACATGTATATACTACATCCCACATACTACACACTATACATGTACATACTACATCCCATATACTACACACTATACATGTATATATTATATCCCACATACTACACACTATACATGTATATACTACATCCCATATACTACACACTATACATGTACATACTACATCCCATATACTACACACTATACATGTATATACTACATCCCATATACTACACACTATACATGTATATATTATATCCCACATACTACACACTATACATGTATATACTACATCCCACATACTACACACTATACATGTACATACTACATCCCATATACTACACACTATACATGTATATACTACATCCCATATACTATACACTATACATGTATATACTACATCCCACATACTACACACTATACATGTATATACTACATCCCACATACTACACACTATACATGTACATACTACATCCCATATACTACACACTATACATGTATATACTACATCCCACATACTACACACTATACATGTATATACTACATCCCACATACTACACACTATACATGTACATACTACATCCCATATACTACACACTATACATGTATATATTATATCCCACATACTACACACTATACATGTATATACTACATCCCATATACTACACACTATACATGTACATACTACATCCCATATACTACACACTATACATGTATATACTACATCCCATATACTACACACTATACATGTATATATTATATCCCACATACTACACACTATACATGTACATACTACATCCCACATACTACACACTATACATGTACATACTACATCCCATATACTACACACTATACATGTACATACTACATCCCATATACTACACACTATACATGTATATACTACATCCCATATACTATACACTATACATGTATATACTACATCCCATATACTACACACTATACATGTACATACTACATCCCATATACTACACACTATACATGTATATACTACATCCCACATACTACACACTATACATGTATATACTACATCCCACATACTACACACTATACATGTACATACTACATCCCATATACTACACACTATACATGTATATACTACATCCCATATACTATACACTATACATGTATATACTACATCCCACATACTACACACTATACATGTATATACTACATCCCACATACTACACACTATACATGTACATACTACATCCCATATACTACACACTATACATGTATATATTATATCCCACATACTACACACTATACATGTATATACTACATCCCACATACTACACACTATACATGTACATACTACATCCCATATACTACACACTATACATGTATATACTACATCCCACATACTACACACTATACATGTACATACTACATCCCATATACTACACACTATACATGTATATACTACATCCCATATACTATACACTATACATGTATATACTACATCCCATATACTACACACTATACATGTATATACTACATCCCATATACTACACACTATACATGTACATACTACATCCCATATACTATACACTATACATGTATATACTACATCCCACATACTACACACTATACATGTACATACTACATCCCATATACTACACACTATACATGTATATACTACATCCCATATACTATACACTATACATGTATATACTACATCCCATATACTACACACTATACATGTATATACTACATCCCATATACTACACACTATACATGTACATACTACATCCCATATACTATACACTATACATGTATATACTACATCCCACATACTACACACTATACATGTACATACTACATCCCATATACTACACACTATACATGTATATACTACATCCCATATACTATACACTATACATGTATATACTACATCCCATATACTACACACTATACATGTACATACTACATCCCATATACTATACACTATACATGTATATACTACATCCCACATACTACACACTATACATGTACATACTACATCCCATATACTACACACTATACATGTATATATTATATCCCACATACTACACACTATACATGTATATACTACATCCCATATACTACACACTATACATGTACATACTACATCCCATATACTACACACTATACATGTATATACTACATCCCATATACTACACACTATACATGTATATATTATATCCCACATACTACACACTATACATGTATATACTACATCCCACATACTACACACTATACATGTACATACTACATCCCATATACTACACACTATACATGTATATACTACATCCCATATACTATACACTATACATGTATATACTACATCCCACATACTACACACTATACATGTATATACTACATCCCACATACTACACACTATACATGTACATACTACATCCCATATACTACACACTATACATGTATATACTACATCCCACATACTACACACTATACATGTATATACTACATCCCACATACTACACACTATACATGTACATACTACATCCCATATACTACACACTATACATGTATATATTATATCCCACATACTACACACTATACATGTATATACTACATCCCATATACTACACACTATACATGTACATACTACATCCCATATACTACACACTATACATGTATATACTACATCCCATATACTACACACTATACATGTACATACTACATCCCATATACTACACACTATACATGTATATACTACATCCCATATACTATACACTATACATGTATATACTACATCCCATATACTACACACTATACATGTACATACTACATCCCATATAGTACACACTATACATGTATATACTACATCCCACATACTACACACTATACATGTATATACTACATCCCACATACTACACACTATACATGTACATACTACATCCCATATACTACACACTATACATGTATATACTACATCCCATATACTATACACTATACATGTATATACTACATCCCACATACTACACACTATACATGTATATACTACATCCCACATACTACACACTATACATGTACATACTACATCCCATATACTACACACTATACATGTATATATTATATCCCACATACTACACACTATACATGTATATACTACATCCCACATACTACACACTATACATGTACATACTACATCCCATATACTACACACTATACATGTATATACTACATCCCATATACTATACACTATACATGTATATACTACATCCCACATACTACACACTATACATGTATATACTACATCCCACATACTACACACTATACATGTACATACTACATCCCATATACTACACACTATACATGTATATACTACATCCCACATACTACACACTATACATGTATATACTACATCCCACATACTACACACTATACATGTACATACTACATCCCATATACTACACACTATACATGTATATATTATATCCCACATACTACACACTATACATGTATATACTACATCCCATATACTACACACTATACATGTACATACTACATCCCATATACTACACACTATACATGTACATACTACATCCCATATACTACACACTATACAGTTGTGGCCAAAAGTATTGACACCCCTGCTATTCTGTCAGATAACACTCAGTTTCTTCCTGAAAATGATCGCACTCCTCCCCCGAATTCCGGTTCAGAGCTCCTCCTGCTGGCCTGGAGTGGAACTGTGTTGCATGCATAGATTGACTGCGAGAGAGACCCGTCATTGCCTCCAAGCCTGGCATTACCCTCCCTGGAGGAAGGCAAAGCCACTGTGGCGGCCATACTCCTGGGGGCGCCACATGTACCTGAATGGTTCAGGGTGGAAGGTCCTGGAAGGTCTAGGTGTTGGAAAGTGTGCTGCCTTCCTGAATAGCACCTGCTGCGACCTTGGACCTGGTGAGGCCGGTGTGCTGGGAGTAGGGACGGATCCATGAATAGCACCCAGTGAAGCGTGAGTGTTGGACAGTCTCAGGAGGGGACGGATGTCCGGAATAGCACCCGCTGAGGCCCTGGACCTGGTGAGGCCGGTGTGTTGGGAGACCCAAGGAGTAGGGTCGGATCCCTGAATAGCACCCGGACAGGCCATGTGTGTTTGCAGAGTCAGTGACGGCACTGCATTGGGGGAGCTACTGTCCTTCTGTGGATCTGGACTGTCAGGTGGCCTGGTGAGCAAGACGTTATCCGGGATGGTGATCCCAGTTCGGCAGCTTCCCTGGGAAAGAGAAGACTGACAAAGAGTCGGTATCTGGAGCCAGAGCTCCTGCGAGGTAACCCCGGACATGGGGATATGACTGTTGGTGCCTGTTGTGTTCTATGAACATTAATGAACTGTATGGCGTGCGGTTGCCCACGGTATCTGGACAGTGAGGAGGTCCAGCGTGTTTAGGGACTGCAGGGAAAAGCCATATGTTGAAATGTTATGAACTATGTGTAAGCCTGTGAAGTATAACATGGCTTGCGGTGCGGTTTATGATGCCATAATAAACTGCATTGGACTGTTTTAACGGAAAGTGTTCCTGTGTGACGTGAATGCGCTGCCAAGCGAGTGTCCCCAACACTAAGAATAAGCGCTAACTTACAATACATGCATGATGTAAAAGCATGTTCACACTGGCCATAAAAGCAAGCAAAGCCAAAGTACACCTTGCCGCGGTGGGACAGCTTTATACTCTTTTGATCAAAACAGTGTTTACCAAGTACCCTATGTTATTGTATATACACACATTATTTTTTTCTTTGGTTTTGCTAACTTACAATACATGTATATACTACACACGATACACGTATATAACACACACTGTAGATATTGTACATATACTACACATTACACACTACACACTATTCATACGATGCATATACTACACACTATACATGTATTTACTACACACCATACATACTGTACATATACTACACTACACGTATACACTACACACTATACGTGTATGTACTAATATATGTATATATTGCACACTGTACATGCATACACTACACATACAGGATATACTAAACACCATATACTACACACTATACATACTGCACATATACTACAGATTATACATTTATATACTAATATGTGTATATAATGCACACTGTGAAGTAGCATAACTGCTACACTGTTTTGGTCAGAATTATTTTCCATAGAACTGTCCATTTAGTATACAGAAAGTACAAAGAAAAGAAACTTCTAATTGCGTAGTAAATTTGTTCATCCATTGTTAAACGCAACAAAGCACAATTCATAAAATTTCACCATTCTCAGCATTAAGCTACGTAGCACCATCACGGTCTGTAAGCAAAATGCATCATTTAGTGTGCAAAATTTAATTTACATAGTCCATGCTAGCAAGATTCAGCAAATAGAAGCAAATTTGCCACTGACTGAGTACACAGCTTGTTATTTAAAGGAGCAAGCACATATAAGCGCAGTGTCCGTTATTCCATGTACGCGAATTAAATGAATGAAATACAAGTAACACTGGGCAGTTTTACATAATTTATTTAAAATGTATTTAAATATATTCTTTAATTTATTAAACCTTATGTAACATGGCTGGAGCACCACAGATTATAGCCCAGTTATCTGGGCAGCTGCTTCGTAGCATCACTTACACCTCACATGGGAAGGTTACATTTCTTCTATAATGAAACATATTTTTCTGCCATCACATCTAAGTAACATAGGGAAACATAATAGTACTTATATGTCCTGAAAATATTACATTTTGGATAAGCTCCTTTGTCTTTCTCAATGAATGCCTTCTTGTTTCATTGCACTGTATCTTCAGAAATATTAGGATATGAGCATATCGGACTGATACGCAGTGGATTTTCCATCCAGATTTTACAAGTAGAAAACCCGTTGTGTTCCAGTATTGGCATTATAGATGAGATTTTAAGAAATCTCATAAACTTGCCGACATTGTTAATAGTGAAAATTGACCACTGCTCTGTATTTGAGCTACAAGATTCACAATAAATCAATTTATTCCATGGATATTACCTTTTGTATGCAAATCCACAGTATTTCTGCACAAAATCTGCCATAAAATCTGCATTTTCATAGTGAACAAGCTCTAAACCTGACCAAAGATGCTCTGGAGAAGTCAAAGCAGTCAGAAAATCTAAATTAAAATAAAATTCTTATCTGCACCTCGACCAACATTTTCTAAGGGTTTCTCCGTGGTTCCCCGGTCATAATTGTGTTTGAATTCACTGGTATCTACACTTTATAACAATCATACAGTTCAACATCCTATATAAAATAATTACTGTGTTAATAAATACTAGAATAGGAAAGCGATACTGTCACAGTTAGTGTATTATCCAATAAAGGAGCTACTGCTTAAAGGGAATCTGTCACCTTTTTTTTTTTTTGTTTATAAGATGCGGCCACCGCCATCAGGGGCTTATCTACAGCATTCTGTAATACTGTAGATAAGCCCCTGATGTAACCTGAAAGAGGCGCCGGGAAAGGTCAGAGAGGTCCGGCGCCTGCGCACTGCAGTACTCTGCTTTGCCCTCAACAGGGCAGAGCAGTGCGCCTGTGCCGGAGCCGCGACGGGAAGCAAAGAAGTGGACGTCATCGTTAGAAGATGTGAGGCGCCGGACCTGACCGTGACACCCATCAGACCCGGACAAGACCCGGACCGCTCCTGGGTGAATATAATATAACTCGTTTTTCTTATCTTTCAGGTTACATTGGGGGCTTATCTACAACATTACAGAATGCTGTAGATAAGCCCCTGATGGTAGAGGCCGCATCTTATATGCAAAAAAATAGGTGACAGATTCCCTTTAAAACTGGAACCAGGCCCAAAAACAGAATTAAAACTATCATATAACAAAGCTACACATCTTTGGAGAAACTGGAGTATAGATTGAGGGAAGATTGATCTCTCTTGACGGGGGCACAAAATGAAAGTAGAAGAATCAGAAAGTTTGGTGAGATCTTAAAGATGTCCAATTATCATTCTAACCATATACACCTTTATAGTAATCGAGTGGTTGAAGTTCAACTTCCTTTTCGGAGTCCCAAACTGGCTCCCTTCTGGACAGTGAGCAAAAATGAAGCAAATTCCAATGGCAAGCCCCCAGAAAAAGTCTGAACGTACAGGCGAAACCCAGGGTCAGGTTGTCTGACCATCATACCCTGACTTCCTTAAGATATCTTACTACTTGTATATGATGAGCAATTTTTAATTCTACTTTTCTGAGTACATATTATAAAAATGTTTTTTGCTTAGAGTCCGTTGCCATTTACACTATTTTTGCCTGTTATGCGATTTGGAAACTTTAAAAGGTAGTCGTACTTCAACCACCCTTATACCATAAAGGTGGATACAGCTGGAAGGATAACTGGATCTTTTTAGGATCTCACCAAATGCTGAGTTTTCTGGTTCTTCTACATTTGTTTTATCCCACCATTAGGGGGGAGAGTGACACATCTCCCTGTAATCTATTCTCCGGTTTCTTCAAAGAAGTGTAGCGCGGTTGTCTTTTACTCTTATTTATGTTAGTACCGTATGTAGCCACATTAGGTTCTCTTGCATAGCAAACTTCCCACAATATGAATGTATACCAACTCGATTAAATGTATGATCTCTATTACATACATATTAAAAAGACAACATTAACAGCAACATAAAAGACCAATAAATGCCTTTAGTTCTAGCAGCTTTTCTTAGTGACAGGCAGCAAAAGACTGTATTCAATTTGCTTGGATCAAGTGACTCTTCTACTTGCAGTAATATGTCTTTGTCTTAAAGATAAAAGAACGTTAATGATGTAAGGTGTCAGTATACACGTGGAATCTAACAACCTGCAGTTCCCCGAGGTTTCCCTAAATTTTCAGAATTTCATACCCACATCCAGGTAGAATAGCGACAATTAATTCTCTACCGCACCTTCCTTCCTATTGTACCCTACAATACAAGGCGAGGGCATACTTACTAGGATCGCTGTGATAAGAATAAGACCAGATTTTTCTCTGCACATGCTGGTAGATTCGAGAGGCGAGAGTAAGGTATGTCATCTAGTGGTTGAAAGCGGTATTGCTGCAGTAAACCTGAGGACTAGTTTAGACTTTACTGTATGTTCATATTGTCACAGCATAGGACTATGTCTGCTTCTACTGGAAAAACAAAAGATTCTTGAAAATAATTTAGAATTCTTTTTTTCAATATTTCTTTACAAGTACTGTATGTATTCCTCACCTGTGGTGTTATGGTGTACAAATTATTAAGGGTCTGGAATATGCTGAATTTTAAAGAGTTATGTCATAAAACCAAACCACTGTGCCCTATTGCTTTTGGAAGTGCATTGAGCAGCAAGGTGGTGTGCTGGTAAAGGGGAAAAAAAAAAAAACTCTTTTAAATCTTCTGCCTGAGCGAGTGTGAACGAGCTGAGTGTGACCTGAGCGTAAGTGCGAACTGTGGTAAGTGTGTGACTTGAGATTCAGTGACTTTGGATTCAGGGAGTTTCCAAGGGAGGTATTACTGAATTACTTATATATTTTATTAATACTTTTTATTTTATTTTTGCTTATCTTTCCTGTCTGGTGCAATCCCCATTAGGATGTGCTCCACTATTGCCAATGCCATCCAGTGCAAGTCTTGCCGCATGTATGAAATCCTTGAACAGCCGGTTGAGGGTGCATACTGCTGTGCGAGATGTGAGCACGTTGTGCATTTGGAAGCCCAGATTCTGGATCTAAATGTGCAGCTGGCAACACTGAGATCCATTGACAATATGGAAAGGAGTCTTCTGCTCACTGAGCAGACGCTCAATGGGATAGATGAGGGGGGGATGCTAGGTTGGAGCTGCAGGACAATGAAGCAGCTAGCTGGGTGACAGTTAGAAGGCGGGGTAGAGGGAAGAGCACCAGGGAGGCTAGTCCTGGTAAGTTTGCTAAGTTGGCAGATGAGGGGAGTGTTAGTGCAGGAGTAGCACTGCTGCAGCAAGGCATGTCCTCTGAAAGCCGGAGGAGTGTCTGCTCCAGTAAGGGGGGAAATAGGAGAGCAGGGCAGGCCAGACAGGTTCTGGTAGTGGGAGACTCAATTATTAGGGGAACAGATAGGGCAATCTGTCACAAAGACAGGGATCGTCGAACGGTGTGCTGCCTACCTGGCGCTCGAGTCCGACACATCGCTGATCGGGTTGACAGATTACTGGGAGGGGCTGGAGAGGATCCAGCGGTCATGGTGCACATTGGCACAAATGACAAAGTTAGAGGTAGGTGGAAGGTCCTTAAAGATGATTTCAGGGAATTAGGCTGTAAGCTTAAAGCAAGGACCTCCAAGGTGGTATTTTCGGAAATACTTCCTGTGCCACGTGCCACACCAGAGAGGCAACGGGAGATTAGGGAGGTTAATAAGTGGCTCAGGAATTGGTGTAGGAAGGAGGGGTTTGGGTTCCTGCAGAACTGGGCCGACTTCTCAGTTGGCTACAGGTTCTACGCTAGGAACGGGCTGCACCTCAATGGGGAGGGTGCAGCTGTGCTGGGGGAGAAAATGGCTAGAAGGTTGGAGGAGTGTTTAAACTAGGGATGAGGGGAAGGTATTCCTTTTATAGGAGGGGAAGACAGTGCAGATAGAGACCTGGGTGCAAATAATGACATTGGGGGAGGGGGTGGCATGGGGGGTGGGGTTAGAACAGTTAATAATTTAAGAAAGAATAGAGGTACAGAGAGATATATAAAGTGCATGTATACTAATGCCAGAAGTCTCGCCAACAAAATGGAGGAATTGGAGTTAATGTTGTTGGAACATAATTATGACATGGTGGGGATATCTGAGACATGGCTGGACGAGAGCCACGACTGGGCGGTTAATTTACAGGGCTATAGTCTGTTCAGAAATGACCGTACTAATAAACGAGGGGGAGGCGTGTGTTTATATGTAAAATCATCCTTAAAACCCATCCTTCGTGATAATATATTTGAATCTAATGAAAATGTAGAGTCCCTGTGGGGAGGGGGGAAAAATAATAAATTACTGATAGGGGTTTGTTATAAGTCTCCAAAAATAATGGAAGCAACAGAGAATATCCTCATAAAGCAAATAGATGAAGCTGCGACTTCAACTACCCTGAAGTACATTGGGGAACCGAAACCTGCAGTTCCAGCAAAGGTAATAGGTTTTTGACTACTATGAGAGACAATTACCTTTCACAACTGGTTCAGGACCCAACAAGAGGGGGGGCACTGCTAGACCTAATAAACAGGCCAGACCGCATATCAAATGTAAGGGTTGAGGGTCACTTGGGTAATAGTGATCACAAATTAATAAGTTTTCATGTATCCTTTAATAAGATGTGTAGTAGAGGGGTTACAAGGACACTAAACTTCAGGAAGGCAAATTTCCAACGGATGAGAGATGATCTTGGTGCAATTAACTGGGACGATATCCTGAGACATAAAAATACACAAAGAAAATGGGAGACGTTTATTAGCATCCTGAATAGGACCTGTGCACAATATATACCGTATGGGAATAAACATGCGAGAAATAGGAGGAAACCACTATGGCTAAATAGAGCTGTAAGGGGTGCAATAAGAGATAAAAATAAAGCATTTAGAGAATTAAAGCAAGTAGGTAGTGATGAGGCATTAAATAAATACAGAAGATTAAATAAATTCTGTAAAAAGCAAATCCAAACAGCAAAGATTGAGACAGAGAGACTCATTGCCAGAGAAAGTAAAAATAATCCCAAAATATTCTTTAACTACATAAATAGTAAGAAACTAAAAAATGATAGTGTTGGTCCCCTTAAAAATAGTCTGGGTGAAATGGTGGATGAGGAAAAAGCCAATGTGCTAAATGACTTTTTTTCAACAGTATTTACACAAGAAAATCCCATGACGGATAATATGATCAGGGATAAAAATTCTCCATTAAATGTCACCTGCTTAACTCAGCAGGAAGTACGGTGGCGTCTAAAAATCACTAAAATTGACAAATCCCCGGGCCCGGATGGGATACACCCCCGAGTACTGCAGGAATTAAGCACAGTCATAGATAGACCATTATTTTTAATCTTTAAAGATTCCAAAATAACAGGGTCTGTACCACAGGACTGGCGTATAGCAAATGTGGCGCCAATATTCAAAAAGGGGACAAAAACTGAACTTGGAAATTATAGGCCAGTAAGTTTAACCTCAACTGTGGGTAAAATCCTGGAGGGTTTTCTAAGAGATACTATACTGGAGTATCTGGAGAAGAATAACCTTATGACCCAATATCAACATGGGTTTACAAGGGACCGTTCCTGTCAGACTAATCTGATAAGCTTTTATGAAGAGGTAAGTTCCGGACTGGACCAAGGGAATGCAGTGGACGTGGTGTACATGGACTTTTCAAAAGCTTTTGATACGGTGCCACACAAAAGGTTGATACATAAAATGAGAACAATGGGGATAGGGGAAAATATGTGTAGGTGGGTTAAGAGCTGGCTCATGGATAGGAAACAAAGGGTGGTTATTAATGGAGCACACTCGGACTGGGTCACGATTAGCAGTGGGGTACCAGAGGGGTCAGTTTTGGGTCCGCTTCTTTTTAATATATTTATTAATGACCTTGTAGGGGGCATAAAGAGTAGAATTTCAATATTTGCAGATGACACTAAACTCTGCAGGGTAATCAATACAGAGGAGGACAATTTTATATTACAGGAGGATTTATGTAAACTAGAAGCTTGGGCTGATAAATGGCAAATGAGCTTTAATGGGGGTAAATGTAAGGTCATGCACTTGGGTAGAACGAACAAGATGTATAATTATGTGCTTAATTGTAAAACACTGGGCAAAACAGTCACTGAAAAAGACCTGGGTGTATGGGTGGACGACAAACTCACATTTAGCAGCCAGTGTCAGGCAGCTGCTGCAAAGGCAAATAAAATAATGGGATGCATTAAAAGAGGCATAGATGCTCATGAGGAGAGCATAATTTTACCTCTATATAAGTCACTAGTGCGACCACACTTAGAATACTGTGTACCGTTCTGGTCTCCGGTGTATAAGAAAGACATAGCTGAACTGGAGCGGGTGCAGAGAAGAGCGACCAAGGTTATTAGGGAACTGGGGGGTCTGCAATACCAAGACAGGTTATTACACTTGGGGTTATTTAGTTTGGAGAATCGAAGGCTTAGGGGTGATCTTATTACAATGTATAAATATATGCGGGGACAGTACCAAGACTTTTCTAATGATCTTTTTACTCTTAGACCTGTGACGGGGACAAGGGGGCATCCTCTACGTCTGGAGGAAAGAAGGTTTAAGCATACTCACAGACGCGGATTCTTTACTGTAAGAGCAGTGAGACTATGGAACTCTCTGCCATATGATGCTGTAATGAGTGATTCCCTAATAAAATTTAAGAAGGGACTGGATGCCTTTCTTGAAAAGTATAATGTTACAGGGTATATACACTAGTTTCCTTAATATTGCGTTGATCCAGGGAGCTAGTCTGATTGCCGTATGTGGAGTCGGGAAGGAATTTTTTTCCCCAATGTGAAGCTTACTGTTGCCACATGGGTTTTTTTTGCCTTCCTCTGGATCAACATGTTAGGGCAAGTTAGGATAGGATATGGGTTGAACTAGATGGACTTAAAGTCTCCCTTCAACCTTAATAACTATGTTACTATCGGCCCAAAATCCCATTTATAAAGTCTCATTCAGACATCCGCGCACATCAGTTCAAGATTGGACCGTTAATGCTTGGACTGACTGTGGGTCTCCTGACCCGGGCGTGACAGCTTCATGTACTTCTATAATGTCAGGAAAGCCACGTGGACATTTTGTGCAATGCTCTACAATCTCGGACCACTTTGCATGGATGTTTAATTGAGTATTATAGCCTGATTGGAGAGCAGCTGGGACCTGTCCATGCATTACATGATTTTATGTAAAAAGATGTTGTCTTATTAAGAAAACCACTTGAAAGTGAACATTTACTTTAAAACTATTTCTGACATACCACTAAAGGTGAGTCAGGAGATATTATTAGTTATTGGTTGGTGCCCTGTGACCCCGCCGATCACTAGAATGTTGGCGCCTCTGTGTCTGCTGCCGTGCCCATTGTGCCTGCAATTAGGCTGCATTTCTAATGAGTGGGGATGAGCGGACCTGTGGAAGTTCGGGTTCTGGTACTGTGCGGGTATGAGAACTGTACCCAAATTTGAACCAAAACCCGAACACCAGTGAAAACAATGGTGACCTGAACTTTGGGCCTGGTAAGAAAAAAGAATCTCCCTCTCCTCTTCCCTCTACCTCTGTGTCTCCTTCCCCGGAACTCCGAACCTTGCAATGGATTTCGGGAAAAGTCTGTGTTTGCCATTTAGAACTGGACACTAACTGTCTGGTACAAACCCCAAACTTTTAATTTTGGTTCCGCTCAATGCTAGTAATGAGATTTCCATTTTCAGCCTTTGGGCTCATTCAGATGTCTGTGGTGTGTGCAGATCAGTCCGAGACTGCACCGCAGTGCACCGACTCACCGCGCTCTCCTGAGCATGACAGTTTCATAGAAATATTTGAAGCTGTCACGCTCCAGTTTGGAGACCTGCGGTTAGCCCATGCATTGCGGTCCAACCTTGGACCGAATTGTCTCCGCAAGATAAATAGACATGCTGTTATCTGGAAAGACGCACCGTATGTCCGTCTCCGCAGGGAAGCCACGGGTGTCGGTGCACACATAGTGGGCATAGGATTTCTTGATATCCCATCCACTATGCTGTAACAGCTGGACGCTGCAGTTGTACGCAGCGTCCAACCTGTGGCATTTACTGACTGTGGGAACATACCCTAATCCTTGTGGAAAACGGACCGCACAAGGCCCAATGTTAATCAGTGTGTTAGTTCAGATTAACCATTTGCCACATAGACTGCGCTAGTCTCATCTATTTTTAGGTTGAGATTCACCTATAAATTTCAATGAGTGCACAAAAGTGGATGAAGAATAGACACCATCTTTAGAAGACCCATTGCAAAGTTTTCATAGAAAAATGAATTGTAAAAATGAAAAGGATAGAAAAATAATAAAGGAGCGGCACTCACCACTGATATTAATAACACTTTATTCTCTCATTACATGAGGAGCAGAGACAAATGGAATGAATGAGCGTCAGCTGTTTCTTGTTATCTACGCTTCCTACAGCCCCTTTGTCTCTACTCCACATATAACGACCCAATAAAGTGCTGTTAATTCATATACCAGTGGTGAGTGCTGCTTCTTTTCCTATTTTTCGCTGCATTTCTCCTTGCATTTTTACATGTCGCTTTTGTGGGCCGAGCACCATCGGATCTGGTTGCCCACTTGATTATTTTGCCCTATGAATAAGCTTCCGGATTAAATGTTGCACAGATGTGGGAGGAGCACAGGCGTCTCTATCTCTATTTTTGAAAAATGAATTGTGCTTTTTATTATCTATATATAAAAATGAGCGTATGTATGTATGTGTGTGTGTATCAAGCCACACCCACTCTGCATAGCCACACTCACCCCACACGCAAAGCCCCGTATAATATCAAATATATAATAAAAAATATCTAATATATATATTTCATAGGCACATCTTTTTGACCACAACAGGTTACACTTGCCTGTGTTGCCCATAGCAACCAATCAACCATTTCACCAGAGCTATTTAAAAGATGAAAGCTGAGCTGTGATTTGTTGCTATGAGCAAGTTTTCCCACTCCACAATACCTCAGCAGACACTGACCAGATGGGAGAAATCTAGCATCCCCGGGAACATAAGCTCCCAGCCATTGTCTGCCCCCCAGAAAGGAGCAGAGAGCACATGACTGAAATGAATCACCCCTTCCTCTATTACTGCCACGCTCTATTGTTACCGGCGTAGAAAATCGCATCATCAGTGGCTGCACACAGAGCCGCACTGCCAGGTTACATAACAGCACATCTCCAGCGCCACCCAGCTCGGGACTATGGGATGAGTATATGGGCATGGGACTATGGGATACAGGATGTGTGATGGTATATGGGCACAGGACTATGGGATGGAGAATGTGTATGATGGGTATATGGGCACGGGACTATGGGATGGAGGATATGTATGATGGGTATATGGGCACGGGACTATGGGATGGAGGATGTGTATAATGGGTATATGGGCACGGGACTATAGGATGGAGAATATGCATGATGGGTATATGGGCATGGCACTATGGGATGGAGGTTATGTATGATGGGTATATGGGTATGGGACTATGGGAAGGAGGATATGTATGATGGGTATATGGGCACGGGACTATGGGATGGAGGATGTGTGATGAGTATATGGGCATGGGACTATGAGATGAAGGATGTGTGATGGGTATATGGGCACTCGACTATGGGATGGCGAATATGTATGATGGGTATATGGGCACGGGACTATGGGATGGAGGATGTGTGATGGGTATATGGGCATGGGACTATGGGATGGAGGATGTGTGATGGGTATATGGGCACTGGACTATGGGATGGAGGATGTATGATGGGTATATGGGCACGGGACTATGGGATGGAGGATATGTCTAATGGGTATATGGGCACGGGACTATGGGATGGAGGATATGTCTAATGGGTATATGGGCATGGGACTATGGGATGGAGGATATGTATTATGGGTATATGGGCACGGGACTATGGAATGGAGAATAATCATTATAATTTGGTATAACCACAGTTAGTTACTATGCCTGGGCAACGCCGGGCTCTTCAGCTAGTAATTGATAACATACTGATGGAAAAGGTGCAGGCCTATGGATGACATATGTACAAAAAATGGACACAAACACTAGGCTGATGAAAATTTTTCACACACTTTTCTGAATTTAGAAAAAGTTGTCCTACTATGATCAAATAGATTAAAGAGTCACCAAACCTATATTTATTTTTTTAAATAATTTTGGCCAGGTAGAAAGTTATGAAACTTTGCAAATCACTTTATTAGGGGCTCCAAACCCTTTTTTGCTCCAGTCTATTTGCCTGCCTTCAGCTGCATTGATATCAGAATGTACTCATTTGGAGTACAGATGATGGCAGGGTCAGGTCAGCACCTGTATCTCACTAAGGCCACGTTCACACATTCAGTATTTGGTCAGTATTTTCCATCAGTATTTGTAAGCCAAAGTCATGACTGGAGCAATCAGGGAAAAGTATAATAGAAACACATCACCACTTCTGGATTTATCACCCACTCCTGGTTTTGGCTTACAAATACTGATGCGAAATACTGACCAAATACTGAATGTGTGAACGAGGCCTAATTCTGGGGATATACTACTGCAGAAGATTGTTTTGATAAGCACATGTTACCCCATATGCAGGGCATTACATGAGCTTAGGTATCCATGGTTACGACCACTTATATAGTTACAGTTAGTTACCTGGTCGTAGCCATGGATATCTAAGCTACTGCAATGCCCTGCACATGGGGTAAGTGACATAGTGAATCAGAAGAACTATACTACTTTACTAATTGGAGGTATTTGGTTATATTACTATTATTATTATTATTACACCTACTACATATTGGGATAGGATCTTGGAGATGGGAATACCCCTTTAACTTGAACATTATGGTGATCGCACCATTGAAGGGTGAGTTAGGAGGTACAATTTTGTATAGATGTTCTGCCATAGTGACGTATTTTCTTTTAATGTGTCAATGTAAGTAACACAACCATAGATAATCAGGTACAATAAATAATGGCAGATTATTGGGGCATGCACAACGAGGATAGAGTAGCTGTCTTGTGGCCTCTCTGCTAGGTACCAGACTGCAGCGAGTACCTAAGCTCTGTATACAGCACTGCGGAGTCTTGATTGATCTATTATAAAGAAGTGGCATGAGAATTTAAATCTGTTTTGAAAGAGCCTCTCCCCTACTCTTTTACTCCTTCCTGGTAAAGTGACCTTTTTAAATGGAGGGAAGTGGGCTTAGATGACAGTCTTGATGAATGCGGTCATGTTCACTCAATAAAATGAGGCCCAGTGCATTTGAGGATAAATCAGTGGAATGTGCGGCCCCACCTGTCTGTCTCCATCACTCATTTCCACTGTCACTTTCACAGTGCCTGATGGATCACAGTTGCTGTAAAATTAGACAGCCTTTAATCTCATTTCATCCTGATTAGCTTCTCTTTACCCTTTCCCTCTAACTCACTGACTGACACGCTAGAAACTCATACGGTGTGCTGTGTTTTAGGACGGATTACAAAACTTATCCTTAACACCTTCTCTGCTGGAGCGCCACACAAGTATTTGTTGTATATCCACCATGGGCTAGCATCATGTTTCTCTATTCTTTATTCTCTAGCCTTGCAAATGTCATTACTGTCTCCTTTATCTTTTATTGATTACTTCGTACCAATGTTTTTAATTACTTTCTCTTTTTTATTCTGTAATATGAATATAAACATTCAATCTGTTATACTTTCAGAAATATAGTTTTAATTCTAATAATAGTTGGCAGAGATAGGAGTATTTGGCTGTCTGTAATCTGCAGCATTGCCGATGCAAAATGTTTTCCAATAATTAATTGGATCTAAATGGTGGAAATTAAATATTAGTGTTTTACCAAGTGGTTTTTTAAGAAGTCAGTTTTGTGACTAGGACACTTTCCCTTCTTCTACATGTGAACCTCTGAGAATTGCAGTTAGTCACAAGGTGCTTGTAACCACAGGGGCTCCATTGTCTGCTCAGTTTTAGGCATTGTAGAAGCTTAACTAAAGCTAGATAATATACAATAATGCAACTTGCAAGGGAGCTAATGAGGATATTCATGTTTACCAAGGAGAATATGTTAAAGTAATAATTTTTCCATGATAGCCATAATTTGGATGTTCCACTGTTCTGGTAGCTCTGCATTTTGCACCTATTTCTGTGCTTAATTTGATCACTTATACTTAAAGACGCCATGACTGACCATCAGTGCCATCATGTATGATAAGCCACAGCCGGGAAGACACAATGCAAAAAATAAATAAAAATGAGAGATAACTGTGATGTAAAGGCAAACATTGCTGCTATAATTACCATATCCAGGGCTGCCACTAAGAATTTCAGGGCCCCATACTGCCAAAATTTTCGGGGCCCCCTTGAAACTCCACCCTAGCCCCGCCTCCACCCCTCAAACCTTCCACAGTCCCACCGCCCTCTCTTGGAAAAACTCCACTTCTGCACCATGTCCTCACCAATCACACATTAACAGTTCCCATCACTAGATCACATACATAGCAGCTTTTTTTTGGCCAAAAGGTTGACTCTTTTGGCCAAACTCTACTCTACTGTAACTTATTAAACAATTGTTAAAATATCCAATAAAATTTTAGGTATATTTTTATTTATCTTTCAATTTTTAAAATTACCAGTAATTTCACATACAAGGGACAAATACCACCAACCATGACCGAATCACATATTGCCACCACATGGTGACCAATATTACCACATACAAGGGACAAATACTACCACGCCATGACTAGACCACATATTACCACCACAGTGACCGAATAATAGCACATACAAGGAACAAATGCCGCCACACCATGACCAGACCACATGTTACCACCACATGGTGACTGAATACTACAATACTGATCATTAATAAAAAAAACACAATACTAATGCCATTATTCACAGAAGATCTGTACTTAGTATACAGTGTCCGTGTACAGGTAATTCAGTGATCACCAGTGATATTATATACAAGAGCTCTGTATATAGTGTAAATGTACAGGTAATACAGTGATCACCAGTGACACTATACACAGGAGATCTGTATATAGTGTCAGTGTACAGGTAATACAGGGATCACCAGTGACATGATAAACAGAAACTCTGTACATAGTATACAGTATATAGTGTAAGTGTACAAGTAACACACTGACTCACTGGTGACGTCTCTAGTTTAAGTCCTTCATCTTCACTTTTCTTTTTCATCCAGTTCAGATGGCCATCACCTCTTCCAGCCAGGGCTCGTCTGTGCAGAAAACAACACAGTTATCTAGAGCACATTCCCCAATTTTTCCCCAACCTCTATACTACGGCAGATAAAGAAAAAAGTGACCATGTCGCTTTGCACAGTAACAGGACCTCTCCTCCCCCACACTGAAAACAGTATCCTCAAAAATAATATCCTTTATTTAATCCCAGTAACAGTAATAATATCCCATATTCAGGATCCCATGTGCCCTCCCATTTTGCCTCATGTCTCTCCATATTGCCCCCATAGTCATCCATAATAGTATAATGCATCCCATAGTCATATATAGTAGTATAATGCAGCCCCATAATGGTATCATGAAGCCCCATAGTAGTATATTGCAGCCCCATAGCAGTATAATGCAGCACCATAGTAGTATAATGCAGCCCAATAGTGATATAAAGCAGCCCCATAGTATAACACAGACCATAGTATAATGCAACCGCATAGTAGTGTAATGCACCCCCCCGTAGTATATTTCACCCCCATAGCAGTATAATGCACCCCCATAATATAATGCAGCCCCATACGGGTATAATGCACCACCATAATATAATGCAGCCCCATAGGGGTATAATGCACCCCCATAATATAATGCACCCCCATAGGAGTATAATGTAGCCTCATAGAGTATATGGCAGCCCCAAGTATAATGCACCCCCATCGTGCATAAGGCAGCCCCATAGTGTATAAGGCAGCGGCTCCATAGTATAATGCACCCCCATAGTGCATAAGGCAGCCCCATAGTGTATAAGGCAGCAGCCCCAAAGTATAATGCGCCCCCATCGTGCATAAGGCAGCCCCATAGTGCATAAGGCAGCAGCCCCATAGTATAATGCACCCCCATAGTGCATAAGGCAGCAGTCCCATAGTATAATGCAGCCCCATAGTGCATAAGGCAGCCCCATAGTGTATAAGGCAGCAGCCCCATAGTACAATGCAGCCTCATACTGCATAAGGAGCCCCATTGTGTATAAGGCACCAGCTCTATAGTATAATGTAGCTCCATAGTGTATAAGGCAGCTCGGGCCCATAGTATAATGCAGCCCTGCCCCATAATATAATGCAGCCCCATAGTATATAAGGCAGCCCCAGACCGTGGGCAAAAAAATCACACAGTTTTTCCTTACCTGGCCAAGATCCAGCGATGTCCTCCACTAGCTGCATCTGAGGTGCGGACCTTCGTTCCGGCGTATGACAGTGACGTCATACGCCGGTGACATGCCTGCTGACGTCAGCTGCCGGCCTGTGATTGGCTGGTGGCTGTTAACTGTTGCCGTGTGTGAAGAATCTCCTGTACGGCAACAGATTCTACTGATCGTGCCTCCAAGGATCAGTTACTGAAGTGGCAGTATCCTGCCGCTGGGGCCTGGTGAGCAGAAGAGAGGGGGCCCGATGCCAGTAAGGAAACAAATATGAACCTAGCACTCAACTAAGTTGAGTGCTAGGTTCATATTTGTTGAGTTGAGTGCTAGGTTCATATTTGTTGCTTTAACGGTTTGGGAACCTAACCTTAGCACCATCTTGAGTTGTGCTCACGGTGTTCTTTCCATATGCCAGTAAGGGCAGTAATGCCCTCTTGGCGGCCCTGACCACTTCCATAAATTTAAGGTTATTAATGCACATTTTGATTAAATTGTATGATTGGGACCCTACACTAAACTGCATCTATACAGTAGTGGATCTCCCTCTCCCTCTTGAGTCTCAGACTACAAAATGAATTTATGGCAGGTAGAGATCAGCTTTATTCTATGCTAATTAAAAATAGCTTTACAAAACAAACTATAGTCTGTCCGTGCCAGTTGCTGTCCCCTATATTTCTGCTTCGGTCTTCAGGCCGACACAGGGCAACCTATGTGATAGCCCTGCTTTACTACTGGAACTTAGTATTGCTTGGCGGAGCTGCTCCTCACTTAACCTCCTGAGAGTGAGTGTCCTCTGCCAGTTATAGTGAACACTACTCTGGTTATCTGCAGTTTTGCCCTTGTTCAGCCTGTGTTATTCACGTTCTAACATCAACCTGTTTGCTTACCATTCTTCTGCCTTTCAAAAGCAAACAATATTTTAGGATGTATAAAACGAGAGATACATTTCCACGATCCCAAAGTATTATTACCCCTTTATAAATCACTTGTTGGGCCACATCTAGGATATGGGATCCAGTTTTGGACTCCATATTTTAAAAAGGATGGTCAGCTAAATAGGAAAGAGTTCTTTACAGTTAGAGCTGTCAGACTGTGGAGTGCCCGACCACGAAAGGTAGTAATGGCAAACAGTATAACAGCTTTCAGAAAAGGGCATTACGATTTCCTTGATATGCAGAACATTGTGAGTTATAGCTAAATTAGCGACAAAGTGTACAGTTGGTGGAGAAAAGTTGAACTTGATGGACCTAGGTCTTTTTTCAACCTACTTAAATATGTAACTACTGTATATATGATTTTGCACCTTGTATACCCTCTTGGTTATAACCAGCATCTACTCCGAAGACTCAACCCAGTGTACTTGTGTAAGTCCACATCCCTGTATTGGGATTAAAAAGTGAAGGCAAGGGCTCTACTGGGACCTGATATTCAGAGCAGCCAGCGCTAAACCTTGCCATTTTATCCCATATTTTTAGAGCTGCAAGTGACCTCTGACAGACACTTCTAACAAAATGCACAAATGTCAGATACACATTATTCATGGTATTTATTGGAATTAGTGTATATAGTAATTCTTATGCAAATTGCCTCTTCAGAGAGAAAGAGGACTTGAACTCTATAGGGCCACCTGTTCGAAGTAGTGATCCTACAAGTCACAATCAACCCTTTAACGAGTCTTGCTGTATGACAAGATAAAAGCCAAATCAGGATCTCAATTTGCAGACACGATGTTTCGGGCTATTGGCCCTCATCAGTGCAAAGTATGAGAACTGTTTTGGATAGGTGAGAGGCTCTGGACTGAGGCCTAAGGGGTAAGGTTTCTCCTTGTGGAGAGTAACATACCAGCTCTGGCTTGTCAAGGTAAGGAGGCTTATTCGCCGTGCAATTCTCCTCTGGGAAATTTAATATGCAAATTGCCTCTTCAGAGAAAAAGAGGACTTGAACTCTATAGTGCCACCTGTTGGAAGTAGTATAGTAAGTCTTGTCAGAAAAGCCAAAAATACTCATTCACCAACATACAGTGAGGCCGGGTGCACACGGTCAGTAATTGGCAGCATTTGGATGCTGCACATGTCCGCTGCGTCCAAACCGTTGCCGACTTTTGAATGCAGGTGAATCCGCATGTGTTCATTGAACCATGCAGAATCACCGCGTCCAATACATTGCATCATGGGTGACATTTATCGTGCGGAGACTCGGGTCTCCGCAAGATAAATAGACATGCTGCAGTCTGGAAAGAAGTGCCACATGTCCGTCTCCGCGGGTGTCTGTGCACGCAGAGTGGACATTGGATTTCTTGAAATCCCATCCACTATGCTGTAACAGCTGGATGCTGCAGATGTACGCAGTGTCCAACACGCAGCATTTACTGACCGTGGGTACGTACCCTAAGGAGAGTTACTGTAGAAAACACAATTACTTTATCCTTTACAGAGCAGTGTTTGCAATTGTGGTAATGTTATATATCACAGCTTCCAAGAAAAATTAACTCCCATTTTGCCAAATAGATAATAAATTAGTTAACTTAAAGGGAAAGTTCAATTTTAACACAAATTTAGAGTAATTTTTACATTGGTTTTGAGGTTTTCCGTATACTAACGTAATACTAACTTTAAATTCTGTTGTTTTTTTTTGTGCAGTCCGCAAGTTTAACAGAATAAATGAGTTACAGAGGTAGCCCTTATTCAGGCGTCCGTTTTTCATGTACAAGTTCTGGGTTTTTCGTGGATTGAACACGTACCCTTTGTAGTCCCTATTTTTTTGAAGACTGCCTGCAAAATAATCACAGAGACATGTCAGTTTTAGATCCACATTGTGCATATAAATTACACCTACCGAGTCGTAATTAAAGGGCTTATCCAGGATTATTTAATTTTTTACTACGGGCCTAAGAACTAACAGGCAGGTAGTTGCTACCTACCTGCCTGTTGTGCCTAGCGGCGATCGCTGCAGGCACAAAGTCATCACAGACTGCACCTGCTGGCAATTCAGCAGCTTCTGCTGACACCACGTCGACAGAGCAGTGACTTCTCTTCTGTTGTTTTGCTGATTGACAAGCGGTTCCCGGCTGCATAACTGTGGGAAGCTGGCTGTCAATCAGTATGAAATTGGCAGTCACACCCCATCGACAGGGCAGCCCAGAAGAAGAAATGCTCTGTTGATGTAGAACAGCTGAATAGCCGTCAGGAGCGGTCAGTGAGCGCGCCGAGCCAGAGCTGGATAGAAAAGGTAGGTAGTTGCCTCCATTAGTTACAGATGGTTAGTTTTTAGGCCCATAGTAAAAAAAATAAATACCGTAAATAAAAAAAAGTCCTGGACAACCCCTTTGACATTGCAATGAATAGGAGAAGCTTTGCAATTTATGTTTTTTTCATACGTGAAAATAAGTGATGAATCTCTGATGGTAAAACTGGCATTCCGACAAAACTTGCACTGTTTTTTGCGTACATGAGAAATCACTGATGTCTGAATGAGGCCTTACACAAGCTTCCATATAGACATAACTGTGCAATAGTATAAACTGTTATTTAAGAGTGGAGTTTTCTTTTATAGAGGTTGTATGAGAATGAGCTGTGATACAAGACAAACCATGCATAAGAGTAGCACTGTTTTGGGGGGAGTGTGGAGGAACAGATGTTTTCTAATCTCATACAAACCCTGTTATTTAAAGGGAACCTGTCACCAGGTTTGTCCCATGTGAGGTAAGGCCACCACCTTTCAGCCCTCATATACAGCATTCTAATATGCTGTATATATGCCCCCAATCCGGCCTGTCAGACAAGAAAGACAGCTTTTATAATACCCAACTGTGGGATGATCTGGTCCCATGTGCATCGCTAGTCTTGGTGTGGCACCTCCCATCTTCTTGTGATACTGTCCTCATTCTTGCTTGCCCTGGATGACGTGTGCAACTTCATCCACACGGTCGCCCCGGCATCACACTCGTGCATAGGCGTACTTCTGTGCCCTGACCAGGGCAGTGTAAAGTACTGCAGTACGCATGCGCTGGGGCTATTTGGCCTTTTCCTGTGCATGCGCACTGCAGTGCTTTGCTCAGCCCTCAAAAGGGCAGAGAGAAGTGCACATGTGCAGAAGTGAAATGCCGGGGACACTGTGTGGGTGACATAGGATGCGTCATACACATAAAGAAAGATGAAGGTCGACATCACAAGGAAAGAGGGGGAACCGGAACAAGACAGCGACGCCAAGCAGACCAGACTGCCCTGTAGGTGTTATGAAAGGTCTTTTTCTCGTCTTGCAGGATGGATTGGGGCCATATAGACATCATGTCAGAATGCTGCATATCAGCGCTGAAAGGTGGTGACCTTATGTTACATGGGACAAACCTGGTGACAGGTTCCCTTTAAGATTTGGTCCAAAAAAACAGATATTTGATCTTCAGGCGTCCTTGTATTTTTGGAAAGTATTTGCAATTTTATGACTTTTTACATTCTGATGTGTTTATGCCCTATTCTCTTCTCCAGCTTGCACATTTGTTATAAAATATGAAATTATCCGATCTGTCAGATTATTGTTTAACATTACTGAAAAGCACAGATATCAAATCAATGGAGAGATCCACCGTGTCCCACATTGTACATTGTGAGATATACAGATATATACACATTTATTTACCAAATAACTACATGTGATTAATTGGGATTAATAGCTGAAATGCTGATCAGCTTGAAAGCCAATCCTGCATATACTCTGTGCCTGAAATAATCCAGAAATTTCCCTGTTATCAGTTAATAAGACAGTTTCATGTGATATCGATAACATCCTTGCTCTAGAAATGATAAAAAACTGTAATATACAATAGGAAATGTGTGCGAGCTAAAGTTTGATAAATCTTCCTGAAAGCCCAGCCAAGTTTAGGAAGCCTGTAGCATCAGAATGATAAAAATTATCATTAAACATTCCATATTGCACTGCTGCATTTTGCAAGAAGGAGATAGTAAATCATGTGAAATGAGAGATATATAACTGAAAAAATTCACATGTGAGTTCGTCTGGCTTTTTTTTCTCTTTGGCAGAAGTTTATAGAGAAAGAGCTGGCCCTGTGTCATATTGATTTCCCACTGCACTGGTTTTCTAAGTGCTCTGTTGATCCGTGTCCAGCAATAAATTCCCAGCCTCAACATGCACATCGCTTCCCTCTTTGTCCTCACCTAGATTTAAGGTGGTGTCCATTTGATGAGATGAGCAAGGACATGATTTTCTGACTAATGCTCCAGCCACTTTACATGATATGATAGTGGTACATTTGTATGTTTTCCAAAAAAATTGGACCTGACATTTATGGACAGGTGTAACGTACGAGCCAGGACATGACACTTCGAGGTTGGTTAAACTAATCCAAATAAATTGAAGCATATATTAGCTGAAAGAATTGAAAAGAAATCAGTATGTACAAGATTCCCATGACAACTGGTGGAAGGGAACAGGCTTTGTTTCAGGGAAGCGTGATTTCGACAAGAACATTTCCTAAAGCAATAAAGTGGGGTCATTCTCTGCAGGCTTCTTGTCGTGTAGACTTCTACCGTCCTATATCCTTTACAGCTTATATAAGACTCGTAAAATATTCTAAATTTGGAGGAGATCGTTCTTTAGATTATTCATTAATATAATTTTTCAAAAGGCAAATGTAACCTAGAATAACATTGCAAGAGTAATGTAAATAAATAGCAGCACATTTAAAATGTGTTACAAAATTGGAGGGGGCAGAGTAGTGATGGGTCGCGCACGACCAAACCAAGACAAAGAGCGGCTCCCTGCAGGGATTGATGGGAGCTGGCACCCCTGTAAGAGAAACTAAATTCTCTGAATGGCTCTCACTGAGTGTAACATTACTGTGTCCCATGGCCGAAACCCGGCCCACCTGAACCAAAGCCCGGCCAAACATTGATTTTATTGGCTGTCTGCGAGTAGGCCCTGTGGTTGGGCGTGGTTTCGGACACATTAACTTCATCTTAAATATGTGTTCACCTGCAGTGAACACATATTTAGTAGGGATTCATTTAGATCCGGCTCTTTTTGGTGATTGGAGTCAAGTCAGACAGATTACCAAAAAGAGCCGGACTGCCAATCAATAAGACAGAGTAGGATCTGGGCCTGACTGTGTTTAAAACCTGGCTGAGAAGGGGGCGGTCAAACCCCCAAATGTACTCAGTGCAAAACCAAAAAAAGCGAATTCTAGAAGTCTACAGATACACCGTGGCCATTAACAAATTTAACCTAGCATAACAACATAATGGCCCTTTTTGGTTTCAAACCTAAAACTAGAAAAATATGACTTCTTTCTTTCATTGGCTGGCTGTGGGTGGCTTAGGCCTCTTTCACACATCAGGTTTTCGCCGTCAGGCGCGATCCGGCGCTTTTGACAGAAACCGGATCCGGCGAAATGCAATGCCGGATCCGGTTTCCACCCCATTGACTTGCATTTGCGCCGGATCGCGCCGGATGGCCATGCGTTTCATCCGGTTATCGCCGGATCCGGCAATGTGTCGCAATGTGTCGCGATCCGGCGTCTGGAAAAAACGTCTACTGTAACGTTTTTTGTCTCCGGCGAAAAAGCCGGACACGCCGGATCCGGCGCGTCCGGCTTTTTCACACAATGAAAGCCTATGAGCGCCGCAATGCGCCGGATCCGGTGGCCGGATCCGGTTGTTTTGGTCTGAGCATGCTCAGTAGCTCTGCCCACAGGAGATATATAAAAGCAAGACAATGGGACCCTCAGCCACACCCAACATGCCACCCAAGACAGCAACCAGGCGCAGGAGAAGGCAGCAGACATCTGCAGCAGCAGCACCATCAGCAACACCCCAAATGGAGCAGCATGCTGAACGGGAGGGGAGTCCAGAAGCAGATGAGAGACGGTAATTATCAAATCCCCCATTCCTCCAAACTAGGGCCATGGAATATCAAGATATTCATTGGCCCTTTGTTTCTCTTTATTCAACAGCCGCCAAAGAGATGCAGCAGCAGCACCATCAGCAACACCCCAAATGGAGCAGCATGCTGAACGGGAAGGGAGTCCAGAAGCAGATGAGAGACGGTAATTATCAAATCCCCCATTCCTCCAAACTAGGGCCATGGAATATCAAGATATTCATTGGCCCTTTGTTTCTCTTTATTCAACAGCCGCCAAAGAGATGCAGCAGCAGCAGCAGAAATGGCATCACTGGCAGCAGCAATACCCACAGCCATGGAGTCTGGCCATCAACAGGACAGCACATCTTCTTCTGGGAGCCCTCCCTCGCATCGTCAGCGTTTGACGGTAAGTTTTTATTTCCAAAATCCATCATCTCTGTAATATATGTCTATTCATTGCCTTTTATTTCAAAACAGGAATCACAAGATGAAGAGGAGCTCCCAGAAGAAGAAGGAAGGGGTGGACAGACGCTTGGAGTGGGCTCACAATTCGTAAGTTTTTTGCATCAAACGCAGAAACACAACATCACACTACACACAACACATAGAAAACAATGTTCTGCAGACCACACACAGCAAACAAATGCCTACATCCAAACTCATAACATTTTTTGTTTTCTTCTCTAGTCTTCCCAATCTGGTGCTCGGCCCAGAGGTCCTCGCAGTGCCTCCCAGGGTCGTCGGCGACAGCAACGCGGCGGTCACCAGCGTGTAAGTATAAATATTTTTGCTTTGTTTTTTTGCACTTTTTATTTCATTTCTTTTGTGGAGGCTAATTATGTTATTTTTGTCTTTTTCTTTAACAGCCTTCACAGCGTGCTCCCGACTCTGACGGTGAGGATGGAGGGATTGATGTGGACCGCCTCATCGATCTCGTCAGAGAAAGGGAGCCGCTCTGGAATATGGCTGACCGCCGCCACGCTGACCTGATCATTACCCGACGACTCTGGGAGGAAATCTGTTCTCTCCTTGTGGGCCGCTGGGAGGACCTCGAAGCTCGGGACCAGATTAAAGAGCGTAAGTATATACAGTAACGGTTGCTTGATGTAAACCAGTGTTTCCCGAACTCCAGTCCTCGTGGTCCCCACGGATCATGTGTTCAGGATTTCTATTTACTATTGAAATCCTGAAAACATGACCCCTGGGGACCATGAGGACTGGAGTTTGTGAAACACTGATGTTGTATACTAACCACTCCTTTCTCATTTCAGGGAACAGAATTGTGAATCGGTGGCGGTCTGTGAGGGATCGTTTCAAGAAGGAGTTCAATAAAGAGATGCGGGCCCCGAGTGGATCTGGAGGACGCAGGAGCAAGTACAAGTACGCACAAGCCCTGTCGTTCCTCCGGGAAACAATGCTCACCAGAAGGTAAATATTACACACCACATGTGAAAAAGATGTAACTTTTTTTTTTCAGCCAGGGCCATACCATGTCAGTATTTTAATTGTTTTTTTTTCTCTTTATTCCACAGCACGGTGAGCAGCACTCGGGAGCCTGCACGATTGGACCCTTCTGAGGCGATCCCTGAGGAGACCGGCACTGAGGGACACTTCGACCGCCCCGGTACATCTGCACCTTCCCTGCCTTCCCACACATTCGACCCATCTGTCCCATCCACCAGCACAGGAGCATCGTGGCCGCCTACATTACATGAAGCTGCTGGTGAGGAGATCGCTTTCCCTTTACCCCACCCTTCTGCCCCTGCCGCCTCTAGTACACCTGCGGGTACTGGGCGGCAGCGGCAGAGGGGTCAGGAAAAGAGTTATGCGCAAGAGTTATTGCATCTGAATGCATCTTTCCAGAACTGTCTCAAAGTCTTGTCAGAGCAAATCTCCGCAGGCTTTCAGCAGATCAACTCCAGCATTCTGGAGGTGAAGACACTTCTGCAAACCATGCATTCAGAAGCAAGATCTTCGCCAAACCACACCTTTTTCAGGTCTGTTGTGGAGCGCATGGAAACGCTCTCTCCTGCCCAGCAGATGCATGTAATGCATTCGTGCCACGGTGCTCTACAGCAGGTTACCTCCCAACCTCCACCTCCCACCACTGTAGTTCCTCCACCTGCACCCCCTCCAGCCACTTTCCATCCTCCCCCTCCTATTACATCTGCACCCCCTCCAGCCACTTTTCATCCTCCCCCTCCTACTACATACCAGCAACCTGCCCAGTACCAGCAACCTCCCCAGTACCAGCAACCTCCCCAGTACCAGTCATCTCCCCACTTCCAGCAACCTGCCCCGTACCAAACTCCTTCCCCGTACCAAACTCCTTCCCCGTACCAAACTCCTTCCCCATACAACTTTCCATCAACATCATCTGCTCCTACAGTCCCTGCCCAACCCTCCACTCCACCACCCACCACCTCTTCTGCTTCCCACATGTCCACCCATTCTGTAGTTTTTTCCACACCTTCACCTCTAACTGTTCCTTCCCCACCACGATCCCAGTCCTCTCTCCACACACCCAGTGTCGAAGTGTCCCGCAGCCCCTCCAGCAGTATTTCCACCCCACAATACACAGATTTGTAATGTGTGTTTTTTAATAAAAATGCCCATTGGGTTTAAAACCTTTATTAAAAAAGTTTTTTGCACTTTAAAAACATTTTGCAAAAAAAAAAAAAATTTTAAATAAAAGTTAAATTATCGTTTCACAATGGTTGTCTGTCTTTTCTTTCTGCGGCGAACTATGTTTAAAAAAAAGGTTAAATACAGGGTATTTCAAAGGTAAAAAGGTATTCAAAACCAGGTATAACTGTGGGTAAATTTTAGCTTTTTGCCACAGTTGTGTTCCTGGTTGTGTTTGAAGCAAAGTATTTCACCTAAAAAGTTGTGTTTATTGTTGGTGATTTCCTAACAATGTACACAACTTTTGTTAAAAGGTGAAATACTTTGCATAAAACACAACCAGGTACACACCTGTGGCCTAAAGCTAAAAATAGTAGACCATGACAAGATAGCCAACTTTGGTTGGCAAAGGTATATACTGTTGGTCCAGAAGGTACACAAGTTTGGTTAGGGCACAAATCTTTCACACTCTGTCATCCTGCCAGTGTACTCTGCCTTGAGGGGCCACAAGGGTCAATTTTAAAAACCGGATCCGGCGTAATCCGTCGAAAAAACGGATAGAAAAACGGATGAACCGGATGAGACGGATCCGGTTTTGTCTGTCAAGAACAAGACGGATCCGGCAGAAAACCGGATCCGGCACATCAGGTTTTACAAAACATTTGCCGGATCCGGCATTCCGGCACGACGCCGGATCGCGCCTGACGCCGAAAACCTGATGTGTGAAAGTAGCCTTAGTGATGAGCACAGTTTCATCACTGAGGTCATATGTTTAACATCTACATGTTCTCATTTTCTTTATGCTAAAACTGACAGAGACTACATAGATAGATAGATAGATAGATTGATAGATAGATAGATAGGTTCATCATTATATTTGATGGTAAGGAAAAAACTTCCTCAATTGTAGACATTTTTAAAATAAATATCGAGGCAAGCTCACAACTTTTAATTTTGGCCCCCTTTGTATTTGAGTTAGACATCTCTCTCTTAAAGGAAACCTGGCAGGTCCAGATTCGCTATGTAAGTACCAGTGAAACATGTTATAGGTGATAATTAACATGTAGAGCATGTTTCTGTCATAGGTTGTAATCATTGTAGAAAGGAGAAAACAATGTTATATTTGCATGGCGCCCTGTTCCTTTCCAGTCATCAAGGCCGTGCATAGCACTGAGCAGTCGCCACATCTTTCCTGTTATGCCCGTTATTCAGTTGATTGATATCCCGCTCAGCACATTCATAGGCTAAGCCGGAAGTCAGTCAACTGACCAGAGGACATGGTTTGAGAACATCTGTGATTGATCAGTACTGTGCCCTGCCCTGATATTTGGGAAGGAGTAGGGCTCCGCATGAATGTAACATTGTTCTGTCCCTTCATGTCTGGTTCTTCAATTGTATAACTTTTACGTGATCAGTGTAATTAGATCAAATGAAACTGTTAGTATATGTACCAAAATCAATTACAAGTATCTATTGGCATTTCACATGGTATTTGGTTCGGCTGTGTTATTTGTATTCTTGTAGATGTGATATTCCATGAGTGTATGATAACATCTACAGATATATTGCAATAACAATAATCTAAGTCCTAGAAAGTTTATTTTAAGATTATATAAAATACTGGTATTATTTTATGTCTTTCAGTCATGCCATACAACAGTGCCCATCATTGTGTGGTTGAAGTAGAAAACTTTTTGTTTGTGTTAGGAGGAGAAGACCAGTGGAATCCTAATGGTGAGTAGTAAGAATTCCCATATACTGTATGTGCGAGACCGGACACTGCTTCTCTCATAATATCACTTTTATAAGTCGGCTTTTTCTCCCTCTGTGCTACGGTGTGTTCATCCTACAGGGTTAAACATATTGTTGCACCACTGCTAACGCATGCACTGATATTTTATTCATCTACTCCCCTTGTATAATCTAAAATGATGGCAATACAGGGAAACATCAGCCCGAGATATTACATTTAAATAATCTTACTTTAATAAATGAAATCCGTCCAAAGACATGAAAAAGTTATCAGACCATGTTAAATTGCAGTGCATCCTAATGCTGGGCTGAGTAATTCTAAAAGTGCAAAATACATTAATATTTAAAAGTGTTGACTCAGAAAGAAAAAAGCCAAAAGAAATATGAACACTTAAAAGACTTTGAGCTGAATTTAAAGAGAAGATGCAGAGTGCAATAGAATATAAACAGGGACACACAACACATATAAGTGAATGACCTTTGTAGATGGATGAGACAATTGTATGTTCATATATTCTGTATATACAGACGTAATAAAAAATATCTCCCCCCTTTGCAAACTATATTCATTAGCAGAATGTATAAACTTTCTGTTTCAATAAGCCAATGAAACAAAAGCTATTTACAGTAAATGGCTCAGCACAACCAACATCACAAGTGGTTACTCCAAATTCAACATAAAATATCACTTTTAATGACTACTGCAAAAATTATTTAACCCCTTCTTGACAAGGGTCATAGGACTTAGTATATCCCCTTTGGCTGTTATAACCTGATGTAGAGGTTAAACATAGCCAGACACCAGCTTCTCGCAGCGTTTCTGAGCAATCTTAGCCATGGGCAATGGCCTCAAGTTCACTAATATTCCAACTGCTTTCTTCAAATCCCACCAAAAGATGATTTTCTATGGGATTTATGTCAAGCAATTCATTTCTTATTAAAAATCCTCTTCATTCTCAAGAACAGATTTATTTTTAATTCTATTGTTAATGGCTCTGTGGTTGGGTTTCCGACCACTGCTGTCATCTATCAGTGGTGGCCAGACTCTTAGTCAATGTAAATCTCACTTAAGTGTCTTCCAAACATCATGCTGAATGACAGCCAGCTTCCTGCCTCCGTTAGCTCCTTTTTCCCTTGTTTTTTCCAGACCCATTTTCAATTATCAGAGCCTAGTCTATTGACTTTCATCTCATCACTCCAAATCACCTGTTTCCAGTCTTCTACTGTTCACTGTTTTTACTTTTTTTCAAATTTGAGCCAATGCTTTTTATGACGATATTGAAGTCAAGGCTAAGTCATCTCATTTTGAGCCACCATTCCAGACTTGTGTCACACAGTGCTTGCGTGGACTTCTGGGACCTCACTATAATGAGGCATACGAGCTACCTCCACTGCCGTGTTTGTCGCGCCAGAACTGATAGACATTGGAATGAGATGACTTGTTGTCTCCGATATTTTTCCTGGACAGCCACTTCTTGGCTTTTGAATGGATGAACTTCATGTCGTATTCTTCCAACTCTCTTGGCACTCACATGCAGTTTGGCAATTTTCTTGGCCAAGAAACCGCTATCAATGAGCTGGATGATGCTGTTTCTCTTTTGTTGGGAAATCTTCTTCATGGCTGATCCTCAATTCAAACCAGTGACCTTTCGCTTGGGAATCAGCCTAATAACAAACTGAATTAAGTAATGTGAGAACAGGTTGTAATTTGTAGTATTCAGGAAGAAAAAGATTTTTTTCCACCACCATGAGCAAAACAGTAACAATGCACTGACATAACAAGAATCTGCACAACTAATCATTTGCTAAATAGTTGCAAGTCAAATTTAACTATGAGATAGCCAAGATGATTGTCAATAAAATGATAGTAGTCTCACGTTGATAGCAGTAGTGGATGGTGAGAACTGGAGCCTGAAAGTCAAAAGTTCAAAAATTGTTACCCTGTTGCTTGTCACTGTAAGTTCTCCCCGTGTTTGCGTGGGTTTCCTCCGGGTTCTCCAGTTTTCACTCACATTCGAAAGATGAAATCTAGATTGTGAGACCCTATGGGGACAGTGCTAATAATGTCTGTGAAGTGCTGTAGAATTAATGGCACTATATAAGTGAGTATATATTTTCAGCGTTGTAGCGAAGGGACGAACATAATGCATTCACTCACATCACCATAAGGCCAGTCAAACACCTCCAATATGCTATCCATGCCATGTTTCCTCTCTATAGAAAGGTAAAATTGTGAAAGGAAACATGCCAACAATATCTCCCGGCTGGGACCTCCATGAGGGAAGATATCCTAAAAGTTGTGGATCTCATAATCTTCTAAAGACCTACCACATACAACCATCCCCCATATGAGCTCTCCAAGGGGGGGTATGTAGGTATAACCTTGATCTAATAAAAATCAGAGTTTTGGGGTTCTGTCATTTTGTCAGTTCTGGAAGACACAGTAGTCTGTGGTTCTTTATGTTGTGCTAAGGAGTTGTTCTAGCAAGTGCTTTCCTCTGCTCTGAGCCATTTCTGTGACACAGGTTTAATATCTTTCTTTTGTTATCACTTTGAAAACAACAGCGTTCCTGTCCATCACTCGTCAGTCAGTTGTATAATTGTCCTGATGATTGGAGACTGCAGAGGCAAGACTGTATAGATCTTGGTCTTCCACCTGCAGCTCTCCACAAATCCCAGCATGCAACTGGTTAGAGTATGCTAGGAGAGGTAGTTTTGCAAAAAGTGGAATGCTACCGGTTGTAGGCACCTGCTGTAGCCCGACAATGCTTTTATTCAGACTCTGTAAATATTGGTGGCTTCTTATAACAAAGTCTGTTTTATCTAGTATATGTGGGTAATTCTAGAATATGGAGTGAATTAACCATGAAGTTGTGATGTAAAGTAAGTAGAAATCTGTTCTCTTGCAGGAAAACATAGTACAAATTTTGTTAGTCGCTATGATCCACGATTTAACAGCTGGATACAGCTCCCACCTATGCAGGAAAGGTAAGATTGTGCTGTATTGCTAGTAACCATTGTTTAACATACTCTCTTGCTGACATTTCGTCTGTGCTTGGTCTAGCAGTAAAGTACCGTGTTTTGTCAGTCTTTCACAGAATCAAGTACAAGGTGAATTTCAGGTACAGTTAGGCTTGATAGTAGTCTAAGATTTTCTGACACAGAGCTAAAAACTGATGCAGCATGCAGTTTAGCACCCTCTAGTGGTTGCCCAGAGGCAGCCAAAATGGTAGATTTTCAATGTACACCTATGCCCAAAATTAGTGAGCTGTGTCTCAGTAATCAGAGCCCTGACCGTTATCAAGATTTATCAGCACATGATTATAAAAGATGGATGAAAAGAGGTGCAACATGTATTTTCCCTAAATGAAGAATGCATGTATCTGATACAACACTTGATATCCATTGAAATCACAATATTCAGAGAAAACAACCCGTATCTTATCTGGAGCTTTCATGTCTGTCCACACACATAAACGCTGTGTTTTTTTTTACAACTGGAAGGGAAAAAAGCTAATTGAAGAAATTTTGATGATGTGCTTCTTTTAGTAAATTGGAAACAATGACCCTTGAAGGACCATAAGGATGGTGAATGTCAAGATAATTTATAATTGTTAAGATATCTTCTCTAACTTTCCCTTTGTCATTTAGTCTTTGGCAAAGTACAGTATAAAACTGCTCCTCAGGCAGCGAAAACATGAGACGCCTGTAATAAGCTGGGCTACCACCAGTATGAACGTATAAGCCGGGCACCATGATCTGACGACTGTTTCCGCTTATTCCTTCCAGGAGGGCCAGTTTCTATGCCTGTCGATTGGATAAGCATCTGTATGTCATCGGTGGGAGAAATGAGACAGGCTACTTGTCCAGTGTGGAATGCTACAACCTGGAGACAAACGAGTGGTGCTATGTGTCCGCTCTACCACAGCCGCTGGCTGCGCATGCGGGAGCCGTGCACAATGGGAAGATATACATATCAGGTGTGACCGATACTAACCATCTCACAAACACTACTTCTCCATTTCATTTGTATGAATAACCAGATGTATTGTTCGTACCAGCAGCAAGATTGTGTCTGCATTTAACGTTATTTTGTATAATAAATGGTACTGTTATTGTTTGGTACGTTATTTTATTCTGACAAATACTAGATACGTAAAGGTATAAAACTATATTAATGGTAGTTTCCTCTTATGCACTAATATCAAGTACGAAAAAACAATGGCAATGAAAAGAGAATTGAACTTCAGCTGGGTACTGCAGATTTTTAGTCTTTTAAAAAATATTTTACTGTTATACATTCTACAGCCCATGACAACATGGCATTCCTAAATAAAAACCAAATGATATGAAAGTAATGTACACCCTCCCAGCCACATTTTTCCATAGCGTCCATAGGATAAAAATTAAATAGGTTACTCCTTCTTTAAACTTTACCCTCAATGGGACCAGGATGTAGAATTAAAAATAAAAGAAACCTACCTGTACAGTTACACCCCTGGCCTGGTACCACTCATCTACACTTACGACTGTGTCGCTTGACAGCTTGCGCCTACATATGGCAATGTGACACCCCCTCCAGCTGTTACTGCCACAACTGTAACACCGTCCCTTACATATTGGATTATATAGAGCCCTGTTTTTTATTACATACCGTCCTGTCTTGTTAGTTATATAATGCAATGATGGCTGATGGAGCATGGGAAAGCTTGTTTTCTAATGGAGGAGATAATGGACTGATAGTCTGGTCACCGGCTTCTCCATCAGCAGTCATTTTATATCTAACAAGAGAGCGGGCTATGTAATAAAAAAGGGCACTGTGAAAAACAAAAATAATAAGAATACAATATGTAAGAGCAGGGCTTTTTTTGTAAAAAAATATTTGCCGGTACGCATTTCTGATTAATTTATCATTATTCAGTACTGTAGTCTGTACGCTAATTTCAATCAAAAACTATGCAATTCAGATTGCAAAAGAAAAATAAAAAATGACTAATACTGTATAAACGTTTTTTTTCACTTGCAAAATATGGTTTACCTAGGCCTGTATTCTAAAACAAACGCCAAATTTCAACCAAATTTTCATCAGCCACGACGTCTCGAATTCGTTCTTTACTGTTTCTGTCAATGGCTGATCGCCGACCTCGAAGTATCCAAGAGTCAACGTACTTTGTTGGATCAAACAGCTTCAAAGGTGGCCCAACTAGCCTGACAAAAAGCCCCATAGAATCATAGAATCGTAGAGTTGGAAGGGACCTCCTGGGCCATCTGGTCCAACCCCCTGCTCAAAGCAGGATTCGCTAAATCATCCCAGACAGATGTCTGTCCAGCCTCTGTTTGAAGACTTCCATTGAAGGAGAACTCACCACTTCTCGTGGCAGCCTGTTCCACTCATTGATCACTCTAACTGTCAAAAAGATTTTTCTAATATCTAATCTGTGTCTCCTCCCATTCAGTTTCATCCCATTGCTTCTAGTCTTTCCTTGTGCAAATGAGAATAAAGTTGATCCTTCTACAATGTGACAGCCCTTTAGATATTTGTAGACAGCTATTAAGTCTCCTCTCAGTCTTCTCTTTTGCAAACTAAACATTCCCAAATCCTGCAACCTTTCCTCATAAGACAGGGTTTGCAGACCGGTCACCATTCTGGTCGCTCTTTTCTGAACTTGCTCCAGTTTGTTGATGTCTTTTTTAAAATGTGGTGCCCAAAACTGGACACAATATTCCAGATGAGGTCTGACCAAAGAGGAGTAGAGGGAAATAATGACTTCACGTGATCTAGACTGTATGCTTCTGTTAATACATCCTAGAATTGCATTTGCCTTTTTTGCTGCTGCATCACACTGTTGACTCATATTCAGTCTGTGATCTATTAGTATACCCAAGTCTTTTTCACATGTGCTGTCACTTAGCCCTATTCCTCCCATTCTATATATGCTTTTTTCATTTTTATTGCCCAGATGTAGTACTTTGCATTTCTCCCTGTTAAAAACCATTCTGTTAGTTGCTGCACACTTCTCCAGTTTATTTAAATCTTTTTGAATCCTCTCTCTCTCTTCTCTAGTATTAGCTATCCCTCCTAGCTTTGTGTCATCAGCAAATTTAATCAGTTTACCCTCAATTCCTTCATCTAAATCGTTGATAAAGATGTTGAACAATACAGGGCCCAGGACAGAGCCCTGTGGTACCCCACTTGAGACATTCTTCCAACTGGATGTGCAGCCATTTACGACCACTCTTTGGGTCCGATCACTAAGCCAGTTATGAATCCACCTAACAGTTGCCTTGTCCATTCCATACTTAGTCATTTTTTCAATAAGGATTGTATGAGAGACTTTGTCAAATGCTTTGCTGAAATCAAGATATACAATATCTACAGCATTTCCTTGATCCACCCAATCAGTGATACCGTCATAGAAGGAAATTAAGTTAGTCTGACATGACTTATTAGTTACAAACCCATGCTGACTCTGTTTAATCACTTCATTCTTATCCAGGTATTGACATACATGTTGTTTAATAATTTGTTCAAAGATATTTCCTGGTATAGAAGTCAGACTCACCGGCCTATAGTTGCCTGGGTCCACCTTCTTCCCCTTTTTGAAGATAGGAACAACATTTGCTCTTCTCCAGTCTTCTGGCACTTCTCCTGTTCTCCAAGAATTTTCAAAGATAATGGAGAGGGGTTCAAAAATTTCTTCTGCTATCTCCTTCAGTACTCTGGGGTGTAATTCATCTGGACCTGGAGACTTGAATTCATTTAGGTTAGCTAAGTGTTTCCTCACTATCTTTCTGTTTATAGATATCCTGGATTCTTCTATTCCCTTAATAGGACAGTGAATAACAGTTGATGTTACATTTCCTTTCTGAGAGAAAACAGATGCAAAATAGGAATTTAAAAGTTCAGCCTTCTCAACATACTGTCTTACATTTCAGCATTTTCATCCTGTAAAAATCCTATAGCATCTTTGACTTTTCTTTTACTTTTGACATATCCCCAAAATCCTTTATTATTGCTTTTGATATCTCTTGCAAGCCTCAATTCATTTTCAGCTTTAGTAATCTGATTTGTGCCCTGCAGGTTCTGCAGACAGCATTATATTCTTCTTTAGATATGCCTCCCTCTTTCCATTTTATAAACATTTTTTTCTTCCTTTTTAGCATGTGCTTAAGTTCTGTGTTCATCCATCCTGGTTTCCTTAAATGCTTCCTATTCTTCCCTCTTTTCGGAATTGTTAACAACTGTGCTTTGAGAATTTCATTTTTCAAGATTTCCCATCCCTCCTGGACATTTTTGTCTTTTAGAATATCCAGCCATTGGATCCCTCCAATTCTCTTTCTGAATCCCTTAAAATCTGCCTTTCTGAAATCTAACCTTGACGTCTGAGTCTTCACAGGTCTTCCGCCTCTAGTTATCCAAAATTCTAAAATAGCATGGTCGCTACCTCCTAGGGTCCCAGCCACTTTTACCTCCTCAACCATTTCCTCCCTGTTTATAAGGATTAGATCCAAGGTAGCAGTTCCCCTTGTTTTCTCCCTTACCTTTTGGAAGATAAAGTTGTCAGCAAGAGAGGATAAGAATTTCCTTGACCTGTTAGTTTTGCCTGAGAGAGATTCCCAACAAATGTCTGGATAGTTGAAATCTCCCATGACAACTATGTCATATTTTTTGGAGAACTTGGCCATTTGATGCATAAAGAGTTCATCCATATCTTCAGCTTGCACAGGCGGCCTGTAGTAAATGCCTACAATGGTGTCCTTTCCATTGTTCTGTCCTTGTATTCTTACCCAAACAGTTTCCACAGAACTCCCAGTCTCTGAAGCTTCAATCTCTGTGCAGATATACGTGTTTCTAACATACAATGCGACACCCCCTCCTCGTTTATCAAGTCTGTTTCTTGCAAATAAGTTGTATCCTTCAAGTCTTGTATTCCAATCATGTGTATTGTCCCACCAAGTTTCAGTGATTCCAATGACATCATATTTCTTTTCCTGTGTTAGTAGTTCCAATTCTCCTTGTTTGTTGCCCATGCTTTGTGCATTAGTATAGAAACATTTTAGTTTGTGATTGGTTTCTCTTTCTCCAATATTTTTATTAATTAGATTCTTTCGTCTTTGTTCTTCCTTTCCACTTCTAATAGCAGAGTTCTCAATAGCATTTGTCAGGTGTATGGCTTTTTCTGGTCTTTTGCTTCCCTTCCCATGTTGTTCTAGTTCCCTTTCCTACACACACACACACACTTACTCACCTCACCGCTCGCTCTCCCGCAGCATCACCTTCACTTGCAGCTACACACACACTCACCTCACCGCACGCTCTCCTGCAGCATCACCTTCGCCTGCACTGCAGCTTCCTCTCTCTGGCACAGCTGTCAGCCGCGGTGCTGGACGGATCACTGCAGCTCCGCTGCCATTTTCTCTTGTAGGAAGTGGGGCTGCAGGGATCTCTCCCTGCCCGCCGCACATGAGGGAAATCTGGCCAGGAGCTCCCTGGAGCCTCAGGGCCGGATAAACAGGCCAGATTTCCCTCATTATTAGCTGCCCTGCAGGGATCCCCTGGAGCCTCCGGGCCCTTGTGTAGCCTCATCGGTTGCTCATGCGGTGTGTCCGCCCATGGTCTTCATCTAGAATATCCTACTTTGTTAAGGAAGACTTGTCATTTACTCAAAACAATTTGAGTCAAATACTTTTTTAAGAAATCCATGAGCTCCCCTGATTCTGCCACTCTTTTCCATTTTGAGATTCTTGACTCCATTGCCGAGATATTAGCATTTGTGGAATCTCTGCTCATAATGCAATGTAGGAGTTTCTTCAGAGTCTTCTCTGGGAGTGTGCACATTCACCTCTCCCTTAGCAGTCTAGCAATCTGAGATGCTACAGAGCTATGACTGAAAATATCTTAGAGGCAGGGGTACAAACACACGCCACTAGACAAAACTCTGAATAAACTCCCAGTTGAACAACAAGCAGAGATTTCATATATTGTGCTTTAAAAGCATAAAACGTGAATATCTCTGTAATGCAGCAATATGGAAATAGTTGCTACACAACTTTAAGAATCCACCAATGACCAAAATATTGTGTCAACATATTTCTTGCATTTAAAGAGTTGTCCACCACTTGGACAACCCTTTCTTATTACTCATGTTTGGCCCGATTAAAATAAAAATGCCTATACTCAATCCCAGTGCCAGCACTGTTCCAGTGGTGTCAGCACCCGTGTTACCATGAGCCCAGTTCCCAATCAGCGCTGGCATCATGGTCCCCGCCTTTGGACAAATTGAACTTCTAGAGGGAGTCAGAGAGCAGCCGCAGCACTGACCTCCTGTTGATGTTCAATACGTCCGAAGGCGTGGACAGTGAGGCCAGCTCTGATTAGGTGTAACAGCCTCACATGAGCCCTGGGAACGCAAGTGCCAACACCGCTGGAACAGCGCCTTCACCTAGGGGAGAGGGGATTAAGTGTTTTATTTTAATGTGGCCAGACATCAAACATGAGAAATGTGAAGGGGTTATCCAAGTAGTGGACAACCCCTTTAACTTTATAGTACAGTTCTGTCTCTCCAGCATTTACAATTTTACAGGTGGCCAACATAGAAGTAAGAGATACAGATAAATAGAAAGATAGACAGATAGATAATAGATAGATAGATAGATAGATAGATAGATAGATAGATAGATAGATAGATAGATAGATAGATATCCCTGTGTGGCACAGCCAAAAGTTTTACCATAACCAGGTTCCCCGCATCATGTTTCCACATGCTTTATGCATCCATTAGCCCTCTGTGTCTGTACTGTTACACACTTAACATTATGACTTGCCCATACAATCAGGGCAACCGTTACCACCCACCTTTCGTGTCTACCTCTTTCCTCATAGACTGTAAGTTGGCGAGCAGGGCCCTCATTCCTCTTGGTATTTGTTATGATCTATGTGATTATTGTTATGCTGTAATGTCTATTGTCTGTACAAATCCCCTCTGAAGTGTAAAGTGCTGCGGAATATGTCGGCGCTATAGAAATAAAATGTATTTTTATTATTATAGATAGATAGATAGTTAAAAGTAAATGAGAGGATTTTGATATACAAGACAATAATAATATACAACAATATGTTGCCAAATGGATGGTGATTTATTGATATATAATATCCCAACTAGATTAATATAAAGCATGTAGTAATAACATGTCCACTCCATAGGTGGTGTTCATAATGGTGAATATGTCCAGTGGCTGTATTGCTATGATCCGGTCATGGACGTTTGGGCTCGGAAGCAGGATATGAACACAAAAAGAGCAATTCATGCCTTAGCTGTAATGAATGATCGTCTATATGCAATTGGTGGAAACCATTTAAAAGGTCAGTGGTGGCATATTTTATTTTTAATAGTATGCCTGTTTTACTGTTATTAGATATGCATTACATTCTGAGTGATGAATACATAACAGCGCCAGTAGTTGGAAGAATATATGTGCATAATTCTTACTTATTTCATTTATTTCCAAAGTTTTCTAAGCATTCGGAGTGGTTAATTCTGCTTTACATGTGTAAAATCATGATTTTGTTTGGTTAATAAGCAGTAATATTGGAATATTCTAAAATAAAATTAAATGAGTTCTGTAAAAGATAATCTTATAGTTTGTAATATTTGTTCTGTAGAAAACATTATTATTTTTTTAACATTTTTCTTGTTATAATGCCATATTAATCTTTAATTTAATAAAACTCACTTGAAAATACAAACAAAATACTTTTGCTAGTTCGGCAGAAGGGAAAAGAAAGAGGAGAAAGGAAAAGAACAAAAATTCTAAATAAAATTAACTGAACTCTGCAAAAGATGTTTTGATAGTTTGTTTGTATTATTTGTGCTGCTTGCAGTAACCTTAGATTAGTTTATATTTTAGAGGGCATTATGATATTCATATCTAAAATGCGCTAGTACAAAATATATAATACAATATGAAATCACATCCTGTGCTCAAGTCAGATAGGATTTAGGGCACACTTGCATTATTTACAACAGGGTTTCAGTACTTTTAACTATAACTTTTCTTTACAAGTGCCAAAATCCCCATGGAAATGTGACGGACCTCTTTATGAGTCATCAGGATTTAATGAGACCCACCCTAAACAATATCTATAACTGTCATCATTTCCTTATAAAAAGAGCATAACTTTATATTAGCCTACAAAACCTCTTCTATTACTCTAAATATATTATTCTATCTATTACTGACAATATTATCAATCTAAAAGTCCATTCATAATTGTTATGCTTAAGCCCGCCATACACATTAGATGGCCAGCAGCGCTCTCAGTCATCTCTCCCATACACAGGAGCGCCCCTGTGTTCTCTATGAGAAAGCTGCTGCCAGAAATGTCTGGTGGCAGCTTATCTCCAAGAGAACAAAGCGATCAACAGTCAGAACTCAAACATGCCCAGTCGACATCTCTTCTGACAATTGGTTGGCTGGCTCTCCTAAATATTTCAATATTGGTGGGTTTGGCCAATCTTAGTCTAATGTATATGGGGGCCTTTAGTAGAGGAATTTGTGCTATACCATAGCCACCAGGGCTACAAACAGTGACTCTTATATTCAATGCACTAGGCTATTGAAAAAACCTGTATCTGCTGTTGTTTAGGTTTCTCACACCTGGATGTCATGCTGGTGGAGTGTTACGATCCAAAAGGTGACCAGTGGAATATTCTTCAGACCCCCATCCTAGAGGGACGCAGCGGACCAGGATGTGCAGTGCTAGATGATCGGTTTTATCTTGTTGGGGGCTACAGCTGGAGTATGGTAAGCTGGGAAAATTACTGACTTAAACGGTGATATTGTGACCCTGAGTCACTTCTCATGGACAAGCCATGAGTCAGACTAGTCAAGGAGACCAAGGTCAAAAGCCAGGAGGGTACGTCGTAAACAGAGGGAAGAGACAAATTTGCAGCCAGCTAACGGTCCGAGGTCAGAATACCAGGAAGATAGTGGATCAGATTAAAGGGGAAACACAAACAGGTAGTCAGTAGGAAAGTTCGGGGTCTGGTAACTAAATACCAGAAACTCAGAGAACAAGGCACAGAGGAACAAGCCACACAGAGTTAAAAGCTACAACTGGCAGCTGGCTGGGCCAGACAACTCAGTTAAGTAATCACTGGAACAGAGAACACCTGAAGGGAGCTGAGCACCTCCCAAACTCAGATTAGATGGCTGAGCTGTCAATCATTGCACAGACAGCTCAGCAGCACGCCGCTGTAGCAGACTGGACTGAGCTGTCAATCACTACATCCTAAGACACAGTGAGGGGTGGAATCATTACAGATTTTTATATTAAGCATGTGTGCTGTATGAATTAAAATCTGATTGCACACAGACAGCACACCGACTACTGTTATTCATTAGGGCGCTTCAGATGACAGTTTTTTTCACACTGAACTAGTGTCCGTGAAAAGAATTGCAACATGCACTATTCTCTTTCACATTTCAGATGAGATTCGCGCATTCAAGTCTTTGGGTACGCAAAAAAGTTGGATAACAATAATATTTCTAAAAAATGATGTATAAATACAGACGCCAAATGGACATAGAATATGGATACACCAATAGCGTACGGATGAAAATACTGATGAGAATCGTCAGAGTTTTCTGAATGAAAATTGGATGATTTTTCATGCGCTTATCTGAACCCAACCTTATACAGTTATATAAGTATTATTGCTCTGAATATAGATGATATGTTAGCCCTTTAAAACTACAGATAACACATAATGACATTGTTACGCGTTTTGGTATATAGAAGTCTCATCCATCTATTATAAGTGAATCAAACATTAATTTAATTATAAAGAACATCTATGCTGTTATTCAGACATTTATGTGCTTAGGCCAAATAAATGCGCAAAAATAACTTAACAATAGGAAGTTTACTGAACAACCCACATGTGAAACAAACATAATAGGCCTGATTCATCAAAGGTTTTACACCAAAATTCTGGCATGAACAAAGCTTTGAGACATTGAAAAATTTGGGTTCAACATGACGTTATCACAGTAGTTTCTTCCAGCTCTGAAAAAGTCAGCAGAGCTGGGGTGGGACAGGAGTGTGGTACCGGCGGCTCATTGAATTCATGATGAACGGCAGCATTCGCTTTGACACAAATCCTATTCCAGCACGGACTCATCAAACGCTCCTGATTCATTAAGCGACATATCTTAATGAATCTGTAGCCTCCCACTCCACCCCGCCCCCTCATCAAGATTATTGTGAAAATCGGGGCCATTGTTTTATGTTCCCTAGTTTTACATTTTGGATGTATATTGAGAAAAAAATCATGCATTGATGATTAAATCTTGTAGTGTGGTCTGCAACTAAAAAAAAGTCTATACTAACTTTCCGATAACCACCACGGCCACTGTAGCAATCACTTCCTGCTAGAACAGAAAACAAGGCAATTATCAGGGTCCAGTCAGCACTACAAAGAAGTGGTGGGGGATTGGTAAATGAGTATAGTTTTTTTAATTTTTCTATTCTTAGACCATGATTAGGTTGTTTATTTTCTTGGAAATAAGGTGTGGACAATCCCTTTAATCTGTTTCCTGTAGTGACAGATAGCTTCCAGCACAAAACATATTAGTGATCCTGAACTACAAATATTTAAGTGTATGACATAATTTCTTACTGAAAAATGGTATTATATGTAGGCAATTGGATCAAATGTATCATAATGTCTAAAAAAAAAAAACGTTTTTGCAGCTAGCAATCAATAAAAGCTACAGGCTTGATTTTCTGAACACCGTGAATAAATACGGTAATGCCTAGCTTTGTTTGAATAGTTTAAAACTACTTCTGGACTGCCCATAAACTTTCTACTCTGCAATGATGTTCCAAAACATCTCTGGAACAGCTACACAAGATTGTTTGAAAGGTATTAATGGAAAAATGTGGATTATATCCGCGCTGCCATATAATTAACAAATCCAGATATGGTTGGAAAAAAGTCGGTGGTTTATTCTACGCATTTCGAAGTCTATATGACTTCTTCTTCACCACAAGATGTGTCTTTGTGGTATTTTCCTGAAGAAGTCATATAGACTTCGAAACGTGTAGAATAAACCACCTGTTTTTTCCAACCATATCTAGATTTGTTAATTATATGGTAGCGTGGACATAATCCACATTTTTCCATTAATATGTTTCTGATTTAGGTCGTTTTTCGACTTGTGGATCTAGAGCAGCTGATATATGCATGCTTTTATTCTACACCATCAGGTGAGCAGCTCTTTGAAACAAATTTGAAATAATTTGGGGGATAAGACCCTATTTGCACTTTTGTCTGTTTCCCATGTTTCACACAAGATTGTTTGTCAGACACAGTCGGACTCCCTATAGAGAAGGCAGATAGGGATTATTACTGTCTCTGCCTTCCTGATTGCTGTAACCACAGTGCTAAACAAGCACTATGTATAAAGTAATAGGAAGCACTGACATTGCTTCCTCCTATAGTTCCAATGATCATGGGATCGCTGTGTATAATGAGGGAGCAGGAGATGCTAGATTTGCACAGTAATTGGGGCTAGCATACCAGCCCTAGTTACAGGGAAAATCAGATAGAAAATAAAGTATTAACCTTATTAATATCCCCCTCCCCCAAGGTCTTTTGTGACATTATGGGGTGGGAGGGGGAATATGTGAAATAACTAAAAAATAAATATTAAATAAAAAGCAGAAAAAATAAATAAGTAAAAAGCCATTGCCAAACCCATTCGCTGTTAGTACCAACCCTCCACCCTATATAAAATAAAAAACATGCATCTGATACATTTAGTTTCCCACCAATGTCACTAGTATGGTAATAACATAGAAATGCTACCCCACGTATCAGGAAAAAAAGATGCAAAAATTATCTGAATATCTGAAGAAGACCATTTTTTGAGGAAAATGGCCTGGTATTGAACTGGTTATGATATTTGTATGGAAGTTCAGATGTGTTGATAATGTTCTTTTCTGTTTTAGGGAGCCTACAAGTCATCAACTATTTGCTATAGTCCTGAGAAAGCCAGCTGGACTGAACTGGAAGGAGATGTTGCTGAACCCCTCGCTGGTCCGGCATGTGCCACGGTCATACTACCAGCCTGCGTCCCATACAACAAATAGCGGGTACAGTGGGAAGGACGCTGGAAAGTTACAGAGACTCATTTTCTTCGAGAATCATTTTCTTCCTTTTAAAGGGTTGTACAACCGTTAAAGAAATGAACAATGTCTTAAAGATTTATTAACACTAGGACTAGCAATGAGGCTGTCAAAGCTACTTCATCAACAAGGAATTTACAAAACAGGGAGATTTATAATACAGCAGCGGGCACAGATATATCCGTACCATTGATTGTAATGTAATTCTGCAAATGACCCCTGTTAGGGCTGCGATTACCAAGTGTGTATGCCGCGATCTGTTGTCATTCTAAAGGCATAATCTCTGTTTTTAATATAATTGTTCTGATAGACACATAATCTCTAGTACACAAGACTCCTAAGTGTAAGAAGAGTGGGTAGTCCAACAAAATAAGTATATTTCCTAGAAAAGAACCGAAACTAAACAAGGAGCCCATTTTAATATTTTATTTTAGTGTCAAATTGCAAATTTAAAGAATATTAAACTATAGGTTCCTATTAGTGATGAGCGAGTATACTCGTTGCTCGGGTGTCCTCCGAGTATTTTGGCATGCCCGGAGATTTAGTTTTTGTCGAAGTGGCCGCATGATTTGTGGCTGCTAGACAACCTGAATACATTTGGGAATTCCCTAACAAACAGGCATTCCTCACATGTATTCAGCCTGTCCAGCAGCCACAAATCAGGCAGCTGTGTTGACAAACACTAAATCTCCGAGCACGCTAAAATACTCGGAGACCACCCGAGCATGCTCAGGAAAACCAGTGCAACGAGTATACTCGCTCATCACTAGTTCCTATTATTTCATGAACATTTTACCCTGATTAAAAAAAAGAAAAAAGTTTTCACTTAAATGGTATCTAAAATAACTCTAGATGTTTTGAAAAAAAAGCAGCAAACAAGTATTTAACCACCAAATTTGCAAAATCATTAATAGCGTCTGGCCATTTAGGACTGAAACTTCCTGTTCATTAAGGGGTTCAATTCTAGAATGTATCCATAAGGCCTCGTTCAGATGTGCGTGTTGCACGTATGTGTTCTATCAGTAATTTTCACATACACAGCACGTATACCTTATAATCTATGGGGCTGTTCACAGGTCCGTGTTTTTTCAAACCGAAAACACTGACACAAAGGATACTATATACATTTTGTGCTGCTGCTGTTCTGGGGCTGATATGCAGTGAAGGTGGTTTACAATATGGATGATTTTTCTGGCAGAACAGAGGAATCCCTTATTTTCTGGTCATTTGCATTTTCTATAAATATGAGTGGGAATGGTATCATTAGTTCATATCTGAAAGATCAATTCATGGCCTTGAAAGTAATTACGGTAACAATATTTAAAAGAATGGGAAAATGGAGAAAAAGAGGAACGACAAAAACAATAAAAAAAATGTACAAATAATAATATAATATCACTTAAATTACATAATAATAGCAAGCTTTTTGGTCACAGCCACAACCTCTTTCATAGGCCATGGTATCGCAATGGACCTTTCCCTGTCTCCCTAAATTGGAGACTGAGCCACTAAAGCAGAAGAAACCTACCAGAATTGCTGTTTTTGTTGCCTTTGCAAACACATGACTTTTGGATGTCATCCTATTTCCAGGAGCTTCCCTGATGTATAGTTTATCTTGTGCAGGACCTGACAGAAGGCTTAACACAGAGATTGAAGCTTGACATAATAAGTAAAATTTTGTTCAGGGTACCTAATAAATCATTTGTACACCTCCGTTCTGCAACAGGCTGGGGTGGACATACTGTTGGAGCAACTGCACAGGGGCCTATGTGGTAAGGGGCACCTCAAGAACAGTAAACAGCTTATGTCAAAAACACATTTATTGGACTGCAAAGAGCCCATATGGGGCCCTGGACAGAGGCCTTCTTCTGTTTGTGTCCATCAGGACATTTTTTCATTAATTTTTATGATGTTTTTCAAGACCACAAGTAGATCTTTGTTTCCATTGTTGCACGATAATTAGAGCCCCCACTGTATGTCTATTTATAAAAAAGAGAAAGAAGTAAGTGATAAAATTGGAATAATACTACTACCTGAGTTACATGTTTGAAATTTTTGCATCCAAATTTCCAATCTTTTGAGATTCTCTTGATACGGTCTTTAATTCCATGGTACAAAGCTCTTGCCATTTCAAAAGGATTCGGTTCATTCATGAGAGAAAGGATGGAAATAGGACATTAGACAAGCTCATGATTCATATGTGAGCTTATATTTCACAGTGAGATTTATAAATTCTCAGATATTTTTGGCTTAAGAGCTTACAGCCAACAGATACCGCTGAGGATAATTTACATGTCTGGACTATCCAGCCTACGCCTTGTGTTCTGACGAATTCTTCTTCACAGACTTGTGTTCTTCAAACTTATTGAATTCCCTTTGACTTTCACCTAAGACAGTGATCTACTGGCATCTGTTCTTGATGTACTGCATTTTATTATGTGCATAAAAGTGCAAAGGGCCCTTCCTTTTACAATTACAGAGTGTAATCAGTTTTACCTACAGGGTTCTACATGCACTCACATTTTACAGGTTGAAGGAAAAATATAATTTAATAGGCAGACAACCATGAAGTATTAATAGGTTCAACATCAGTATGTAATCTGAATGTCAGCCGTGCATTCTACTGAATCAACCTCTACATACATTTTGCTCCTTTGTGTGCCAGGAAGATCTGACTGTAAATTATCTTAAGGACACAGGTTGAACACATAATGAACCAGTCATTTATGTGCCGAAACTGCTTTGTTACATGGACTCATAACGCTGCTCTATTGTGGTCACTGCTCCCTCGACCATTAATGCTCTTCTTGTCCGTTCAGAGAGGGTTGAACTAATCTGCACATTTATAAGAAGTAACTCTGTAAAGGGAACCTGCCAGCTGAATCGTGCTGGCCAAACCACCGGCAGCCTTAATCAGAGCCCTGGTTACACGATTGCAGCCAGGTATATTATTGTCTGATAATAATAATAATCTTTATTTTTTATATAGCGCTAACATATTCCGCAGCGCTTTACAGTTTGCACACATTATCATCACTGTCCCCGGTGGGGCTCACAATCTAAATTCCCTATCAGTATGTCTTTAGAATGTGGGAGGAAACCAGAGTACCTGGAGAAAACCCACACAAACATGGGGAGAACATACAAACTCCTTGCAGATGTTGTCCTTGGTGGGATTCAAACCCAGGACCCACTGAGCCACCATGCCGCCCTATCTGATCTGGCAGGGACTATAGGAATAGACCTGACTAATCTAACACTGCCTCCGGACTGGATTTTCTCAGCATTGTTAGAGGTGATTGACAGTTCTCTACCATAGAGAGATCCCTGTCAATAACCTTTTGCAGTGCAGAGCGACAACAGAGCATTTCAGAGAAAACCTGATCGACTCTGCTTGTGGTTTGGGCAACATGGAATAGATGAGTGGTACCCTTTAAAGATTTTCTTTAATCTACACATAATTTTTGAAATTCATAAAAAGAAATTTCTGTATAATTTCATAAAATTGAGTACTAGAAATATGGTAGCCAAGTGCTAGGTAATTTTGGCATTTTGTTAGTTCCCCATATACTGGTCCTGCATATGATTTAAAGTGGATTTTCACCTCCCCTGACATGTCCGTTTGAGTGTATGCTAGAATTCTAGATAATCTTTCCTCAAAATGCTGCTTAGTGGCAGTGCCTTTGTCAATGCTCCTAGAAAGTAAAAGAAAAATTTGACAATTGTTTGTTTCCAGTTGGGAGTATTTCCTTATACACTTAGATACTGTCCAATCAACGCTGACAGTGACAGATTTGGAAGGGAAAGAGCCCTGGTACTGCCCAGTTGTCCACTTATTTACAAGTATTCGGGAAGAACAACAGAGGAACAGCCCAACATAGAGTAGACTAAATCCTTTTCTTTAGAAATTTCCAGAAAAATTCGGATGATTGCTGTCATTTTGCTGTTTTCTTTTTAGGGCCTGGAAGGGGTTAAATATAATAACACTAATATAGACATCTGTCCTAGACCAGAAACTTACCTGTTCTAATATTTCTAATGACAAGTGTCATCACAAAATAACTGCATAAGGCCAACCATGGGCTTCACTATCAGAAGATCCTAAGACCAGTGTGGAGATCCACGGAGTTGGGGCATTGTAAAGTCTGGTGATGGGTGGGTCTAAGGCAGGCAGTCTATGATGTTTATTATATTTTATCCCCTTGCGTCACCTCTGTGTATTATGCTTTGGAGTCTGAAGAGACCTTATCTTGGTTGCACTTTTCAATTCAGACCAATTTTATTCGGATGGAACTGAATTTGCTGCCTAAAATGGGCGACTGCCCAAAACAAATTTTAGGAGTTTTGCTCACCTCTAGTTATAAGAAAACAGTACTACAGAGGTATTAACTTTATGGAGAATATATGTATTGAGAAGAACTTGTGCACACATCATACATGGGAATGAATCCTATAAAGAGGAGGAACTTAAAGGGACTGTCCACCATATAAACCATGTAGCTTTCATGTCCAACACGGTCTACTGATGAATTCTTCTATAACGCTAAATAGGATTCTGATCTCCGAAACAGAGCTCAAATTACTCTGTATACACTAGTAAAATTCTCTACTGTCAGCCTGTAAATGGCATTCAGTAAGATCCCAAGTACTCCTTAATATTAGCCGCCAGAATCGAATCATTTAAGATAGTTTTATATGACAATATTGGAGCAATCAAACCATGATCTTCCTATTGACTTCATGAGAAGTGAGGGATCAGTCATCTATCATTTGGTCTTCATCCTTTTATTCAGGGTTCCAGTAGATGTTACTACTGCCTGCAGGTAATGCTGCCCTGATGCGCAAGCTCAGTCTTTTTTTTTAATCAAACAGAAGCAACATGTAGAGAAAGTTTACATCTGTGGAAGATCAAGGAAACGCTACATCAGTAAAAAGAATCTTGCGTGCTGTGAGGATTCTCTTGTCTGGCACCGGGAACATGACCACAAGTATGTTATTTGCATGCATGCTTTCACATGCCAACTAGCTCAATGGAAAGTGTAATGAACAAAGTGGGCCACGGTCTAGTCGGAATGTGGCCGGAAGTCAGCAAATCACATAGTTGTAGTCACATGACTGCCCGCTCTTGGCACCAACACCAGAGTATCCTCATAGTGTGCAGTGCGCGCAATGTGAGTATTCACAACTCTGCGGTCACATAGAATGACTGCAGACTTGTAGCCTAAGGGTAACGTTACACTTAGAGATGCACCAGCGATCCCGACAGTGATATGGATCGCTGGTGCATCGCTAAGTGGTCGTTAGTGAGCTGCCACACAGGCAGATCTCACCAGCGACATAGCAGTGGTCGGGGGTCGCTACTTACCTGTCAGACGCGGCGATTCTCACGTCCTCCCGCCCGCGTCCACACGTCGCTCGTCGGCGCCACAGGAAGCCCAGCAGGAAGCGCCCGACGAGAAATGGCCCAGGACGTTCTCGCGCGATCAGCGATGGACAGCGGGGGAGCCGGTCGGAGGTAGACACACATAGCGATATCGCTAGCAATATCGCTGCTACGTCACAAAACCAGTGACGTTACAGCGACAATATTGCGAGTGATATCGCTATGTGTAACGGGCCCTTAAGACCGGATAACCTTGTTTACTACCATTACAAACTGAGTATGTGTTTTGGGTTTTTTTTTCAAGAAGTTGTATTAGAAAAATTTGCTTTTTGGCCAGTCATATGAATTTTGGTAGTTTGCCTATAATTTATGAATTTGCACAGTCAACAGTTTAATGATCATCTAATTGTCCCATGTGTCCAGAAATTTTGTACAGATTTTCATAACCACATTTCTATAATATAATTACCTTCAATGAGTAACAAACACCTGTTGTAATATAACGTTATCAAAAAGGTGAAAACAAAGCACCTTCAGAAAAATATGTTAAGGGATCATTCAGACATCCGTTTTTCTTACACAAGCTCTATGTGCGTTTTTCACTGCTGGAACTCATGCCTATGGTTCACGCAAAATTGCAGAGACGTGACCGATATTGTTCCGCGTTTTGGATCTAAATCGGCAATGCAAATCTATGGGTCTGTGAAACAATATGGGGACAGTACTCGGATACCATTCAACTGCAATTCACGGATTGTTTCATAGGAGAAGGTGGAGAAACTTTTTTCTTTCACATACAAATAAAACTGATAAAAATCAGACAAACCCTTATTAAAGCCACTGATGAAACGCTCTATGTTTTTCTCATAAATGAAAAACACTGAAGTCTGAATGAGGCCTTATTAGTTCATGTTGTAATTAACACATACAGACCTGTCAAGATATAGGAGAAGCTTTGTCATTTATTTTTTTCTTTATCCATTCCGGAAAAATCACTGACGACACTGGTACCATTTTTATTTTTGGTACATGTTTCATATGGATGTGTGAAGGAGCCCTAATAGAGTATTACATCTGTATGCCACATGTAAAATGTAAATTTTAATGAGAATACCTTTTATTTTCTTTTAACACTATTGTTGCTTTCATGGCATACAATAACACGGTCATAGACTTGAATTTTGAACTGTATAGGGGATTGTCTTCTTATATTGTTTTATGTGTTCCATTGATTTACAGGGATGTCAGTCTGCTCACTATAAGGGCAGTATGAAGGAGCAATGAGTGCCCCGATTTCGCCAATAAGTGACTTGTGTGAATATTTTGTAGTTTTGTACAACTTACAGGTAACTTGCAACCGCACATGCCTGGGTGGTAAGGCAGGACGTCTAAGTATTCATGAGTGGCCGGCTTTCCCCACCCATTGCTTACAATAATAGGGAATAATCTGTTCTGCAAAAGTATAACATATTCACACATAAATGATCGCATCAGCAAATGTAATTACCCTCTTTCAATGTTATGTTTAATTAAGTTGCAAAATAATAACTGCCCCATAATAAGCATTAAACCTAAATATTTGGTGTGTTTATATACCCTCTTTATGGTTCCTGTAAAGTGCAATCTATGTTGTTTTTGTATTAAATGGTGACACAGAAAAATTACTTTTTTATCCCAAGGACTCCAATTTCCTTGTAAAAAAAAGACATTGGCTAAGATAGATTATTTTTTTTTCCATTGGAAGAGAACTGCAAAAGCAATTTGCACCGGCACAAAGTGAGGCATTCCTGCTTAGTATTAAAATTGTTGGAAGACTTCTTGCGGAACAATTTACGGCAGCTGTCACATGACTTGTCTAATGAAATGTGCAATCTTCTGAGTTCTAACTTTAAAAGGCTATTTGTTGTCCTTTGAATGGTTCCTTTTTTACCATGGTAATTTAAAGCTTTCTATCTTTCAAGAAGGCATGACCAAGGGAAACGGTGTTATTGAACAAATCATAAAATGGATGTAAATTTTGTACAGTATCAGAATGTATAAATTCAGCTTGCTTGTAGGAAGAAAACTTTAAATAAAACTTTATGTAAAAATTAATCTCTTTCTGTTTCATTTTTCTTCTTAGTGTCAAAATATGCTGGCTATTCTACAATTGTCGAGTACACACCATTCCTTGCAGCAAAGTAAATCTACAATAGTTCTGTGCCAGAAAGTTTTATGCCAAGAAAGAGAAAGATGTGATTGTATGAGAAATCAGAGTTGGTTCTTATCAGTATATACATTATACACCAATCAGCCATAACACTGATAAGCAAATTTAATATGCAAATAATCTCTTCACAGAGGAAGAGAACACAGCATGTAAAGGTACTGTCACACTTAGTGATGCACCAGTGATCCCGACCAGCGATATGACCCGGTCAGGATCGCTGGTACATCGCTAAGTGGTCGCTAGTGAGCTGCCAAACAGACAGATCTCACCAGCGACATAGCAGCGGTCGGGGGTCGTTACTTACCTGTCAGACTAGGCGATCCTGACGTCCTCCCGCCCGCGTCCACATGTCGCTCTTCGGCGCCACAGGAAGCCCAGCAGGAAGCTGACGACGAGAAACGGTCCAGGACGTTCTCACGCGATCAGCGATAAGCAGCGGGGGAGCCGGTCGGAGGTAAGTATCAGATATAGCGATATCGCTAGCAATATGGCTGCTATGTCACAAAAACCAGTGACGTTATAGCGATATTGCTAGCGATATCGCTTAGTGTGATAGGCCCTTAAGGCTACCTGTTGAAGGTAGCAATCTTAAAAGCAAATATTAACCCTTTAAAAAGCCTAGCCACCTGACTTAGGACATAGAACCAAACCAGAACCTCCCTTTGCAGACATGTCCTAAGTGCAAAGCAGGAGACCATGTTGGTTGGGTGAGAGGCATTTAATAGAGAACAGTGGCCCTAGAGACCCCTTTGTGAAGATGGTATTTGAATATTTATTTTCCTAAAGGAGCATTGCATGACTTGGCCTTTATGCCTCCCTACCCAACTAAGCACTCTACACAAGGAGAAACTTTACCCCTTGTGCCCCCCCAGGTGAAATTAATAATATTGATTCTTTTCACAATGGCATCTGTTAAAGGGAGATCTGGATTTGACCATCAGACTAGACAACACAATTTACATGCAACGTAAAACACGAATTATACACTTTTTTGAGGTATGAAGGGCAACTCTGAGCATATAAAAGGGTTGTAGGGACCCTATTAGCTTAATTTTAAAGGTGATGGGCATGGTTTAAAGGTTTATTAGGCAAAAAAAATGGTGACAGGTTCTATTTAAGTTCCACTTATATTAGACAGCAAGTGAACAGTTAGATCTTGAAGATATTTTGAAAGCAGGAACAATGAGCAAATGTAAGGATCTGAGGTTTGAAATTGGCAAAATTGTGATGGCTACTCAACTGCGTCAAAGCGTCTCCAAAATTGCAGGTCTTGTGTTTCTAAAATATAGTAATTAGTCGTAAAGCGTCCTGCCATACTGCAAAAAATATGTTCAGGGATGGTTTGAGGATTATGACAAACAGTGTCTGTCACACTAAGCGATGTCGTTAGCAATATCGCTATAACGTCACTGTTTTTTGTGACGTAGCAGCAATATTGCTAGCAATATCGCTATGTCTGATACCTCCGACTGGCTCCCCCGCTGATTATCGCTGATTGCGCGAGAACGTCCTGGACCATTTCTCATCGTCAGCTTCCTGCTGGGTTTCCTACTGTGGCGACGAGCGACGCGTGGACGTGGGCGGGAGGACGTCAGGATCACCTCGTCTGACAGGTAAGTAGCGACCCCGACCGCTGCTATGTCGCTGGTGAGTTCTGCCTGTTTGGCAGCTCACTAGCGACCACTTAGCGATGCACCAGCGATCCTGACCGGGTCATATCGCTGGTCGGGATCGCTGGTGCATCGCTAAGCGTGACAGTACCTTTAAGGTCTAAATTCCCTAGATCTCAAATAGATTTAGCAGCTGTGGAATGTCTTGAAAAAACAAGTTAGCTCTATTGAGGCCCCACCTAGCAACTTCGAGGACTTAAAGGATCTATTAATAGCAACCTAAACAAAAGAAGAAACCTTCATAGGACTTGTGGAGTCCACAACTTGATAGGTTAGAACTGATTTGGCTGCATCAGCGGGTCCTACACAATCTTATTGGCTGTCATTTACTTTAAAAGATATTCGCATTTCAAGCATAGCTAGAGGATATACATTGAGGAAAAAAAGGATTTAAGGGCACGTTACACTAAGCGATATCACTAGCAATATCGCTATAACGTCACTGGTTTTTGTGACGCTGCAGCGGTATTGCTAGTGATATCGCTATGTGTGATACTTACCTCCGACCGGCTCCCCCGCTGATTATTGCTGATCGCGCGAGAATGTCCTGGGCCGTTTCTCGTTGGCCACTTCCTGCTGGGCTTCCTGCTGTGGAGACGAGCGATGCGTGGACGCGGGCGGGAGGATGTCAGGATCGCCTCGTCTGACAGGTAAGTAGCGACCACCGACTGCTGTTTGGCAGCTCACTAGCGACCACTTAGCAATGCACCAGCGATCCTGGATGGGTCATATCGTGGTTGGGATCGCTGGTGCATCGCTAAGTGTAATGGTACCCTTAGTCAGCCACCAATTGTGTAAGTTCTCCCATTTAAAAAGATGAGAGAGGCCTGTAATTTACATCATATGTAGACCACAACTATGAGAGACAAAATGAGAAAACAAATCCAGAAAATCACCACCTGCCAAGATTTATTTTTGAAATTATGGTGGAAAATAAGTATTTGGTCATTAACAAAAGTTCATCTCAATATTTTGTTATATATCCTTTGTTGGCAATGACAGAGGTCAAACGTTTTCAGTAAGTCTTCACGAGGTTGGCACACACTGTTGATGGTATGATGGCCCATTCCTCCATGCAGATCTCCTCTAGAGCAGTGATGTTTTGGGCCTGTCACTTGGCAACATGGACTTTCAAATCCCTCCAAAAGTTTTCTATGGGTTTGAGATCTGGAGACTTCCTAGGCCACTCCAGAACCTTCATATGCTTCTTAGGAGCCAATCCTGTTAGGCATCGGATCCCTGGCACTGCACAGTGGGAATCCAGAGCCAGACATCCTGTGGTCTCCCATTCTTCCTCGACCGCTCTGGGTTTTGCTCAGCAAACACGGCGAGCCAGGCTTGCTGCTCAGACTCGCTCTGACTGCCTGGATGTTGCTGCCACCTCTGGTGCAGCAATAGCAGCGCAACCTGATCTGCAGGGAACTGCTCCTGAGGTTAAGTCCTCATGCTGTGCTAATGGGCATGCTCGCAACTTGACCTCTCACTGGAGAGCAGGGGTCACATGCTCAGGTCCTACGTCGGATCTGATTGGTCCTTCCCAAGCTAATGGAAGGTCCCGGAAGTGCATCGTTATAAAAAGCTCGCATGGCGGCTCGGCGATGCGCTAGTGTAGCATATTATGCTGTGTGTGTATGGTGACGGATGTGTGGACTGGTGACTGACGCATTATGAAACCCCTTCCCTCGGATATTACGAATGGTGACAGAGAGTTGGATAGTCAGTCTCAGCTTGTGGCAAGCTACACGCCACGTGATCCTCGCCTACACTAGCGTCCGTCGGCGCCTGTGTCTCAGCGCCGACGTCTGCGGCTTTACCTGCCGCTGCGCTGCACTAACCGCAGCTACTCTTGGTCGCTGTTGCGACGCCACACGCAGGCCTCTGTGACATTAACAGAGCCGCGTCTCGGCATCACATTGCCTCTTGCGACTCTGTGCCAGAACAGAGCCGTTCTTAGCGTTCGGGTGACGTTAACCCGAGCGCAGTACCTCATTGCTTAGGTGCATCTGCCATTGTTCAGCAGCGGTCTTGTCACCTACCGCACGGTGGACTCCGGGCGGTGAACGCACCTCCTGTTATTTTATATTTGGTGCGTTCCGCCATCCTAACATTACACTAGCGCCAGGGTCTGGCTGACAATGGCAGACGTGCAGCAGCTGCAGCGCTACATTCGGCAGCTGGAGAGCAGGTTGGCGGCTATCGAGAGCACCAACTCAGCTGCGAATGCTGCGCTAGCTGCCGAGCAGACGGTCGCTGAGGCCGTCTCACGTGTGCCCACACTTTTGCCCTCGCCAGCAATCTCTTCCCTCCTGCTCCCCGATAAGTTTTCGGGTGAAAGCGCCACCTGTAGGGGATTCGTCAGTCAGTGCTCCATTCACCTGGAGTTGCTGGCTGCACGGTTTCCTACAGAGCGGGCCAAGGTGGGCTTTATTGTCTCCTTGTTAGCTGTCCGGGCATTGCAGTGGGCCACACCGTTGTGGGAACGTGATGATCCCGTGGTTCAGGGGCCTGCTCAGTTCCTCGCGGCTCTGAAGCAGGTCTTCTTGGGACCACGGGTCACGCACGATACGGCTCTCCAACTGTTAGCGTTAACACAAGGGTCACTCTCGGTTAGCCATTATGCTGTCCGGTTTCGGACATTGGCTTCCGAACTGGAGTGGCCGGAAAAAGTGTTAGTCCCAGTGTTCTGGAGAAGCCTCGCCGAGCACGTCAAGGATGCTCTAGCCACCCGAGATATTCCCACAACTCTGGAAGAATTGATCTCCGTCTCCACCCGTATTGATCACCGGTTCACGGAGCGCGGACTGGAGAGGACTCAATCCAGACGTAAGATTAACCTGGCCCCCACCTTTACCGAACCGCTGAGCCATTCCGCTCAGGAGCCTCCCTCCATCGAGCCCATGGAGGTATCTCGCACCGGTACTAAGCCACGTCAGGTGCGGGGCTCTGTGCGCTGTTATCACTGCCGAAATTTTGGCCACTCGGCTGGCACATGTCCTCAGCGGGCAAAGGGACGACCCCGTTCCATGGTTGTAGGTGGTGGCCAGTCCCAGATGGAGTCCTTTTTGCCTAAGCCGGTATTCCGGGGTACTCTGGATAATGGTTCCTCCACCTGGGAGGCAGAGGTTACTCTGGACTCCGGGGCCGAAGGGAACTTTATGTCCTCGAGTTTCGCCCAGAGTCACTCTATCCCCCTGGTATTACTCCCACAACCTCTGACCATCAGGGTGGTGGATGGGGCACCATTGCCGTCTCAAGTGACCCATCAGACGGTCCCACTCGGTCTCGCCATGTCCCCCTCACATCGGGAGACCCTGTCCTTGCTTATTATGCCTCAAGGCATCGATCAGGTACTCCTCGGGGTTTCCTGGCTTCGTTTTCACTCCCCTCACATTGATTGGGCATCGGGGAGAATACTGGGCTGGAGCAAGGACTGCGAGGGTAGGTGTCTAAGGGACAGTCTTCAGGTAGCCTCTACAGAGCTGCCTGCAGATCTCTCCACGCTTCCTGAACCTTACCATCAGTATGCGGACGTCTTCTGTAAGAAGTCTGCGGAGACACTCCCGCCTCACCGTCCCTATGATTGCCCGATTGACCTCCTGCCGGGCACAGAACCTCCTCGAGGATGTGTCTACCCATTGTCTCTACCGGAGACAGAGGCAATGTCCCAATATATCCGGGAGAACCTGGCGCGGGGCTTTATCAGGAAGTAGGTGTCACCGGCTGGGGCAGGCGTCTTCTTCGTTCAGAAGAAGAGCGGAGAGTTACGCCCTGTATCGACTACCGGGGTCTCAATGCCATCACGGTAAAGAATAAGTACCCTCTCCCGTTGATCTCCGAGTTGTTCGACAGGTTGCGTGGGGCACGGTTATTCACAAAGCTAGACCTACGAGGGGCATACAACCTGATCCGTATTCGCGAGGGAGACGAATGGAAGACAGCTTTTAATACTCGGGATGGCCATTATGAATATCTGGTCATGCCCTTCGGCCTTTGTAATGCGCCCGCTGTCTTCCAGGACTTCGTCAACAATGTCTTCCGTGACATGCTTTCTACCTCGGTGGTGGTCTATCTGGACGACATCCTCATCTTTTCGCCAGATTTGCCCACCCACCGGAAAGATGTCTGCAGGGTATTCGACCGCCTGTGGGCGAATTCCCTGTTCGCCAAGCTGGAGAAGTGTCAGTTTGAGCAGGAGTCTTTGCCATTTCTGGGCTACGTCATCTCGGCCCAGGGGTTGGCTATGGATCCGGCCAAACTGCAAGCGGTTATGGACTGGCAGGAACCCCATTCTCTTAAAGCGGTGCAGCGCTTTTTGGGGTTCGTTAATTATTACCGTCAGTTTATACCCCACTTCTCCACTCTGGTAGCTCCTTTGGTTGCTCTCACAAAAAAAGGAGCTAATCCTAAGACGTGGACCGAACAGGTTTCTAAGGCTTTTTCCTCCATAAAGTCCCACTTTGCAGGCGCTCCCATTTTACACCGTCCCGATGTGGATAAGCCGTTTATCCTTGAGGTAGACGCTTCTTCCGTCGGTGCAGGAGCAGTCCTTTACCAAAAGGATGCTCAAGGTCGGAAGCATCCCTGCTTCTATTCTAAGACCTTTTCACCGGCGGAGAAAAATTACTCCATCGGCGACAGGGAGCTGCTGGCCATGAAATTGGCTTTCTCCGAGTGGAGACATCTCCTGGAGGGAGCCCGGTTCCCCTTTCAGGTGTTCACGGACCACAAAAACCTGGTCTATCTTCAGACGGCCCAACGCCTGAATTCCCGTCAGGCCAGGTGGTCGCTCTTCTTCTCTCGCTTCCGCTTCACCCTGCACTACCTCTCCGGGGAGAAGAACATCCGAGCAGATGCCCTCTCGCGCTCGGTGGTCTCAGCGGAAGAAGGAGAAGCTGAGCCCCGGTTAATTCTCCCTCCGGAGAGTTTTACGACTGTGGCTCCTATCGCTCTCGAGTCGGTACCGCCAGGCAAGACCTTGGTGCCCCCTCGGCTACGGCCGGAGGTTCTTGCCTGGGCACATGCCTCCAGGCTAGGTTGCCATTTTGGTAATAAATGGACCACCGAGCTCCTGGCAAGGTCATACTGGTGGCCACATATGGCTCGAGACGTCAAGGCATACGTGAAAGCATGCATCTCGTGTGCCCGGAACAGGCCCTCTAGACAGAGCCCGGCGGGGCTCTTGTTTCCCCTGCCAGTAGCGGATAGACCATGGGAAATGGTGGGCATGGACTTTATAGTTGGCCTGCCCAAGTCCAGTGGCAGTACGTTCATCTGGGAGGTTACCGACCATTTTTCCAAAATGGTACATCTGGTGCCACTCGCACGCCTACCTTCCGCCCGAGGTCTGGCCGTCCTGTTCATTAAGCATGCATTCCGTTTACATGGTATGCCAGACAAAATCGTAAGTGACCGAAGTCCCCAGTTTGCGTCTCGTTTTTGGAGGGAGCTCTGCAGCTTACTTAGCATCGAGCTAAACCTGTCCTCCGCCTACCATCCCGAGACGAATGGCTTGGTTGAAAGGGCCAATCAGACCTTGGTCACCTATCTACCACATTTTGTCTCTGCCAGGCAGGATGACTGGGCATCCTTGCTGCCTTGCGCTGAATTTGCCCTAAACAATGCGATGGCCGACTCCACTGGTCAGACGCCCTTTCTCCTAAATTATGGTCAACACCCACGCGTCCCTGTCCCAATGCCGGTGTCCTCCACTGACTCCAGGGTGGCAGACTGGGCAGTGGAGGCCCGGGACATTTGGGATCGCACTCAGGATGCTATCCGGGCATCTAAAGAAAGGATGAGGGCGTCCGCCGACACGCACCGGCGACCCACGCCAAGCTTCTCCCCTGGCGACATGGTGTGGCTCTTCACCCAGAACATTAAATTGCGGGTCGAGTTTCCCAAATTCGCACCACGATACATTGGACCGTTCAAGGTCCTCGAGCGACTTAGCTCAGTGGTCTACCGCCTGGCTCTTCCCCAACATTTGGCCATATCGGACGTGTTTCATGTGTCCCTCCTCAAATCAGTTCACATGGTCCGGTTTTCTGAGCCAACCACCGGGTCATCAGACTTATCATCTGATGAGTATGAGGTTAACGCCATCGTGGGGCGCAGGTTTGTCCGTGGCAAAAAGTTCTATTTGGTGGACTGGAAGGGTCATGGTCCCGAGGCTCAGACCTGGGAGCCAGTGGAGAATATTCATGCACCGCTCCTGGTCGCGGCTTTTGAGCACAGTGAGGCTCATAGGGGAGGGGACCCTAGGGGGGGTAATGTTAGGCGTCAGATTCCTGGCACTGCACAGCGGGAATGCAGAGCCAGACATCCTGCGGTCTCCCATTCTTCCTCGCCCGCTCCGGGTGTTGCTCAGCAAACACGGCGAGCCAGGCTTGCTGCTCAGACTCGCTCTGACAGCCTGGATGTTGCTGCCACCTCTGGAGAGCAGGGGTCACATGCTCAGGTCCTACGTCGGATCTGATTGGTCCTTCCCAAGCTAATGGAAGGTCCCGGAAGTGCATCGCTATAAAAAGCCCGCATGGCGGCTCGGCGATGCGCTAGTGTAGCATATTATGCTGTGTGTGTATGGTGACGGATGTGTGGACTGGTGACTGACGCATTATGAAACCCCTTCCCTCGGATATTACGAATGGTGACAGAGAGTTGGATAGTCAGTCTCAGCTTGTGGCAAGCTACACGCCACATGATCCTCGCCTACACTAGCGTCCGTCGGCGCCTGTGTCTCAGCGCCGACGTCTGCGGCTTTACCTGCCGCTGCGCTGCACTAACCGCAGCTACTCTTGGTCGCTGTTGCGACGCCACACGCAGGCCTCTGTGACATTAACAGAGCCACGTCTCGGCATCACATTGCCTCTTGCGACTCTGTGCCAGAACAGAGCCGTTCTTAGTGTTCGGGTGACGTTAACCCGAGCGCAGTACCTCATTGCTTAGGTGCATCTGCCATTGTTCAGCAGCGGTCTTGTCACCTACCGCACGGTGGACTCCGGGCGGCGAACGCACCTCCTGTTATTTTATATTTGGTGCGTTCCGCCATCCTAACAAATCCTTCATTGCCCTGGTGGTGTACTTGCGATCATTATCATGCTGAAAGACCCATCCACATTTCATCTTCAATGCCCTTGCTGATGGAAGGAGGTTTCCACTCAAAATCTCACGATACATGGCCCCATTCATTCTTTCATGTAAACGGATCAGTCGTCCTGGTCCCTTTGCAGAGAAACAGCCCCAAAGCATGATGTTGCCACTCCCATGCTTCACAGTAGGTATGGTTTTCTTTGGATGCAACTCAGCATTCTGTCTCCTCCAAACATGACAAGTTTTGTTTCTACCAAACAGTTCTACTTTGGTTTCATCAGACTATATGACATTCTCTCAATACTCTTCTGAATAATTCAAATGCTCTCTAGCAAACTTCAGATGGGCCCGGACATGTACTGGCTTAAACAGGGGGACACGTCTGGCACTGCAGGATCTGAGTCCCTAGTGGTGTAGTGTGTTACTGATGGTAGCCTTTGTTACGGTGGTCCCAGCTCTATGCAGGTCATTCACTAGGTCACCCCGTGTGGTTCTGGGATTTTTGCTCACCGTTCTTGTGATCATTTTGACCCCACGGGGTGAGATCTTGCATGGAGCCCCAGATTGAGGGGGATTATCAGTGGTATTTTATGTCTTCCATTTTCTTATTATTGCTCCCACAGTTGATTTAATCACTCCAGGCTGCTTGCCTATTGCAGATTCAGTCTTCCCAGCCTGGTGCAGGACTACAATTTTGTTTCTGGTGTACTTCGACAGCTCTTTGGTCTTCAACATAATGAAGTTTGGAGTGTGACTGTTTGAGGAAGTGGACAGGTGTCTTTTATACTGATAACAAGTTCAAACAGGTGCCATTACTACAGGTAAAGAGTGGAGGACAGAGAAGCCTCTTAAAGAAGACGTTACAGGTCTGTGAGAGCCAGAAATCTTGCATGTTTTTAGGTGATCAAATTCTTATTTTCCATGCTATGTCTGACAGAGGTCTGGGACTGACAGCTTAGGTAAGTAGCTGGGTAATGACTTGAAACAGAAAACACCTAAAGGAAGCTCTACACCTCCCAGTTTCAGACTGGATGTCTGAGCTGTCAATCAAAATACCGACAGCACAGCACACCCCTGCTCAAGATTGGATGACTGAGCTGTCAGTCCATGCATTCAAGACTCACTAAGTGGAGGAATCGTGACAGGTTCCATATTTTGTTCTTGCACAGAGGCCCTCTTCTGCTGATGTCTGCCCCTAATAGATATTGTGAAGCACTATTAAGAAGGCGTGATATAGCTTTGATGGGTCAGGAACACATTACATCTGTATCTACATTTAGTCATGTACAGACTCCACTTATATATTCTTGCACCATTGTCCATTGTGAGAAAAGAGCAAATGTTGATAGTTTTTTCATCAGAACTGAGGTGCATAGCAAGCAAGCTTGATCAACAGAATCAGAATTGGTCAATTGTCTTTCCCATCCTTGGCTTGACAAATATAATGCATATTTACCTTGATTGCCTTGCGTCGTTAATGCCCAGTGGGCTCGGTGTTCTGCCAAGGATTGGTCCCGTATTTCATCAGTCAGAACATAGTAGCATAAGGGAATAATATCTTGATATTATATATATCCAATACAATTTTAAACCTTTCCCTTTGGTTTTGGTGGAGATCACAGTTAATTCTTTTGTTAAAGTCTAGCCCATTAGACCTCACATAAAACCCAATCATGCATTATTTGCTTTCAGCATCAGGAATTATGATTATAATTTTAGGTTAAAGTTATCAAGTTTTACTGAGTTCTGATACTAGCTGTGCCATTGTTCCTGATTAATGCAAAGGTTATATTTCTCCTGTTAATACACTATAGTTTGTATCTGCAATAAAGATTCTGCTAATCTCCAGCTGAGATGCCAAACTGTGGAACCAAACCTCATTTCTTGGACCTTGTCAGATATATTCTGTCTATGTCACTGTTCCACACCAATTACATTTTTCACAAGGCGCTTCCATGCACAGCTTTGGACCCTTATGCATAAGCCATTTCAGATGAAACTAAAATTAAAATCTGACTGACGGAAATCTCAGTAATCCTGAAAATGGAAACTCAAATAGTTTACAGAAATGGGAAAGAAAGAACTTGTTTGAAATTACTTATGCAGGATTAATCCCCTCCTCCCTGGTTGAATGAATATGCCATACTTTGCTTAATAAAGCTTACATGAATTGCAAAGTGAACTCTGCTAACTTCTGGAATTGCTGTCTTAGTCCTTCACCACTGCACAAAGCACTGAACACACTCTACAAGAGACGAAAACCAAAAATAAAAGGTTTCTATCTCATTGTCTATACAACAGATAACCATTTTTAGTTTAAGTGATTTGTTGATAAGTAATAATTATTGTACATGTTTAGATCCTGTAATCGAATGCCATCCACAGGCTTTATATAAGCCTACGATAAGTCGTTTCACGTAAATAATATTGCAACTTACAATAAAAAATGGTCATTAAATAATATTCCCTGAGTCTATTCCTTTTGTCAAGTTGACCCAAATTCCATTCACATTCAGCCATTTCTTTGTTAAAACTGATTTCAGAAAAGGGGCCAATTCATTAAAGAGGTTGGCTATTACTTTACTGATGGCTTATCCTTCGAGTAGGCCATCAATGTCCAATCGGTGGGGGTGTGACATCCTGCATCCCCACCGATCAGCGGTTACTGGCGGTGACAGGAAGTTCTCGGATGCTGCAGGAACACAGCAGGTTCATCAAAGCTGTAGTGGCTGCAGCCAGATACTACAGATACACCCCTAACTCTGTGATATAAGGCATGAAACGGTAGTTTAGGTTGCAGACACTATAGATATAATGGGGCCTCATGTGTTTCAGAAGCATCTAAGAACTTCTGGCCGCTGCCGGAAGACAGCTAGTTGGCGGGAATGCTGAGTTTTACACCTCTACCGATCAGATATTGATGACCTATCCTAAAGGCCCTTTTACATTTAGCGATGCACCAGCGATCCGACCAGCGATACGACCCGGTCAGGATCGCTGGTGCATCGCTAAATGATCGCTAGTGAGCTTCCACACAGGAAGATCTCACAGCGATGCAGCAGCGACGCAGCGCACGATACTCACCTTTCACACACAGCGATCCTGACGTCCTCCCGCCCGCGTCCAGCGTCACTCGTCTCACACAGCAGGAAGCCCAGCAGGAAGCAGACGCCGAGAAATGGAGCTGCCCAATCTCACGCAATGAGCGACAGACAGCGGGGGAGCCGATCGGAGGTAAGTATCACACATAGCGATATCGCTAGCAATATCGCTATAACGTCACAAAATCATTGACGTTTTAGCGATATTGCTAGCGATATCGCTATGTGTAAAACCCCCTTAAGGATAGTCCATCAATAAATAAAGGAGTGGCTAAACCCTTTAAGCCTGGTGTTGCACATGACAGTCTTAATGAAGGGTTCACTGAATTACAAAGCACCAAACTCATTAAGAGGCACAGGCCACTTAATGAATTCAGCATAACTTTTCACGGGTGTGATCCTCTGTTGCATCTCAAAAGAAATGTTTCTCCAGTCAGGGACCTGAGTAGCATTTCTGGGGTACAAACATTGGCACATTTGTACAACACGCTGGCACGTTTGATGAATTTGACAGGTTGCTCTGCCTATTTTCGAGGAGTAGCTTCAAACTGGCATGAAAATGCCAAAAATCATCAAAATTTTGTGACATTTTCAAATCGCTTTAACGCTAGTTTTTTTTGAGAAATTATTTTGATGACCCATAGATTTTCGAGCAGCAAGTCTTCCTAGTTACACTGCCATCATCCTCTCTATCTGAGATTGTGGAATTTTTAAACAGATTATCCATTAAAGAATCATGAAAAGCTTTGCTGACAAAGGCTACACAAGCTGCTTTGGGTTGCAAGATAGATAGTCAACTAGCTTTAGCAGAACTGATAAAGTCTGAATATAATTTCAGAAGATTCAGGGGGTCTATTTATGTACAGTAGGGGTTAGGGGAGATCTTTCTATAGACTGGAAGTTAATGAGGTTATTGCTATAGACTGAGGTTTAGAAGGGCTCTTACTGTAGATATGGGGTTTGTGGGGCAATTACTATAGAATGTGGATTAGGTGGCTTAGGATAGTTTCACATTTGCGTATGGAGGAGCTGGGGAGGGCTGAAGTCTTCCTCCATGAAGCTCCGCCCACTGCCGCGCCTCCTCCGGTCAGCTCCGCCTACATCCACATACTTCTGCATGCGGTGTGCGTACCTTATCTTTAACATTGGGTATGCAGGTCGTGCGGATGTATGCGGATGCCTCCGCATGCGTCGTTTTGACGATGCGGCGACCGCATCAAATTCCAACATGTTGCGCTCGACGCGGCTTGCCGCATCGTCAAAACGACGCATGCGGAGGCATCTGCATACATCCGCACGACCTTCATACCCAATGTTAAAGGTCGCATGCAGAAGTATGCGGACGTAGGTGGTGATGACCGGAGGAGGCGCGGTAGTGGGCGGAGCTTCACGGACAAAGTCCGCAGCCCTATGCAGCTCCTCCATACACAAATGTGAAACCAGCCTTACAGAGTAAGGGATTGTATGATAGGCCTCTGTATAAAGAGTGGAGTAACATGGAGGGGCTCAGTATGAAGAATGGGGGAGTGTGTGGGCTCAGTATAAAGAGTGTGGCAATGTGTGGGGCAGAGTGAGGGCTTAGTATATGGAGTGGGGCAGCATGAGGGCTTAGTATGGGCAGCGTGGGGGCTTAGTATGGGCAGCGAGGGTGGCTCTGTATGAAGAGCTGGTCAGCGTTGAGTGTCAGTATGAAGGGTGGCACAGCGTTGGGGGCTCGATATGGAGAATGAGGTAGCATGTGGTGCCTCGGTCCAGAGAGTGAGGCAGAATGAGGGGTCTGAGTCTGGAGAAAGGGGCTCAATATAGAGGAGAGGCGTCATGGGGGTTTAGAATGGAGGGGTCTCTGTATGGAAGAGTCATCTTGGAGGATACAGTGTGAAGAGAAGTCAGCATGAGGTGGGGACAGTGCAGAGATTATATAATACATAACTGAGGAACATGTAGTGGTTATAATTCATGAAGGAGGACAGTGTGGGGTTTTAGTTTATAAGGGGGAATATAATTTTCACAGTTCACAAGGATGAACAATGTAATGGTCATAGTATTGAAGAGGAGACGGTGTGGTGGGAAAATTTTATAGGAAAGTATAGTGTGGAAGCCATAAACCGTAACAGGGAAAGTGAGGCGGTCATTTTTTTGTGCAGGGAGCACAGTAAAGAACAAGTTTTTATTCAGGGGCACAGTGTAGGGCTCTTTTATGGCACAGCTTGTGTAACAGGCTGGGTGGTGGAACCAGTGTGCCAAAGCCCAAGAAAGACCTGGAGGGACGAGACTAGGAGCCTCACCCAATCCGACCACGGACATGCAGCAGCTAAAGACACCGCGGACCATGAAGAGACTAGAGAAGTGATCCAGATGCTACTCCAGGACTGACCTTAGGTAGGTGGCGCCTGACCACTAGGAACGGGTAGCTGAGATGGCCCAGGGGAATGTCCAACAGATGCAGGCAGGCATAGAAGATGACAGGAACTGCAGGTGCTGACAGGACAGTCTGATGGACAGGAAAGCACTGGCGGGTGCAGCAGACTCGGCTGCCATTGAGGAAAGCACTGACGAGTGCAGCGGACTTGGCTGCCACTGAGGAAAGCACTGGCGGGTGCTGCGGACACGACTAACACTGAAGAAAGCACTGGCAGGTGCAGCAGGTTGAGATGCAAGTACTGGGACTTGAGAACTGACAAGCGTGTTAGGAACAAACTCACAACATTGCACAGGCACCTCCATGTTGGAGGAAGCGGTTTAAATAGTAAGTGACCTACAGCTATTGGCTAGGGACACTTTGGAGGAACACGTGTGGCCCCCTTAAGTAAGAAGTGTGCGCGCGCTCTAAGCACTATGCCTAGAGACCTGCTAGGAGTGCACGCACCGTGGGCAGCAGCAGACCTGGAAGGAGCAGGATGGGAGGCTGAGTGGTGAGTACGCTGGTTTCTCTGTAGGGAGAGAGGGACTGCAGGCAGAGATGCAGACGATACAGTACCCCCCTTACGCCCCCTCTTTTTAAGGCCTGTCAGAAATTTCTCCCAGAGGAGAGCGGCATGGATGTTCTTCCTGGACTCACAGGACCTCTCCTCAGGACCAAACCTTTTCCAATCCACAAGAAAGAAGGTCTTCCCTCTTACCTTCTTGGTGGCCAAAATGTTCTCTACCTCAAAAACATCCTCAGCGCTGACAGGAGTCAGAGTGGCAACAGGAACCTTAAAGAAAGAATTGAGGACAGCAGGTTTGAGAAGAGACACATAGAGGGAATTGGGGATTCTCAAGGAGGCCGGGAGTTTGAGTTTGTAGGCTACAGGATTAATCTGTTTCAAAACCTCAAAGGGACTAATGAAGCGAGGACCCAATTTATAGGATGGTATCTTGAGGCAGATATACTTAGATGATAGCCAGACCTTATCACCAGGATGAAACGGAGTTGAGTCCAGACATCTCTTATCCGCTTGTCTTTTCATCCGTTCAGAGGATCTCACCAAGGATGCTTTGGTGTCCTCCCAGATCTCAGAAAAGTTCTTGATGAGAGAATTAGCAGCAGGAATATCGGAGGTGACAGCCACAGGCAACGGCATTTTGGGGTGTTGACGGTAGACCACAAAAAATGGAGATTTGGCCGAAGACTCGCTCACGTGGTTATTGTAAGAGAATTAGGCCCAAGGCAGGAGCTCAGCCAAGTCACTGTGGTGAGCATTGACAAAATGTTGGAGAAAATTAATCAGGTTCTGATTGACTCGTTCCACTTGGCCTTTGGATTGAGGATGGTAAGAAGATGAGAAACCAAAGTAACATCCAGTAGCTTACAGGTGGCCCTCCAGAAACAAGAGGTAAACTGGACACCTACACTCACTGGCCACTTTATTAGGTACACCTGTCCAACTGTGTGTTAAGACTTAATTTCTAATCAGCCAATCACATGGCGGCAACTCAGTGCATTTAGGCATGTAGACATGGTCAAGACAATCTCCTGCAGTTCAAACCGAGCATCAGTATGGGGAAGAAAGGTGATTTGAGTGCCTTTGAACGTGGCATGATTGTTGGTGCCAGAAGGGCTGGTCTGAGAATTTCAGAAACTGCTGATCTACTGGGATTTTCACGCACAACCATCTCTAGGGTTTACAGAGAATGGTCCGAAAAAGAAAAAAAATCCAGTGAGCGGCAGTTCTGTGGCCGGAAATGCCATGTTGATGCCAGAGGTCAGAGGAGAATGGGCAGACTGGTTCGAGCTGATAGAAAGGCAACAGTGACTCAAATTGCCACCCGTTACAACCAAGGTAGGCAGAAGAGCATCTCTGAACGCACAGTGCGTCGAACTTTGAGGCAGATGGGCTACAGCAGCAGAAGACCACACTGGGTACCACTCCTCTCAGCTAAGAACAGGAAACTGAGGCTACAATTTGCACAAGCTCATCGAAATTGGACAGTAGAAGATTGGAAAAACGTTGCCTGGTCTGATGAGTCTCGATTTCTGCTGCGACATTCGGATGGTAGGGTCAGAATTTGGCGTAAACAACATGAAAGCATGGATCCATCCTGCCTTGTATCAACGGTTCAGGCTGGTGGTGGTGGTGTCATGGTGTGGGGAATTTTTTCTGGGCACTCTTTGGGCCCCTTGGTACCAATTGAGCATCGTTGCAACGCCACAGCCTACCTGAGTATTGTTGCTGACCATGTCCATCCCTTTATGACCACAATGTACCCAACATCTGATGGCTACTTTCAGCAGGATAATGCGCCATGTCATAAAGCTCGAATCATCTCAGATTGGTTTCTTGAACATGACAATGAGTTTACTGTACTCAAATGGCCTCCTCAGTCACCAGATCTCAATCCAATAGAGCATCTTTGGGATGTGGTGGAACGGGAGATTCGCATCAGGGATGTGCAGCCGACAAATCTGCGCCAACTGTGTGATGCCATCATGTCAATATGGTCCAAAATCTCTGAGGAATGCTTCCAGCACCTTGTTGAATCTCTGCCACGAAGAATTGAGGCAGTTCTGAAGGCAAAAGGGGGTCCAACCCCTTACTAGCATGGTGTACCTAATAAAGTGGCCAGTGAGTGTATATCAGAGACTATATGAAGCAGTAAACCATGGAGACGAAAAATGAATTTTTTTGCCAATACAGGTGCAAATGGAAGACCAGATAGCGTGATGAAATGAGACATCTTGGAGAAACAATTCACTACCACCCAGATGACAGTACATCCAGCTGACACAGGCAGATCCGTGATGAAATCCATGTAGATATGATGCCAGGGAGCAGACGGCACAGGCAAGGGAAGCAACCAACTGGTCAGAAGCTGTTTGGCAGTCTTATTTCAGGCACATGAGGGACAAGTGGAGACGAAATTCGCAATATCTTTGCACAGTGTCGGCCACCAATAAAGACGAGAGATAAGGAGAGTTGTATTCTTGTATCTGGCATGGCCTGCCACCTTAGACTATCCCCAGAGAAGAACCTGCTTCCTTTCAGGTTCAGCCACACAAGTCTTACCGGCGGGTACACGAGAGAAGTCTAGCAGAGCGAATGTGATTATTTTGGAGGGCTCGATGATATGTTTAGGCTCCTCCTCCTGGTTGGAAGGACCTGGAGAGTGCGTCTGCCTTAACTTTTTTATCAGCCAGTCGAAAGTGGAGTGTGAAGTTGAAGCGAGCGAAGAACAAAGCCCACCTGGCTTGACAGGGGTTAAGCTGCTGAGCAGACTGCAGATAAGTCAGATTCTTGTGGTCAGTGTAAATGACGACAGGGTGCAATGCTCCTTCCAGCAAGTACCACTCCTCCAGAGCCAGCTTGATAGCTAGCAGTTCTCTATCGCCAATAGAGTAATTACTTTCTGGTGCCAAGAAGAGTTTAGAGAAAAAGCCGCAGGACACCATGCGACTGGATGAAGACTTCTGAGTGAGAATGGCTCCGGCCGCTCTGAAAGATGTATCCGCCTCCAGGAAGAACTACTTGTTATGGTTTGAGGGATGCAGCACCGGAGCCAAGGAGAATGCTTGCATGGGGGATACAAAGGTGTCTTCTGCTTCAGGAGTCCATTCCTTAGGATTAGCTCCTTTGCGGGTAAGAGAAGAAATAGGAGCAGTCCAGAAAGTGAAATGCAAAATAAATTGGTGATAATAATTCACAAACTCGAGAATTCACTGGGTAGCCTTAAGACCGTCTGGATGGGGCCACTTCAAGATGGCAGATACCTTTTCAGGATCCATCTTCAGACCGGTCTCAGAAACGATGTATCCCAGAAATGGAAGGGAGGACTGTTCGAAGACGCACTTTTCATATTTGGCGTCGAAACGGAGGAGAGAGATCAACAGCTTCTCATTTACTGCACAAGATTTCTCCTGTCACCCATCTTCAATATGGAGGTCACTGCTCATACCACATATTATGTCATCCATGTTCTGTCCATAGATGTAAAGGAACATCTCAATAAACAATTAACTGAATGTATTCTTTTCTTAGCGCCTCATGCTGACCAACCGTGAAGCTCAGAAAAAATATCTGCCTTTCCCTTTATATGAAGAGAAACCTGAGCTGACATCAATGACGCCAGAGGAGCCAAAACAAAAGGAGATGAAGATGTACATGGAGGCAAAGAAGTGTAGGGAAGTAAAAGAGCTGGAGGAAGATGAGGCAGAAGACAACAAGGGGAAAGAAGAATTTAAGAGGCATCCAAAGATAAAGAAATTGTGCAAAAAAACAGCAACTGGGCTAGAAGAATTCAGAACCAGACGGCACGAAGACAGAAGATCCGCCAACAGTCCATCCTTCAATACGTCAACACCAACCTCAGAAGAAAGAGGAAGATCATCTGGAGCATCCTCCACAAATCATTGAGACACTGATGGACTGTATGGCCAACATTCAAGCTGTAGTAAGGTCAACAGCATCAAATCTAATAATAATAATAATAATAAAAAAAAAAAGAGTAGATGTTAAATAGTAATTATTAGGTTGAAAAAAAAGATTAAAAATGTAGTAAAAGCATAACTAAAACTTTTATAATATTAGAGGTAGCAATATTGTATGTAATATTATAATAATAAGAGCAATATCTCTAACATTAATTGTATAATAATAATAGAGACATAAAAATAACATCAGGAGGTTTGATCTAGGGTTCAAGGATCGATCGCCTTTTCTCGGGGTCTACAAGCAATTTTCCCTTGAGACACCAATTGGCTGAATGTGTCCAGGGGTTTTTGCCTTCTTCTGGATCAATAGTTTTAGGATTAAGGACACAGGTATTAGTAAGATTATAGTAGATTTAGTAGGGAATGCTAATATAATATAGTAGAAAGCGTAATATTAGTGATAATAAAACAGTAATAATTTTACTAGTAAAGTAATAAATTATACTATATTATTAAAAATAAAATATTAATAATTGTAGTATATTTTTAATAGATATTAGGGAAGATTTGATCTAGGGTTCTAGGACTAATCGCGTTTTCCCGGGGTCAAGAAGGAATTATTCCCATGACACAAATTGACCAAAGGATTTTTTTTGCCTTCTTCTGGATCAACAGCTTTAGGGATAAAGTTCTAATTTATAGTTTAGTAAAATATCAATACTGCAATAATGGTAATAATCAAATAGTAACAATCTAAGGATATCTAGAATAAAATATTAAGAGTAGAATATTAGTAATATAACAGTAACAATAATCAGTAAAATAGCAACAAACTAAAAATAACATAAATAATAGTAGTAGTAGTAGTAATAATAATAATACAACAGTATTTATAGCAATGATTATAATAATTAGTATATATTTATTAGGATATAGGGGAAGGTGATCTAGGGTTCTTGGACTGATCGCCTTTTCTCCAAGAAGAAATTTTTCCCCTGTGGCCTGAATTGGCTGATTATGCCTATGTTTTTTTTGCCTTTTTCTGGATCAATAGCATTAGGAATAAGAATCTAAATAATAGTAAATAAGGTAATATTAGTAATAATATTAGAAAGAGTAAGTTAAAAAAGAATAGAAATATTTTCTTTAAATAATAAGAGTTAGTAATAAATTAGTAATAAAAATTATAATACAACCCCTGGCAAAAATTATGGAATCACCGGCCTTGGAGGATGTTCATTCAGTTGTTTAATTTTGTAGAAAAAAAGCAGATCACAGACATGGCACAAAACTAAAGTCAATGCAAATGGCAACTTTCTGGCTTTAAGAAACAATAAAAGAAATCAAGAACAAAAAATGTGGTAGTCAGTAATGGTTACTTTTTTAAACCAAACATAGAGGAAAAATTATGGAATCACTCAATTCTGAGGGAAAAAATTATGGAATCATAATAACAAAGCAACAAAAAAAAACTCCAATACATCACTAGTATTTTGTTGGGGGGATACCTTATGTGTGGGGAGATTTTGAGAGTGGATGGGGGATACTTTATGTGTGGGGAGATTTGGAGTGGGGATAGGGGGATTTAATGTATGTGGGGAGATTTGAGGACACAATGAAGAGTATGTATGTATGAGGGCATGTATGAGGAAACAGTATGGGGGATGGGTGCAGACAGTACGGGGAGCGAATGGGTTAATGTATGTGGAACACAGTGAGTAGTGATAGGAAAAATGTATGGGGAGTGAGGGTGATGGGATGTGTGCAGACACAGTATGGGGAGTCAGGGGAATGTGTGAGCAGACAGTAAAGAGAGTGAGGGGGTAAATATATGAGGAGACAGTATGGTGAACAGGTGGGATGTTAGAGGAGACAGTATGAGGAGGGAGGGGAATAGTGTGAGGCGACAGTATATTGCAGATATTTTTATTAAGGAGCATTATAATGACACTTCTATCTTTAAGGGTGTCGTGTGGAGATTTACTGCAGAAGACCGGAGAAGATGGAAGTCTGCAGAGACGAGATGTGGATGAGAAAACTCATCATGGGGTCTGGACAAGAAGAAGAAAAGAATTAGAACGACTCGAGAGACGACGTCATCTATAAGGTACCTGGATGTAAATGTTATTTGTGATACTGACTTATTCTCATGTTTTTATTTATGTTAGGCTACTTTCACACTTGCTTTTTTTTGCAGCTCGTTTTTCCCGCAAAAAAACGCATGGAAAAAACGCATACAAATGCTGCGTTTTTTTCAAGCGTTTTTATGCGCATGCATGAAAAAAATGCAGCGTTTTTATGCGTTTGTATGCGTTTTTAGTGCGTTTTTACCGCGTTTGCGTCTTTTTCCAACATTAGTTGGCCTCACCAAAAAATTCAAGATAGGGTTAGGATTAACACTAACCCAAACCATGACTTTACTAACCCTAACCCTAACCCTTAACCAAACCATACTAACCCTAACCCTTAACCAAACCATACTAACCCTAACCCTAACCCTTAACCAAACCCTACTAACCCTAACCCAAACCCTAACCCTAAACCCTAACTAACCCTAAACCCTAACCCTTAACCAAACCATACTAACCCTAACCCAAACCCTAACCCTAAACCCCCTTAACTAACCCTAACTCTAACCCAAACCCCTAATTTCCATTGTCTAACCAATGGTCAACAAAAAAACGCATGCGCAAAAAAATGCATACATGAGCATGCCAATGCACACGTATGCGCACCCATAGACTTACAATGGGTGTCTTGCTGTAAAAAAATGCATTGCGCGCATGCGTTTTTTTGAGGCAAGTCGGACGCCAAAAAAATGCAACAGGATGCATTTTGTGCGCCCGAGCGCACACCACAAAAAACGCATGCACGTAAAAACGCATACAAACGCATGTGTATGCGCACATAAGCGCATCCCATGCAAAATATAGGGAAAAAAGCGCATGCGTTTTTTAGCGCTAAAATACAGCGCAAAAAAACGCAAGTGTGAAACCAGCCTTAGGAACATTAAAGGGGTTGTTCAGGTTTGTGCTGAGCCTGCAGACATTCTATGTGACTGCAGACTTCTGAATTCTCACAGTGCTCACTGAACGCTATTAGGATTCTCTCATGCTGGTAATTTACATTCATGCGGTCACATGCTGACTAGACATGTGTGGCCTCACTCAATGAAAATGAACGAAGCGAGGCCAGGCACATCTAGTCGGAATGTGGCCAGAAGTATACAAATCACATACTTGCACTGACATGACTGTACATCGGCAAGGGAGAATCATAAATGTGTGCAGTGCATTAGTTGTGAGAATTCAGGATTCAGCTCTGCAGGTTCCAGCAGTCATCACATGGACACTTCACTCATGCGATTTTCATTCTTATGGTCCTGTGACAACGAGCTTCTCTTCCTGCTTCTTTCAGTTTTTCACTGAACATTTAGAGCAATAGGGAGAGCAGCTCGTGGGTACATGACTAAGTGTGCAAATTACATGTGTGCTGGGGGGGGTTGCCGAACAGAATTCTTGCCCCGGGTGTCAGAGAGCCTAGATACACCTCTGCATGATGCACAAAGCACCTGTTCTTGGTTTGAACACATTAATTCTGTGGTGACTGAGTCCCTTTAAGGACATACTGGTAGTTGCTGTTTCTGTATCATGTGATACAAGTAGCAAGTAGAGTATTAATCAGACAGGCAGCGCATTGACCAAACATAACCCTGAAGTAGCTTCAGAGTTCCCAAGCAGAGAATAGAATATCTGTTGATACAACAGCAATAAGCCATAGACTCCATAGAGGTGGCATTTATGGAAGAGTGGGCAGAAAAAAAATCTTTACCTACACACAAATATTGTAAGGCTTGTTTTGACTTTGCCAGAAGACATGAGGGAGACTCCCCATATGTATGGAGGAACGTGCTGTGGTCACATGAGACCAAAATCCAACTTTTTGGTCTTCAAGGTAAACACTATGTCTGGCGCAAAACCAACACAACTCATCACCCCAAGAATACTATTCACAAAGTGATACATAGTGGTAACAGCATCCTACAGTGTAGATGTTTTTCGGCAGCAGAACCAGGGAAAATGGTCCGAATTGAGGGGAAGATGGGTGGTGCAAATCATATGGATATTCTTGAGCAAAACCTGTTTCAGTCTTTCTGATTTGAGTCTGGGATGGAGGTTTACCTTCCAACAAGACAATGACCCAAAGCAACACTCGAGTGGTTTAAGTGGAAATGTGTAAATGTTTTGGAGTGGCCTAGTCAAAGTCCAGACCTTAATCCAATTGCGAATCTGTGGTCAGACTTGAAGATTGCTGTTCACCAGAGGAAACTACCTAATCTCAGTGGCAAGATGTGGAAAGCTCAAAGAGACTTATCCAAGGCGACTTGCAGCTGCAATTGCTGCAAAAAGGGAGCTCTACAAAGTACTGACTTTAGGGGGGTGAATAGTTATGCACTCTGAAGTTTATAGTTTATTATAGTTAATTTATCCTATTTGTTGTTTACTTCATAATAAAAAGAAAACAAATGTTTACAGTTGTAGGCATGTTCTTTATATGAACTGATGTATACCCTCAAAAAAATTTTCCAGGTTATCAGGTATCAAAACATAAAAATGCCAAGGGGGTGAATACTTTTGCAAGCCACTGTAATGTGGAACCATTGTACAGTTTGTGATGTACTATGGGGGCCATTGTATACTTTGGGGTGTTCTGTGGGGACCCATCATACAGTTTGGGGGCTCCTGTGAAGGCCATTATGTAGTGTGGAAGCTAATGTGAGGGCCATTATACAGTGTGAAGACTACTGGGTCATTATACTGTGTTTTGATGAAGCAGTGAGGACATCATACTATGTATAGGGGAGCTGTGGGCCCACCATACTGTGTATTGAAGAGCTGTACATGGGGGTACTCACAGGGTATTATTAAATGTTAAGTGGGAACTTAAGAAACATTCTTGTTGTAGGGACTCTCAGAGTACTATGACTGTCAGAGTCACACAGGGATCATTATTGCTTTCTAGGGACAAAATGCTGACACTGTTTTGAAGGGCACTTGTACAGGGCATTAAAAGGGTGGTCCAGAGGCAAAGTCATTTTCCTCCAAAATCTTTATCTATTTAGTGCCTTAATGTAAGTTATTTTCTAATATGCTTGCTTTAAAAATCCCCTACTGTTACCTAACTACACTGTTTTTGTTTTTTTTCCCTATTTGCTTTCGGGTAACTCTTTGTTTAAGAATCTCGGTGCATGCTGGGATACTCAAACTAAGCATCATCAGGGGGAGAAGCTGTGATCACTGTCAAAGCCTCTGCCCTCCCTGAAATGAAGCATCATCAGTGATGCTCGATTCAGGGGCTGGACTAGTTCCTGCTGGGTCTCTGTGCTGGGCAGTACACAATGACAGCATGTGCTCTGTTGTCGACTCAGCTCTGCAGTAATAAGCTGGCAACAGAGCGGTATCAGAATACCTGGCATAGACCAGCCCCGCACTCACAAGTGACGTCACTAGTCTCTGCCCACTGGGTATTCTGACACCAAATTGTTGCCAACTGGTTGTTACTGATCTAAGCTGACAATAGAACACGTGATGTCATTGTTCAGATGACACAGTGTGCATGGATCCTGCAGGGAGTTGATCAGACCCTGAAATGAGTGTCAGTGACAAAGCATCATTTTAGGGAGCGGGAAGAGGCTGCGGCAGTGACCGCAGCCTCTGCCCCCTGATGACACTTTGGTTACAGTAAGTATCCCAGAATGCCCTGGAATTTTCAAACAAAGCATCATTAGAAGGGAAGTAAGGAAAAAATAGAATAGCATCACTAGCACTGTATGTGACGGTAGATATGTATCACGGACATTGCTTTCTTTCGTGATCTAGAAACCTATAAGTATCTCTCCAGCATGCTAGGTGCTGAAGGAGTTAATCAGTCATGATAAGGAATGAGTTTGTCGGTGAGTAGGTCAAAGATGGTCTGGATGCCTACTCACCATATCTCCACCTTTGCTATCCGTTATCTTTTGTTTTGCCATTACCGTATGCCAGAAAGGACATGTTTACTTTACTGAACCCTGCTACGGTTTATGCTGTCTCATACTAAAACAGTAGGTTACTTACCTAATTAGAGTTCCTGTGTTTACCTTTGCAAGGAGCTGAGTGAGTCAACCCCTCACACGTGGTGGAGAATGCAGGCATGGTCTGACACTAATTTGAACTTTCAGCCCAGTAGGTAATATTTCAGTGTATATTTTGCCCATTTGACCACTTTATGGCTAAGCACACCTTCTCAACCATCACATAGTTTTTTTCACAGGAAGAGAGTTTCCACGTAGAGCATAGACCAGGCAAATTACATGGTAACACAGATGCTATCTCCCGAATCCAATTTGGTGTCTGAAGGTGCCAAAACTCCCGGCTTTGGGCAGAGTGGGGGATATGTGACAGGGTCACTGGCACTGTATGTGAGGGGAGATTTGATTCACAGAAATTGCTTTCTTATGTGATCTTGAAACCCATAAGTTTCTCTCCAGCATGCTATGTGCTGAAGGAGTTAATGAGCCATGATAAAGGACAGGTTTGTAGGTGAGTAGGTCAGAAATGGGTGGGACGCCTTCTCGACATATCTCCACCTCAAGGTGTTGCTGGGATGTTAAATTTACAGCCACTGTTTTTTATGTGTTGTAGTTTGAAGAGGAGAGTTTCCAGAAGGTGGCTCCAGGATGAGCTGAAGACACATGGTGGTCTGAGCAGGCGAACCCCTCAGAGATAAGGACTTTGTTATACATTATCTTTTGTTTTGCCGTTATGCCAGAAAGGTCAAGTTTACTTTACAGAACCCGGCTATGGTTTATGCTGTCTCGTAATAAACCAGCAGGTGACTTACCTAAGAAGCATTCCTGTGTTTACCTTTGCAAGCAGCTGAGTGAGTCAACCCCTCACCATATGTACGGACATACTGTACACATAGCAGTATATACCCATTTCAAGAATGGTGACATTTCAGTTCTGGTTGAGAACGTTTTTCATTCTTGAAAAGGGTTGCCAACCAAAACCGAAACATCACCATTATGGTATTTCAAATAGCACTATTTTTTCACCTTTTCAAATTGGTGTGCTGTATCAATTTTTCCTCTATTTTATATTGAAGTCCTTGCCTTTTACCTGGGAGGCGTGGCACCCTGACTTCTGGGCAACACGGACTTTCAAATCCCTCCAAAGGTTTTCAGTGGGGTTGAGATCTGTATATACAGTATACAGTATATATATATATATATATATATATTTTATATATACATACACACACACTATCACTACATACATTGACATGATCACTGCAGGCAGTCCTACATGCAGGTATTACTACATACATTCACGTGACCACTGCAGGCTGTCCTACATGCAGGTATCACTACATACATTCACATGACTACTGCAAGCATGCTGACATTGTCATTGGACCATGGCCCTTCAAATCTGTTTGTTCAACTCTATGGCACATGATCACTGCAGCAAAGTTATCATTGACCAGCTAGGACCACTGTACTTGTGGTGGTGTAGCAGGAAGATATTTAACAGGTAAGTATTTCATATCATTCCCTGTGTGATGTTTCACACTCACCCAGAGACTTGTATGGATGTCTGTGATCTGATTATCCGATGTACCCGTAGCATGCTGCGATTTTTCTTCCCTTGCCAACTGGGCATGAGAAAAAAAGCGCAAGCCGACAGTGCCCCACTGGGCAGAGTGCAATCCGATAAAACATTGGATAGCACTCAGCCGTGTTAAACGCTCGTGTAAGAGAACCCTTAAAAGGGAACTCTAGGGTGGCACGGTGGCTCAGTGGTTAGCTGGGGTCTTGGGTTCAAATCCCACCAAGGACAACATCTGCAAGGAGTTTGTATATTCTCCCCGTGTTTGCGTGGGTTTCCTCCGAGAACTCCGGTTTCCTCCCACATTCCAAAGACATACTGATAGGGAATTTAGATTGTGAGCCTTCAGGGACAGCGATGCTAATGTGTAGAAAACTGTAAAGCACTGCGGAATTTGTTAGCGCTATATAAAAATAAAGATTATTATTATTATTATTAACTCTTGGTGTCTTGGGCAGCATTAACAATAAATACAACCCTGCATTTACAGTGTTTAATGGCCCAAATTTCCAGACAAAATCTGATAATAGGCACATCCAACTAATGTGGTGTATAAAGTAGATTATTAATAAATGAAAATTGTGTAAGATTGATATTGACCATACACAAGAGATAACTGTTGGCTGAATTTTTGTTCGGCAGACAGCTATCTCTCCTGACTCCTCCTTTCACATAAGCTGTGTTTTTACATTGGACAGCGGAGAAAACACATGAAAGAAAAAGGATAGACCATTGAAATTCCTAAAGCCCCATCCTTCTCTTCCCCAACATCATGCACCCATATACATCAGATGATTGGCTATTTCTGCTGACTTCACCAGATTCGCCCGACCTTCATCTACTGTATGTGATGGCCTGTAATAAGCAGGATGAAAATGTTAGAGCACTGGTACCAAAGCTTTAGAGGATACAGGTACAGATTCCCTTTAAATATTTCCTTGACTCATAGTTGTACCACAGATACATCAATTAGCCTTTTCCGCAGTTTTCTTGGCTCTCTTTAGTTGGTATGAATGAGAGGTGATGGCAGCTTGATAAGATGTTGTTTGCTTCAGGTTGTAAGGAGATGAGATAATCAGTTAAATGCTTGTGATGGATAATGCAAGAGATCAGAAGATAATAAGGGGATCTTTTCAAAATGACTTTGGCTCTTTAATGAGAATAGTTGTAAGGATTTCGAGACAAAGCTTCAATGCCTGACTGCATTTAATTGTTCTTAGAGGCCATATCCACCAAATAAAAATGGTTTTGGGTGAAGTTGGATGATTATAATAATATAACAAAATATTACTCAGTTCCATCTCAGGGACCTCTCTTCTGATGGTTGCCTTATTAAGGGGATCTGGAAATTGAGCAGCAAAGGATTTGTAGGGGTCAGGATATTCTTTAATTATACATTTATTGGCAAAGAGATCAGGATATTAAACAAGATCAGATTTCAATGCAGTGATACTAGAAATAGGGGCAGCCTCATGACAACCTCTAATGATTATATTGGGAGACTGGTAGTCAAACATTAAAGAGGCATTACTACGTTAGTGAAATATGCCCGCTTGTTCCTACAATGCAGCCATGTCTGTCCATAGTTTGTGCTTGGTATGGCAGAACAGCCCCCAAAGGTTCATTGAAGCTGTACTGCAATACCAAACACAACCCTTTAACAAGTGTGGGACTGACGGAAAACAGCCATGTTTTTTTTTAATCCATAACAATCCCTTTAATATTAAAACTAGCATATGAGCAAAAACTGCACAGAAAACCATGCTGCTCTTAAAGGGGTTGCTAACCACTTGGACAACCTCTTTTAAATGCTGACCCGAAGCTCGCATGACATTGCTGCGCCACGTGATTGTTGCATCCAATTGGCGGCCAATAATGGCTTCTATGTTCACACCTCCCAGATCCAAGTTTTGTCTGAGTGACGTGTGAACCCTGCAGCCCATTAGTGGACACCAACTGGCTGCAGAGTTCAAGTGACAAAGTCAAGTGAGCTCCAAGAAACCCGATGCCGACATCGTTGGAATGGCGTTGGTGAGTGTAAGATTCCTTGCTTTTACTTGAGGGACTGCATCATTTAAGATAGGGTGGTCCAATTAGTGAACAAATCCTTTAAGGATGAGCAATCTATTAACAAATTGATTTCATATGATCCATTACTATACTACAGTATAGCTGCTTGTCTGTCATTTTTTGTCTGGGACGTGGCGGTCACTTCATGTGTTTTCTCCCTTATAAGTCTGTAAGGAAAAGATATTCACTTGTTTGCTGTATATTACACTTATTCTAGTTATCTATGTTCCGCTCTATTCTGTAGAAGTCTGGGTATGCACCATACAAATATTCTCTCTGGGAATGGGAAGGTTGCCAAGCAGGGCCACCTGGGCAAACATTTGCTTTTCGAGCTTGTTAAGCAACTGATAAAACCTAAAGGAGTTAATTGCTTTGAGACTAAAAAAAACTGTCTTTTTATTTCACATCCACTCATGTTCCTTATTTGGATGCTTCTAGACTTGGTGCCTTTAAGGAGGATGTATACAGTGAGTCTGTGTCCCAATAGTACAATCCTCCATTACTGGATTGTGGATATTCTGTTACTCCAGTACATATCATCTGAACTGCTCAAGGTGGATTCAACATGCCCCCCAAACATTCTTAGTTACTACTAAATACTAACCAAACCTATTTTTGTTCATAAGTGAACAATACAAGTTAAAAAAAAAAGAAACTTTACAAAATATTACAGAGAAACATGTTTTTTTTTCATCTCTCCACTTATCAGTCACTTCACAGATTATTAATTCTAAAAACTGCTCTAATCTGTCTACAATCTGTCTGCATTGAGAGATCAAGTTACATTTTCTATCAAAAGCCTTTGGAAAGCGGAATAGAAGAAGAAACCGTCTGATAAAAAACTTTTCATTTTTTGACTTGTGGTAACAATTAATTGTTGGTGCCAAATTCTTCAAAATGGCTCACGTGGTTCTTGAATTTTGTGCAGCATTAAAAATGTCCTTCATTTTTGTCCTGTTTGTCTTTTTGTTTTACTTTTTTTTTTGTGCCTGTTTAGAGCAAAAAGTTTAATTTTTCACTAAATATCACAAAATTTCCATGAAACAGAAATACATAAATTCACTCCATAGGGTACATAAGCAAAGATTTTTGGCTATTTTTTCACAATTGATGAATCCGGCGAAAGCAACTGGAAACCTCAAACCCTACCCACAATAGCGAAAAAAAGAAAAGAAAAGCAAACTTTTAAAAGGCGAAATTTAAAAAAAATAAGGCTTTACTGAAAAACAGGCAAAAATCATAAAAAAACTAGATAAAAAAATGCAAATGCAGTTATCAATCTGTCCAAAAACACTAAAACTTATAGTGCAGAAGGGAGAAACTGCTAAAAGTGCAGGACACAAGACATTTAACCACTAGAAATAGTATTATTCCTCTTCAACAAACATCTAAGACAGCTTATTCTTAAAAGTCGCTTGAGAGAGCAATTAATAAAAATACTCAGAGGAGGCTCCTTTACACATTCTGCAATTATAACCAGAAGAAAAAGTTCACTATCGTGCTCTATTTTAGCAGACAAAATGACAGAGACTCAACAGACCCAATTATAGTCAAAGTGGTTCACTGGGTGTCATTGGTGTCCATCATGTTTCTTTTTCCTGCATGAATTGCATTTTTCTGTGTTTATCACAGAGTTGAAAAAAACAATCTTTGATGCAAACTTGAACAGAGCCCAAAACTGCGTGAACTGATCAATAGCAACTAGTCATAGTGTCAATTTCACATATTGCTGAAGAAAACATCAGGCTTTGTTATTATCTGCATGATACTGCTTAAAATATCTGTATTTGCAGAGTCATGCTAAAGGGTGGGCATTATGGCATCAAAGTGCTTATGACGGAAATCTGTTGTAAAATACTTAAATACGTAAAATACGTAAAAAGACGTAAAACATTTTGAAAATGTTGCGACTTTTCGTTTTTTTAGTTTCAGCTTCCTCTGTCACAATTTAAAAAGCTGGGGTGGGACGGGGAGTGGTGACAACCACTCAGCTAATTCATGATGAGCGGTGGTGTACCTTACGTTAGAAATCTTACTCCAATTCCTTACTGGAGTAAGATTCGCGCAAGGCACACTGACGCGCACACCAATTTTCAGACGCAGGCGCGACTCATTAATAGGCATGAGCCTCTTAACAAATCAGACATCTCATACTTTACCACACACCCTCATGAATGCCGGCATGAACAATGCCAATCTTTATTAATTGGGGCCTATATGCATCGCCTCATAGGAGCCAAGGTTGACCTCTGCAACCTTAAAATCAGCTAGAAGTTTCTAGGTTGCATATAAGAGCCTGATCTAATAGCTTGCAATTACTGTTGGATTGCAAAGAGAAGCCTATCGTAAAGCAATGAGCCATATGCTGTACTTGGACAGAAATTTCATGCTGACCTGTAACAGATGACTATATATTCCACATTTAGGTTCTAGTCATTGTGTTTATGATCAGTTGTGATTAAAATGCAGTGTGCTGGTCATGCCAATAAAAGATAGTTGGTCAATGCTATGAATCACTAAAAGAACACCACACCCATAGTGAAGCATGGTGGAGGCAGCATTATGCTTTGTGGATGTTTTTCAGCAGCTGGAACTGGAGGCTTAGTCAAGGTGGAGGGAATTGTGAACAGTTCCAAATATCAGTCAATTTTGCATCAAAACGTTCAGACCTCTGCTAAAAATTTGAAGAGGAATTTCACCTTTCAGCATGACAATGAACTTAAATCAACATAAAATGGCTTCACCAGAAGACAATTAACATTTTGGAAAGGCCCAGCTAGAGACGAGACTTGGATCCAATTGAAAATCTGTGAGTTGACCTGTAGTGGGTGATGAACACAGGAGATGTCCTCACAATCTGACAGATTTGAAACTTTACTGCAAGGAAGAGTGGACAAATATTCCTAATTTTAAATGTGCCATGCTGATAGACTCCTATCTAAAAAGATTGAATTATGAGTATAGAAGGAAAAGAGTGGCATTCATCATTGGCATATTATTTTATGCTTTATTATTCCAAGGTCATATGAGAATACAAAGTGAAGACACACAGATGACAAAAAAGACTGGATTCTGTCATAAATTCAAAGGGTACTTCAAAAAAGTATTAGTTTAAAGTGAAAATGTCAGCAGGTTTTTGGTATGTCATCTGAAGACAGCAGGAGATAGACGCTGAAACACAGAATTCAGGGATGTGTCACTTACCAATGTGTGTTCTGTTGTTTACTAACAGAGAAAGATTTATCACTAAGAGATTAACATTGTGGGACTACATTAGTCCGTAAATACCCATTTTCCCTGTGATAAGCAGCTCACTGTCTCTGGACATGGAGTGCCTGGTTGTGGGTGGGGTTAGCTTTCTCAGCTCTGCTTCATTCTCAATCTAAAACCTCTAATTGTGTCAGAACTGTTGCACTCATTAATCTAAGTGATACATCATTGAATTCAGTGTCCATTTGCCTACATTATGCTGCTTTCAAATGAGGTAGCAAAAGCATGCTGACATGCTGGTTCCCTTCATGCCAACAATATTCCATTATGGTAGTGGAATGATGGCATAAAAGTGGATCATGCCACATATATACAGTACAGTATATTGCTATAATAGTACAGACTGGTACAGAGGAACAAAACCGTAGGACATCTAGTATAGACTTGGGGTGCATTCAGTGTGGCAGTAGACTGAATCTCTAAAAGAGCTTATGCTGGACCTCACTCATAAAAAAAGTCAAGTTATAGGTTAATGGTTGCAAAACACATTGTATTAAAGCAGTCAGCAACCACCAACAATCTAATGTGCATGAAGTATCCCATCACAACGTCTACAGATGAGGTTGGGGAGAGAAGGTTCGAGCAACTTGAATTCAACTGCTCGATCCTTTTGTTCTCATGGGAGATAAGACTCTGCCAGCGATGTCCTACCGGCTTCCTCCCCTCTCGGAGTGCCCAAACAAGCTCGACATTCCAGTGCATGTGGGACTCAGAAGAGGTAGCGGTCAGCTGTGGGTATGACCACTTTTAATGCTAGTATGGACAAATCATTGCAGACTTTATTAACAAGCCAGACTTCACATGGAATGTATGAATCTGAAAGCCACTGGGACCCCAAAACTATTATATCTTTTGCTATGCACTTTTGTCTTGCAATATACCAGGAGCTGACGGACTGATGGAGAAGTCGAAGGGAATTTCATTTTTCCACTTCTTTCTGCACCTACGACAAACCACTACTGGTATATTAGTATTTCCAATAGGGGAAGTATATATTAATATTACTGTATATGCTATTTAGAAAAGGTGACTCTGAGGTCTCAGATTTACATACATGTGGTGGCCAAAGTCAATGGTCTCACTCTGCACCATGACTGCTATGTATATTTCTTATTCACTTATACTCCTTGTCCTGTTAGTACGGTGCTTTATATGTCTTTGTGTGGAGTAGCCATTAATTTTCAGATGTACTAAGCAATGTGCTGGAATTCCCTACAGAATTAAAAGGATTAAATTAACTTGATTGGGACATTTAGATCTTTGTCACAGTAAGTGAATTAAGCAATGGACATGGTGTTTGGTGAAGAGAAGATACTTCCTCAGTGCATAGATCATACATCCCTGTGATGCTGGTACTGATGCCATTCTGCACCTCTGCAGGAGTGCAATAAGTGGTGCGATAAACCAGGAAATTAGAAGAATGTAAATTCTCGCAAAGGAATTGCACGCTGGGGGAAAAATTGCTTCCTCATGCTTATATATTTTTCATGGAAATAATTCACATACCTCCTAAAATCAAATTGTTAAATGGCTTGGTGGGAGATCATAACCTGAAAATGATATGCTGCCGGACTCGGAATTATCAGCTGAGTAATCTCAGCCCTATCTGTACAGAAAATGCACGCCGTCTGCTTGACAGACACATACCCAATGTACAGCATCTGCCTGTGCTGACCATGTCAGTGCCCATGTAATCCGCACTGAAGAAATCACTGGGACTTTGGTGGTTAAAATAACATATTATATCAAAGTAGATATTTAGATATGTATACCTTATCATCTGCTTTAAAGGCAAAAGAGAAAAGTGAAATATATATTCAATTTAAATAGCATAATACTGTGTGTATGTGATAAAAAAGACTAGTTTTCTGGGGTGTGCATGGTATAAAAAAATGGAAAACATGGAAATAAATGGTTAAGTATTATTTTCCATACTAATGTTAAAAAATTTGGAAATCATATTTATTAATGAATAAAATATTTTAATCATTAATAAGTCAAACATTTACAACAGAATGACTTTGTGTCACCAATAATAACTCCGATGTTTTTGTGTTCAGCCGTTAGAAACCTACTATAAAGAAAGAGTGGACTAAAAAAGAGAAGGGGCCATAAGTCAAAGTTCAAGTGAGGCTTTGCAGAAGAGCAGGCGCCAAGTTAACATAGAAGTGGGGGGCCTGGTAGAAAAGGGGGCCCCAAGTCAGGGTAGGAGTGGATCTGGTAGAAGGGGGGCCCCCAAGTCAAGATAGGAGTGAATCGAGTAGAAGGGGGCCCCAAGTCAGGGAGGAGTGAGGCTTGGCAGAAGAGCAGGTGAAAAGTCAAGACAGGAGTCAGGGCCTGGTAGACAAGGGGGCCCCAAGTCAAGGTAGGAGTGGGTCTGGTAGAAGGTGAGACCCAAGTCAGGATAGGAGAGGATCTAGTAGAAGGGGGCACTAAGTCAGGATAGGAGTGGATTTGGAAGAAGAAGGCCACCAGTCAGGGTAAGAGTGTATCTGGTAGAAGGGGACCCAAAGTCAGAATAGGAGTAGATCTGGTAGAAGGGGGACCCAAGTCAGGGTAGGAGTGGATTTGGTAGAAGGAGGCACTAAGTCAGGATAGGAGTGGACCTGGTAGCAGGGGGCCCTAAGTCAGGATAGGATGGGATCTGGTAGAAGGGTGTGAGCAGGTTGCGGGATACAGTGACAGACAGGAGACAGAGCAAGGGCTAACGTATTTTACTTTAACAGATCTGTACTTCATGCAGGAAGATAAAGAGTTAAATAGGGGTAATGCAGATAGTAAGTAATAAAGGGTATGCAATTTGGAAAATGCAGGGAAAAATGACGGTAGCATTTCTTATGGTACACTTATCCAATCCAACAATTTCCAGACTGCAGGGTCAACGGGACAAGCGTTAGCGCCAACAACGGTCAGCGTGGGGTTAACCAGTGTAGTCCTGAAGACAACAACGAGCTGCATCCTCCCGGCGGCAGTGAGCCTTTGATGTCTCCTGTGGGATCCTCAATCCAGCGGGTGCTGTGGAGGGTAAGGCACAGGCCACAGCAATGTCAGAGCCCAACATAGCCCACCAAGTATACACCAGGGGGTCAGGATTCAATTCACGGTCACACTCCCGGTACTTCTTAGGCGGCACTCGCGAGGTACTCACGAGCCCGGAGCGTTTAGCACATTGCTTTATGGGGGCCAACAGACACACGGTATATCTCTGTGCACAGTCTCTGCGGTCGGCCTGCGCTGCTACGGTGCTTGAGGGACGGAGCACTCACCTCCCTCTGCTGCGCGCTGTCAGTTCCCGCTAAGTCTCCCTGTTTCCGTGCGTGCTTTTGTTTTTTAGCCTCAGTCACGCCCCCTGCTGCCAAGTGCAAAGGTTGGTCCAGTTCTTTAAGCTTTCCCCCCCGACAACAGTGGAGACAGCCATGACAGTTCCCGGACCCGGCGCAAGAAAGGTACCCCTAGCCCGGTCCTTCTGCTTACAAGGGGCACCAAGTCAGGGTAGGAGTGAATTTGGTAGAAGGGGGCCCCAAGTCAGGATAGGAGTAGATCTGGTAGAAGAATGGGGCGCCAAGTAGATCCGGGTAGAAGAATAGGGCCCTAAGTCAGGGCAGGAGAGGATCCCAGTAAAAGGGACCCCAAGTCAGGGTAGGAGTGGATCCAAGTAGAAGGGGGCCCCAAATCATGGTAGGACTGAATCCCAGTAGAATAAGGGGGTCCTAAGTCAGGGGAGTGGGGCTGATCAGTAGATGAGTCTCATATGAAACAGTGAAACAGTGAATACATTGATTCATTGGAAGTACAACCAGTAGTACAGCGAAGGATAGTCAGCCGACCCTGCAGGGGCAGAATTTTGGTGAGACTGGCTGATATGTATGGGGGACTCCTGTCTCTTCTCCAACAGATGATGTCGGGGGAGAGAATGATCAGACATGTGTGGCAGCAGGTTTCTCCTCTTTCCCCATTTAAATCACATGAACACTGAGAGGTAATGGAAAGATGACATGACATTGATGGCTTATACGGCACAGAAGAACAAGAAAAATGAATACAAAGAAAAGGATCAGTGCACGGTAAATAAATGAAAACTATTTGTTTCAAAAATGGTAATTGTGTACTATTAAAGCCATATAATATATAATTGCCCAGAGTAGGCAAACATTTTGCAACATAAACAATCGCTTCATATTTGTGAAGTTTCCACAGGCAGATGATGGGTTAATCCCTTTCTCAGCATACGTCGTATATTTTCACTCAGACCGCTCAACATGAGATCCTCATTTTTTTTATTTTTCACTTGACTGAGCAAGCTTCATTATGATACTTATTCTAGCATTCACAAACGCAGTCAACTAGCAGAGCTACACCTCTCATGTTACACTATTGATGGATTTTTCCATATTGTATGGCTAAACATTCTCTTATCATCTAATTCTGCTGTAAAGATGCAGTTTAGGGGCACATAATCATATTATCTGTTAAAAGGAATGACAAAGAAAACAACCTACAGACAGGAGGGAAAGCTAGAAATAAGACAGAAAGGATCCTAATATTTGGGTATTGTCTTTACAGTTTTTAGATGACTATAATATCAATGTACCAACAGATATCCAACACCAATTGACCCTACGTAAAAACAAATGCACCCTTTAAGTGGTAGATGCACTAAAAACATGTGCTATCTACCTACAGGACAAGAGACAAATATATGATTGCTCAACAGTCATTAGAATGGGGGTCCTGAGCTCCCAATTACAAGGAATTAGAAAAAAGTGATAGTCTTGTATGTAAAATGCTTCTCCATTTAGAGTCTATGAGACTGAGGCAGTACGTGTTGGAGAATTCAACAGCAGCAGGCTTATGCTAAGGATATATGAACATCATAAAGCAAATGGTGCTGTTTTCTCTGTTACTGTTTGTTGATGTTGCATAGTTCTTCTCTGCACTGTATGACTTCTATGTATTGTGTCAAGTTCTTCTTGTGATCATCCAGATCATTGTGCTAGTTTCCAGATCTCATATGTCACCTAAAGGCAGGACAGATACTAGAAAAAAATGATAATCTGTGTTCTCCAGCATTATAATGAAGATGTAGGATTTTAAAAGGGGGAATATTACTGGAGATATTAAGGCATCGTAAAGTCTTTGTCCTTAAAGGGAATCTGTCACCCCATTTGAGCGATTTGAGCTATTAATATGGGCATACAGGTTGTAGACAGCTGAAATTAGTCCTACCTGTATGTCTCATGATGGTGCCCTGTTCTGTAAAAATCATCTTTTATTGTTTTATGTTAATTAGTTCTTCCAGGCTATGGTGCCATATGCACATATGTTGCCCAAAAAATAACTGCTTCTTCACTGTTTGTTAGGCAATCCCTGCATGTGCTGCGGCTGTCGAAAAGCCACGAGACAAGCAACCATGGCAACTCGAACACAGTATTAGAGCACTCTGAAGATATTCTATTAGCACTTGCTTGGATAACACCTTATCCGAGCATGCTCGCTCATCACTATTGTGCACCTTTTCTCCGCACCTGAGAACACTAGGATCGGAAGTCACAGTGACAGTGAGTCACAATTCACTTGTTTCCCCTAATGAAAGCTTTGTGGAATAGAATACTCTTCTTAAATATCCCCTTGTTGATAAACGTGTGAAAAGATTCTGATTCTCTCTATAGAAGGACGCCTCATCAGAACAGTAGAGGGGATGGATGATGTCATGGCAAAGACTGTTTGTTATAATGGCTCCTTAATCTAGCCTTAATCCCCTGATGACGCCTATCTAGGTGAAACATGTTGGGAGGCTATGAGCTACCTTTTAATTGCTTATGCATCCATATGTTGAGGATAATATACTTACAACAACATCTCACATTAGTGCAGCAGTGCTGTAGCTAGGGAGTGATAAACGCAAGTGAATATTGCACAATAAGAAATAACTTTTAGTTTGGGTAATACTTATATCTAAATAGATAGTAATGTATCGCATAGACGTACTTGTATTTTTAATAATCGGAGTAGTTTAAGATGTTATTAAATTATCTATACATATAAAACTGAATGTATGTATGTGTGTATCACCAATCAATCATGAAGAATCTTTCATTTCACCAGAGCTGTTCAAAAGAAGCTGAGCTGTGATTAGTTGCTATGAGCAACAGTTTTCCTTGCAACCAATCACTAAGCATCTCTAATTTCACCAGAGCTGGTTAAAAGAAGCTGAGCTGTGATTGGTTGCTATGAGCAAGTTTTCCCACTTGACAACACCAGGCCCGGACTGGGACTAAAATTAAGCCCTGGCATTTGAAGTTACACAGGCCCACTAGTCACATGGTTACTATATAATATCTTTGTACACTTGTAGGTTACAAGAAGTGAGAGATTAACACGACTATATAACATGTAGTCAGAGCTGTGCCCAGTATTTCAGCTCAGTCCTATTTATTGCTTTTAGGTACAGTACTCCTCCCAAAGCTCTGCCCTCTTTTGTACTCACGGTGACTGAATTCCTGGCAGAACTGCTATCTATTGGGCAACTAGACCCCCTGGTAATAGCTGCCCCTATCATACCTCCCAACTTTTGAAGAAGGAAAATTTTAGGCCACGCCCGGCCACACCCATTTCGCAACCAGTCACACCCATGTCCACGCCTAATCGCACCCATTTAGCACTGCTGATCACACTGACTGGTACTGAGGGCACAGTGGCTGGCATTATGGGCACACTGACTGGCACTAAGGAAGAGAGAAAACAGAGAGAGAGAGAAAAAGAAAAAAGAGAGAGAAAGAAAGGAGAGCGAGAGAGAAAGAAGAAAGAACATAGAGAGAAAGAAGAAAGAACAGAGAGAGAAAGAAAGAGGGGAAAGAAAGAAAGAACAGGGAGAGACAGATAAAGAACAGAGAGAGAAAGAAAGAAGTAAAGGAAAGAAAGAACAGAGAGAAAGAAAGAGAGGAAAGAAAAAGAAAGAAAGAGGGGAAAGAAAGAACATGGAGAGAGAGAGAAAGAAAAAAGAAAGATTAGAGAGCGAAAGAAAGAATGAAAGAACAGAGAGAGAGAGAAAGAAAATGAGGGAAAGACAGAACAGAGAATGAGAAAGAAAGAACAGAGAAAGAAAGAAAAAGAGAGAAAGAAATAAAGAAAGATTCTATAAAGATACTATAGCAGCCCGGCTCCCATTGTAGTGCCCACCTGAGCCTCATGGTGCAGGACATATCATGATCCGCTCACATGGCCGGCATCCCCGATTCCAAGGCGATCCTGCTGTCTGCGCTGTCGGAGGAGGACATGGTGATGGAACTGAAGCATTCCTAGTTCCATCACAATCTCCTCATGAAATTATCTTACTTCCGGTCAGCTTCCAGCACATCACTTCCGGTGGAACGTCATGTGTGAGTTTTAAAATGCTCCTCGGGGCTCCGCCATGTACTCCTGTGTCCGTGGGAAAAGCCCGCTTTGTATGCTTCGTACACACTTGAATCCGCTCCGTACATCCCGTTCACATATGGCTCCACTCCGTACACACACGGCTCCACTCCGTATACCCCATAGACACGTGACTCCGCTCCGTACACAAAGTACACACACTGCTCCGCTCCGTACACCAAGTACACATACGGCTCCGCTCCGTACACCAAGTACACACACGGCTCTGCTCCGTAGACCAAGTACACACATGGCTCCGCTCCGTACACCTCGTACATGCGCGGCTCCGCTCCGTACACCTAGTACTCACGCGGCTCTGCTCCGTACACCTCGTACACACAGCTCTGTTCCATACACCTCATACACGGCTCCTCTCCATACACCTCATACACACACGGCTCCTCTCCGTACACCTCATACACACACGGCTCCTCTCCATACACCTTGTACATACACGGCTTCGCTCCGTACACCTCGTACTCACACGACTCCGCTTCATACACCTCATGCACACACGACTCCTCTCCATACACCTCATATACACACGGCTCCTCTCCATACACCTCGTACACACACGGCTCCGCTCCGTACACCTCGTACACACACGGCTCCACTCCGTACACCTCATATACACACAGCTCTGCTACATCTACCCTGTAAGCCCCTCCTGACCCCACACATACTTACCTCATCCAGCACCATGATAACAGCACAGCAGAGTCTTGCAGACACCAAGAGGCAAGGCTGAGCGCACAGGACCTGTGATGAGGTCACATGAGGGGTGGAGTCAGGGGTCACATGATCAGGGGTCTGGACAAAGGCTCCTGATCATGGGACCCCTGACTCCACCCCTCCTGTGACCTCATCACAGGTCCTGTGAACAGAGAAGAGAGCAGGCAAGCGATGCTGTGAGTGGCTGCGGGGGAGGTCTCATGCTACGGCGAGGATGGGGTGCGTGGGGGGGGCGTGGCGGCTTATCTCCTGCAGTGCGGGAGGGTTGGAAACTATAACCGCCGTGCCCACAGAGGGCCAGCGGCAGGAGCAACAGCCAGGCCAGTGGCCGCATCAGCTGGCGAGCAGCCAGATGATCGGGCGCTGCTGCCCGCGGCCCACATGACAGCGGCCCAGCGGGAAAATGCCCGGTTGGTTATATTACCAGTCCGGGCCTGGACAACACCTCAGCAGACACTGACATGGTGGGAGAAATCTAGCATCCCTGGGAACATAAGCTCCCAGCCATTGTCTGCCCCCCAAAAAGGAGCAGAGAGTACATGACAGAAATGAATCCCTCACTCCTGTACCCATATACCATCACACATCCTCCATCCTATAGGCACATCTTCCCTCTTAAAGGGATCATTGGTATGAAAGTCAGAGCAAATCCATTCAGTGCTTTGGTTTTGACCCCAGGCCTCTCTTAAAGGGATCCCCGGTATGGAAGTTAGGACCGTTTCACTCAGCTCTGTGGTTCTGACCACAGGGTCTCTTAAAGGGATCATTGGTATGGAAGTTAGGGCAAATCCACTCTGCGCTTTGGTACTGACCCCAGGCTCTCTTAAAGGGATCTCCTGCATGGAAGTTAAGGCAAATCCCTCAGCACTTTGATTCTGATCCCAGAGTTCTATTAAAGGGATCATTGGTATGCAAGTCAGGGCAAATCCACTCAGTGCTCTGGTTCTGACCCAAGGCCCCTCTTAAAGGGATCATTGGTATGGAAGTGAGGGCAAATCCACTCTGCGCTTTGGTACTGACCCCAGGCCTCTCTTAAAGGGATCTTAGGTATGGAAGTTAGGGCAAATCCACTCTGCGCTTTGATACTGACTCCAGGCCTCTCTTAAAGGGATCCCCGGTATGGAAGTTAGGGTAAATCCCTCAGCGCTCTGATTCTCACCCCAGGCTTCTAATAAAGGGATCATTGGTATGGAAGTCAGGGCAAATCCACTCAGCGCTCTGGTTCTGATGCCAGGCCTCTCTTAAAGGGATCCCCGGTATGGAAGTTAGGACCGTTCCACTCAGCGCTCTGGTTCTGACCCCAGGCTGATGGGATGATGTGGGATATTAGGGGTATTGGACCGGTGGCTCTGGCTTACAGGATGATGTGGGATATTAGGCGGAGTAGTCCGGTGGCTCTGGCTGATGGGATGATGTGGGATATTAGAGGTAGTAGTCCGGTGGCTCTGGCTGATGGGATGATGTGGGATATTAGGGGTAGTAGTCTGGCAGCTGTGACGGGATGATGTGGGATATTAGTGGTAGTTGTCCGGTTGCTCTGGCTGACGGGATGATGTGGGATATTAGGGGTAGTAGTCCGGCGGCTGTGACGGGATGATGTGGGATATTAGTGGTAGTTGTCCAGTGGCTCTGGCTGATGGGATGATGTGGGATATTAGGGGTAGTAGTCGGTAGTTATGGCTGACAGGATGATGTGAGATATTAGGGGTAGTAGTCCAGTGACTTTGACAGGATGATGTGGGTTATTAGGGGTAGTAGTCCGGTGGTTCTGGCTGACGGGACAATCTGGGATATTAGGGGTAGTAGTTCGGTAGCTCTGGCTGACGGGATAATGTGGGATATTATAGTGAATGTGGCTATGCGGAGTGGGCGGGGCTCTACACTCAGCTTTATAGATATAGATATAATCATTATAATTTGCTCCCCAGCCCGACAGAGTATCGGCACTGCAACAGGCAGTGCTGCAGTCGACCAGAAGGGCAGGGACTGCTGTGCTGAGGGAAGCAGTGAGCCCAGCAGTAATCCAGAGAGAGAAGAGCAGAGCCGTGCAGACCAGAGCCGTGCAGAGTAGAGCCAGAGAGAGCAGAGCCTTGCGGAGCAGAGCCAGAGAGAGCAGAGCCGTGCAGAGCAGTGCAGAGGGTGCACTCGGAACAGAGCCGAGCTGGGTGTTGCAGTGGCCACAGAGAGAAATGCTTCATCCTGGGAGCACCAGTGCCACGCAGAGAGCAGAACGTGCAATGTGTGTCCAGTGACTACCAGAGAACCGGGTGCTGTACACTAGGTGACCGTGAGTACTGCACAGACGCTGTCCAAGACAGACTGCATATGAGACTGACACTTGCACCCTGACATTGTCAGCAGATAGTTGCCCTGACATTTGTGACTTGACTTCTCCAGTGAAGATAATTTAGGAGCCACGTTGGGCTCGTACAGGACTGTGGCCCGTGCCTTTGTTAATCACTGCAGTATATGGACTAGGGGAAGTGGAAGGTACCAGAGACCGACCACTGCCGCCAGAAGACGGACCATCAACTACAGCATCATTCTGAAAAAAAATCTGCGCCCACCGTTGCCGACGCTATTGAGTTCGCAGCGGGAGCTGCAGTTTAAGGACTTCCTGACACGTGCTAATGTACTGCCGTTGTCTGGAACATTATTCTCCACTACACCATATCCTTTGCCTTTATACTGTCAATTTCTTGTTTAAATATTTATCTCCCTGTGTGGAGTATTCCCTCGTAAATAAACCTGTTAACCCTTGCTCTGCCTCCCGTCCATCACTGCGTCCCGAGTCTCTGCTATAACCTTACATGTATTTATATGGAAAGGCCTGTAAGGTCACATTCACACATTCTGTGTTTGGTCAGTATTTCACATCAGTATTTGTAAGCCAAAACCAAGAGTGGGTGAAAAAGGCAGAGTGGTGATGTGTTTCTATTATACTTTTTCTCTGATTACTAGCAATGGGCGAACCCGAACACTAAAGTTCGGCGTCCGTACCGAACACCTACTGTTCGGGCACGGACACAGAACATGGACTTCACCAGGAAGTTCGTGTAAGGCTAAGTGCACACGTACCGGAACTCTCGCGGAAATTACAGCGAGAATTCCGGAATTCCAGTCCGTGGGAAAATCGCATTTTAAATTCCCGCGATTTTCCCGCGGAAAAACTAGCATTTTGCAAGCGTAATTAGCTTGCAGAATGCTAGCGTTCTCCAAGCGATCTGTAGCATCGCTTGGAGAACTGATTGACAGGTTGGTCACACTCGTCAAACATAGTGTTTGACAAGTGTGACTAACTTTTTACTACTGAGGCCGCCTATGCAGCATCAGTAGTAAAAGATAGAATGTAAAAAAAAAAAAAAAAATGGTGTTATTCTCACCCTCCGACGTCCCGCGCATCCGTTCCCAGTAATCCTTTGCGAAAATGCCCGCGATGACGTCAGTTCTCGCGGGATCGCGACGTCTCGCGGTTATTCGCGATGACGTCGCGCGAATGACCGCGAGACTTCGCGATCCCGCGAGAACGGACGTCATCGCGAGCATTTTCGCAAAGGACTACTGGGACCAGAGCGTGAAGAGAAGCGGGAAGGCTGCGCGGGACGTCGGAGGGTGAGAATAACAATATTTTTTATTTTAAATTCTATTTTTTACAGGGATATGGTACCCAAAGCCCGGAGGACAGTCTACTCTCCTCCGGACCATGGGTACCATCCGCAATTGTTCTGCTTACTTTCCGCATGGTATGTACAGCCACATGCGGGAAGTAAGCGGAACAATGCATTCCTATGGGTGCGGGATCGCCGCGATTCCGCAAATTAATGAGCATGCTGCGGTTTTTACCGCGAAGCGATTCCGCCGCGGTAAAAACCGCAGCATTAGCACAGCATTGCGGAATCCCATAGGAATGCATGGGATGCTTATTTTTCGCGTTTTCGCGGCAAAATCGCGCGGTTAAAACCGCCGCGGAAACGCAAAAAAAATGCAATGTGTGAACTCAGCCTTACTGTTCAGGTTTGGCTGCCCGAATACTGGGTGTTTGTAGTGCTGTCATCTGCATGTCAGTGTGGCAAACACTGCTTCTGATCGGCGATAAAATCATCCCCACCGGTCAGAGAGTCGTGGTTCCTACGCTGTCAAATGACAGCGAGAACATGCAGCTGTGATCTGATGTATAAAGTTCACGTCCCTTCACTGGTGTCATCTGATGGGACTACAGCTCACATCAGCTGACACCTGCTGCCGCTAATAACAATGAGAGCAGGAGCGGATAATGAGAGTATTCATCAGCCTGCTCCTGCGCTGTAAATAAGTGATTAAAAAAAAAGGCATGGGTCCCTCTTTTTTTTGATAACCAGCCAGGTAAAACTCATAGCTGGGGGCTGCAACCCTCAGCTGTCAGCTTCAGCAAGGCTGGTTATCAAGACAGGCGGTGACATCATCGAGAATACCTATAGTCATTGAGGCTGCGTTTCCAGAAAGGCTGAACTGCAGTGACCTCAGTCAGATCCCCGATAGCACCATGAGTTTTTCTTGCAGCAGTTCAGTAATGGTGATTCTCAGCCTGGACGGTCGCATCTTGACACCGTACTGGTTGAAAACTGTTTCTCCCCGAGACATGTATTACGGTGTGGGACAGAACAATGGAGAGGTGAAGGATATTGTTTTTTATTTTCTTACAGGAGACAAGGGATTTGGTGGAATAGGTGTTAGGTGAGCATAACTGTGTTTGTTATTTTTAAATAAAAATTAAAAGTGAGATTTGTTTTAGTTCTAATACAGGATTTTATTCTGCCTGTGTCTTTATTTACATTATACCTATAGGATTAGTAATGGATAGGTGTCCTATAGACATAAAAAATGATAGTGTTGGCCCACTTAAAAATAGTCTGGGTGAAATGGTGGATGAGGAAAAAGCCAATATTCTAAATGACTTTTTTTCAACAATATTTACACAAGAAAATCCCATGACGGATAACATGAACAGGGATAAAAATTCTCAATTAAATGTCACCTGCTTAACCCAGCAGGAAGTACGGCGGCGTCTAAAAATCACTAAAATTGACAAATCCCCGGGCCCGGATGGGATACACCCCCGAGTACTGCAGGAATTAAGCACAGTCATAGATAGACCATTATTTTTAATCTTTAAAGATTCCATAATAACAGGGTCTGTACCACAGACTGGCGTATAGCAAATGTGGTGCCAATATTCAAAAAGGGGACAAAAACTGAACTTGGAAATTATAGGCCGGTAAGTTTAACCTCAACTGTGGGTAAAATCCTGGAGGGTTTTCTAAGAGATACTATACTGGAGTATCTGGAGAAGAATAACCTCATGACCCAGTATCAACATGGGTTTACAAGGGACCATTCCTGTCAAACTAATCTGATAAGCTTTTATGAAGAGGTAAGTTAGGACTGGACCAAGGGAATGCAGTGGACCTGGTGTGCATGGACTTTTCAAAAGCTTTTGATACGGTGCCTCACAAAAGGTTGATACATAAAATGAGAACAATGGGGATAGGGGAAAATATGTGTAGGTGGGTTAAGAGCAGGCTCAGGGATAGGAAACAAAGGGTTATTAATGGAGCAAACTCGGACTGGGTCACGGTTAGCAGTGGGGTACCACAGGGGTCAGTTTTGGGCCCGCTTCTTTTTAACATATTTATTAATGACCTTGAAGGGGGTATAGAGAGTAGAATTTCAATATTTGCAGATGACACTAAACGCTGCAGGGTAATCAATACAGAGGAGGACAATTTTATATTACAGGAGGATTTATGTAAACTAGAAGCTTGGGCTGATAAATGGCAAATGAGTTTTAATGGGGATAAATGTAAGGTCATGTACTTGGGTAGAACGAACAAGATGTATAATTATGTGCTTAATTGTAAAACACTGGGCAAAACTGTCACTGAAAAAGACCTGGGTATATGGGTGGACGACAAACTCACATTTAGTGGCCAGTATCAGGCAGCTGCTGCAAAGGAGAAATAAAATAATGGGATGCATTAAAAGAGGCATAGATGCTCATGAGGAGAACCACTAATTTTACCACTATATACACTGCGTTCCAAATTATTATGCAAATTGGATTTAAGTGTCATAAAGATGTAATTTTTTGTTTTTCAAATAAACTCATAGATGGTATTGTGTATCAGGGCTCTTTGGATCACTGAAATCAATCTCAAATTCCTGTGATAATTAGTTTACCAGGTGAGCCCAATTAAAGGAAAACTACTTAAGAATGATGTTCCACATTATTAAGCAGGGCACAGGTTTCAAGGAATTTAGGAAAGAAAAAGGACCTCTCTGCTGCTGAAAAGCATCAAATAGTGCAATGCCTTGGTCAAGAGATGAAAACATTAGATATTTCCCAAAAATTTAAACATGACCATCGTACTGTTAAGAGATTTGTGGTTGATTCTGAGCACAGACATGTTTGTGCTGATAAAGGCAGAATGAGGAAGGTTTCTGACAGGCAAGTTCATCGGATTAAGAGAGCAGCTGCTAAAAAGCCATTACAAACCAGCAAACAGATATTTAAAGCTGCTGGTGCCTTTGGAGTCCCTCGAACCTCATGGTGTAGGATCCTTCAAAGGCTTGCTGTGGTGCATAAACCTACTATTCGGCCACCCCTAAAAAGTGTTCACAAGCAGAAATTGTAGCAGTGGGTCCAGACATACATGAAGACTATTTTTCATACAGTCTTGTTTACTGATGAGTGTCGAGCAACCCTGGATGGTCCAGATGGATGGTTGGTGGATGGCCACTATGTCCCAACAAGGCTGCGACTTCAGCAAGGAGGAGGAGGAGTCATGTTTTGGGCCGGAATCATGGGGAAACAGCTGGTAGGGCTCTTTAAGGTTCCTGAAGGTGTGAAAATGACCTCTGCAAAGTACTGTATATAGAGTTTCTGACTGACAGCTGTCTTCCATGGTATAAAAAGCAGAAATGTGCCTTCAGGAGCAAAATCCTCTTCATGCATGACAATGCACCATCTCATGCTGCAAAGAATACCTCTGAGTCATTGACTGCTATAGGCATAAAAGGAGATAAACTCATGGTGTGGCCACCATCTTCCCCTGACCTCAACCCTGTAGAGAACCTTTGGAGTATCATCAAGCAAAAGATCTATGAGGGAGGCAGTTTACATCAAAACAGCAACTCTGGGAGGCTATTCCGACTTCATGCAAAGAAATCCAAGCAGAAACTCTCCAAAAACTCCCAAGTTCAATGGATGCAAGAATTGTGAAGGTGATGTCACAGAAGGGTTCCTATGATAGCATGTAACTTGGCCTGTTAGGATGTTTTGGAGTTAAATAGCTTTTTTGTTCAGTGAATGTGACCTCCTAATGCTGCAAATTCCACAAATGAACATTTTCAGTTCTTTAAAACAGATCAAATGTTTAGAAATTCTACTGTGCCTAATAATTTGGAACAATGCAATTTCAGTTTTTATTCATTTTGGAGATTATACTGTTATCATTGGGAGGTTTCTTCAATAAAATTTGATGTATACTCTAACGGGTGATGACTTTTATTAGACTGACTGTCATTTGTACCGACTATTTAGGAAAATCATAGAAAAATATAATTTGCATAATAATTTGGAACACAGTGTAAGTCACTAGTGCGACCACACTTAGAATACTGTGTACAGTTCTGGTCTCCGGTGTATAAGAAAGACATAGCTGAACTGGAGCGGGTGCAGAGAAGAGCGATCAAGGTTATTAGGGAACTAGGGGGTCTGCAATACCAAGACAGGTTATTACACTTGGGGTTATTTAGTTTTGAAAAACGAAGACTTAGGGGTGATCTTATTACAATGTATAAATATATGTGGGGACAATACAAAGACCTTTCTAATGATCTTTTTACTCTTAGACCTGTGACGGGGACAAGGGGGCATCCTCTATGTCTGGAGGAAAGAAGGTTTAAGCATACTCACAGACGCGGATTCTTTACTGTAAGAGCAGTGAGACTATGGAACTCTCTGCCATATGATGTTGTAATGAGTGATTCCCTACTAAAATTTAAGAAGGGACTGGATGCCTTTCTTGAAAAGTATAATATTACAGGGTATATACACTAGTTTCCTTAATATTGCGTTGATCCAGGGAGCTAGTCTGATTGCCGTATGTGGAGTCGGGGAGGAATTTTTTTCCCCAATGTGAAGCTTACTGTTTGCCACATGGGTTTTTTTTGCCTTCCTCTGGGTCAACATGTTAGGGCAAGTTAGGATAGGATATGGGTTGAACTAGATGGACTTAAAGTCTTCCTTCAACCTTAATAACTATGTTACTATGTTACTATGTTACTTTGGTAGAACGGATTCAAACAGGCATGAAAACAGCACAAGTCACAACATTTTTGCGCAATGTGGAGGTGTGCAAAAGTATGGCGAGTTTTCAAAGCTATTACACCATTTTCCTGGTGTACAAGCTTCAAGGAATCGACCCATTTATCTCCTAATTATAGTAACTTGAAGATTTATATTGTCAGGTTATTTTCACTAGTCAGTGACTGCCATAAAAACGAAACCTGAAAAACAATCTTGGGATTGCCTTTTAATTTGCATTTTTCAGTATATTACGTGATAAAATAAATGTTGTCATCCAAAACTAAAACTCGTCCTGCAAACAATCCAAGCACTTGGCAATTTCCATGGATAAAAAATAAGATTTGAATCTTAGAAGAAAGGAGCAAAAATGAAAAAAGCTAAAGAAGCAAAAATTAAAAATCTCCCAGACACAAAGGGGTTAATGAAGAATACAGTTTCTATTCTGAAATCCAATGACAGATCAGTCTCAAATATTTCATAAGTATTTTCCAAATACAGTATATTGAGGATCCATTCTTGATATTGATTTAAAACAATGAATGCAAAATACTGATCAAACACGTAAGTATGCATGAAATCGGAAAAGGTTCAGACCAAAATATTCATCTCATTCATACATATATTTCATGCTACTGACAAAAACGAAAAATATAATGTGTGGAATTACTTTACATATAAGATTACAACAGAGAATGAAGGAAAAGATGGAAGTCTTGCAATGGTCTTTTTCACCCACCCCTGCTGCTTTTATATCACTAAATAATTGCCTTATCTCCAGGCTACAAAAGTCTTAAACTGGTTAACTCACTTTACTCATTCGGCCTAATAATTCATTACTTTATGGCTAAATGCTTGGGGCTGTAGGAATAACTTTGCAAGAAGCAACATTGCTGAGGGGTCACCGCTAGTCCTTGTGTTAGGATTTTTTCATTTCATTTGACCAGGGATAGATAGGAAAGGGAGAGTGAAATTAAAAATTCAAGAAAATATCCCACCCAACACCTTTAAGAGGCTTTTAGCTGCTGTAGGTCACCGCAAGAAACAAACTACAGTCTACTACTGTCTTAGTAATTTATCAGCCACACTCTCCAGGAAAGTTCCACCTACTTGTGAAAAAGTTGGCAAAGCTGCTCAACACTGGCATAAAAATGGCAAACATTGCAACATTTTTGCACCACTACAATTTACGTAAACATTTAGGGATATTTCACAAAAAATTAGAAAATTTATACAAGAAAGAGAAATCGGGGCCTATAAAAGTAGTGTTACGGTTCCACCCCTTAGTATGTCTGGGATACAGTTACTGACAGCTCGGACGTCTAATCTGGTACAGGAGTATGCTGAAGCTGTCAGTGTGTTGATTGACAGCTCAACTATACAATCTGAGACTGTGAGGTGTCGGCTGTCTCTCATGTGTTCATTATTCCAGTTAATTGCCATGCTTCTTAACTGAGCTGTGTTTCCCAGACCTCTGCCAGATGTAAATTCAGCTTGTGATATTTGTTCTCCTGTGCCTTGAGTTCTGTATGCTTGATCTATTGCCTGACTTCGTTCTGACCATCCGCCTGTTTAACCCCTTCAGCTCTGATCTATTAACCTCCCGGGACTCTGATCTTGGAATGTTACCTGACTACGCTTTTGTCTCTTCCTTTTGTTTATGATGTACCCTCCGGGCTTCTGACTTTGGACTCCTTGACCACTCTGACTCATAGTTTGGCCATGAGAAGTGACTAGAGTCACATATGGTTACTATTTAGGAATACATTCAGACTACCATGAAGCCTACATCAGAAGTTCTTCCAAATTTGATGCAAAACAACACAGCATACGGTATTATTCTTCAAAGCAGAAGAAACCATGATGAGACCCTGTCGGATTCAGTAAAAGGATGGTGGACATTAGACGGCAGATCAGAAGCACTGTTATGGCTTCCGCTACAAAGAGAAGCCAGGACACAGAAATGATCAGGTTCTCATATATTTTTACAACCATTCTATCAAACAGTGGTGCTTCAAAATTTGTGAAAGCTTAAGAATTTTCAATATTTTTACATAAATGTTGACCATAAACTACATTAGATTTTAACACAATTCCTATAAGTAGATAAAGAGTGTTAAACCAAATAAATGAGTAAAAAATATTAGATGTTGTCATTTTTTTAATTGTGCAAAATACAACACCACATATGTGAGTGTCAAAAGTATGTGAATTTTAAGGATTAGCAGATAATTTGAAAGTAAAATTAGAGAGTGGTGTTTTCAATTAATGGGATGATCAGGTGTGAGTGGGTAATCTGTTTTCTTTAAATAACAGGGATGTATTAAAGTCTAAACTTCATAACATTTTAGTGTATCAAGGTTCAAACGAAGGAGATTTCTGAAGACATCAGGAAGAATTTCATTAATATTCATCAGGCTGGAAAATGTTACAAAACAATATTTAGAGAGTTTGGACTCTATCAATTCACAGTCAGATAAATGGAGTACAAATAGGGGACATTTAAGATCAATGATCACTACAACATCAGGGTGTATAATAGTCTGTGAGGTCACAAAGGAACCAAAGGTAACCTCTAAACAACAAAAGGCCTCTCTTACATTAACTAATTAGCTAATGTTTATAAGTCCACCATCAGAAGGACACCAAAAATTAATTGTGTGGATGCAAAGAGAAAGACACTGCTCTCCGAATAAAACATTGCTGCATCTGAGCCAGGATGGCTTAATGGAACAATGAATTCTGAATTATGTCAACAAATTTCAAAGTAAAATATCAGAACACCAGCCCATGAGGTAAATCATGAGAGTGTGGGTCATGCAGCAAGAAAACAACTCCTTGCTTTCAAGTCCTCACCTTCATCCTACAGAAATGTTGAGGAAAGATCTGATCAGATTGTTGGACAATAATCACCAACATTATAGATTTAAAGCCATTTTATTGGGAGGAATGGGCTAAAATTCCTTCTAGCTGATGTGCAGGACTAATCAGTAATTACCATAAATGTTTAGATGTACAGTAATTATTGCTACACAATGAGGCACTGAAAGCAAAGGTTCACATACTTTAGCCACTTGCAGATTTATTTATTTTACTCATTTATATAGCGCCATTAATTCCATAAAGTGTTACAGACATTAACCTCACTGTCCCCGATGGGGCTCACAATCTAAATTGCCTATCAGTATGTCTTTGGAATGTAGGAAGAAACTGGAGAACCCAGAGGAAACCCACGCAAACACGGAGAGAGCATATAAACTCCTTGCAGATGTTGTCCTTGGTGGGATTTGAACCCTGGTCCCCACACTGCAATGCTGCAGTGCTAACCACTGAGCCACTCTGCCACCCTACAGATAGGATATTAAATCATTCTCGTATGTCCCTTACAGAAGTGCAACATATGAGGATATGCGGTAGCCATCTACATGTGTATGTATTGTGTATGTATTATTTTAGTATGAGTTTCAGATTCACGTAAAGTACTTCAGCTAAAAATAAGCAGCTTATACGAGGTCCTCCTGGTAAGCGGTGTAAAAACTATGAGACTTGAGCACCTCTACCGTACTGCTCTATGCCTGGGGCTCTCGGACCTGTCATTTTCATGAACTTTATCCACTGTCTGGCAGCAATATCGGGTATTATGTATATGTGTGCTGTAACAATTTTTCTTTTGGATGGAATTATAAATGTATTCATAAAGATTGCATACAATCAAGTTTGTGTACATATATATATTGACATATATGTATATTTATTTATTGAAGGGGTGCATGCCCTCTTTTTTCATCTTGGTATAGTGCAGTTATGCTTAAATTTCTACTTGAGTTTTAATCTGGTGTGAGCTATTGTTCTTCGTTATCCACTTGTTAGGTTTGAGAATTTGAGATCAATTTGTTAATCCTTCTGCTGTTGCCCCCTTGTGGACAACTTTCAACTGTGCAAGCTAATTTCAGTTATTCATTGGGTGAATAATTAATTATCTAATTAATTTTAAAATGAAATACAGCATGGTAGATCCTGGAAAATGCAGCATGGTAGATCCCAGATAATATGTCTAAGACATGGTCTTACATATCGCACAGTCCCAACTGTGGACAGCCGTGCGACTGAACCGGGAGGCCGGGGTTATGTTCCTACTTCAGTTGTATTTGTTTCCTAAAGTCAGAGATACAGCTAAATATAACAACGGAGCAGGAAGCAGACAGGACTTTCCTCCAGCATTCAGTCCATGGTAAGGTCTTGCCTGGTGACATGGCTAGGCAGTGGCAAAGAGGAACTGGACAGAAAAAAGTTGTGTTCTTACCCCTCAATTTACCCTGCCCCCCCCCAAAAAAGGGGCAAAAAAGCAAAATTTAAATCCATGCCCTTAACTAGATCCCTAACCATACTCATTAACCATTTAATTAATGTTGGAATTGTATTTTTTTCAGCATTCCATCCCATTTGGAATATTTTTTCAAATTTTTCAGTGTATAGTATGGAAAAATGGATGGTGTCATTCAAAACTACAACTTTTCCCACAAAAAACAAGCCGTTGGCTCGGCTATGTATACAGAAAAATGAAAAAAAATAATTCTCTTGGAAGAAGGGAGAGAAAAATGCAAACCGTAGAAATGAAAATTGGTTATGGAGGTGAGGGGTTAGAGGATGTCGAGGTTTGGGACGAAATGTGACTGCAGACTGCTGAAATATAACAAAGTGTGGTGTGCACACTATCATGGTTCATTGATATTGCCGATGTACGCAGGCGGCCCCCTGACTGCATGTATGTGATCTGCATACTAACACTCATTGACAATACCAAGAAATTGTGACAGTGTGTGCACCACACACTGGCAAGATTCAGCAGTATGCAGTCACATAGAGTAATATGTAACAGTTTTATATGTTTAGATAACTGTGGAGTGAATGATTTTGAGATTATCCATTATTGGGACCTAAGCATGCCTAGATTATTTTGCAATATTTATAATAGGAGTATTTTTTTATTTTAAATTTATTGGCAGATATATATATATTTGTATGTTAGGGAAATTTTTGCCATTAAACTCTCCTAGGATTTTGCACTGAAGATTTAGGCATGTGTATATATGATGGAAGGGACTTTTTGTGGTTTTAAATGATTTTCTTCATAAGCGCTTCTGTATATGCACTATTGCACTATTGCACATTTGCACTTTAGCTCGGTGTATTGAGAATCACTGATGATTTTTCACTGTTTTTCGATTATTATCATAAAATCCTTTTTTTTATATTGAAGATATTTTTAAATATTTATACACCCGTCACTTTATGCACTGTAATAATTTGATATTGATATTTGAGAATTTATATATTGCACATTTGCACTTAATAAAGTATTTTATTATTATTTTCACATTTAGGTATTTATATTTTATTATATTTTTTTCACTAAGCTATTGATCTCTGTCATGATGGTGCGCTTGCGCAGTTGTGTCATGCCGCTTGCTTCCGTGAGTGCTCTACATAGTGTATCTTGGGCTTTTTAGCCTACGATGCCAGTGAGCGCATCACAGGAAGTGACGTTTATGCGGCGGTGTCCAACAGCGCATGCGCCGCTTTCATCAGGCTGATAACTCACTGGGTTACGAATCTCTTTATTATTGTATGGCGCTTTGTGATTGGCTTTCGGCGTTATTTAAACACAGCCAGCCCGTCATTAGGACATGCCCCCGGAAGAAGCTTGTTGCGAAACGCGCGTTGGGGTGGAGGAGGCTGCGGTGCCCACTGTGTTCAGGTATTGTTACTCCGTTTATTCATGTTTACATCTAATTGACCTGACTCACGCTGGAATTGTTTACTTATGAGGATTGATTAGGATTGATTAGGGGACTTAGACTGGTTGGTCATGTTACCGCTACATCCAAATGGGTATGATTTTTTCAGCTATATGAGATTTATGATCTAAATTGTGGTCTAGGATTTTTTCTATCATTGATATTATTTGCATTGCAATTACTGTTAGTAGGAAATGGATATGGGGACTTAGACTTGTGAGTCATGTTACCGTTATATCTAGATAGATGTGATTTTTTTCTACCATATGTGATTTATGATGTATACTGTGGCTTTGGATTTTTTATACCATTACCTGCATCGCTATTATGGTTATTAGGGTACATTGCGCCTTCTACTCTGCAGTTTTCAGTTTTTCATGTTTTTATGTGTATTTAATAAACATGCTATTTTAAGATTACCCTTTCTGGATCTCTTTACTTTATTTCGGCAAGGGTTTACATGTAAGTCCGGAATATTGTTGTATGTACAGTGGGGAAAAAAAGTATTTAGTCAGTCAGCAATAGTGCAAGTTCCACCACTTAAAAAGATGAGAGGCGTCTGTAATTTACATCATAGGTAGACCTCAACTATGGGAGACAAACTGAGAAAAAAAATTCAGAAAATCACATTGTCTGTTTTTTTTTCATTTTATTTGCATATTATGGTGGAAAATAAGTATTTGGTCAGAAACAAGCAATCAAGATTTCTGGCTCTCACAGACCTGTAACTTCTTCTTTAAGAGTCTCCTCTTTCCTCCACTCATTACCTGTAGTAATGGCACCTGTTTAAACTTGTTATCAGTATAAAAAGACACCTGTGCACACCCTCAAACAGTCTGACTCCAAACTCCACTATGGTGAAGACCAAAGAGCTGTCAAAGGACACCAGAAACAAAATTGTAGCCCTGCACCAGGCTGGGAAGACTGAATCTGCAATAGCCAACCAGCTTGGAGTGAAGAAATCAACTGTGGGAGCAATAATTAGAAAATGGAAGACCTACAAGACCACTGATAATCTCCCTCGATCTGGTGCTCCATGCAAAATCCCACCCCGTGGGGTCAGAATGATCACAAGAACGGTGAGCAAAAATCCCAGAACCACGCGGGGGGACCTAGTGAATGAACTGCAGAGAGCTGGGACCAATGAAACAAGGCCTACCATAAGTAACACACTACGCCACCATGGACTCAGATCCTGCAGTGCCAGACGTGTCCCACTGCTTAAGCCTGTACATGTCCGGGCCCGTGTGAAGTTTGCTAGAGAGCATTTGGATGATCCAGAGGAGTTTTGGGAGAATGTCCTATGGTCTGATGAAACCAAACTGGAACTGTTTGGTAGAAACACAACTTGTCGTGTTTGGAGGAAAAAGAATACTGAGTTGCATCCATCAAACACCATACCTACTGTAAAGCATGGTGGTGGAAACATCATGCTTTGGGGCTGTTTCTCTGCAAAGGGGCCAGGACGACTGATCCGGGTACATGAAAGAATGAATGGGGCCATGTATCGTGAGATTTTGAGTGCAAACCTCCTTCCATCAGCAAGGGCATTGAAGATGAAACGTGGCTGGGTCTTTCAACATGACAATGATCCAAAGCACACCGCCAGGGCAACGAAGGAGTGGCTTCGTAAGAAGCATTTCAAGGTCCTGGAGTGGCCTAGCCAGTCTCCAGATCTCAGGCTGGTTTCACATTTGCATTTTTTAGCGCTGGAAAAAAACGCATACGTGCGCATGCGATTTTTCCCCTATATTTAACATGGGTGCGCATACCTGCGCGCTTGTAAGCGCATGTATGCGATTTTCATGCGCTGCGTTTTTTTGGGGTGTGCGTTGGTATTTTCCAGACGCAGCATGTTGCATTTTTTGGCCCTGGAAAAAATCGCATGCGCACGTATGCGCACGTTTTGCACTAAAAATGGTCATTATAGCCTATGGATGCGCATACGTGCGCACTGGCATGCGCAGGTATGCGTTTTTTTAGCGCTGCGTTTTTTGGGTGGTGTCCACTTTTTATCCTAGTTAGAATCTTCTAAAGTCAAAAAAAAAAAGTCTATATAAAGGAGGTGCCTGCCAAAACTCTGCCACTACTACACTGACAGATTGAAGAGCAGACAGTCAACCAAGAACCCATTATATCAGCGAAGAATGTGAGTATATTACATTATATGCCTGTCCTTTTAAATTATGTATGTACTAATGATTTTTATTATTTTTACATGCAGTATGTCTTCAGAATCCGAGTATTCCCCATCGCGGCAGGAATTGGCGCAAGCAGACCGTGAGGTGATTATTTTCGTGCATCTGGTAAGTATATCTGCTGCTTCTCCAAATCTCTTACGTTTTTTTCAACTTTCTTTTAAGACATCGTCATCATCATCTGCGGACGGGACTAGTGAGGGCGAAGAGCAGGAGCAGCGAAGCCAAGTCCCGGTGGTGATACGGAATGTAAGTATCAAATGATTTGTAATGTTCTTTATTTTTTATCTTCTATTTTTACTCTTTTTTTTGTTTCTTTTTTTGTAACTTTTTATTCAATTTAAATTTGATTATTCTAATGAATGTGTTTTGTCTAGGTTCCACAACGGGATGAAGACGTCTACCTGGATAATGAGCAGCTCATCAGCCTGGTCCAGGAGCGTTCGCCGTTGTGGGACAGCCGTGACCGGCTGTACAAGGACAATGTGGTGACCCGGCGGCTATGGAATGAGGTGGCCGCAGCGTTGATGGATGGCTGGGACAGCGCCACAGCATCCTCCAAAAAGGCGTTTAGTGAGTATTTCCCTGCTCTGTATTGTGCCGCAGTGACTGTTGTCCTTGACGGCACTGTTGGGTTTCGTGCTAGGCGTATTCTAGCAGGAAACCCAACAGTGTCATCGGGGTCTACAGTGACTGCTTTGAGTATTGTATTGCTACATTGTGCCTCAGTGACTGTTGTCCTTGACGGCACTGTTGGGTTTCGTGCTAGGCGTATTCTAGCAGGAAACCCAACAGTGTCATCGGGGTCTACAGTGACTGCTTTGAGTATTGTATTGCTACATTGTGCCTCAGTGACTGTTGTCCTTGACGGCACTGTTGGGTTTCGTGCTAGGCGTATTCTAGCAGGAAACCCAACAGTGTCATCGGGGTCTACAGTGACTGCTTTGAGTATTGTATTGCTACATTGTGCCTCAGTGACTGTTGTCCTTGACGGCACTGTTGGGTTTCGTGCTAGGCGTATTCTAGCAGGAAACCCAACAGTGTCATCGGTGTCTACAGTGACTGCTTTGAGTATTGTATTGCTACATTGTGCCGCAGTGACTGTTGTCCTTGACGGCACTGTTGGGTTTCGTGCTAGGTGTATTCTAGCAGGAAACCCAACAGTGTCATCGGGGTCTACAGTGACTGCTTTGAGTATTGTATTGCTACATTGTGCCGCAGTGACTGTTGTCCTTGACGGCACTGTTGGGTTTCGTGCTAGGTGTATTCTAGCAGGAAACCCAACAGTGTCATCGGGGTCTACAGTGACTGCTTTGAGTATTGTATTGCTACATTGTGCCGCAGTGACTGTTGTCCTTGACGGCACTGTTGGGTTTCGTGCTAGGCGTATTCTAGCAGGAAACCCAACAGTGTCATCGGTGTCTACAGTGACTGCTTTGAGTATTGTATTGCTACATTGTGCCGCAGTGACTGTTGTCCTTGACGGCACTGTTGGGTTTCGTGCTAGGTGTATTCTAGCAGGAAACCCAACAGTGTCATCGGGGTCTACAGTGACTGCTTTGAGTATTGTATTGCTACATTGTGCCGCAGTGACTGTTGTCCTTGACGGCACTGTTGGGTTTCGTGCTAGGTGTATTCTAGCAGGAAACCCAACAGTGTCATCGGGGTCTACAGTGACTGCTTTGAGTATTGTATTGCTACATTGTGCCGCAGTGACTGTTGTCCTTGACGGCACTGTTTTTTTTTATCAACAGTGGACAAAGTCCGAACACGTTGGCGTTCGATCAAGGACCGCTTCAACAGTGATGTTCGTGCTGAGGGCCAGGTTCGCAGTGGATCTGCGTCAAGGACCAGAACTAGATACCGTCACTATCACGCGTTGCAGTTCCTAAGACCGGTCCTTGCCACAAGATCGTAAGTATTATACATTTTGGGTTTTTATTTTTATTAATCTGTGTTTTTCTAATCCACAGCTGATGCTTCTTGTAAAGGCATGGTAGTAATGATTTTCCTTTCTTCCACAGCACCTGGAGCAGCACCCTGCAACCTGGCCCTGGAGCGGTCCTTCCTCGGACGTCCTCTGACCCGTCCCAGCCATCCGACAGCCAGGAAGCACCTTGCAGGTCAACCACACACACAGCTGGTGACCAGGAAGCTGGGCCATCAGGTGTTCCCCTGTCCCAGGTCTCTGCCACTGGTTATGCGGGCACTACCCGCCAGCGGCAGAGGGCCTTGGACAGGAATGTCTTGCCCGAGTTTATGCATTTGAGCGAGACATTTAATTCCAGCCTCAAGTCACTGTCCGACAGAGTTGAAAGCGGTTTTGCACTCATGGAACGTGGTTTTAACCACTTTGAACACCGCTTCAATTCTGTAGAACAGCGCCTTGACCGTCTGGAGGCCGACCTCAACAGACCAGCACACCATTTTTTTAGTAAGATTGAAAAGGGCATGGCGGAACACCTTAGTCCTGATCAACAGCTGAATGTGCTGCAGGCCTGCAACAATGCTTTCTTGCAGGCTATGCAGCATAATCGGTACGGTCAGCAGTCAGTGGTGTCCTTTCCACCTGTGCCACCATTGACTCGCTTCACCTCACTACCTACTTGTGCTGCATACCACTGCACGGACACCTCTATTCAAAGCCAGGACACCCACCGTTACACCACCACAAATCTGAGTGCAGTTGGTCACTTCACCGACACCACCATGGCAAGCGCTGCTCCTGTCTGGAGCACCACCGCCAATCCCATGCATGCGTGGAGCTCAGCCACCACTAGGCAAACATGGAACAGCCCTGCCGCTACAACAACATGTAGTAGCCCTGCCACCACCACTCTGCAAACCTGGACCATCACTGCCGCCACCAGTCCTCCTGCAAGGACGAGCACTGACAACGAAGAGCAGCAGCAGCCACCTCAGCAGCAGCAGCCACCTCAGCAGCAGCCACCTCAGCAGCAGCCGCCACCTCAGCAGCAGCAGCAACCACCTCAGCAGCAGCCACCTCAGCAGCAGCCGCCACCTCAGCAGCAGCAGCCACCTCAGCAGCAGCCGCCACCTCAGCAGCAGCCGCCACCTCAGCAGCAACAGCCGCCACCTCAGCAGCAGCAGCCATACCAGCAGACGGGGGACCTACATTCCATATTTGCCCCTAGTTCAAGGCGAAATCAATCAAGGCGGGCATTGGGCCAAAGTCGGTCCAGGCACACAAGCCTACGGCGACATGCCATTACAACTAATGTACCTGAACAGATTTCCTCTCCTACAAATGTTCCTAGTTTAATTCCCTTAACTGGACTACCTTCCCCCACAAGTTTTGTTGCCCCTTCCCCTCAAACACCGTCTTCAACTGCAAGTGTTGCATATTCCCTGCACACCCCCAAATTGAAACCATCTGCCCCCAAACGCCGTAAAAAATAATTTTTAGGTTTATTTTTGTGATAAAAAATAAATTTACATTTGTGGTTCACCATTACTAAGTTTCATTAATGTTGTTTGCGCCGCTCACACACACTGATGGGTAAATACATGTTAAAAACCAACCCAAGGCCTAGTATAGTCATATGTGAAATAACATGGACTAGTATAGTCATTCCAAGGCCTAGTGTAATAACTCTAGTTTTACCAACTAGAATCTGGTTTCATGAAAAACAAACTGTTGAAACTTGTCTAAAAAATAAGTTTCTTTCTAGTTTCACCAGTTTGTTTTTTGTGAAACAAGATGCTAGTTGTTAAAAATCGAGTTATTACAGTAGGCCTTGGTATGACTATACTAGGCCGTGGTATTTCACATATTACTATACTACTAGCCCCAAGGCCTACTATACTCATATTTGAAATACCACGGCCTAGTATAGTCATTCCAAGGCCTAGTGTAATAACTCTAGTTTTACCAACTAGAATCTGGTTTCATGAAAAACAAACTGTTGAAACTTGTCTTAAAAATAATTATCTTTCTAGTTTCACCAGTTTGTTTTTTGTGAAACAAGATTGTTAAAAATCGAGTTATTACAGTAGGCCTTGGTATGACTATACTAGGCCGTGGCATTTCACATATTACTATACTACTAGCCCCAAGGCCTACTATACTCATATTTGAAATACCACGGCCTAGTATAGTCATTCCAAGGCCTAGTGTAATAACTCTAGTTTTACCAACTAGAATCTGGTTTCATGAAAAACAAACTGTTGAAACTTGTCAAGTTTCACCCGTTTGTTTTTTGTGAAACAAGATCCTAGTTGGTAAAAATCGAGTAGGCCTTGTTATGACTATACTAGGCCGTGGTATTTCACATATGACTATACTAGTAGGCCCAAGGCCTACTATACTCATATTTGAAATACCACGGCCTAGTATAGTCATTCCAAGGCCTAGTGTAATAACTCTAGTTTTACCAACTAGAATCTGGTTTCATGAAAAACAAACTGTTGAAACTTGTCTTAAAAATAATTATCTTTCTAGTTTCACCAGTTTGTTTTTTGTGAAACAAGATTGTTAAAAATCGAGTTATTACAGTAGGCCTTGGTATGACTATACTAGGCCGTGGCATTTCACATATTACTATACTACTAGCCCCAAGGCCTACTATACTCATATTTGAAATACCACGGCCTAGTATAGTCATTCCAAGGCCTAGTGTAATAACTCTAGTTTTACCAACTAGAATCTGGTTTCATGAAAAACAAACTGTTGAAACTTGTCAAGTTTCACCCGTTTGTTTTTTGTGAAACAAGATCCTAGTTGGTAAAAATCGAGTAGGCCTTGTTATGACTATACTAGGCCGTGGTATTTCACATATGACTATACTAGTAGGCCCAAGGCCTACTATACTCATATTTGAAATACCACGGACTAGTATAGTCATTCCAAGGCCTAGTGTAATAACTTGTAAGTTGGAATGGAGCAGATTACATTCATCCACTCAATGCTGACTTGTATTCCCCATGGACTTTCATTGGGGTTGGGTTTTGAGGGTTGTGTTTTGAGAAAATCACATACTTTGTTTTCAACTAGTTGCACAACTTTCTCTTGAAAAAAAATGGTTTCCTGATTCATGGCCTGCAGCTTTGCTCTTTCCAATATATTTCACGCAGACTAGCAATGCTGCATTTTAACTCATATGTGTATTTACCTGCCCAGGTGTGTGAACATCAAAAAATTCAGTTATACATGGGAAGTTTTTTATTAAATTGGAGTTTAAAAAATATAGTGCACTCAGTAATGGTATCAAATAAGGTTTTTTATTACCATAAACAAACAAAAACATTACACCATTTCATCTTGCCAGTGCACCCGTCCTACATCAGAAATAAAGTAGGCCGCAAATTGGTCCCTCATTTGGCCAACTTCAACGGATGACCTGAGAGTGTGCTGAGTGAATTCAGGCAATGGGTTAGGAGCATCATCGTCCAGTTCAAAGGTCGGGTGCTCTTTAGCCATCACAAAGTTATGTAGAACCACACAGGCCTTCACCACCTCATCGACTGTTTCAAGTTTAAGATTAATGGCCGTGCCCAGAATTCGCCATCTGGAAACAAGAATCCCAAAAGCACACTCGACAGTTCTTCTGGCCCTGGTCAGCCTGTAATTAAATATTTTTTTGGTGTGGTCCAAGTCCCGGCTGGAGTAGGGTTTCAGTAAGTTTCCGCACATTTGAAAAGCCTCATCGCCAACCATTACAAAGGGCAGTGGCGGAGCTTCGGTGTGAGGAAGAGGCCGTGGCATAGGGAAATTAAATTGGTTGCCATACAACCTCCGGCCCATGTCTGAGTTTTTAAAAGCCTGTGAGTCATTACCACGGCCAAATGCTCCAATGTCCACTGCTACAAACATACATCCGGCATCCGCAATCGCAATGAGTACTATTGAAAAGTACTTTTTGTAATTATAGTACTCAGATCCCGTTCTTTGGGGTTTGATGATCCGTATGTGTTTACCATCAACAGCTCCCAAACAGTTGGGAAAATTGCATACTGTCCAGAATTTGTCAGCAATTTCCATCCACTTTTCAGCGGTGGGCAGGGGCATAAATTCTGGGCAAAGAACATTCCAGAGAGCCCGGCAGGTGTCAGCAACAATTCCAGACAAGGTAGAGATTCCAATACGGTACTGGAAGTGTAGTGAAGATAGGGTTTCTCCAGTCGCCAGGAATCTGTGAACAGACAAAGAAGTAAAATTAATATTTATGTATATTATTTTAAAAAACTATAAAATAAAATATTAGTACATTCACGAAAACTAATTACCCAAGGTTTTGAATACTAAATTTAAAAAAAACCCATCAGACCGCACCCCTTGGTTTTTAAAACATACCGTAATGTCACCAGTAGCCGTTCCTCAGGAGGAATCGCACGACGGAGCTGTGTGTCCTGTCTCCGGATGGATTGTTGGACACGAGCAAGCAAATCCAAGAAACTTTCGTGGGACATCCGGATATAATCTGTAAATTTCTCCGGGTTTGCCTGTAGCTCGCTGTAGAGGGTGTGGTATGCCCCACGGCTCTCCCGGAGTTCAACAATCGGATGTATCCACATACGCCGCCGTCTTCGCTGCCTCTCTCTCTTCCTTTGTTCATGGCAAGCAACTGCATACGCCTGAGCCATCGCGATGTCCAAATCCAAGTTGAAGTGAAAACTCTTCCAGCGCAGATCCATGGTCACGAGAAGAATCAAGCAAATGTGAAGAATACTGTAGACAGGGTCTATATATATTAACATACCACACCCACAATGAAGTCCCATTGGTCTTGTGTGTTGTTGAATGGTTGTTTTTTCTTTTTTGTGGGGTTTTTCCAAAATCTGTAAAAAAACGCAAACGCACAAAAAACGCATACAAACGCGCAAAAACGCTGCGTTTTTTTCCTGAATGCGCATTAAAATGCTGGAAAAAAACGCAGCGTTTGTATGCATTTGTATGCGTTTTTTTAATGCGTTTTTTTGCGGGAAAAACGCGCTGCAAAAAAAAGCAAGTGTGAAACTAGCCTCAACCCTATAGAAAACCTTTGGAGGGAGTTGAAAGTCCGTGTTGCCAAGCGAAAAGCCAAAAACATCACTGCTCTAGAGGAGATCTGCATGGAGGAATGGGCCAACATACCAACAACAGTGTGTGGCAACCTTGTGAAGACTTACAGAAAACGTTTGACCTCTGTCATTGCCAACAAAGGATATATCACAAAGTATTGAGATGAAATTTTGTTTTTGACCAAATACTTATTTTCCACCATAATATGCAAATAAAATGAAAAAAAAAACAGACAATGTGATTTTCTGGATTTTTTTTTCTCAGTTTGTCTCCCATAGTTGAGGTCTACCTATGATGTAAATTACAGACGCCTCTCATCTTTTTAAGTGGTGGAACTTGCACTATTGCTGACTGACTAAATACTTTTTTTCCCCACTGTATATGTATCTTGGAAGTGCCAGATTCTAATTATCATAGGAAAACATTGGTATACACATACCTGCAGACTTATGTCCCAAACTTGGACAACCCCTTTATCTTATTGCATTTCTAAGACTCAAAATTTTATTTTTTGGAGGTAGGGTCACGTTATTTGAAATAGGTTTAACATGCAGGTATTGTTATATCCTTCTACTGAATGTTTAAAGGATTAATGCTAAAAATGACAAGCTATGCCTTATCCATAGAAAAGGGAATAAGGTACTGATCGTTGGGGATCTGAACACTGAGACCCACAGTGATCCTGAGAATGTGGCTCTGCAGCCCTTTCCTGAATGGAGCGGAGGTGTGCATGAACAGGCTTTGCTCAGTTCATTGTCTATGGGATTTATGAGGGCATGGGTGCCTACTCAGGAAGGGCAATAAGGCAATCCTGAAAGAGAAAGAAAGCTGCTTATGCCGGAGTTACACTACTGTAGAATACATCGCATAGCACTCGGCCCAATGTTAATCTGTGGGGCAGTTCACATCAGCATTTATTTTCTCAGCCGTATTTGGCGTGCATGTAAAATCGCAGCATGCAGCAATTGTCACCGAGACTCAGCAGAGACTCACCAATGCAAGCCTATGGGTGCAATTCATGTGCCACATACAGTAAAATCACACTGACAGGTTAGAATAGATTAGATAGAATAGATATATACATAGAATACATACAGTAGATACATAAATGTCAGTGACATATTTATATACACTGCTCAAAAAAATAAAGGGAACACTTAAACAACAGAATATAACTCCAAGTAAATCAAACTTCTGTGAAATCAAACTGTCCACTTAGGAAGCAACACTGATTGACAATCAATTTCACATGTTGTTGCGCAAATGGAAAAGACAACAGATGGAAATTATTGGCAATTATCAAGACATCCTCAATAAAGGAGTGGTTCTGCAGGTGGGGACCACAGACCACATCTCAGTACCCATGCTTTCTGGCTGATGTTTTGGTCACTTTTCAATGTTGGTTGTGCTTTCAAACTCGTGGTAGCATGAGACGGACTCTACAACCCACACAAGTTGCTCAGGTAGTGCAGCTCATCCAGAATGGCACATCAATGCAAGCTGTGGAAAGAAGGTTTGCTGTGTCTGTCAGCATAGTGTCCAGAGGCTCGAGATGCTAACAGGAGACAGGCCAGTAGACCAGGAGATGTGGAGGGGGCCGTAGGAGGGCAACAACCCAGCAACAGGACCGCTACCTCCGCCTTTGTGCAAGGAGGAACAGGATGAGCACTGCCAGAGCCCTGCAAAATGACCTCCAGCAGGCCACAAATGTGCATGAGTCTGCACAAACGGTGAGAAACCGATTCCATGAGGATGGTTTGTGGGCTCGACGTCCACAGTTGGGGATTGTGCTCACAGCCCAACACCGTGCAGGACGCTTGGCATTTTTCACAGAACACCAGGATTGGCAATTTAGCCACTGGCGCCCTGTACTCTTCACAGATGAAAGCAGGTTCGCACTTAGCACATGTGACAGACGTGTCTGGAGATGCCGTGGAGAATGATCTGCTGCCTGCAACATCCTTCAACATGACCGGTTTTGCAGTGAGTCAGTAATGGTGTGGGGTGGCTTTTCTTTGGAGCCCTCCATGTGCTCGCAAGAGGTAGCCTGACCTCCATTAGGTAGGGAGATGAGATAGATAGCTAGAAGAAAAGCCGGCAATTCAGCAGCCGTGTAGAGTAAAATCATAGCAGGAGCCGCCAGAATAGAATAGATTGATTACATACAGTAAATACACATAGAATAGGTAGATTTACTGATGTCAGTGACAAATACAATTAGTACAGTGTGTGTGCAGTTTACTGTACATGTATTTAATTAAAGAGAACCTGTCATCACATTTTTGGTCTAACAGCTTAAAATATCCTTTAATTTAGTGTCACCTATACATTACAGAACTAGTTTTGAAACCCCCTTATCATCCCGAAATACCTTTTTTATTCCTCCTGCGCTGTATGTAAATCTGTTCTGTCCGATCCGATTGGCGTGTATTAATTTCTGTCTCTCCACTCCTCCTCGCTTGCTCAACTAAAGGGCCATGGATACTGATCCACTTCCCCCTAGGATGGGGCCATGGATACTGGCTACAAACATCAGCTCTCAGCCGCCCCCGAAAAGGTGCATCCCTAAGGCCTCTTTCACACTTCAGTTTTTCACAATCAGTCACAATCCGCCAGGTTTTGAAAAAAAACGGATCCTCAATTTTTTTTGAGGATCCGTTTTTTTCCCCATTGACTTGCATTAATGGCGGATTGTGACGGATTGCTGTCCGTTGCATCCGTTTTTTTTGAGGATCCGCCAAAAGTTGCTGTCCGTCACCATCCTCAAAGATTTCAAAACGGAGCTTGTAACGTTTTTTTTCTCTGGCGGATCCTCCAGACACTTATTCTCTCTCTCTCTCTCTCTCTCCTTCCTTCCCGGCCAGCGTTTCCTTTAAATTTCCTCATTTTCAGGATCCGTCTGAAAACGGATCCTGTGCCATCCGTTCACATCAGTTAAGAACGGATCCGCTTGTCTGACTTTTTGGCGGATTTGAACTGATGCAAAAAACTGAAGTGTGAAAGAGGCCTAAGATGCGCAAATTCTGGCACTTAGCCTCACTCGCCCCACTTGCCCCTGTAGTGGTGTCAAGTGGGGTGATAGTTGGGGGGTTGATGTCACCTTTGTATTGTCAGGTGACATCAAGCCTCGAGGTTAGTAATGGAGAGGCGTCAATAAGACGCCCCCATTACTAACCCCACAGTCATATTGTATGAAAACACAGACAACCAGAAAAAAGTCCCTTAATTGAAAGAATGACACAAACTCCTTTAATAAATCTTAATTAAACCATATTTATGACCTTGCCCATACCAATCTGATCCTAGGACGTGCTAGGTTGTCAACATTTTGATTGACAGCCCTGCTTCTCAATCTGGCTTAGTCTGTGGGCATTTCCTCAGGTGCCTCCCATCCTTAATCATTTGCAAGGTATTAAGCTGGCTAGCTGTTTGTAGTCAGTGTAAGTTATAGCTTTGATTCACTTAGGTGTGATTGCTTAGCCTCTTTCCTCTGACCTTGTTGCTTGACCCAGAATTTGTCGTGGCTATTTTTGTAGATTATGCCTCCTGTTCTTAACGTTGTCTGACTTCAGGTATCTGATCCTGGCCTCTGACCATTTGTTTGTTTTAGTTCCTTATCTTGATGTACCCTTCTGGCATTTGATCCCGGACCGTTTCCTCACCACGCCTTTGACGTACACCTCTGTACTACAAGCCCTCCTGGTATCTGACTTCGAACCTTCTGATTACCCTTTCTCACGGCTTGTCCGTGAGTAGTTACTCAGCATCACAGGTATTATATACTGCTGATACAATGCATATATGGCTTAATATGGTCCTAGATGTGGGATATACAGTGGAGAAAATAAGTATTTGGTATACTGCTGATTTTTCAAGTTTTCCCACCTACAAAGAATGAAGAGTTCTGTAATTTTTAATGTAGGTACTCTTCAACTGTGAGACAAAATCTTTTTAAAAAATTTCAGAAAGTCACATTGTATGATTTTTAAATAATTAATTTGCATTTTATTGCATTAAATAAGTATTTGATACAATATAAAAATGTTAAGAAATCATTGTTTGCAATTACATAGGTCAGACATTTCCTATAGTTCTTTACGAAATTTGCACACAGTGCAGCAAGGATTTTAACCAACTACTTCATACAGATCTTCTCCAGATCTTTCAGGATTCAGGTCTGTTCCTGGGCAACATTGAGTTTCCACTACGTTGTGATGCAGTCACCCCTTTGTCAGCTAGGGGGCGCTGTAAAGAACATGCATGCAGGCGTTCCTTCATTGTAATAGGGAAAATGGTCAGTGGCAGGATTATAAATGGCCAATATGTATCACAGGGGTGGGTGCCCTGTGATGGAAGCTGGAATATGTGTTAATCAGCAGATATACTGCTGATGGTTTCTTCTGTTTTACAATGGGTGGCTTCCAGGTGACTTGGTGAGATGGCTGGGACCAGTCATCTACAAACCCACCCAGGGGCATGTGTCTGAAAGCCCAAAGTAAAGCCTGTGTGTGTATGGCTGGGTGTGTTAAAAGGACCTGCAATGAGGTCATAACCATGTGATCCATACCTCACCTGTGGGTGTGGTTATGTACCATATAATGTGCCTGAGGTCTGGTCACATGGGAGAGTGTATGAACCTGATTGGTTTATGTGGAAAGTCCTGGAAGGCCTATGTGTTGGAAGGTGTGCTACCTCTCTGAAGAGCACATGCAGTCTTTGGACCTGGTGGCCTGTGTGTTGGACGGTTCCAAGTGGGGACAGAAGTCCTGAACAGCACGCAGAGAGGCCGTGTTTCCAGAGTCAGTGACGGCTCTGTATTGGGAACCTTCCGCCAGGCTGAGGATCTGAAACTGTTAGGCGGCCTAGTGAGCAAGGCGTTGTCTGGGATGGTGATCCCACTTCGGCAGCTTCCCTGACAAACGTGAGTGATACTGACCAAGGTCAGAAAGAGACTGGGTTCAGACTATGGAGCCGGCATCTGGACCAGGAGCTCCAAAGAGGTAACCCCGGACAGGGGGAAAAAACTGTGTTGAGACTATAGAGCCTGTTTACTGGACATGTCACAGCCTGTGTGGCCACAGGTCTGAGAGAGAGGAGCCCTAATATGAACAGTGACCTGTCTTATGTAAGACTGTTGCATTTTATGGTTTATGCTGTATAATAAACCACATAGACTGTTTAAATGGAAAGTGTTCCTGTGTGCCGTGAATCCGCTGCCAAGTGAGTGTTCCCCAACACTAACAATAAGCGCTACCTTACACCCTCCAAAGACTTTCTATTGGTTTTAGGTCTCAAGACTGACTAGGCCACTCCAGGATCTTGAAATGCATTTTACGGAGCCACTATTTAGTTGTCCTGGCTGTGTGTTACAAGTATTTGTCATGCATGAAGACCCAGCCACAACCCATCTTCAATGCTCTTATTGAGGGAAGCAGGCTGCTGGCCAAAATCTTGAGATACATGACCCCCAACCATCCTCACTTCAATACAGTGCAGTCATCCAGTTCCCTTTGCAGAAAAGCACCCAAATGTATGATGCTTCCCCCACCATGCTTCATGGCTGGGATGGTGTTCCTTGAGTTGCACTAATCCTTTTTCATACTAAGAAAACGGGAAGTGGAGTTGATATCTTCTTCCATGCCTCCTCTGGATCATCCAGATGGTCACTGGTGAACTTCAAATGGGCCTGGACATGGCGTGAGCAGGGGGACTTTGTATGCCCTGCAGGATTTTAATCTATGACAATGTAGTGTGTTACTAGCGGTAATGTTTGAGATTGTGGTCCCAGCTCTCTTCAGGCCATTGACAAGGACCTTCCGTGTAGTTTTGGGCTGATTCCTGACCTTTTTCAGAAACATCCCACAAGTTGAAATTATGCATGGAGCCCCAGAGCGAGAAAGATTGACAGTCATCTTGTGTTTCTTCCATTTTCTAATAATTGTGCCAATAGTTGTTGCCTTCAAATCAAGCTGTTTGCCTATTGTCATGTAGCCCATCCCAGCCTTATGCAGGTCTACAATCTTGTCTCTGGTGTCCTTAGACAAATATTTGGTCTTGGCCTTGGTGTAGAGGCTGGAGTGTGATTGATTGAGTGTGTGGACAGGTGTCTTTTATACAGGTAACAAGCTCAAAAAGGTGCAATTAATACAGGCAATGAGTGCAGAGTAGGAGGGCTTCTTAGAGAAAAACTAACAGATCTATGAGAGCCATAATTTTTGATGATTGGTAGGTGATCAAATACTTATTGTCATGATCCAGACCGGGTTTTGGGTCTTGTCTCTCCTTTCCCAGGCAGGGGTTAGCTTTCTCTGCCTTGTTCTGGTGTCAGGTCTGCTATTTCTCTGTGCTGCATCCTGCAGGCAGTGCCAGTTATATTTCCTGCCTACTGCGTGTGTAGCTGGCTCTGGTTAAACCCTGATTTGTCCTGCTGCATTTAGCTGACTTTGCCCAAGTCTGTTCACTCCTCTCCTACCTGTGTCAACTCTGTGTATCCCTGTGTGTTTGGATTACCCGGTACTCAACTCTGCTTTGGCTCTGACCTGATTCTGTCTCTTCCTTCTGGTACTTCTGCTACAGACCGGTACTGACCTTTTGGCGATCCTCTGACTCTGTGTGTGGGATTCCCCTTGGTACTACACTACTCTCTGGTATCGACCCAGCTTGTCTGACTATTCTGCTGCCACCTGGTGGTAGCCTCGCTGCAGTTCTGCTGGTCTGCTCTGAGCAGGATTTCAGCCCTCTCTCCACTCTGCTGCCATCTAGTGGAGTTTGCGTTACTCTGCATTTACCTGCAGTGCTGCAGCATGACACTTATTTCATGCAATTAGATGCAGTTTAATTATGCAAAAATCATACAATGTGATTTTCTGGATTTTTTTAAGACTCTGTCTCTCACAGATGAAGTGTACTTACGATAAAAATTGCAGATCTCTCCATTCTTTAGAGGTGGGAAAACTTCCAGAAAAAGATCGGCAGTGTATCAATTACTTATTTTCCCATCTGTATACTGGTGAATACTATGTATACATGGCTACATTTATATGAAGTTAGGGAAATTGGATGATATTGGTGTGTATGCAAGGGGGATGGCGTTTTGTGCCTCACCTGCCTTAAGCAATAAAATATCTTGTCCTGGCCCTGCCAAAAGACCTTGTTCCTGGTAGTCTAGTGGTACAATACTAGTCATAGGTGTCACTTTTCTCCGATGTTACATTGTTGTAGCTAACTTGCAGTTTTGTTTAATACCATGCAGAAAAGAAGTATCATGCAATCCATTTTCCTTTACTCGTTTACATTTTGTAACAGCACATACATAAACCAACGTTTGAAATCAAAGGATAACAGGCAAAGCAGTTGTTCATTCTCTAATGGTATGTTCACACATGCAAATAAAAAGAGACATATAACCCCTAGTCCAATTGTAACTCCTGTTGATCCCAATGGGACGAACTTAAAGGAAAGTGCGTTTTATTAATGCTGTTGAGCTCCATAGAGTTCATATAATGCCCTTGCCCTAAAGGTCCCTTTGGGTTCAACACAAGGATCCATTTTAGCAGAGGTTTTGTCAAGTACTTTCTTACTGTATGTATAGACCTCAGGAAGGGGCAGTGGAAAAGCAACAGTGTGGATCAATACATGTAATTATTGGTGCCCGCAGTGCAAAACTTAAAGATGTGAATCTAGAATACAAATGGCTGTCAAATCCACCAGAAGACATAGTGCAGACACAACACCAATGTGTCAATTTCCAATGTGCAATGGATCATTAGTCATCATGACCTGTCCACACATGGCAGATTTCATAAATTTCTGTAACTGCCCTGTTTACTCAAAAGGAGCTTGTGAAAAAAAATTGTGCATGCTGTAGAAGCTTTCCCATTCAGATGTATTGTATTGTACTAGAACTACTGATGGAGTCATTTTGACTCCTTTCGTTTTTTATTTCTCTTCTGTGACTACATTTTTCAGAATTCCGGCTTGAAACTCGGTGACTTTTCCTCAAATATGATGTGAAAAAAGATTTTGTGAGAATAAATAATTTTGGTGAAAAATTTGCGCGTTTTTTTCAAAATTTACCAAGAACTACTGAAGGGAGTCATTTTGACTCCCTACTATATTTTGAGGTCCTTTTGTCACTAAATGTTGCTATAAAGTTTTGTGCATAATTTTTTCACTCTGTCTTATTTACCCTGATGTTCATATAGATGTAGTTCAATTTACATGTCAACTTTTCACATTTTCCTTGTGTTTTACCTGCTTGTATTACTGTGTAATACTGAACAAAATAGCTTGTTTACTCTAGGCTCTTATCTTATCAGATTTGATGAGAAATCTACTCGATCGGAGAGACTGCAAACGGACATGTTTGCTCTATTTTCTACTGTGTGGGACAGGTTTATTGAAAATTGTATTGCGTGTTACAAACCTGGCCCATACATAACGGTGGATGAGCAACTTTTCCCAAGCAAAACTAGGTGTCCATTCACGCAGTACATGCCTTCCAAACCAGATAAATATGGCCACAAATATTGGCTAGCTGTTGATAAGGAGAGCAAATATCTGGCAAATGGCTTCCCTTATCTAGGCAAAAGATGACACACGCCGTGCTGAGGACCGTTGGTAATGAAGTTATTGGACCCGTTTTTGAAAAAAGGTCGCAATGTTACAACCGATAATTATTTTACTTCAGTAAAATTAGCTAAACAGCTAAAACGCAAAGGAACAACCATCGTGGGAACACTGAACAAGATAAGGCGAGAAGTGCCTAAAGAAATAAAATCCATGAAAGAGGAATTGTACAACACTAAAGTGTTTAGAAATGAAGACAATTTTACACTTACAGTATATCAAGGAAAGCCCAACAAAAATGTTGTCATTTTGAATTCCGTCCATCCAGATGTTGTTGTTGCGTCTGATTCCGCTAAAAAAACTCCAGAAACGGTAAAGTTTTACAATGAAACAAAATATGGAGTAGATGTAGTGGATCAGATGGCACGAAAATATACCACACGAACATGCACAAAGAGATGGCCTGTTCATGCATTTGAAAATGCCTTAGACTTTGCGGGTATAAATGCATGGATAATATTCAAGGAGATTACCCACCAAAAAATGTCACGCAAGGCATTTTTGCAAACGCTTGTGAGAGAGTTGAGTGGTCCTTATGTCACAGATAGGGAAAAGGGTTCCACGTCCCAAGTTTCTACATGCTCAGAAGTGATGGTTCAAACAAAATTTTGCCAGATCAAAGAAAAGTGCAAGAAAAATAGATCTGTCGGCAATTGTAAGACTTGTGGTAAGTCTTTGTGTGGGCAATGTACTGCCATAAATCAAAGGCAATGCCTAAAATGCAAAACACCAAATGTTTAGAAGGTGAATTCTGCGCCATATTTTCATTTTTCTCCACCTACATTTTCTCTGCTTTTTGTTCTTCAGTTGTTGTTTATATGTGTGCACTTGAATAAAAAAAATGTTTGAAAAACGTCTATTATAATTATTGTTATTTTCTGTAGAAAAATAAGAAAAGCAGAAAAAAAACAATCAAAAGCATTACTGTTGGATCTCACAATAACAAAAAATCTCACATTACAAAAAATATAATTATTAATAAATAACCACAAATGAAACTCTAAAAATAAACGAAAACAAGCAAGGAGTCAAAATGACTCCTTTCAGTAGTTCTAGGCGGGGTCACGAGTCCAGTAGTCCTAGTGTTAATCGAAAGTTTATGTTTAGAAACTGTTTTGTAAAGAACATGAATCAAAATGTACCATGGACAATTGATAGATTGTGGAAATGTGATGCTACCTGCAGTTTTCCCCCAGATATTAGCTAATCACAGGGAGCAGCTGACCACCTTGAGCAAAGATTATCCAGATAGGGCAAATCTAATATATAAAGCTCAATGTCTGTGTGTATGTATGTATTATTATTATTATTTATTTATTGTTATAGAGCCATTTATTCCATGGCGCTTTACATGTGAGGGGGGTATACATAAAAACAAGTACAATAATCTTAAACAATACAAGTCATAACTGGTACAGGAGGAGAGAGGACCCTGCCCGCGAGGGCTCACAATCTTCAAGGGATGGGTGATAATACAGTAGGCGAGGGTAGAGCTGGTCGTGCAGCGGTTTGGTCGATCGGTGGTTACTGCAGGTTATAGGCTTGTCGGAAGAGGTGGGTCTTCAGGCTCTTTTTGAAGGTTTCGATGGTAGGTGAGAGTCTGATATGTTGTGGTAGAGAGTTCCAGAGTAGGGGTGATGCGCGAGAGAAATCTTGTATGCGATTGTGGGAAGAGGAGATAAGAGGGGAGTAGAGAAGGAGATCTTGTGAGGATCGGAGGTTGCGTGCAGGAAAGTACCGGGAGACGAGGTCACAGATGTATGGAGGAGACAAGTTGTGGATGGCTTTGTATGTCATGGTTAGGGTTTTGTAATGGAGTCTCTGGGCAATTGGGAGCCAGTGAAGGGATTGACAGAGGGGAGAAGCTGGGGAATAGCGGGGGGACAGGTGGATTAGTCGGGCAGCAGAGTTTAGAATAGATTGGAGGGGTGCGAGAGTGTTTGAGGGGAGGCCGCAGAGCATGAGGTTGCAGTAGTCAAGGCGAGAGATGATGAGGGCATGGACTAGGGTTTTTGCAGATTCTTGGGTGAGGAATGAACGGATGCGTGAAATATTTTTGAGTTGAAGTCGGCAGGAAGTGGAAAGGGTTTGGATATGTGGTTTGAAGGAGAGATCAGCATCAAGGATTACTCCGAGGCAGCGAGCTTGTGGGACTGGGGAGAGTGGGCAGTCATTTACTGTAATTGATAGGTTCGTAGGCGGGGTCACGTGAGATGGGGGAAAGATGATGAATTCTGTTTTGTCCATGTTGAGTTTCAGATATCTAGTGGAGAAGAAGGATGAAATAGTGGACAGACATTGAGGGATTCTGGTTAGTAGGGAGGTGATATCTGGTCCAGAGATGTAGATCTGTGTGTCATCAGCATAAAGATGATACTGAAAGCCATGAGATTCTATGAGCTGTCCCAGGCCAAAGGTGTAAATAGAGAACAGCAGGGGCCCTAGGACTGAACCTTGTGGGACTCCGACAGATAGGGGGCGAGGTGAGGAGGTGGTGTGTGAGTGGGAGACGCTGAATGTCCGGTCTGTTAGGTATGATGAGATCCAGGAGAGGGCCAAGTCTGTGATGCCGAGGGATGAGAGGGTCTGTAATAATAGGGAATGGTCCACTGTGTCAAAGGCAGCCGACAGGTCCAGGAGGAGGAGGACAGAGTAGTGCCGCTTGCTCTTGGCAGTTAAGAGGTCATTGGTGACCTTAGTAAGGGCAGTTTCAGTGGAGTGGTGTGACCGGAAGCCAGATTGTAAGCGGTCGAAGAGGGAGCAAGAAGAGAGATGGGAGGACAGTTCAAGGTAGACGTGTTGTTCCAGTAGCTTGGAGGCGTATGGGAGAAGTGATATAGGGCGATAGCTAGATGCAGAGGATGGGTCAAGAGAGGGCTTTTTGAGGATAGGTGTGATGGAGGCATGTTTAAAGCTTGAGGGGAAAACACCAGTTGTTAGTGATAGGTTGTATGTATGTATGTATGTATGTATGTCCGGTATTGGCATCTGCACTGTCGCAGCTACAGCCACAAAATTTGGCACAGTCACATGTCTGGACCCCAAGAGCATCATAGGCTATGTTGTGAGGTGAAATTTTAACCCCGCACGTTCCAATTCACCAAACAATTGTATGTATGTATGTATGTATGTATGTGTGTGTGTATGTCCGGTATTGGCATCTGCACTGTCGCAGCTACAGCCACAAAATTTGGCACAGTCACATGTCTGGACCCCAAGAGCATCATAGGCTATGTTGTGAGGTGAAATTTTAACCCCGCACGTTCCAATTCACCAAACAATTTTGCCCCTATCTACATAATGGGGAAAAAGTGTATGTATGTATTGGCATCTGCACCGTCGTAGCTACAGCCACAAAATTTTGCACAGTCACACGTCTGAACCCCGAGAGCATCATAGGCTATGATGTGAGTCAAAATTTTTACCCCGCGCGTTCCAATTCACCAAACAATTTTGCTCCTATCTACATAATGGGGAAAAAGTGAAAGGAAAAGTGTTGGAGGCAAATTGACAGCTGCCAGATGTGAACAAGGGGGACTTAAAGAATGAGAGCGATGGCGCTAAAGAGTATATACCGTACAGTTGCTAAGGTGGGGCCCTGACATGGGATACTCACCACACATGGGGATATGAACACACACAAAATGCACCACACACTACCACGTTCTTCAACACACATACCACCCTCAGCACACATTTCACCACACATACACCAACCTGTTATCGTCCTTCTGTAAAGCTGGAAATAACACAATTTATTACCGTGCCAATACAGACCACCCTCTGACACAGACTGCATGGGGAGCCCAGTATCACACAGGATAGTATTAGATACACGGCTCAGCAGTCAGTATCACACAGGATAGGATTAGATACACAGCTCAGCAGTCAGTATCACATAGGATAGGAATAGATACGCAGCTTAGCACACAGTATCACACAGAATAGTATTAGACACATGGCTCAGCAGACAGTATCACACAGAATAGGATTAGATACACGGCTCAGCAGTCAGTATCACACAGGATAGGATTAGATACACAGCTCAGCAGACAGTATCACAGAGGATAGGATTAGATACGCAGCTTAGCACACAGTATCACACAGAATAGTATTAGACACATGGCTCAGCAGACAGTATCACACAGAATAGGATTAGATACACGGCTCAGCAGTCAGTATCACACAGGATAGGATTAGATGCACGGTTTTTATGTGCAATATAATCATTATAATTTTTTATAACTAACCACAGTTGGTTACTATGCCCAGGCAACACCGGGTTCTTCAGCTAGTTCTTTAATATTCATCTTAATTTGAAAAGCTTTTTATCCAATCACTCACGTTATTACTGAGGCTTCTTATTCAGGCCCATAAGAAAGATAAAAAAAGAAAAAAAAAAGTTTTCATTAGTTTCCCATTTGGAAACAGAAGCTTGGCATGATTGGGGTTAATGAGACTCTGCCATCATGATCCTCTATAACAATGCGGCACTCCAGGATGTAGATTAAAGAATCTTGATGCACATAGCAGTTGGTAAAGATACTTCGCCTTTGGCCTCGTGCCTTCTAATAGATTTCATTCACACCCTGTTGTGTCAGTTACGTACGTACTTGTAGCATGAATGGCTTAGCTCAGCTTCAGTACCACTATTCTAGATTACCCGACTAGCTATATTACCAGCCTGGTTTATACCTCTCTCATCCTTCAAGAACTATATGCCTGACTGCATTTATGTCCTCATTTAACATCTCAAAATGGGCACTTGCTTTCAAGAAGGGTTACCGCATGAGTCACGCGCTTTGTTAATCTGGTTAATTAGCATACTGTCTGCCATTACCAACCATAAAACAACAATGCTTCTGACTGCTGTGCACATCTCCAAAAGGGAGTCTGCGAAACAAAGGAAATGTGGCTCATCAACCAATGCATGTCTATCAAATCATTTCTGGATTCTTCCTATGAGAATATTTGGTGGTTCTTAAGGGTCCTTCAGATCCTTCAGTGATGACTCAACGTTCACGATGATTGTGGAATCTAGATGGGGTGAGCAAATGAAAGATGAATACAAAAACTTTTGTTTGTCATGCACAGAATCGATCAGGAAAGCAGAAAAATTCTTGTTTTGTTCATATTGAGAAAATTGGGTAATGTAAATGGAGATGCTTCACTTGTTCAATGATCAGATCGCCAAAAATTAGGATGGAAAATAAATGTCCTAAGTAGGTATGGATCTCAGCGATTGGTGGATCGTGTTCCGTGGCAATTGTTCTGTAGCATTGGAATTAATAAATATTTGTGTTATATTGTTCTATCGCTGTAATTGCTGTAAACTACTGTTCATATAAAACCTTGAAATTGATTATCAAACATTTTATCGCTAATTCAATAGCATTTTCTTTGTACAGTATCAATGGTTAATGATTGTACAATATTTTATGAATTCATGGATTTGAAATAAATAGTAACACTTATAGGACTTGAACGTTGAACACACCTACACATCAGATTATTTGCGTGTGTGAACACAGTGCACAATGTTACAATACTATTCAACCAATTCATTCACGATTCTCACCTTGTATTAACAATTGTCTGATATCGTTTGCTTGTACTGAGTTACTATCGCATTGTTCAAACGATTAAATGCTCGTGTAAAGAAAATCCTTTACTCTCATCATCTTTAACTGGTGAAATTTCAAAGTGCTTATAAAAACAAAAAACTTTGCAATTTGCTTACTAAAAATCCTCTCTGTTCTCAAGAACAGAGGGATTTTACATGTTAAGGTTTCCTATTCCTTGCCTAGGTTACTGTTTACTGCTGAGAACATATTGACCTCTAGAGCTAGAGGATGAAGACGTGCTTTAAATACCAAGTTATAATGATAAAATTCTTTACTTTATTAGTTCAATAAATAGAATACAATACAAAATCTTCACTAAAAAGGTGCCTCTAGCCCAGAGGGACCACAGCTCAAAAATACCATATGGGTATTTAATACTTACAGTTAGCAATAAATACACACAGCTAAGAATGATATCCCATATCACCAATTTTGATATCAAATAAAAACTAAAATGATATTAGAATATGGTGGGAATATCCAGGATAGCATTACAAGTTTAAACCTAATAAAAAATTATAAAAATAACTACCTAAAATTCCATTAAGATAATATACTGTAAATAAAGTTAGCTATGTAAGTACCGTACAATTTTAACTTATTTTCATTATTGTATATGTCCAGAACACATAACAGAAACAAGTGCTTTCAAACATCAAGTTAAAGGACAAATAGCTTTAAGGATAAGGATAAATATCTATACAATTAACGTGCAATTTGTATCCAAAAACTACATATTGAAGTTAAAATACATGCGTTGGCTATATCAATTCATTTGGACCATTTAAGTATCAAAAATAAATAGAAATACAAATATATTACCTAGAGTATATTATAAAATAAACCTTTGGAATTTTCAGTGTGAGTAAGAGCTGCGTTCCTCCACCCCGACGCATGTTTTTCGCTGTCGCTTCTTCCGGGGCAGTCTATCATGGGAGGTAAGGAGCACAGCACATAACGGGAATCTGTCAGTAAGATCCATTCATTCAAGCGGCACTTATGGGTATGCAGATATTTGAAGACTGCTGTGATGATTTCCTAATGGAAAAAAGAAGAATTAAAAGTGTATAAAGCAAAATGAACAATTGTAAGTACACAGTGCTATATAATATGATGATTCCAAAATATTAAGAGAATAAACACTTTGATGGGGGTGCTTCTTTAAGTGTTCTTGATATGATACCGGTCACCATTCTGGTCGCTTTTTTCTGAACTTGCTCCAGTTTGTTGATGTCTTTTTTAAAGTGTGGTGCCCAAAACTGGACACATTATTCCAGATGAGAAAAATGGAAGTACATGCAACTTCATATAAATTTAATAAATCTCTATTGAAAAATTAGTTATTCATAAAATCATTAAAGCCATTTTTGGGAAGGAAATCTGACAAAAACTGCCATACCATTCCAGAGAGCATAAAATATGCAAAATAGGTATGACAGTCCAATGAGATAAACTATAATCAGAACTGTACACATGCACACATATATAGGATAAAACCCTTTAGTGGGTATAAAGTGTCATATGCAGAATAAACATGTATAGTACAACCTTGGTAAAATTTAATGTGCCAATTCTAAAAAAAAAATCACATGTAGAATCATATGGAAACTGTTAGAATAGTAGTCCAATAGAATGAAAAGGCATTAGAACTGCACATACTTCTGAAAAAAAGTAGGTAAAAACTGTTAAATATATATAAATGCAGAGAAAAATATACAAACCAAATGCCAAATGAATCCAACAGTAGAGGTTGCCACAAGTAATAAGTAATGAATGATCAGTGATGAGAAAAAGACATGATTATCAACCGGACCATGTAGTTAGTAATAAATCTCCTGAGTACCGGTGGATATAGATGTAATAAATAGATAATAGTTCAATGCTCATAAATACAACCCGGTCGTGGTGAGGAAGGTTACCCCAACTCACGTTTCGTGTTAGTTCCATTGGAAGGCGTGGCCGTGCTCTTGGTATGGCAGAATGAATCCGAAACTTCTACCTTCTCTGGTTGTTCCTCGCCCATCATCAGCCTCCTTAATTTGATCGCTGACTTTGTCACCTCAGCCACTAGGTAAGGAAATTAGACAATAACCTAAATCTATTAAGCTAAAGAGTCTGATGCTGGGTGGAAAAACAACCACAGGAGGCAGGAAGTGACTTTTCATTCCCAGAGCACTTAACAGCTAATATGAATATACATTAAAATGCTGATTTGGTGGCAATGCAGCAACAGATAGAAGATATAAAGATATCAATGTGTTTTAGCTTTCAAAGACCTGTATGTACATATATGAGGTTTGAGATAGTTGATTTTACTGACATAAACCCTTTAAAAACAATGGTTTTTGGGTTTCGCAACTACTACTGTACGTTCATCAAAAACATTTTGGTAGTGGCCAAACCTCTGATGGATATGACCAGGAAAGGGACAGGCATTTACAGGTGATTCAGTCTGACCAGGGAGGCATTCAATACCTTGAAGGAGTGTTTTGCATCTGCGCTGATTCTCATACAACCTGACCTCACTTAGCCATTTATTGTAGAAGTTGATGCCTCTGAAGTAGGGGTGGGGGCTGTATTGTCACAGGGTGCGTCTCCTGGTAAATGGCGCCCATCTGCATACTTTTCTAAAAAACTTTCATCTCTGGAGAGAAATTATGACATTGGTAACAAGGAACTCTTGGCAATCAAGTGGGCCTTTGAAGAGTGGCGTAATTTTCTGGAGGGGGCAGTTCATCCAGTTATGGTAATCACGGATCTTAAGAATCTTGTATACCTAGAGTCTGCGAAACGTCTAACACCTCGACAGGCAATATAGGCATTGTTCTTCACCAGGTTTAACTTTTTTGTTACATGTAGGCCGGGGAACAAGAACATGCCTTATAACGTTGTTTTACTGGGGGTAGAGATAATTGTGAACCGGTTCCTATACTACAAAAAAGGGGTGGTTATTGCATCTATATGCTCCGATCTTGAAAAAGAGGTTGTTGCTCAGAGGGACACCCCTGCTGCCTGTCCATTAGGTAAACTGTTTGTGCCTGTGAATCTCCATCTGAGAGTCTTAGTGAACATTATGATTTGGTCTTGGCCGGATATCCTGGTAAAAAAGCTACCACAGATCTTTATTCAGTGTTTTTGGTAGTCAGGGGTACATCAGGATGTCTGGGAGTATGTAGCCGCCTTAAGGGTCTGTGCGGGTTCTAAAACCTCTCATACTTGTCCCTCTGGGTCTCTCCAACTATTGGCGATTTCCAGTGGACCTTGGACTCATTTATCAGTCATTTTATCACTGATCTAGCCATGTTGGCACGTAATACTGTAATTTTGGTGGTGGTGGACAGATTCAGTAAGATGTCACATTTTATTGTGCTACCCACTTTACCTAACGCCAAGACTTTGGCGCAAATTTTCATCAATGAGATAGTAAAAATACATAGGATCCCTACTGATATTGTATCTGACAGGGAGGTTTGTTTCCAAATTTTCGAGGGTATTTTGCATTCGTTTGCGGATCCACCTGTCATTCTCTTCCGCATTTCATCCACAGTCTAATGGGCAAACTGAACCGGTTAACCAGAATCCTTGAGACTTACACTACCGTTCAAAAGTTTGTGGTCACCCAGACAATTTTGTGTTTTCCATGAAAACTCTTACTTTTATTAATCAAATGAGTTGCCAAATGAATTTCAAATCTAGTCCACACATTGACAAGGTTCGAAAAAAAGATTTTTATTTGAAATAATAATTTTCTACTTCAAACTTTGCTTTCGTCAAAGAATGCTCCCTTTGCAGCAATTACAGCATTGCAGACCTTTTGCATTCTACCAGTTAATTTGCTGAGGTAATCTTGGAAAATTTCACCCCATGCTTCCTGAATCCTCCCCTCCCACAAGTTGGTTTGGCTTGATGGGCACTTTTTGCGTACCATATGGTCAAGCTGCTCCCACAACAGCTCAATGGGGTTGAGATCTGGTGACTGCGTTGGCCACTCCATTACAGATAGAATACCAGCTGCCTGCTTCTTCCCTAAATAGTTCTTGCATAATTTGGAGGTGTGCTTTGGGTCATTGTCCTATTGTAGGATGAAATTGGCTCCTATCAAGCACTGTCATCAGGTTATGGCATGGCATTGTAAAATGGAGTGATAGCCTTCCTTATTCAAAATCCCTTTTGCCTTGTACAAATCTCCCACTTTGCCAGCACCAAAGCAACCCCAGACCATCACATTTCCTCCACCATGCTTGACAGATGGCGTCAGGCACTCTTCCAACATCTTTTCTGTTGTTCTGCGTCTCACAAATGTTCTTCTCTGTGTTCCAAACACCTCAAACTTGGATTCGTTTGTCCATAACACTTTTTTCCAATCTTCCTCTGTCCAATGTCTGTGTTCTTTTGCCCATATTAATCTTTTCCTTTTATTAACCAATCTCAGATATAGCTTTTTCTTTGCCACTCTGCCCTGAAGACCAGCATCCCGGAGTCGCCTATTTCACTGCAGACGTTGACACTGGCGTTTTGCGTGTACTATTTAATGAAGCTGCCAGTTGAGGACCTGTGAGGCGTCAATTTCTCATACTACAGACTCTAATGTACTTGTCTTGTTGCTCAGTTGTGCAGCGGGGCCTCCCACTTCTCTTTCTACTCTGGTTAGAGCCTGTTTGTGCTCTCCTCTGAAGGGAGTAGTACACAGCGTTGTATGAATTCTTCAGTTTCTTGGCAATTTCTTGCATGGAATAGCCTTCATTTCTAAGAAAAAGAATAGACTGTCGAGTTTCACATGAAAGTTCTTTTTTTCTGGCCATTTTGAGAGTTTACTGGAACCAACAAATGTAATACTACAGATTCTCAACTAGCTCAAAGGAAGGTCAGGTTTATAGCTCCTCTAATCAGCCAAACTGTTTTCAGCTGTGCTAACATACTTGCACGTGGGTTTTCAAGGGTATTCTAACCATACATTAGCCTTCTTACACAGCAAACACAAAGTACCATAAGAACTGTTAGCGTGGGTGGTCGGAAGCCGGAATCTCCAGGAGTGGACCCTCTGGACCGTGGCACCGAGGGGCCCCGGGCGAGCTGCCAGGTGGAACCGACCCCTATACAGGGACCGCGTTAGGAGCAGGCCCAGGGGTTCGAGTACCACGGTAGCCGGTACCGAGAGGGGCGGCTCAGGATCGACTGGAGTAGGACAGTGGGACTGAAGTGTAGGACGTCAGGACTGGAACAGGAACACCGGAGGCAGGACTGGAGTAGGACGGCAGGACTGGAACAGGATGGAACAGGAACACCGGAGGCAGGACTGCAGTAGGATGGTAGGACTGGAACAGGATGGAACACCGGAGGCAGGACTGGAGTATGATGGCAGGACTGGAGCAGGATGGATCAGGAACACCGGAGGCAGGACTGGAGTAAGACGGCAGGACTGGAACAGGATGGAACAGGAAAACTGGAGGCAGTACTGGAGTAGGATGGCAGGACTGGAGCAGGATGGATCAGGAACACCGGAGGCAGGAGACGGAGGAAACAGGAACACTGGAGCAGGACTGAGAATAACTGTTAGCGAACACGGAAGACAGGCTGCAAGGCTGCTGCAGGAAACACTGAGGATGGCACCGAGAGACTGTAGAGAGCACAGGAGGAAGCAGGGCCCAGTGTGCAAGGTAACACTACGATCAGGTGCCTCCCTCAGGGGGAAGCGGCCTGATATAGCCCCATCTGGTCTGCCATTGGTCCGAAGGTGCTTCCGAGTCAGGGCACAGCCGGAGCACAAGAAGCAGCAGGGAGGCGCGGCCGCGGCCTATGGCACATGCACATTGCATGCAGGGATGGCGTCGCGAGCCCGTCAGAGGTGACCGCTGTGGCCGTCGGGTGGAGAGAGGCTGCGGCGTGGGAGCGGAGGCCGGCTGAGTATGATTGAGCAGTGCAACAGTACCCCCTCCCCTAAGCCGCCCTCCCCGGAGATTAGCAAGAAATCTCTTGAGGATACGGGGAGCATTGATATTCTCCCGAGGCTCCCAGGATCTCTCCTCAGGAACAAAGCCCTTCCAATCAACAAAAAAGAATGTCCTACCTCTAACCCTGTTCATAGCGAGAATGTCCTGCACTTCAAAGACATCATCGGCACCCACCGGTTGAGGACCAGGATCAGGCAAGGAATGGAAGCGATTCAGCACCACAGGTTTTAGGAGGGAGACGTGGAAGGTGTTCGGGACCCGGAGCAAAGCAGGCAACCTCAATTTGTAGGCGACTTCGTTGATACGTCCAAGAATTTCAAACGGACCAATGTAGCGTGGTCCCAACTTGAAGGAGGGCAATTTCACCTGGATGAATTTGGAGGAGAGCCAGACTTTGTCCCCAACACGATACGGTGGAGGATCCAATCTCCTTTTGTCAGCATAATTCTTCATCTGATCAGCGGACCTCTTGAGTGACGTATTGGTCTTGGCCCAAATCTTTGAAAATTCAGCGGACAAGGCATTGGCCGCAGGTACCTCAGAGGCAGGGGTTATCGGAAGAGGAACACCAGGATGTCTGTCAAAAAGAATGGAGACTTGGCAGAGGACTCGCCAGCATGGTTGTTATAAGCAAACTCTGCCCAGGAGAGTAAGTCGACCCAATCGTTCTGGTGGGCATTGGAGAAATGACGTAGGTACCCCGTCAATGTCTGGTTGGTACACTCTACCTGTCCGTTGGACTGTGGATGGTAGGCTGAGAAGTCGAGGGAAACGTTCATGAGCTTGCAAAGTGAACACCAGAACTTGGAGATCAACGCATTGTGTCTGACCGAGGGGTGCAGTTTAGGTAGTCCATGGAGTCGGAAAATTTGGTGAATGAAAACTTTGGCCAGCTCCGGTGCCAAGGGAAGACCGAGCAGAGGGACGATGTGGGCCATCTTGGAAAAACGATCCACCACCACCAAAATGACTGTCCAGCCCGAAGAGCAGGGTAGGTCAGTGATGAAATCCAAGGCGATGTTTTCCCAAGGAACGGGCAACGGAAGCAACAAGCCGGATGGAGGTCTTCGTGGCACTTTGTTTTTAGCACAGGATGGACAAGAAGCCACAAAGTACATCTTGGCAAAGCGTGGGCCACCAGTAGTGACACGTGATAAGATCAAGGGTCTTCTTAGTTCCGGCATGGCCGGCCAGTTTGGAGGAGTGCCCCCATAGGAGGACCTTTCGCTTGAGGTTCTCAGGCACAAGTGTCTTGCCTGGAGGAGGAGTAAGCCAGTTCACTGGAGCCACTGTGATGATCCTAGTGGGATCAATGATATGCGAAGGTTCCTCTGTTGTTTCATGTGGTTGGAAGACCCTGGACAGGGCGTCGGCTTTGGTATTCTTGTTGCCAGGACGGAAACGGAGCTGGAAGTCAAATCGGGTGAAAAATAAGAACCATCTGGCCTGACGAGGGTTGAGTCTCTGGGCAGACTGGAGATAGGCCAGATTCTTGTGGTCCTAGAAGATGAGAAAGGGATGAACAGCTCCTTCCAGGAGGTGATGCCATTCCTCCAAGGCCAACTTGATGGCCAGGAGTTCCCGATCGCCGATCGAGTAGTTACACTCGGATGGAGAGAAGGCCTTCGAGAAGAAGCCACAAGGATGCAGGCGACTGGAGGCGGTTCTCTGGGACAATACTGCCCCGGCACCTGTCGAGGAAGCGTCCACCTCGAGTACAAAAGGTCGATTGCTTTCAGGGCGATGCTGGACCGGAGCCATGGAGAAAGCCCGTTTTAGGGTCAGAAAGGCATCCTCCTGCCTCAGGAGTCCAATCTTTGCGGGTAGTCCCCTTACGGGTGAGAGCAGAAATAGATCTTGTGATCGCGGAGAAGTTGGAGACAAGTTGCCGGTAATAATTGGCGAATCCGAGAAATCGTTGTATCGCCTTTACTCCGACGGGGCGAGGCCATTTGAGAATGGCAGACAACTTCTCAGGGTCCATCCTTAGACCAGCGTCGGAGATAATGTATCCCAGAAACAGCAGAGAGGTCTGTTCGAAGAGACATTTCTCGATCTTCGCATATAGGCAGTTCTCCCGAAGACGCTGTAGCACCAGGCGGACACTCTTTCTGTGAGACGAGAGGTCCGGCGAGAAGACGAAGATGTTGTCTAAGTACACGACCACACAGGAGTACAAGAGATCCAGGAAGATCTCATTGACGAACTCTTGAAACACTGCAGGAGCATTGCAAAGACCAAAGGGCATGACCAGGTACTCGTAATGGCCATCTCGAGTGTTGAAAGCGGTCTTCCACTCGTCACCTGCACGGATACGGACCAGATTATAGACTCCTCTGAGGTCCAGCTTGGAAAAGACCCGAGCCCCTCTGAGATGGTCAAACAGCTCCGGAATGAGTGGAAGAGGGTACCTGCTCTTGATGGTAATCTTATTCAAGCCCCTATAGTCAATGCACGGCCGTAGAGTTCCATCCTTCTTTTTGACGAAGAAGAACCCGGCTCCCGCGGGCGAAGAGGATTTCCGTATAAAGCCTTTGGCGAGGTTCTCTCGGACGTACTCGGAAATGGCAGTGGTCTCTGCAGGAGACAAGGGGTAGATTCTGCCCCTTGGAGGGGTTGAACCGGGAACAAGTTCAATTGGGCAAACGGCCGGTGTGGAGGAAGGACCTCTGCTTCCTTCTTATCAAAAACATTGGCGTAAGAGCTTTTGGCTGGAGGAAGACCCGGAAGGTCTGGAGGTGACCGAGGAGCGTCCGCCAGGCGGACAGGAGTCAGACAGCGAGCTGGGCACGGGTGCCCCCAGCAGAGTATCTCCCCAGAAGACCAGTCGAGAACAGGCTGATGAGTCCTTAACCATGGAAGACCGAGTAGAATGGCGTGAGATAGCTTAGGCAAAATGTAGAAGGCTCCGACTTGCAACTCCACTTCTTCAGTGACCAAGGTGACGGTCACCTGTAGCGGTTTGCCATCCACTGCGGCAATCTGGATAGGGTTAGATAGAGTAACCATGGGAATTTGGTATTTGTCCACCTCTTCAGGTCGAATGAAGTTACCTGCCGAGCCCGAATCCACATAGGCCACCTCGGAACCACATCTCTCCCCTGAAACCAAAAGCACAGAAATCGTAAGAGGTTGAGAGGGATCATCATCACCTAGGGAGGCCTCTCTTACCTGACCTAGGTGGAGAAGTTTCCCTGTCTCAGGTGCGGACATAGTGCGACAAATCACCGCAATAGAGGCACAGACCTTGTGCCTGCCTCTCTCTCTGACACAACTCGGCCAACTTTAGGTGATCTGTCTGCATGGATTCGACTGAGGAGGGAGAAGAGGACCAGGCCGAACGGGGACTGGCAGAACGGGTGAAAAGGGGAACTGGCCTGGTGGACCTCCTGTCTCTCGCTGACTCGTGAGCGCACTCCTGGAAGCTTAGGTCAATGCGGGTAGCCAGCGAGATAAGGTCCTCTAAGGTGGACGGGGTATCTCGACCTGTGAGTTCATCTTTTATTCTGCCTGAAAGACCGCGCCAGAATGCCCCTGCCAAAGCCGCGTTATTCCAGCCGAGCTCAGAGGAGACAGTGCGAAAGCGAATAGCGTACTGTCTGACCGTGAGAGATCCCTGATGTAAGTTAAAGAGTGACTCAGTGAGAGAGGCTAACCGGCCCGGCTCATCGAAGACCCTGCAAAAAGTATCCAAGAAAACCAGGAGACTCGAGACTACAGGGTCGTCACGTTCCCAGAGGGGATTCAACCAAGACAGGGCCTCCCCCTCCAGATGGGACATGATGAAGGCCACCTTGGCCCGATCAGAGGGATATTGCTGCGGCAACCATTCAAAGTGGAGGCTACACTGATTTAAGAACCCCCTACAGAGCTTGGGATCCCCGGTGAAGCGAGGCGGTTTGGCAAGGCGGGGCGTCGGGAGAGTTGTAGACACGGAGGGAGGAGTCGGGGCTGCAGTAGCAGCCTGGAAGGCCAACAAGCGACTGTCAAAGGAGGCCATGTAAGACAAAATATGGGCTTGAGTATCTTGTAGCTGACCCAGCTCCTGTTGGAGACTGGCCAGTTGAGTGGCATTTCTAGGACCGGCCACCTGCAGGGCCGACAAACGGGTGTCCATAGACTTCATGATTGACATAATGCGTCCCTGATTCTCCCGCAGGAAGAGCAACTCTTTCTGAGTAGCAGCAGTAGTACCGGCGGAGTCCATGGCCTGATCGTACTGTTAGCGTAGGTGGTCAGGAGCCGGAATCTCCAGGAGTGGACCCTCTGGACAGTGGCACCGAGGGGCCCCAGGCGAGCTGCCAGGTGGAACTGACCCCTATACAGGGACCGTTAGGAGCAGGCCCAGGGGTTCGAGTACCACGGTAGCCGGTACCGAGAGGGACGGCTCAGGATGGACTGGAGTAGGACAGTGGGACTGAAGTGTAGGATGGCAGGACTGGAACAGGATGGAACAGGAACACCGGAAGCAGGACTGAAGTAGGACGGCAGAACTGGAACAGGAACACTGGAGGCAGGACTGGAGTAGGACGGCAGGATTGGAACAGGATGGAACAGGAACACTGGAGGCAGGACTGGAGTAGGATGGCAGGACTGTAGCAGGGTGGATCAGGAATACCAGAAGCAGGACTGGAGTAGGACGGCAGGACTGGAACAGGAACACCGGAGGCAGGACTGGAGTAGGACGGCAGGACTGGAGCAGGATGGATCAGGAAGACCGGAGGCAGGAGACGGAGGAAGCAGGAACACTGGAGCAGGACTGAGAATAACTGTTAGCGAACACGGAAGACAGGCTACGAGGCTGCTGCAGGAAACACTTAGGACGGCACAGAGAGACTGTAGAGAGCACAGGAGGAAGCAGGGCCCAGTGTGCAAGGTAGCACAACGATCAGGCACCTCCCTCAGGGGGAAGTGGCCTGATATAGCCCCGTCTGGTCTGCCATTGGTCCGAAGGTGCTTTCGGGTCAGGGCACAGCTGGAGCACAAGAAGCAGCAGGGAGGCGCGGCCGCGGCCTATGGCGCATGCGCATTGCATGCAGGGATGGCGTCGGCCTCGAGCCCATCAGAGGTGACCGCCGTTGCCGTCGGGTGGAGAGAGGCTGCGGCATGGGAGCGGAGGCCGGCTGCGGCGTGGGAGCGGAGGCCGGCTGAGTATGACGGAGCGGTGTAACAAGAACAATGGAGTGATGGTTGTTGGAAATCGGCCTATATACACCTATGAAGATATTGCATTACAAACCAGACATTTGCAGCTAGAATAGTCATTTACCACATTAACAATGTATAGAGTGTATTTCTGAATCATTTAATGTCAGCTTCATTGGAAAAAAACTGTGCTTTTCTTTCAAAAATAAGGAAATTTCTAAGTGACCCTAAACTTTTGAACGGCAGTGTATCTTAGATGTTTTGTGTCTGAGAATCAAGAGGATTGGGTTACCTTCTTCTCTAGCTCAATTTGCAGTAAATAATCAATCAATGTCATGAGTCTATTGGTAAGTCCCCATTTATTTTCATCCTCAGTTCAGCTCATTTAAATAGGAATCTTCTTCTGGAATACCTGAAGAAGAACAATTTTCATCATCTATTACATCTGTGTGGCAAGGTGTTATTGATAATTTTAGGAAGACGGGGTCCAAATATAAAAGTGTGGCAGATTGGAGACATTTGGTGGGTCCGGACCTGTGTGCTGGTGACTTGGTGTGGTTGTCCTCAAGGAACACTAAGTTGAAGGTTCCCTCTTGTAAACTGGGTCCCAGGTTCATCGGTCCTTATACGATTGTGGCCGTCGTCAATCCCATGGCATTTCGCCTTGCTTTGCCACTCACTTTTAGGATCTGTAATGTATTTCATTGATCTCTACTCAAAAAATACATTGCGTTGTCTGTACCATCACCGCTACCACCATCTCCAGTTATGGAGGATGGAAATTTGGAGTTTCAAATAGCCAAGGTCGTAGAATTTCACTTCGTTCAATCGCTTCAGTATCTGGTACACTGGAAGAGATACGGTCCGGAATAGAAGATGTGGGTACCAGCATCTGACGTCCATGTGACCAGGTTGATCTTGTCTTTTCATGTGGCTCACCCGGTTCTGAGGTTCCGGAGGTCCATTGTAGAAGTGAGGGTACTGTCATGGGTTTACCATGACAGAGAGGAGCCAGAAGACCACAGCGTCTGATTGTTCCTACTCCTGCATGGATAAAAAGAACTTCACCTTCTTATTGAACAGTGTAAATTTATTTGGGCAGTGAAGGGATTAATCTGTTCTGTTGAGAGCTCCTGGAGCTAAGGCTCTCAGCTGTGCACTTTTAGCCACGCCTAACTTCTATATAAACTGAGTCTTGGCTAGCACTCATTGTCAGAGCAATCTTTTGCTGCATGGCTGGAAATTGTTGCTGGTGGATATTGGAGAAAGACGTTTGGTGGATTTATTTGTGACTGTAACTAGGGTTTGGAGTGTGTGATACTTCCCTTTCTTCTACTACTGTAGTTTTATCCCATCCTCCACTCCCCGATGCATACCTCTGTTGTTTATGTGTGTATATTTTTTTATGTTTATTTTCAAAATATTTTTATTAGGCATTTTAACAGATTTTACAAAACATGCTCTTTGTTTGTGTAATAATTCGCATTGATTGATAAGTAGGGGAAAAGGGGAAGGAAAGGGTTTGGGATAGGGAAGGGAGAGAAAGAATTTTTAATAGTAACAAAGACAGATCTGTAAAGACTTGAATATCTACTTCAATATTGAACTGTCTTGGCCTTCCATGAATTTCTATGTTCAAACTATGTACATTGAAAATAGCAAGAAAGCTACCTTTAACACAAAAAAAGAAAAAAGTCATCAACAAAGAAACCTTAACTAATCTAAGACTTGGTATTTAGTGTTCCATAAGCTCCATTTTTTGTCGTATTTATGCAAGCATCCATTTGCTATTGAGAATTTTAAGTCCAAGGTATTATGCGTCTTTAGTCTATCCACAATGTCAGAGAAAATATATTTGTATGTTTAGAAGTTTTCATTACTGGCATTTCATTTGGGATTTTTCATTATACATGACAGCCATAACCAAGTGATTTTAACTCAACGAATCCAGATAGCTATTGCGTGCTGTTTGTTAGATCAAAAACACCCTAGAAAAACAAATATAGGCTGCAGCAACAATATTCAGGTGCATATACAAGCATCATGTGTCAGAGTCCCTATATAGTATATAGAGCACTGAATATTGCCTAAATAGTCCAAAACAATCATCTCATATAAAATAAAGTGCATCAGTGATTTTAGGTTCCACTGTTATGATTGGGTCACCGAGGAGGATAGCAAGACCAAGCTAAGCCACAGAAAACCAGAGAGGTTGGTAACTAAGCGGATTGCAGACCACTGATCTTATCCACACAACTAGCAGTAGCCGTGGAGCGTACCTACGATGATTCTAGACGCCTCGACACAGCTGGAGAACTAAATAAGCCTAAAGCAAGAAAGGGGAAATCTAAACTGCCCCAGAGCAGACCCCAAAGGAATAGATAGCCCCCAAACATATATTGTCGGTGACACAACATGAAAACACAAACGCAGGTAGGAAAATAGGCTGAGCAAACGATGGGGCCCAAAGTAACTAGACAGGACAGGAAAGGAAAGACACTGTCTGCAATCACGCAAAAAACCCTGCAAAAAAACCAACACGTCTGATAGAAAAAATACTGAAGTCACTAGACTTCGCCCACTATATCAGCACTCTGGTATATTCTGAAAACAGAGCAAAGAGAGGCCAATCTAATAAGGGACAAAAACAATCTGGCACAAACAATAACATAAGGATGGAAATTCAGCACAGCCCCAGCTGGGGCTATCTGACCACACAAAACTGAAATAGACAGAACCAAATCAAATGTGAACAATAGCAAAAGAACACTTAGCTTGAGCATGCAGGGACTGAGCTGGAAACTAAGACCTCAGGAGGCAGGAAAAAATCACCAGCAGGGATAGAGGGAGTCAGCTGTCTTAAATCCAGTCAGAAACCCCCAATGTCCAATCGTCCTCCTCATTATCAGGTGGCAGGCCTCTGTTAATTAGATCAGCTCCATTACCTCCTGTAACCACCAGAGGGAGCCCGAAAAGAGAACTTGCGACCCCTCTGTCAATACAACCGTCTCCACTACCTTCATCAGCAACCAGAGGTAGGCCAGAAAGTGAATTCACAACAGTACCCCCCTTGAGGAGGGGTCACCGAACCCTCATCCACGCCACCAGGCTGATCAGGATGGGCCCGGTGAAAAGCATGAACCAATCTATCAGCATGAATGTCAGAAGAAGACCCAAGAATTATCCTCCTGGCCATAACCCTTCCATTTGACCAAGTACTGGAGTCTCCGTCTAGCCAAACGAGAATCCATTATTTTCTCTACCTCATATTCCACATTGCCTTTAACCAATGCAGGGTCAGGAGGTGCCACCATAGGAACTACTGGCTCCACAAACCTCTTCAACAGAGATTTATGAAACACGTTTTGGATCTTAAACGTAACTGGAAGAGCCAATCGAAAAGAAACAGGATTAAGAATCTCCAAAATCTTATAAGGTCCAATGAATCTTGGCTTGAACTTTGGAGACGCAACCTTCATAGGAATATTCTTTGATGACAACCAAACCATATCACCCACTTTAAACCCGGGGACCAATGGTCCTATGCCGGTTGGAAAACCGTTGGGCTTTTTCCTGAGAGAGGGACAACTTATCCACCACTTGGTCCCAAATCTGCTGCATTCTCTCTACCACAGTGTCCACACTTAGGCAGGTCGAAGATTCCACTTGCCTTGAAGAAAATCGAGGATGAAACCCAAAGTTACAGAAAAAGCGCAAATTCGGTCAAGGGCAAAAATGAGACCCAGTCATCCTGATCAGCAGATATAAAACATCTCAAATAGGACTCCAAAGTCTGGTTTGTTCTCTCAGTCTGCCCATTGGTCTGAGGATGAAACACAGAGGAGAAAGATAACTGAATTCCCAGATTGGAACAAAAAGTTCTCCAAAATCTGGAAACAAACTGGACTCCTCTGTCCGACACAATGTTCTCAGGAATCCCATGCAACCGAACCACCTGTTGTAAAAACAAGGGCACCAGCTCTGAAGAAGATGGCAACTTTGGGAGTGGTACAAGATGGATCATCTTAGAAAATCTATCACAAATCACCCAGATAACAGTCATTCTCTGAGAGACAGAAAGATCAGAAATAAAATCCATTGAGACATGGGTCCATGGCCTCTTGGGCACCGGCAAGGGCATCAACAACCCACTAGAACGAGAACAGGGTTTAGACCGAGAACAAGTCCCACAGGAGTGCACAAAATTCCTGACATCACGAGATAAGGCAGGCCACCAAAAAGACCGACTCACCAAATCTCTGGTACCAAAAATACCTGGATGACCAGCCAACACGGAGCAATGAATTTCAGACATTACTCTCTTCCTCCACCGGTCAGGAACATACAATTTTCCCATAGGGCAATGCTCAGGTTTGTCCTTCTGAAATTCCTCCAGGGCACGTCTCAAATCGGGCGAGATGGCGGAAAGAACTACCCCCTCACCTAGAATGGCAGTAGGCTCAGTCACAATAAGAGAATCCGCAAAGAAACTTCTAGAAAGGGCATCCGCCTTAACATTCTTAGTGCCCGGAAGAAAAGAGACCACAAAATTAAAACGCATGAAAAATAAGGCCCACCTAGCCTGTCTAGGATTCAAGCGTTTGGCTGATTCAAGATAAATCAAATTCTTGTGGTCGGTGAGGACCACAACTTGATGTCTAGCTCCCTCCAACCAATGTCTCCACTCTTCAAATGCCCATTTCATGGCCAACAATTCCCGATTCCCCACGTCATAATTACGTTCAGATGGGGAGAATTTTCGAGAAAAGAAGGCACAGGGATTCATTTTAGAAGTCACCGGATCTTTTTGGGACAAAACAGCTCCTGCATCAATCTCAGAAGCATCTACCTCCACCTGAAAAGGAAGTGAGACATTAGGTTGCCGTAGAACCGGAGCAGAAGTGAATCTCCGCTTAAGCTCCTGAAATGCCGAGACTGCCTCTGGAGACCAATTCACCACATCAGCACCCTTTTTGGTCAGATCAGTCAGTGGTTTGACAATACCAGAAAAATTACCTATAAATTTACGATAGAAATTAGCAAAACCCAAAAACTTCTGGAAAGCCTTCAAAGAAGTGGGCTGAACCCATTCATAAATGGCCTGTACCTTGGCCTGGTCCATTTCAATAGCCGACGGAGACAAAATAAATCCCAAAAATGAAATCCTCTGTACACCAAGAGGCACTTCGATCCCTTAACATACAGGGAATTTTCCCTCAAAATCCGGAACACAGTCCGGACATGTTCCACATGAGAATCCCAATCACTGGAAAAGATCAAAATATCATCCAGATAAATGATCAAAAACTTATCCACAAAGTCCCGGAAAATATCGTTCATAAAAGATTGGAAGACAGAAGGGGCATTAGTGAGCCCAAAAGGCATCACCAGGTACTCAAAATGTCCCTCCGGAGTATTAAACGATGTCTTCCATTCATCCCCATGCTTGATGCGAATAAGATTTTACGCCCCTCTGAGGTCAAGCTTGGTAAACCAGCAGGCACTTTTAACTCTGGAAAATAAATCAGAAATCAGGGGTAACGGGTACTGATATTTAACTGTGATTTTGTTAAGGGAACGATAGTCAATACAAGGCCTTAATGAACCATATTTCTTGGTCACAAAAAAAACCCCAGCACCTAAGGGTGAAGAGGATGGTCTAATATGACCCTTCTCCAACGACTCCTTGATATAAGATCGCATAGCATCATGTTCGGGTACCGATAAGTTGAAAAGCCGACCCTTGGGAAATTTACACCCAGGCATCAACTCAATTGCACAGTCATACCTCCTATTAGGAGGCAAAGATGCAGACTTACTCTCACTGAATACATCAGAAAAATCAGCCAAATAATCAGGAATATCATGAGACTGGGGAGAGGTGGAGAAAACAGGAGTGTCACTAAGAACACACTGACAACCCCAACTCACCACAGACACAGATTTCCAATCCAAAACAGGATTAGGAGTTTGCAACCAGGGAAAACCCAGAACAATAGTATCATGCAAATTGCGCAGCACCAAAAATTTACAATTTTCTTGGTCGTCCGGGGCGACCCGCATTGTCACCTGGGTCCAAAACTGGGGTTTATTCTCCGCCAAAGGAGTAGCATCAATACCCCTCAAAGGGATAGAAGGCCGCAGGGGTATCATGGGAAAACCACAACATTTGGCAAAGTCCAAATCCATCAGATTCAAAGCTGCTCCTGAATCCACAAAAGCATTAACGGAAAATGTAGATAAGGAGCAGATCAGAGTAATTGCTAAAAGGAACTTAGGTTGTACACTGCCCACAGCAAATATGTGCGCAAAACATTTCTCTAGTTTAGGGCAGACAGAAATAGTATGAGAGGCGTCTCCACAGAAAAAACACAGCTTATTATGCCTTCTAAACTCCTGACGTTGCGACCTAGACAAAACCCTATCACATTGCATGGGTTCAGACGTTTGTTCAAAAGGCGGCAACGCGTCTCTTGTAGTTTTACGTTCACGTAGACGCCGATCAACTTGAATGGCTAATGACATAGAATCATCAAGACCAGAGGGAACAGGAAATCCCACCATAACATCTTTTACGGTTTCTGATAAACCCTTCCGAAAGAGAGCTGCTAAAGCACCGTCATTCCATGTAGTAAGGACCGCCCACTTTTGGAATTTTTGACAGTATAACTCTGCAGAATCCTGACCCTGGCTCAATGCCAATAGGGTTTTCTCAGCTTGATCAATAGCATTAGGTTCATCATACAACAACCCCAAGGCTTGAAAAAATGCAACCACATTAGTCAGAATAGGATTTCCAGGTGTCAGAGAAAAAGCCCAATCCTGGGGATCACCACGCAGCAAGGAGATGACAATTTTCACCTGCTGCACAGAGCTCCCCGATGAGTTCGGCTTCAAGGCAAAAAATAGTTTACAATTATTCTTAAAATTCAAAAATTTAGACCGATCCCCAGAAAACACATCAGGAGTTGGGATTTTTGGTTCAACAGCAGGTGATTGAGCGAGATAGGCGGAAATTCTCCACACTTCAGCATCGAGCTGCTCAACACGATCAGACAATTGCTTAATCTCCATTAAAGAAAAAAGTCCTCCTACGGCCCCAGAGAAAAAATATATATATACAGTGGGGCAAAAAAGTATTTAGTCAGCCAGCAATAGTGCAAGTTCCACCGCTTAAAAAGATGAGAGGCGTCTGTAATTTACATCATAGGTAGACCTCAACTATGGGAGACAAACTGAGAAAAAAAAATCCAGAAAATCACATTGTCTGTTTTTTTTTCATTTTATTTGCATATTATGGTGGAAAATAAGTATTTGGTCAGAAACAAGCAATCAAGATTTCTGGCTCTCACAGACCTGTAACTTCTTCTTTAAGAATCTCCTCTTTGCTCCACTCATTACCTGTAGTAATGGCACCTGTTTAAACTTGTTATCAGTATAAAAAGACACCTGTGCACACCCTCAAACAGTCTGACTCCAAACTCCACTATGGTGAAGACCAAAGAGCTGTCAAAGGACACCAGAAACAAAATTGTAGCCCTGCACCAGGCTGGGAAGACTGAATCTGCAATAGCCAACCAGCTTGGAGTGAAGAAATCAACTGTGGGAGCAATAATTAGAAAATGGAAGACATACAAGACCACTGATAATCTCCCTCGATCTGGTGCTCCACGCAAAATCCCACCCCGTGGGGTCAGAATGATCACAAGAACGGTGAGCAAAAATCCCAGAACCACGCGGGGGGACCTAGTGAATGAACTGCAGAGAGCTGGGACCAATGTAACAAGGCCTACCATAAGTAACACACTACGCCACCATGGACTCAGATCCTGCAGTGCCAGACGTGTCCCACTGCTTAAGCCTGTACATGTCCGGGCCCGTCTGAAGTTTGCTAGAGAGCATTTGGATGATCCAGAGGAGTTTTGGGAGAATGTCCTATGGTCTGATGAAACCAAACTGGAACTGTTTGGTAGAAACACAACTTGTCGTGTTTGGAGGAAAAAGAATACTGAGTTACATCCATCAAACACCATAGCTACTGTAAAGCATGGTGGTGGAAACATCATGCTTTGGGGCTGTTTTTCTGCAAAGGGGCCAGGACGACTGATCCGGGTACATGAAAGAATGAATGGGGCCATGTATCGTGAGATTTTGAGTGAAAACCTCCTTCCATCAGCAAGGGCATTGAAGATGAAACGTGGCTGGGTCTTTCAACATGACAATGATCCAAAGCACACCGCCAGGGCAACGAAGAAGTGGCTTCGTAAGTAGCATTTCAAGGTCCTGGAGTGGCCTAGCCAGTCTCCAGATCTCAACCCTATAGAAAACCTTTGGAGGGAGTTGAAAGTCCGTGTTGCCAAGCGAAAAGCCAAAAACATCACTGCTCTAGAGGAGATCTGCATGGAAGAATGGGCCAACATACCAACAACAGTGTGTGGCAACCTTGTGAAGACTTACAGAAAACGTTTGACCTCTGTCATTGCCAACAAAGGATATATCACAAAGTATTGAGATGAAATTTTGTTTCTGACCAAATACTTATTTTCCACCATAATATGCAAATAAAATGAAAAAAAACAGACAATGTGATTTTCTGGATTTTTTTTACTCAGTTTGTCTCCCATAGTTGAGGTCTACCTATGATGTAAATTACAGACGCCTCTCATCTTTTTAAGTGGTGGAACTTGCACTATTGCTGACTGACTAAATACGTTTTTGCCCCACTGTATAAAAAAAAGTTCAGACACTTTTTTTTTTTTACAATTCTTTCCTGCTTTTGAGTACCCTAGAGTCTGCGGTTTAGGCTGGTGATTCTGTTATGATTGGGTCACCGAGGAGGATAGCAAGACCAAGCTAAGCCACAGAAAACCAGAGAGGTTGGTAACTAAGCGGATTGCAGACCCCTGATCCTATCCACACAACTAGCAGTAGCCGTGGAGCGTACCTACAATGATTCTAGACGCCTTGACACAGCCGGAGAACTAAATAAGCCTAAAGCAAGAAAGGGGAAATCTAAACTGCCCCAGAGCAGACCCCAAAGGAATAGATAGCCCCCAAACATATATTGTCGGTGACACAACATGAAAACACAAATGCAGGTAGGAAGATAGGCTGAGCAAACGAAGGGGCCCAAACTAACTAGACAGGACAGAAAAGGAAAGACAATGTCTGCAATCACGCAAAAAACCCTGCAAAAAAAACCAACACGTCTGATAGAAAAAATACTGAAGTCACTAGACTTCGCCCACTATATCAGCACTCTGGTATATTTCTGAAAACAGAGCAAAGAGAGGCCAATCTAATAAGGGACAAAAACAAACTGGCACAAACAATAACATAAGGATGGAAATTCAGCACAGCCCCAGCAGGGGCTGGCTGACCACACAAAACTGAAGTAGACAGAACCAAATCAAATGTGAACAATAGCAAAAGAACACTTAGCTTGAGCATGCAGGGACTGAGCTGGAAACTAAGACCTCAGGAGGCAGGAAAAAATCACCAGCAGGGATAGAGGGAGTCAGCTGTCTTAAATCCAGTCAGAAACTCCCAATGTCCAATCGTCCTCCTCATTATCAGGTGGCAGGCCTCTGTTAATTAGATCAGCTCCATTACCTCCTGTAACCACCAGAGGGAGCCCGGAAAGAGAACTCACGACCCCTCTGTCAATACAACCATCTCCACTACCTTCATCAGCAACCAGAGGTAGGCCAGAAAGTGAATTCACAACATTCCACCCTATATGGTGAACATGTCAACAGCAATTATGCAAAGACCCAGAAGATCACTTATCTGTAGATTGCATAAATCCCTTTGTGCCAACGGTTTAAACATTAATGACTGTCTGTTGAGTTATTTAGAGTGCACACCAAATTTACATTATACAAGCTGTACACTGGCTACTTTACATTGTATCAAGATGCCATGTCTTCAGTGTTGTCCCATGAAAAGATATATTTGCAAAAAATGTGAGGGGTGAGATCGCTTTTGTGACATACTTTATAACTTGAACTCTCCATCTCCATGTTATCTTCTTTCTGTTTATAGCACACTTCTACAGTAATCCCCGTGCCCCTACTAGCTCAATCTTGTCTGACACGTTGCCTCAATCAGCCCACCTCTCTCTCTAGGTGTCTAGGGCCCCACAATACATGCCTCTACTTCTAGCTTCATACTGTACTCACTACAGCTCTCCTCAAATCAGGCTCACTTCTCAGTATAACCGCTCTTTAGGTCCTGTCTAGTTGTAACTGCCGATACTTCTTCAGCTTGCTACTTCTGCCATCTTCCTATTACACACACTATATTAAGTTTCTAACTTTCTTATCTTCTCCCCAACTGAACTACTCAAAGGTAATGACTCTCAATATCTATGCTTTCTAAATACTCCTAGCACCAACAGGGACTGGCTAACTTTTTACTCTGCGTGTGCCATGCGTTTACACTGTTACCTTTACTTTCCCCAACACAAATGCATAAAAGGCATTAATTGTATTTTTGCAAAGCATAATAACACTGTGGACAATTGCATGAAACTTCACATTACACAATATAACACATTACAGTCCTCACAACGTGTTCAGGGGAATCCTGGTCACTTTCCTCTCCTTTACATAACTATTAATAGAATATTGAAATAATTTTCATGCAAAGGGTTAAATGTGATACAGGGAAAAGTTTACATTTTGACTGGAAATCTTCTTTGAACTTCTCTGCCCTTTGTGTTACAACTTACCCTTTATTAGGCTGTTATCTGCATACTGTAAAACTGAAGTCCTGACAGCATTAGCTGTTAACTTCTTCCTATTCATCCCGCATAAGTTAACAGGCTAACAACATGTTCCATGAGCCAGAAACCCATAAATTTTATGTTTGCTTTGATAGCACAGTGCCATCTGCAGGATCCTGGTATCAGACAACATATTATGTGATATGGACCTGAATTACTAATTTCACAGTCAGTATAAACCCGTCGCCTGTCATGCAGCATGTACGTTATCTCAAATATATAATAATTACCCCAATCATTATTGTAGTCTGTTCTACCAAAGTCCTATCATACATTAAGTCTTCAAAAAAAAACTTTATTATGATAATGGTGTATTGAAATTTTGTCTGGGAGAGAGGTGCTTTCAAATCTAATATAGCTTGGTTCTCAGCCATATAGCAATAATGTGTAAATAAACATATATATACACTCACTGGCCACTTTATTAGGTACACCTGTCCAACTGTGTGTTAAGACTTAATTTCTAATTAGCCAATCACATGGCGGCAACTCAGTGCATTTAGGCATGTAGACATGGTCAAGACAATCTCCTGCAGTTCAAACCGAGCATCAGTATGGGGAAGAAAGGTGATTTGAGTGCCTTTGAACGTGGCATGATTGTTGGTGCCAGAAGGGCTGGTCTGAGAATTTCAGAAACTGCTGATCTACTGGGATTTTCACGCACAACCATCTCTAGGGTTTACAGAGAATGGTCCGAAAAAGAAAAAAAAACCAGTGAGCGGCAGTTCTGTGGCCGGAAATGCCATGTTGATGCCAGAGGTCAGAGGAGAATGGGCAGACTGGTTCGAGCTGATAGAAAGGCAACAGTGACTCAAATTGCCACCCGTTACAACCAAGGTAGGCAGAAGAGCATCTCTGAACGCACAGTGCGTCGAACTTTGAGGCAGATGGGCTACAGCAGCAGAAGACCACACTGGGTACCACTCCTCTCAGCTAAGAACAGGAAACTGAGGCTACAATTTGCACAAGCTCATCGAAATTGGACAGTAGAAGATTGGAAAAACGTTGCCTGGTCTGATGAGTCTCGATTTCTGCTGCGACATTCGGATGGTAGGGTCAGAATTTGGCGTAAACAACATGAAAGCATGGATCCATCCTGCCTTGTATCAACGGTTCAGGCTGGTGGTGGTGGTGTCATGGTGTGGGGAATTTTTTCTGGGCACTCTTTGGGCCCCTTGGTACCAATTGAGCATCGTTGCAACGCCACAGCCTACCTGAGTATTGTTGCTGACCATGTCCATCCCTTTATGACCACAATGTACCCAACATCTGATGGCTACTTTCAGCAGGATAATGCGCCATGTCATAAAGCTCGAATCATCTCAGATTGGTTTCTTGAACATGACAATGAGTTTACTGTACTCAAATGGCCTCCTCAGTCACCAGATCTCAATCCAATAGAGCATCTTTGGGATGTGGTGGAACGGGAGATTCGCATCAGGGATGTGCAGCCGACAAATCTGCGCCAACTGTGTGATGCCATCATGTCAATATGGTCCAAAATCTCTGAGGAATGCTTCCAGCACCTTGTTGAATCTCTGCCACGAAGAATTGAGGCAGTTCTGAAGGCAAAAGGGGGTCCAACCCCTTACTAGCATGGTGTACCTAATAAAGTGGCCAGTGAGTGTATATATATATATATAAATATATATATATATACTGTATACAGCTCTGGCAAAAATTCAGAGACCACTTTCAAATGTTCAGTTTGTCTGATTTTTCTCTTTCTAGGTATATTTTTGAGTAAAATGTAAATTGTTCTTTTAGTCTGTAAACTTCTGACATGTCTCCAAATTTCCAAACAATAAATTTTGTTTTTTTTTTTACAAAGAAAAATGGTCAAAATTAAAAAAAACCAAAAAAAAACCAGTGCTTTCAGACCTCAAATAATGCAAAGAAAACAAGTTCATAATCATTTACAAACAACAATACTAAAGTTTTAACTCAGTCTTTCACACTGCTTCTGGCGCAAAAATTTAAACAGTTCTTCTTTGTTTGATGGCTTGTGACTATCGATCATCCTCTTGATTATATTCCAGAGGTTTTCAATGGGGTTCAGGTCTGGAGAACGGGCTGGCCATGACAGGGTTTTGATGTGGTGGTCTCTTAATTTTTGCCAGAGCTGTGTGTATATATTTTATATATATCCCCAATCCAGGTATGCATGGCGCCCATCTCCATCCTGGTATGAATGACCATCTCATCCCCATTCTGGTATGCATGGCCCCCATCAGTAAAACATTATTAAAAACATAAACCATTCTACTATGCACTCCCATGGGAATGGAAAGCAGTGAATATTCTCTTTAATAGCCGACACATGTGATCGCCTGGTTGCTGCTACTGTGTCTGCTATTAAAGATCAATAAATATTCACTGCTCTCCATGCCCATGGGTGTGGAGAGCATTGAATATTAATTTCTATTTAGCAGCAGGCACAGGAGTTGGCCCCAGCAGTCGGCTCCTGCCTCCTGTGACCTGCTGCTACCGCTCCTCCACCTCCCTATCCACAGCCAGAGCACGTACATCCGGACTATAATATGCACCGCCCATTTTCCGCCACATTTTTTGAGGAAACAATTGCGTCTTGTAGTCCGAAAAATACGGTGTGTGTACATAAATATATATAACACTCTACAAACCCAGTAAAGAATAGATGTTCAATAAGAGCAGATAACATCATTTAGATGCAGGACAAAATAAATGTATGGTGTATACTTGTGTATAAGCCAAGTTTTTTAGCACATTATTTTGTGTACGCAAGGCGCCCACATCCCTATCCTGGTATGCAGCATGTCCCCCATCTCCATCCTGGTATGCATTGCCACATCCCCATCCTGGTATAAATGACCCACTCATCCCCATTCTGTCATGCTCGCCATGTCTGTTATGTCCGCCATGTCTGTTTTGACTCATGACCCCTGGAGCGGTGTGCACGCGCATCTCATGTCTGCTATCCTGCATGTTCCCTAGAGCAGTGTGCACACTCACCTCATGACTGTTGGGCTGCAAGATGCCTGCGTTTCTGCTCTGCCTTCTGTGATCATCTCTGCATGTCTGAAACCCCTGATCATGTGACCCTTCCTAGGTTCCAGCATTGTTTGGTTCTGCAATCATCTCTGCATGTCTGAAACCCCTGATCATGTGACCCTTCCTAGGTTCCAGCATTGTCTGGTTCTGCAATCATCTCTGCATTTCTGAAACCCCTGATCATGTGACCGCTCTCTGTGATCCTGGAGGATCTGAACTGGAAGTTCTCCCCTGGTCCTGACCCGGAAGTGGAGGTGCTAATGCCCTATATCAGACCGCCCCTCCCTATGCTCAGGGCCTGAGTATTGTGTTGCTTCCCTGCATGGCTGCTTGGTCTGCTGGGTCGCTTCCTCTATTCTGTGCCCCTGCGCCTTGCTCTGTCGTGCGTCTCTGCACACGCTCCGTGCTTGTACTCCGTCTCTTGTCCCGTGCCTTGTCTAGTGTTTGTCCTTCGTGCCATGTTTTGTTTCTGCTCTGCTTTGCCTTGTAGTCCTTCCTTGCTCTGATTCCGTTCTGTGCTTCAGTCTAGCTTCAGTTCCTTGTTCCGTACCTTGCCTTGCTCTGCTTGGTTCCTCCCTATGGTCTCTGTCTATGCTTGCCCTGCCTCGCTCTCTCCTTTGGTGCTCTATAGTGCTCCCTGGCACACGCACCATTCCTCCTCTCTTACTTTTGGTGCTCTTTTCCATGTCTAGTCCCAAGGCTCTGCCTTGGCCCGGCTCTGGGCTTCGGCCTACGCTCCGCTGCTAATCTCTTTCCTATTGTGCTCTCTTGCACATTTCTAGGCTAGTCCCAAGGCTCTGCCTTGGCCCGGCTCTGGGCTTCGGCCTACGCTCCGCTGCTAGCTCTATTCTTGCTCCGTGCTTCTGCTTATGCTTCCGTTCCTGGTTCCGTACTCTGTCTAAGCTCTGTCTTGTTTCTCGTCTTGCCTTGCCTTGTTGCTACATGTGCTCTTTGCATGCATCTGGCCTTCCTAGCCTACTGTTTGTGCCTCAGCCGTGCCCTCCTGCTTGTGCCTCAGCCGTGCTCGTCGGTCAGTGACAGCTGTGTCGCCTGCCATGCCTCAGCCGGGTTCGCTGGAGTCTTGCCCGTCTGTCAGTGCTGCAGCCCGATCAGCTAGCCAGTGCTCCAGCCGTGCTCTCTGTGCTCCCTTGCTCCTCACGCTGTTTCTGCACAGTGCCCTAAGTGCTCTCTAAAGCACGCGCAGGCCCTCGCCTGCTCCATGGCATACCTCCCCGTGCTTCTATAAAAGTACGCGCAGGTCTTGTCATGTACCCTGTCGTGCCCTCTTGCATACACAGGTCCTAACCCTGTCCTCGCCTGACCCTGGCGTGCCATCTCTGCACGCGCAGGACTCTGCCTCGCCTGACCCTGGCGTGCCTCTCTGCACGCGCAGGACTCTGCCTCGCCTGACCCTGGCGTGCCTCTCTGCACGCACAGGACTCTGCCTCTCCTGACCCTGGCGTGCCATCTCTGCACACGCAGGACTCTGCCTCGCCTGACCCTGGCGTGCCTCTCTGCACGCGCAGGACTCTGTCTCGCCTGACCCTGGCGTGTCTCTCTGCACGCGCAGGACTCTGCCTCGCCTGACCCTGGCGTGTCCCTCTGCACGCACAGGCCTCCGTCCTTGAGTCTGACCCTGGCATGTTCCTTAACACGCATCGTGTTGCTAACTTGTCTTGTCTCCTTGCATGGAACCTTGGTTTGCCTGCCGGATGCCCGGAACCGGCCGTTCGCTGCCAGAGATCGAAAGCCTGATGACTGCGGCCTGATGTCCGGAGCTGATGTCCGCAGCCTGATGCCCTGATCATGTCGATCGTTGCCAGATGTCCGGAGTCCGATGCCAGGGTGCCTTTGCCTACCATCTTGCACATACCATGTCTTGGACCTTGGCGTGTCTCCTTGCACGCACTCTGCCTTGGACTCTAGCGTGTCCTAGCATGCATCCTTCCTAGGAACTCTGGTGTGACCCCTAACATGTACCCTGCCCTGGACCCTGGTATGTTTTCTGCACGTGTTATGTCTGGAACATTTGGCGTGCCCTTGCACGCACCTTGCCGTGTTTCACCATTTGTCCCCTGCACCTGATTCCCTTTTTATGCCTTGCACCTGAATAAAGTGTGTAACCACGTTTTGCAGAAGAAACCCTGTGACTTCACTTTGTGTTTCGTATCCTGTCCGTCCTGTTGCCAGACACTCAATAGTGTCTTCCTGAGCCGGCCGTCTGGTCCAGCTGCTGTGGTGGCTCACCCCCTTGGTCTTGCCCCTGACACTCCCTGTATAGGGGGTGGATTCTCACTAGGTCAGCTCGCCCTAGGTGGGTGGGTGCCACGGCCCAGAGGGTCCACTCTAAAAAGGAAAACGACTCAGCGTAAGCTGACGCTCGTCACACATTCTGGTATGCATGGCCCCCATGAGTAAAACATTATAAAAAACATAAACCATTCTACTATGCACTCTCATGGGCATGGAAAGCAGTGAATATTCTCTTTAATAGTGGACACACGTGATCGCCTAGCTGCTGCTACTGTGCGCGCTATTAAAGATCAATGAATATTCACTGCTCTCCATGCCCATGGGAGTGGAGAGCAGAGAATATTCATTCCCTTAAGTAACAGGCACACGTGAATGCCCAACAACTGCAGGAAGTCGGCGGCCGTGGCTAACAGCGTGTCTGCTATTAAAGAGAAATTAATATTCATTGCTCTCCACTCCCATGGGTGTGGAGAGCATTGAATATTAATTTCTATTTAGCAGCAGGCACAGGAGTTGGCTACAGCAGTTGACTCCTGCCTCCTGTGACCCACTGCTTATTTATAAAAGAGTCCAAGACTTGCAGGAGAAATAATAATGATTAAAAGTTTATATATTAATTGTCAGGATCCTGTCAGGGTCGGCAACTGCCACGGCTGAGCAGGGTGACTTACCCACACTGCGGGAGAGCACGGGGCCCAATACGGTAGTGAAGGTTTAAGCAGACAGGACCTGAGGCACGGAAAATAGTTAGGAGTACCAGGACCTACGATCATGTGACTGCAGGGGGCGGGGCTTAGCATCCTACTACTGCAGATTATGTAATGTACATACTGCAGGAATACTGTAGTAGAGGAGAGGAAAACGCAGGTCAGACAAGTAGAGGTCATACACGAGAGGGCGGTGCGGTACAAAAGGGATGAACAGAGAATAGTCAAGTCACAAGCAGAGAGTCATACACGAGAGGGCGGTGAAGTACAAGAGGGACAGGCAGAACTTGTTACAGGGACAAAACTGGAACAAAACCAAACAAGCAACAAGTTATCAGGCACAAGGCACACGTACACAAGAGGTCAACTAACTCAGCCGAGGGCAGGAGTATAACTGACACCGGACCCAGGTCCAGTGAGCATTAAATAGCCACCCTCTGCCAGAGAGAGGCAGAAACAATTAACCCCCTGTCTAACCAGGACGGGCCAAAGCGAAACCCCGTCCTGGATCATGACAGTACCCTCCTCTCAATGGGGGGGCCACTGGACCCCCAGGTCTCTCAGGATACTTGGTGTGAAAGGCCCGGACCAACCGATCCGCATGAACCGATCGAGCAGGAACCCACGACCGTTCTTCAGGACCGCAGCCTTTCCAATGTACCAGATATTGAAGGGCACGACGGACCAACCTAGAGTCGGCAATTCGTTCCACCTCGTACTCAGACTGCCCATCTACCAAACCGGTGGCAGGGAAGCTGATGATCCCTCCCCACCGGACCTCACAGGTTTCAAAAGGGCCCTATGGAAAACATTGGGGATCCGTAGAGATGGCGGGAGACGCAACCGAAAAGCCACCAGGTTAACTGCTTCGGTAATTTCATAGGGACCTATAAACTTAGGTCCAAGCTTCGCAGAGGTGACCTTGAGCCTTATATTCTTGGTAGATAACCATACCTTATCCCCAGGGGTGGATTAAGAGTAGTCAGGGCCCCGGGCTGTTCAGACTCTGTGGGACCCCGATCATGTGAAGGGGTCGGGAAGTCACTAGTTTTCATGACGCATACGGTGCGTCAAGGGGCGGGAAGGGGTTAAATACTGAGGTAAAAAAACTCTGCAAATACGCAACGTGTGCACGAGGCCTCACAAATACTGAGGTAAAAAACACCAAATGCTCAGTGTGTCCATGAGGCCTTACAAATACTGAGTGAAAAACTCAACAAATACTCAGCGTGTGCACGAGGCCTTATAAACACTGAGGTAAAAACTCACCAAATACTCAGCATGTGCACAAGGCCTTATAAATACTGAAGTAAAAACTCACCAAATACTCAGCGTGTGCACGAGGCCTTATAAATACTGAGGTAAAAACTCACCAACTACTCAGCGTGTGCACGAGGCCTTACAAATACTGGAAGGCTTCCACCCAACATCTAGTCCTGACTCACCTGTACCTAACATCGAAACCAGCTAATAGTCTGCAATCAACTGCTGACCTGGACCCATGACCTGTCAGACAAGTTACTTCACATGAGTCACACAGAGGCTTCTGCTTCATGAACTTCCCCAGAGAGAAGAAGCATCCTCCAATGTGCAGCCTGTGGCCAGATACACAGGAAGAGACACTCCTCGTCACAGGCTGTGCCCAACATGGCAGCAGAGAGGTTAACGCCACAGACAAGTCGCCGTCTCCTCACACACTGGACACGACGCTGCATCTGGCGACAAACAAGCGCACAATGCGCAATGTTAGTTACGTCCCAGATGTTCAGCATGTGGAGGACCAAGGGGGACAAAAAAGACCCCAGGTTTGGAACAGGAGCATGGGAAAGTGGATGGCAGTCGGAGCGGCAGGGTTTATATAGGGATCTGAGTAAGTATATATATATATATATATATATACACAGACACATATTACTACATGCGGGCAGCGTACACATGCACAATCCTCAGGTTGTATAACTTTCAACTGGTCAAAACATTTCTCTCAGTAGGCCAAGAAAGAAATGTGGCAGGAATAAAGTACAGCTCATAGTAACTTATGTGTGAGGCAGAGGCGACAAGACCCGCCATCTCGTGCCCACCTTACTAGAGGTGCCCACTGCCCACATATAACAAAGTTGATGGAAACAGATGACAGCCACTATGATGATTGGTTACCGGCCGCCCGACCACACCCATTTCACAACTAGTCCCACCCATGTCCATGCCCCAACCACACCCATTTAGCACTGCTGATCACACTGACTGGTAATGAGGGCACAGTGGCTGGCATTATGGGCACAGTGGCTGGTACTGTGGGCACATTGACTGGTACTGAGGAAATGAAAGAAACAACAGAGAGAGAGAGAAAAAAGAAAAAGAGAGAGAAAGAAAGAACAGAGAGAAAGAAAGAAGAAATAGAGAGAAAGGAAAAAAAAACAGATAGCAAGAAAGAGGGGACAGAAAAAAAGAACAGAGAGAGAAAAAAGAAAGAGAAGAAAGAAAGAAAGAACAGAGAGGGAGAGAGAAAGAAAGAGGGGAAAGAAAGAAAGGGAAAGAAAGAACAGAGAGAAAAAGAAAGAAAGAAAGAAAGGGGAAAGAAAGAAAGAAAGAACAGCGAGGGAGAGAGAAAGAAAGAGGGGAAAGAGGGAACAAAGAGAAAGAAAGAGAAAGAAAGAGGTGAAAGAAAGAACAAAGAGAGAAAAAAGAAAGAAATGGGAAAGAAAGAACAGAAAAGGAGAGAGAAACAAAGAGGGGAAAGAAAGAACAGAAAGTGAAAGAAAGAAAAAAAGAAAGACAAGGAAAGAGGGGAAAGAAAGATTCTATAAAGATACTATACCAGCCCGGCTCACATTGTAGTGCCCACCTGAGCCTCCTGGTGCAGGACATATTATGATCCACTCACATGGCCGACATCCCCGAGTCCAAGGCGATCCCGCTGTCCGCGCTGTCGGAGGAGGATATGGTGATGATCTGAAGCATTCCCTGAAGTGCCTCCATGGTTCCATAACAATCTCCTCTGGTCAGCTTCCAGCACGTCACTTCCGATGGAATGTCACGTGCGAGTTTTCTAGTGCTCCTCGGGGCTCCGCCGTATACTCCTGTGTCCGCGGGAAAAGTAAGCTCCCGGTCGGGGCAGTGGAGCAGACACTCAAAATCTGGGACGGTTGGGAGGTATGAATGCTCTCCATCATACACCTTGTACACGCATGGCTCCGCACACCTCATTCACACACTGTTCCGCTTTGTATGCCTCGTACACACGGCTTCGCTCCGTGCACCTCGCACACACACGGCTCCACTCAGTACACACATGCCTCCAATCCGTAAACCTCGTACACATGTGGCTCTGCTCCGTACACCTTATACACACGCGGCCACGCTCTGTACACCTTGTACACACATGGCTCTGCTCTGTAAACCTTGTACACATGCGGCTTTGCTCCATACACCTCGTACACACGCGGCTCCGCTCCGTAAACACATGGCTCAGCTTTGTACACTTTGTACAAACAGGGCTCTGTTCCGTACACCTCGTACATATGCGGCTTCGCTCCGTACACACACGCAGGCTTCGCTCCATACCCCTCGTACACACACACACGGCTCCGCTCCGTACAAACGTGGCTCCGCTCCGTACACCTTGTACACACGCGGCTACGTACACCTCGTACACACACATGATTCCGCTCCGTACACCTTGCACACGTGCAGCTCAGCTCTGTACACACAGGGCTCCATTCCATACATCTCGTACACACACGCGGCTTCGCTCCGTACACCTCGTACACACACGCGGCTCTGCTCCGTACACCTCGCACACGTGCAGCTCTGCTCTGTACACACAGTGCTTCGTTCTGTACACCTCGTACACACACGCGGCTTCGCTCCGTACACCTCATACACACACGCGGCTTCGCTCCGTAAACACATGCGGCTCCGCTCCGTACACCTCATACACACATGCGGCTCCGCTCCGTACACCTCGTACACACGCGGCTCCACTCCTTACACCTCGTACACACACGAGGCTCCGCTCCGTACACCTCGCACACGTGCAGCCCCGCTCTGTACACTTCGCACATGTGCAGCTCAGCTCTGTACACACAGGGTTCGTTCCGTTCCGTACACCTCGTACACACACGCGGATTCGCTTCATACACACATGCAGCTCCACTCCGTATACCTCGTACACACACGCGGCTCCGCTCCGTACACCTCGCACATGCACAGCTCAGCTCTGTACACACAGGGCTCCGCTCCATACAACTCGTAAACCTCGTGCGTGTGGCTCCGCTCCGTACACCTCTCGCATGCACAACTCCGCTCCATACACCGCGCGCGGCTCCGCTCCGTACACCTCGTACACACACGGCTCCGCTCCACACACCTCGTACACACACGGTTCCGCTCTGTACACCTAGCACATTCGCGGCTCCGCTCCTTACACTTCGCACATTCACAGCTCCGCTCCGTACACCTCGTACACACATGGCTCCACTCCATACACCTCGCACATTCACAGCTCTGCTCCGTACACCTCGCACACACACGCAGCTACATCCATCCTGTAAACCCCTCCTGACCCCAAACATACTTCCCTCATCCAGCACCATTACGAGTACAGCAGAGTCCCGCATACAATACTTTGATGGCTGTGTGCATAGGACCTGTGATGAGGTCACAGGAGGGGAGTCAGGGGTCACATGATCAGGGGCCTCCGACTGAAACCCCTGATCATGTAACCCCTGACTTCTCCCCTCCTGTGACCTCATCACAGGTCCTGTGCGCACAGAGCAGGGATTTATCAGTGAGGGGCTGGCGCTGCGGTGGCCGGTGGGTCTGAGAGGGGGAGGAAAGGGTCAGTACATGGGGGGGGGAGTGGCGCTATGGTGGCGGATTATAATGGTGCAATTTTCCCTGGGCTCCCCCACACCACTGGGCCCTGGGCTACCGCCCAGATTGACCTCATTATAATCCGCCACTGCTTATCCCAAATCTGAAACACCGGTCCTGTGGATCGTTTTTTGTCTGCAAAAAACTTAAATTTATCCTGGACCTTCGTAATGCTACTCTGGACCTCCCGCCATACCTCCCCCACCCGCTGGATAGTCTCATCCGATCCAGGACACCCAGAGTTCAAACGAGAAAATTCTCCAAAATGAGGATGAAACCCATAGTTGCAGAAAAAGGGAGATGTACCCGTAGACTGGTTAATGTGGTTGTTAAACGCAAACTCGGCCAATGGTAACACTGAACACCAATCATCCTGTCGGGCTGAGGTCAAGCAACGAAAAGCAAAAAACACAAATATCCTGAACTAAAAGTAAAAAATATACTGCAAATAATGCATAAAGGTAATAATAATAATAAGGGTATTTAGTAAACATAATTTTGATCAAAATAATGTACAAGCCATCCCGCCACGTCACGGCAACCCTTGTGGGACAGTCCCTACTCTGGTATTTAAAACCTTTTCACTTGCCAAGTGGCGTGAATGTGAATAAGGGTCGAGCGGCTGAACCACTAGTAACAGCTTAGGCCAGACTGGATGGCTTTCCCAGCTCAGAAAGCGGGCGGTCACACCCATATATGCACTGAATGCACAATAAAATGAATAAAAAACAAATCTGAACTGAGAAAAGTAAGTTAATGTGTATGCACAATGTAAGTGCATATTAACACATGACCATTAACCAGAGAAAACGAAAAGCAAAAAACACAAATATCCTGAACTAAAAGTAAAAAATATACTGCAAATAATGCATAAAGGTAATAATAATAATAATAAGGGTATTTAGTAAACATAATTTTGATCAAAATAACGTACAAGCCATCCCGCCACGTCACGGCAACCCTTGTGGGACAGTCCCTACTCTAGTATTTAAAACCTTTTCACTTGCCAAGTGGCGTGAATGTGAATAAGGGTCGAGCGGCTGAACCACTGGTAACAGCTTAGGCCAGACTGGATGGCTTTCCCAGCTCAGAAAGAGGGCGGTCACACCCATATATGCACTGAATGCACAATAAAATGAATAAAAAACAAATCTGAACTGAGAAAAGTAAGTTAATGTGTATGCACAATGTAAGTGCATATTAACACATGACCATTAACCAGAGAAAACAAAAAACACAAATATCCTGAACTAAAAGTTTAGTTCAGGATATTTGTGTTTTTTGCTTTTCGTTTTCTCTGGTTAATGGTCATGTGTTAATATGCACTTACATTGTGCATACACATTAACTTACTTTTCTCAGTTCAGATTTGTTTTTTATTCATTTTATTGTGCATTCAGTGCATATATGGGTGTGACCGCCCTCTTTCTGAGCTGGGAAAGCCATCCAGTCTGGCCTAAGCTGTTACCAGTGGTTCAGCCGCTCGACCCTTATTCACATTCACGCCACTTGGCAAGTGAAAAGGTTTTAAATACTAGAGTAGGGACTGTCCCACAAGGGTTGCCGTGACGTGGCAGGATGGCTTGTACGTTATTTTGATCAAAATTATGTTTACTAAATACCCTTATTATTATTATTATTATTATTATTACCTTTATGCATTATTTGCAGTATATTTTTTACTTTTAGTTCAGGATATTTGTGTTTTTTGCTTTTCGTTTTCTCTGGTTAATGGTCATGTGTTAATATGCACTTACATTGTGCATACACATTAACTTACTTTTCTCAGTTCAGATTTGTTTTTTATTTATTGAGGTCAAGCAACGCAGAATTTGCTCCAGAGACTGATTGGTCCACTCGGTCTGCCCATTAGTCTCTGGATGATAAACGGATGAAAAGGACAGACCAATACCGAAACTCTTACAAAAAGCCCTCCAAAATCTGGAAACAAATTGCACTCCTCTATCAGACACCACATTCAAGGGTATCCCATGCAACCACACCACATGCTCAACAAGCAATCCGGACAATGTTTCCACATTAGGTAGAGCTGCCAAAGGTACAAAATGTGCCTGCTTACTAAACCTGTCCACCACAACCCAAATGACGGTATTACCCTTGGAGGGGGAAGGTTGGTGATGAAATCCATGGACAAATGAGTCCATGGTCTCTCAGGAATTGGCAGTGGTACCAATTCGCCAGCTGGTTATGGGGTTTTTTTGCACGAGCACAAACATCACATGCAGACACATATTCCCCAACATCAGAAGCTAAAGAAGACCACCAGAATACTCTAGCAATGGCCTTCCGCGTAGCCGAGATCCCTGTATGTCCACCCAGAACTGAGTCATGGAACTCCCGGAGGACCTTGAGACGAAACTGAGCTGGCACAAGAAGTTTATCCACCGGCTTAGCCGGAGGTGCAAGAGACTGGGCTTCCCGAATCTCCCCTTAACAGAGACATAATGACCCCTACTCTCTGACTTTCATCCCCCGAAGAGTTTGGTCTCAATGAAAAAAAAAGCTTACAGCCCTCCTTGAACACTTTGAATTCCCTTCTATCTCCAGAAAAAGTATCCGGTAACTTAACCGGAGATTCAGGGGAAATTACTGTAACCTCCCGAGCCCCTGATGATAAAACCCCCTGCACAGTGTCAGCGATCAGCTGCTGAGACTGAGCCAGGGCTAGTTGTTCTCCCAGGAGTCTCTGAGACATCTGAGTCAGGTGCTTGACCTGATCAGCCAAGGCTTGTATGGGATCCATGAGGATAACACACACTTTTTTTTTTTCCTCACTGCGGGAGAGCACGGGGCCCAATGCGGTAGTGAAGGTTTAAGCAGACAGGACCTGAGGCACGGAAAATAGTTAGGAGTACCAGGACCTACGATCATGTGACTGCAGGGGGCCGGGCTTAGCGTCCTACTATTGCAGATGATGTAATGTACCTACTGCAGGAATACTGTAGTAGAGGAGAGGAAAACGCAGGTCAGACAAGCAGAGGTCATACACGAGAGGGCGGTGTGGTACAAAAGGGATGAGCAGAGAATAGTCAAGTCACAAGCAGAGAGTCATACACGAGAGGGCGGTGCGGTACAAGAGGGACAGGTAGAACTCGTAACAGGGACAGAACCGGAGCAAAACCAAACAAGCAACAAGTTATCAGGCACAAGGCACACGTACACAAGAGGTCAACTAACTCAGCCGAGGGCAGGAGTATAACTGACACCGGACCCAGGTCCAGTGAGCATTAAATAGCCACCCTCTGCCAGAGAGAGGCAGAAACAATTAACCCCCTGTCTGACCAGGACGGGCCAAAGCGAAACCCCGTCCTGGATCATGACATTAATTCTCTTAAATTTAGGAAGGAAAGCAGAGCCTACCAATAAATTATATCCAAATGATTCATAACTAGTGTTGAGCATTCCGATACCGCAAGTATCGGGTATCGGCCGATACTTGCTGTATCGGAATTCCGATACCGACTTCCGATATTTTTTCAATATCGGAAGTCGGCATCGGAATCGGAAGTTCAAAGTTGATTGACAGCCTGACGTCATCATGATGCGCGGTGTGTGCGCATCATGATGCGCCGTCATTTCGGGCCTTCCGGGGGTCTCTGCCGGCCTGCCGGGGGGCTGTGCCGGCCTGCCGGGGGGCTGTGTGGACTGCCCGGGGTCTGTACCGGCCTGCCGGGGGGCTGTGCCGGCCTGCCGGTGGTCTGTGCACCCTGTGGGGGTCTGTACCGGCCTGCCGGGGGGATGTGCCGGCCTGCCGGTGGTCTGTGCACCCTGTGGGGGTCTGTACCGGCCTGCCAGGGGGCTGTGCCGGCCTGCCGGGGGGCTGTGCTGATGTCCGGGGGTCTGTGCAAGCATCGTCCGATGGGACTACAAGTCCCATCTGGCGATGCCTGCTACCATGACAGTGATTGACACATTAGCCAATGATGGGACAGTAGTAGTCCCATCATCCGGCTAATGTGTTAAATGTTAAAAAAAAAAAAAAAAAAAATACTACATACATACTACATGCATGCTACATACATACTACATGCTACATACATACTACATACATACTACATACATACTACATACATACCACATATATACTACATACGTAACACATATATACTACATACATACTACATACATACTACATACATACTACATATATACTACATGCATGCTACATACATACTACATGCTACATACATACTACATACATACTACATGCATGCTACATACATACTACATGCTACATACATACTACATATATACTACATACATACTACATACATACTACATGCATGCTACATACATACTACATGCTACATACATACTACATATATACTACATACATACTACATACATACTACATGCATGCTACATACATACTACATGCTACATACATACTACATATATACTACATGCATGCTACATACATACTACATGCTACATACATACTACATATATACTACATACATACTACATACATACTACATGCATGCTACATACATACTACATGCTACATACATACTACATATATACTACATGCATGCTACATACATACTACATGCTACATACATACTACATATATACTACATACATACTACATACATACTACATGCATGCTACATACATACTACATGCTACATACATACTACATATATACTACATGCATGCTACATACATACTACATGCTACATACATACTACATATATACTACATACATACTACATACATACTACATGCATGCTACATACATACTACATGCTACATACATACTACATATATACTACATGCATGCTACATACATACTACATGCTACATACATACTACATATATACTACATACATACTACATGCTACATACATACTACATATATACTACATGCATGCTACATACATACTACATGCTACATACATACTACATATATACTACATACATACTACATACATACTACATGCATGCTACATACATACTACATATATACTACATGCATGCTACATACATACTACATGCTACATACATACTACATATATACTACATACATACTACATACATACTACATGCATGCTACATGCTACATACATACTACATATATACTACATGCATGCTACATACATACTACATGCTACATACATACTACATATATACTACATACATACTACATACATACTACATGCTACATACATACTACATATATACTACATGCATGCTACATACATACTACATGCTACATACATACTACATATATACTACATGCATGCTACATACATACTGCATGCTACATGCATGCTACATACATACTACATACATACTACATGCTACATACATACCACATATATACTACATACATACTACATACAATACATTCATACAATACATACATAGACATACAGTACATATAACATAGAGTAACATACTTACCAATACTTGTCACATTGTTCCCCGAAGCCATTGTCTTTTACGGAATAAATATTAACATAACAAACCACAAAAATACTCACCCACGATCCGAAGCAGTCCACGAGTGTGTCCCACGACGATCTTGGGTAGAGAACTGCAGCATCAGCTGTTGCTGCCGTTCTCTACGGGCTGCAGGAATCCAATGACGGAAGGTAGGTATCCTTCCGCACTGTATTCCTCCGCCACTTAAAAAAAAAAAAAGTCCCTAGTCTCACTTTATGCCATTGCTGTGTGGGAAATTCCCACGCAGCAATGGCATAAAGTGAGACTAGGGAATTGTTCCCCGAAGCCATTGTCTTTTACGGAATAAATATTAGCATAACAAACCACAAAAATACTCACCCACGATCCGAAGCAGTCCACGAGTGTGTCCCACGACGATCTTGGGTAGAGAACTGCAGCATCAGCTGTTGCTGCCATTCTCTACGGGCTGCAGGAATCCAATGACGGAAGGTAGGTATCCTTCCGCACTGTATTCCTCCGCCACTTAAAAAAAAAGTCCCTAGTCTCACTTTATGCCATTGCTGTGTGGGAAATTCCCACGCAGCAATGGCATAAAGTGAGACTAGGGACTTTTTTTTTTTTAAGTGGCGGAGGAATACAGTGCGGAAGGATACCTACCTTACGTCATTGGATTCCTGCAGCCCGTAGAGAACGGCAGCAACAGCTGATGCTGCAGTTCTCTACCCAAGATCGTCGTGGGACACACTCGTGGACTGCTTCGGATCGTGGGTGAGTATTTTTGTGGTTTGTTATGTTAATATTTATTCCGTAAAAGACAATGGCTTCGGGGAACAATGTGACAAGTATTGGTAAGTATGTTACTCTATGTTATATGTACTGTATGTCTATGTATGTATTGTATGAATGTATTGTATGTAGTATGTATGTAGTATATATGTGGTATGTATGTAGCATGTAGTATGTATGTTGTATGTATGTAGCGTGCATGTAGCATGCAGTATGTATGTAGCATGCATGTAGTAAATATGTAGTATGTATGTAGCATGTAGTATGTATGTAGCATGCATGTAGTATATATGTAGTATATATGTAGTGTGTATGTAGCATGTAGTATGTATGTAGCATGCATGTAGTATGTATGTAGTATGTATGTAGTATATATGTAGTATGTATGTAGCATGTAGTATGTATGTAGCATGCATGTAGTATATATGTAGTATGTATGTAGCATGTAGTATGTATGTAGTATGTATGTAGTATGTATGTGGTATGTATGTAGTATATATGTAGTATGTATGTAGCATGTAGTATGTATGTAGCATGCATGTAGTATATATGTAGTATGTATGTAGCATGTAGTATGTATGTAGCATATATGTAGTATGTATGTAGTATGTATGTAGCATGCATGTAGTATATATGTAGTATGTATGTAGCATATATGTAGTATGTATGTAGCATGTAGTATATATGTAGTATGCATGTTGCATGCATGTAGTATATATGTAGTATGTATGTTGCATGTAGTATGTATGTAGTATGTACTGTATGTTGCATGTAGTATATATGTAGTATGAATGTAGCATGTATGTAGTATGTAGTATGAATGTAGCATGTATGTAGTATGCATGTTGTATGTATGTAGCATGTAATTTTTTATTTTTTTTTACATTCAACACATTAGCCGGATGATGGGACTACTACTGTCCCATCATTGGCTAATGTGTCAATCACTGTCATGGTAGCAGGCATCGCCCGATGGGACTTGTAGTCCCATCGGACGATGCCTGCACAGACCCCCGAAGCCTGCACAGCCCCCCGGCAGGCCGGCACAGCCCCCCGGCAGGCCGGCACAGCCCCCCTGGCAGGCCGGCACAGCCCCCCGGCAGGCCGGCACAGACCACCGGAGCCTGCACAGACCCCCTGGCAGGCCGGCACAGCCCCCCGAAAGGCCCGTACAGACCCCAGAGAGGCTGTACAAGGGAAAAACAGGATTTTTCTTATTCCGATACCGGAAGTCCCATAGACTTGAATGGGACTTCCGGTATCGGAATCGGCGATACCGATACTTTTTTTTAAGATCGGCCGATCCATTCCGATCCGATACTTTGAAGTATCGGACGGTATCGCTCAACTCTATTCATAACATATACCCCCAAACATCTATATTATGGCAATTAGATCATATATATCAGTGATAAGTGTGGAGAAAAACATGAAATGTACATGAATCCATGGCCACTAGAATGATAGTATTAATCTCATGCAAGTCATGTGATTTAACCAGATCACATTATAATTACCCAAGAGAAGTCACTCTGCCCACAATGCCCAACGCGTGTCGCTGCCAGCTGCAGCTTTGTCAGGGCCCCCCTCCTGCAAGTCTTGGACTCTGTTATTAACAACCTATATAAAATCACACATTACCCTTGGTGTATTGGGAAGAAAATATTGTTGTTTGGAATATATACAATTTGTGCATATGCAGTTGATTGATGAAATATACTTGTATATTTTCATATATAACTTCATATATTCACTTGCCCACATTTTTTCCATTGTTTATAATTGTTTTTCATCTGCACTTTGGTCTGTCTGGCAATTGTATGTTTAATAAAGCCTTTTATATATATTTGCTGTGAGTGTGAACTTTTCCTGTGCTTCTTTTTCTCTTTGTTATTCACTTTCCAAAAGGTAAAAACTTATATAAAGTATTTTTCTGAAATAGGGGTGGGCTTGCCTAGGGGGCAGAGGCGCATATGCACACGGAGATGGATCCTTGTCAGCTGTTTAGCATCACAGATACAATTTCAGATCTACAGGTCAGGGAGCATTTGGGATGCAGTGACCATAATATGGTAAGTTTCAAAGAAAATTTCAATCAAATATTCAAAAGGGGAAATGCAAAAACCTGGAACTTCAGGAAAGCTGATTTCAACAAATTAAGGGAAGAGCTTAATTGTGTAGACCGCGACCATGTCATGGTGACTGGGGATACCGACGATAAATAGGGTATGTGTCACGGTCACGTGTGTCTGGACGCAGCGAGTACCGCAAGGCGAACCCATGACACGCGTGACCCTGGATACACCGCCTCCAGTGGGGCAAATTTAAATAATAAAACGTGCAGCTGGATACACCGCCTCCAACTGGCGAATTTAGATATTACACGTACAGTCATATGTAAAAGTTTGGGCACCCCTATTAATGTTAACCTTTTTTCTTTATAACAATTTTGGTTTTTGCAACAGCTATTTCAGTTTCATATATCTAATAACTGATGGACTCAGTTATATTTCCAGATTCAAATGAGGTTTATTGTACTAACAGAAAATGTGAAATCTGCATTTAAACAAAATTTGACCGGTGCAAAAGTATGGGCACCCTTATCATTTTCTTGATTTGAACACTCCTAACTACTTTTTACTGACTTCCTGAAGCACTAAATTGGTTTTGTAACCTCATTGAGCTTTGAACTTCATAGCCAGGTGTATCAAATCATGAGAAAAGGTATTTAAGGTGTCCACTTGCAAGTAGTTCTCCTATTTGATTCTCCTATGAAGAGTGGCATCATGGGCTCCTCAAAACAACTCTCAAATGATCTGAAAACAGATTATTCAACATAGCTTTTCAGGGGAAGGATACAAAAAGTTGTCTCAGAGATTTACCCTGTCAGTTTCCACTGTGAGGAACATAGTAAGGAAATGGAAGAACACAGGTACAGTTCTTGTTAAGCCCAGAAGTGGCAGGCCAAGAAAAATATCAGAAAGGCAGAGAAGAAGAATGGTGAGAACAGTCAAGGACAATCCACAGACCACCTCCAAAGACCTGCAGCATCATCTTGCTGCAGATGGTGTCACTGTGCATCGGTCAACAATACAGCGCACTTTGCACAAGGAGAAGCTGTATGGGAGAGTGATGTGAAAGAAGCCGTTTCTGCAAGCACGCCACAAACAGAGTCGCCTGAGGTATGCAAAAGCACATTTGGACAAGCCAGTTACATTTTGGAAGAAGGTCCTGTGGACTGATGAAACAAAGATTGAGTTGTTTGGTCATACAAAAAGGCGTTATGCATGGAGGCTAAAAAACACAGCATTCCAAGAAAAACACTTGCTACCCACAGTAAAATTTGGTGGAGGTTCCATCATGCTTTGGGGCTGTGTGGCCAATGCCGGCGCCGGGAATCTTGTTAAAGTTGAGGGTCGCATGGATTCAACTCAGTATCAGCAGATTCTTGACAATAATGTGCAAGAATTAGTGACGAAGTTGAAGTTACGCAGGGGATGGATATTTCAGCAAGACAATGATCCAAAACACCGCTCCAAATCTACTCAGGCATTCATGCAGAGGAACAATTACAATGTTCTGGAATGGCCATCCCAGTCCCCAGACCTGAATATCATTGAACATCTGTGGGATGATTTGAAGCGGGCTGTCCATGCTCGGCGACCATCAAACTTAACTGAACTGGAATTGTTTTGTAAACAGGAATGGTCACAAATACCTTCATCCAGAATCCAGGAACTCACTAATAGCTACAGGAAGTGACTAGAGGCTTTTATTTTTGCAAAAGGATGATCTACGAAATATTAATGTCACTTTTATATTGAGGTGCCCATACTTTTGCACCGGTCAAATTTTGTTAAAATGCAGATTGCACATTTTCTGTTAGTACAATAAACCTCATTTGAATCCAGAAATATAACTGAGTCCATCAGTTATTAGATATATGAAACTGAAATAGCTGTTGCAAAAACCAAAATTGTTATAAAGAAAAAATGTTAACATTAATAGGGGTGCCCAAACTTTAACATATGACTGTATATATAAAGTAGTCTGGAAACCCTGCCTCCAGTAAGGCGAATTTAAATAATAAAGGGGGAACCTGGGTAACATTAACAATGGTGGGCCCTGCAATAGGGAATGGGGAAGTGGAGACCTCCTGTACTCCCCTGAGCCAGTGTCCCTGCACTCCTAACGTTCCCTAAGCCGGTTCCGCACCAAGCAACGCACAGGAACCTAAAAACCCTAGCTCTCCCTGAACCTAAACCCTCACTAGGGAGTTGGTCGGTGCAGAAACTAATCCCATCACTGCACTAAAAATACATGAGGGAAAATGACAATGCAGGGGAAACACCACTTAGCTTTGCTCTGTTGCGTACGCTCCTAGCAACAGAGCCCACCACCTGTGTGCATCTTCTCCTCCATCCGGATCCATCACCATAACTGGATCCTTCACGATAGTGCAGCCTTGGAGCAGAGTCCACCACCAATTGTAGAAGTCCAGTAACAGAGTCCCAAAGATGAGTTCAGCTCCTGCCCAAAAAGTCAAGCATGCTTGAGTCTAGCTCTCAGCAACCAAGTCCCGCATGCTGAGTGCACTCAAGTCGTCACTCAACAAAGCCATGCAAGCACTTCCTGCCGACACCATAAACTGTGACTCCACCACGCCATGCCAGCCCTTCTTGCAGACCACATAGCTGCCACTCGTCCCCTCTGGCTGGGCTGCGCAGGACTCATGTTCAGCTCCTTCCTCACCCAGGCTTGCTTCCCAAATGACGAACACAATATCACCAACAGTGAACAAACACACCTGAACTCTTTTATAGAGCCTCACACCTGATTTGTAATTAAGTGAACATTAAACCAAAGAAACTAAAGTGCACTACCGCTCACCACCATCGGGGCAACCTAGAATGAATGACACCACGTGTAATAATTCTAATGGCCACCGGGGGCAATCAACCCACTTTGGCACCAAGCCAACGGTAAAAAAGTTCACTTATCCATTTAATCTGTCAGATCCATGCTGGATCATGACAGTACCCCCTCCTTAATGAGGGGCCTCTGGACCCTCAAGACCACTCCTCATTAGGGAAACACAAACAGCGGGGACGCCCAGATCCTGAGTTCACCACAACCCTACCTGAAATTTCAGGTTTTTGACAAACTCACCACTGGTATTGGCAATAATGTTCATTTTGGAGGCACCACTCATCTCCACAGTGCTGACCTGGGGAACGAGTTTATGTATGTGTATGTTTGCTATGAGCTGACCAGACTCCACAACACACTTCCACAAGATGTTTTTTGGTGGCCACCCATACATGCTCGTTCACACATAGGTCCGGACCTGAACGTTTATTGCCACATTCGTTAGTCATAAATTTGGTGAACTCATTCTGGACTCGACAACAGAGGGGTCCCCCTGCTGTCACCCCACACTCACACCCCCACTATTCACCAAGGGACACCACCCTCCAACCCTTTCACCGTGAGGTCTGCGCATCCCAGGGTTGGTTAATGGCGAGGGGTGAGATCTGTCTCTACTCCCCCGCAGCACACCTGCCGCTCACACCTGGAGAAGGGGACAGGAATAGGGAGGAAATATACACTCGCTGGTCGCCTTCCTCCAAACGACCAGGAGGGGGCAGCCCCTTCGGTGGTATAGAAGATTTGGCGTCAGCCCCGCAGACTATAACACCAGTCTGCTCACTACAGGGACATACCCCTTCACCTCGGGGAACCCCAGACAGCACCATGGGGATCACCAACTCCACCCACCTGTCTGGTTACGTCCGCCTGTATGAACAAGTCCCGCTCTCCAGCAGCGACTCTAGGGGGCTTTTACCAAAGCCTCAGGGACATGGAGGAAAAATACACTCGCTGGTCGCCTTCCTCATGACCAGGAGGAGGCGGCTTCTTCAATGGTATGGAAGATTTGGCGTGAGCCCCGCGGACTATACACCAGTCTGCTCACTACAGGGACGTACCCCTTCACATCGGGGAACCCCAGACAGCACCATGGGGATCACCAACTCCATCCACCTGTCTGGTTACGTCCGCCTGTATGAACAAGTCCCGCTCCCCAGCAGCGACTCTAGGGCTTTTTGCCAGACCGCAGTCGCCATTTGATTTTCTGGTGAAGCCAAAGGGAAGGCCCCAGACCCTGATAACTACTGCTGCAGCGGCTCTAACACACCATGCCGCTCCTCACTTACCTCTGTGAGGCCCGGCAGCAATTACTCAGCGGTCTCCACATGGCCAAGGCTCACCAGAAAAAAAAAAGTTGGGTTGGTGATAATGTCACGGTCACGTGTGTCTGGACGCAGCGAGTACCGCAAGGTGAACCCATGACACGCGTGACCCTGGATACACCGCCTCCAATGGGGCAAATTTAAATAATAAAACGTGCAGCTGGATACACCGCCTCCAACTGGCGAATTTAGATATTACACGTATATATAAAGCAGTCTGGAAGCCCCGCATCCAGTAAGGCGAATTTAAATGATAAAGGGGGAACCTGGGTAACATTAACAATAGTGGGCCCTGCAATAGGGAATGGGGAAGTGGAGACCTCCTGTACTCCCCTGAGCCAGTGTCCCTGCACTCCTAACATTCCCTAAGCCGGTTCCGCACCGGGGGACGCACAGGTACCTAAAAACCCTAGCTCGCCCTGAACCTAAACCCTCACTAGGGAATTGGTCGGTGCGGAAACTAATCCCACCACTGCACTAAACACACATGAGGGAAAATGACAATACAGGGGAAACACCACTTAGCTTTGCTCTGTTGCGTACGCTCCTAGCAACAGAGCCCACCACCTGTGTGCATCTTCTCCTCCACCCGGCTCCATCACCATAACTGGATCCTTCACCATAGTGCAGCCTTGGAGCAGAGTCCACCACCAATTGCAGAAGTCCAGTAACAGAGTCCCAAAGATGAGTTCAGCTCCTGCCCAAAAAGTCAAGCATGCTTGAGTCTAGCTCTCAGCAACCAAGTCCCGCATGCTGAGTGCAACTCTCTCCATAGTTGTCACTCCACCAAGCCATGCAAGCACTTCCTGCCGACACCATAAACTGTGACTTCACCACGCCATGCCAGCCCTTCTTGCAGACCACATAGCTGCCACTCGTCCCCTCTGGCTGGGCTGCGCAGGACTCATGTTCAGCTCCTTCCTCACCCAGGCTTGCTTCCCAAATGACGAACACAATATCACCAACAGTGAACAAACACACCTGAACTCTTTTATAGAGCCTCACACCTGATTTGTAGTTAAGTGCACATTAAACCAAAGAAACTAAAATGCACTACTGCTCACCACCACCGGGGCAACTTAGATTGAACGACACCACGTGTAAAAATTCTAATGGCCACCGGGGGCAATCAACCCACTTTGGCACCAAGCCAACGGAAAAAAGTTCACTTATCCATTTAATCTGTCAGATCCACGCTAGATCATGACAGTATGTTTAAGGATATACTACTAGAATCCTTTACAAAACTTATACTCGCTGGCAACACAATGTCCAGGAATAAAAAGAAACCATTATGGATAAATACAACATTAATAAGGCTAAAACACAGAGTATTCAAGATCTTGAAAGCCGAGAATACAGAAATTGCACTTCAGGAGCATAAAGATCTCAATGAGAAATATAAAAAAGAAATCAAGCTAGTGAAGTTATCTACAGAGAAACAAATTGTCAATGGCAAAAAGAAAAAGAAAAGATGGTATGGGCTCCTTAAAAGATGATATTAAGATAATTATAGAGGACAAACAAAAGGTTGCGATATTAAACAGGTACTTTTCGTCTGTGTTCACTAATGACCTGTTTGTTCCAGTGATCTTTCAACAAGGAAAAAATCAAAGTTCACCACTTGATATAACTAGTTTAGCACAAGAAGTACGCCTGCCTCTGAGCAAATTAAACAGACAAATCCCCTGGTCCAGATGGTATTCATCCACGCAGGGGTGGGATTCAGCCAGTTCTCCCCGGTTCGGTGGAACCGGTTGCTAAAAAAGCAGCCTGCTCCCCGAACCGGGGAGAACCAGAGCTGTGATCCGGTACCTTGTTGCAGCGGCCAGCAATGCCGGCGCACAAGTTGACACCACGGAGCGGAGGAGGAGAGGAGCCGAGGAGGGACTCTTGCGCTGCTCCCTAGCCTGCAGTACGCGCACGCCACCCCGCCCGCCGGATACCGCGCACTGATACGTCACGTGCACACACTGTGACGCGGCAGCCCCTGTGCACTAATACCTGCTGCAGTCCAGTGCAGCTATTGGGCATCTGATCTCTGACTGGAGTCACAGGTGCGCCGTTACCCAGTGTGACTCGAGTCTGTCTGTCTGGCCTGCGGCCTGCCTGCGTCCTGCCAACACATCATCTTCATCATCACCCCGGTCACCGGCGCGGTGGTGTGGCAGTCAGTCACCAGTTGGCAGTTAGTGCATTTGTGTGCACGGACGGTGGAGCAGGACAGTGCGGGGGGCGGCGGTGAGTACTGGCATTTTTTTTTTTAACGCCGGGCCCGGCCTATTGGGGACTATGCCGCCTATGGTGGATTATTCTGCCTTTTGGGGACTACTATGCTGCCTTTTGGGGACTACTATGCTTCCTATGGGGGATTATCCAGACTTTTGGGGACTACTATGCTGCCTATGGGGGATTATGCTGCCTTTTGGGGACTACTATGCTGCCTATGGGGGGATTATGCTGCCTTTTGGGGACTACTATGCTGCCTATGGGGATTATGCTGCCTATGGGGGATTATGCTGCCTATGGGGGATTATGCTACCTTTTGGGGACTACTATGCTGCCTATGGGGGATTATGATGCCTTTTGGGGACTACTATGGTGCCTATGGGTGATTATGCTGCCTTTTGGGGACTACTAGGCTGCCTATGGGGGGATTATGCTGACTTTTGGGGACTACTATGCTGCCTATGGGGGATTATGCTGCCTATGGGGGATTATGCTGCCTATGGGGGACATTTACCTGCCTATTGGGGACCTGTTCTACCTATTGGAGACATTTACCTGCCTATTGGGGACCTATGCTGCCTATTGGGGACTTGTGCTGCCTATAGGGGACCTATGCTGTCTATTGGAGACCTGTGCTGTCTATTGGGGACATTTACCTGCCTATTGGGGACCTATGCTGCCTATTGGGGACCCATGCTGCCTATAGGGGACCTATGCTGTCTATTGGAGACCTGTGCTGTCTATTGGGGACATTTACCTGCCTATTGGGGACCTATGCTGCCTATTGGGGACCCATGCTGCCTATAGGGGACCTGTGCTGTCTATTGGGGACTTGTGCTGCCTATTGGGGACATTTACCTGCCTATTGGGGACCTATGCTGCCTATTGGGGACCTATGCATTCTTTTGGTGACCTGTGCTGCCTATTGGGGACATGTACCTGCCTATTAGGGAGCAATACTGCCTATTGGGGATTCTTGCACCTCACCAGTCTGAGCCTGAGGTAAAAGTGGAGTTCCACCAATATGGGCACTGGTGAGGCTGCATTGATGGACACTAATCAGGCTGCATTGATGGGCACTGATCAGACTGCATTGATGGGCACTGATCTGACTCCATTGATGGGCACTGATCAGGCTGCATTGATGGACACTGATCAGGCTGCATTGATGGGCACTGATCAGACTGCATTGATGGGCACTGATCTGACTCCATTGATGGGCACTGATCAGGCTGCATTGATGGGCACTGGTCAGGCTGCATTGATGGACACTGGTCAGGCTGCACTGATGGACACTGGTCAGGCTGCACTGATGGACATGGGTCAGGCTGCATTGATGGACACTGGCCAGACTGCGTTGATGGGCACTGATCAGGCTGCATTGATGGACACTGATCAGGCTGCATTGATTGGCACTGATCAGGCTGCATTGATGGACACTGGTCAGACTGCGTTGATGGGCACTGATCAGGCTGCATTGATGGACACTGATCAGGTTGCATTGATTGGCACTGATCAGGCTGCATTGATGGGCACTGATCAGGCTGCATTGATGGGCACTGATCAGGCTGCATTGATGGGCACTGATCAGGCTGCATTGATGGGCACTGATCAGGCTGCATTGATGGACACTGGTCAGGCTGCATTAACCCCTTCACCCCCAAGGGTGGTTTGCACGTTCATGACCGGGCCAATTTTTACAATTCTGACCACTGTACCTTTATGAGGTCATAACTCTCGAACGCTTCCATGGATCCCGGTGATTCTGACATTGTTTTCTCGTGACATATTGTACTTCATGTTAGTGGTAAAATTTCATTCAAATAACTTGCGTTTATTTGTGAGAAAAACGGAAATTTGGCGAAAATTTTGAAAATTTCGCAATTTTCCAACTTTGAATTTTTATGCCCTTAAATCACAGAGATACGGCACACAAAAAACTTGATAACTAACATTTCCCACATGATTACTTTACATCAGCACAATTTTGGAACCAAAATTTTTTTTTGTTAGGAAGTTATAAGGGTTAAAAGTTGACCAGTGATTTCTCATTTTTACAACACCATTTTATTTTTAGGACCACATCACATTTGAAGCCACTTTGAGGGGTCTATATGATAGAAAATACCCAAAAGTGACACCATTCTAAAAACTGCACCCCTTAAGGTGCTCAAAACCACATTCAAGAAGTTTATTAACCCTTTAGGTGCGTCACATGAAATTTTTTGAATATTTAAAAAAAAATGAACATCTAACTTTTTTTCATAAAAAAAATACTTCAGGTTCAATTTTTTTTATTTTACCAAGGGTAACAGGAGAAATTGAACTGCAAAAGTTATTGTGCAATTTGTCCTGAGTACGCAGATACCTGATATGTGGGGGGGAACGACTGTTTCGGCGCATGGCAGAGCTCAGAATGGAAGGAGCGCAGTTTGACTTTTTCAATGCAAAATTGGCTGGAATTCAGATTGGACGCCATGTCACGTTTGGAGAGTCCCTGATGTACCTAAACAGTGGAAACCCCCTACAAGTGACCCCATTTTGGAAACTAGACCCCCCAAGGAACTTATCTAGATATGTGGTGAGAACTTTGAACCCACAAGGGCTTTACAGAAGTTTATAACGTACAGCGGTACAATTAAAAAATCATATTTTTTCCACAAAAATGATCTTTTCACCCTCAATTCTTATTTTCCCAAGGGTAACAGGACCCTAAAAGTTATTGTGCAATTTGTCCTGAGTACGCTGATACCCCACATGTGGGGGTAAACCACTATTTGGGCGCATGGCAGAGCTCGGAAGGGAAGCAGCGCCACTTGACGTTTTTGGCTGGAATTGAGATCGGACACCATGTCGCGTTTGGAAAACCCCTGATGTACCAAAACAGTGGAAACCCCCCACAAATGACACCATTTTGGAAAATAGACCCCCTAAGGAACTTATCTAGATGTGTGGTGAGAACTTTGAACCCCCATGGGCTTCACAGAAGTTTATAACATAAAGCCATACAATTAAAAAATCATATTTTTTTCCACAAAAATGATCTTTTCACCCTCAATTATTATTTTCCCAAGGGTAACAGGAACCTAAAAGTTATTTTGCAATTTGTCCTGAGTACGCTGATACCCCACATGTGGGGGTAAACCACTATTTGGGCGCATGGCAGAGCTCGGAAGGGAAGCAGCGCCACTTGACGTTTTTGGCTGGAATTGAGATCGGACACCATGTCGCGTTTGGAAAACCCCTGATGTACCAAAACAGTGGAAACCCCCCACAAATGACACCATTTTGGAAACTAGACCCCCTAAGGAACTTATCTAGATGTGTGGTGAGCACTTTGACCCCCCCAGTGCTTCACAGAAGTTTACAACGCCTGGGCGTGAAAATAAAAAATTCGTATTTTTTCCACAAACATGATCTTTTAGTCACCATTTTTTTATTTTCCCAAGGGTACCAGGAGAAATTGGACCCCAAAAGTTGTTGTCCAATTTGTCCTGAGTATGCTGATACCCCATATGTGGGAGAAAACTACTGTATGGGCACACGTCGGGGCTCGGAAGGGAAGTAGTGACGTTTTGGAATGCAGACTTTGATGGAATGGTCTGCGGGTGTCATGTTGCCTTTGGAGAGCCCCTAATGTACCTAAACAGTGGAAACCCCCCACAAATGACACCATTTTGTAAACTAGACCCCCCAAGGAACTTATCTAGATGTGTGGTGAGCACTTTGACCCCCCCAGTGCTTCACAGAAGTTTACAACGCCCGGGCGTGAAAATAAAAAATTCGTATTTTTTCCACAAACATGATCTTTTAGTCACCATTTTTTTATTTTCCCAAGGGTACCAGGAGAAATTGGACCCCAAAAGTTGTTGTCCAATTTGTCCTGAGTATCAATACCCCATATGTGGGAGAAAACTACTGTATGGGCACACGTCGGGGCTCGGAAGGGAAGTAGTGACGTTTTGGAATGCAGACTTTGATGGAATGGTCTGCGGGTGTCATGTTGCCTTTGGAGAGCCCCTAATGTACCTAAACAGTGGAAACCCCCCACAAATGACACCATTTTGTAAACTAGACCCCCCAAGGAACTTATCTAGATGTGTGGTGAGCACTTTGACCCCCCCAGTGCTTCACAGAAGTTTACAACGCCCGGGCGTGAAAATAAAAAATTCGTATTTTTTCCACAAACATGATCTTTTAGTCACCATTTTTTTATTTTCCCAAGGGTACCAGGAGAAATTGGACCCCAAAAGTTGTTGTCCAATTTGTCCTGAGTACGCTGATTTCCCATATGTGGGAGAAAACTACTGTATGGACACACGTCGGGGCTCGGAAGGGAAGCAGTGACGTTTTGGAATGCAGACTTTGATGGAATGGTCTGCGGGTGTCATGTGCGTTTGGAGAGCCCCTGATGTACTTAAACTATTGAAACTCCCCACAAGTGACCCCATTTTGGACACTAGACCCCCCACGGAACTTTTCTAGATGTGTGGTGAGCACTTTGAACCCCCAAGTGCTTCACAGAAGTTTATAACGCTCGGACGTGAAAATAAAAAAATCATTTTTTTCCACAAAAATGATATTTTTGCCCCCAATTTTTTATTTTCCTAAGGGTAACAGGAGAAATTGGACCCCAAAAATTGTTTTGCAATTTGTCCTGAGTAGGCTGATACCCTACATGTGGGGGTAAAACACTGTTTGGGCGCATAGCAGAGCTTGGAAGGGAAGGAGCACCATTTGACTTTTTCAACTCAGAATTGGCTGGAATTGAGATCAGACGCCATGTTGCATTTGGAGAGCCCCTGATGTGCCCAAACAGTGGAAACCCCCAATTCTAACTCCAACCCGAACCCCAACACGCCCCTAACCCTAGCCCTAACCCTAGCCCTAACCCTAGCCCTAACCCTAGCCCTAGCCCTAACCCAACACACCCCTAGCCCTAACCCTAGCCCTAACCCTAATGGAAAAATGGAAATAAATACATTTTTTTATTTTATTATTTTTCCCTAACTAAGGGGGTGATAACGGGGGGTTTGATTTACTATTTATGGCGGTTTTTATGTTTGGCGGCTGTCGCACGCTAAAAGACGCTTTTTATTGTAAAAATAGTTTTTGCATCACCACATATTGAGAGCTATAATTTTTCCGTATTTTGACCCACCGAGTCATGTGAGGTCTTATTTTTTGCGGGACGAGTTGACGTTTTTATTGGTACCATTTTCGGGCACGTGAAATTTTTTGATCGCTTTTTATTCCGATTTTTGTGACGCAGAATGAACAAAAACCAGCGTTTCATGAATTTCTTTTGGGGGGGTGCGTTTACACCGTTCCGCGTGCGGTAAAATTGATAAAGCGGTTTTATTCTTCGGGTCAGTACGGTTACAGCGATACCTCATTTAGGTCGTTTTTTTATGTTTTTGTCGGTTTTATGCAATGAAAACTATTTTATATAAAAAATAATTATTTTTGCATCGCTTTATTCTGCGAGTTATAACTTTTTTATTTTTTCACTGATGATGCTGTATGGCGGCTTGTTTTTTGCGGGACAAGATGACGTTTTCAGCGGTACCATGGATATTTATATGCATCTTTTTGATCGCGCGTTATTGCACTTTTTGTTTGGCGGTATGATAATAAATCATTATTTTTTGCTTCGTTTTTTATTTTTGTTTTTTAAGGGGTTCGCTAAAGGGGTTAACTATTGGGACAGTTTTATAGGGCAGGTCGTTACGGACGCGGCGATACCTAATATGTGTACTTTTATTGTTGTTTTTTTTATTATTTTCAAAAAATGAATTTATTGGGGAATATTTTTTTTTTTTTTACTAATTTATTTGGCGATTTTTATTAATTTATTTTTACACTTTTTTTTAATTTTTTTTTTACTTTATTACATAGTCCCAGGTGGGACATCACTGTCCTGTGACAGATCGCTGATCTGTCACATCACAGATCACTGTGACAGATCAGCAATCTGTCACAGGCAGTGCACAAGGCTTCCTCATGCCTGCGCTTTGCAGGCACTGAGGAAGCCAGCTTCCCCAGGCCCCCGAAGGCCCCCGTCGCCATCTTGGATTCGGGGGCCTGGAGGAAAGGAGCCCCCCGCAGCAGCGCTGCACATTGCGCTGCCGTGGGGGGCTCAGGGAAGCACGGAGGGAGCCCCCTCCCTGCCGATGCTTCCCTTTAACCCCCGGTACACCGCGATCATGTTTGATCGCGGTGTGCAAGGGGTTAACGTGTCCGCCCCTGACACATTGTGCCGGGTGTCAGCTGTGATAATCAGCTGACACCCGGCCGCGATTAGCGGCGCTCACCACGTGGGCGCCGCTGATCGCGGTAGACGTACTATCCCGTCCCCGGTCATACGGGCCCGGGTACCGTGGACGGGATAGTACGTCTCATGTCAGGAAGGGGTTAATGGGCACTGATCAGGCTGCATTGATGGGCACTGATCAGGCTGCATTGATGGGCACTGTTCAGGCTGCATTGATGGGCACTGTTCAGGCTGCATTGATGCGCCCCTACTTGTATATGTTTGAGGAAAAGGTGCATGTAAATGGGTGTGGCTTAAAATGGGTGTGGCATAAAATGGGTGTGGTTTTCCTACACACAAACACAGAACTTGTTGTTAAAAATTTGAATCCCACCCCTGCATCCACGGATACTGAGGGAATTGTGCTCAGTAATTGAAAGACAGCTGTATCTTACATTCTTAGATTATCATGTAATAGGGATGGTGCCAGCGTCGAACTGGGGCACCGGAACACCAGAGAAAGCTCCGGTGAGCCCGCCCCCAGCTCCTGCCTCCTTCATTTGTCCCTGCCCTGCATGCCAATAGTGTGCACCAAGCAGTGCACACTTTATTCTATAGCCGGCACCAGCGCACAGGAAGTACAGAACAAATGATATGAAGTGCAATTGCGCTGCTGAGTGCCAACCTCATTTCAGCCAGCACAGTCAGAGGCACAGCCAACTGTGTGAGGCTGAGTTAGAGAGACACACACGCACGCAACAACTGACCCTCTGTCACCTGTTTTCTGTGCTGCATCTCTGGCTCTTCATCTTCAAAACTGTAATCAAAGGTAGTCTAATGCTGATTGGCTGACATGCAGCCAGTCAACATTAGTTTTCTTTGTAGAATTATAGAATCATAGAATCGTAGAGTTGGAAGGGAGAAGCATAGAGTCTAGATCATGTGAAGTAATTTCCCCCTCTACTCCTCCTTGGTCAGGCCGCATCTGGAATACTGTGTCCAGTTCTGGGAACCACATTTTAAAAAGGACAATGTAAAACTGGAGCAAATTCAGAGAAGAGCTACCAGGATGGTAAGAGGACTGCAAAGTATGTCCTACGAGGAACGGTTAAGGGATCTGGGAATGTTTAGCTTGCAAAAAGAGGTTAAGAGGAGACAATAGCTGTCTACAAAAATCTGAAGGGATGTAACAGTGTAGAGGGATCATCATTATTCTCATTTGTACATGGAAACATGAGAGGCAATGGAATGAAACTGAAAGGTAGAACATATAGATTAGATATTAGAAAAATCTTTTTGACAGTGAGGCTGATCAAAGAGTGGAACAGGCTGCCTCGAGAGGTGGTGAGTTCTCCTTCAATGGAAGTCTTCAGAGGTTGGTTGGACAGACATCTATCTGAGATGGTTTACTGAATCCTGCATTGGACACGATGATGCTTGAGGTCCCTTCCAACTCTAACATTCTAGGATTCTATGATTCTCATTTAAGTGTATAAATATATGTGTGGTCAGTACAAAGGACTGGTACATGACTTATTCCTTCCAAAGACCATATTGAGGACCAGGGGGCACTCATTAAAGGTGGAAGAAAAGCGATTCCGGAATCTAACTAGGAAAGGGTTCTTTACAGTTAGAGCAGTCAGACTGTGGAATGCCGACCACAAGAGGCAGTAATGGCAGACCCTATTGCAGCTTCTAACTAGAGATGGGCCTATACTGATAATAAATTTGTCTGTATATGTATAGTTTGGAGATCTCTTTCCTTGATCAATCTCATGTTGATACATTATTTTATGTTTTCCTGTGACACTGCTTTATGTTTAGCATATTCCTATTTGTATTTCACCATTTATTACCTATTGTATTTGTGTTTTGTATGCACAGTAATTAAGATACGTATTGTCTATTTTTGGACTATATCATTCTCCATCTCTTTACCTTGTATAATCGTCTGGACTATACATATGTATACTTAGATATAACTTTTAGGCTATTCAATGTTTATATTTTTGATTGTGCTTTTATTCTATTTTATACAACAGTTTGCATGTATATGTATCATCGCCCTAATAACACTATTATATCCGGCTTGAAATGTCCAGATGGCTGGTAAGAGAGGAGAATCTAAATAATAGCCGTTATTTTATTTTGTATACCTTCATGAATATGCTATGTTATTATTATGCTTCTATGATATTGTAATCTTATAGTGGTGCCACGGGAACGATGGGCGTTGTTATTCTCCTTCCTCACTTGCTGGGAGTACTACATCACCTTATTATGAACAGACGATGCACGCTTTGACCCTGCCGGATCTACACTCACTGGCCACTTTATTAGGTACACCATGCTAGTAACGGGTTGGACCCCCTTTTGCCTTCAGAACTGCCTCAATTCTTCGTGGCAGAGATTCAACAAGGTGCTGGAAGCATTCCTCAGAGATTTTGGACCATATTGACATGATGGCATCACACAGTTGGCGCAGATTTGTCGGCTGCACATCCCTGATGCGAATCTCCCGTTCCACCACATCCCAAAGATGCTCTATTGGATTGAGATCTGGTGACTGAGGAGGCCATTTGAGTACAGTGAACTCATTGTCATGTTCAAGAAACCAATCTGAGATGATTCGAGCTTTAGGACATGGCGCATTATCCTGCTGAAAGTAGCCATCAGATGCCTGTTCTTAGCTGAGAGGAGTGGTACCCAGTGTGGTCTTCTGCTGCTGTAGCCCATCTGCCTCAAAGTTCGACGCACTGTGCGTTCAGAGATGCTCTTCTGCCTACCTTGGTTGTAACGGGTGGCAATTTGAGTCACTGTTGCCTTTCTATCAGCTCGAACCAGTATGCCCATTCTCCTCTGACCTCTGGCATCAACAAGGCATTTCCGGCCACAGAACTGCCGCTCACTGGATTTTTTTTCTTTTTCGGACCATTCTCTGTAAACCCTAGAGATGGTTGTGCGTGAAAATCCCAGTAGATCAGCAGTTTCTGAAATACTCAGACCAGCCCTTCTGGCACCAACAATCATGCCACGTTCAAAGGCACTCAAATCACCTTTCTTCCCCATACTGATGCTCGGTTTGAACTGCAGGAGATTGTCTTGACCATGTCTACATGCCTAAATGCACTGAGTTGCCGCCATGTGATTGGCTGATTAGAAATTAAGTCTTAACACACAGTTGGACAGGTGTACCTAATAAAGTGGCCAGTGAGTGTATATATCCCGCTATGTTGCCTATATGGATCATACTGCGCAGACGCGACTCGTGCGTGCGCTGTGCCACCACCGTGGCTTTGTGTACTGACAGCGTTGCCGTGGTGATGGCAAGAGATGACGCACGTCCTCCTTCCCATCACATACCGCGGGCACCGGTGCACTCTGCCAGGGGGCGGCGCATCACGCCGAGCTACGCGCTGATTCGCGGCTATACCTTTCCTTCCTGTATATAATCCCGCTGTCCCTCATTGTTTAACCACGCCTCCTGAAGAAACCGGGTGCGGTGAAACGCGCGTCGGGGCTTTTGTGTATTTCCCCAACTTTTCTGCTTCGGCTACATTGTCTCAAGGTAATGCGCAGATCAGTTCTATTTTAGTTCTTTACTTCTGACACACTGCATTCACACTTATTGTTCGATTACTGTCATTTCTGGTCTGCCAACCACAGTACTTATATGAGACTATAGCCGTCTATTTAACATCTATGCAGTACTGCTAGGGAATGCGTGTTTTCTAAGTACTACTGATTCCACCTCATCTAGTACTTACATTTTTGGCTGCATTATACCCTGAATACCCTGTCTTTTATGATTATTGTTGCAATAAAGTTTATTATGTTTTCTAAAGAGACCCCTACTTCTTTGTTCTAATTTTTATGGTAATCTAATTTATATATTATACAGTAGTGATTTCACTTGGATAGTTATATTGAGGTCACACTTCCCTCTTTTTTGTTTATATCTATCTGAGATGGTTTAGTGAATCCTGCATTGGACACGATGACGCTTGAGGTCCCTTCCAACTCTAACATTCTAGGATTCTATGATTCTCATTTATGTTTATAAATATATGTGTGGTCAGTACAAAGGACTGGCACATGACTTATTCCTTCCAAAGACCATACTGAGGACCAGGGGGCACTCATTACAGATGGAAGATAGGCGATTCCGGCAGCTAAATAGGAAAGGGTTCTTTACAGTTAGAGCAGTCAGACTGAGGAATGCCGACCACAAGAGGCAGTAATGGCAGACACTATAACAGCTTTTAAAAAAGGGCTGTATGATTTCTTCAGTAGACATAACACTGTGGGTTATAGTTAATTTAGTGATAAAATATATAACTGGTGAAGAAAGGTTGAACCTAGGTGTTTTTTCAACCTATATAACTATGTAACTATGCCATAGTGACAATGTATTGGCTACAACGTCTGGTTAAACAGTATTTACATTCAAGGAAAAAAAGTATAAGTTCTTTTAATGTGTGCTATATGTGTGTTATATTCATGCCTTTGTGAAATTTCTGCCAGCTTTCTCTTATAAAGGAACTAAGAAAACCCTGCGTAAGACTTTATTCACATAGTTGTATTGCTACCTCAATCATTTGGGGCACAGTGTGATAACGTTTTGCAAGTTTTTTCTTTTTTACTATTTTAGAAGCTACTAAAATATTTTCTGCTAAAGCAGTACCTGTGCAAAAAATGAAACAAAATGAAATATTTTTTTCCCTAAAGAAAGTGAATCAATGCATTCCATTGGAATGAGATTTAGACAGTTACCACAAGGTGGCGCTCACAATTCAGGATAAGCAGTGAGCTCTTCCCAAACCTTTGTTAACAAGTTCCTCTCCAAGTTATAAAAGGTTTTTGTTTTTATTACATGTGCCACAAAAATGTACATTTAGCGCTATAAGTAAGAAACTAATGAATTCAGAGATTGCCCTCCACTCATATAAATCCATTGTTAGCTCTTCTTTATAAGTTGTGCTACTATTGTTGCTTTGATTGTTAAATATTATAAAATATTCAGGATTCAGTAAACACATAAAGGAAACAAGGTTACAGGGCTAATGATAACACATTATCGAGAATTATAGATATGCTCCTTTTTTAAGGCGCAGTCAGATGGCCGTAAAAGACGGACGACAATCGTATTGGAGTGCACGGGCTGGCCGGTGGCTCTCCTGACCCGAGCATGACAACTACATAGAAATACATGCTATTATGCTCAGGTCAGAAGAGCCATCGGTCAGTCCGAGCATTGGGATGTGATCATAGTGTGGTATCTCAGTACCCGGTCTACTGCTGCTGAGTGAAACAGTTGTCGTGTCATAGTGGATTTCATCCACTGTGACAGAACTACCTTGGGCCCTCTGAGTTAGGAGATGTAATACATTGCCTGTGCGTACACTGAGGATTCATAAATGTGCATTGTACTTTGCTGCCATCTACTGGTCAATGTATGGAGGTTAGGTGATTCATTTCCTCACAACAAGCTGCCATAAAAACAGCTGGGAGGAGGCTCCCAGCTCAGTGTACACACTTCCTGTGAGCTGGTACAAACCAGTCTAGTCCTGTCTACTCAAGGCAGAGACCACTGCTCCCTGAATCCATTCCAGCCCACACTGAGGGGACATCCTCCTCATAGTCACCTCCACAAAGGAGTGAAGCCTCAGTCAGGAAAGATAAGACTGAACAAGTGATCTCCTGCATACTGGTTTTCCCTATGTGCTTCCAGCCGAAAACCAGATCCACATCTGCCACGCCACAAAAAAAAATGCCTGAGCAAATCCTTGTGAACCTGAAGGATGCCTGTGATGTTACATCCATCTCCGAATTCAAGATGAGATTCTTCACCAGATGACAGCAGTCTGGTGAGAAGCTATGGGACTATGCTCTATCCATGAGACTTTCTACGCTGTGCTACAGGTTGACCCCCACGAAAGTGTAGACCTTGACAAAATCCTGATAGACTGCTTCATAGAGGATGCAGGTTCTGAATTGTTCTAGAGCCAATTCCGTATGCTTGCTGCACAACATCCCAGCCTCACCTTTGCAGAAATCAAGACCTTAGCCATCCGTGCCCTGTAAATGAACATTCTCAGAGAAACTCTGTCACTTATGGTCCCCGAGCTGGGTCTATTGCTGGTACCCTTCCATCTTTCCAGATAACATCGCCAGGTGCCATGCAGGCTACACAAGCTGCGCAGACTCCTGCCATGGACTGCAAGGCATCTCTAGAATTCTGCATAGATGACATTACCAGAGGACTCGAGCAAGTCTGTAAGCAGATTGAAAACCTGATAATTCCATCTTCACACTCCATGGGAACAATCCCAGAGCAGAACTCTCTCTCCTGAGCCTCTACCCAGACATTTACCTCCAGACAGAGCTGTTCGCTGTAAACCTTTCTGTCAGCTCTGCCACAGTTATGGACACACGGAGGCCCAGTGCTATCAGTTAGTCCTCTTTCAAACTTCAGTCTGTTGGCGTCAGTCAAAATTATTATTATGCATTTATATAGCGCCATTTATTCCATGGCGCTTTACATGTGAAAAGGGGAAATATAGACAGGTACAATAAATATGTGTAAGACAAGGGACACACAAGTACATAAGGAGAGGGGACCCTGCCCGCGAGGGCTCACAGTCTACAGGGATGGGTGAGGATACAGTAGGAGAGGGTAAAGCGGGTCGTGCGGTGGTTCAGTAGACAGAGGATCATTGCAGGCTGTAGGCTTGACGGAACAGGTGGGTCTTCAGGTTCTTCTTGAAGGTTTCCGTTGATGGTGAGAGTCTGATGTGTTGCGGCAGAGAGTTCCAGAGTATGGGGGAAGCACGGGAGAAGTCTTGTATGCGGTTGTGGGAAGAAGAGATAAGGGGGAGTAGAGAAGGAGATCTTGAGATGATCGAAGGTTGCGTGCGGGTAGGTACCTAGAGACCATGTCACAGATGTATGGAGGAGACAGGTTGTGGATGGCTTTGTATGTCATGGTTAGGGTTTTGAATTGGAGCCTCTGGGCAATTGGAAGCCAGTGAAGGGCCTGGCATAGGGGGGAGGCTGGGGAATAGCGGGGAGACAAGTGGATTAGTCGGGCAGCAGAGTGTAGGATGGACTGGAGCGGAGCCAGAGTGCTAGATGGGAGGCTAGAGAGTAGGAGGTTGCAGTAGTCGAGGCGGGAGATGATGAGAGCATGCACTAGTGTTTTTGTGGTTTCGTGGTTGAGGAATGAGCGGATCCAGGAAATATTTTTGAGTTTGAGGCAATAGGAGGAGGCGAGGGCTTGGATATGTGGTTTGAAAGAGAGCGCAGAGTCGAGGATCACCCCAAGGCACCGAGCGTGCGGGACTAGGGAAAGAGAGCAGCCGTTGACATTGATGGATAGGTCTGGTGGAGGGGTAGAGTGAGATGGGGAAAAGATGATGAATTCTGTTTTGTCCATGTTCAGTTTGAGAAAGCAAGCAGAGAAGAAGGCTGAGATAGCAGACAGACATTGTGGGATTTCAGTAAGTAAGGAGGCGAGGTTGGGTCCAGATAGGTAGATCTGCGTGTCATCGGCATAGAGGTGATACTGCAAACCGTGGGATTCTATGAGCTGTCCCAAGCCAAAGGTATAGATGGAGAATAGTAGGGGTCCTAGGACAGAGCCTTGAGGAACACCGACAGACAGGGGGCGAGGTGAGGAGGTGGTGTGTGAGAGGGAGACACTAAATGTTTGGTCTGTTAGGTATGATGAGATCCAGGATAGGGCCAAGTCTGTGATGCCAATAGATGAGAGTCTGTAGCAGGAGGGAATGGCCTAAGGTGTCGAAGGCAGAGGACAGGTGCAGGAGAAGGAGGACAGAGTAGTGTCGCTTGCTCTTGGCGGTTAGTAAGTCGTTAGTGACTTTAGTTAGGGCAGTTTCAGTTGAGTGATGCGGTCGGAAGCCAGATTGTAACCGGTCAAAGAGGGAACAGGAGGAGAAGTGGGAGGACAGTTCAAGATATACATGCTGTTCCAGTAGTTTTGAGGCGTAAGGGAGAAGAGATATCGGGCAATAGTTAGACACAGAGGATGGGTCAAGGGAGGGCTTTTTGAGGATGGGTGTGATTGAGGCATGTTTGAAGGATGAGGGAAAGACACCATTTGTAAGTGAAAGGTTGAAGAGGTGTGTTAGAAATGGGATGAAGACTGTGGCCAAGTTAGGCATGAAGTGAGATGGGAGTGAGTCGAGGGCACAAGTGGTGAGGTGTAAGCTTCACAGAACGGTGGAGAGCTGATCTTCTGTCATGGTGGAGAAGCTGGCTTTTGCGAAACAGGGCTGAGCGGCTAAGAGGGGCATTGGGGGCTGCGGGCCAAAGTTTTGTCTGATCGTGTCGATCTTCTGCTTAAAGAAGGAGGCAAAGTCTTCATCAGAAATGAGAGGAGGGGGAGGAGGTGCTGTGGGACGGAGTAGAGAATTGAAAGTGTTGAAGAGCTGTTTAGGGTTGTGAGCCAGGGAGGATATGAGAGATGCGAAGTTTGTTTTGCGGCAGAGAGCGTGGACTTAAAGCTGGCAAGGGACTCTCTTGTGAGTGCGCGACATCAACAGCGGTGTTTCGCGTAAAACATTACTGGGACCGGAAGGTGCTGGGCGCGTGGTGAGAGGAGGGAAAGAGTCCAGGGGCCGTCAGAAGGTGTGTATATCACTATTTTTTATTTTAATTCTATTTTTTACAGGTTTATGGTACCCAGGGCCTGGAGGAGAGTCTCCTCTCCTCCAGACCCTGGGTACCATCCGCACATTGAGCGCTGCGCCTGACTGCGCCTGTCGCTGATTGGTCACGGCCTGGGGCCGTGACCAGTCAGTGACAGGCGCAGCTTACCGTTACAAACAGCTGCGCCTGTCGCTGATTGGTCGCGGCCGCCAATCAGCGACACGCAGGAATTCAGTTACAGACAGACAGACAGAATAAGACGATTATATAGTAGATTCTTTTGGCAGTGATCTGCCTGTGGTCATTTATTGTATGGTACTGAGTTGAAATATTTGTAAAGAAAAATTGGGAGGGGGCAGGGGTCCTTTATCAGAATTTGGTCAATATCACCTCTGTAACTGTTAGGCTGGCAGAATGCACCAAATAATAAAGATGATAATGAGGTGCGTTCGCAGCCTGGGGTCCACCGTGCAGAGATGTTAAATTGCTGCTCGGTAATGGAGGAGGGTGTATAGCAAATAATAAATGAACATACACGGGTTAATGTCACCCGGTGTGTACTGGAGCGAGTTCTGTTGTTTCACAGATCCACGTTGCCGCACAGTATAAACACCGAAGCCTGTTAAACTCACAGGGCTCGGCTAGATGAGCGCTAGTATGCAGACATAGAACTCTGCCCCAAAGACACGGGGTTAGAGTCCTTCTAGTCCACTAGCGCTCGGCGCCACAGCTGCGGGGCCAGTAGAAAAATACTGAAATAATTACACACTAAGTGCGCACTGCACCACTTTGGCGGACGCCACTAACCACCCTGACTAGGGTAAGGAAAGCGCTAGATTTGCGCACGGCGCCGCGCTGGCGGATGCAGTTACTTAGGTGTCTTGTGCTGGATGGCACAATATGGCGCTAAGAGAGGTGCTGTGAAATGGAAGCACTGTGGCGCTAGACTTAGCCACTACTAGGCCTCCAACCTCCAATGAGAGGTCGTCCCACGGACATGCTCAGTAGGGAAAAGACAGGACTTAGTCCCAGGAGCGTCTGCTTGCTGCTGACTCAAGCATGGTGTTACAGCAGAGCCAGAAGGAGCAACCAGATGCCTAGCATCAGCCTGGGCAAGGCGCCGGGACCGACACCTCTGCTGAGCAGGAATCTCTGCGGCCGCAGAGGACGCGGCTTGAGATTCCCCCTGTGCAGTGGGGGAAACTCGACGCCTAACAGTAACACCTTTAAACAAAACCTTTCCCTTCTGCCCTCCACCCCTCCTAACCACCACTTTTTACCCCTCACACTTGGCATCCGTGTGGATAAAGATAATTTTGCGCATTTAGTTCTGTTGGATTGACCAGACATTGTTCCCGACTAGATAGGGGGTAACAGGGTGATTCTAGGGCTAGCTGTTGATGAGCATGGGCGCCAAATTTGCGTTCAAGATAGAGTGCCAACCTCCACTGGTAGGTAGGCGGGTGTTAGGGTTTAATAGGGGAAAATAAGGTATTGGTGTTGATCTCTACTATACAATAGTAATGCATTTCTGACCGATTTGTTGGCCTGGCTAGGTGTACTTTATTTGATTTGTTGTGTTTTTTTTACCTGAAAGAAATTAAAAGTTAAATTTTAAAGGTATTAGTTTTCTCTGTGAAAGAAGTGTAGTTTTAGCTAATTCAGCTACATGAAGCTGGATGCACAAAGGCACAAATAGTCATGAAATTAAACAAAAAGGTAAAGAAAAACTTTATATTGTGCTTAGTCTGTGAATTAACAATAAGTTTAAATTTACTGTGTTTTGTGAAAAATAATAACTCTTTAATGGGTAGGAGAAACTTGGACATTTTTGTGTCTGTGTATGAGAAAGACAGATGGCCAGGATGCCTTTGTAAAGGTATCAAGCAGCAACGCGGGATGCAGTGATGGTATGCAGGCAACAGAGCAAGGGTTAACAGGTTTACTTACAGGGGAATACTCCACACAGGGAGGTAAAGGGTTAAACAGTCGGGAGATAAAGGGTTAGTCAGGGGAGACAAACGGTACATTAAAGGCGAAGGATATAACAACGGTTCAGATGACGGAAGTTCTTTAGCATAGATGTAAGGCAGTCCTTTGAACTGCATCTCCTGCTGCGAACTCAATTGGGTCATCTTTACTGGTGTCAGGTAAATGACAATACCGCATCTTCTGGTAACAGTGGTCGATCTCCAGTACCTTCTACTGCCCCTTGTCCATATACTTCTGTGGCTATTAAAGGCATTGGACACAGACCGGTACAAGCCCAATGTGGCTCCTTAACTGTCTTAACTGATCTAGTGAGGTCACAAAGGTCAGGACAACTATTCTGTGTCCACATCAGGGTGCGAGTGTCAGTCCTATGTGGTTTCTCTTAGGCAGCGCATGTGCAGTACTCACGGACAGGTCATGTACGGCACCTGGTACTCTCTGTCTGTCACTGGACACACACTGCACGTCCCGCCCTCACTGATCCCTGCTGTTGGCGGCGGGCGACGTTGGTCTGCCTGGCGCTGGTACTCGCAGCCGGATCACTTCTCTCTTGGTCTGCTGCGACACTCGGCTCTGCTCCGCTCTGGGTGCACGGCTCTGCTCCGTATGGCTCTCACTGCTGGCACAGCTCTGCTCTGTTGACATGGCTATCTTTGCTGGCACATCTCTGCTGGCACGGCTCTGTTCTGGACGACTTTCTCTGCTGACACAACTCTGCTTTGCAGACAATGGGGGCTCCTTCCATACAGCCTGTTGCCAAGTCAGTCCTCTCAGGTGGGGGATGCAGAGTGCACTTCTCACCGCTCTGCTCTGTTCCCCGCCAGCGCCAGACTGCCGTCCTTCGCGCGCTTTTTCCTTTTATCCTCCTGCTGCTGAGCGCCCTTTTCTGGCTCTCCTCACCCCCTCCTGTCAGCAGGAAGCTCCGTCTCCCTAGGGCTTCCCCCACGCTTCAGGGGAAGGTCCACCCCTCGCTTCCCCCCGGGAACAGAGGATGCAGCCCTTTCAGTTCCGAACCCGGTATGCAGGTACCCTCGGTCCAGTTTATCTCCTTACACCTTTATGAGAGCTTACAAGTTGGTGAATCTGATTTTCTGCTTTCTTCACTTCAAGAGGTTACCCCTACATTCAGCCCTTCATTATTTGATGGCTGTGGGTTTGGCTGCTGAAAATCGTAAATAGGTGACAGGGTTCAGGGATCCCACTGTGTGATACCCACACTGCCATTATAAAGGATATAAAAAGTGTTTTTCTGGTAGGAACACCCCCTTAAAGCAGCAGAAAGAAACATTTGTTAGTAAACCCATTCTAGTCAATGAATGAAAATTATAGTCTGATAAACATAAAGTGAGGCTTGCCAATAACCTGGCTGACTTGTGTGTCAGCAGTGTTGCAGGTCTGTATCAGACGCACCGCATTACACCTATACCTAATGTCTGACAGCATGTCTAACAAATTGAATGTCCACAAATAATGAAGCTGGGCTAAATACACACACATCAGCAAAATCAGAAAGACGTGTTAATGGCTATTGTGAGCTTCAAGCAATCATGGAAATATCAGCATCACAGAGCTAAATTTCCCATTTTGAAAAGATTTCCATTCATCTGTAACATGCAATACTGTAACAAAATGCCTTCCTGAAGCCGCTACGAGCAGTCGGATGCTAATGCTTTTACCATACTATGATGAGTTTTTCATGATTCATGGTGTTTAAAATATACAAGACTGCCTTTTTCAATTGGAAGTTTCTCATAGATTGAATGCATCATCAAGGCGATTGTTCATGCATGGAAGAACAACAAGCAAAATGATATGAACCATTTTTAAGCTCTACACTTAAGCAAAGGAAACAGTTGTAATACAAACTATTAAATGTAGTTTTCAGTCTCAGTACATCTCCTATGGAAAAATCCCAGCAAAATAGATGGTACTGTTCAACTGTGGAATAAAACTGACATCAAATGGCAAACACACTATTGCAGACCCAGTGTTGGGGCGGGTTTTGTCCACCCGAAATGCTGCAATAAATGACCACCGAACAACTACTGCTTTTAATGTGCGCACAGAATGTTCAGTAATAGATTATGTTCTGTATGCATAAGCTGCCATAGTTCTGATGCATTTCTAGAGCTGGTTGCGCCCTTAGTCATAGAGAATGGCAAGACATTGTGAAAACAAGACAAAAAATGGCAAGACAATGGCAAAAATGGCAAAAAAAGAAGGGAAAGCATTACTGTAAAATATGCACACTACACCAAAGAAAATGAAAAACAAGTATAAATTTTATTGGCACACAAAAGAAACATTTACACCCAATTAACAACATCCTGCAACCCTTCCCCCCTCCCTCCAGTGTAATCTATAAGTAGTTCACGGACAAAAGAGTAAAATTGGTTTACAGTTAAACAACTATCTATTGCAGTGCATTTTGGAAAACAATGTTTCTGGTTTTACCTTCAGGTGCATATGTGAAAAGATTTTTGGGGTTACCCACTCTAGAGCAAGCAACGTACAACTGTCCATGTGAAAAACACAGGCTCTCCAAATTAATGCCTGCTACTTTAAAGGGAACCTGTCACTCCCCAGGGCATTTTTCAGTTAAAGAGCCACCTTCGGCAGAATGCAGCCGAAGGTGGCTGCCTCCTCCTGCCGGCATTCAAAACTGCCTCCTGTTTTGAATTGCCGGCGCCTCTGCTGTGACAAGAGCTCTAGGGCATGCGCAGTGCACGCTGCCCGAGAACCGACATCAGGCTATTGCGCCTGCGTGTTGCGGAGGCCCCAGCCCCGCAGTGTGAATACATCATAACACACTGCGGGGCGGGATCTGGGGCCTCCACAACATGCAGGCGCAATAGCCTGATGTCGGTTCTCGGGCAGCGTGCACTGCGCATGCCCTAGAGCTCTTGTTACAGCAGAGGCGCCGGCATTCAAAACAGGAGGATGCAGTGACGCACAGGGGCATCATGATGGACAGATGGTGGGCGACGCTGAGACACCGGACAGGCATGATGGACGGATGGTAGGCGGCTGATACAGGGGGGATATACCATACCTATGGGACACATTACAGGTATGAGGAGCTATTTATAAAAGTCGATATTTCAGCGTTACTAGGGGTCAGAAAAAGAAGAGCCACCTTCACAGAATGCAGCCGAAGGTGGCTCTTTAACTGAAAAATGCCCTGGGGGGGTGACAGGTTCAGTTTAAGTGATTGACTTTGTGCTTTGTTTATAGTCATAGCAAATGCAAGTCGCATTGGGAACTGCAGACGCCTAAATTGAAGGGCATGCCGCTTGGTAGCAAAGGAATATGCGGAAAGAAAACATTTGCTCCTAGAGTTTCCCATAAGAATAGTAGCTTCAATAACATTGGGCATGAGACTCTTAATGCACAATCTTGTGCCGTTACATATTTTTGGTGGGTCAAGGTTCCGAAGCAAAATTATTGTGGCTCCTATTTTGAAAGTGAGCTTATGCGGTGGCATTCCAGGAGGCTCCAAAGAATTCAGGAACTCTAATGGATACATTACGGGTTGTTCACTCTCCATGTTACAAGTATATCGTGGTACAACTACGTTGGTGCACAAAAGAAGGTTCCCACACCAGAATAGATACCAGAAAAAAAATTTTGGCACTCAACTTTTTGTCATAAGTGAAGAGTTTTATTTGCAGTCACATATAAACGTTTCGGCTGTAACAGTAAGCCTTCATCAGTACACTGCAAGGTCAATAAAAATATATACCGACAAATCAGATGCTACAAAGGATCAGTAACCAAATGAAAAACAAAAAAAAAATCAGTGCACAGTGCATTAGTGCTTGGGAGGATGGGTTAAACAACAAAAGGTGAGGTTTGGACAAAGGAAGAGAAAGAACAAAGCAGACCTACCAAGACTGCTCTTGTTCACTAAACTGCTGAACGTCTGAAAATAAATGTCAGCACACTTGTAGCAAATATTTATGTCATCATATCTGAGATTATGGATGAGCTCATACAGAGGTAAACCAACATATACTCACTAAGATAGGGAGCCACTGTAATAATGGGAGTGATGAGTAAGTAATGTGTCATCCACACTGGATTACGAGGCCTAGAGACCTGAGTGTAAGAAATGTGTGGGTAAATCCTTAATGTGTCCCACTTGAATAAACAAATATAATAAAAAATATATATAATAATAAAAATTATGAATATATGAATCAGACCTAAGAGAGAGGGGACGCTAGATCAGTGTCCACAGTCAATGGAAAATAGTGGAATCAATCTTCTATGAGGTCTGGTAAGAAAACAGAGAGTTAAATCTACCAGCAGATGTCTCCTGTCAGCTGATTAGTGAAAGAGAAAAAGAAAAAAAAAAAGGTTCTTACCCACGTTTAGTATGGGGATGGAATGGACTCAGATGTAGCTAAGCGGCCTCAAGAACAAGTATGAATATATGGATGGCCTTGTTCATGTACATGTAATTAAATGAATAGCCGTCTCTGTGGGTAAATAAAAGCAAGGGTTAAGACGGCAGTCTGTAGCAAATAAATATGTGTACTATGGAATCAATATCTTACCGTTGGTGGGTGGTGGCGCCGTGTGACTTGGAGAGTACGCGGAATCCACCGCTAGTGTGACAAGCCAAGGTGGTGTGTAATGCCGCAGTATAAGAAGGCGGGGGGCGGGACCATCCTCTGAGGTGATTGGACAGCATCACAGGAAGTGATGCGGTAGAGCGTGTCATCGCTCAGAAGCCCTGTGAAGCAGGGCGGTGAATGAGGGGCGCTCCTGTGTGTGATATGTAATGGGGATGGCGCGGACATGCGCATTCTGTATGCCTGCACTCAGTGTCTCATTAAAGGATGGCATAGCGATCCGTGAGCTGACTTGTGTCAGTGCATGCGTGTCTGCACCACAAATAAAATAAGGATGGTGTGGACCTGCGTCTGCTGTGTGCCTGCTATCTGTGTGCTACCTTGTGTTAGAGCACACATGTCTGCACTACCAATCTATATCTCTATGTCTGTAGTGCCTATAGTAACATAGTAACATAGTTATTAAGGTTGAAGGGAGACTTTAAGTCCATCTAGTTCAACCCATATCCTATCCTAACTTGCCCTAACATGTTGATCCAGAGGAAGGCAAAAAAAACCCCATGTGGCAAACAGTAAGCTTCACATTGGGGAAAAAAATTCCTTCCTGACTCCACATACGGCAATCAGACTAGCTCCCTGGATCAACGCAATATTAAGGAAACTAGTGTATATACCCTGTAATAATATACTTTTCAAGAAAGGCATCCAGTCCCTTCTTAAATTTTAGTAGGGAATCACTCATTACAACATCATATGGCAGAGAGTTCCATAGTCTCACTGCTCTTACAGTAAAGAATCCGCGTCTGTGAGTATGCTTAAACCTTCTTTCCTCCAGACGTAGAGGATGCCCCCTTGTCCCCGTCACAGGTCTAAGAGTAAAAAGATCATTAGAAAGCTCTTGGTATTGTCCCCGCATATATTTATACATTGCAATAAGATCACCCCTAAGCCTTCGATTCTCCAAACTAAATAACCCCAAATGTAATAACCTGTCTTGGTATTGCAGACCCCCTAGTTCCCTAATAACCTTGGTCGCTCTTTTCTGCACCGGCTCCAGTTCAGCTATGTCTTTCTTATACACCGGAGACCAGAACTGTACACAGTATTCTAAGTATGGTCGCACTAGTGACTTATATAGAGGTAAAATTATGTTCTCCTCATGAGCATCTATGCCTCTTTTAATGCATCCCATTATTTTATTTGCCTTTGCAGCAGCTGCCTGACACTGGCCGCTAAATGTGAGTTTGTCGTCCACCCATACACCCAGGTCTTTTTCAGTGACTGTTTTGCCCAGTGTTTTACAATTAAGCACATAATTATACAACTTGTTCGTTCTACCCAAGTGCATGACCTTACATTTATCCCCATTAAAGCTCATTTGCCATTTATCAGCCCAAGCTTCTAGTTTACATAAATCCTCCTGTAATATAAAATTGTCCTCCTCTGTATTGATTACCCTGCAGAGTTTAGTGTCATCTGCAAATATTGAAATTCTACTCTCTATGCCCCCTACAAGGTCATTAATAAATATGTTAAAAAGAAGCGGGCCCAAAACTGACCCCTGTGGTACCCCACTGCTTACCGTGACCCAGTCAGAGTGTGCTATGCATGTTGAAGAAAGAAAAATAAGAGCAGAAAAGGAAGGGAAAAAAAAAAAGGGGGAAGAGTGGTATTTAGAGGACAAAGGAAAAAAAAAAAAGGAGAAAAAATTGAATAAAGGGATACGGGAGGGGAGAATCCGAGGGGTAAACAAGACCGGGAAGGTGACAATTGCGTGACGTTTCAATAAAGACGACTCTGTGGAGATAAGACAATATGTTAGAATTATCATACATTATGCAAATGAGTTCAATGACAAAAATCAGATCCACACAATTAATGTAACCACATTGTAACCTTATGGGATGGGGTTAAATTAATCGGATATATTATTATTAATACCCCAAAATATGGATGACTAGAATCCAATGGCCAGGACACATTTCACTCACTGTGGCCCATACCTATTAAATGAAAGATAATAAGTCATATTTTCTATTCAGACCTTTTGGAGTTAGGGTCTGTAATTCATGTATCCAAAAGGCTTCTCTTTGTTTGAGAAGTTGGATACGATTACCGCCTCTCCGGGGAGAGGGGACGTGCTCGATGACTTGAAATTTCAATTGTGGAATGGTGTGTCCGGCTGTGATGAAGTCATAGGGTAAAGGTAGTCGTGTATTTCCACATCTTATTGTTGACTTGTGTTTGCTGATGCGGTCCTTTATCGGTTGTGTGGTCTCACCAATGTAAAGAAGACCGCATAGGCATTTAATCAAGTATATCACATATGTTGTGTCGCAGGTGATAAAATCTTTAATCTTATATCGTTTGCCAGAATGTGGGTTATGAAAATGGTCACCCTTTCGTACTTTACCACACTGGTTACAATGCAAGCATGGGTGGGTGCCTGTCTTAGGAGTGGAGAGAAATCTTTGTGTCGATGATCTTAAACCCGAGCCAATGTCAGCTTTGATTAAAGAGTCCCGAATGCGTTTGTAACATCACCTCTCGATCTAACTCCAGGTTTGATCATCAATCCTCTAACGATCCTTCAACATCAGGCTCGGAGACAGACAAAAAAGAGATTATCGTTCAGGATCTTCACATTTTTTAGATCAACGCAGAAGACGCCCGCGCAGAAGAGTGTCCACCGGAGCCAACGGAGGAAGAGGCTCAGATTCCTACAGGATAACGAGATCCCAGGTACAGATTCCCTAGTAATTAATATCTCTTCCAGGTCTCTCAGTATTGAAGAAACTAATCTTCTGCAAAAGGGTTTATCTTATTGCCCTTCATTCAGAATGAGAACTTTTCAAATGGACATGGACCTACAACGGTTTTATCGCCGTATAAGACTCTTAGTACATTTTGCCAAAAAGGACAAAGAGGTATTTTCTCCTCTATCTACTACTCCTTGTCCTATCTCTATCGACCGTCTGGGGTTCCGCAATAGGAGCACATACCGACCTCCACTTGGCTCACATGCGGTGGAATCCTTTATTGAATTCATTGATAAAGCATTCTTCAAACTACGTCAGGACATCGAGAATGCGAGACTACATGTTTCCCCTAACCTCGATGTAGTAGATTTCCAAGCATTAGAAGCACTTTGGAGAGACCCCAACATCATTATTAAACCCGCCGATAAAGGCGGGATGATTGTTGTAATGGACAGACAGGACTACTTGAAAGAGGTGATGCGCCAACTCAGTGACAGTTCAGTCCATGAAATATTACCACATGATCCCATAAAAAGTGCCAGAGATTCTATTAACACTATTATTACTGATTATACCCTCAGAGGGGTGATTGACACAAAAACACGTGACTTCCTGACAAAAACGGATCCCATTACTCCAGTGTTTTACATTCTTCCAAAGGTACATAAGAGATTGGAGTGTCCACCGGGCTGACCCATAGTGGCGTCGACAGAATCCATTCTGTCACCACTGTCTATACTTTTGGAGAAAATACTTACTCCCCTCACATGCCAAGCACCATCCTTTCTACTTGATACAGGGGATTTCCTTCAGGTTATACGTTCTTTGGGCCACATTCCTAGAGACTCCCTTTTAGTGTCCTTTGAAGTTAAGGACCTTTTTACTTCAATTCCACATGACTTGGGCATTAGCTATGACAAACGACTATTATTAAGATCTGAAATGAATAGTGACACGGTCAATTTTTGCATTGAGTTACTTTCACTGGTACTCACCAAAAACTACGTCTTCTTTGAGGATACATTTACAGCTCAAGGAGAAAGCCACGGTAGGCGAAACGTACGTTGGAGGGAGCTGGAGACGCATGTAGCCATTGATCACGGGTATCTTTGACCTTATTACATTTCCTATGCACTTTATTTGAGTTTTTATACTCTTTACCTGCTTATTATATGCACTTTGTTGCGGATGGAATTTTTATGATCACTATATTTATTTATGGCTTATGTGTCTACTAAGTTACTACCTTCATGTATTATGACATTTTATGGTATTGCATTATGTCCTTCTTGTCTGGTTTTTGTGTAATTAATAAAACATTTTTTAAGTCTTTATAATTTGGACTTCAATTTAATTTGGTTTATTCATTTGTCTGCTACCGTCTGGTTTAGACTTGGATTCCTGACTAAGCTTTTGGTCCTGTTTTTTAACCTCTTTCTGGCAACCGTCCTGCTCTGGTCTGCTGCTCTTATTCAGACAGCTACCTCCTGGGCTCTGCTGTAAATCCAGATCCCTGTATAGGGGGAAAGGGTATCAGGGTTGCTCAGGGTGCTGTCTTACTGCAGCCCAGACTCGCAGACGGATGTCACACCAGTAAAAGCTAAGCAGACAACTGTGAGATGATATTAATAAGTTGGGAAGCTCCATGGGCATTCGCCCATTCCCAGACTAATAAGACCAGCTCACAGTCTGCTTTCCTTTAGCTGGTCATTAAAATAAGGGGGACCTTACACCTTTTTTCCTTACAATTATTCCTAAAAGGCTGCCATATACTCTCCACAGAGCTTATTAAATATCTGACAGCTATCTCTCTCTATCACTGTATATAAGATTGCTTTATTAGGGTGTTTCCACAGTCAGGAAAAACTGGATTATGGATTTGCAACCAGGGGAACCCCAGAACGATGGTATCATGCAAATTATGCAACACCAAAAATCTGCAATTTTCTTGATGGTCTGGGGCGACCCGCATTACCACCTGGGTCCAAAACTGAGGTTTATTCTTCACCAACGGAGTAGCATCAATACCCCTCAAAGGAATAGGCGTCCGCAGGGGTGTCATAGGGAAACCACAACTGTTATGAATGAGTCACCGAAGGAGGAATAAACAAAAATACAAGCTAAGTCCAGAAAACCGGAGAGGTTGGTAGCTATCGGATTGCAGACCCCTGATCCTATCCACAACAACTAACAGTAGCCGTGGGGGGTTCCTACGATGCCCTAGACCCCTCGATCACAGCCGGAGAACTAAATAGGCCTAAAGAAAAGAAAGGGGAAATCTAAACTGCCCCAGAGCAGACCCCAAAGCAATAGGCAGCCCCCAACAAATAATGACGGTGAAGCAAGATGAAAACACTAACACAGATAGAAAGATAGGTTGAGCAAACGATGGGGCCCAAGCTAACTAAAAAGGACAGGATAGAAAAGCTGCTGTCTGCAATCCGTAAAAAACCCTACCAAAAAATGTCCCAACCGTCTGATAGGAAAAACAGGCCCTGAAGTCGCTAGGACTTCAAAAAGACTATCAGCACTCAGGTAAATACTGAAGACAGAGCAAAGAGAAACTGATCAGAGACAAAAATGGAACTCAGCACACCCCCGACCAGGGATGGCTGAACTCCAAAAAACAAGGTAAACAAAACAAAACTAAGTTCAATATCAGAGCAAAAACTTATCTTTGGGAAGCAGGAATCAGACTGGTCTACAAGAATCCAGCAGAGAAATCACCAGCGACTCAGAAGGGCGTCGGCTGCCTTATATCCAGTCAGAATTTCCTGTTACCCAGTCATCATCTGCCAGATCAGGTGTTTGGTAATCAGCCTCACTACCTTCCTTCACCAGAAGAGGGAGTTCATCAGACATCGACGGTGAAGGGGAAAATGAACTCACAATAGTACCTCCCCCTTGAGGAAGGGTCACCGAACCCTCATCCACGCCACCAAGGCGATCAGGATGGGCCCGATGAAAGGCACGAACCAATCTTTCGGCATGAATATTGGATGCAGGGACCTAAGAATTATCTTCCTGGCCATAACCCTTCCATTTAACCAAATACTGGAGTCTCCGTCTAGCCAGGCAAGAATCCAGTATCTTCTCAACCTCATATACCACATTACCTTCAACCAATACCGGGTCAGGAGGTGCCACCACAGGAACTACTGGCTCAACAAACCTCTTTAACAGAGACTTATGAAACACGTTATGGATCTTAAATGTAACAGGAAGAGCCAATCGAAAAGAGACTGGATTAAGAATCTCCAAAATCTTGTAAGGTCCAATAAATCTAGATTTAAACTTTGGAGAAGCCACCTTCATAGCGATATTCTTTGATGACAACCAAACCATATCACCCACCTTAAACTGGGGACCAATGGTCCTATGCCGGTTGGAAAACCGCTGGGCCTTTTCCTGAGAGAGAGACAACTTATCCACCACTTGGTCCCAGATCTGGTGCATTCTCTCCACAACAGTGTCAACACCTGGGCAGGCAGAAGGCTCCACCTGCCTTTAAGAGAATCGAGGATGAAACCCAAAGCTACAAAAAAAAGGTGACATCAAAGTGACAGAACTAGCTCTATTATTTAAAGCATACTCGGCCAAGGGCAAAAATGAAACCCAATCATCCCGATCAACAGAAATAAAACATCTCAAATACGACTCCAAAGTCTGGTTTGTTCTCTCCGTCTGCCCATTGGTCTGAGGGTGAAACGCAGAGGAGAAGGACAACTGAATTCCCAGCTTGGAACAGAAAGTCCTCCAAAATCTAGACACAAACTGAACTCCTCTGTCAGATACAATGTTCTCAGGAATCCCATGCAAGCGAACCACCTGTTGCAAAAACAAGGGCACCAACTCTGAGGAAGATGGCAACCTAGGGAGTGGTACAAGATGGACCATCTTAGAGAATCTATCACAAATCACCCAAATAAAAGTCATTCTCTGAGAGACAGGCATATCAGAGATAAAATCCATTGAAATATAGGTCCATGGCCTCCTGGGCACCGGCAAAGGCATCAACAACCCACTAGAACGAGAACAAGGTTTAGACCGGGAGCAAGTCCCACAGGACTGCACAAAATTCCTGACATCACGAGACAAGGCGGGCCACCAAAAAGACCAACTCACCAGATCTCTAGTACCAAAAATACCTGGATGACCAGCGAATGCAGAGCAATGAACTTCAGACATCACTCTCTTCCTCCACTGGTCAGGAACATACAATTTTCCAATGGGACAACACTCAGGTTTGTCCTCCTGAAACTCTTCCAGAGCACGTCTCAAATCGGGCGAGATGGCAGAAAGAACTACCCCCTCACCTAAGATGGTAGCAGGCTTGGTCACAACAGGAGAATCAGCAAAGAAACTCCTAGAGAGGGCGTCTGCCTTGACATTCTTAGTGCCAGGAGGAAAAGAGACCACAAAATCAAAACGTGTGAAAAACAAGGCCCACCTAGCCTGTCTAGGATTCAAGCGTTTGGCCGACTCCAGGTAAATCAAATTCTTTTGGTCAGTAAGGACCACGACTTGGTGTTTGGCTCCCTCCAACCAATGTCTCCACTCCTCAAATGCCCATTTCATGGCTAACAGTTCTCGATTCCCCACATCATAGTTACGTTCGGATGGGGAGAACTTTCGGGAAAAGAAAGCACAGGGATTCATTTTAGATGTTACAGGATCTGTTTGGGACAAAACAGCTCCTGCACCAATCTCAGAAGCGTCCACCTCTACCTGAAACGGGAGTGAGACATCAGGTTGCCGCAAAACTGGAGCAGAAGTGAACCTTCGCTTTAGCTCCTGAAAGGAAGAAACAGCCTCCGGAGACCAATTCAGCACATCAGCACCCTTCTTAGTCAAATCAGTCAATGGTTTGGCAATACCAGAAAAATTAGCTATAAATTTACGATAAAAATTAGCAAAACCCAAAAATTTCTGGTGGGCCTTCAAAGAAGTGGGCTGAACCCAATCATAAATGGCCTGTACCTTGGCCGGGTCCATTTCAATAGTTGACATAGACAAAATAAATCCCAAAAATGAAATCCTCTGTACACCAAAAAGGCATTTCGATCCCTTGACATACAGGGAATTCTCCCTCAAAATCCGGAACACAGTCCGAACATGTTCCACATGAGAGTCCCAATCCTTGGAAAAGATCAAAATATCATCCAGATAGATGATCAAAAATTTATCCACCAAGTCTCGGAAAATATCATTCATGAAGCACTGGAAGACAGAAGGGGCATTAGTGAGCCCAAAAGGCATCACCAGGTACTCAAAATGTCCCTCCGGAGTATTAAACACCGTCTTCCATTCATCCCCATGCTTAATGCGAATAAGATTATATGCCCCCCTGAGGTCAAGCTTTGTAAGCCAGCAAGCACCTTTAACTCTGGAGAATAGATCAGAAATCAGGGGTAACGGATACTGATATTTAACAGTAATTTTGTTGAGGGAACGATAGTCAATACAAGGCCATAATGACCCATCTTTCTTAGCCATGAAAAAAAAAACCAGCACCTAAGGGTGAAGAGGATGGTCTAATATGACCCTTCTCCAACGACTCCTTAATATAGGATCGCATAGCTTCGTGCTCGGGTACAGATAAATTGAAAAGTTGACCCTTGGGAAATTTACACCCAGGGCTCAGCTCAATTGCACAGTCATAACTCCTATGAGGAGGCAAAGACGCAGACTTATTCTCACTAAATACATCATCATAATCAGCCAAATAGTCAGGAACATCATGTGACTGGGGAGAGGTGGAGAAAACAGGAGCATCACTAAGGGCACACCGACAACCCCAACTCACCACAGATTTCCAATCCAGAACTGGATTATGGATTTGCAACCAGGGAAACCCCAGAACAATGGTATCATGCAAATTATGCAACACCAAAAATCTGCAATTCTCTTGATGGTCTGGGGCGATCAGCATTACCACCTGGGTCCAAAACAGAGGTTTATTCTTCGCCAAAGGAGTAGCATCAATACCCCTCAAAGGGATAGGCGTCCGCAGAGGTGTCATAGGAAATCCACAACGTTTAGCAAAATCCAAGTCCATCAGGTTCAGAGCTGCTCCCGAATCCACAAAAGCCTTAGCGGAAAATGTGGACAAGGAGCAGATCAGAGTAATTGCCAGAAGAAACTTAGGTTGAACACCACCCACAGCAAATGTGTGTGCAAAACGTTTCTCTCTTTTAGGGCAGACAGAAATAATATGCGAGGCATCACCACAGAAGAAACACAGCTTATTACGCCTTCTGAACTCCTGACGTTGCGCCCTAGACAAAACTCTATCACATTGCATAGGTTCAGACATTTGTTCAACAGGTGGCAACACCTCTCATGCGGTTTTGCGTTCACGCAAACGCCGATCAACCTGAATGGCTAATGACATAGAATCGTCAAGACTAGAGGGAACAGGAAATCCCACCATAGTATCTTTTATGGTTTCTGACAAACCCTTCCGAAAGAGAGCTGCCAAGGCACCATCATTCCAGGTAGTAAGGACCGCCCACTTCGGAATTAATGACAGTACAACTCTGCAGAATCCCGACCCTGGCTCAATGCCAACAGGGCCTTTTCAGCCTGATCAGTAGCATTAGGTTCATCATACAACAACCCCAAGGCTTGAAAAAATGCGTTCACATTAGTAAGAATAGGATCATCAGGTTTCAAAGAAAACGCCCAATCCTGGGGATCGCCGGGCAGCAAAGAGATGACAATTTTAACCTGCTGCGCGGAGCTCCCCGACGAGTTAGGTTTCAAGGCAAAAAATAATTTACAATTATTCTTAAAATTCAAAAATTTAGACCGATCCCCAAAAAACACATCAGGAGTAGGGATCTTTGGTTCAGCAGCATGTGAATGAGCAAGATAGGTGGAAATTCCCCGCACTTCAGCAGTGAGCTGCTCCACATGATCAGACAATTGCTTCATCTCCATTGAGAAAGAAAAAAAAATTCCCCCTACAGCCTCAGAGACATAGAGGAAAAAATATACACAAAAAAAAAATTCTGACAAACTCTTTTTTTTTTTTTTTTTTTTTTACAATTCTTTCCTGCTATTGAGTACCCTAGGATCTGCGGTATGGCTGGTGATTCTGTTATGAATGAGTCACCGAAGGAGGAAAAAACAAAAATACAAGCTAAGTCCAGAAAACCGGAGAGGTTGGTAGCTATCGGATTGCAGACCCCTGATCCTATCCACAACAACTAACAGTAGCCGTGGGGGGTTCCTATGATGCCCTAGACCCCTTGATCACAGCCGGAGAACTAAATAGGCCTAAAGAAAGAAAGGGGAAATCTAAACTGCCCCAGAGCAGACCCCAAAGCAATAGGCAGCCCCCAACAAATAATGACGGTGAAGCAAGATGAAAACACTAACACAGATAGAAAGATAGGTTGAGCAAACGATGGGGCCCAAGCTAACTAAAACGGACAGGATAGAAAAGCTGCTGTCTGCAATCCGTAAAAAACCCTACCAAAAAATGTCCCAACCGTCTGATAGGAAAAACAGGCCTTGAAGTCGCTAGGACTTCAAAAAGACTATATCAGCACTCAGGTAAATTCTGAAGACAGAGCAAAGAGACAAACTGATCAGAGACAAAAATGGAACTCGGCACACCCCCGACCGGGGATGGCTGAACTCCAAAAAACAAGGTAAACAAAACAAAACTAATAAGTTCAATAGCAGAGCAAAAACTTATCTTTGGGAAGCAGGAATCAGACTGGTCTCCAAGAATCCAGCAGAGAAATCACCAGCGACTCAGAAAGGTGTCGGCTGCCTTATAGCCAGTCAGAATTTCCTGTTACCCAGTCATCATCTACCAGATCAGGTGTTTGGTAATCAGCCTCCCTACCTTCCTTCACCAGAAGAGGGAGTTCATCAGACATCGACGGTGAAGGGGAAAATGAACTCACAACACACAACGTATAGCAAAATCCAAATCCATTAGGTTCAAGGCCGCTCCTGAATCCACAAGGCTTTAGCGGAATATGTAGACAGGGAGCAGATCAGAGTAATTGCCAGAAGAAACTTAGGTTGTACACCACCTACAGCAAATGTGTGTGCAAAACGTTTCTCTCATTTAGGGCAGACAGAAAAAATATGAGAGGCATCTCCACAGAAAAAACACAGCTTATTACGTCTTCTAAACTCCTGACGTTGTACCCTAGACAAAACTCTATCACATTGCATAGGTTCAGACATTTGTTCAACAGGTGGCAACATTTCACGTGTAGTTTTACGTTCACGTAAACGCCGATCAACCTGAATGGAAAATGACATAGAATCGTCAAGACCAGAGGGAACAGGAAATCCCACCATAGTATCTTTTACGGTTTCTGACAAACCCTTCCGAAAGAGAGCTGCCAAGGCACCATCATTCCAAGTGGTGAGGACCGCCCACTTTCGTAATTTTTGACAGTACAGTTCTGTACAATTCATTTTTCATATTTGCATGCTATGGTGCTACAGTGTGCTTCCTTTTTTTGCTTGAATATATATGAGTTGGTGACTCTAGGTTAAGCACCTGTTCACACAATGTTAATGCTTGGATGTGACTGTCAGTTTTTGAAATTTGCATTCATTTACCTTCTGACTGAGCACTCCACCTGTTAGCCGCAGGCGTTTTTAATCAAAGCAGGGCCACTTCCCCCTCCACAGAGATATAGACTTCAGTCTAAACAGAGGATTTTTCATAGGTTCCCATTCAGATGGAGACTTCAGTCTTAGTGAGGATTGGCTTAGACAGGGATCTGGAAAACGAGAAATGCCTTAACGTGGCTTCCAGGTACATATAACTTGGCCATTCTATGCGCTAAACTTTCTCAATTTTTCATATTTCTATTGCAGTAATGCAATTCATTTTTCATATTTGCATGTTATGGCGCTACAATGTGCTTCCTTGCACAAACAATAAAGACATAATTCAATAACTACCAAGAGGAGTGAGGTTCCTGCTTGCAAGTTTACAATCTATGAGGAAATAGGGGAGATACGAAAGGTAAATGGTAACAAAAAAAAAAAGTGCTTTTATTGTATTGTTTGGTTATCAATAAATAGAGCATTCACATAACTCTCCATGAACTGGTCACCAGCCAGTATCTGAATCAGTACAGGTACAAAGTGCTATTTAATGCATGGAGTGTGTGTAAACAGATGCTACAAGGGACCAGATTTTGAAGAAAATTTTGGAAGGGAAAAACCGGAATAGTTGCATAAGTGAGGTGAGGTGATAGGCCAGTATAAAGAAGTGCATTTTTATGCCACGCATAAAAGTATGGGTGATTGGAATTAATAGAATTGTCCTGGATAGTGCATTCCAGAGAAGTGGTGCAGCTCACGAGAAGTATTGGAGACGGGAGTGGAAGGTTCTGAATTTTGAGGATGTTAGTCTTAGGTGATTAGCAGAATGGAGGGCATGGGTAGGGTGATAGACAGAGATGAGGGCGGGGATGTAGGGTAGACAAAGAGGCAACTTCAGCTCACCCTGAGCAGGATCCACCCTGCAAGGAACCTTGCAATGCGCCAAGGAATAATCAGCAAAGGAATAAAAAAAAATTCAGCAAAAAGAAGATCCATAAAAACTTGAAGTTTGTTAACAAATCCATGAAAACCTATAGGGCAATGAACCACAGGTGCAGAACTGTGGAGAGCTTTGTGGGTGAGAGCGAGAAGTTTATATTGTGCAAGGTAGTGTATGGGCAATGTTAAATATTAATAATCCGTTAATTTCTTATAAGACTCAGTTCTGTACATTGCTTTAGCTTACACGACATAGGCTATTTTTAAGCTTGGCTCATGGTACAGGACAACTCCATATATACCAGGTCACGTGCTTCAAGAGACGTATATAATTCATGGCTAACTGTAGAGGTCGCTGGTTCTTTCCCTCACCATCATGAGACACAGACGCAAGATGACATAACTGAACAACTGGTATTTTACTTTACTACAAAGAAGCCTAAGAGAGACAGAGGCCATTTGCCATGTGGGATCTCAGAGAAAGAAGATGACAAGCTTTTGCGATAACGGACAATTTCTCTTTCACCTATTTTTATGTTTTTCTGTAATAATCTTTTCTTTGATGGAAGAAACCAAATAAACCACTACATTTTTATCTGTTAACTAGTCCTGAGTATTTTACAGGATAAGCATTATTTTACATTGGAGAGCCAGCCAGATCTGAATTTTTGTACTTTTTTTGCGGATTTCCCTCAACTTGCCCAAAAGGGTGATTGAACTTTGCTAACGTCAGTCATATGTGCAAGTTATCAGGAATTCCACTATTCACAAGAATCAGACAGAATCTAGAAGTGAGGACTAAGAATTGCCAGATGGATTGAGAAGTACTACAAGTGCCAAAGTGCCAGACGTGTGAAGACCAGAGCCCAGCGTTGTCCATCAAAGGAACAAGCTGAGACATTTCAAGGTAAGAGAAATGGATGTCATTAATTCTCTTGCTAAGCAGAGTAAATTGAAATTTAAGTCTGTAGACAAGTCTAATCCAGAAGTATTATGGCTTAGATTATATGCCGAGTGCGAACTGGCGAATCAGAAGTTAGATTGTAAATTTTTCAATAGAGAAAGAGAGAGATTAAAAAATATTCTACAGATGGTAGATATATATCATAGATCTGTGTCAGAGAAATCCAAAAACGATTGTGTGAAGGGAAATAGTGATGTTCCCGAGATACATTGTAATGTAGAAAAGCAGTTACAAGATGAAAGGCAAATAGTAGCAGCAGCCATTGAAGGTGACCTTGCAGACGTGGAACAAGATGGAGAAGTAGGAGGAGACTTCAGAACTGACGTAGAGGATGTACAAGGGAAAGACGGACCACTAAAAATAGACGACTCACAGGCCGAAATCCGAAGGAAAGTAAGGAAAAGTTTGCTAAAGATATGCAAAATAATTCCTGCATATGACAACACAATCCATGTTTGTAGAAACTCTGAGGTTTTTGAAAGCAGTGTTGACAAATTTGATTTATCTAACAAGGAGAAGAATCAGTTGTTCAAAATGTGGATCCCTGTAAATTTTGCTAGGAGATTGACTTTAAAGTTATCTGGTGAAATACATGAGAACTTAACTGATAAAGACAGATTAAAAATTCTCATTTTTTGTTCATCAAATGAAAATCATCCAGATATTGATATTCTTCAAAAATTAAGGATTGGTCGGAAGGAATGTATTTTCACGTTTATGTCCATATATGAACGTATGTACAAAATGCTGAGTGAGAATGTCAAAACACAGTCCTTCATAAGGAGTTTTGTAAGCAAATTTTGGTTTTTAAATCCTGCATCTCGTGTTATTGCGTCACAAAAAGATTCTTTATTGGAATGTGCGCAATCTCTTGATTTTGCCAGAAAACACGAGAATCGTGAAAGGAAAGTAAATTGTGCTAATTTTGAGAGGACAGGCAAAGTAAAATCTTATCAGAGGCCTGTATTAGCAAAGCCTTCTAAAATGAGTTTTCCCCAAAATCAAATCTATGAAGAACGAAGAAAATCACGTTTGTTATAAGCCATATGGAATGATGCAAAGGATCACCGAAAAGACAGATTGAATTAAGAAAAATGATGAGTTTTGACCTTCTTTCTGTAAAAAAGATGGCCGAATGTGACAGACAGAAGCAGGTGGTGAGTGACATCATTGACTTTGAGCTGAAGGGTCCATCGGAGCAGCTCAGAAAATCCGTTAACTTCAAAGTAGCAAGAATATTTAAAGACATCTTTTACAGGGAAAGAATGGGTGTAGGAATTGGCTAAAAAAGTAATTATATATATTGTGTAAAAAAAATTAAACAATGTATTAGTCAGTTATATGTAATTATTATATAGCGTATAATTCTGTAGTTCTATAGTTTTATAGATATACATATTCATACAGTATATATAGAGTGTTTGTAGAAGTAGAAATAGTAGAACTGTATTTAGTGAAAATTAAAATCTACTCCAGTAATATTTAGAATTATGAATATGATATTAACGTTATCTCTTATGTTTCCTTAGAATTTTCATTTCAAAGCAGGACTTAATCCGGAAAAATTCTCTTCCAAGGATTTATGCCTTTATTTACACAGGAAGTTGCAATAATTGCATGAATTTATATATTTAACACTGAAATAATATGCATATAACTAACTGCATGGTTTGAATGACAACCACAGCATGTGGAATTTGAACTTTGTTCTAATAATAAGACCAGTATACTATTCTTCTTTGGGAAAAGAATTTTTAAGGGGGTCTCAACTTTTGCAAACCAATGGAATTTTTTTTCCAGGCCTAAATGTCAAGTATAGCTATACAACATATATTTATGTCATGTGTATTTGGGGAATATTCAAAGAAATATTAAGACTAATTTTAAATAGTTTACAATGCATTGATAATTAGGATAATTTGGGTTAAAATACGTGTATTCATCACACCTTCGTATGTGAGGTATTTGGTTTAAACTTAAATATGTGACACAGTTTGAGTGACAGTGACTGAGTGTATGAGCAGCTGCTGAGCAAGTGATGTGATACGTTTGTATGAGGCCTCAGGAATCTGAATGCATGAGAAAAAAAAAAAAAAACAAAAGCTTTTATCTTTAGGAGGAATATGCAGATCAGTTAAATTATTAGAATATAAGGATATATAATGAAATATTATCTATACAACATATATTTCTATAGTAATTATTATTTCTTGATTTAGTTAATTGTGGATAAGTGCAATCACACATCTTCAGACAAATAATGGTATAAGCAAGTATAAATTCACACAATTTATAAATTAATTATTTTTAATTTTGGTTTTGATAAATGAATTATTTCATAGAACAATATTTTTTGGTATTAAGGGGGAAAATATGTTTTTGATCCTGACTACATCATCACATTTGATTAATACCTCTTCTTCACACATTTTAATAGAAAAGAAATATTAATAAGGTACAATGGTATAAGTATTGGGTATAATAACATTGAGTATTACATGCAAAGTTGCATAATTTGAATATTTTGGTAACACAAGTTTATGACAATTATGAAATAATCCAGATCATGGAAATATTAAGGGTATATGTTACTGAAGACATAAATACTCTGCATCAACATAAAGACCTTATTTTTATTTTTATTCTTATTCTTATTTTTAATTTTCAATTTTTTATTCTATTTTTATTTTTAATTCTTACATTTTTATTTTTTCTTTCATCAATAGTAAAGTAATATCTACTATAGAATTTTGCTTCATTAAATATAACAATGATACGGTTTCATTACAAAGAAAAATGTTTCACTTCTGAGTTATATGCAACAATTATTTTATTCATTCATTCGCTCACTCATATATTCTTATTTTGGTTCATGGCTACACATTCCTACATATTATTAGTATAATAAATATATTCCTTATTAATAAAGATGAAAACACTGGTTACATAAAACACAGTGACACCTATGGGTTGAAAAAGATAATTACACCTATGACATAAAAAATGTTCTATCACATGAAGAATATGGATAATAATGTATTATCACTTATTATTGGTTTATTATTTCAAACATTGAAATCCATATACAGTACAAATTCTGATAATAATTATATGGATATTACTGATTGCTATGGTACGCTGTGATATTATAGGATAGGAAAATTACCAGATTTGGTATAGAATAGGGAATGCAGACTTCAAGCAAGATATTGAAATTACGTTAATAAAGACTTTTCATATTTCTAAACTTTATTGATTCTTATCAGTTGCAAGAAGAAGAATGCCGCTATCCAGAAGTCCCAGAAGGTAAAAAAGCTATGATTTCTGAGTAATAGACTGACAGTCACAAGTGCAGTATCCACCACCGACAGTCACAAGTGCGGTATCCACCACCGACAGTCACAAGTGCGGTATCCACCACCGACAGTCACAAGTGCGGTATCCACCACCGACAGTCACAAGTGCGGTATCCACCACCGACAGTCACAAGTGCGGTATCCACCACCGACAGTCACAAGTGCGGTATCCACCACCGACAGTCACAAGTGCGGTATCCACCACCGACAGTCACAAGTGCGGTATCCACCACCGACAGTCACAAGTGCGGTATCCACCACTGACAGTCACAATTAAAGTGTCTAACCTGACAACCAGAGGACGGTGATCCTATGATGCTGAGATGAACGGTGTTATCACGTTCTTATCAAGTTCCAGAGGTTTTTAATCACCTGTAAAGCTTCAATGTAAAGCTGGTGAACAATAAGGTAATTGTCAGGAAGCTACAACCCTGACATATGTCCTGTGCATTAGGACAAGGACTGGTTATGGTGCTATGTTTAGCAAGGAAGAGTCATTTTAACCCTTGCTTTGCTGACCAAAGACGTCACACCTGTTCAAACACCAGTACTGATGAAGGATTCCAGAATATCCAAGGCGAGCAAATGTAAGCCCAGGTTTTTAAAGATGACACTGCACAGATATTAAAGCTGCATAGACTTTGTTTTCGTATTAACATTTGAATTTATGGACTTTGATTTGATACACAACTCGATTTCTACAACATCTATATGCTAGAGAAAAACTGTGTTTTTAAAAGAACCAAGAAGAAGACAGAAGACATCAAAATGAAGACCAGATGACATCAGATGATGATGACTGGATCTGAAATACTTCAATTTAGACTTAGGGAAGTATAATTATACATATTTTATATGAATATTGTTCACGGCTTACCATAACATGAATTCACATCAATTATGTCATTGAGTACTTATAACGGTAATCTGATATTATTATTGATATTAAATTATTTTGTCAAAGAAGAAGAAAAGAAGAAAAAAGATCTCATTATATTTTGAGGGTTCCAATTAATGTCTGTCTCCCTCAAAAGGGGGAATTGTTAAATATTAATAATCCGTTAATTTCTTATAAGACTCAGTTCTGTACATTGCTTTAGCTTACACGACATAGGCTATTTTTAAGCTTGGCTCATGGTACAGGACAACTCCATATATACCAGTTCACGTGCTTCAAGAGACGTATATAATTCATGGCTAACTGTAGAGGTCGCTGGTTCCTTCCCTCACCATCATGAGACACAGACGCAAGATGACATAACTGAACAACTGGTATGTTACTTTACTACAAAGAAGCCTAAGAGAGACAGAGGCCATTTGCCATGTGGGATCTCAGAGAAAGAAGATGACAAGCTTTTGCAATAACGGACAATTTCTCTTTCACCTATTTTTATGTTTTTCTGTAATAATCTTTTCTTTGATGGAAGAAACCAAATAAACCACTACATTTTTATATGGTAACTAGTCCTGAGTATTTTACAGGATAAGCATTATTTTACAGGCAACCAGTGCAATGACTGGCACAGTAGAGCAGAATCAGTGTAGTGGTAGGAGAGGAATATGACCTTGGAAGCAGCAATTACATCTCACACACTGAGAAACCTGCTGTAAACTAAAGTGGAGTGTGTTCTTCTTTCCACTAAGTGCTGCTTCCTGCTTATGATTGGTCAGCATCATACAGGAGAAGAAGTACACACCCCTAGTGAAAACTGTCTGATAATTCCCACGACTTAATAAAATGTAACTCCTGGGGGTAAAATATTTTGATTTCCAATATCTCCAAAAACAGCGAGACAAAATTAAAAGCAAAACCTTTAATTTCACTCTGCAGTCACTATTGCATCATGGGTCCAGTTCAATATGAAAAATTTAAGACGGGGTAATAATCCCTTTTGCACTTTTGAAGCGAGCTGTGAAGATGCCTTCAACCACTCCTTTTTTTTAGATTTCAAGAGTTGGGGCACTATGTGACTTTCGCATATTGTTACTTATGGGTTTTTTGATGTTTTGGGAAGAGATATATATATATATATATACAGTGGGGAAAAAAAGTATTTAGTCAGTCAGCAATAGTGCAAGTTCCACCACTTAAAAAGATGAGAGGCGTCTGTAATTTACATCATAGGTAGACCTCAACTATGGGAGACAAACTGAGAAAAAAAAATCCAGAAAATCACATTGTCTGTTTTTTTTTATTTTATTTGCATATTATGGTGGAAAATAAGTATATGGTCAGAAACAAGCAATCAAGATTTCTGGCTCTCACAGACCTGTAACTTCTTCTTTAAGAGTCTCCTCTTTCCTCCACTCATTACCTGTAGTAATGGCACCTGTTTAAACTTGTTATCAGTATAAAAAGACACCTGTGCACACCCTCAAACAGTCTGACTCCAAACTCCACTATGGTGAAGACCAAAGAGCTGTCAAAGGACACCAGAAACAAAATTGTAGCCCTGCACTAGGCTGGGAAGACTGAATCTGCAATAGCCAACCAGCTTGGAGTGAAGAAATCAACTGTGGGAGCAATAATTAGAAAATGGAAGAAATACAAGACCACTGATAATCTCCCTCGATCTGGTGCTCCACGCAAAATCCCACCCCGTGGGGTCAGGATGATCACAAGAACGGTGAGCCAAAATCCCAGAACCACGCAGGGGGACCTAGTGAATGAACTGCAGAGAGCTGGGACCAATGTAACAAGGCCTACCATAAGTAACACACTACGCCACCATGGACTCAGATCCTGCAGTGCCAGACGTTTCCCACTGCTTAAGCCTGTACATGTCCGGGCCCGTCTGAAGTTTGCTAGAGAGCATTTGGATGATCCAGAGGAGTTTTGGGAGAATGTCCTATGGTCTGATGAAACCAAACTGGAACTGTTTGGTAGAAACACAACTTGTCGTGTTTGGAGGAAAAAGAATACTGAGTTGCATCCATCAAACACCATACCTACTGTAAAGCATGGTGGTGGAAACATCATGCTTTGGGGTTGTTTCTCTGCAAAGGGGCCAGGACGACTGATCCGGGTACATGAAAGAATGAATGGGGCCATATATCGTGAGATTTTGAGTGCAAACCTCCTTCCATCAGCAAGGGCATTGAAGATGAAACGTGGCTGGGTCTTTCAACATGACAATGATCCAAAGCACACCGCCAGGGCAACGAAGGAGTGGCTTCGTAAGAAGCATTTCAAGGTCCTGGAGTGGCCTAGCCAGTCTCCAGATCTCAACCCTATAGAAAACCTTTGGAGGGAGTTGAAAGTCCGTGTTGCCAAGCGAAAAGCCAAAAACATCACTGCTCTAGAGGAAATCTGCATGGAGGAATGGGCCAACATACCAACAACAGTGTGTGGCAACCTTGTGAAGACTTACAGAAAACGTTTGACCTCTGTCATTGCCAACAAAGGATATATCACAAAGTATTGAGATGAAATTTTGTTTCTGACCAAATACTTATTTTCCACCATAATATGCAAATAAATGAAAAAAAAACAGACAAAGTGATTTTCTGGATTTTTTTTTCTCAGTTTGTCTCCCATAGTTGAGGTCTACCTATGATGTAAATTACAGACGCCTCTCATCTTTTTAAGTGGTGGAACTTGCACTATTGCTGACTGACTAAATACTTTTTTTTCCCCACTGTGTATATATATATATATATATATATATATATATAACAATAAGAGTATTTATAATTTATGGGTTGTTTGGCATGTGAGTTCATAGCACGCAGTGTCTTGGTAAAATGGAGATCATGGGGAGTTTCAGACTGGCTAGTAGGGCTGGGGGCATACTAGCCTCTTAATCAGTGGACTGAATTATTAGTATGACACTAACAAGATAACACTTATCAAGTAGGATTCACAAATTCTTCAACTTATTTATGTCGCCAAACACAAAACAAAGACAATTCTGTCCACATAAGTGCTTCACATATAATAGTTTCACACAGTATTTTAATAATGCCCCTTCTAAAGTGTAATACAGAACGCACTTAATAACCACATTCTGCTTCTTATTAAAGGGATTGTGCCAACTGGGAACTTACTTCATTAAGGTTTTTACAACCTCCTCTGAAATTCATATGCAGTTAGCTCCCTCTAGTGGAGAGAGCAGGGTTATTGGTGCACTGCACTGCAGATATTTTAGCAGATTTCACCTTTCCCAATAGATTAAGTACAATTCACAGAAATTCCGTAGATGTAATAAAGCTTTAGAGTATGTTCATGTGTACAAGTCTCCAGCTGCCGATTTTCTTCAGCAGATTTTTCTGTGGGTTCACATACTTGTCACGAATTTCAGCAAGTGGATTGCAAAGATTGAATTCTGCTGTAAGAATCCACAGCATAAATTGTGTGAGGTAGCGCTGTTATTCGGGTAGGGGATACTCGCTTGCAGCCACAAAAAATCAGATCCGGCACGGGTTTTCCACAAAACCATAACTCCATGTGGTTTATTCAGCAGCATAAACCCAAAGCAAGCAATATAAAGTTCTCTTAATGGCATAGCGTCCATGACAGAGCTTCTCTCCATCAGCAATGTCCAATACGCAGGCTTTTCAGCCTCACAGCTATATCTCACCCCGTCAGGGTTCTTTCATGGCTGCTTCTCCATACTGCAGACATTCATTCCCTCCAGGGAACTCTCAGGCACTTGCAGCCATTAAACACAGCATCCACACGTGCTGTCAGGAAGACAGCCATTTCTTTGCACGAGACCTTCCATATGGACCAATCGAGTCCCTGCATTCACTACATGTGACCTACCCTGGCCACATTATATGGTTCATAGCCACGCCCACCGGGACACATGACTCTGACCTCATCACAGGTCCTTCAAGCATTTACACACTCTTTACAACAGTGTTCTTTAAACACACCCCCTGGGTGGGTTTGTAGGTAACCAGGCTCGCCCATCTCTCTAGTTACCTGGAGACTTCTCCCTGACACATTGAAGCAACACTTCAGCAATGTCATTGCTGATCAACACATAGTCTCCATCTCAAAGCCACCCACTTTGAGATACATAACAGCCATTCAGTATTCTGCCTTTCATCCTTTCTCCTGGGACATCCACACAGCGCCCCCTAGCGGACACAGTGGTTACTACACCACAATTGATACGCTGAAAACATAAAATCCGCACCATAGGACAATTTCAACTTCAGATGTTTTTAGAGGCATGTAGATTGTTAAAGAAGTCTTCCCATGAATATTATTTTTCATTAAATATGTGTATGGTGTGTAGTGTGTATGTGTTAGTATACTCCCCTACCACTGCTTTCTCCAGAATCCAGCGCCGTCCTGCTCCTCTTCTCTGATGTCACCACACTGCAGACTCTCCGTCGTGAGACCATATTCACACTATCAATATGTGGTCAGTATTTTATATTAGTATTTGTCATCCAAAACCAGGAGTGGAACAATCAGAGGAAAAGTCTAATAGAAACACTTCTGCATTTGGCTTACAAATACTGATGTGAAATACTGACCAAACACTGAACGTGTGAACGTGGCCTTACAATGTAAGACTATGGAGCCTTATTCTGACGTGCCATGGGCCTACACTGTAAAAATCACTTGCCGGTCACAAATACATACAGTCTAGATCACGTGAAGTCATTATTTCCCTCTACTCCTCTTTGGTCAGACCTCATCTGGAATATTGTGTCCAGTTTTGGGCACCACATATTAAAAAAGACATCAACAAACTGGAGCAAGTTCAGAAAAGAGCGACCAGAATGGTGACCGGTCTGCAAACCCTGTCTTATGAGGAAAGGTTGCAGGATTTGGGAATGTTTAGTTTGCAAAAGAGAAGACTGAGAGGAGACTTAATAGCTGTCTACAAATATCTAAAGGGCTGTCACATTGTAGAAGGATCAACTTTATTCTCATTTGCACAAGGAAAGACTAGAAGCAATGGGATGAAACTGAATGGGAGGAGACACAGATTAGATATTAGAAAAAACTTTTTGACAGTTAGAGTGATCAATAAGTGGAACAGGCTGCCACGAGAAGTGGTGAGTTCTCCTTCAATGGAAGTCTTCAAACAGAGGCTGGACAGACATCTGTCTGGGATGATTTAGCGAATCCTGCTTTGAGCAGGGGGTTGGACCAGATGGCCCAGGAGGTCCCTTCCAACTCTACGATTCTATGATTCTATGAAATAGACCACAGCATGACCCGAAGGGTTTGAACAGAAGTAATGTCACCAAGAAGATGGTGCTGGATCCTGGAGAAGGCTGCGGAAGGTGAGTATACTAATGCACTCACACTACATGCACATATACATACATTTCATGAAAACAATATTGAAGGGAGGACTTAAATGGAATTTGTCATCTTTTTCATGCTTCCCAATCCACTGGCAATATGAATCAGAGCCCGGCTACAATGGTTACATCATTCTTTGAAATGCTCCGGTGTTTAAGAGAAAATATACAGGTGTGTAACGAATGGAAGCAGGGGCAGAGATAGTGAAGTTCACATTCGTTTTTATTTTTAAAGTGGAACCTCGGGACCACAGTCTGGGGGGCTCCAAAGGGGGCGTGACTAGTGAGCCCCGGGTACCCGCAGTAAAGCCCCTCAGACAGGGCCAGAATGGAATACCCGGAGGACACAGGTGCTACCTCCAGTTAGACCCTGGACACGTGGCAGCTGTCCCAGCGGGACCAAAAGGGATACCAGTAGTTATTATTATTATTATTATTATTTATTGTTATAGCGCCATTTATTCCATGGCGCTTTACATGTGAGGAGGGGTATACATAAAAACAAGTACAATAATCTTAAACAATACAAGTCATAACTGGTACAGGAGGAGAGAGGACCCTGCCCGCGAGGGCTCACAATCTTCAAGGGATGGGTGATAATACAGTAGGCGAGGGTAGAGCTGGTCGTGCAGCGGTTTGGTCGATCGGTGGTTACTGCAGGTTATAGGCTTGTCGGAAGAGGTGGGTCTTCAGGCTCTTTTTGAAGGTTTCGATGGTAGGTGAGAGTCTGATATGTTGTGGTAGAGAGTTCCATAGTAGGGGTGATGCGCGAGAGAAATCTTGTATGCGATTGTGGGAAGAGGAGATAAGAGGGGAGTAAAGAAGGAGATCTTGTGAGGATCGGAGGTTGCGTGCAGGAAAGTACCGGGAGACGAGGTCACAGATGTATGGAGGAGAAAGGTTGTGGATTGCTTTGTATGTCATGTTTAGGGTTTTGTAATGGAGTCTCTGGGCAATTGGGAGCCAGTGAAGGGATTGACAGAGGGGAGAAGCTGGGGAATAGCGGGGGGACAGGTGGATTAGTCGGGCAGCAGAGTTTAGAATAGATTGGAGGGGTGCGAGAGTGTTTGAGGGGAGGCCACAGAGCATGAGGTTGCAGTAGTCAAGGCGAGAGATGATGAGGGCATGGACTAGGGTTTTTGCAGATTCTTGGGTGAGGAATGAACGGATGCGTGAAATATTTTTGAGTTGAAGTCGGCAGGAAGTGGAAAGGGTTTGGATATGTGGTTTGAAGGAGAGATCAGCGTCAAGGATTACTCCGAGGCAGCGAGCTTGTGGGACTGGGGAGAGTGGGCAGTCATTTACTGTAATTGATAGGTTCGTAGGGGGGGTCACGTGAGATGGGGGAAAGATGATGAATTCTGTTTTGTCCATGTTGAGTTTCAGATATCTAGTGGAGAAGAAGGATGAAATAGTGGACAGACATTGAGGGATTCTGGTTAGTAGGGAGGTGATATCTGGTCCAGAGATAGTTACAGCAGAGTCCGTAATGAGACGGGTCCTGGATCCGGGTAGTTGGTAAGTAGTTGGTTCCAGTGACCTTCACACAGTCCTCGGACTCGGATGGCTGTTGGCGGAACGAGATGGCTTTCGCCCAGATGGTTGCAGATATAACCAGGCAGATCAGGATACTGATACACTGTGGAGACAGATAGCATTAGAGAATGCACAGAGACTGCAGACGCAGCACAGACAGGATAGCAAGAGAACCGGATGTAGCAATGATTGATACTCATTGCTCCGGCGCTCTCCCTATGGAGGAGAGGCCACAAATAGCAGCCAGTGCGCTGCCATTGGTAAATTGCACTTAAATGCACACTGTCCCTTTAAGAAGGCAGGAGAGTGGGCAGGCGTGCCCTAATAGCTTTAGTTACAGATCTGCCGACAGGACGCCAGGAGAGCGACCAGAATACTGAGCAGCAGCATGAGACACAGAGGAGGCCGGCTGCTGCCTAAGGACAGCGTGCGAGGCTCGAGGTGAGTGCCCAGAACGGGGGGCAGCGGCAGACCTGGACGCAGCGCCAGAACGGGGACCAGGTGTAACAGTGTCAGACATGGGCGCTGTGCCAGGACAGGGACCGGGTGTAACAAGGTGCTTCTCACAAAATCAGAATATCATCAAAAAGTTAATTTATTTCAGTTCTTCAATGCAAAAAGTGAAACTCATTATATAGAGTCATTACAGAGTGATCTATTTCACGTGTTTATTTCTGTTAATGTTGATGATTATGGCTTACAACCAATGAAAACCCCAAAGTCATTATCTCGGTAAATTAGAATAATTAACAAAAAACACCTGCAAAGGCTTCCTAAGTGTTTAAAAAAAGGGCCCTTAATATGTTTCAGTAGACTCGACAATCATGGGGAAAGACTGATGACTTGATGGATGTCCAGAAGGCAGTCATTGACACACTCCACAAGGAGGGTAAGCCACAACAGGTCATTGCTAAAGAAGCTGGCTGTTCACAGAGGGCTGTGTCCATGGACATTAATGGACAGTTGAGTGGAAGGAAAAAGTGTGGTAGAAAAAGGTGCACAAGTAACTGGGATAACCGCAGCCTTGAAAGGATTGTTTAGAAAAGGCCATTCAAAAATTTTGCAGGAAATTCACAAGGAGTGGACTGCTGCTGGAGTCATTGCTTCAAGAGCCACCACACACAGAGGTATCCAGGACAAGGGCTACAAGTGTCGCATTCCTTGTGTCAAGCCACTCATGACCAAAAGACAATGCCAGAAGTATCTTACCTGGGCCAAGGAGAAAAAGAACTGGACTGTTGCTCAGTGGTCCAAGGTGTTTTCAGGTGAAAGTAAATTTTGCATTTCTTTTGGAAATCAAGCTCCCAGAGTCTGGAGGAAGAGTGGAGAGGCCACAATCCAAGCTGCTTGAGGTCTAGTGTGAAGTTTCCACAATCAGTGATGGTTTGGGGAGTAGTGTCATCAGCTGGTGTAGGTTGTTAGCACCAAGCCGGAGTCCTGCTCTGACAGGCAGGGTTTCCAGCATGTCTCTTCACTCACCCGTGCTGAGGTCAGTTCTTCCCTTCCCATGCTCTGCATGCTTCCAGACAGTCCTCTAGCCACATCCTTAAGGCATGCGCGTGTGCACTCCCGCCCTCTTAACGGGTCAGCGTGTGCACTTGTTATTTCCTCCCCAGCCAATAGTTATGGGACATTATGTATATATTGCTTCCTCCCCACTGAGGAGGTTCCTGAGTAACCTTCCTGTTTCGCAGGCTGAGTTGTGTAAGGTTGCATAGCAGTCCTAGCTGCACTCTAATGCTGACCCTGCCTGCTGCACTCAGGTGCCAACTCTGTCTGCAGCACTTTGATATTAACTCTGTCTGCTGCACTCAGATGCGAACTCTGTTGCATTCTAATACAAACTCTGACAACCATTCCCTTCAGTCTGTCATCTGGGTCCAGCTGCTGTGCGTCCATTGGTCTGTCCTTGAGTGGCAACTGGCGTTCATCGGGAGCCGTCTAACCTCACCATCAGAGGCTCTAGTGAACAGTCAGGGGTTCACTTAGTAATGCCCCTCCAGGCTCTCCCCGATCCGTGGCACAATGGTTCCACAAACCACGACCGTGACATTGGTCTTGATAAAGCACAGTGGACCTAAGTCAGCACAGCTGTCTACCAGGAAATTTTAGAGCACTTCATGCTTCCCTCTGCCGACAGGCTTATTGGAGATGGAAATTTCATTCTCCAGCAGGACTTGGCACCTGTCCACACTGTCAAATGTACCAATACCTGGTTTACAAACAACAGAATCCCTGTGCTTGATTGGCCAGCAAACTCACCTGACCTAAACCACATAGAGAATCTATGGGGTATTGTCAAGAGGACTGCCATAATCATCAACATTAACTGTTCTGTCCTCACTAATGAACCGGGATTCATGTAGCTTATACAGGCAGCTAATCCGCTATACCGGGGGTCCAATAAGGAGACTGTAGTTGAATCTGAATTTTATTGAACGTAAGGTATATTGGCTCGGTGAAACTATAATACAAAACATACACATAGAATCAGTACTGGGTTCATGGGAATACATAATATACATAATAGCTAATTAGGGGAGAGCTAAGTAAGCAGGGTAATCTAAGACAGGAATAGATGTGGGAAGCGTGATTACCTACCGCCTATGCTGACACAAGGGGAGTAGAGGAATGAGTCATTCACAGGAAGCAGGCTTGAGAGAAAATGGCGAACAGGAGGGAAAATAGTGCTGGACTAAACCATAATGCTTTGCAAACTTACCCAGGATGCTTTGTGAAGATAGGGAAAATATAGAAGCAAAATGAAAGTAAAGTAGAATAACACTGCAGTTATGACTTTGGTCAGTAGATGGAGCCAAAGATACAGAAAACATTAAATCTATGGCTGAAACTGAATATTCTGGATATTCACAGCAAATCATTGTATATATATATATATATATATATATATATATATATAAACAAGCAGTCAAAGATCATGAATTATGTCAGAGACAGAACATTAACAGAAATAAACACTTGAAATAGATCACTCTGTAATGACTCTATATGAGTCTCACTTTTTGTATTGAAGAACTGAAATAAATTAATTTTATGATGATATTCTCATTTAGTGAGAAGCACTTGTAGCTAGAAGATCTGGCCGGACCTTCCCGCTCCATGTGGTCTCTTAGGCTACTCTCACACTAGCGTCGTGCGACGCACGTCGCCCTGCGTCGGGGCGACATAGCGTCGCACGTTGTGAAAGTTTAGCAGAACAGGGGCAGCGGATGCAGTTTTTCAACGCATCCGCTGCCCCATTGTAATGTCCAGGGAGGAGGGGGCGGAGTTTCGGCAGCGCATGCACGGTCGAAAATGGCAGACACGACGCACAAAAAAAGTTACATGTAACGTTTTTGTGTGCGTCGCGGCCGCCAAAACACGACGCATCCATGACACGATGGATGCGACGTGTGCCCATACGTCGCAATGCGTCGCTAACACAAGTCTATGGAGAAAAAACGCATCCTGCCAGCAACTTTGCAGGATGCGTTTTTTCTCCAAAACTACGCATTGCGACGCGCGTCGCACGACGCTAGTGTGAAAGTAGCCTTATATAGTGAGAGATAGAGTGGTGCCAGGAAAAGCCAACTGGGGCAGCACTGGACTGGTATAGTCTGCGGCCATTGGCCCCGGCTGGATCTTCTAGCTGTAGCCAGAGCATTTCAGAGAAGAACATACCTGGCTGTAATCCTTCAGTCTGGCTCATATATATGCTGCCTTTGGATTGTGCAGCAAAAATTAAGTGACAGCGTCCCTGTAAAATCCCACATCCAGACACAGTGGATCTTCTGGAAAATACCGGGCCGGAGCCAGCGCCTGCCGGACCCTATCCACAGTACCGAATGGCCCGCTCTGCCCAGGCGTCAACATGCAACATCTACTGCACATGTACGATGGACGCAGGCCATATTTGCCACTAGGCACCACGGGTCCTGTACCTGGGGACGCAGGTCGCAGGGGGAGGCGCTTGGATAAAGTTTTAATATTTCTGAATCTCCCTCCCCAGACCCATGTTTGGAGGAGTGCCACATCCACGATACACATGAAGCTCTGAGCGCAGACACTGCTGGGGGCGCCCCCATCAACGTGCGGCAGTGACGCCACTGACGCACAATGAGGGTCTTCCTGCAGAAAAGTTGCAGCGTTTTATAGTACCAGCAAAATATGAGATTTCTAAGATCTCATTCACATGGTGTGTTTTTCTTGTGTTTTTTTTAACCGCACCATGTCAATTCGACCAACATTTTTGTTCAGGTTTTTTTTTTTCCACCCATTCTATTCAACGCATAAAAAAACACATAAAAAGGCATAAAATGTGCTCTTTCCCACCAACACTTTGTGATTTTCATGAGAAAAAAAAAACAACTGCAAAGAACATAGCCTAAAAAACTTTGCTTCAAATCTGCACCAAAAAAAACAATAATCAGAGGAGATTGTTAACTTGTATTATGGACCTGCAGAAAACGTGCAGAGATCACATTACCACAGCACTGTGACGAGGAAAAGAGGGAACTGCCGGCAAGGAACCGACAGGAGGAATTACCGAGGGCGTGATACCAGCACAGGAGGTCAGGCTGTAACGTGGTCACTGGGGGGAGGAGAGGGCAGGTCAGGCTGTAACGTGGTCACTGGGGGGGAGGAGAGGGCAGGTCAGGCTGTAACGTGGTCACTGGGGGGGAGGAGAGGGCAGGTCAGGCTGTAACGTGGTCACTGGGGGGAGGAGAGGGCAGGTCAGGCTGTAACGTGGTCACTGGGGGGAGGAGAGGGCAGGTCAGGCTGTAATGTGGTCACTGGGGGGAGGAGAGGGCAGGTCAGGCTGTAACGTGGTCACTGGGGGAGGAGAGGGCAGGTCAGGGTGTAATGTGGTCACTGGGGGGAGGAGAGGGCAGGTCAGGCTGTAACGTGGTCACTGGGGGGGAGGAGAGGGCAGGTCAGGCTGTAACGTGGTCACTGGGGGAGGAGAGGGCAGGTCAGGCTGTAACGTGGTCACTGGGGGGAGGAGAGGGCAGGTCAGGCTGTAACGTGGTCACTGGGGGGAGGAGAGGGCAGGTCAGGCTGTAATGTGGTCACTGGGGGGAGGAGAGGGCAGGTCAGGCTGTAACGTGGTCACTGGGGGGAGGAGAGGGCAGGTCAGGCTGTAACGTGGTCACTGGGGGGAGGAGAGGGCAGGTCAGGCTGTAACGTGGTCACTGGGGGAGGAGAGGGCAGGTCAGGCTGTAACGTGGTCACTGGGGGGAGGAGAGGGCAGGTCAGGCTGTAACGTGGTCACTGGGGGGGAGGAGAGGGCAGGTCAGGCTGTAACGTGGTCACTGGGGGGGAGGAGAGGGCAGGTCAGGCTGTAACGTGGTCACTGGGGGGGAGGAGAGGGCAGGTCAGGCTGTAACGTGGTCACTGGGGGGAGGAGAGGGCAGGTCAGGCTGTAACGTGGTCACTGGGGGGAGGAGAGGGCAGGTCAGGCTGTAATGTGGTCACTGGGGGGAGGAGAGGGCAGGTCAGGCTGTAACGTGGTCACTGGGGGAGGAGAGGGCAGGTCAGGGTGTAATGTGGTCACTGGGGGAGGAGAGGGCAGGTCAGGCTGTAACGTGGTCACTGGGGGGAGGAGAGGGCAGGTCAGGCTGTAACGTGGTCACTGGGGGAGGAGAGGGCAGGTCAGGCTGTAATGTGGTCACTGGGGGAGGAGAGGGCAGGTCAGGCTGTAACGTGGTCACTGGGGGAGGAGAGGGCAGGTCAGGGGTGTAACGTGGTCACTGGGGGAGGAGAGGGCAGGTCAGGCTGTAACGTGGTCACTGGGGGAGGAGAGGGCAGGTCAGGCTGTAACGTGGTCACTGGGGGAGGAGAGGGCAGGTCAGGCTGTAACGTGGTCACTGGGGGAGGAGAGGGCAGGTCAGGCTGTAACGTGGTCACTGGGGGAGGAGAGGGCAGGTCAGGCTGTAACGTGGTCACTGGGGGGAGGAGAGGGCAGGTCAGGCTGTAACGTGGTCACTGGGGGGAGGAGAGGGCAGGTCAGGCTGTAACGTGGTCACTGGGGGGAGGAGAGGGCAGGTCAGGCTGTAACGTGGTCACTGGGGGGAGGAGAGGGCAGGTCAGGCTGTAACGTGGTCACTGGGGGAGGAGAGGGCAGGTCAGGCTGTAACGTGGTCACTGGGGGAGGAGAGGGCAGGTCAGGCTGTAACGTGGTCACTGGGGGAGGAGAGGGCAGGTCAGGGGTGTAATGTGGTCACTGGGGGAGGAGAGGGCAGGTCAGGCTGTAACGTGGTCACTGGGGGAGGAGAGGGCAGGTCAGGCTGTAATGTGGTCACTGGGGGAGGAGAGGGCAGGTCAGGCTGTAACGTGGTCACTGGGGGAGGAGAGGGCAGGTCAGGCTGTAATGTGGTCACTGGGGGAGGAGAGGGCAGGTCAGGCTGTAACGTGGTCACTGGGGGAGGAGAGGGCAGGTCAGGCTGTAATGTGGTCACTGGGGGAGGAGAGGGCAGGTCAGGCTGTAATGTGGTCACTGGGGGAGGAGAGGGCAGGTCAGGCTGTAACGTGGTCACTGGGGGAGGAGAGGGCAGGTCAGGCTGTAATGTGGTCACTGGGGGAGGAGAGGGCAGGTCAGGCTGTAACGTGGTCACTGGGGGAGGAGAGGGCAGGTCAGGCTGTAATGTGGTCACTGGGGGAGGAGAGGGCAGGTCAGGCTGTAATGTGGTCACTGGGGGAGGAGAGGGCAGGTCAGGCTGTAACGTGGTCACTGGGGGAGGAGAGGGCAGGTCAGGCTGTAATGTGGTCACTGGGGGAGGAGAGGGCAGGTCAGGCTGTAACGTGGTCACTGGGGGAGGAGAGGGCAGGTCAGGCAGGGAGAGTCACAGGGCTGCTCTATGCGGAAGCTCAGTGTTATCTGCCGGAGCCGCAGGATGGCAGCCATCTCCACATACAGCAACCTGGTGGCGAAGCTGGTGATGACCGGTGACTCCAATGTGGGCAAGACGTGTATAGCGAGCCGGTACACAGACCACGCCATGCCCTCCTACCTCTCCACAGTGGGTGAGTGACTGTCCCTGCTGCAGGTGGAACCATTTCTGTTGTGAAGCTGCTACTCCTAGTATGCAAAAGGCTGAAAGGAAGTAGTAGCCACTGAAATAAAGAGCCCCAGGCCGTGTCCACAGGAGCTCAGGGCATGCTAGTACCGGAATTCCCAGCGGAAGAGTCTCAGACTGAGAGTTGTAGTTTCAGAAAACCTGGAGCCTGACCTGCTGTCTGGAAATGCTGGGCGTTGTAGTTTCACCACAGCTGGAGTGGACTGGAAGGACATACTAGGAGTTGTAGTTCCAAGGCATTTCTAAAGGCACAAGATGACTGCAACATGCCGGGAGGTTTTTTTTTTTTTTCTGCAATAGATGAAAAGCCGCGGCTGGGAGTTGGGCTGTGTGCACACGCTGCGGATTTTGCTGCGGTGTACAGTACAATGATTCCCTATGGGAATCAAAAACCGCAGTGCAGACGGTGCGGAATTTTCCGCACGGATTATCTGCGGTTTTCAATCCGCAGAAAGAATTGACATGTCAATTCTTTCTGCGGATTCTGCTGCGGTTTGCCATCTCCTCTATTGAGATGAAAAACCGCAGAGCAATCCGCAGGTAAAACCGCAGGTCTTTTGACCTGCGGTTTCACCTGCGGATTTTACAAAATCCGCGCGGATGAATCCGCACCTAATCCGCAGCGTGTGCACACAGCCTTGTAGTTTTAGCTGCGGTGTACAGTACCATTCAAATGAATGGAAAAAAAAAAACGCTGTGTAGACGGTGCGGATTTTTCTGCGCGGATTTGCTGCGGTTTTGAAACCGCAGAAAGAATTGACATGTCAATTCTTTCTGCGGAATTAGCAGCGGTTTCCCAGATGGTAAAACCGCAGGGGAAAACCGCAGGCTAATCCGCAGATAAACTGCAGGTCTTTTGACCTGCGGATTTATCTGCAGATTTTGCAAAATCTGCGCGGATGAATCCGCAGCGGATTCCGCAGCATGTGCACACAGCCTTAGGGTAGGTGCAGACGGCGTCAGTAAGGATACGTTCACACGTAGCGGAATTCCATTCACTGGAAAATCACATTTTAAATTCCCGCAATTTTCCTGCGGGAAAACTAGCGATTTGCAAGCGTAATTAGCTTGCAGAATGCTAGCGATCTGGAGCATCGCTTGGAGAACTGATTGACAGGTTGGTCACACTCGTCAAACAGTGTTAGACTAGTGTAACCAACTTTTTACTACTGAGGCTGCCTATGCGGCATCAGTAGTAAAAGATAGGATGTAAAAAAAATTAAAAACAATTGTTACTCTCACCTCTCGGCATCCCGCGCAGCCTTCCCGCCTCTCTCCACGCTCCCAGCATCTTCCGGTCCCAGTAATTCTTTGCGCGAATGACTGTGAGACGTCGCGCTCCCACGACGTCATCGCGATCATTCTCACAAAGGATTACTGGGGCCAGAAGATGCCGGGAGCGTGGAGAGAGGCGGGAAGGCTGCGCGGGATGCCGAGAGGTGAGAGTAACAATATTTTTTATTTTAATTCTATTTTTTACAGGGATATGGTACCCACAGCCCGAAGGACAGTCTCTCCTCCGGACCGTGGGTCCCATCCGCAATTGTTCTGCTTACTTTACGCATGGTGTGCACAGCCACATGCGGAAAGTAAGCAGAACAATGCATTCCTATGTGGGCAGAATCGCCGTGATTCCGCAAATTTAATGCGCATGCTGCGATTCCGTCGCGGGAAAATCCGCAGCATTAGCACAGCATTGCGGAATCCCATAGGATTGCATGGGATGCTGTTTTTTTGCGTTTTCGCGGCAAAATCGCGCTTTTAAAATCACCGCGAAAACTAAAAAAAACGCTACAAGTGAACCCAGCCTAATTGTCAGCGCTTTGGATGCTGCAAATGCCCGCTAGGTCCAAAGCACTGCCGTTTATAGAGTGTAGGTGATTCCGCATGTAATCACTGAACCCGTGCACCGTGTCCAATACATTGTACAGGTGACAGTTATCTTGCGTCTCCACAAGATAAAAAGACATGCCACGTTCTGTGTACGCGTAGTGGGCATGGGATTTCTAGGAATCCCATCCACTGTACTGTAACATCTGGACTCTGCGGGGTGGAAGCCGTACACAGTGTCCAACCCGCAACGTTTACTGATCGTCTGCACATACCCTTAAGGGGATGTGCACACATTCATTCCAGTGGGGCGAGCCCAGCAAGATTTTCAAGAGGAAGACACTTCAAGAAATGCCCCCCCCCCCCCAACCACCATCAGTGCTTTATTTTTGCATTTTTATTCTTTGTTAGTTTGTATTTCCTGAGCACCTTTTTCACTGATGGCTTCTTTTTTTATATATATATATAGTTTTTGCAGAATTTTTGTGGTGTCTTCTTTTTTTTTTTTGTTGTTTTTTTAAACTCCATTTAACAAACAAACCGCTGGCTGATTTTGAAGGCAAAATTGTGCATTTATAATTTGATGCTGATGTAAAGTATAGCGCGTGTTTTGAGCTGAAAACATCAGAAGAAAGGTCAAAACCCTTGGCTTCTTTGGAAACCTGAAGCGGTTAAAAGACGCTAAAAAAAGTAACATGAACAGCGAGTCATTTTACATAAAAATACGGTACACGTGTTCCATCTTGCGAGCATTTACTCTTTTTCAGGCAAGTATTGCAGTGGACCCGCCTGTAAAAAAGAAAAAAAACATCGTGTGCACACACATACTACGGCCACCAGCATTTTTTCGTTGTTCTGTTATAGTTTTTCCGGGGGGTTTTGTGACATAATTTATTTATTTTTTTTATCGCTTTTTTTTCCAGTTCAAAAATAAGACACAATGTGAAGAGAATACAATGGTATGTGCACACTGAGCCTACGTTTTTGGAGCAGAAAACGTGAACATAACGTTGTCTAGAAAAAATTTTTTACAAGGCCACATGCAGAATTACATGGGGCTTAATGGGCAAGGTTTAAAAAAAAAAAAAAAAATTGGACCGTACTTGCCTCTCCGATGCTCCATGTCATTCTCTTTTTACCGGGTTGCGCCAGTGACATCACTTTTAAACGTGATGAGAAACTCGCATCAATGGCACTCGGGACCGGAGTGTGCTGCTGCATGTATTTCTATGCAGCCGCACACTCCGGTCCGAGTGCCGGCAGCATTGATGCTCGAGTTTCTTGCATCACTATCACAGAGTAGCCAAAAATAAAGTATAGTCACAAAGTGACGTTGGACAATCTGTGTTATGGCAGGACAGAAGTCCTGTAAAAGCTATCACTGTTGTACAGCTGAAACCACCGATACAGATAAATGCAAACTAGAACAATAGCACGCACAGCCTTCCCCAACCTACATATTCCCACCTTTGTCAAGAGTTTACCAAGGTATCTACATTACATCCACAAAAGGACCATAGATCCCTGATGTGCGTTTTCCCAGTGTTTACATTGCCCACACCCTTTGCTTCATCGTAGATGGTTTTACTTTTGATTTTGCGACAGCTGAAAGCCATGTGTTAGAAGCCGACCCTCCCACTAATCTTATGACTTAAAGGGAATCAGTCACCCTTTTTTTGGCGTATGAGCTGCCAGCACTGACATCAGGGGCTTACAGTTGTGGCCAAAAGTATTGACACCCCTGCAATTCTGTCAGATAATACTCAGTTTCTTCCTGAAAATGATTGCAAACACAAATTCTTTGGTATTATTAACTTCATTTAATTTGTCTTAAATGAAAAAACACAAAAAGAATTGTCCTAAAGCCAAATTGGATATAATTCCACACCAAACATAAAAAAGAGGGTGGACAAAAGTATTGGCACTGTTCGAAAAATCATGTGATGCTTCTCTAATTTGTGCAATTAACAGCACCTGTAACTTACCTGTGGCACCTAACAGGTGTTGGCAATAACTAAATCACACTTGCAGCCAGTTGACATGGATTAAAGTTGACTCAACCTCTGTCCTGTGTCCTTGTGTGTACCACATTGAGCATGGAGAAAAGAAAGAAGACCAAAGAACTGTCTGAGGACCTGAGAAACCAAATTGTGAGGAAGCATGAGCAATATCAAGGCTACAAGTCCATATCCAAAGACCTGAATGTTCCTGTGTCTACCGTGCGCAGTGTCATCAAGAAGTTTAAAGCCCATGGCACTGTGGCTAACCTCCCTAGATGTGGACGGAAAAGAAAAATTGACAAGAGATTTCAACGCAAGATTTGGCGGATGTTGGATAAAGAACCTCGACTAACATCCAAACAAGTTCAAGCTGCCCTGCAGTCCGAGGGTACAACAGTGTCAACCCGTACTATCCGTCGGCGTCTGAATGAAAAGAAACTGTATGGTAGGAGACCCAGGAAGACCCCACTTCTTACCCCGAGACATAAAAAAGCCAGGCTGGAGTTTGCCAAAACTTACCTGAAAAAGCCTAAAACGTTTTGAAAGAATGTTCTCTGGTCAGATGAGACAAAAGTAGAGCTTTTTGGGCAAAGGCATCAACATAAAGTTTACAGGAGAAAAAAAGAGGCATTCAAAGAAAAGAACATGGTCCCTACAATCAAACATGGCGGAGATTCCCTGATGTTTTGGGGTTGCTTTGCTGCCTCTGGCACTGGACTGCTTGACCGTGTGTATGGCATTATGAAGTCAGAAGACTACCAACAAATTTTGCAGCATAATGTAGGGCCCAGTGGGAGAAAGCTGGACAATGACCCAAAACACACTTCAAAAAGCACTAGAAAATGGTTTGAGAGAAAGCACTGGAGACTTCTAAGGTGGCCAGCAATGAGTCCAGACCTGAATCCTATAGAACACCTGTGGAGAGATCTAAAAATGGCAGTTTGGAGAAGGCACCCTTCTAATATCAGGGACCTGGAGCAGTTTGCCAAAGAAGAATGGTCTAAAATTCCAGCAGAGCATTGTAAGAAACTCATTGATGGTTACCGGAAGCGGTTGGTCGCAGTTATTTTGGCTAAAGGTTGTGCAACCAAGTATTAGGCTGAGGGTGCCAATACTTTTGTCTGGCCCATTTTTGGAGTTTTGTGTGAAATGATCAATGTTTTGCTTTTTGCTTCATTCAATTTTGTGTTTTTTCATTTAGGACAAATTAAATGAAGATAATAATACCAAAGAATTTGTGTTAACACTCAGTTTCTTGCAGAAAATGATTGCAATCTGACAGAATTGCAGGGGTGTCAATACTTTTGGCCACAACTGTATCTACAGCATTCGGTAATGCTGTAGATAAGCCCCCGATGTAACCTGAAAGATAAGAAAAAGAGTTAGATTATACTCACCGGAGGGGGCATTCCAGTCCGATGGGGGTCGCGGTCCGGTCCGGTGCCTCCCATCTTCACACGATGCCGTCCTCTTCTTCCCTTCCTGTCGTGGCTCCGGTGCACTGCTCTGCCCGGTTGAGGGCAGAGCAGAATACTGCGGTGCGCAGGCGCCGGACCTCTCCCGACGCCTGCACACTGCATGACTCTGCTCTGCCCTCAACCGGGCAGAGCAGTGCACCGGAGCCACGACAGGAAGGGAAGAAGAGGACGGCATCGTGTGAAGATGGGAGGCACCGGACCGGACCGCGACTCCCATCGGACTGGAATGCCCCCTCCGGTGAGTATAATCTAACTCTTTTTCTTATCTTTCAGGTTACATCGGGGGGCTTATCTACAGCATTACCGAATGCTGTAGATAAGCCCCTGATGTCAATGCCGGCAGCTCATACTCCAAAAAAAGGGTGACAGATTCCCTTTAATCCAAAACTGCTTTATTTTGCCACATTGTGTACTGACCAGACTATTTATGTCATGGAAGCGAGTTCATTGTTAAAATTGTCTCAGCATTCAAAAGAACTGCTAGATCTGCAGCAGACAAAGCAGTGATTTTTTTTCAAAACTGCAGCAAGCAGCCCAGTAAGTGACACATTGCTAGAATCAGAGTCTGTGCCCCTACATATTGCTTCGCTCCGATTAAGCGGCAAAAACCTAGTGATTCCCTTTAATTCCACTAATAAACACATAAACATCATCAGTAAAGGTAATATGTCTTTTTTATGGAGTTTGATGTGCTGATTCCAAAAATATGCTGTTTTGCTCTATCACATAATGTTTTCTGAGAGAGAAGTATTTTTGTTGTTACGTTATTTCTGCATTTTCAGTGTATGTGGCTCTTCCTTTGTTATTCTCATTTCTTTGCTTGTCTTAATTGTGAATTTTCTTACAGGGACAACATCAGTAAATCTTTTAGTGAGTTTTATGGGAAGGAGCGTTGACAGTGCAGTCAACCAATGACTGCTTCTCGGAAAGTCACATGTTATGGGGAGGAGCTAACTACTATGAGGCAGTGAGATTTGAGTCAGTCAGAAAAGGATGGTGATGGCAGCAAGGACTGGCATGTGAGACTCTGACAGGAGACAGGTCTCTACAGGGATCTGAGCCCAGCCACAAGGAGATAGAATGGAAGGCAGCGGACAGCCGCCATTGTGAGAGGATTTTCACTGCATTTCTGGGAGGGCAAGTCGCCTCTGAGGGAAGAAAACAGCTCAGCCACTGAGGTGTAAAGGCCCCGTCACACATAGCGACTCACCAGCGATCCCGACAACAATATCAACATGTCCGAATCGCTAGGTGATCGCTGGTGAGCTGTCACACAGACAGCTTCACCAGCGATTAGCACAGCGACGCCGCGCGTGCGGCAATGCTGTGTTCAGCGCTGATTCATGTCAAAAATAGAATTAAAATAAAAAATATTGTTATTCTCACCTTCCGACGTCCCGCGCAGCATTCCCGCCTCTCTCCACGCTCTGGTCCCAGTAATCCTTTGCGAGAATTACCGTGATGATGTCCGTTCTCGCTGGATCGCGAAGTCTCATGGTCATTCTTGCAAAGGATCACTGGGACCGGAGCGTGGAGAGAGGCAGGAATGCTGCGCGGGACGTCGGAAGGTGAGAATAGTAATATTTTTTTTTTTATTTTTTTTTATTTTATCGCTGATCGCTCGTCCTCCCGCCTGTCACACACAGCGATGCGTGCTGGCCAGCGGGAGATCAGCGACGAAAGAAATGTCCAGAGGTTTCCAAGAGCGATCAGCGATACCGGCAGGGGGGCCGCTTGCTGATCGCTGTCACACATAGCGATCTCGCTTGTGAGATCGCTGTTGTGTCACAAAACTTGTGACTCAGCAGCGATCTCGCTAGCGAGATCGCTATGTGTGACGGGGCCTTTACTGAGTGAGGGTCTCCACAGAGAGAGAACCTGAAAGCAGCCAATATCACACTGAGAGACTGCCTGTCTGCAAATGTTCATCTGTAAGGAATAGGCTGAGCCATTTACCTTACAACCGTATATAGTTATCTACCAGATTACCTCCAGTAACATCAGCTCTAAATACAAGCGGCCTCTGTCATCTCTGGGGAAATATCTACATATAGTCGGTCAGCTCATCGCTTTTTTTTTTTAGTTTGTCCCCACCATTGAACTGAACTTACTCTACTGTTTGATCTGATTTAAAGGAGAAAAATGCCCCAACAGTGTATCAATCATCCGAACAGATTCCGCTATGTGTGTGGTTCTTTTACACCCAAAAGGCCAAGTACGTTCAGTCACTCATGATATTAAAAAGATGTACAAGTTAAGTGTCCACTTGGTGATCAAGACAAAAGCTGGGCCCTTCATGTGATATGCTCAAGTTGTTCAAATGGTCTTCGTGACTGGTGGAATATGAGCACAGTGGCTATGGCATTTGCTGTTCCCATGATTTGGAGAGAACCCAAAAATCATAGTGATGAGTGCTACTTCTGTTTTGTCAAACTGAATGTCTTTTCTACAAAGAACAAAAATAAAGTAGAACATGAAGACTATGGAGCTGAAGCTACTGGCGAAGACATGGAGACCTCAAGTCAAGATGACTATGTACCTGATGGAGCAGCCAGAACGCTTTACTCAACAAAATGATCTCATCAGAAACCTGAACTTCTTGCATCTAGGTTGAAACAGAAGAATCTTCTTCATGATGAAGTCCAAGTGTGTTATTACCAAAACAGAAGTAACACTTTAACACAATTTTTCACAGTTGATGGACCAATGGTGCACTGTAACAATGTGAATGGCCTCTTTCAAAAACTGAATCGAGTATTTTGTTGCAGATTGGCAATTGTTTATTGACTGAAGTTTGAAAGCAGTGTTGCTTCCCAATGGAAATATGAAACCATCAATCCCTATTGCTCACTCATGTCATCTAAAGGAAAGTTATGAAAATCTTTCATTTGTTTTGGATGCTATACAATATATGCATCATCAATGGAATATCTGGAGATTTGAAAGAGATTGGTCTGCTAATGGGAATGCAAGGAGGCTTCACAAAATATTGTTGCTTCTTGCGTTTATGGGACAGAAGAAATACACTAGAGCATTATGTTCGTTGTGATTGGGGACAGAGAATCCTCTATGCTCTAGGTAAAGACAATGTTCAGCATAATCCTTTAGTTGCTCCAACAAAAATCTTTCTTCCACCACTACATATGAAGTGAGGATTAACAACTTTGTGAAAGCCATGGCAAAGACAAATTCACAAGGGTTCCAGAACATTTCACAGAAATTCTCCAGCATTTCACCAGCAAAATTGAAGGAAGGGGTATTTGTTGGTCCTCAGATCAGAGAGCTTATGAAAAATGATGTGTTTGAAGGAACTCTAAATGATAAGGAATTGAGATCTTGGAAAAGCTTCCAGTGGATCTGTGAAAACTTCTTAGGAAAACAAAAATCTCCAGAATATGTTGAAGGTGTTGAGGAACTGCTAAATGCATACCAGTGTCTTGGATGTCGCATGGCTCTGAAAATGCACTTTTTGCATTCACATTTAGATTTCTTGCCTCAAAATCTTGGGGATGTAAGAGATGAACAAGGCGAGCGGTTTCACCAGGACATTAAAGTAATGGAACCACCGCTACCAGTGTTTTTGGAATTACTCAATGATGGCAGATTACTGTTCGATGTTATATAGGGACAACCCTGAAAAATCAACGACCGTCTAATGTCAAGCACTTCTAATTTCTGCTCATATTTTGGTTTCTATTTTGCCTGTGAAATTATTTTGGTTCAATAAAAACTGTTTTTTGTAAGGTGAAGTATTTTTTTCTGAAATGCCGAATACTGTTTTCTTAATGTCGCCAGTAGTATATTTCCTATACCTTATAATAATGATGCTGCTTCATGGAAACTATACGTGCTACAGAAAAACTATATACATTTTTGAACTAAGGACATAAGATGATTCAGAAAAGTACAAAGTCACCTGCGATGATTACAAAAAGGTTTTTTGTAGACCAGTGAATTCTCGAGAAACCAAAAATTCATATTTTGTTCTGGCTTCATCAGTGGTGTGAGCGGTGTCCATATCCTCTGCGCTGCCCCCGGTCCAGGACTGTATAATGAATTGTAGATTTGTATGCGGCTGCTGTACATGTAACAATAGGGCAACATGTCTGATGTATCTACATCTTAGGATCATGTCCAGGACTGGCCAGAACAGTGCAGGATTATCCTGTTACTTGGTCAGTACTGGGATCTTGTATTGTTTCTGGAGGCGTTCGGCTGTTCCAGCCCTATGCTAGGAATCATAATGTCATTAGATGCAGGGTGGGCCCAAGCTGTCACTTGCTTGAGGCCAGAACTGCAGTATTCTTACATGATTCAGGTCAGACTAGTTACATAAATGCTGTTGTTAACTTCTGTAAAATTCCAAGCTGGCATGAAGAACAACATTTCCATTAGAACTAATCAGTCAGCATGGAAATAGTGACATGCTCCATTCTAACAGTCTATTTTTAAACTGGAATCATGTTTTCCAGAAATACTGTGTTCTCTTCTGAAAGGGGTTGTACAGTATTAGAAAACAATATTGCTGGCTTCTTCCAAAAACATTGCCACATTTCTCCCCAGGTTGTGTGTGGTATTGCAGGTCAGCATCATTCACTATAGATGAGCTGCATTACCAATTGCTAACCGTTAACAGCAGTACTGCCAGTAACGATGTGTCATGGCTGTACATGACCACTGCAGCTAATCATTGTCCTTGGTGGCCACACACTGTTTATTGGCATTATCGCTCAGCAATAATAATAAGTACTGCATGTGGCTGCCGATCTCACTCAGTGGCTGCAGTGGTCACTGGCGACTTGTGAAGAAAGACCGACAGGAGACTGGTGGATTGGCAGGTAAAAGAAGAGGGTTTTGTTCATTTTAGATTTTTTGCTCAACACTTTTACAGCACTTTTGAGGCTGTGTGCCCAGGTGCAGATTTTTAGCGTTTTAAGGCTACTTTCACACTTGCGGTTTTTTGCGCTGCGTGCGCAGTGCAAACGCACATAAACGCATTATGCGTTTTTAATGCGTTTTCTTGTTTTTTGCGCATGGTTTTTACAAAAAAAGCATACGTTTTTAAACGCTGACGTGCGCATGACTATGCGCACGTCAGCGCTCCCATAGACTTTAATGTGTTTTTGGGTGAATTCCGTGCGCATACGTTTTTTTTGAGACAGGTCGGACGCACAAAAAATGCAACAGGTTGCATTTTGTGCGCCCGGGCGCACAATACAAAAAAATGCATGCGCATACAAACGCGTACAAACGCATGACAATGCGCACCTATGTTAAATAGGGGGGGAAACGCATGCACATAAAATGCAGCGCAAAAAAGCAAGTGTGAAAGCAGCCTTACCGCGTTTTTTCACAGTGACAACGCTAAAAATCCGCAACCCATTGAATTAAATGGCATTCCGCACATGCTGTGCTAATGCTGCGTATTTTTCTGCGGCGGAATCGCATCGCGGAAAAATACGCAGCATGCTCATTCTTTTTGCGTAATCATGGGAATTCCGCACACATAGGAATGCATTGTTCCACTTACTTTTTGCATGTGGCTATGCCCAACATGCGCAAAGTAAGCGGAAAATGTGCGGAAGGTACACAGGGTCTGGAGGAGAGGAGACTCTCCTCCAGGCCCTGGGTACCATATCCCTGTTAAAAAAAAAAATAAATTGTGATATTCTCACTTTCCGGCGTCCCCTGCAGCGTTTCCAGGCCTCAGTGGAAGTCCCGTTCCCAGTGATGCCTTGCGACAATGACCTGTGATGACATAGAGGTCTCGTGAGATGCTTCGTCATCTGGGGTCATTGTCGCAAGGCATCGCGAGGATCGGGAACGCTGCGAGGGCTGCTGGAAGGTGAGAATATCACAATTTTTTTTTAATTATTATTAACATTGTCTTTTTACTACTGATGCTGCATAGGCAGCCTCAGTAGTAAAAAGTTGGTCACACTTGTCAAACGCTATGTTGGATAAATGTGACCAACCTGTCAATCAGTTTTCCAAGCGATGCTTCAGATCGCTTGGAAAACGCAAGCATTCTGCAAGCTAATTACGCTTGCAAAACGCTAGTTTTTAGCGGGAATTCCGCATGCATATTTCCCGCAGCAGGAAGTTGCGGAAATTTCCGCGGCAGTTCCGCACATGTGCACATAGCCTTAGGGTAGCTTGTCATCAGGATTTTATGTATCACACTAATGGCATATATGTAAACGTGCTTTAATGCTGATTAAATCTTATCTTAAATCTTTACCTTTCTTGTAGAAATCCGTTTTGAACTTTGAGAGATATCCATAATTGAAATTGTATGCAAATGACTGCAAGTGTTGCAGGGCAATGCACTTGAAGCTTTCTTGTTTTCCCTCCCTATTCCCTGCCCTCCCACTTACCTTTCTCTGATTCACAGACTATAGATTCACACAGAGGATTTTTTTTACATGGCTTTTGTTGTGGATCTGCTTCAAATACTCCATAACGGGATACATTTCTCAATTTGCAATTTACAAGTAGGACGGTGAATATAAATAAGAGGCACAATAAGCAATTCTGGTTAAGGAATCGCGGCCCGCAAAGAAAGAAATTGCTAAGAAAATGTCCATACAACACAAACTAAGGCCCCAATCACACGTCCATTCTTTGCTCACCTGTTCTATCAGTTTTTTATATGGATTTAACACATATTCTATAGCCAAATTCACACATCCTTTTATTTGGCCGAACAATAGTCCACAGTAAAAGTGGTGTCATGATTCACTTTGATCATATCCAGTTCACATGTTAGGGAATGAATGGGTCCAGGATGTAACAGATAACATACAGATGCTATCCCTGCGGCACTCGCCCGAAAACAAAAGGAAAATGGCTTTAAAAAGAAAAAAAGCCTGTCTTTATGACCAAACTTATGCATACAAGGAAACAGGTTAAACTTGTCGGGAGATGTTTGCATTCCACTAATACCTTAAAGTCGAGACAGACGGCCGAAAGAGACTTCTTTATTTTGAGAGTCTTAAAAAGTGTAATTGAGCTCTTCAGATGGAAAAGGGTGTTATCAACCATGGAATATGTTTTAGGTATTTTGTGTGGCTAAGGTAGGACTTGGGTTTTTTCCTAGCAAATAAAGGGATATGCCTTTATCCCCCCAAATAACAAAAAGAAAACTCACTTTGTACAATAAGCCCTGAGCCCAATTCGTCATTTGTATTTTTTTAAAGTCACTTTTCTTTTTTTTTTTTTTTGTCTTGTGGCATTCATAGACTGTTTTTTGTGTCAAACTCTTCAAAATGGCACATGCAGTTTATGAATTTTACACAAAATTACGATTGATCTTCATTTTTGTCTTTTTATGTCTTATAAAAAGTCACATGTTCACCTAAGATGTTGCAAAATTTGAACTCAAATTTTGAGTCCAATTTATTATTGCAACTGTTTTTTTGTTTGCACCATATTAACCCCTTAGTGACAGAGCCAATTTTTTAAATTCTGACCAGTGTCACTTTATGTGGTGATAACTCTGGAACGCTTCAACAAATCCCATTTTGTTTTTTCGTGGCACATTATAATTTATGATAATGGTAAACTTAGGTCAATAAGTTTTGTGTTTATTTATAAAAAGTTTCAGAAATTTGACAAAAATGTAAAAAAATTGCAATTTTCAAAAGTTGAATGATTATCCCTTTAATCCAGATAATGATATCACACAAAAACATTAATAAATAACATTTCCCACATGTCTGCCTTACATCAGCACCATTTTTAAAACGCTAATTTATTTTATTAGCCTTTTAGGAGGTTTAATAATGTAGAAGTAATTTTTCATTTTTTTCAAGGAAATTTACAAAATTTATGTTTTTGCAGGACCTATCCAGGTTTGAAGTGACTTTGGGGGTCCTATATATTGAAAGACCCCAAATGTGATACCATTTTAAAAACAGCACCCCTCGACATATTGAAAACTGCTGTCAAATAGTTTATTAACCCTTCAGATGATTTTCAGGAATTAATGCAAAGTGGTATAGCAGGAATGAAAAAGTGTTTGTTTACTACCTAAATGTCGCTAACTTCTGAACTGACCGCTAGAGCCGTGAGACTCTGAGGCTGCTATTTGGCCATGAACTGCTATGGCAAACATGAGGACCACACAATCATGATCTCGGAGTGTCAATTAGATTAAAGCAGAAGCCCCCATAATCTATTAACCATTTATTAGATGTAGTCACTTTTGACAGCAGCAACTAAGGGGTTAAACAGATCTGGATGGTGCCAACACCGATCATTTTGTGATGCAGCAAGTTGTCAGCTATAGTGTACAGCCAACAGCTGCTGGATTGTCACCTGTATGGGGATGCTATTCTCTTATATCTCAGGTCAGTAAAAAGACGTATTGGCTGTCATTAAGGGGTTAATATTTCCATTTGCACTTTTTTGAAGTCTATTTTTTATGTGTTTGCCTTTTTTTTCTAATATGTGCCACTGTGTGTGGGATTTAGGGTTTCCAAATGTTTTTCTCTGATTCATCATTCGTCACTTTTAGAAAAGTGACACACACACACACATATACTTCAATGAGTAATTTGATATATGCCGTTCATTGCATGTGACATTTTGCAGTAAAAAGTCACCAGCCTAACTAAAGGATTGAGGTGGACTTCCAGGGTTGCTGAGCAGAGATGGGAAAAGTCCCATTCCAATGAGCACTTCATCACATTCAACAGTCCCTCACTACTTTCAAGTCCACACTCACTGCAGCAAAAGAAATATGCTTCTCATCTCTCATATCCTCCCTGTCTCACAACCCTAAACAGCTGTTCAACACTTTCAGTTTTCTCCTCCGTCCCCCAGCACCTTCTCCCTCTCATCTCAGTTCAAAACTTTGGCTCAATCTTCAAACAGAAGAATAGGCAAAACCTCAGCCTGATGTTAAAGTCCCAACAGCCCCTCCTCATAAGTACTCAACCCTCCTCCTCCAAAACCAGCTCCTCCGCCATTATGGAAGATCAACTCTTCTCTTTACTCTCCAAATAACATCTCACCACCTGTAATCTTGACCCAATCCCACCCTACCTCCAACCTTACCACAGTTTTCTTCCCAACCCTAACCCATTTCCTCAACCTAATAACTAGTATTTTCACCTCATTCTTCAAACATGCCTCAATCATGCCCATCCTCAAGAAACGCTCCCTTGACCATCCTCTATGTCTGGCTATTGCCCCATATCACTTCTCCCCTATGCCTCAAAACTACTGTAACAACATATTCATTTTAAACTGTCCTCCCACCTCTCCTCCTGCTCCCTCTTTGACCACTTACAATCTGGCTTCCGACAGCACCAATGCATTGAAACTGCTGTGACCAAAGACATTATTGACCTACTAACTGCCAAATCCAAGTGACACTACTCTGTCCTCCTCCTCCTAGACCTGTCATCTGCCTTCGACACTATGGACCATTCCCTTTTACTGCAGATTCTCTTATCTCTTAGGCCTCTTTCACACATCAGGTTTTTGCCGTCAGGCGCGATCCGGCGCTTTTGACAGAAACCGGATCCGGCGAAATGCAATGCCGGATCCGGTTTCCCCCCCCATTGACTTGCATTTGCGCCGGATCGCGCCGGATGGCCATGCGTTTCATCCGGCTTTCGCCGGATCCGGCAATGTGTCGCGATCCGGCGTCTGGAAAAAACGGCTACTGTAACGTTTTTTGTCTCCGGCGAAAAAGCCGGACACGCCGGATCCGGCGCGTCCGGCTTTTTCACACAATGAAAGCCTATGAGCGCCACAATGCGCCTGATCCGGCGAAAGCCGGATCTGGTGGCCGGATCCGTTTTTTTTGGTCTGAGCATGCTCAGTAGCTCTGCCCACAAGACATATATAAAAGCAAGACAGTGGGACCCACAGCCACACCCAACATGCCACCCAAGAAAGCAACCAAGCGCAGCAGGAGACCACTGCAGCACCATCAGCACCACCACCACCCCAAATGGAGCAGCAAATGGAACATGCTGAGGAGGGGAGGCCAGCAGCAGATGAGAGACGGTAATTATCAAATCCCCCATTCCTCCAAACTAGGGCTATTGAATATCAAGATATTCATTGGCCCTTTGTTTCTCTTTATTCAACAGCCGCCCAATAGATGCAGCAGCAGCAGCAGCAATGGCAGCAGCTGGAACACCACCCACAGGCATGGAGTGTGGCCACCAGGAAGACAGCACATCATCTTCTGGGAGCCCTCCCTCGCATCGTCAGCGTTTGACGGTAAGTTTTTATTTCCAAAATCCATCATCTCTGTAATATATGTCTATTCATTGCCTTTTATTTCAAAACAGGATTCACAAGATGAAGAGGAGCTCCCAGAAGAAGAAGGAAGGGGTGGACAGACACTTGGAGTGGGCTCGCAATTGGTAAGTTTTTTGCATCAAACGCAGAAACACAACATCACACAACACATAGAAAACAATGTTCTGCAGACCACACACAGCAAACAAATGCCTACATCCAAAGACATAACATTTTTTGTTTTCTTCTCTAGTCTTCCCAATCTGGTGCTCGGCCAAGAGGTCCTCGCAGTGCCTCCCAGGGTCGTCGGCGACAGCAACGCGGCGGTCACCAGCGTGTAAGTATAAATATTTTTGCTTTGTTTTTTTGCACTTTTTATTTCATTTCTTTTGTGGAGGCTAATTATGTTATTTTTGTCTTTTTCTGTAACAGCCTTCACAGCGTGCTCCCGACTCTGACGGTGAGGATGGAGGACTCGATGTGGACCACCTCATCGATCTCGTCAGAGAAAGGGAGCCGCTCTGGAATATGGCTGACCGCCGCCACGCTGACCTTATCGTTACCCGACGACTCTGGGAGGAAATCTGTTCGCTCCTTGTGGGCCGCTGGGAGGACCTCGATGTTCGGGCCCAGATTAAAGAGCGTAAGTATATACAGTACCGGTTGCTTGATGTAAACCAGTGTTTCCCGAACTCCAGTCCTCGTGGTCCCCACGGATCATGTGTTCAGGATTTCTATTTACTATGGAAATCCTGAAAACATGACCCCTGGGGACCATGAGGACTGGAGTTTGTGAAACACTGATGTTGTATACTAACCACTCCTTTCTCGTTTCAGGGAACAGAATTGTGAATCGGTGGCGGTCTGTGAGGGATCGTTTCAAGAAGGAGTTCAATAAAGAGATGCGGGCCCCGAGTGGATCTGGAGGACGCAGGAGCAAGTACAAGTACGCACAAGCCCTGTCGTTCCTCTGGGAAACAATGATCACTAGAAGGTAAATATTACACACCACATGTGAAAAAAAATGTTAGATGTAACTTTTTTTTTTCAGCCAGGGCCATACCATGTCAGTATTTTAATTGTTTTTTTTTCTCTTTATTCCACAGCACGGTGAGCAGCACTCGGGAGCCTGCACGATTGGACCCTTCTGAGGCGATCCCTGAGGAGACCGGCACCGAGGGACACTTCGACCGCCCCGGTACATCTGCACCTTCCCAGCCTTCCCACACATTCGACCCATCTGTCCCATCCACCAGCACAGGAGCATCGTGGCCGCCTACATTACATGAAGCTGCTGGTGAGGAGATCGCTTTCCCTTTACCCCACCCTTCTGCCCCTGCCACCTCTAGTACACCTGCGGGTACTGGGCGGCAGCGGCAGAGGGGTCAGGAAAAGAGTTATGCGCCAGAGTTCTTGCATCTGAATGCATCTTTCCAGAACTGTCTAAAAGTCTTGTCAGAGCAAATCTCCGCAGGCTTTCAGCAGATCAACTCCAGCATTCTGGAGGTGAAGACACTTCTGCAAACCATGCATTCAGAAGCAAGATCTTCGCCAAACCACACCTTTTTCAGGTCTGTTGTGGAGCGCATGGCAACACTATCTCCTACCCAGCAGATGCATGTAATGCATTCGTGCCACGGTGCTCTACAGCAGGTTACCTCCCAACCTCCACCTCCCACCACTGTAGTTCCTCCACCTGCACCCCCTCCAGCCACTTTCCATCCTCCCCCTCCTATTACATCTGCACCCCCTCCAGCCACTTTCCATCCTCCCCCTCCTATTACATCTGCACCCCCTCCAGCCACTTTCCATCCTCCCCCTCCTATTACATACCAGCAACCTCACCAGTACCAGCAACCTTCCCAGTACCAGCAACCTCCCCAGTACCAGACATCTCCCCACTTCCAGCAACCTGCCCCGTACCAAACTCCTTCCCCGTACCAAACTCCTTCCCCGTACCAAACTCCTTCCCCGTACCAAACTCCTTCCCCGTACCAAACTCCTTCCCCGTACCAAACTCCTTCCCCGTACCAAACTCCTTCCCCGTACCAAACTCCTTCCCCGTACCAAACTCCTTCCCCGTACCAAACTCCTTCCCCGTACCAAACTCCTTCCCCATACAACTTTCCATCAACATCATCTGCTCCTACAGTCCCTGCCCAACCCTCCACTCCACCGCCCACCACCTCTTCTGCCTCCCACATTTCCACCCATTCTGTAGCTTTTTCCACACCATCACCTCTAACTGTTCCTTCCCCACCACGATCCCAGTCCTCTCTCCACACTCCCATTGTCGAAGTGTCCCGCAGCCCCTCCAGCAGTATTTCCACCCCACACTACACCGAGTTATAATGTTTTTTTTGTAATAAAAATGCCCATTTGGTTGGTTTCAAACCTTTATTAAAAAAGTTTTTTTAACTTTAAAAACAGTTTACACAAAAAAAAAATATTTTAAATAAAAGTTAAATTATTGTTTACACTGGTTGTCTGTCATTTCTTTCTGCGGCGAAATATGTTTAAAAAAAAGGTTAAATACAGGGTATTTAAAAGGTAAAAAGGTATTCAAAACCAGGTATATAACTGTGGGTAAATTTTAGCTTTTTGCCACAGTTGTGTTCCTGGTTGTGTTTGAAGCAAAGTGTTTCACCTGAAAAGTTGTGTTTATTGTTGGTGATTTCCTAACAATGTACACAACTTTTGTTAAAAGGTGAAATACTTTGCATAAAACACAACCAGGTACACACCTGTGGCCTAAAGCTAAAAATAGTAAGACCATGACAAGATAGCCAACTTTGGTTGGCAAAGGTATATACTGTTGGTCCAGAAGGTACACAAGTTTGGTTAGGGCACAAATCTTTCACACTCTGTCATCCTGCCAGTGTACTCTGCCTTGAGGTGACATAAAGTATAGTGCAAAATTGTCCCTCATTACTGAAACCGTCACAGAACTTCTAGTGGTAATATTTCCAATGACAACATCCATCTTCGCCAGTAACTTGCTCTTCTCTCCAACCTGCACTTTCTCCTCTACAACCTGTCAAAGAAGGGCTGTAGGAACATGCTATATATAGTTTTCCAGTAGCCAATCCCGTTCGGAAGGCCACAAGGGTCAATTTTAAAAACCAGATCCGGCGTAATCCGTCGAAAAACGGATAGAAAAACGGATGAACCGGATGAGACGGATCCGGTTTTGTCTGTCAAGAACAAGACGGATCCGGCAGAAAACCGGATCCGGCACATCAGGTTTTACAAAACATTTGCCGGATCCGGCATTCCGGCACGACGCCGGATCGCGCCTGACGCCGAAAGCCTGATGTGTGAAAGTAGCCTTAGGCCTTTTTCACACATCAGTTTTTTCCAATCAGTCGCAATCCATCAAAGTGTGAAAAAAAACAGATCCTGCGCAGATTGGGAAAGACTGATGCGACGGATTTGTTTTTTTGACTGATCCGTTGCAGCAGCTGTAGCTTGAGGTAAACTTTGTCCCTTGTGCTTCTGGGGACAGAGAGAGAATTTTTTCAGTGCCAAAATGGAAAAAGCAGCTGTAGGGGTTAAATTAAACGAAAAGAAATTATTCTGGCCATGCTCAGTTTTAAAAACTGAATCCGTCGCTGGATTCCGTCTTTTGACAGACAGCGACGAATCTTGCGCCCATAGGCTTCCATTATAGCCAATGAAACGTGTGGCCATCCGTCGCTAATACAAGTCTATGAGAAAAAAACGGATCCAGCAGCATCAGTCGCTGGATCCGTTTTTTTAAAAAAATCAATGGATTGTGACTGATAGCAAAAAACTCATGTGTGAAAGAGGCCTTAGCATCACAGATGTGGCCATATCTTGGATCTCCTCATACCTAGCAGACCGGACATTCAGCGTCTCCCAATTACTCAACACCTCCTCATCTCACCCCTTCTCTGTGGGTGTCCCCCAAGGGCAAGTTCTAGTACCCCTGCTCTTATCCATCTACACCTTCGGCCTGGGACAGCTCATAATCTCACACTTTCAGTATTATCTCTATGTGGTTGACACACACCTTAACCTCTCTGGACCCGATATCACCTCATTACTACAGAATCCTGCAATGTCTGTCCTCTATTTTATTTTTCTTCTCTGCTAGATTTCAAAAACTTAACACAGATAAAACAGAATTCATCATCTTTTCACCATCTCACTCAACTCTCCCCAACAGATCTATCCATCAAAGTCAATGGCGGCCTACTCTCCTCAGTCCCGCAAGTTCGCTGCCTCGGGGTAACCCTTCACTCTGATCTCTCCTTGAAACCACACATCCAAGCCTTTTCAAATTCCTGACGACTCCGACTCAAACATATATCCATGACCCACACATTCCTCAACCAAGAATCTGCAAAAAACACTAATGCATGCTCTCATTATCTCCTGACTCGACTACTGTAACCTGCTTTGTGGCCTTCTCTCTAACACTTGTGCACCCTTCAATCTACCCTAAACTCTGCTGTCCGATTAATCCACCTATCCCCCCACTATTCCCCAATTTCTCTTCTGTCAATCACTTCACTGGCTCCCAGTTGCCCAGAGACTCCAGTTCAAAACCGTAACCATGACATACAAAGCCATCCACAACCTGTCCATACATCTAGTCTCCCAGTACTTACCTAAATGCAACCTATGATCCTCAAAAGATCTCCTTCTCTACTCCCCTTTCATCTCTTCCCACAATCCCTTTCCCTTGCATCCCCCCTACTGTGGAACTCACTACCCCAACATATCAGACTTGCCTACCGTGTAAAACTTCAAAAGGAACCTGAAGACCTACCTCTTCAGACAAGCCTACATCCTGCTGTAACTACCGATCCACCAAACCGCTGCATGACCAGCTCTACCCTCATCCACTATAGCCTCACCCATTCCTTGTATTTTGTGAGCCCTCGTGGGTAGGGTCCTCTCTCCTCCTGTGCCAGTTGGTGACTCGTTTTGTTCAAGATTATTGTACTTGTTTTTGCTATGTATACCCTTTTGACATGTAAACAGCCATGTAATAAATGGTGCTATAATAGTAATAATAAATACAAAAATGACTATTTTTGACTGTGTAAAATTCACGAGCCATGTGTGTCATTTTGAAGAACTTGGTGCAAAAGAACAGCAACGGATACCTCAAGACAATAAAAGAAAAATTACTTCAAGAAAACCTCAAATGATGAATTGGAGCTTCAGATATACAGGTGCTTCTCACAAAATTAGAATATCATCAAAAAAGTTAATTTCAGTTCTTCAATACAAAAAGTGAAACTCATATAGAATCAGTCCAAACAGAGTGATCTATTTCAAGTGTTTATTTCTGTTAATGATAATTATAGCTTACAGCCAATGAAAACCCAAGAGTCTTTATCTCAGTAAATTAGAATAATTAACGAAAAAACCATGCAAAGGCTTCTTACGCATTTAAATAGGTCCCTTAGTCCGTTTCACAATCATGGGGAAGACTGCTGACTTGACAGATGTCCTGAAGAAAGTTATTGACATACTCCACAAGGAGGATAAGCCACAAAAAGTCATTGCTAAAGATTAAGATAACTAGATGGTTAACAGAGTGTGGAGGCTCCCTCTTTAACCTCATCAGCAACCTGAGATCATGTGTGATCCTGATTTTTGCCATAGCAATCCATGGCAAAATAGCGGCCTTAATCTGCCAGCTGTAGCAGCCTGTTCAGAAGTTAGCAACATTTATGTGGTAAAATAACATTTTTCGTTACTGTCATGCCAATTTTCATTAATTCCCAAAAAAGCACCGGAATAGTTAAACTACATGTCAGCAGTTTTGAACATGTTGAGAGGTGCTGGTCTTAAAATGGTCTCACTTTTGGGGTTTTCCAAAATATAGGTCCCCCAAAGTCAAACAGTAAAATCACTGAATCTGAAATAACCTGCTCAAAATCACTGGGATGTGTTGAAATACTAGGCTGTGTTCCCACGATGAGCTTTTGGTGAGTTTTTTGATGCTGTGTATTTTTGCTGAATCAACAATTAAGAGTCTTACAGTTCCAGCAAAGTGGGATTTATAGAAATCTGATGCCCACTGTGCTGTTTCTTTTACTCAGTGTTAACACTGATCTACGGTGCGTATTTCAGATTTTAGAAAAAGAAAGGGTAGTGGGTGCCACAAGAAATATATACCGCCCTGGCAAAAATTAAGAGACCACTGCACAGTTTTATAAAAATCAGCTTCTCTACATGTTTGACAGCCATTCCATTCCAGTGTCAGTTGAATTCCAACCAGAGTACACCTCATTCTACTTAATGTGCTTCTGATTAGGTCACCTGAACCAAATCTTATTTAACGAAGGAAAGTATAAAAAAAAACCCTGCTGTGGTGTTCAATTATCTTGCAATAGGACAAGCTGGATGGCAAAACAAGTGCTAGTAATATCCCAAAAGTAATAGGAATGAGAAATTAACTTTTACCATGCCAAAGGAGTTGAAAAGAAAATTCTTGAGTGAGGAAAGAAGGGCTCAATTCTGGCTTTACTAGCAGAGGGATACAGTGAGCGTCATGTTGCCTCCATCCTTAAAATTTCTAAGATGGCAGTCCATTAGAACAAGGCCAAGCAGCAGACATTGGGGACAACAAACCTACAGACCGGCAGAGAGCAAAAACGACTCTCCACTGACTGGGATGACCGTCATCTTATTTGAATGTCACTGCAACCGCAGGATGACATCAAGTGACCTACAAATGGAATGGCAGCTGGTGTGAAGTGCACGGCAAGAACAGTTCGTATCAGGTTCCTAGAGGCAGGGCTCAAGTCATGTAAAGCTTGAAAAAAGCCTTTTATCAATGAGAAGCAAAGGAGAGCCAGGCTGAAGTTTGCCAAAGACCATAAGGATTGGACCATACAGGTCTGGAGTAAGGTAATCTTCTTTGATGAGTCTAATTTTCAGCTTTGCCCAACATCTTGTCGTCCAATGGTTAGACGGAGATCTGGAGAGGCGTACAAGCCACAGTGTCTTGCACCCACTGTGAAATTTGGTGGAGGATCGGTGACGATCTGGGGATGCTTCAGTAAGGCTGGAAATTGGGCTGGTTAATCTTTGCGAAGGACGTATGAATCTAGCCGCATTCAAGGATATTCTGGAAAAACAGTTGATTCTTTCTGCTCAGGCAATGTTCCCCAACTCTGAGGACTGTTTTTTCCAGCAGGACAATGCACCATGCCACACAGCTAGGTCAATCAATGTGTGGATGAAGGACCTCCATATCAAATCCCTGTCATGGCCAGCCCAATCTCCAGACCTGAACCCCAATGAAAACCTCTGGAATGTAATTAGCAGGAAGATTGATAGTCGCAAGCCATCAAAGAACTGCTTAAATTTTTGTACCAGGAGTGGCATAAGGTCTCCCAAAAGCAGTGTGAAAGAATGGTGGAAAGCATGCCAAGACGCATGAAAGCTGTGATTAAAAATCATGGTTATTCTACAAAATATTGATTTCTGAACTCTTCCTGAGTTAAAACATTAGTATTGTTGTTTCTAAATGACTATGAACTTGTTTTCTTAGCATTATTTGAGGTCTATAAGCACTGCATTTTTTTTTTGTTATTTTGACCATTTCTCATTTTCTGAAAAAAAATACAAAATTTAGTGCTTGGAAATTCGAAGACATGTCAGTAATTTATAGAATAAAAGAGCAATTTACATTTTACTCAAAAAATATACCTATAAAGAGAAAAATTAGACAAACTGAAAATTTTTCAGTGGTCTCTGCCAGAGCTGTATTATAATAGGAAAAAAGGGGTGCTACAGTTGTCTGTGCAAGAAATGTAAAGGAAGAGAAAGCTGCATAGGACGAAAAAGTGTACCCCCAACCGTGGATAATAAAAAGAATGGAGAAGTCTGTAATTTTTGCCAGAGGTACATTTCAACTGTGAGAGACCAGAATCTAAAAATAGAAAAAACAAAATCACATTGTATGATTTTTAATTAATTCTGCATTCTATTGCATAAAATAAGTATTTCATATAATGAAAACCATAATTTAATATTTGGTTCAGAAACCTTTGATTACAATTACAGAGGTTAGATGTTTCCTGTAGTTCTTGACCAAGTTTTCACACACTGCCACAGGGATTGTGGCCCACTCCTTCATGCAGATCTTCTCCAGGTTTCGGGGCTGTCGCTGGGCAACATTGAGTTTCAGCTCCCTCCAAAGATTTTCTATTGGGTTCAGGTTGACTTGCTATGCCTCTCCAGGACCTTGAAATGCCTCTTACGGAGCCACTCCTTTGTTGCCCTGGCTGTGTATTTTGAGTCAGTGTCATGCTGGAAGGCCCAGCAGCGCCCATTTTCAGTGCTCTTACTGAGGGAAGGAGGTTGTTGGCCAAAATTTCGTGATACATGAACCTATCCATTCTCCCTTCAATACGGTGCAGTCGTCCTGTCCCCTTTGCAGAAAACCAACCCCAAAGTATGATGTTTTCTCCACTATGCTTCATGTTTGGGACAATGTTCTTGAGGTTGTACTCCTCCTTCTTCCTCCAAACATGGCGAGTGGAGTTGATAGCAAAAAGTTCTATTTTGGTCTCATCTGCCCACATGACCTTCTCCCATTCCTCCTCTGACTCATCCAGATGGTCATTGGCAAACTTCAAAAGGGCCTGGACATGTGCTGGCTTCGGCAGGGGGACCTTGCATGTCCTGCAGGATTTTAATCCATGATGATGTAGTGTGTTACTAACGGTAATGTTTGAGACTGTGGTCCCAGCTCTCTTCATGTTATTGACCAGGTCCTCCTGCGTGGTTTTGGGCTGATTCCTGACCTTTCTCAGAATCATCCTTCCTCCACAAGGCGAAATCTTGCATGGAGCCCCACACTGAAGAAGATTGACAGTTTTCTTGTCTTTCTTCAATTTTCTAATGCTTGCGCCAACAGTTGTTGCCTTCTCAGCAAGCTGCTTGCCTTTCGTTCTGTAGCCCATCCCAGCCTTGTGCAGGTCTACAATTTTGTCCCTGGTGTTCTTAGACAGCACTTTTGGTCTTGGCCATGGTGGAGAGGTTGAAATGTGATTTGAGTGTGTGGACAGATGTTCTTAAGGATAGGTTCACACGTAGCGGAACTCTTGCGGAAATTACCGCGAGAATTCCATTCCGCGGGAAAATCGCATTTTAAATTCCCGCGATTTTCCCGTGGAAAAACTAGCATTTTGCAAGCGTAATTAGCTTGCAGAATTGCTAGCGTTTTCCAAGCGATCTGGAGCATCGCTTGGAGAACTGATTGACAGGTTGGTCACACTCGTCAAACATAGTGTTTGACGAGTGACCAACTTTTTACTATTGAGGCCGCCTATGCGGCATCAATAGTAAAAGATAGAATGTAAAAAATAATAATAATAAAAAAAATATTGTTGTTCTCACCTTCCGACGTCCCGCGCAGCCTTCCCGCCTCTCTCCACGCTCCCGGTCCCAGTAATCCTTTGCGACAATTACCGCAATGACGTCTGTTATCGCGGGATCGGACGTCATCGCTTGCAAAGGCTTACTGGGACCGGGAGCGTGGAGAGAGGTGGGAAGGCTGCGCGGGACGTCGGAAGATGAGAATAACAATATTTTTTATTTTAAATTCTATTTTTTAAAGGGATATGGTACCCACAGCCCGAAGGACAGTCTCCTCTCCTCCGGACCGTGGGTACCATCCGCAAATGTTCTGCTTACTTTTTGCATGGTGTACACAGCCACATGCGGAAAGTAAGCAGAACAATGCATTCCTATGGGTGCGGGATCGCCGCGATTCTGTGAAATTAATGAGCATGCTGCGTTTTTTACCGCGAAACGATTCCGCCGCGGTGATAACCGCAGCATTAGCACAGCATTGTGGAATCCCATAGGAATGCATGGGATGCTTAGTTTTCGCGGCAAAATCACGCGGTTAAAGCCGCCGCGGAAACGCGAAAAAAAGCCACGTGTGAACTCAGCCTAATACAGGTAACAAGTTCAAACAAGTGCAGATAATACAGGTAATGAGTGCAGAGTAGGAAGGCTTCTTAAAGAAAAAATAACAGGTCTGTGAGAGCCAGAATTCTTGCTGGTTGTTAGGTGATCAAATACTTATTTCATGCAATAAAATTTAGATTCGCAGGTAAAGCGTACCTTTCCATTCTTTGTACGTGCGAAAGCTTACAAAATAGCAGTGTATCAAATGCTTATTTTCTCCCAGTGTATGTGTGTGTGTATATATACATACCATATTTTTTTGTCTATAAGATGCACCGGACCATAAAACGCACCTAGGTTTCAGAGGAGGAAATTAGAAAAAAAAATGTCAATTTTGTACTAATATCCCCTATCCTGAGATATATATATATATATATATATATATATATATATATATATCTGATCAATGTGTGTGTGTGTGTGTGTATATGTCCGGGGCATCCGCACCGTCGCAGCTACAGCCACAAAATTTGGCACAATCACACGTCTGGACCCCGAGAGCGTCATAGGCTATGTTGTGAGGCAAAATTTTAGCCCCGCGCGTTCCAGTTCACCAAACAATTTTGCCCCTATCTACATAATGGGGGAAAAAGTGAAAGGAAAAGTGTTGGAGGCAAATTGACAGCTGCCAGATGTGAACAAGGGGGACTTAAAGAATGAGAGTGATGGTGCCAAACAGTATATACCGTACAGTTGCTAAGGTGGGGCCCTGACATGAGATACCACACACGGGGATATGAACACACACAACATGCGCCACACACTACCACGTGCTTCAACACATATACCACCCTCAGCACACATTTCACCACACATACACCAACCTCACCATATAAAAGTCGAAACACAAAAGTCACCACTCAAAACTCGCCACGCTGTCCCAGAGCTGTTTAAAAGATGAAAAATGAGCTGTGATTGGTTGCTATCAGCAACAGTTTTCTTTGTAGACAGTTGTGGTAACTGAGGCCTATTATTCTTATCATTTCTATGGTGTTATCGTCCTTCTGTAAAGCTGGAAATAACACAATTTATTACTGTGCCAACACAGACCACCCTCTGACACAGACTGCAGGGGGAGCCCAGTATCACACAGGATACGATTAGATACACAGCTCAGCAGTCAGTATCACACAGGAAAGGATTAGACACATGGCTCAGCAGGCAGTATCACAGGATAGGATTAGATACACAGCTCAGCAGTCAATATCACACAGGATAGGATTAGATACGCAGCTCAGCACACAGTATCACACAGAATAGTATTAGATACACGGCTCAGCAGACAGTATCACACAGGATAGGATTAGATGCACGGATTTTATGTGCAATATAATCATAATTTGTTATAACTAACCACAGTTGGTTACTATGCACAGGCAACGCCGGGCTCTTCAGCTCAGCTAGTGTATATATGTGTGTGTGTGTATATATATATATATATATATATATATATATATACAGTCATATGTAAAAGTTTGGGCACCCCTATTAATGTTAACCTTTTTTCTTAATAGCAATTTTGGTTTTTGCAACAGGTATTTCAGTTTCATATATCTAATAACTGATGGACTCAGTTATATTTCTGGATTCAAATTAGGTTTATTGTACTAACAGAAAATGTGCAATCTGCATTTAAACAAAATTTGACTGGTGCAAAAGTATGGGCACCCTTATCATTTTCTTGATTTGAACACTCCTAACTACTTTTTACTGACTTCCTGAAGCACTAAATTGGTTTTGTAACCTCATTGAGCTTTGAACTTCATAGCCAGGTGTATCAAATCATGAGAAAAGGTATTTAAAGTGGCCACTTGCAAGTAGTTCTCCTATTTGATTCTCCTATGAAGAGTGGCATCATGGGCTCCTCAAAACAACTCTCAAATGATCTGAAAACAAAGATTATTCAACATAGCTTTTCAGGGGAAGGATACAAAAAGTTGTCTCAGAGATTTAACCTGTCAGTTTCCACTGTGAGGAACATAGTAAGGAAATGGAAGAACACAGGTACAGTTCTTGTTAAGCCCAGAAGTGGCAGGCCAAGAAAAATATCAGAAAGGCAGAGAAGAAGAATGGTGAGACCAGTCAAGGACAATCCACAGACCACCTCCAAAGACCTGCAGCATCATCTTGCTGCAGATGGTGTCACTGTGCATCGGTCAACAATACAGCGCACTTTGCACAAGGAGAAGCTGTATGGGAGAGTGATGTGAAAGAAGCCGTTTCTGCAAGCACGCCACAAACAGAGTCACCTGAGGTATGCAAAAGCACATTAGAACAAGCCAGTTACATTTTGGAAGAAGGTCCTGTGGACTGATGAAACAAAGATTGAGTTGTTTGGTCATAAAAAAAGGCGTTATGCATGCGCTGTATTGTTGACCGATGCACAGTGACACCATCTGCAGCAAGATGATGCTGCAGGTCTTTGGAGGTGGTCTGTGGATTGTCCTTGACTGTTCTCACCATTCTTCTTCTCTGCCTTTCTGATATTTTTCTTGGCCTGCCACTTCTGGGCTTAACAAGAACTGTACCTGTGTTCTTCCATTTCCTTACTATGTTCCTCACAGTGGAAACTGACAGGTTAAATCTCTGAGACAACTTTTTGTATCCTTCCCCTGAAAAGCTATGCTGAATAATCTTTATTTTCAGATCATTTGAGAGTTGTTTTGAGGAGCCCATGATGCCACTCTTCATAGGAGAATCAAATAAGAGAACTACTTGCAAGTGGCCACTTTAAATACCTTTTCTCATGATTTGATACACCTGGCTATGAAGTTCAAAGCTCAATGAGGTTACAAAACCAATTTAGTGCTTCAGGAAGTCAGTAAAAAGTAGTTAGGAGTGTTCAAATCAAGAAAATGATAAGGGTGCCCATACTTTTGCACCGGTCAAGTTTTGTTTAAATGCAGATTGCACATTTTCTGTTAGTACAATAAACCTCATTTGAATCCAGAAATATAACTGAGTCCATCAGTTATTAGATATATGAAACTGAAATAGCTGTTGCAAAAAACAAAATTGTTATAAAGAAAAAAGGTTAACATTAATAGGAGTGCCCAAACTTTTACATATGACTGTATATACCCCAATCCAAGTGTGCATGGCGCCCTAATCTCTATCCTGGTATGCATGGCCCTTCATCCCAATCATGGTATGCAGGACCCTCATGTCGATCCTAGTATCAATTGCCACATCCCCATCCTGGTATGAATGACCCCTCATCCCTATTCTGGTAAGCATGGCCCTCATCAGTAAAACATTATAAAAAAGCATAAACCATTCTATGCACTCCCATGGGCATGGAAAGCGGTGAATATTCATTCTCTTTAATAGCGGACATGTGTGATTACCCGGCTGCTGCTACTGTGCCCGCTATTAAAGATCAATGAATATTCACTGCTCTCCATGCCCATACGAGTGGAGTTCAGTGAATATTCATGGCAACATAGGACCCAACAAACTTAAATACTCTATAATAAATAATTGAGACATCCAGACATATGTGGAGAAAAGTGGCCATGTAAACTTTATTAAGGGTTACTGAAATCCATGGGAAAAAACAAAATCCACCAAATAATTAATTCTTTAATAAATAATTCCATAAATAATTCCTTTATTAATCCGATAACCAAAATTCGCTCATTGAAAAGAGCAATCGTACCCAACTCTAATAAAGTTTTCATGACGGAAAAAGAGAGAAATACATAAAATTGGGGAGGGAGGGCGGGCGGGCATCTTCTTAACTTCAAAGTTGAAAAGTGAAGAAATCACCTCAGGTTCTAGTATATATAGTCCTTTACTCCCGCCGAAAAGGCAGACCAATCAAAGCCCGTTACCGGGTCAATTCACACAACTCGATTTCTTATTGGTTAATAACCAGCCAATTAATAAAACAATTCCTCAGAACCTGAAAGAAGAAACTTAGAGACAGCATTAATCCTTAAACTACCCAACCCAAATAAAAACAGGTCCATGTTGCCATGTAACCATCGGACAAGGGTCCACTGCTTTGACATGGCAACATAGGACCCAACAAACTTAAATACTCTATAATAAATAATTGAGACATCCAGACATATGTGGAGAAAAGTGGCCATGTAAACTTTATTAAGGGTTACTGAAATCCATGGGAAAAACCAAAATCCACCAAATAATTAATTCTTTAATAAATAATTCCATAAATAATTCCTTTATTAATCCGATAACCAAAATTCGCTCATTGAAAAGAGCAATCGTACCCAAACGGGCAGACATCACGAATGGCTGACCACCCCCAAAACAACCAGCCACTGCTCCACAACCGTCTGGAGACCCAAATTAAAGATATCGAGGCCTATGTCCCCCAGATGAACACCATCCGGACGATACAGGCCCGGCAAAAAGCCTTCCAAATCCAAATGGCGAAAAGAGAAAAAACTTAGACTAGACATGAATCTTTCCATCCTCCTGTTAATCCTTTTCCTGATACCGTTCACAAAACCTAACGGGCCACCATTCCAGATCAAACGGGGAACAACTTCGGAAAAAAACAGAAAAGTCCCGGGAAACATAGAACGGAGTAAATTCATATCCCTCTGCATTAACCAAAACAAATCCCAAGTCCGGATCTTACCCAAGTCGTTCCCCGAGAGATGAACAATCAACAGATCGGGAAGAGGACAGGAGGATGAGAGCTCTCTAATAAGCTGGCACAGATCCCCCCAGCGCAAGCCACGAACTCCATGCCAAAAAATACGGACGGTAGCCGGATCGAAAGACAAATTGTTTGTATAAGGCCGAAAACTTGCTCTACGATGAGCCCAATGAACGTAAGAATGTCCTACTATCCATATAGTCCTTGGACCTATAACAAAAGAACAAAAATTAAACCGTGAATGCCAGGTCAGGACGAATATACAATTCTGCTCTATTAGATTCCCACCTTCCCAGACGTTTAGTCCTGTCTTCTGACAGCCCAAGACGGGCCGCTTCAGTTGCGGCCCCGATCCTAAAAGAATGTGGGGTAATTCTTAGGTGTCCCAGACCCAAAAATAGCAAACACTTCTTAAGTAAAACACCAAATTGGAATTTCGTGACCGGCTCCAAAGAGCCGTGCAAAAATAATGGGCCATTGACTTTAGGGCGGAAAGAAAACCAACGTACCAAGTTTGCCTTAGGGCAAAGCGGAGAATCTGGAACGGCCCCAAGCCGAATCAACACGCCTTTACCCAGTTGATCTGTTTTGGAACGACGGAGCCGAATAATGACCGACGAAAAATAAACGGTAACGTCAGAGACCTGTAAACCTGACGGCGAAACCTTGTTCAAGGCGACCAGCTCGCAAACCCGAAACGCGCCAAAAAATGCAAAAACAAAGCACGTCCGGAATAAGCAAGTTTCGAATGAATCGAAACAGACCTTGGGCAAAGTGTCCCATAACCGCATCAGCAGGTCCACTGATATAGGCCGTCTACAGTCCGGACGAAAATTCGCTTTCCTTAAACCCTTTAGAAATTGGCGCACCGGAAAAAGCCCATGTAAAGACGTCCGACCGTAAAGTTGCATGAAAAAGGAGATCCCAGCCAAAATCCGATGGAGACCGGAAGAACTGACACCAGACTTTACCTTTTCTTGCAAGAAGGCTAGGGTTAAACTAGCGTCGTAGGACAAACAATGACAATTATGTACTGAACAGAACATCTTCCAATCAGACCAAGATGCTGAATAAGAACACCAAGTCGAAGGAGCCAGAGAATTACGTATCATTGACTGGATGATATCCCCATCACACCCCACAAGGATTGCGGGCAAGGGACACTTTCTCGCTCCATCCTTGGATGTTGACACAGAAAGTCTTCCAAACGCTGTCGTGAGACAAAACCACCAAAAAATTGACCTTGCTCCTGATGCAAAGAAGCCTTTATCCAAATGTTATGCAAAAGACAGGTCAAAACCAACTCCCTCAAAACCCTAGCCATGAAACTGCATTTAGTAGCCAAAGTGTTAATCGCAAAGACCGAACCAACCAACTCCAGCCTAACTCGGACACGTTTATTAGCTAAACATTCACCCCACCGCGTCAACAATACCAATACTGCGAACACTTCCAGAAGAGCAGAGCCAGAAACAATCCCAGAAGACACCCATTCCGACGGCCACGACCATGAATCCCACGTGGAACAAAAACAGATCACAAAACCAGAGGAAGGAAAAGAACGAATAAAAACCGACAATGCGTCGGAGTCCACAAAATCCTCTTGCATTACACTAATCCCATTAAAGGACACCAGGAATTTCCTCCAAACACCAAGATCCGAACGAAGCTCCGCTGTTAACCGAATATGATCGCCTGCACCATGGACTCCTTTAATACTGTCATACAGCCGACGGGAAAATGCTCTAGCCATTGGCAAGATCCTCAGGGCAAAATTCAAAGATCCCAAAAGAGATTGGAATTCTCTCAAAGTAGCTTTTTTCCTAAGCAGCAAAGAATCAATCAGGGAAACCAGTTTTTGAACTTTGTCCTGAGGAAGCCTCAATTCCATCGCGGAAGAATCTAAAATCACACCTAAGAATTCCAGACACGTACAAGGACCAACTGTTTTCTCAGGCGCCAGAGGAACACCAAAAAACTCCATTAAACGCTGAAAAGTATCCAGCAGTTTAAAGCAATCTCCCGAAATCTCCGTACCGAAAAACAAAAAATCATCCAAATAATGTAAAATAAACCCGCAATTCGCTTCCTCAAAAGTCGCCCATTCCAAAAACGTCGAAAAAGATTCAAAGTAAAAACAAGAGAGCGAGAAACCCATCGGGAGACATTTATCAAAATAAAACAAATTGTCGAACGAAAAACCCAACGAATTAAAACCCTCTGGACTGACCGGGAGAAGACGAAAAGCCGACTTGATGTCCGCCTTAGCCAAAAGAGTGAAACGGCCAAACCGACGCAGAGCGTCCACTGCTACATCAAACGGCGTGTATGAAACCGGAAACTCCGACGGATCGACTTGATCATTCAATGACGATCCTTTTGGATAAGAAAGATGATGAATCACTCTTACCGCATGCGAATCCCTCTTGGGTACGGCACCCAAAGGGGATACCCGAAAACCTGAAAACGGAGGCTCTAAAAACGGACCCGCGATCCGATCCAAAGACAACTCCTTTTCAATATGAGCCCGAACCTCAGAGGAAAACGAACGCACTGAAGACAAATTACCTGAGACCGTACAACCAATACCAGAAAAAGCAGGTACAAAAAAACCAAACAAAAAACCATTACTGATTAACTCGGCCTTCTTGTGGTCGGGGTAACGGTCCAACCACGGGACCATATTTAGTACCTTCACAGGCGTCCGAGCTCTTGAAAATTGAGTCCCTCCCACCACCTTGTGGCTGCTGAGACAGCTGATTTGCCTTCTTAAAACATTTTGCGGCGGGGTGACTGCCGCCGCAAAAGGAGCACTCGTGGTGAAACCGACAGTTTGCCTGCCACTTACACATAGAGTCATTAAAAGCAAAGCAGAAACCCTTTTTCAAAGGCAAGCTGCTTTGCTGTTTAGGTCCTGCGGACCTCTGAGGCAGCATAAGGTTGAGCCAAAGGCCCACATCCTTAGTACCCCACGCCAGCGAGGGGTGCACGGCCATTTTCTGACGAAACGCTTCGTCATAATGAAGCCATGCGACCCCTCCAAAGCTTTTGTAAGCCTCCAAGATAGAGTCTGAGTGCTGAAACAGCCCACTGCATAGCGAGGGATGTTTTTCCCCTAAAACAGCGGCAAAAATATTGAAGGCCTGAAGCCACATATGAAAAGATTTAAAAGATTTCTTCTTCTCATCGCCGTCTGCTTCTTTCCTCTCAAGCCGAGAGCTATAATCCTTCCTACCAGGCAGCAATGAGAAAATGTCAACATACTCCTTATTCCATATTTTATCTTTGACTGTCTGACTGAGATGGAAGCCCAAAGGGGAGACATCGCAGGTCATAGCCTCGCGGTAAAGGGATTCATCCACCCCCACAGCTCCGACAGCTGAGGGTAACATCTGAGAATTAACCCCCATTGAACTTCTAACTTCCGCCACAACCCTATTAACTAAGTCCTGAACAAAAGCAGGAGAAGCTCTATCTGCATTAAGAGAAGAAAAAGCGTCAATCTCACCACCAGTAGCAGGTCGTTCCATGTTTGGTTCCTGTGAAGTCGAAGAGGTCCGGCACCTAGGTGGAGGCTGAACCTCAGCCTGAAGATCATGAGGCATCCACACCGCAGCCAGATCCGGGGCTTCTGATCCTCTGGCAGCCCCAGTCTGCCCTTGGCTAGAATGAGTTCGGGCGTAGCAACAAACAACTCCAACATCTCCTCTTCCCGCGGGTACTTGCAGAACCTGGGCTTGTGCTTCAGCCTGTGGCAGAACACACTCATCTCTTCTCCTCTCAATAAACCTCTCCTGAGGTTGCAATTCCCTGGCCGAACACAAGATGGCGCCAGAGTCCCGTGATAGAGAATGAGATCCTCTCCTCCTGTCATTTCTGCTTCTAGATGGGGCCCTGGCCCGCTGAGCCTCCACAGGGGACCTCCTCACTGCAGCACGGTGTCTGCGAGGGGTAGGGGGCGGTGGGGAATAAGCTTCTCTTGGCCTCCGCAACCTGGATCCACTCCTGCTTTCACCACTCTCCATGGCTTCAGCTGCAGGAACAATCACATCGGGGGCATTCTCCACAGAAGCCCCCGCAGCTGCTGAGGTATTTGATAACACAGGCTGAGATAAGCAGTCACGTAACCATGACTCCCCTCCTTCTTCCCTCACACGAGATAACAGCTGTGCTAGCAGAGCGTCCATCTTCTTAACTTCAAAGTTGAAAAGTGAAGAAATCACCTCAGGTTCTAGTATATATAGTCCTTTACTCCCGCCGAAAAGGCAGACCAATCAAAGCCCGTTACCGGGTCAATTCACACAACTCGATTTCTTATTGGTTAATAACCAGCCAATTAATAAAACAATTCCTCAGAACCTGAAAGAAGAAACTTAGAGACAGCATTAATCCTTAAACTACCCAACCCAAATAAAAACAGGTCCATGTTGCCATGTAACCATCGGACAAGGGTCCACTGCTTTGACATTCCCTTAAGTAGCGGGCACATGTGTACGCCCAACAACTGCAGGAAGTCGGCGACTGTGGCTTACATCTTGTCCACTATTAAAAAGAAATGAATATTCACTGCTATCTACTTCCATGGGCATGGAGAGCATTGAATATTAATTTCTATTTAGCAGCAGGCACAGGAGTTGGCCGCAGTAGTCTGCTCCTGCCTCCTGTGACCCGCTGCTGCCGCTCCCCCTCCTCCCTGTCCACAGCTACAGCAGGTACATCCAGACTATAATATGCACCCCCCATTTTCCTTCACATTTTTTGAGGAAAAATTGTGCCTTATAGTCCGAAAAATACGGTGTGTGTACATAAATACAGTATATATAACACTCTACAAACCCAGTATAGAATAGATGTTCAATAAGAGTAATGTCCCAGATAAGAAATCATGTAGGTGCAGGACAAAATAAATGTACGGTATATACTCATGTATAAGACAAGTTTTCAGCACATTATTTTGTGCTGAAAACGCCCCCTCAGCTTATAAATGAGTCATTGTGACAGGAGGGGAGCGGCAAAGCAGCGGGTCACAGAAGGCAGGAGCCGGCAGCTGCGGCTAAGTCCTGTGACCGCTGCTAAATAATGAATATTCACTGCACTGGCAATGAATATTCATTTCTCTTATAGCGCGCACAGTTACATCCGCCGGCATTCAGCAGCTCCCTGGCTATCACGGGTGCTCACTCATTATGTTAATGAACATTCACCTCTCTCCACTCCCATAGGCATGGAGTGGGGTGAAAATTCATCACCTTAATGAGCGGGGACTCATGATCGCAGGAGCTGCTGGCACCAGAACAGCTGCGAGGGCGCGCAGGGATGGTAAGTAGGATGTTTGTTTTTTTATGCTTTTCTCATGGGGGCCATACAGACAAGGATGGGAATAAGGAGCCATGCAGACAAGGACAGGGATGATGGGACAATGCATACCCAGCTTATATTCGAGTCAAAAAGTTTTTCGTGGCAAAATTAGGTGCCTCGGCTTATACACGAGTATACATGGTATACAGTATATTTATATAATTTTTGGCACAAATTAAATATATAAATACTTACAATAGCAAATAATATAATGCAAGTGCTCATAACAATGATCAACTAAAGTGCCAAAAATAATAGAGAATAAATAAGATACCCACATTATATCTAAGTGATCTATAATGAATAGTAATATCCTATAGAAAATATAGTATTAAACACCTAAACAAGGAGATTTAAGTTGCTGGTCCTGTAAAGAAATGGAGATGAACGGTACCTACAATAAAAATCAAAGTGACATACATGCAAATAATATACCCAGTATTGAGCCCTTATACAACGCATTGCTACCAGGTGTAGCTTTGTCAGGGGTGGTATTTATAGAAATCTCATGTCCAATGTGCTAGTTTTTTTACCCTGTATAAACACTGACTTGCTTTGCGTATTTCAAATTTGAAACATGTCAATTTCTCTGGCTGATATGCTGGGTTTTCTATGCGGATTTTCCCCATAAACTTGCATTAGATACGGAAAATCCGCAAGTAAAAAATGCATATGTGTTTTTAGTGCGTTTCTGCGTCGGGAATTAATCAAAACTAGTATAGTAATAAATTAAATTAAAAAGTGGCTAATTTAACCCCTTAGTGACAGAGCCATTTTGCAGCTTAAAGGGAATCTGTCACCCCTTTTTTTGAGGTATTATATAATGATATCATTCAGTTGTGTGTTACCTAAGTATTGTAGTCCTACTTATTATCCCCCCTGTCCCCGCACCTTTGATGCATAAATACCTTTTTTATCACTTCAGATTTAAGGAAATCGCCGCAGTCCAGTCCGATGGGCGTGGCTTATTTTCCCCCCACCTTGGCTTGCTGGACGTAATTTCTTCTGTGAATATAACAGATGGCGTTGTTTATTCGCGCCTGCGCATTGATAAGGCCGTTCGCGCTTGCGCAGTATGCTTTGCCCAACTGTGGGCTAAGCATATAATCGCTACTGCGCATGCACCGGTATTTTTCCCTGCGTCTATGACCCGGAGGTCTTTTAGTGGTAAAATTTCTTCTATAAGACTTGTGTTTATTTATGAAAAAAACGGAAATATGGCGAAAATTTTGCAATTTTCAAACTTTAAATTTTTATGCCCTTAAATCAGAGAGATCTGTCACACAAATTTCTTAATAAATAACATTTCCCACATATCTACAGTTGTGGCCAAAAGTATTGACACCCCTGCAATTGTGTCAGATAATACTCAGTTCCTGAAAATGATTGCAATCACAAATTCTTTGGTATTATCTTCATTTAATTTGTCTTAAATGAAAAAACACAAAAGAGAATGAAGCAAAAAGCTAAACATTGATCATTTCACACAAAACTCCAAAAATGGGCCAGACAAAAGTATTGGCACCCTCAGCCTAATACTTGGTTGCACAACCTTTAGCCAAAATAACTGCGACCAACCGCTTCCGGTAACCATCAATGAGTTTATTACAATGCTCTGCTGGAATTTTAGACCATTCTTCTTTGGCAAACTGCTCCAGGTCCCTGATATTTGAAGGGTGCCTTCTCCAAACTGCCATTTTTAGATCTCTCCACAGGTGTTCTATGGGATTCAGGTCTGGACTCATTGCTGGCCACCTTAGAAGTCTCCAGTGCTTTCTCTCAAACCATTTTCTAGTGCTTTTTGAAGTGTGTTTTGGGTCATTGTCCTGCTGGAAGACCCATGACCTCTGAGGGAGACCCAGCTTTCTCCCACTGGGCCCTACATTATGCTGCAAAATTTGTTGGTAGTCTTCAGACTTCATAATGCCATGCACACGGTCAAGCAGTCCAGTGCCAGAGGCAGCAAAGCAACCCCAAAACATTAGGGAACCTCCGCCATGTTTGACTGTAGGGACCGTGTTTTTTTCTTTGAATGCCTCTTTTTTTCTCCTGTAAACTCTATGTTGATGCCTTTGCCCAAAAAGCTCTACCTTTGTCTCATCTGACCAGAGAACATTCTTCCAAAACGTTTTAGGCTTTTTCAGGTAAATTTTGGCAGACTCCAGCCTGGCTTTTTTATGTCTCGGGGTAAGAAGTGGGGTCTTCCTGGGTCTCCTACCATACAATCCCTTTCATTCAGACGCCGACGGATAGTACGGGTTGACACTGTTGTACCCTCAGACTGCAGGGCAGCTTGAACTTGTTTGGATGTTAGTCGAGGTTCTTTATCCAACATCCGCACAATCTTGCGTTGAAATCTCTTGTCAATTTTTCTTTTCCGTCCACATCTAGGGAGGTTAGCCACAGTGCCATGGGCTTTAAACTTCTTGATGACACTGCGCACGGTAGATAAAGGAACATTCTGGTCTTTGGAGATGGACTTGTAGCCTTGTGATTGCTCATGCTTTCTCACAATTTGGTTTCTCAAGTCCTCAGACAGTTCTTTGGTCTTCTTTCTTTTCGCCATGCTCAATGAGGTACACACAAGGACACAGGACAGAGGTTGAGTCAACTTTAATCCATGTCAACTGGCTGCAAGTGTGATTTAGTTATTGCCAACACCTGTTAGGTGCCACAGGTAAGTTACAGGTGCTGTTAATTACACAAATTAGAGAAGCATCACATGATTTTTCGAACAGTGCCAATACTTTTGTCCACCCTCTTTTTTATGTTTGGTGTGGAATTATATCCAATTTGGCTTCAGGACAATACTTTTTATGTTTTTTCATTTAAGACAAATTAAATGAAGATAATAATAACAAAGAATTTGTGTTTGCAATCATTTTCAGGAAGAAACTGAGTATTATCTGACAGAATTGCAGGGGTGTCAATACTTTTGGCCAAAACTGTATGCCAAAACATGGTATCCATCCTCCTTTTTTTTACATATTTCCCATAAGGGATGGGGGCATTGCTCTAGAATCCTACAAAACATCTCAAAAACTGCTCGACGTCCTGGTTCTTCCTTTCGGTCTGTCCATTGGACTCTGGATGATAACCTGACAAAAATGACAAATGAACCTTTAATCTGTCACAAAAAGCACACCAAAATCGAGCCACAAATTGTGGTCCCCTATCGGACACAGTGTCCGTGGGAACACCATGGAGCCTGACAATCTCTTTCACAAATGCCTTGGCTAGAGTCTTGGCTCAGGGTAATTTACAGAACGGGACCAGATGACACATCTTACTAAACCGGTCCACAACAACCCAGATGACAGAAAAACCCTCAGAGACCGTCAGATCGGTGATAAAATCCATAGCAAGATGCGTCCACGGTGAACTAGGAACCTCTAAAGGGCACAGCAACCCTGCAGTCGTGGCATGCGAGGCCTTTGACCTAGCGCACACGGTACACTGACGCACCCACTTGATTTCTCTTTGCCACCCTGGCCACCAGAAACTTCGACCGATCGACTTTTAGTTTCCGAAATCCCTGGATGACCCGCCAAATGAGACTCGTGACATTCAGCAGGCAAAGCTCTCCTCAAGGTTCTGGGCACAAATAATTTACCATACGGAGTGTTCGTTGGTGCAGCATTCTGGGCTTCTAGGATGCTACTCCAACTTCGAACCCAATGCTGCCACCACCACCCCTCTCTGCAAGATACATTCCTCCTTCTCAGTATTAACAGCTGGAGATAAATTACGAGACACAGCATCCACTTTAACATTCTTTGTCCCAGGGATATAAGTTACAGAGAAATGGAATCGGGCAAAAAACAGTGCCCACCTAGCTTGACTGGCATTCAAACGTTTAGCAGCATCCAGATATATCAGATTCTTATGATCAATAAAAACCTGTATCGGATGTCTCGCCCCCTCCAAAAAATGTCGCCAATGCTCAAACACGAGTTTAATAGCCAGCAACTCTCGGTTCCCAACATCATAATTGAGCTTAGTCTCAGAAAATTGTTTAGGAAAGAAAGCACAGGGATGCACGCCATCCTCTCCCTCCTGAGCCAGAACTGCCCCAACCCCTACTGATGAGGCATCAACCTCTACCAGAAAAGGCTTAGTCTCATCTGTCTGGATCAGAACAGGAGCAGAGCTAAACCTCTCCTTGAGATGCTCAAAAGCCTTAACAGCCTCAGTGGACCATTGGACAGTATTAGAACCCTTCTTGGTGAGATCAGTTATAGGTTTAGTGATGATAACCGAAAAATTCTTTATGAATTTTCTATAAAAGTTAGCAAACCCTAAAAATCTTTCAACCGACTAAACATTCATGCCTAGGCCACTCCAAAACTGTCTGAACCTTCACCGGGTCCATCTCAAACCCATCACTGGAGAGAAAGTACCCCAAAAAACTAATTTTCTGTACCACAAACTCGCACTTCTCTAATTTAGAAAAGAGTGTGTTTTCGCTCAAAATCTGTAGAACTTCGCAGACTCTCTGCCAATGTGACTCCAGATCGGGTGAGTAAATCAAAATATCATCCAAATAAACAACACTCCTACCGATCAATGGCCTCAGAATGTCATTCATGAAATTTTGAAAAAACGCAGGCACATTAAAAAGGCCAAAAGGCATCACTAGACACTTAAAACGACCTTCCGGGGTATTAAAAGCTTTTTTCCATTCATCGCCCTCCTTCACCCGCAGTAAATTATATGCCCCACGAAGGTCAATTTTAGAGAACCACTTTGTTCTGGCTAGTTGGCTAAACAATTTCGGAATTAGGGGCAACGGGTAAGGATCGCGCACAGTGATCTTATTAATCTCCCTGAAATCCAGACACGGCCTAAGACCCCCATCCTTTTTTTTTGACAAAAAAAATCCTACGGCCACAGGTGACTTAGAGGGTCTTATATGACCTGCAGCTAAACTGGTCTGTAGGTATTCCTTTAAGGCTTCCCTCTCAAGAATCGTCAGATTAAATAAACGACTCTTAGGGAGTGTAGCACCTGGAAGGACCTCAATAGCGCAATCGTAATCTCTATGGGATGGTAGAGCTTGTGAATAAACTTCCGAAAATATTTTCCAGAAATCCTGAATGGGTTCCGGTAGTTCCCTCTTTGCAACAGCAGCAACGTGAACATTACAACATTTACCATAACACCCCTGACCCCAGGACCTTATAGCACCAGACGACCAGTCGAGCAAAGGATTGTGCACCTTTAACCAGGGTAAACCCAGGACGACTGGAAAAGACAATATAGCAAGCACAAATAAGTCTAAATACTCCTGATGTTCCATATTCACAATAAGTGGAAACCCGGTGACCTTTCGAGTAACTCACCCAGGAATAGGAGATGACAATGGTTCAGAATCAAACTTATACTTGTCTAGAAATTGTTGGTCAGTGCAGAACCACAATCCACCATTACCTGAAAATCAATAGTATGCCCACGATAGGTGGTATTACCAGAAAAAAAAACTGTGGACCGTACGAGCAGGAGTGTTGCTCCTACTGACCCTTTTTTTTTCCTTATGCGACCCTCGCATTGCTTAATAAAATGGTCAGCCTTACTACAATACAAGCATAGCCCCTCAAAGTACCTCCTACCTCTCCTGAGAACGAGAGGACATCGCCCCAAGTTGCATCGGTTCCCCGCTCTCGACGGGGCTATCCTTAGAGACTGGGTCCAGCATTGTAGGAGCCTTCTCTTCATTCTGCCTGTCTCTCAACCTTCTATCCACATGGATAGCTAACTGCATAGCAGTTTCCAAAGTAGCAGGTGCAGAGTATGCAATAAGTAAATCTTTAATCCTTTCACTCAAACCTGCTAAAAACTGACTCTTGAGCGCTGTGTCATTCCATCTGACCTCTGCAATGAAAAATGGAAGAGGAAAACAATCTCCAGCGTGTACTCCAATAAAATCAATTCTTTTATACAAGACATATTAAAATGTATGTATCAAAAATACAAATGAACAAAGGAAAAGGAAGGATGGGGTCCCCATAACAACCAACGCGTTTCAACCTCTTGCGGTTTTAGTCATGGTATGAAATGAGATCCCTTGTCCAAACCTTAAATGATTAACTGCACATGATAAAACAGGTGCAGTAATTAAAAATCTTAACACACAATCAGATCCACCTGGACAAAAGAATGACAAAAATACAAATATACATATCATAGAGAACCTATAGCTTATAATGAAATGCATTCATTAGAATCATATTATGACAACTTAGGAAAGTGCACTTAAGGAAAAAAAGGGGCTTTTTCAAGTGTGGGTTAATGAACAACTTCTGCTGAAAAAGAAAAAAGGAAATGAAAGGGGGGAAATTTTTTTTTTGTATTCATCATTCAATTATATTGCAAAATAAGGTCCTGTCATTTATTTAACCCCTTAAGCCCCAAGGGTGGTTTGCACGTTCATGACCGGGCCAATTTTTACAATTCTGACCACTGTCCCTTTATGAGGTAATAACTCTGAAACGCTTCCATGGATCCCGGTGATTCTGACATTGTTTTCTTGTGACATATTGTACTTCATGTTAGTGGTAAAATTTCATTCAAATAACTTGCGTTTATTTGTGAAAAAAATGGAAATTTGGCGAAAATTTTGAAAATTTCTCAATTTTCCAAATTTGAATTTTTATGCCCTTAAATCACAGAGATACGGCACACAAAAAACTTGATAAGTAACATTTCCCACATGTTTACTTTACATCAGCACAATTTTGGAACCAAATTTTTTTTTTGTTAGGAAGTTATAAGGGTTAAAAATTGACCAGCGATTTCTCATTTTTGCAACACCATTTTATTTTTACGGACCACATCACATTTGAAGCCACTTTGAGGGGTCTATATGATAGAAAATACCCAAAAGTGACACCATTCTAAAAACTGCACCCCTCAAGGTGCTCAAAACCACATTCAAGAAGTTTATTAACCCTTTAAGTGCGTCACAGGAATTTTTTGAATATTTAAAAAAAAAATGAACATTTAACTTTTTTTCACAAAAAAAATACTTCAGGTTCAATTTTTTTTATTTTACCAAGGGTAGCAGGAGAAATTGGACTGCAAAATTGATTGTGCAATTTGTCCTGAGTACGCTGATACCTGATATGTGGGGGGAACCACTGTTTCGGCGCATGGCTGAGCTCAGAAGGGAAGGAGCGCCGTTTGACTTTTTCACTGCAAAATTAGCTGGAATTCAGATCGGACGCCATGTCACGTTTGGAGAGCCCCTGATGTACCTAAACAGTGGAAACCCCCCACAAGTGACCCCATTTTGGAAACTAGACCCCCCCCATGGAACTTATCTAGATATGTGGTGAGCACTTTGAACCCACAAGGGCTTCACAGAAGTTTATAACGTACAGCGGTACAATTAAAAAATCATATTTTTTCCACAAAAATGATCTTTTCACCCCCAATTTTTATTTTCCCAAGGGTAACAGGACCCTAAAAGTTATTGTGCAATTTGTCCTGAGTACGCTGATACCCCACATGTGGGGGTAAACCACTATTTGGGCGCATGGCAGAGCTCGGAAGGGAAGCAGCGCCATTTGACGTTTTTGGCTGGAATTGAGATCGGACACCATGTCGCGATTGGAAAACCCCTGATGTACCTAAACAGTGGAAACCCCCCACAAATGACACCATTTTGGAAACTAGACCCCCCAAGGAACTTATCTAGATGTGTGATGAGCACTTTGACCCCTCCAGTGCTTCACAGAAGTTTATAACGCCCGGGCGTGAAAATAAAAAAATCGTATTTTTTCCACAAACATGATCTTTTAGTCACCAATTTTTTTTTTCCCAAGGGTACCAGGAGAAATTGGACCCCAAAAGTTGTTGTCCAATTTGTCCTGAGGACGCTGATACCCTATATGTGGGAGAAAACTACTGTATGTGCACACGTCGGGTCTCGGAAGGGAAGTAGTGACGTTTTGGAATGCAGACTTTGATGGAATGGTCTGCGGGTGTCATGTGCGTTTGGAGAACCCCTGATGTACCTAAACTATTGAAACTCCCCACAAGTGACCCCATTTTGGAAACTAGACCACCCACGGAACTTATCTAGATGTGTGGTGAGCACTTTGAACCCCCAAGTGCTTCACAGAAGTTTATAACGCCCGGGCGTGAAAATAAAAAAATCATTTTTTTCCACAAAAATTATATTTTTGCCCCCAATTTTTTATTTTCCTAAGGGTAACAGGAGAAATTGGACCCCAAAAGTTGTTTTGCAATTTGTCCTGAGTAGGCTGATACTCCATATGTGGGGGTAAAACACTGTTTGGGCGCATGGCAGAGCTTGGAAGGGAAAGACCACCATTTGACTTTTTCAACTCAGAATTGGCTGGAATTGAGATCAGACGCCATGTTGCATTTGGAGAGCACCTGATGTGCCCAAACAGTGGAAAGCCCCAATTATAACTCCAACCCTAACCCCAACACACCCCTAACCCTAATCTCAGCCCTAACCCTGGCCCTAACCCTAATGGGAAAATGAAAATAAATACACACGCTAAAAGACGCTTTGCTTTTTATTGTAAAAATAGTTTTTGCATCACCACATATTGAGAGCAATAATTTTTCCGTATTTTGACCCACCGAGTCATGTGAGGTCTTATTTTTTGGAGGACGAGTTGACGTTTTTATTGGTGCCATTTTCGGGCATGTGACTTTTTTGATCGCTTTTTATTCCGATTTTTGGGACGCAGAATGAACAAAAACCAGCGTTTCATAAATTTCTTTTGGGGGGTGCGTTTACACTGTTCCGCGTGCGGTAAAATTGATAAAGCCCTTTTATTCTTCGGGTCAGTGCGGTTACAGCGATACCTCATTTAGGTCGTTTTTTATGTTTTGTCAGTTTTATGCAATGAAAACTATTTTATATAAAAAATAATTATTTTTGCATTGCTTTATTCTGCGAGCTATAACTTTTTTATTTTTTCGCTGATGATGCTGTATGGCGCCTCGTTTTTTGCGGGACAAGATGATGTCTTCAGCGGTACCATGGATATTTATATGCGTCTTTTTGATCGCGCGTTATTGCACTTTTTGTTCGGCGGTATGATAATAAATCATTATTTTTTGCTTCGTTTTTTATTTTTATTTTTTAAGGGGTTCGCTAAAGGGGTTAACTAATGGGACAGTTTTATAGGGCAGGTCGTTACGGACGCGGCGATACCAAATATGTGCACTTTTATTGTTTTGTTTTTTTTATTTCCAAAAAATGAATTTATTGGGAATATTTTTTTTTTTTCTAATTTATTTGGCGATTTTTTTTTTTTAACTTATTTTAACACTTTTTCTTTTAACTTTATTACATTGTGCCAGGTGGGACATCACTGTCCTGTGACAGATCAGCGGTCTGTAACAGGCAGTGCAGCAGGCTTCCTCGTGCCTGCGCTTTGCAGGCACTGAGGAAGCCGGCTTCCTGCAGGCCCCGTCGCCATCTTGGATTCGGGGGCCTGCAGGGAAGGAGCCCCCCGCAGCAGCGCTGCACATTGCGCTGCCGTGGGGGGGCTCAGGGAAACACGGAGAGAGCCCCCTCCCTGCTGATGCTTCCCTTTAACCACCTGTACACCGCAATCGTGTTTGATCGCGGTGTGCAAGGGTTTAACGTGTCGGGGGCGGTCCATGACCGCCCCTGACACATTGTGCTGGGTGTCAGCTGTGATAATCAGCTGACACCCGGCCGCGATCAGCGGCGCTCACCACGTGGGCGCCGCTGATCGCTATGACGTACTATCCCGTCCCTGGGAATTAAGTCCCAGGGCACATGGACGGGATAGTATGTCATATGGGATTAAGGGGTTAAACCAAAGGGCACTCTTGTATTTAATTTGAAAATCCAAAAGGATTCTCGGTTGAGGACTCTGCGTCTATAATCCCCTCCTCTCGTGGGCTTATTAACCTTTTCAATACCCATTGCCACAATAGTGCTAGTACTGCCTACATGAACCATTTTGCAATGGTAAGATACCGCTGAAATATTATGGGCAGTGGAGCTTGTGGCTTCCGAAAGATGTTTTCTAAATCTATTTTTAAATGGGCCAATTGTACATCCCGCATATTGTAATTTGCAGGTCACACATTCTATTAAATAAATTAGACCTTCTGTGTTACAATTAATGTGTGTAGTGATTGGATAAGAAAGACCTGTTGCGCGGAAGTAAATCTTTTTTTTTTTTTTTACGTACGGTAGTTGCAAGTTTTGCATGGGTGATGTCCACACTTGTAAAAGTAGAGAAATATTCTATTTTGTTTTAATTAGTTATCTAACAGCTCATAAACAAAAAGCTAATTATTAAAAGATACTTTAGTAACAAAAAAATCCATCTTATTCATGGATGTATATAATAAATCACAATGCCAGGTGGGGGATAAACACTCTAATTATCCCTATAGGGCCCTATAACTCCCCCCTGCCTGACAGCAGAGGTTGGCACCCTCTTGGTACGCAAATGGCGCCCCCGCTCCACGGCGGCTGTCCCTGCTCACCCTGTTACATTCTATGTATGGAATACCCAAACTCAGGAACTACAGATGGCTGGGTTCAATAAATCACAATCAAAAATAGATACCCCATGCCAGAAACCACCACAAATGGAAAAAGGGTGAAATCAGTAGCCGGATAAACAATTACTTAATGGGAAAATATACGTGGAGGAAAAGATACTATACTATATTTAAAGATAACCCTGCCTAACAGCGGAGCTGTTTCACCCTAAGTTGTTTTGGTGCCCCCGCTCCACGTAGGCTATCCCTTACTGACGCTTACAATTATACCAGGTCTCTGAAATAACACTAAGGGGGTATATAGGGCCTACAAACAAAACAGACACTGATTGAAGATTACTGTCACAAAATCCTCCAAAAAAACCCAAAAAGTAATACATCACAAAAAATCCAAAAAACAGGGTTATAGCAGCAAAAAATGGCAAATGATAATTTAATGGGAGAACCGGACTCTTATCACTCATCCACAATATACAGGTTGTGACCTCCCTTAGATACAGATATCAACCATTTCCAAGGTCATTTGCATTAATTATCACCTCCGCTCCCATAAAAATAAGCCATTATCAACACGGCTCAAATTGCTCATGTTCCCCTATTGCACTATACCCAAGAAAAAAAGATCAGCAAAAAATAAGTACAAAAACTTAGCTCATCGCTGATAAGGTCTCGCCTCGACGCGTTTCCCTCCTGTAAAAGGATTTCATCAGGAGGCCCATGATGCAGTTATATGCTCCCTCAGAGCATCGGATGTAGCGCCTGGTTGCAGGTGTCAATCATTGGCATTGTGATTTATTATATACATCCATGAATAAGCTGGATTTTTTTGAAATATGATCAGCATCTTTTTTTGCCTATTTTTTGAGATTTTTTCAATTTTAAAATGAATTGTTAATAAAGTATATTTTAATAATTAGTTTTTGTTTATGAGCCACAAATTGTAAAAGCCCTCATAATTTAACCACGTGTTATTCCCATTCTTTTGGGGGCTTGTAAATAAACTTGGAGCAAGTATACATCCTAGTGATGGCACTTTTTTCGCAACAAAACGCAAATGAGAATTATTCAAAATTTGTGACAACCTAGCATCACCATGTAAAATGGGAACATATTTTTTTATAATATCAATGATAGAATCGAATTGTGGGCTAAATTCAGTAACAAAATTGATACTATTGGAAATTTTTCCTTTTTTAGCCGACCTATTAGACCTCGAAATCAATGTATTCCTGTCAATTTTATTGACAACATTTTGTGCCTTGCAAAGAGTCCAATTTGGAGAACCTCGCTTTCGGAGTCTATTGATAGTTTTTTTTAGATTCCACTTCATATGTAGCAAGAGAGGTGCAGTTTCTTTTTAACCTTATCAATTCTCCCTTGGGTATGTTGTTATTTACATGTTTGGGGTGAGATGTGTGCGCTTCTAAGGCTATGTGCACACGCTGCGGATCCGCTGCGGTTTTGGCCGCTGCGTATCTGCAGCAGTTCTGCAGACAGTGTGCAGTAGCATGTAAATCTATGTGATTTACAATCTGCTGGGCACATGCTGCTGATTTTTAACTGAGGAAAAGCTGCGGTTTTGAATCCGCAGAAAGAAATGACATGTCACTTCTTTTCTGCGGATTCTGCTGCGGTTTACCATCTCCTCCATTGTAGAGGTGATAAACCGCAGGCCAATCCGCAGGTAAACCGCAGGGCATTTTACCTGCGGTTCCACAGATACAAATCCGTAGACCAATCCGCAGCGTGTGCACATAGCCTAAGGGTATGTGCACACGGTGCGGATTCTGCTGCGGTTCCGCAGCGTTTCTGCACCTGCGGGTCCGCAGCGGATTCTGCTGCGTTGTACAGTACCTTTATTTCCTATGGAAATAAAAAAAAAAGCAGTGCACATGTTGCGGATTTTTCCACGTGGTTTTGCTGCTGTTTACAATCCGCAGCATGTCAATTGTTTGGAGCAGAAACGCTGCAGTTTTACACCTCATCCATTATGAGGTGTAAAACTGCAGGGCAAAACCGCAGATAAACCGCAGGACTTTTGTCCTGCGTATTTACCTGCGGTTTTCTCTACAAAATCTGCAGAGCCAAAAAACTACGTGTGCACATAGCCTAAAATAAAATTTGTATTAGTAGTTTTTCTGTATAGGGAGAAAAGAATTGAGTTTGTATGAGAATCAACCGATAAAACAATATCCAAAAAATTAATTGAAGATTTTGAGGCACTGTAAGTGAAGGAAAAATGAAATTCATTCATATTGATATAGTTGATGAAATCAATGATTTTTTCTTGTCCCCCTTTCCATATTAACAACAGGTCATCTATGTAACGGCCAAAAAAATGTATTTTATTGATAAAAGGATTATTTTTGTGAAAAATATATTTTTCTTCGCAAACAGCTACTGTGATATTTGCAAGGGAGGGCGACCATTTTCCTCCCATGCTCACTCCCTGTTTTTGAAGAAAAAAAGAACCATCAAAGGAAAAATAATTGTGTAAGGAGAAAAAAAAACGCATCTAAAATGAATAATTGAACTTCCTCTTTATACGGACTGTACTTTTGAAGAAAAAATGTGAGACTCGACATCATAGTGTGGTGAGGAATGAAAGGGTAAAGACCAACAATATCACAAGTTACCCAAGAATATAAGGGAGACCAAATATATCCATCTAGTGCTGAGATAATCGCTTTAGTATCTTTGATGTAACCAGGTATTTTTTACAACAAAGGGTTGAAGGTAAAAATCAACTCACTCACCCAAATTTTCCATAAGGGACCCAATGCCCGACACAATAGCCCTGAAAGGGGGAGGAAAAACATTTTTGTGCAGTTTAGGTAGTGAGTGATACATAGGAATTACCTATTTTGCTCCCTTTACATAAGAAGATTCAATTATTTGTTATCCATTTGCTATATGGAATCTACTTTAGCAGGAACATATGATATGGACAGACTAAGCAGAATTACCGGGTTTTTTACAGATAAATAATCAAAAAATGTTTGTGTGATAGCACCTGTCATGATCCATTTTTGGATCTGTCAGATTCTGGATTCTCTGATATAAACTTTTTTCTTTCAGGCCATTGGGGGTTAATATCAGTTCTTGCCCCCGTTGGTCGCTGGTGTTACAACATGTTTAGTTTGCTAGTGGAGACCACTCCCGCCTTCCTATATAAGGTCACCTGGTACACCAGCTGACTGTTGGTAATAGTAGGTCCTTTGCAAACCAACCTTTGAGAAGAGAGGCGCTATCTGGAGCAGTGGTGTTTCTGCTGAAAGCTGAGTTTGGGTGCCTTACTCTGCTGCCTCGGAGCATTGGCAGCAGAGAAAGCTAAGTTGTTTGTTTTTCCCTGTCCGTTACTTGTGTTGTATTAGTGCAGCGGTGGGACAAGTGTCCGCACTTACCAATTCCCTACTGAGGGATAGGTGCAGGGTGAGTGAGGGCTGAGGTATCCTGGTTGGCGACGGTTTGAAAGAAGCTGTATAGGGACGTCAGGCTAGTTCAGGGACACAGCCTTAGGAAAGTGCAGGAGGTGTCCCTTTCCCCGTTCCCTATTGCAGGGCCCACCATTGTAATTGTGTCCCCTTGTCTGTCTTGGTTGTTTTAGTGACCGACCGATCTTCGGGTCGCGTAACACAGGGCCAAGTCACAGCGTGACAGCAAATCTTTCTTGTATAAATCTGTTGGATCACCCATTAACTTACAATACGTAGTAGAATCATTTTGAACTTTTAGATTTTCAGAATGGTAAAGACCCGCATTTAGAATGACAACTCCACCTGTTGTGAGTTCATTTTTCCCTTCACCATTGAGGTCTGATGAACTCCCTCCTCTAGTGAAGGAAGGTAGTGAGACTGATTACCAAACACCTGGGCAGCTAGATGATGACTGGGTGGCTGGAATTGAGGACTGGATATAAGGCTGCCGACGCCCTTCTTCCTGGCTGGTGATTTTCCTGTTGGATTCTTGGAGACCAGTCTGATTCCTGCGTCTCAAAGCTAAGTTTTTCTGCTCTGCTTTGTACTCTTCAGTTTTGTTTTTGTTTTGCCTTGTTTTTTGGGAGTTCTACCATCCCCGGCCGGGGGTGAGCTGAATTCCATTTTTGTCTCTGATCTGTTGATCTTTTGCTCTGTCTTCAGAATATACCTGAGTGCTGATATAAAGAAAAAAGAGGGGGAGAAGCCAGCGCTGCTTGTGGTCAGAACGTAATACATAAAGTGTGAAAACACACATTGGTTTCTATCTGTATTCAAAAATGAGACATTTAGCAAAAAATTGATCAATTGTTTGAGCTACCCCGCCACGTCAAGGCAGTCTCGTATGGGGAGTCCTACTCTACGTTTTTTATGTTCGCTGTGCCATTGCGGCCTCCTAAATGACATTTCAGACATTTCAGGTCCAACCTCCACACTGCCCGACCAGCACCACAGATAAAGGACGATCCAGGCCCAGATACAGGTGCGTAATCACATTAACAGCGGCCCTGCCCTGCCCTAGGCTTTATTTGATTACGCACCTGTATCTGGGCCTGGATCGTCCTTTATCTGTGGTGCTGGTCGGGCAGTGTGGAGGTTGGACCTGAAATGTCTGCATGGACCTGGCTAACCTTTATCTGCGCTTGTCCTCTGGTGCCATAGGAACGATTTTGAAATGCTTGAGGTACAGTGTGCATGTAATGAGGTCTTGCTTTTATACATTTAGGAGGCCGCAATGGCACAGCGAACATAAAAAACGTAGAGTAGGACTCCCCATACGAGACTGCCTTGACGTGGCGGGGTAGCTCAAACAATTGATCAATTTTTTGCTAAATGTCTCATTTTTGAATACAGATAGAAACCAATGTGTGTTTTCACACTTTATGTATTACGTTCTGACCACAAGCAGCGCTGGCTTCTCCCCCTCTTTTTTCCTGAGTGCTGATATAGTCTTTTGAAGCCTAGCGACTTCAGGGCCTGTATTTCCTATCAGTCGGTTGGCTCATTTTGATAGGGTTTTTGCGGATGGCAGACAGCAGCTTTCCTATCCTGTCCTATGTAGTTAGCTTGGGCCCCATCATTTGCTCAACCTATCTTTCTATCTGTGTTAGTGTTTTCATCTTGCTTCACCGTCATTATATGTTGGGGGCTGCCTATTGCTTTGGGGTCTGCTCTGGGGCAGTTTAGTTTTTCCCCTTTCTGTCTTTAGGCTATATAGTTCTCCGGCTGTGATCGAGGGGTCTAGGGAACCGTAGGAACCCCCCACGGCTACTGCTAGTTGTTGTGGATAGGTTCAGGGGTCTGCAATCCGATAGCTGCCAACCTCTCTGGTTTTTCTGGACTTAGCTGGTATTTTGTTTTTTCCTCCTTCGGTGACTCATCATAACATCCACCCCCCTTATCCGCCTTGTCTGTCCATAATATCCCTATTTGCAATAAAATCTTTCATAGTCTGTTTTTCAGGGAGGGTGAGGCTGTTACCAAAATTGTTACTGGTTTTATTAAGCATAACAAGATCCTTTTCAATTAACTCTTGGAAAGTGTCTAAAATAGATAGTCTAGACTGGATTGGATAATAAAACGGGTTAGACATATGAAAATTATCATTACGTGAACAATCTTTGTGGAGAGATTGTGATTCTAAGTCTCTCAATGTATTAAAATGAAAAAGATCCTGAAAAAGAAAATTACCAAAAGGGAGATCATTAGCTGGAGAAAATCGTTGTTCCCTGACACATTGTAACGATTCCTCCACATCCTGCTGTTGAGAGAAATAACACTTAAGGCTTAAATTTCTTGCAAATCTGTTTACGTCCAACAATGTATTAAAGATATTACATTTTTTGACCGTACAAAAACCGAGACCCTTGCTCAGCAAAGTCATTTGCGATTCAGAGAGAATATATGAGGAAAGATTCCACACTGGGCAAGTCAGTATGTCTTCTTGTTCCTGAGTTGGTAGGATTTTGCGCTTATGTTTCCTCCCACCTCTTCTCTGTCATTTTTTGAAAACGTGCCAGTTTCAGGTCTGTTATAATATGCACCGTTGTGCCTGGTGGAGCTGATTGAAGAGTCAGAAAAATTATCAGACATGTTCAGATTAGAACTAGAGGAACCTTCAGATTCCTGGGACATGGTGAAACTGACTCTCCGTTCTCCATGAGAAAGAGTGGAATTCCCCTGTTGAGTCCGTCTTCTGGATTTCCAAGTACAGAAAGTTTTCCAGGAATAAACTTGGTTAAGTTCATATTCTTTCTTGTCCCTCTGGAACTTAATGCGTTTAATATCCGCAATTTTGTTTTCCAGTTTCAATAGATTATTTTCCATTCTATGTCCAAACTTATTCATCTCTTCCAAATTATTGTGTTTATTTAAAGAAGTTTGGATGCTTGTGATCTCTTCCTTTATATGTGCAGCTTCTTGTTCTTCATACTTAATTATAAGCTCCATTAGGCGTATCGAGCAATTTGATAAGATATCGTCCCAGTCACGTATAAATTCATCTCAATAACTGAATGTAGGTCTTTTATTGATTCTCAGACCTCTGGGAATAAGATTCTTTGAAACATATGATTTGAGGGAGGTCATATCCCACCAAAGTCTCGTTTCTTTATTTTTATGGTTTTCCAATTTTTTGTATAGGTTCTCTATGGTTTCGATATAGGGAACCCCATCCTGATTACTATTATTTTCCTTATTATCAAAAATGGAAGTAAATCTGCTTAGTCTGTCCATATCATATGTTCCTGCTGAAGTAGATTCCATATAGCAAATGGATAACAAATAATTGAATCTTCTTATGTAAAGGGAGCAAAATAGATAATTCCTTTGTATCACTCACTACCTAAACTGCACAAAAAATGTTTTTCCTCCCCCTTTCAGGGCTATTGTGTCGGGCATTGGGTCCCATATGGAAAATTTGGGTGAGTGAGTTGATTTTTACCTGCAATCCTTGGTTGTAAATTTACCTGGTTACATCAAAGATACTAAAGCGATTATCTCAGCACTAGATGGATATATTTGGTCTCCCTTATATTCTTGGTTAACTTGTGATATTGTTGGTCTTTACCCTTCCATTCCTCACCATACTATAATGTCGAGTCTCACATTTTTTCTTCAAAATTACAGTCCGTATAAAGAGGAAGTTCAATTATTCATTTTAGATGCGTTTTTTTTTCTCCTTACACATAATTATTTTTCCTTTGATGGTTCTTTTTTCTTCAAAAACAGGGCGTGAGCATGGGAGGAAAATGGTCGCCCTCCCTTGCAAATATCACAGTAGCTGTTTGCGGAGAAAAATATATTTTTCACAAAAATAATACTTTTATCAATAAAATACATTTTTTGACCGTTACATAGATGACCTGTTGTTAATATGGAAAGGGGGACAAGAAAAAATCGTTGATTTCATCAACTATATCAATATGAATGAATTTCATTTTTTCTTCACTTACAGTACCTCAAAATCTTCAATTAATTTTTTGGATATTGTTTTATCGGTTGATTCTCATACAAACTCAATTCTTATCACCCCATACAGAAAAACTACCTGATAGCAATTCTATTTTAGAAGCACACTTCTCTCATCTCACCCCAAACAAGTAATTAACAACATACCCAAGGGAGAATTGATAAGGTTAAAAAGAAACTGCACCTCTCTTGCTACATATGAAGTGGAATCTAAAAAAACTATCAATAGACTCCGAAAGCGAGGTTCTCCAAATTGGACTCTTTGCAAGGCACAAAAACGTCAATAAAATTGACAGGAATACATTGATTTCGAGGTCTAATAGGTCGGCTAAAAAAGGAAAAATTTCCACTAGTATCAATTTTGTTACTGAATTTAGCCCACAATTCGATTCTATCATTGATATTATAAAAAAATATGTTCCCATTTTACATGGTGATGCTAGGTTGTCTCAAATTTTGAATAATTCTCATTTGTATTTTGTTGCGAAAAAAGTGCCATCATTAGGATGTATACTTGCTCCAAGTTTATTTACAAGCCCCCAAAAGAATGGGAATAACGTGCTTAAATTATAAGGGCTTTTACAAGTGTGGACATCACCCATACAAAACTTGCAACTATGTAAAAAAAAAAAAAAAGATTTACTTCCACGCAACAGGTCTTTCTTATCCAATCACTACACACATGATTTGTAACACAGAAGGTCTAATTTATTTAATAGAATGTGTGACCTGCAAATTACAATATGTGGGATGTACAATTGGCCCTTTTAAAATTAGATTTAGAAAACCTCTTTCGGAAGCCACAAGCTCCACTGCCCATAATATTTCAGCGGTATCTTACCATTGCAGAATGGTTCATGTAGGCAGTACTAGCACTATTGTGGCTATGGGTATTGAAAAGGTTAATAAGCCCACGAGAGGAGGTGATTATAGACGCAGAGTCCTCAACCGTGAATCCTTTTGGATTTTCAAATTAAATACAAGAGTGCCGTTTGGTTTAAATAAACGACAGGACCTTAATTTGCAATATAATTGAATGATGAATACAAAAAAAATTTCCCCCCTTTTTTTTTTTCCAGCAGAAGTTGTGCATTAACCCACACTTGAAAAAGCCCCTTTTTATTTTTCCTTAAGTGCGCTTTTTTATGTTGTCATAATATGATTCTAATGAATGCATTTCATTATAAGCTATAGGTTCTCTATGATATGTAAATTTGTATTTTGGTCATTCTCTTGTCCAAGTGGATTTGATTGTGTGTTCTTAAGATTTTTAATTACTGCACCTATTTTGTCATGTGCAGTTAATCATTTAAGGTTTGGACAAGGGATCTTATTTCATACCATGACTAAGACCGCAAGAGGTTGAAACGCGTTGGTTATGGGGACCCCATCCTTCCTTTCCTTTGTTCATTTGTATTTTTGATACATACATTTTAATATGTCTTGAATAAAATAATTGATTTTATTGGAGTACACGCTGGAGACTGTTTTCCTCTTCAGTTTTTCATTGCAGAGGTCAGATGAAATGACCCAGCGCTCAAGAGTCAGTTTTTAGCAGGTTTGAGTGAAAGGATTAAAGATTTACTTATTGCACCTGCTACTTTGGAAACTGCTATGCAGTTAGCTATCCATGTGGATAGAAGGTTGAGAGACAGGCAGAATGAAGAGAAGGCTCCTACAATGCTGGACCCAGTCTCTAAGGAAAGCCCCGTCGAGAGCAGGGAACCGATGCAACTTGGGGCAATGTCCTCTCGTTCCCAGGAGAGGGAGGAGGTACTCTGAGGGGCTATGCTTGTATTGTGGTAAGGCTGACCATTTTATTAAGCAATGCGAGGGTCACATAAGGAAAAAAAAAGGGTCAGTAGGAGCAACACTCCCATTCGTGGTGAGCTGACTATTTTCCTTTTCCTCTTTACCTATGCTATTGACCTGACCTCTGCAGACAATCGTCTGAACAGGGTGCAATACCTCTCAGCATCACTAGAACCCTGTTTAAGCCGTCTGAGCTCTGCCTCAGCTGCTGTGACCCAATCAGGATCATCATATAACCACCCCATAGCCGTATAAAATGCTTCAACTGACATCAAACAAGGATCATCAGGAGGTACTGAAAATGCCCAAATTTGGGGTTGATTTCACAATAAAGACATGATAATCCCCACCCGCTGTAATTCATCCCCTGAGGACCTAGGTCTAAGCCGAAAATATAGCAAACATGCATTTTTAAACGTAATAAATTCCTGCTGTTGACCAGAAAAAGCTCAGGTAATCCTACCGTAGGTTCTTCAGAGCATGCTGCAGGGCAATTACTCGCGTGCTGTTGCATGCTGGCTACTTTTTTTTTTTTTTGGGGGGGGGGGGCTAAACAAACTGCTACAGATCTGCAACTCAGGACTAGGGTAGAAGGGGGGCAAAGCACTAGGGAAAGGCTGAAACCCTACGATGGAGTGGGCGACCCATTCCTTGTGAATAGACCCACTGACGTTTCCTAGACTAAACTCAAACGAAGTCCTATAGGTAGGGGGAAGGGTGTCCCTGAACTTTCTAGGGACTGGTAACAAAAACAGGTAACCTCCTAATAGGAAAATAGAGGAAACTGCAGAAACAAAACCAAAAACGAAACTGGCAAAACTAGAGATCCCAGAACTGCACAAAATCACACACAGAAAGCAAACAAGGCTCCAAGCCAGAACACTAGCGGATTAACATTGTTGTCCAGCAAGGACTGGGAGGTAGGTGCTAGGTAAAAAAGGGTGATACAACACCTGACCTAAGACAAACCCAGCACCAGAGGAAAAAGACCAGCAGCCTGAAACCACAACAAGATGGCGGATGGTCAAAACGAAATAGATCCTAACAGTGACACCATTCTAAACACTGGACCCCCTCAAGGTGCTCAAAACGACTTTCAAGAAGTTTATTAACCCTTTACGTTCTTCACAGGAACTGAAGCAATGTGGAAGGAAAAAATTAACATTTAACTTTTTTTGCAAAAAATTTACTTCAGAACCAATTTTTTTTATTTTCCCAAGTGTTAAAAGAGAAAATGAACCACAAAATTTGTTGTGCAATTTTTCCTGAATACGCCGATACCCCATATGTGGGGGTAAACCACTTTTTGGGCGCACGGCAGAGCTCTCAAGGGAAGGAGCGCCGTTTGACTTTTTCACCGCAGAATAGGCTGGAATTGAGATCGGATGCCATGTTGCGTTTGGAGAGCCCCTGATGGGCCTAAACAGTGGAAAACCCCAACAAGTGACCCCATTTTGGAAACTAAACCCCTTAAGGAACTTATCTACATGTGTGGTGAGCACTTTGAACCTTCAAGTGCTTCACAGAAGTTTGTAACGTAGAGCCGTGAAAATAAAATATCATTTTTTTTTCCACAAAGGTGATCGTTTCGCCCCAAAATTTTTATTTTCCCAAGGGTAACAGGAGAAATTAGACCCCCAAAGTGGTTGTGCAACTTGTTCTGAGTACGCCCATACCCCATATGTGGGGCTTAACCACTGTTTGGGTGCACAGCAAAGCTCAGAAGGGAAGGAGCACCCTTTGACTTTTTCAATGCAGAATTAGCTGGAATTGAGATCGGATGCCATGTTGCGTTTGGAGAGCCCCTGATGTGCCTAAACAGTGAAACCCCCCCCCACAGGTGACACCATTTTGGAATTTAGGCCCCCCCCAAGGACCTTATCTAGATGTGGTGAGTACTTTGAACCCCCAGGTGCTTCACAGAAGTTTATAACGCAGAGCCTTGAAAATAAAAAATCTTTGTTTTCCACAAAAGTGATTTTTTTTAGCCTCCAATTTTTTTTATTCTCCCAAGGGTAACAGGAGTAATTAGACCCCCAAAGTTGGTGCGCAATTTGTTCTGAGTACGCTGATGCCCCATATGTTGGGGTAAACCACTGTTTGGGCACACGTCTGGGCTCGGAAGGAAGCACCAATTGACTTTTTGAACGCAAAATTGGCTGGAATCAATGGTGGCGCCATGTCGCATTTGGAGACCCCCTGATGTGTCTAAATAGTGGAAACCCCTCAATTCTAGCTCCAACCCTAACTCCAACACACCATTAACCCTAATCCCAACCCTAAAGCTAACCGTAATTCTAATCCTAATTCCAACCCTAACCCTAATTCTATTTCCCTAACTAAGGGTGTGATAAAGGGGGGGGGGGGGTTATTTACTATTTTTTTTATTTTGATCACTGTGATAGGGTTTATCACAGTGATCAAAATGTACATTGAATGAATGAATGAATGGAATCTGCTGGCCGGCAGATTCGACGGGCGCACTGCGCATGCACCTGCTATTTTCTTCCCGGACCAAGACGGCGGCGCCCACTGGAGGAGGCAGGAGGACCTGAGGACCACCGGGGGGGATCGGGGACCCCATTTCTCTCTCCTCTGATGTGCGATCACATCAGAGGAGAGATAAAGTGAAAGTAAAATTGCAGCTTTTTTTTTTGCGGTCGCCGTTATATGGTTAATTACGGCGATCGCAAAAGCGGGGTCGGTAAAAACCGACCCGAATCATGTTCTCTGGTGTCTCGGCTACCTCCGGCAGCTGAGACTTAGGAGAAAATCCGACTCTGCGGGGCGCTATACACTTTTTCCACAGCGCCGTTAATTAACGGCGCTGTGGTTTAAGTACCCTTAACTACCGTTAAAAGGCGTATCGGCGGTCGTTAAAGGGTTAAATAATAGGTACAGAAATGGTGCAGTGTCAAAAACTCAAGTACTTCATCTTCTAGTCAGATTATTTTTTTTGTTTTTTAACTTTTATTTCTTTCATCCTTCATTCTTTGTTGTTAGAGTTTTTCTAAAGCTACCAAAAAATGATGATGGTGTGACGACATATTCAATATGACTAATGTTTTCAAGTTCTGTGTTATACTTTTGGGTTCACATAGCTCATTATACCCCTGGATAGAATCCTTGAGGGGTGTAGTCTCCATGTGGTCAGTTGTGGGGGTTTTCTGCGGTTTAGGCACCTTACAGGCTCTATAAACACGACATGTCGTCTGTAATCTATTTCAGCCAATTTGTGTTCCAAAAACCAAATATTGCTCCTTCTGCTCTGTGCTCTGCCTTTTGTTAAACAGAACTTTTTGACTACATGAGGGGTATCGCTGCACTTGTAAGAAAGTGGGTAACAAACTATGGGGTCCACTTTTTGGTTTTACCTCTTGCAAAAGTGAAAAATTGGAGCGAAAGGTAAAATGTATTAATTAATTAATAATTATTTTTTTTCATTCCACATTGCATTAATTCCTGTGAAGCACCTGAACAGTTAAAAGTAATTGAGAGGTTCGGTTTTTAAAACGCTATCACTTTTGGGGAGATTCCAATATATAGATCCCTCAAAGTCCATTGAAATCTGAATATGTCCCTAAAGAAGCAGGTATTGTCAATTTGTTCAAAAAATGAGAAATTGCTGCTAAACTTTTAACCCTTCTTCTAACAAAATAAAATGACGTATGAAAAATGGTGCAGGTGTAAAGTAGACATATGGAAAATGTTATTTTTTAATTATTTTGTACAGCATGACTATCTGGTTTAACCCCTTCACACCGCAGCCAATTTCTGATTTCACATTTCCGTTTTCTTTCTTCCCAGAAACATAACTTTTATTTTTCTGTCCATATTGACACCATAAATTTTACCAGATAGTATACTGGAAAACGGGAAAAAAAAAAAGAAGATTCCAAGAGCGGTTAAATTGTGAAGAGACACAATTCTCACGCACCCTGAGAAAGCAACACATGCGAAACGCACGTTGGGACAATGGCTGGTGTGCTGCCTTGGTTGCAACAATGGATACTTTTTACTGTTAGCCCCTGTAAGGGACTTGAAAATGTGATCGTCTGATCACTTGTGCTATTTACCGCTTTGCAACGGCATTGACAGGCAATGGGGGTCATGAACTTTACCCCCGGCTGTCCTGACCAACCATCGGCGACCTGCAATCACATCATGGGTGCGCCAATGGGTGGTGATAATAACTCAAGATGTTTTGAAAAATGTGTTTCCTTTTTTACTATCCTTTGCACATCAGTAACGTGTCTATCCATCCTGTGATTTCCTTAATTCCATGACTTTTTCTTCATTGTTGAGGAGTGTGTATCACTGGCTGCAACAGTGACATCAGTGATTGCCTGCAGCGATGAAAAATCAATGTGTTATTACTGGAGGCTAGGGCCGCATACCTTGACTAGTGAGGGATCGAGAAGCGGCTCCTTAGGAGAAATAAGGTAAGGTGTGTATTACTCGATCTGTTATTTTCTAGCTTTCGGAACTTTTGATAAAATTGAGGCTCAGCAGCTTCTTTTTAGAAAGGTTCTCCAGGACTTTTTTTTTTTTTTTTTTTAATGATCAGTAAAAGTGTATAGGTTTTGGCTTGCTTTGTAACAACATTCACTATTATTTGTTAGCCATTAAAAGGTATCATACCCACAAGATTCCTATTTTGTTTCTCTCACTGAGAGCACTTTATATAGGTTTTGGAAGTGATAATAAGCTGTTTGTTGCCTTTTCTTCATCCTGCTACATACAGTAACTGCAAAGAATTCTTACCATGGTTTCTCATATTTTCAGGCATTGATTTTAAGACAAAGACGGTTTTTATTGACGAGAGTCCATTAAAGCTTCAGATCTGGTAAGAATGTGCAGCATATTTGCACATACAGCACTGGAACCAGCAATTGCTTTTCATTTATGCTATTTTTAATTGGTTGGTAAATGACTACCATGTGTCCATTATTTTTGTTTTTTCAATGTAACCTAATTGTGTTATAAGAAGTACCTATGAATAAGACTTGATGGATGTGATGCTGGATACACCCAACATTTGCATCTCTCCTTGCTGTTGACACCGCTTCCATCTGTGCACCGCCCTAGGATAACGTCCACGAACTGCATGACAACGGCGTGAGCTGGATTTCATCTGTTTTTCTATTTGCATACCATGAATGACCTGATATGTCTGTGAGCTAAACAGCCCGGATTGTTGGCTGATATGGCGGTTCTCATTGGTACATTCTTCCTGTGGAGCGGTGCTAAGCCCACAAATTGTGACATTTAATGTCATGTATGCCAGCCATGGGCCATAACATTAAATTATGAGTATGCCCATTTAAGGCTAGTTTCACACTAGCGTTTATGAGCGCAGCGACGGCCTGCGCACGGCCGCCGCTAAGCCCCGCCCCCTGTCGCGCCTCCGCCGGTAGCTCCGCCCACCGGCGCATGACGCTGCATGTGCCCCGCGTCCCCTATCTTTATCACAGGGGGCGCAGGCCGTGCGCAGTATGCGTTTGGCGGCGCATGCTCCTTTTTGACGGTGCGCCGACGCAACCAAACTGCAGCAGGTTGCGTTTGGCGCAGGTCGGCGCACCGTCAAAAGGACGCATGCGCCGCCAAACGCATACTGCGCACGGCCTGCGCCCCCTGTGATAAAGATAGGGGACGCAGGACGTGTGCAGCGTCATGCGCCGGTGGGCGGAGCTACCGGCGGGGGCGTGGCAGGGGCGGGGCTTAGCGGCGGCCGTGCGCAGGCCGTCGCTGCGCTCATAAACGCTAGTGTGAAACTAGCCAAACAGTGCACCAGCTGCTCTAAATAGTAATGGAATTATTGAAGGTGTCCTGTGGCTTAGTGTACTCAGAGCAGCTCAGACTCACACTGGCCGGCTCAGAGTCACACATGGCTGCTCAGTCACACCTAGCGGCTCACAGGTACAGCTGCTGTCATATTTTATAAGGCCTTTTTCACATTTCCGTTTTTTGACGTCAGTGTAAATCCGCCAGAATGTGAAAAAGCGGATCCATTTCCGTTGTGGCACAAACGGAGGCCACCGGATCCGTTTTTTTGATGGATCCGCATTATCAGCTAGTGGTAGAAATTTAAAGGAACACGAGCCAGGAAAAAGGAGAGAGCGAGAGAGAATCTTTCGCCGCCTCCAGGACGGTATTTCAGGGTTAAAATGTTTCCCAGAGCAAATCTCCCAGACATGCGCACTTAAAAATAGCGGACCGTCAATCCAAAACAACGTTTCCGGGTCAGTCTGGTCCGCTCGGGAACCGCAAAATTTTTCACGGATCCGTCAAAAAACGGATGCAACGGACGACCGTCAGTCAAAATCCGCCGATAAATGATCCGTTTTTTTTTGCAAAACGGCGGATTTTGACTGATGGCAACAAACGGAAATGTGAAACAGGCCTAAGACAGTCTAAATTGAATGTTCATTCTAAACACATTTTCTTCTCAACTTTTTACTTTTGACAGTTAAATTATTCAAATTGCAATTTACTAGCCCCAATTGGACTTAATTGTATGCAATCTCTTAAAGGGAATCTGCTAGCAGGTTTTTAATTCTTAGTCCAAGAGCAGCATAATATAGGGCAAGAGATCTTGATTCTAGGGATGTGTTATTTATTTGGCTTTGAGTCATAGTATCAATACTATTTAGCAAGAGATTATCACTGCCTGACTAGGGGTCCCGTTACACATAGCGAAGCACCAGCGATCCTGACAACGATACGACCTGGTAAGGATCGCTGGTGCATTGCTAGATGATCGCTAGTAAACTGTCAAACAGGCAGATCTACTCAACTGCGCAGGAACGATACGGCGATCCGTATAACGACCTCGGCGGTCGTTGGGACCTTGTCACACAGCAGCTATTCTGACGACTCAGACCTCGATAGCGTGAGTTCTGAGTCGCCAACGACGTTGCTCGTGGTTATGGTGTCAAACACAGCGATGCATGCTGGCCAGCGGGACACCCAACAATCAAAAAATGGCCCAGGACATTCGAGCACGATCAGCGAGATCGCAGGGGGGGGCGGTCACCGCTATGTGTCACATGTAGCGAGATCACTGGCGAGGTCGCTGTTGCGTCACAAAATCGGTGACGTTTTAGCGATCTCGCTATGTGAGACGGGGCCTTAGGTCTCACGTGCTGGAAAGTCAGGCTAATCTGTATAACCTCGTCCCACCACTGATTAGCAGCTTGCTGATAACGCACAGTGTACACGGGTGTGGTTCGGGTTATACGGAGCTCAGCATTCACATCACTGCTACATCTAAAGCAGAGAAAAGAGGGATTCTATCAAAACTGCACAAAGCAGCCCAGTAAATGGCACATCCCTCTAATCAGGGTCTCGGCACCTGTATCATGCTGATCTCAGATTACACAGCAAAAATTTTGAGTATAGGTTCCCTTTACCAAGAGCCTGATTGTGATAGAAAGTGACGCTGTAACAGTTGCTTCTTCAGATTCGTTTACATGGACTGACCGGGGGACTCATACTACTGTTGATCTGTAAACTTTACCTACTGGCGGTCGTTTAAATGCCGAGAATGATCACAATTTGTGCTGAGCAAAAGATCACCTGATGAATGAGTGTTTTGCTTGTTCATCAGGTGATCGGCTTCCTTTTTACACTGCAAAATAATGGTGAAACGTATGTTTTTAAGAACGCTCATTCATGATTAGACACAACCTATGGACAAGTGTTGTGCTGGTTGTAAAAAAAAAATCATTCCTATTTTCTGAATTCCAAACCACCCCTATTAAAGGGAATCTGTCACCCCTTTTTTGAGATATCATATAATGATATCATTCAATTGTGTGTTACCTAAGTATTGTAGTCGTATTTTTTCCCCCCCTGTCCCCGCACCTTTGATGCATAAATACCTTTGTTTTCACTCTTCAGATTTATGGAAATCGCTGCCGTCCGGTCTGATGGGCGTGGCTTTTTCTCACCCCACCTTGGCTTGCTTGACGTAATTTCTTCTGTGAATTTATCAGATGGCCTTGTTTATTCGTGCCTGCGCATTCATAGGGCCGCTCGTGCTTGCGCAGTATGCTTTGTCCAAATGTGAGCAAAGCATATAATCGCTACTGCGCATGCGCTGGTATTTTTCCCTGCGTCTATGACCCGGAAGTCTCCATATGCATATGAAGACCTCCGGGTCATAGACGCCGGGAAAAATACCGACACATGCGCAGTCGCGATTATTTGCTTTGCCCACAGTTGGGCAAAGCATACTGCGCAAGTGCAAATGGTCTTTTCAATGCGCAGCTGCTGACATACTACGTACGTGAACTCAAGACTTACTATAATGAAATACGCAGAGCATGACAAGGGGGGAATAAGCCACGCCCATCGGACCGGACCACGGCGATTTCCATAAATCTGAAGAGTGATAACAAAGGTATTTATGCATCAAAGGTGCGGGGACAGGGGGGAAAAAAATATGACTACAATACTTAGGTAACACACAATTGAATTATATCATTATATGATATCTCAAAAAAGTGTTGACAGTTTCCCTTTAATTGAAGTTAACTTCAGTCTCCACCCCTTTGGCCTGATTGACAGCTCCTCAATGTCCCTCTTCCCTGCTGCTGCTGAGATCTCACATGGCTCAGTACAAGTTGCAGCTGTCAGTCAGGCTGTGTGAGCAGAGACAAATTATACTTGGTCTCATGAGCTCTCTGTCTATAAGTGGACTTATAAAATTTTGCAGCCATTTTGAAAATTATTCACGGATTTCAAAGTAAGTCCATCAGTCTTATCTTATTTAATAATTCATTTAGTTTGTATTACCTGATGATAGATCAACTTAGTTTCCAAATTTTTCACCCACATATAAAATAGTAACAGTATTGTGGTGAAATAATACAAGTGCCACGTCTCTGTTTATCTCCCACTGCTCCAAATCTTTACATTCACCTTGTGCCCCAGAGCTTGTCTGCAGTTGCATTGGAGGTCACAGGAATATTACAGATAACAAGAAAAGTAATTTAGGAAATCATTGGTATATTAGTGTCAAGTCATTGAACAAACTAAAAATTCCATAGCCTCTAACGGTGAGATGAGTAAGGTGGCAGCAGCCTGTTCCTGTGTTACCGTTGCGCTCTCAAGATATCACGTTGGTAGGAACAAGGACTGGTGAGATTTCATACAAATGGTCTCTTGTTTCTGAAGGATCATCCTAATTTGATCGGTTTCTATTAGCCATCATCTGATATCTGGATATTAATGAAGTGACAACATTGTAGAATTATCTACTACTGTATAGCAGCATAGAATCTGATCTCTCCTTGTGGGACGCTGACGAGGACATACTTTGCTAATTAGAATGTATTTTTATAGATAAAGTAGTTCAGTATATTACTGCAGACATAGACCTCCTGTATTATTATTATTATTATTATTATTATTATTATTATTATTAGTGCAGACATAGACCTCCTGTTTTATTATTATTATTATTATTATTATTATTATTATTATTATTATTAGTGCAGGCATAGACGTCCTGTATTATTATTATTATTATTAGTGCAGACATAGACCTCCTGTATTATTATTATTATTATTATTATTATTATTATTATTATTATTATTATTAGTGCAGACATAGACCTCCTGTATTATTATTATTAGTGCAGACATAGACCTCCTTTATTATTATTATTATTATTATTATTATTATTATTATTACTGCAGACACAGACAGACATCCTATATCATTATTATTACTAGATGGAGGCCCGATGCTATCGCATCGGGAGAGCGGTAATGTCACGATGGGGGCAGGCTTTGCAGCGTTGATAATCTCCCCCCTCCATATGCTCACCCACCTATCCACTCTCTCTTTCACCATGTGCTGACTTCTCCCGTCTGTGCTCTGTTCTTTGACCTGTCTACCCCATGTGCTATCCCCCTTATCTGCTGTCTCTCTCCTTCCTGTGCTGTGTTGTCCCCTCATGTGCTGTCCCGTTTGAGCTGTCTCCCCCTGTGCTCTGTCTGTCTCACCCCTGTGTCTGACCATGTACAGAACATACAGCTCCTGGGCAGGGGAGAAAGCAAAAGACAATACTGACATTACATTAAGAGATCGCAGAGGATACATTTTGTGAGGTAAAATATTGTTTAAAAAACGTCAGTGAAATACTTTACCACACAAAATGAATCCTCTGTGATCCCCTGCTGTAATGTCAGTATTGTCTTTTGCTTCCTCCCCTGCCCAGGAGATGTGGTATGCTCCGTACACAGTCAGACACAGACAATTTTTAAAATGAACTTTCATTCGTGGTAAAACCCCTCTAATGTGACGGCTTCCTCTGGCTGTAGACACGTTGCGCATCTGCCACTGGGATCAGCTGAATGATTCAATGCGCCTGCGTGGAATTTGCGCAGGCGCAGTGCGACGGTGTTCCGCTGGTGGTACCGCGCAAGAGGCTGCGTGAGTGTGAGTGTGTGAATGTGAGTGAGAGAGTGTGTGAGTCTGAGTGTGTAAGCAGTTTTCCATATTGAGACACCCATCACTCGGGTGTCCCAATATGGCGATCGCTGAACTTCGTCCTCTTGGAATTCTGGGATACGGTGACATCTGAACAGAACAGGAAATGAAAACATTACAAGGCAATTATATAGATAACTGGAGACATAGACCTCCTGTATTATTATTATAATAATAATTATTACTGTAGACATAGATCTCCTTTATCATTATTATTACTGCATAGACATCCTGTAGTTCTTTAGCTAAAATTTCTGGGAGACTATTTAGAAAACAGCATTTATTCCATTTCCACCAGAGCTTTTTGATGGTTATTATTTGGCTTTGTTTGGTGCTCAGCAAAAAGGCAGAGATGCTTACCTGCCCAAGCCTCCAAACAAATGCACTATTTTTTTATATGTGTTTTTTGCACTTTATTTTTCAGGGTGCAGTTGGGCCTGTTCAGTACTGTAATCTGTGGTGTCTGTTCACAATGGATGCATTTGGATAGCGCTGGGCAGCCTGCCTGATCTAATAGAAGGGCGTAACTAATAGACTGTTAACCTGGATGCTGTGCATTTCCATAGTGTGAACAGCGCCGCATACAAGTCTTCATTGTGCATTAATATACCAAGCAGCCGCCCCCTCCATGCATTGGTAGGATGTGAGCGGTTGTCTCATCAGTATTCTTGCACCTGTGTTGCCGCCATCTTAACTATATAGGTCCACTGCATCCTGATAGTGCATTTGTTTTGAGGCCTGGGCAGGTACGCATCTCTGCCTTTTTGCTGTTTTTGAATTTTTGGAGGATTTTCAAGTGTTCTGTTTGAGTTATTGCTGTTCTTTGTTTGGTGTTCTCCAGATAAGAGACAATTTTCTAAAACTATTTTTTTTTAATTGATGAACATTTAGGATACGTTTTTATGGGGCTGGTCTAGGTGATCATATTTTGCTGTTGATTTTCAACTGCAGAAAATCAACGTCAAAGTTTTGCGGTATTTGTTGCAGAGATGCTGCCACCTGTCGCAGATTTCTCCCTTCCTATTGGGTGCACTGATGAAATTTGAAAGAAAAATCTTCAGTATGTACTGCATCTCCCATTATGAAAAAAAAATATATGTATATATATATATATACACACACATACATACATACAGTTAGGTCCATATATATTTGGACAGAGACAACATTTTTCTAATTTTGGTTCTAGACATTACCACAATGAATTTTAAACAAAACAATTCAGATGCAGTTGAATTTCAGACTTTCAGCTTTCATTTGAGGGTATCCACATTAAAATTGGATGAAGGGTTTAGGAGTTTCAGCTCCTTAACATGTGCCACCCTGTTTTTAAAGGGACCAAAAGTAATTGGACAGAATAAATAATTGTAAATAAAATGTTAATTTCTAGTACTTGGTTGAAAACCCTTTGTTGGCAATGACTGCCTGAAGTCTTGAACTCATGCACATTACCAGACGCTGTGTTTCCTCCTTTTTGATGCTCTGCCAGGCCTTCACTGCAGTGGTTTTCAGTTGCTGTTTGTTTGTGGGCCTTTCTGTCTGAAGTTTAGTCTTTAACAAGTGAAATGCATGCTCAATTGGGTTGAGATCAGGTGACTGACTTGGCCATTCAAGAATATTCCACTTCTTTGCGTTAATAAACTCCTGGGTTGCTTTGGCTTTATGTTTTGGGTCATTGTCCATCTGTAGTATGAAACGACGACCAGTCAGTTTGGCTGCATTTGGCTGGATCTGAGCACACAGTATGGCTCTGAATACCTCAGAATTCATTCGGCTGCTTCTGTCCTGTGTCACATCATCAATAAACACTAGTGACCCAGTGCCACTGGCATCCATGCATGCCCAAGCCATCACACTGCCTCCGCCGTGTTTTACAGATGATGTGGTATGCTTTGGATCATGAGCTGTACCACACCTTCACCATACTTTTCTCTTTCCATGATTCTGGTAGAGGTTGATTTTGGTTTCATCTGTCCAAAGAATATTCTTCCAGAACTGTGCTGGCTTTTTTAGATATTTTTTTTAGCAAAGTCCAGTCTAGCCTTTTTATTCTTGATGCTTATGAGTGGCTTGCACCGTGCAGTGAACCCTCTGTATTTACTTTCATGCAGTCTTCTCTTTATGGTAGGTTTGGATATTGATACGCCTACCTCCTGGAGAGTGTTGTTCACTTGGTTGGCTGTTGTGAAGGGCTTTCTCTACACCATGGAGATTATTCTGCGATCATCCACCACTGTTGTCTTCCGTGGCCCCCCGAGGAAGCTAAATAGCGAAACGTGCATTGGGGTCCCTTTCTCCACTAATTAGTAAGTCTGGGTCTTGGCTTATCTTTTCTGGACATATATATTTTTGCACTTGTTTGATTCTGGCTCTATTACAACTGGTAGCCCTATATTATATTATTGGCATATGATAAAGTCCTCTGTTTTCAGATGTCTATATGGCAGATCTGTTTTTAGGATCGCTTTATTATTAGTTGTAGACCTATAGATTTATTAGGACAAATTGTCTCTATGCACTATTGCCCTTATTGGAGAAAAAAAAAACCTTTTTTTTTTTTCTTGAATACATATATATCTGCTAAAATTTGCAACTTTGCATTATCATATATTTCAGTATATATGTGTACATACTATATGAAGCCAATTCTTGTGCAATTGTTTATATATTTGCCAACTAGATACCCTCTCTTACCTATATGTGGATACTAAGTGTCGCTGACTCCCTTATATATTGTAGTATTTGATCGATTCATTATTTTTATTTTACTATTCATTTTGGAAGAAAATAATAAAATTATATTTTTATTCTATTGCTCCTTATTCCATTTTTTCTTTTCTGGGTATCACTCCTAATGTTGTAGCTATTTCTTGGATGGGTTTTTTTCTGGTTTTGCAGCTTAAGGATGGCTTGTTTCACCTGCATGGAGAGCTCCTTTGACCATGTTTCCTTCACAGCAAAACCTTCCAAATGCAAGCACCACACCTCAAATCAACTCCAGGCCTTTTATCTGCTTAATTGAGAATGACATGACGAAGGGATTGCCCACACCTGTCCATGAAATAGCCTTGGAGTCAATTGTCCAATTACAAACAGGGTGGCACATGTTAAGGAGCTGAAACTCCTAAACCCTTCATCCAATTTTAATATGGATACCCTCAAATGAAAGCTGAAAGTCTGAACTTCAACCGCATCTGACTTGTTTTGTTTAAAATTCATTGTGGTAATGTCTAGAACCAAAATTAGAAAAATGTTGCCGCTGTCCAAATATATATGGACCTAACTGTATCTATGTATGTATGTATGTACGGTATATATATATATATATATATATATATATATATATAAATATATTCACGGGTAAAATACACTGTTTTTACGGACTACCAATTTTTCCATTAGGCTGGAGTCATACTAGCGATTTTACAATCTGTCCGATTTTGTTACTGCAAAGTCGGACGAGTGTAATGTAAGGCTGAGTTCACACATGGCGTTTTTTTCGCGTTTCCACGGCGGTTTTAACCGCGCGATTTTGCCGCGAAAAATAAGCATCCCATGCATTCCTATGGGATTCCGCAATGCTGTGCTAATGCTGCGTTTTTTACCGTGGCGGAATCACTTCGCGGTAAAAAACGCAGCATGCTCATTAATTTGCGGAATCGCGGCGATCCCGCACCCATAGGAATGCATTGTTCCGCTTATTTCCCGCATGTGGCTGTGTATTTAATTATTAAAAGATTATTTTTCTGAAAAAAATGGCGTGGGCTCCTGCTTAAGTTTCTTAACCAGCAGAGGGAAAGCCGACAGCTGAGGCAGATGTTTGTAGCTTGGGAAAGGGGTAATACCCATCGAGATTCCCAGGCTATTAATATCAGCTCACAGCTGTATCCTTCCCCTTTACTGGCTGTTAAAATGGGGGAACCCCCAAAAATTATGTAGGGTCCCCCTATAATTAAAAACCAGCAAAGGCTAGGCAGACAGCTGCAGGCAGATATTAATAGCCTAGGAAGGGGCCATGGATATTGGTTCCCTCCCCAGGCTAAAAACATCAGCTCTCAGCTGCCCAAGAAGATGCACATCTATAAGATGTGCCAATTCTGGCACTTAGCCTCGTTCTTCCCAATTGCCCTGATGTGGTGGCAAGTGAGGTAATAGTTGGTGGGGTTGATGTCACCTTTGTATTGTCAGGTGACATCAAGCCCAGAGGTTAGTAATGGAGAGGCCTCTATAAGACGCCCTCATTACTAACCCCATAGTTATAAAAACTCACACATCCAGAATAAAGTCCTTTAATTGAAAGAATGACAGACTCCTTTAATCAATCCTAATTAAACCATACTTACAGCATCACCCATTCCAGTGAAGCCATTGTACCCTGCAAGAGAATTAAAATAACAAACAACAATATTCCTCACCTGTCTGCTGAGAAGATAAATAATCCATTTGTCCCACGACAGGTCTATCTCTGCTATATCTACATGGCAGGCTGCATGGTTGCATGATGCGACCATACAGCCTGAGATCCAGCAGAGACACTGAGCAGCATCTGCTACTGCTGCTCAGTATCTCGTGGTAAACTCCTATGACTTGACTGACGTCACTGTGAGTGTGAGGAAGATCTCCTGATTGCGGTGCCGTCAGAAAGGTCCTGTGAGTTCACAGCCATTTAACACATTTCGCCTAACTTTACGTCCGCGCGAGTGCTGTGGGAAAATTTCTGAAATGATAATTAAGAGTTGAGAGAATATGTACGGATTCGGTTGCTGAATCTGAATTTGCCATATTCGTGCCATATTGGCACCCTGTTTGTGCCAAATTTATGTTTGATGATCATTTCCTAACATATAGTTCATTTCTACTGCCATTGACTCCTATGATGTTCAGTGAATATTGCAAAAACAATATTCGCCGCCGATCAGAATCGGAAACTAATTTGGAAAAAAATTGCTCAACTCTAATGATATGAATGGTGTGTCTTTCCAAAGTGCAACTTCTCCCACAAAAACTAAGCCCTCATGTGGCTTTGTAGGTGCAGACATACACTTAATCTTGCACTGTGTGTTATAATTCATGACTGAATGTATTTCAGGGACACCGCCGGACAGGAGAGGTTCCACACCCTGAGCATCAGCTACTTCCGTGGTGCTCATGGATTCCTTCTGGTTTACGACATCACAAATTCAGTCTCATTTGAAAACACGTCTTCATGGATGAAAGATATTAAAATGGTAAGAATGAAGTGTAAATATAGAATTTCCCATAAGGCTATGTACCCACGTATGCAGAAAAAACGGACTCCTTCCCAGGAAAAACGCGCTTTTTTTGTGTGATTTTTGCACTTTTTTATGCGTTTTTTACAGGAGCAGCCTCCTGCTCATAGAATATAGTTAGAAATGCGGATTTTTCCGTGAAATTAATGAGCATGCTGCATTTTTTACCGCGATTCCTTTTTTTCGTGGAAAAAAATCGCATCAATATGCACAAAAAATGCGGAATTCATTAAAAAGAATGGACTGCTTCTTGTAAGCGTTTTTGCCGGTAAAAACGCTTAAAACCGCGAAAAAATGCTTACGTGAGTACACAGCCTAAAAAGTCCTACAAAATGGAAAGTAGTTTTCTGATGTTTCTTTTACATTTACAAGACTTTGAGAGTTATAAGGGTTGTGTCTTGATCGTTCTTTAGTAACAAGTCGTTCCTCTGCCTCACTGCTTCATGCTTGCCGGGGAATAGAGTGTTCCTGAGGATAAAAGTTCGGACTGGCAGCGGGGTCCCAATCGTGCAGTCTCAGATGCTTCTAGAAAAGACAGCTTTGTGTCTGTAACATCATAGGAGCACAGGGGGACTGAAGATGGCCAAGAGTTTGCAAGTGTGTGAGCTCGACTTTGCCTAGGAAACCTGCCACTTCTAATAGACTGCTGAAGTGGCCAGTAACCTAGGCAACAAGCAGAACACAATAGAATTAAAAATGCCTCCTTTCTTGACGATGATGAGGATTTTTAATAAGCCATTTTAACAAAATGTGAATTACCCTTTAATCAAGAATGCTACAAAATATATTGGTCCATTCAGTGCATATTACCAGATTGTATGGGTCATACACTGTGTGCACAATTATTAGGTAATGAGGGTGGTGAGGCCTAAGGAGACAACACCATTTATCAAGGTGTGCAGAATTATTAGGCAGCTTGTTTTCTTCGGTCAAGATGGACCAAAAAAGTTATTTACCTGACTCTAAAAAGTCAAAAATTGTTACAAGTCTTGCAGAGGATGCAGCACTCTCGAAAATGCTAAGATATTGGGGCGTGAAAACAGAACCATCAAAAGTTTGGTTGCATCTGTCAACAGGGTCAAAAGAAATGAGCTGAGACAAAAAAACCCCCAAAAAACTCAAAACTGCTAAAGATTTTAGAAGAATCAAATGTGAAGCGAGCAGGAAGCCATTATCCTCTAACGCTGTCATATTCCAGAACTGTAGCCTCCCTGGAGGCCCAGAAGTATGAGGCATAGAGTGCTCAAAGACATGGCTGAGGTAAGGGAGGCTGAGACCCGACCATCACTCAAGACACAGAAGGTGAAATGTCAAGGCTGGGCCAAGAAATGTCTGAAGACAGATTTATCAAAGGTTTTATGGACTGATGAGATGAGTGACTCTTGGCGGAACAGATGAATGGATCCGCGGCTAAATCAGGAAGGGTATGGGTATGTGCACACGATCAGGAATAGCTCAGTATTTGTTCAGGATTTGACGCAGGTGAAATCTGCATTTGAGGTTACTGGCAGGTTGCCTGCGTTTTTGATGCGTTTTTTCCGCATACGTTTTTGATGCGGTTTTTTTGGGGGGGTCACTTGAAATAAAGCTAGTTGAATCTTGGCTTCTGGGAAGGAAAAAAAAGTGATTTTCTGTTTGCAGATATTTTGGGGGTATGTGCACACGGTCAGTAAACGCTGCGGTTGAAGACGCTGCGTACATCCGCAGCTTCCAACCTGCAGTGTCCAGCTGTTACAGCATAGTGGATGGTATTTCAAGAAATCCCATGCCCACTATGCGTGCACCGACACCTGCGGCTTACCCGCAGAGATGGACATGCGGTGCGTCTTTCCAGACCGCAGCATGTCAATTTATGTAGCGGAGACGCTCAGTCTCCACTGCATAAATTACCCATACCCTTTCATTAGATGCGATATAACCGCATTATCTTCCTAGTCACATTCGTAGTAAGTGCGGGAACGCAGCTTACTACGCATGTGTACTAATTTACATAATTGTGAATTTTGTGACACAGCCAGACGTACATGAAGCGGAGGAAAGCACACAGAGAGGCCCCCTCTTTTAATAAATGATAATTTAAAAAAATATATTGTGGGGTCCCCCTATATTTGTTAACCTGCCAGGCTAAAGCAGACTACTAGGACTGGTATTTCAGGCTGGTAAGGATCCAGTATCCATGAACCTGACCAACCTGATAATACCAGGCCGCAGCAGTCTGCTTACCTTGGATGGTTAGCAAAAATAGTGGGATCGCCTCCAAAAAAAATAGCGTGGGGTCCCCCTATTTTTGTTAACCAGTAAAGGAAAAAGCAGACAGCTGTGGCTTGGTATTCTCAGGCTGGCGAGGCCCATGGATTTTGGCCCTCACCAGCCTAAAAATAGAAGCCTGCAGCTGCCCCACAATTGGCACATCCAAAGATGCGGCAATTTTAGCACTTTACCCGGCTCTTCCCACTTGCCCTGTAGCGGTGGCAAGTGGGGTTCATATTTGTAGGGTTAACGTCACCTTTGTGTTGTCGGATGACATCAAGCCCACGGTTTAGTAAAGGAGAATCGTCTATAAGTTACATGGTAAAAAAAGACAGCCAGAATAAAGTCCTTTAATTGAAATAATGACACAGACTCCTTTAATAGATCTTAATTAAACCATACTTACTGCATCGCCTATTCCACCGACGACATTGTCTCCTGGAAGAGAATGAAAATAAAAAAGCAACAATATCCTTGCCTGTCTGCCGAGAACATATACATACTGTCCCACAACGAGTCCTGCCCTGCTTCATCTGGATGCCTTTGGCTGAACAGTGGCATTATGCCACCATTCAGCTTGACATTCAGAACACAGCGGAGCTCGAAGATGATCACCGGAGATAACGCAGTCCTCGGCGGTCACGTGCACTGCAGTTCTCGCGGTCAGCTGATCGTGAGAACTTGGCTAGTGACCGGAGATAACCCTGTCCCCAGCAGTCACGTGCACTGCAGTTCTCACGATTAGCTGATCGATCACGAGTACTGCAGTGTATGTGTACTTCCGGCTGAAACAAGGTACGCTATTATTTAAATTTGTACACATGTGTAGTAAGCTGCGTTCCCGCAATTAATACGCATGTGACTAAGACCTGTTTAACACATACGTTTTTTATGTCAGTTGTAATCCGCGGAAAACGGATCCGTCTCCGTACTGACATGAACGTGTGCCACCGGACCGTGGTTTTTACGGATCCAGTGAAGGATGAAATTTGAGAGAGAGAGATTTCCGGCAAAGGCAATTCTTCCGGGCATGCGCGGTGTACAAATGCGGATCCGGCCAGCCAAAAAAGTTTCATTGTCCGTCCAGTCATGTCAGCGGACGCCAAAATTTTGATGGATCCAACGGATGACCATCCGTCAAATTCCGCCAATAATGCAAGTCAATGAGAAAAAAACGCCAACAAAAATGGCAGATCCGTTTTTTTTGCAAAACGGCGGATTTTGACTGATGGAGACTAACGGAAATGTGAAGCAGGCCTAAGAAGATAATGCGGTTTTACCGCATCTAATGATAGTGTATGGGTAATTTACGCAGTGGCCATGGGATTTCTTGAAAGCCCATTACCTACCGCATAATGTGGCACCTATTAGTTGGCAGAAATGGTCATAATACATGAACATTACATTGTTGGATAGCCTACCATTGGAGAATCACTATACAGCAATCATCAGCAAAAGGTCTAACGCAGGTCACATCCACATGAAGTGAGCACCACCTGAGCCTTCAGCCATTATCCTATAGGTGTGAGATCTGCAGAGTGAAAGCGTAGGTTGGGTGTAGGACATGCGTCAGCAGGTGTGTGCTACCCATGAAATAGCCCTGGCCTTCAGTTATTCTAAGCATTTAAGATTTAGAGAATTAGCCTATATTTTTAACCCATCTTTTGAATGTGCTCTGTTTTTCCATTGATAAATATTCTCATTGTGTAGCTCATTCTCCCTTCTATTCATTTACTTGCAATTCCTTCTAATACGATTTGGCAACAGTTGATATCATATAATTGGAATTGGTAGATTCAATTTACACTTAAGGACAAATCATGAATGTTTGAGACCCCTCTCTACTTCTAATGAGGCGGTGGCGTTAATTCTAAACTGCCGTGTCACGCTCAATGGATGTCTGCTTCACACTTTCCTGCAAGCTATCCATCTAGAAAGTCACCATCTCTTTGCAATTTGCCTTTGTGATTCAGAAAGCTGGTGAAGACGTCGAGGTAGTTCTCTTGGGAAATAAGTGTGACAGAGAAGACGAACGTGAGGTTTCAAAAGAAAGAGGGGAAAAGGTAAGCATTGATTGTCTCTGCATAGAAAAGCATTTGAGTTAGCCGGGTACACTGCATCTGTAAGGCGCCTGACCATGCAGCTCCGTCATTAGGAACTAATGTTGCTTAGAATGGAATTCTCATTTTGGAATATTGATTACACCTTTTTCTTAAGATGCACTTTTGAAAAATGTCTTTTAATTCAGGTATTATAAAGTTTTATCCGTTGGTAGAAACTTTGGAAGCGTATTTCTTACACATTAAGGTTATTTGTAGCTGTCTATAAAATGTAAAGTCTTTGTGTCGGCTGCAAATAAACTTTGTGCCCCTCCATATACCAGATTCTTGGATATTCTACATATATAACACTATAATTTGTTATAAGATGTATAAAACATCACATACATTTGGTCTGCATTAATTTTATATATGCGCCAATAAATCAGAAATAAAAAATAATTCATATTTGAAATTAGTTTTGACTCAAGGGATTTGGACCATAAACATCAAAGTGTATATACAAATGATAGGTGAGGCATGATCACAAGGGGTCGTTTACTAGGGTCCCCACTGTTCAAAGAATGGGGGTTCCAATGTCCTCTGTGTGGATGAAGCCATAGTGAACATGTGCTACTACTGTTCAATTCACTGTCTATTGTAGTGGTGGTCGCACATTCTTCGTTCACACTGGGGACTTTGTGCCCCCTGTTCTTGATATTGGTGGCAATCTTAGCAGCCAGAGCCCATCACTCATATATTAATCATCTATCCTGTGAATAGAGAATAAGTGTCTTTTTTTCCATGGGACACCCGTTTTATAGAGTATGGTTTTGTATTACTCCAATGCTTATTTATGTACACCGAGCTGATACAGATATTATTCATTGGGTACAAACACATTCTATGTTTAGTCTGATTCTCTAGTAAACATTCTTTCCCCTTAGGCCTCTTTCACACTTCAGTTTTTTGCATCAGTTCAAATCCGCCAAAAAGGCAGACAAGCGGATCCGTTCTCAACTGATGTGAACGGATGGCACAGGATCCGTTTTCAGACGGATCCTGAAAATGAGGAAATTTAAAGGCATCGCTGGCCGGGAAAAGGAGAGAGAGAAAAAAAGAGAGAAAGAGAGAGAGAGATTTTTTTTTTTTGTCCGGCACCCACAAAGAATTTCGGGTTAAATTAGTGTCTGGAGGATCCGCCAGAAAAAAAAACGTTGCAAGCTCCGTTTTCAAATCTTTGAGGATGGTGACGGACAGCAACTTTTGGCGGATCCACCAAAAAAACGGATGCAACGGACGGCAATCCGCCAGTAATGGAAGTCAATGGGGAAAAAAAACGGATCCTCAAAAGAAAATTGAGGATCCGTTTTTTTCAAAACCTGGCGGATTGTGACTGATTGTAAAAAACTGAAGTGTGAAAGAGGCCTTACCCTCGATTCTTACCAACATGGGCACTGTGACTGCCTCTATGGTTCCTGCGGGTTAGTATCATTTGTGTGCCATACCCCTCTGGGCAGCTCTTGAGGTCAGTTTTCATCCTACACCATAACAATAATCTAAAGCACTGCCCCAAATGGGACCTGGCCTGTTTATTCTTATTTTTCACCTGGTATTCTGTCTGCAGTGGATTATCCACCTCTAGTCCAGGCCCAGCTATCGGTCTACTGACATACGCAGCAGTCCCAGCGAGACTGCAGGTCTAACCCTTATAATGCACTTCATTTATGAGTGGCTCTAATATAAATGCAAGTGCTCCTTACGTCTATGTAGTTGTATACATAAGTGAAGTTATCTTCCCTTAGATCTGATTTCAAGCAGCAATAATGTCATTTAGTCATTCGTCTTATTACAAATAATTAAAATTGCAAAGTGGTTGTAAAATTGAGCACATTTTCAATTTAACCCCTTCACCCCCAAGTTCATGACCGGGCCAATTTTTACAATTCTGACCACTGTACCTTTATGAGGTCATAACTCTGGAACGCTTCCATGGATCCCGGTGATTCTGACATTGTTTTCTCGTGACATATTGTACTTCATGTTAGTGGTAAAATTTCATTCAAATAACTTGCGTTTATTTGTGAAAAAAACGGAAATTTGGCAAAAATTTTGAAAATTTCGCAATTTTCCAACTTTGAATTTTTATGCCCTTAAATCACAGAGATACGGCACACAAAAAACTTGATAACTAACATTTCCCACATGTTTACTTTACATCAGCACAATTTTGGAACCAAAATTTTTTTTGGTTAGGAAGTTATAAGGGTTAAAAGTTGACCAGCGATTTCTCATTTTTACAACACCATTTTATTTTTAGGACCACATCACATTTGAAGCCACTTTGAGGGGTCTATATGATAGAAAATACCCAAAAGTGACACCATTCTATAAACTGCACCCCTTAAGGTGCTCAAAACCACATTCAAGAAGTTTATTAACCCTTTAGGTGCGTCACAGGAATTTTTTTGAATATTTAAAAAAAAATGAACATCTAACTTTTTTTCACAAAAAAAATACTTCAGGTTCAATTTTTTTATTTTACCAAGGGTAACAGGAGAAATTGGACTGCAAAAGTTATTGTGCAATTTGTCCTGAGTACGCTGATACCTGATTTGTGGGGGGGAACGACTGTTTCGGCGCATGGCAGAGCTCAGAATGGAAGGAGCGCCGTTTGACTTTTTCAATGCAAAATTGGCTGGAATTCAGATCGGACGCCATGTCACGTTTGGAGAGTCCCTGATGTACCTAAACAGTGGAAACCCCCTACAAGTGACCCCATTTTGGAAACTAGACCCCCCAAGGAACTTATCTAGATATGTGGTGAGAACTTTGAACCCACAAGGGCTTTACAGAAGTTTATAACGTACAGCGGTACAATTAAAAAATCATATTTTTTCCACAAAAATGATCTTTTCACCCCAATTTTTATTTTCCCAAGGGTAACAGGACCCTAAAAGTTATTGTGCAATTTGTCCTGAGTATGCTAATACCCCACATGTGGGGGTAAACCACTATTTGGGCGCATGGCAGAGCTCGGAAGGGAAGCAGCGCCATTTGACGTTTTTGGCTGGAATTGAGATCGGACATCATGTCGCGATTGGAAAACCCCTGATGTACCAAAACAGTGGAAACCCCCCACAAATGACACCATTTTGGAAACTAGACCCCCTAAGGAACTTATCTAGATGTGTGGTGAGAACTTTGAACCCCCAAGGGCTTTACAGAAGTTTATAACATAAAGCCGTACAATTAAAAAATCATATTTTTTCCACAAAAATGATCTTTTCACCCTCAATTCTTATTTTTCCAAGGGTAACTGTCACGCGGCGGCTGCCGCGCACTCCTTCCCTTACCTCCCTCCGGCCCCGGCTCACCCGCTCTCCGGTGATCTCCTCGCTTCCGCACCGGCCGCTGCGGGCCTCGGCGCGGTCCCCCCCGGTCTTCCTTCCTCGGCCGGCGACCGCCTCTGTTCGGCCCCCTGGATCGCGCCTGGTGCGCGCCCCCGCTCCTCCTCGGCGGGCGCGTCTCCACGCTATGGCCGGGCACGCGCTCTCCTCCACCTGAGGACGCGCGCCTCCTCCTCCAGCTGGAGGTCATAACCCGGAAGCCCTTCTCTCTTCCTATATCAGGCCGCCTCCTCCTGAAGGCGATGCCTGACTATCACTAGATCCTGCTAGTGACTCTGGCCGCTCTCCTTGTGCTCCCCAGCTCTCTTCCCGTGCATTTACTCATTCCCTCTTGTGCTCTCTCCTAGGTTCTGTGTCTTCGGTCCTCGTCCGTCTCCCCTGTGTCTCCAGTCCTTGCACATCACTCCTGTGCCGCCAAGCTGTGCCGTCTCTCCTGTGTCTCCGAGCCGTGTCGTCTGTCCAGTGCCTCCTATCCGGATCTACCTGTCTGTCCGCTTATACGTTCCCGGGTACCAGCTGCCGTGGTGATAGTTACCCGCGGGCTTGCCCCATACACTCCCTGTATAGGGGGTGGTCCACCTGGTCAGCTCACCCTCGGGAGGTTCGTTGCCACGGTCTAGTGGGTCCACCCCAGGATAGTCAGGCCATGGATCCCGCTGGTACCTCGACCCCGACCCAAAAGGAACTTTTGTTCCTTCGTGAGAACCAGGCGAGGATCATGTCGTTCCTCAAATCGATGGAGTCCCGACTTTCGTCTTTGCAGACCTCCGATCCGGGAATTGCCACCCAAATCTCCGGCTTGCAGCAGGAACTGGCTCAGCAGCGCGACACCCAGGCCCATATTTTGAATTATATTGCCTCTGTAGATAACCGCTTACTAGCTCTACAGACGGCAGCCTCTGTCCCGGCGCCTGTGGCTGTTCCACACTCCTCCCCCCGGTTGGCCAAACCCCCATGCTATAGCGGAGATCCCAAACTCTGTCGGGGGTTCATTAACCAGTGCCAGTTGCATTTTGAGTTGGCACCCCTACAGTATCCCTCCGACCGGGCCAAGGTGGCCTTTATGATTTCCCACTTTGAGGGTGAGGCACTGGCCTGGGTGAATCCCTTGTGGGAACGCGATGACCCGATAGTCTCCCAGCTCGCGACCTTCTTGGAGACCTTTCGTAAGGTCTTCGATGAGCCCGGTCGCCTGGTCTCCGCCACCGAGTCTTTATTTTGCCTTCGCCAGGGTACTCTCTCGGTGGGACAGTACGCCATCCAGTTCCGTACGTTATCCTCTGAGCTGGGGTGGAACAATGAGGCCCTGGTAGGGGCTTTTTGGCGTGGCTTGTTGTCCCGAATCAAGGACGAGCTGGCAGGCAGGGATACACCCACGTCTTTGGAGGATCTCATCTCGCTGGCAACACGAGTTGATCTACGTTTCCGGGAGCGTTCCCGCGAAGTCGCCAGGGAGAGAAGGCCCAATCGTTTTTCTCCTCCGACACACAGCCCACCACGCTCGCGGTCCTCTGCCTCGGCCGCAGCTCCCGAACCCATGCAAGTGGACCGACTCAGGCCCGCGGAGCTACGCCGCCAGGACAGACTCGCTCATGGCCTTTGTCTTTATTGTGGCAGCGCCTCCCATCTCCTGCGTTCCTGTCCTGTGAGGCCGGGAAACTCCTCCGCCTAGGACAGGTAAGAGAGGCCTCCCTAGGTGTCGTTGACACCTCTCTACCCTTGACCCTTTCTGTTGTGTTTCTCCTGGGCTCCAAACGTTTTTCGGAGATAGCCTATATTGACTCAGGGGCTGCGGGAAACTTCATCCAACTCGAGGCGGTGAAGAGATTAGGGATACCTGTCAGGTCCTTGGAGGTTCCCCGGCAGTTAGCCTCTGTCGACGGCGCTCCCTTGCGCGAGGCCGTTACACTGGTCACTGAAGAGCTGGAGTTACAGATCGGGGTTCTGCACCGTGAAAGGATAACCTTCTTCGTGCTGCCGTCTTTGTCCCACACCGTGCTCCTGGGCCTTCCGTGGTTGCGGATGCATGAACCTGTCCTGGATTGGCGGTCCGGAGACATTCTTCGCTGGGGCTGCTTCTGCCAAACTAGATGTCTCCGCCCAGTACGACCCCTCAAATGCTCTTCTCCTGTGTCGGGCCCTGCGGAGTTGCCTTCGGCTTACTGGGCCTTTGCGGACGTCTTCGATAAAAAGGAAGCGGAGGTCCTTCCACCGCACCGGCAATATGATTGTCCTATCGAGCTTGTTCCTGGCTCGACTCCGCCCCGGGGGCGGATCTATCCGTTGAGTCCACTCGAGTCCCAGGCCATGACCGAATATGTACAGGAGAATTTGGCCAGGGGCTTCATCCGAAAGTCTTCTTCCCCTGCTGGAGCTGGCTTCTTTTTTGTCAAGAAGAAAGACGGGTCCCTGCGCCCCTGTATTGACTATCGTGGTCTCAACGAGATTACCGTTAAGAATAGATATCCTCTACCTCTCATCCCCGAGTTGTTCGACCGGCTACGTGGGGCACGAATCTTTTCTAAATTGGATCTCCGTGGAGCCTACAATCTCATCCGTATTCGCTCCGGAGATGAGTGGAAGACCGCCTTCAACACCAGGGATGGACACTATGAGTATCTCATCATGCCCTTTGGGTTATGCAACGCTCCCGCAGTCTTTCAGGAATTTGTGAACGACGTTTTCCGAGACCTTCTGTATTCCTGTGTGGTTGTGTACCTCGACGATATCCTTGTCTTCTCTCCTGATCTGTCCACCCATAGAAGAGATGTCCGCCGAGTACTGTTCCGTTTGAGGGAGAATCGTCTGTACGCCAAATTGGAGAAGTGCGCCTTTGAACAGTCCTCTCTTCCATTTCTGGGCTATATCATCTCCGACTCTGGCCTGCGTATGGATCCTGAGAAGGTTTCGGCCGTGCTTAACTGGCCACGTCCTCAAGGGGTGAAAGCCATTCAGCGCTTTCTCGGCTTCGCAAACTACTACCGGCAGTTCATCCCCCATTTCTCCTCTTTGACTGGCGCTATCTCATCTTTGATCCGTAAAGGAGCCAACCCACACGTCTGGACCCCTGAAGCAGAGGGAGCCTTTCTATCTCTGAAACGTGCATTTGCCACGGCTCCCGTACTCCATCGCCCTGAGGTCAACAAACCATTCGTCCTCGAGGTAGATGCATCCGCAACTGGAGCTGGAGCTGTTTTGTCTCAGATGTCTTCCTCTGGTAGGCCCGTTACGTGCGGTTTCTTTTCCAAATCATTCTCCACCCCAGAGCGGAATTATTCCATCGGAGACCGAGAACTGCTTGCCATCAAGTTAGCCCTAGAGGAGTGGAGGTACTTATTGGAGGGCGCCGCACATCCCTTCACAATCTTCACAGACCATAAGAATCTAGCTTACCTGCGGTCTGCACAAAGACTCAACCCTCGGCAGGCCAGGTGGTCTCTGTTCTTCGGCCGATTCGATTTTGACCTGCATTTTCGTCCAGGTGACAAGAACCTCAAAGCCAACGCCTTGTCCAGGTCCTCTCTTTCCACGGATGTCGAGGAGGAACCCGCGCATATCTTGGACCCATCCAGGTTCATCACCGTGGCACCGCTTTCTCTCCTCGCAACCCCACCTGGCAAGACTTTTGTTTCAGAGAAGGACTGAAGACGAATCCTCCACTGGGGCCATGCTTCTAAGCTGGCTGGTCATCTCGGCCATAAAAAGACACTTCTCCTGGTGTCCCGCTATTACTGGTGGCCGACTCTTTCCCAGGATGTCCAGGATTTCGTCGCCTCCTGTCTCTCGTGTGCCAAGATCAAGGTGCCTAGGCAGCTGCCTTCTGGTCTTCTACATCCGCTTCCAGTACCCTCGTCTCCTTGGCAACACATTGCCATGGACTTTATTACGGACCTACCCTCCTCTGCCAATTGTACTGTCGTCTTAGTGGTAGTAGATAGGTTCTCTAAAATGGCACACTTCATCCCTTTACCCAGCTTGCCATCGGCCCCCGCCTTGGCGAAGATTTTTGTCCAGCACATCTTTCGTCTCCATGGACTGCCCCAACATATTGTTTCGGACAGAGGAGTCCAATTCACCTCTCGCTTCTGGAGAGCCCTATGCAAATCGATGGATGTCACTCTTGACTTCTCCTCATCTTACCATCCACAGTCCAACGGTCAGGCAGAACGGACGAATCAGAGTTTGGTGAACTACCTCCGGCACTTTTCTAATATCCACCAGAACGACTGGTCTGAATTACTCCCGTGGGCCGAGTTTGCCTATAATAACCACGTCAGTGAATCTTCTGGCAAATCCCCATTCTTTGTCGTCTACGGTCAACATCCTGGTGTACCTCTACCGGTTCCTCCCGCCTCGGGTGTACCGGCGGCTGATCTTCTGTCCGGAGAATTCTCCAGGATCTGGCAGGAGACCAAGACCGCTCTCGAGTTGGTACGTAACAGGGTTAAGAGATACGCAGACAAGAGGCGCCTGGATGTCCCGCCATATCACCCAGGTGATAAAGTTTGGCTAGCCTCCAAGTTTATTCGCCTCAAAGTCCCGTCCCACAAGCTGGGTCCCCGCTATATTGGACCTTTTGAGGTCTTGTCCCGTATTAATGATGTCTCCTACAAATTGCGGCTTCCCGCCTCTCTCCGCATCCCTAATGCTTTTCATGTGTCTTTGCTTAAGCCAGTCATTTTCAATCGTTTCCTTTCTAAAGCTCCTCACTCACCTCCGCCTGCCGCCGCAAACGATGTATTTGAGGTTAGAGATATTTTGGCCATGAGAAAGCAAAAAGGGAAAACCTTTTTTTTGGTTGATTGGAATGGCTTTGGCCCTGAGGAGAGATCCTGGGAGCCCCAGGAGAATATCCAAGCTCCTCGAATCTTGGCTAAATTTTTGTCCGGTCTGCGGAGGGGGGCGCGTAAGGGGGGGTACTGTCATGCGGCGGCTGCCGCGCACTCCTTCCCTTACCTCCCTCCTGCCCCGGCTCACCCGCTCTCCGGTGGTCTCCTCGCTTCCGCACCGGCCGCTGCGGGCCTCGGCGCGGTCCCCCCCCGGTCTTCCTTCCTCGGCCGGCGACCGCCTCTGTTCGGCCCCCTGGATCGCGCCTGGTGCGCGCCCCCGCTCCTCCTCCTCGGCGGGCGCGTCTCCACGCTATGGCCGGGCGCGCGCTCTCCTCCACCTGAGGACGCGCGCCTCCTCCTCCAGCTGCAGGTCATGACCCGGAAGCCCTTCTCTCTTCCTATATCAGGCCGCCTCCTCCTGAAGGCGATGCCTGACTATCACTAGATCCTGCTAGTGACTCTGGCCGCTCTCCTTGTGCTCCCCAGCTCTCTTCCCGTGCATTTACTCATTCCCTCTTGTGCTCTCTCCTAGGTTCTGTGTCTTCGGTCCTCGTCCGTCTCCCCTGTGTCTCCAGTCCTTGCACATCACTCCTGTGCCGCCAAGCCGTGCCGTCACTCCTGTGTCTCCAAGCCGTGCCGTCTCTTCTGTGTCTCCGAGCCGTGTCGTCTGTCCAGTGCCTCCTATCCGGATCTACCTGTCTGTCCGCTTATACGTTCCCGGGTACCAGCTGCCGTGGTGATAGTTACCCGCGGGCTTGCCCCATACACTCCCTGTATAGGGGGTGGTCCACCTGGTCAGCTCGCCATCGGGAGGTTCGTTGCCACGGTCTAGTGGGTCCACCCCAGGAGTACCTTACAGTAACAGCACCCTAAAAGTTATTGTGCAATTTGTCCTGAGTATGCTGATACCCCACATGTGGGGGTAAACCACTATTTGGGCGCATGGCAGAGCTCGGAAGGGAAGCAGCGCCATTTGACGTTTTTGGCTGGAATTGAGATCGGACACCATGTCGCGATTGGAAAACCCCTGATGTACCTAAACAGTGGAAACCCCCCACAAATGACACCATTTTGGAAACTAGACCCCCTAAGGAACTTATCTAGATGTGTGGTGAGAACTTTGAACCCCCAAGGGCTTCACAGAAGTTTATAACATAAAGCCGTACAATTAAATAATCATATTTTTTCCACAAAAATGATCTTTTCACCCTCAATTCTTATTTTTCCAAGGGTAACAGCACCCTAAAAGTTATTGTGCAATTTGTCCTGAGTACGCTGATACCCCACATGTGGGGGTAAACCACTATTTGGGCGCATGGCAGAGCTCGGAAGGGAAGCAGCGCCATTTGACGTTTTTGGCTGGAATTGAGATCGGACACCATGTCGCGATTGGAAAACCCCTGATGTACCTAAACAGTGGAAACCCCCCACAAATGACACCATTTTGGAAACTAGACCCCCCAAGGAACTTATCTAGATGTGTGGTGAGCACGTTGAACCCCCCAGTGCTTCACAGAAGTTTATAACGCCCGGGCGTGAAAATAAAAAATTCGTATTTTTTCCACAAACATGATCTTTTAGTCACCATTTTTTTATTTTCCCAAGGGTAACAGGAGAAATTGGACCCCAAAAGTTGTTGTCCAATTTGTCCTGAGTATGCTGATACCCCATATGTGGGAGAAAACTACTGTATGGGCACACGTCGGGGATCGGAAGGGAAGTAGTGACGTTTTGGAATGCAGACATTGATGGAATGGTCTGCGGGTGTCATGTTGCCTTTGGAGAGCCCCTAATGTACCTAAACAGTGGAAACTCCCCACAAATGACCCCATTTTGAAAACTAGACCCCCTAAGGAACTTATCTAGATGTGAGGTGAGCACTTTGAACCCCCAAGGGCTTCACAGAAGTTTATAATGCCAGGGCATGAAAATAAAAAAATTGTATTTTTTCCACAAACATGATCAATTAGTCCCCAATTTTTTTATTTTCCCAAGGGTAACAGGAGAAATTGGACCCCAAAAGTTGTTGTCCAATTTGTCCTGAGTACGCTGACACCCCATATGTGGGAGAAAACTACTGTATGGACACACGTCAGGGCTCGGAAGGGAAGTAGTGACGTTTTGGAATGCAGACTTTGATGGAATGGTCTGCGGGTGTCATGTTGCCTTTGGAGAGCCCCTAATGTACCTAAACAGTGGAAACACCCATAAATGACCCCATTTTGGAAACGAGAACCCCTAAGGAACTTATCTAGATGTGTGGTGAGCACTTTGAACCCCCAAGGGCTTCACAGAAGTTTATAATGCCCGGGCATGAAAATAAAAAAATCGTATTTTTTCCACAAACATGATCAATTAGTCCCCAATTTTTTCATTTTCCCAAGGGTAACAGGAGAAATTGGACCGCAAAAGTTGTTGTCCAATTTGTCCTGAGTACGCTGACACCCCATATGTGGGAGAAAACTACTGTATGGGCACACGTCGGGTCTCGGAAGGGAAGTAGTGACGTTTTGGAATGCAGACTTTGATGGAATGGTCTGCGGGTGTCATGTGCGTTTGGAGAGCCCCTGATGTACCTAAACTATTGAAACTCCCAACAAGTGACCCCATTTTGGACACTAGACCCCCCCACGGAACTTATCTAGATGTGTGGTGAGCACTTTGAACCCCCAAGTGCTTCACAGAAGTTTATAACGCTCGGACGTGAAAATAAAAAAATCATTTTTTTCCACAAAAATGATATTTTTGCCCCCAATTTTTTATTTTCCTAAGGGTAACAGGAGAAATTGGACCCCAAAAATTGTTTTGCAATTTGTCCTGAGTAGGCTGATACCCTACATGTGGGAGTAAAACACTGTTTGGGCGCATGGCAGAGCTTGGAAGGGAAGGAGCACCATAGGACTTTTTCAACTCAGAATTGGCTGGAATTGAGATCAGATGCAATGTTGCATTTGGAGAGCCCCTGATGTGCCCAAACAGTGGAAACCCCCAATTCTAACTCCAACCCGAACCCCAACACACCTCTAACCCTAATCTCAGCCCTAACCCTAGCCCTAGCCCTAACCCTAACCCTAGCCCTAATGGAAAAATGGAAATAAATACATTTTTTTAATTTTATTATTTTTCCCTAACTAAGGGGGTGATAACGGGGGGTTTGATTTACTATTTATGGCGGTTTTTATTTTTGGCAGCTGTCGCACGCTAAAAGACGCTTTTTATTGTAAAAATAGTTTTTGCATCACCACATATTGAGAGCTATAATTTTTCCGTATTTTGACCCACCGAGTCATGTGAGGTCTTATTTTTTGCGGGACGAGTTGACGTTTTTATTGGTACCATTTTCGGGCACGTGACATTTTTTGATCGCTTTTTATTACGAATTTTGGTATGCAGAATGAACTAAAACCAGCGTTTCATAAATTTCTTTTGGGGGAGTGCGTTTACACCGTTCCGCGTGCTGTAAAATTGATAAAGCGGTTTTATTCTTCGGGTCAGTACGGTTACAGCGATACCTCATTTAGGTCGTTTTTATGTTTTGGCGCTTTTATGCAATGAAAACTATTTTATATAAAAAATAATTATTTTTGCATCGCTTTATTCTGCGAGCTATAACTTTTTTATTTTTTCGCTGATGATGCTGTGTGGCGGCTTGTTTTTTGCGGGACAAGATGACGTTTTCAGCGGTACCATGGATATTTATATGCGTCTTTTTGATCGCGCGTTATTACACTTTTTGTTTGGCGGTATGATAATAAATCATTATTTTTTGCTTCGCTTTTTATTTTTAATTTTTTAGGGGTTCGCTAAAGGGGTTAACTAATGGGACAGTTTTATAGGGCGGGTCGTTACGGACGCGGCGATACCTAATATGTGTACTTTTATTGTTTTGGGTTTTTTTTATTTTCAAAAAATGAATTTATTGGGGAATATTTTTTTTTTTTTTTACTAATTTATTTGGCGATTTTTTAAAAATTATTTTTACACTTTTTTTTAATTTTTTTTTTACTTTATTACATAGTCCCAGGTGGGACATCACTGTCCTGTGACAGATCGCTGATCTGTCACATCACAGATCACTGTGACAGATCAGCAATCTGTCACAGGCAGTGCACAAGGCTTCCTCATGCCTGCGCTTTGCAGGCACTGAGGAAGCCAGCTTCCTCCAGGCCCCCGAAGGCCCCCGTCGCCATTTTGGATCCGGGGGCCTGGAGGAAAGGAGTCCCCCGCAGCAGCGCTGCACATTGCGCTGCTGTGGGGGGCTCAGGGAAACACGGAGGGAGCCCCCTCCCTGCCGATGCTTCCCTTTAACTCCCGGTACACCGCGATCATGTTTGATCGCGGTGTGCAAGGGGTTAACGTGTCGGGGGCGGTCCGTGACCGCCCCTGACACATAGTGCCGGGTGTCAGCTGTGATAATCAGCTGACACCCGGCCGTGATCAGCGGCGCTCACCACGTGGGCGCCGCTGATCGCGCTAGACGTACTATCCCGTCCATGGGCATAGGGGCCCGGGTCCCATGGACGGGATAATACGTCTGATGTCATGAAGGGGTTAAACAGCACACATAAGGAAAACAATAAAAAAAAAATTCAAATAAAATAAAAAAAAAAAAAACATTTGAAAGGTTAACTCACCAAACCCTGACTAATGCACTAGCAGGATGCAGCAGACCTCCATTGATAAAGGCTGAGGGCATCACAGGTGCAAACCACTGATGAAAACAGCCAGTAACCCAAGAGGGTCTGGCTGCCTAGTGGGAAAAAATGCACACAAATAAGGCTTGCATAGGACATCAGTTACACAGATAAGTGTGGTGCAAAGTGTCTGAACAGCCTATTAATGATGCCCATAGTATTAGCAGGCGGGCTGCTCAGCACTATATGTATGCATCACATAGCAAAAACCAAGTCAGCATAAAGAGGTCTAGCTGCATCCTGCAAAAATGATAAAAAGTGCAAAAAGATAAAAAGATATGGGTTATTATTTACTATTTTGGCCAAAGCAGATAGTCTCGCAACCCAACGTCAAGGGTCCCCAAATTTTGTGAGTCCCTAACACAAAATCTGAACAGCGCAGGTCTAGCTGCAACCTGCAAAAATGATAAAAAGTGCAAAAAGATAAAATTTTCAATTTACTTGTTAAACATTTTCTTTGTTCTCTAGAATGGAGGGTTTTTTATGTTACTGATTAGTGCTTGTCTCAGGTTATCTGCTGTCACTGAAGCTTTTCAGTGGTGGTCTGTGTCCTAGGTAAGGAGTGTGTGTTGCATTTATAAGCTCTTTCTAATAAAGCTTGTAAGTGCTGCTCTGTAGCTGGCTAGATTGCTGGATCCAGCCAGTTTCAATGTCCCTGTGCTCATCCGTTGCTACAGAGGGAACGCTCCCTATTGTTGCAGCATTGGAGAGCACACAGCTTAAGCCACACAAAAAAAGTGTTTACCTACCAAACATATGGAGCTCCTCCTTATTGCTATTGATGTCTTTCCCACATTAGTTTCCTGGCTTCCTGACCACTGCAGTCAATCAGAAATTGTTTTGAACTGTCTCAAACAGGACTTAAAGGCCAAACATGACACTAGTCACTCCCCTTAGCAAGTCCCAAGGCTAATCTCATTTCCCCCTTATACAGGGATCCATCCTTCAGTGAAGAGGCCCCTGGGTTGCATCCACAGCGTAACTTCTGGCTAGTGTAGGGTTGAATGGTCCGTTAACTGGACAACTACCTGAGAGGTGGGAAGTATGACTGAATCAGAGGCCAGATACATGGTGAGAGGAATAGACAGAGTCAGGAAGAGACGTAAGGCAGAAGAGGTGGCAAACTTATAAGGGTCAAATCCAATGAGACAACCAAGCGGATAATTAGAGCACTTTAAGAGTATGAACTAGGAGCCAGAGATAATGCAATAACCGAACAGGGACTGATGACACATGGGAATTTAAACAGGGTTCATGGTATCCCAACTGGGAGCCAAAACCATCCTACCATTTGTCCACACTCCCCGTAACACTAAAGTGCCTGGTCTGGGTGGTAATTGCACTGCACTGTAGGAGGAGAGATTACTTCTCTGCATTAGTAGTGACGTGTGCTACCATGCAGATCAAGGCCCACCTCCCCCTTATCTTGTCAGTGTTGGCCACAGGAAAGAAGAGGTGGCACCTAACAATGGAAGGAGCCAGGACAGGTGAGTATGTTACACTAGTGCCTTAGCGTTTGTCAGTTGACCTTAGTAGTCCACACACACTAGATAAGTGTCTGTAGGAAGTGGAGGGCATGCAGTACTTGGTTAGTTCCCTGGCTTCCTTGTTTCATGTGTGAACAGTGCTTGGCCTCTGACTACCTACTGCCAAGGCCATCAACAGGGCAGCACAGATGGCTGCTTTCAAGGATCTAGGCAACACAGGGTACTGAAGTGCAGCCTTTTAAATTAGTAACTAGCACATTCCCAAAAGTGATGGCTGCAGGCAATCAGAATTTACAGAGAACCTGTATTAGATTTTGGGCTACTGAACAACTAGCATGTCATTAGTCCACTGCTGTTTAGCGTTTCGAACATGTTCATGTCAAAATGGACTGTACCATGAGGGAATATAAGAGCTTGTAAGTTACCGGAGACGAGTCCTGGTCTCTCCCTTAGTGATGTTGAGCATATACAGTTAGGTACATATATATTTGGACAGAGACAACATTTTTCTAATTTTGGTCCTAGACATTACCACAATGAATTTTAAACAAAACAATTCAGATGCAGTTGAAGTTCAGACTTTCAGCTTTCATTTGAGGGTATCCACATTAAAATTGGATGAAGGGTTTAGGAGCTTCAGCTCCTTAACATGTGCCACCCTGTTTTTAAAGGGACTAAAAGTAATTGGACAGATTAAATAATTGTAAATAAAATGTTCATTTCTAGTACTTGGTTGAAAACCCTTTGTTGGCAATGACTGCCTGAAGTCTTGAACTCATGGACATCACCAGACGCTGTGTTTCATCCTTTTTGATGCTCTGCCAGGCCTTCACTGCGGTGGTTTTCAGTTGCTGTTTGTTTGTGGGCCTTTCTGTCTGAAGTTTAGTCTTTAACAAGTGAAATGCATGCTCAATTGGGTTGAGATCAGGTGACTGACTTGGCCATTCAAGAATATTTCACTTCTTTGCTTTAATAAACTCCTGGGTTGCTTTGGCTTTATGTTTTGGGTCATTGTCCATCTGTGATATGAAACGACGACCAATCAGTTTGGCTGCATTTGGCTGGATCTGAGCACACAGTATGGCTCTGAATACCTCAGAATTCATTCGGCTGCTTCTGTCCTTTGTCACATCATCATTAAACACTAGTGACCCAGTGCCACTGGCAGCCATGCATGCCCAAGCCATCACACTGCCTCCGCCGTGCTTTACAGATGATGTGGTATGCTTTGGATCATGAGCTGTACCACGCCTTCGCCATACTTTTCTCATTCCATCATTCTGGTAGAGGTTGATCTTGGTTTCATCTGTCCAAAGAATGTTCTTCCAGAACTGTGCTGGCTTTTTTAGATGTTTTTTAGCAAAGTCCAGTCTAGCCTTTTGATTCTTGATGCTTATGAATGGCTTACACTGTGCAGTGAACCCTCTGTATTTACTTTCAAGCAGTCTTCTCTTTATGGTAGATTTGGATATTGATACGCCTACCTCCTGGAGAGTGTTGTTCACTTGGCTGGCTGTTGTGAAGGGGTTTCTCTAGACCATGGAGATTATTCTGCGATCATCCACCACTGTTGTCTTCCATGGGCGCCCAGGTCTTTTTGCATTGATGAGTTCACCAGTGCTTGCTTTCTTTCTCAGGATGTACCAAACTGTAGATTTTGCCACTCCTAATGTTGTAGCAATTTCTTGGATGGGTTTTTTCTGTTTTTGCAGCTTAAGGTTGGCTTGTTTCACCTGCATGGAGAGCTCCTTTGACCGCATGTTTCCTTCACAGTAAAACCTTCCAAATGCAAGCACCACAACTCAAATAAACTCCAAGCCTTTTATCTGCTTAATTGAGAATGACATAACGAAGGGATTGCCCACACCTGTCCATGAAATAGCCTTGGAGTCAATTGTTCAATTACTTTTGGTCCCTTTAAAAACAGGGTGGCACATGTTAAGGAGCTGAAACTCCTAAACCCTTCATCCAATTTTAATGTGGATACCCTCAAATGAAAGCTGAAAGTCTGAACTTCAACTCCATCTGAATTGTTTTGTTTAAAATTCATTGTAGTAATGTCTAGAACCAAAATTAGAAAAATGTTGTCTCTGTCCATATATATATGGACCTAACTAAGTTTTTTTACTCTCCGCAGCTGTAATATCACAGGAAAAATGCATGCAATTTCTCTTCTTGCACTTTCTGAATGTAAAACTAAAAGAACACGTCAACATCTTATCATTCAAGTTTCTCTGGTACCCTAGTGAATCTGTCATAAAATAATGACCTAGTTGGACGCCGGACTTTGTGATCACTTAATGCTGAACTGTTTCCGCTTAGCCTCCCAGCAGCAGAACATTATCATTCCCATTATTATCATTCCTGTAGTGTACATGTGTACATGTACAGTCATCACGAACAAAAGTGTTTCCTGTTGAGATGAATGAAATGCAGAGATTCATACACCCACACGTATACCTGGGAACTTTTACCCTAGTTCCTAATGTTCAGCCAGAGTTTAGAAAGTTTCACTTTAAAAATATGTATTTATTGTCCTTACTTTTTGTTGGCATCGGTGACATTATACGCTGCTCAAAAACATAAAGGGGAGGGGGGTGTGGCTATGCCGTGAAGAGGAGAGGACGCTAGCAAGGAGAGCTCATCACTATCCTGCTAAATCCTGGTCCCTGGACCCCTTTCTGGCAACTCACTTTCAGCTGGCCAGACCCCTTTGGACATCGGGACCCTCTTGGGACTTCTGTGGCAGGTCTGGAGACTGCTTCTGGGAGCGAGCGGCGGGGGAGATAGAGACGGGCGGCTGGTTCCCCACGAGGCGGCGGCCATCTTGGGCGCGCGGCTCAGCTGCTGAGAGCTGCAGCGCCGGCCTCCATTGCTGCACCGCCGCCGGGCAGTGAAGAAAACCGGCTAATAACCTGAGGGAGTGCGCGGTGAGTGCCCTGAAAAAGTGGGCCCCGCGTGATAACCCCCTCTTCCACTATCCGCTCTCTGTGCCGGCTGGCGCTATTACTAAGGGAGGCTCTGTGCACCCTCCCTCACTGCACCTGCCTCTGTGGGGCCCCCTCTCTCCCCAGGCCATAAAGATCTGAATTGTCCCTGGCTGCCGTACTTATAAAATATCAGGCATCCCTCTGTAGCCTGATCTGCAATTAACTATTGCCAGCCCGACTGTGATTCCCATCTGTAGTGAGAAATACCCGGACCACATGCCTCTGTTTCATCAGACTGCACTGCAGACAATCATGAGCTGACTAAAAGGGTCGGGAGCGGCGGCGGAGAAATTGAAGGAGTTTGCTAGACCGGACCCCGCTGAAAGTGCGCGGCATAATAAGAGCACGTCATCTCAAGTTCAGCGCAAAAATCATCATTCTGGGGGTGAAGAGGAGACGGAACAGGAGGAATTGACCCTTAAACAAGCATCTGAGCAGTTGATGCAGGCTCTCTCATTGACCAGGACATCCCTGACGGAGAAAATTGAGGATGTTTACACGGAGGTGGGGAGACTCCGTCAGGATATGCAGGCCATGAGGGGACGCACCACGGAGGTGGAGACAAGGGTGTCCAAGGTGGAAGATACCATTACACCTATGGAGGCTACGTTAACGAAGGTGGCGGGCTCCATGAATGCTTGGAAGCAGAAGGCGGATGATTTAGAAAACAGAATGCGTCGGAACAATATCCGTATTGTTGGACTACCTGAGCGTTCGGAAGGTCAGCATCCTGAGCAGTTTTTGGAAGATTGGCTTAAGACCTTCCTGGGAGACGAATTCTCCTCAACGTTCGCTGTTGAAAGAGCTCACAGGGTCCCTACAAGACCGCTGCCTCCGGGGGCCCCACCTCGACCATTCCTGGCACGCCTGCTCAATTGTAAGGACAGAGATACCATTCTGCGTCTTGCATGCCTGAAAAGTCCTATTAAATTCAACAATGCTGCCGTTTCCATCTTTCTGGATTTCTCCATGGAACTGCAGAAGCAGCGAGCGCAGTTCATCGAGGTCAAGAAGCGACTCAGAGACAGGAACATTGTGTATTCGATGATATATCCGTCCCGGCTCTGGGTTGTTCATGAAGGTTCCTCCATATTTTTTACAGATCCGGCGGAGGCGACTGAGTGACTGCGATCCCATAGGGGGTCCCCCACGAAAGAATCCTAATGTGGCGGCTGTTACTTCAGATCCTCTTAATTAACGGTCTAATTGGAGCTCTTTCGGCGAGTTCCCAGTTACCAGCTATACCGGACGCTGTACTCAGTGATGGTATACCCGTTTCTCTTTTAATTGGGGCGTAAGACTGTGCGCCTATGTTACTAGGTTTCTGTTTTGCTTTCTCTTTTTCAAAAAAAAGTTTGTTTTTTTTATAGTTGTTCAGATGGAGGCCGCAGCCGACACCAAATTCTGTTATCTGTGTGGGATCTCTGCACTTGGTTCGGGCACCATTATGCATCATATCCAGATGGAAGGGAATGGGTTCTGAGCTGATTTGTATGACCTGGAATGTAAGAGGCATAAAAACCCCCCGAAAGAAAATTAAGGTGTTCTCACAAGTTAGACATTACCGTCCTCACATTGTGGCCCTGGTAGAGACACACCTGACCAGAGATACGGTTCGGTGGGTACAGAAACCGTGGGTGCAATGGTTTATACATGCTTTTCACACTAGCTACTCAAGGGGAGTTTCACTGTTAATTCATAAGGATGTTCGGTGGGAGGCCCGGAGGGACCCCGAGGGGCGATTTGTGTTCGTTCATGCGCTGATTAACTCTCAGAAATATGTCATTCTTTGTATCTATAATCCCCCTCCGGCCAATATATCAATTATTCAGAAGGCATTGAGCTTTGCTTTAAATTACCCAGACGCACATGTCATCTGTATGGGAGATTTTAATCTGGTCATGAATGGCCATCTTGATAAATTGAGACTGCGCGATGGAATACAGGATGGGGTCCCCCCCCGGGTACATCCCAACTGTCACAATTTTCAGCCTGGCTGCCGCACTTCATGTCCTCACAATTACCAACCCTCATCCTGGGAGACTTCAACATCCCCATTAACAGCCCTACTTCCACATCTGCATCCCAGCTTCTATCACTAACCACCTCTCTAGGCCTCTCACAGCTTTCAATCTCTGAGACACATAAGGACGGTAACACCCTTGATCTGGTCTTCTGCCGGCTCTGTTCAATCTCCCACCTAAATAACTCACCGCTTCCACTCTCTGACCACAACATTCTCCTTCACGCTCACAAATCCTCGCCCACCCCAGCTCACTCCTACCTACCACACAGTCAGAAATCTACAAGCTATTAAACCTCAGACACTTTCAGATTCCCTACACTCATCACTGTCCCCAATCTCCTCTTTTTCCTGTCCTAATCTGGCTGTTCATCACTACAATGGCACTCTTAGAAGCACCCTTGACCAAGTAGCTCCCCTCACCCTCAGAACCTCCAAACACAGAGTAAAACAGCCCTGGCTCACATTGCAAACTCAACTTCTCCAGCGATGCTCCAGGAGTGCTGAACGCCTATGGAGAAAAACCCGCACACCAGAAGACTTCATCCACTTCAAATTTATGTTAAGAACCTATAACGCTGTCCTTCACCTCGCCAAACAGACCTACTTCACCACCTTGATCTCCTCACTAGCCAACAACCCCAAGAAACTTTGACACTTTTCACTCCCTCCTCAGGCCAAAAGCACAAGCCCCTATCACAGATATTTGTGCTGATGACCTGGCCTCCCACTTTACAGAAAAAATAGATAATATCCATCAAGAAATCTGCTCCCAACCACCAAGTGCTGTGACTCCCATCCCTTCCTGCATCTCCCCTGGCTCACTTTCCACATTTGATCCCATCACAGAAGAAGAAGTCTCCAGACTCCTCTCTTCTTCTCGTCCGACTACATGCACTACCGACCCCATGCCCTCACATCTCCTCCAGTCTCTCCAGTCGTCACAACCCACCTAACTACAATCTTTAATCTCTCCCTCTCCTCGGGCATTTTCCCATCCTCCTTCAAACACGCCATTGTTACTCCATTACTAAAGAAACCCGCTCTCGACCCATCCTGCACAAACAACTACAGACCAGTCTCCAATCTCCCCTTCATCTCTAAACTTTTGGAACGCCTAGTTTACTCCCGCCTTAGCCGTTACCTCTCCACTCACTCCCTTCTAGACCCTTCACAGTCCAGCTTCCGCCCCCTACATTCGACTGAAACTGCACTCAAAGTGACCAATGACCTTCTGACAGCAAAACGTAACGGTGACCACTCTCTGCTCATTCTTCTTGACCTATCTGCAGCTTTCGATACTGTTGACCACCATCTCCTACTCTCTAGGCTCCAGTCACTAGGCATTAAGGACACTGCTCTCTCCTGGTTCTCTTCCTATCTCTCTGACTGCTCCTTCAGTGTTTTGTTCTCTGGCTCCACGTCATCTCCTCTTCCTCTTGCTGTCGGGGTACCTCAGGGCTCAGTCCTTGGCCCCCTTCTCTTCTCTACACGGCCCCAATTGGACAGACCATCAGCATATTTGGCTTTCAGTACCATCTTTATGCTGATGACACACAACTATACACGTCTTCCCCCGACCTTACCCCCGCTGTACCACAGAACGCCAGTGACTGTCTGTCCGCAGTCTCCAATATCATGTCCACTATCTGAAACTCAACCTCTCTAAAACTGAACTTCTTCTGCTCCCGCTGTCTACTAACCTCCCTAAATCTGACATTTCCCTCTCCGTGGGTGGTACCACAATAACACCCCGGCAGCAGGCGCGCTGTCTGGGTGTTATGTTTGACACCAATCTCTCCTTCACATCCCATATACAATCTCTTGCCCGCTCTTGCCGCTTACACCTAAAGAACATCTCTAGAATCCGCCCTTTTCTCACTATGGAAACAACAAAAACCCTCACTGTTGCATTGATCCACTCCCGCCTGGATTACTGCAATGCTCTATTAATTGGCCTCCCCGTCACTCGACTATCCCCTCTCCAGTCCATACTTAATGCAGCGACCAGGATCGTCCATTTGGCTAATCGGTACTCGGACGCGTCCGCTCTTCGCCAGTCCTTACATTGGCTGCCCATTCATTATAGGATCCAATTCAAAGTACTTGTTCTCACCCACAAAGCTCTCCACAGTGCGGCACCCCCTTACATCTCTTCCCTCATTTCTGTCTATCGGCCTAGCCGATCGCTGTGCTCTGCAAACGACTTTCGACTAACCTCTGCACTAATCCGTACCTCCCACTCCCGACTCCAAGACTTCTCCCGTGCTGCTCCTATCCTCTGGAGTGCTCTACCCCAAGAAATCAGGACTATCCACAATTTGTATAGATTTAGGTGCTCCCTCAAATCACACTTGTTCAGAGCGGCCTATCAGCTTCACTAATCAAAGTCATTCTCTGTGTAAGTGTGCCTGTGTAGCCCATTCACTATCTCCATCCATCCTTCACTCCCTCAAGATGGCTGGACCTTCATTGTAAATACACAATTGTAAATACACACCTGTACTTTGTATCTCCCTCACCTCATTGTAGATTGTAAGCTCTCACGAGCAGGGTCGTCTTATTTTGTCTTATTTTGCTTTAATTATTGTATTGTTAACGTTGTTACTTATGACTTGTGTTTTGAAACTGTTAAACTGTAAAGCGCTGTGGAATATGTTGGCGCTATATGAATAAAGATTATTATTATTATAGGTTGCAATGGGGACGTTTATGTCATAATGGTTGCCATCGCGACGCTGATATCATAGGTTGCAAGCCCCGCAGCTCATTATGATGTCATAATGGTTGACCATGGGATGGAGGATGTGTGATGGGTATATGGGCACTGGACTATGGGATGAAGGATATGTATGACGGTTATATAGGCACGGGACTATGGGATGGAGGATGTGTGATGGGTATATGGGCACTCGACTATGGGATGGAGGATATGTATGACGGGTATATGGGCACGGGACTATGGGATGGAGGATATTTATGATGGGTATATGGGCACGGGACTATGGATGGAGGATAATTATAATTTGTTATAACTAACCACAGTTAGTTACTATGCCCGGGCAGCGCCGGGCTCTTCAGCTAGTAAAACATAAAAATGATCAATGTAATTCAAAATTAATATCCCATGGAGGTCTGGATTTGGAATGATACTCAAAAGCAAAATGGAAAATCAAATTACAGGCTGATCCAACTTCAGTGGAAATGCCTCAAGACAAGGAAATGATGCTCAGTAGTGTGTGTGACCTCCATGTGCCTGTATGACCTTCCTACAAGGCCTAGGCATGCTCCTGATGAAGCAGTGGATGTTCTGATTCTGATCTCAGCGATCTATCACTTAGATTACTGGGTGCTGCTGTTGTGACAAAGCTGCCCCCGCCTATACCACAGCTTCCTGTGTACATTCCTGCAATTTTGAACACCAGCCAGCCTTTAAATTAATTGTATTGATATGCCCAAGAACAATTGGTTGCTTTTGCAGCTGGTTCCTGGACTATGCAAAGATTTGTCCAGGTTTGATATAAACTATATTAGGCAGTAGACAAACATTAGGCTGACTGCATACTGTTGAAACCAGAAGTTTACATACACTATATAAAAAGACACATCTGCATGTTTTTCTCAATATCTGACATGAAATCCGAATAAACCTTTCCCATTTTAGGTCAGTTAGGATTACCATAATTATTAATATTTGCCAAATGCCAGAATAATCAGAGAATGTTTTAGACATTTTATTACTTACTGCAACGTCATAAGTTTACATACATTTCAGTAGTATTTGGCACCATTGCCCTTAAACTGAATGACTTGGGTCAAACGTTTGAGATATCCTTCCACAAGCTTCTCACAATAGTTGGTCGGAATTTGGGCCCATTCCTCCTAACAAAACTGAACTTGCAAAAGAGGTATAATCCACCTCACACTACTACTTGATGATTTGCAAAAAATAAGTAAATTTTATTCAAACGAAGACATCCAGTCTAGACAAAGAGTAGTGCCACAACTTCAATTGTAGTATATACACATAGGTTTTCCAGTAAGCTTCCCAACGTTTCGATCTTACTCAAGGGGTACTATAAAATAAGGAAAACAATACATAAAAATAAAGACTTTGCATCAAAGATTCCAACAAAACAGAAAATGTAGACTGACAATGGGAGGATAACACATGTATAAAAAAGGGGACAATAAAATAGACCAGGAATTAATATGTCCCATACAGTTAAGTTTTGTACAAAACAAAAAACGCTAATGTACAATTTGTTAAAACAGGAGTTTTCAGAGCAGAAGAGAGACCTAACGGTCTTATTACCTTGGAGAAGAAAGTGTCAGTTTAAGGCACTTATGAGCAGAGAGTGGTCACCCTTCAGAGTAGTTCCAGATACTGTATTGTATGAGGACAAGTTGCATCTATGGCTGCATAAACTTTAAAGAGAGGCACAATTATTATTATTATTATTATTATTATTATTATTTATTGTTATAGCGCCATTTATTCCATGGCGCTTTACATGTAAGGAGGGGTATACTGTACATAATAAAAACAATAATGTTAAACAATACAAGTCATAACTGGTACAGGAGGAGAGAGGACCCTGCCCGCGAAGGCTCACAATCTACAAGGGATGGGTGAGAATAAAGTAGGCGAGGGTAGAGCTGGTCATGCAGCGGTTTGGTCGATCGGTGGTTACTGCAGGTTATAGGCTTGTCAGAAGAGGTGGGTCTTCAGGCTCTTTTTGAAGGTTTCGATGGTAGGTGAGAGTCTGATATGTTGTGGTAGAGAGTTCCAGAGTAGGGGTGATGCGTGAGAGAAATCTTGTATGCGATTGTGGGAAGAGGAGATAAGAGGGGAGTAGAGAAGGAGATCTTGTGAGGATCGGAGGTTGCGTGCAGGAAAGTACCGGGAGACGAGGTCACAGATGTATGGAGGAGACAGGTTGTGGATGGCTTTGTATGTCATGGTTAGGGTTTTGTACTGGAGTCTCTGGGCAATGGGGAGCCAGTGAAGGGATTGACAGAGGGGAGAAGCTGGGGAATAGCGGGGGGACAGGTGGATTAGTCGGGCAGCAGAGTTTAGAATAGATTGGAGGGGTGCAAGAGTATTGGAGGGGAGGCCACAGAGCAGGAGGTTGCAGTAGTCAAGGTGATTAATAGGATTAGGTCCTATGTGTAAAAGTAGTAAAATGGTTGTGACAAGGACTTTGTTATATACCTTAGAATTAGAATCAAAATTGAATAGGGGCTGTGGTAGCCGTCATGTAGGTTTTTGAACCTGAGAGGCAAGGTAGCATAGAAAGGTGGGGTAAATAAAAAAATAATAGTATGATAAAAGAAATTTCTACTTCACAGGTATATAGAGAATAAAATAACCTAAATACCTGTACCTTAAATAGCTCATCAGGATAAGGTAATAATTTTGTGGGCCGCTATCAGCAGCGAACCTATAGTAGAATTAGCATAATATTAGAGGGTGCTGTTGCTGGCATTTAGTAAGAAAAAAGGAAGGCGGAGGGAGTTTTCTTTATATACCTTGTGGATGCAGCAGAAGCAGAATGGTTGCTGTTCAAAGCGTCTCCTATTTTGCATCTGTTTTCTCTCAGAAAGGAAATGTAACATCAACTGTTATTCACTGTCCTATTAAGGGAATAGAAGAATCCAGGATATCTATAAACAGAAAGATAGTGAGGAAACACTTAGCTAGCCTAAATGAATTCAAGTCTCCAGGTCCAGATGAATTACACCCCAGAGTACTGAGGAGATAGCAGAAGAAATTTTTGAACCCCTCTCTATAATCTTTGAAAATTCTTGGAGAACAGGAGAAGTGCCAGAAGACTGGAGAAGAGCAAATGTTGTTCCTATCTTCAAAAAGGGGAAGAAGGTGGACCCAGGTAACTATAGGCCGGTGAGTCTGACTTCTATACCAGGAAAGATCTTTGAACAAATTATTAAACAACATGTATGTCAATACCTGGATAAGAATGAAGTGATTAAACAGAGTCAGCATGGGTTTGTAACTAATAAGTCATGTCAGACTAACTTAATTTCCTTCTATGACGGTATCACTGATTGGGTGGATCAAGGAAATGCTGTAGATATAGTATATCTTGACTTCAGCAAAGCATTTGACAAAGTCTCTCATACAATCCTTATTGAAAAAATGATTAAGTATGGAATGGACAAGGCAACTGTTAGGTGGATTCATAACTGGCTTAGTGATCGGACCCAAAGAGTGGTCGTAAATGGCTGCACATCCAGTTGGAAGAATGTCTCAAGTGGGGTACCACAGGGCTCTGTCCTGGGCCCTGTATTGTTCAACATCTTTATCAACGATTTAGATGAAGGCATTGAGGGTAAACTGATTAAATTTGCTGATGACACAAAGCTAGGAGGGATAGCAAATACTAGAGAAGAGAGAGAGAGGATTCAAAAAGATTTAAATAAACTGGAGAAGTGGGCAGCAACAAACAGAATGGTTTTTAACAGGGAGAAATGCAAAGTACTACATCTGGGCAATAAAAATGGAAAAAGCATATATAGAATGGGAGGAATAGGGCTAAGTGACAGCACATGTGAAAAAGACTTGGGTATACTAATAGATCACAGACTGAATATGAGTCAACAGTGTGATGCAGCAGCAAAAAAGGCAAATGCAATTCTAGGATGTATTAACAGAAGCATACAGTCTAGATCACGTGAAGTCATTATTTCCCTCTACTCCTCTTTGGTCAGACCTCATCTTGAATATTGTGTCCAGTTTTGGGCACCACATTTTAAAAAAGACATCAACAAACTGGAGCAAGTTCAGAAAAGAGCGACCAGAATGGTGACCGGTCTGCAAACCCTGTCTTATGAGGAAAGGTTGCAGGATTTGGGAATGTTTAGTTTGCAAAAGAGAAGACTGAGAGGAGACTTAATAGCTGTCTACAAATATCTAAAGGGCTGTCACATTGTAGAAGGATCAACTTTATTCTCATTTGCACAAGGAAAGACTAGAAGCAATGGGATGAAACTGAATGGGAGGAGACACAGATTAGATATTAGAAAAAACTTTTTGACAGTTAGAGTGATCAATGAGTGGAACAGGCTGCCACGAGAAGTGGTGAGTTCTCCTTCAATGGAAGTCTTCAAACAGAGGCTGGACAGACATCTGACTGGGATGATTTAGCGAATCCTGCTTTGAGCAGGGGGTTGGACCAGATGGCCCAGGAGGTCCCTTCCAACTCTACGATTCTATGATATGATTCTATGACCTATGGAGAGCAAGTGGCAGATTCTTAAATAGCCCAAAATGGGTGGTGGTCTGATTCAAGGTCAGGAAGTAAGGACAAATACCTGGGAAGGTGTCGGGCTCAAGATAGGAGCCTGAGTTCGGGGCGGCGCTCCCGCACCTTGCCCTGTGTGTCCTGGATGTGTCAGTGTGGGCACTGAAGGGAATTTAAAATAGGGCGCCGCGCACCGCTGGACCGGAAGTGACGCGGCGTCCAGATGGTATGGCGCAGGCGTAGTAACGGCTATAGCCGCCATGTTGGTTGGGGACATGATTGAGAATAGCGCATGTGCGATGGCGGTAACGGCCACCATCTTGGTTGAGTACCATCTACATAGAGAAGGAGGCAATATTAGAGGGCTACAGTGGCGCGCTAGGTGGAAATATAGTCCACATAGATAGCTAAATAGGCGGACAGCCAAGGCTTGGATTAGGGGTTAAATAGGGAAACATCAATATGGTTTGTATAAGGGCAAGTAAAAAATGAAGGCAAAATCATAAAAATAGGGAGAAAAATAAAAATAAGAATGATAAAACAAAAATAAGGATAAAAATAAAACTGGGGGAGTGAATAAAAAAGGGGAAAATTATAATAAAGAAGGAAAATAATAAAAATGGAAAAAATCTCAAAATAAAAAATATGAAAATAAGAAAAAATGGTAAAGACAAAAAAAAAAAAAAAAAAAAAAAAAAATTGGTAATGAAACACTTACCCTGAGCGGTGATTGTTTATCGTGTCTGAAAAAATAATGATAGACATAATTAAAGTTATAGTAACCAAATGAATTCTCTGTTCAAGCCTTTTGGTGATAGGGTATTTAATTTATGAATCCAAAAAGTTTCCCTTGTTTTTAATTAATTTAACATGGTTGCCGCCTCTCCTTGGTTTTGGTACCTGTTCGATGACCTGGTACTTAAGCTGTGCTACCGTATGCTTTTGCTTGGCAAAATGGTCTGGTATTGGTAGCCATGTCTTGCCACATCTTATGGTGGATTTATGGCTCGCAATTCTACCCTGACATGTTGTCGTCTCACCCACGTATAGGAGGCCACAAGGACATTTAATGACGTAGACAACAAAATTTGAGTCACAGGTATGGTATCCCCGGATGGGAAATGACTTTCCTGTACGTGGGTGAGTCACTGTGTCAGATTTGATAATATTGGAGCATGAAGCACAGCTAAGGCAAGAAAAAGTCCCTCTGCGACGAGTGGCAAGATGACGTTGTATGGGGCCTGTAGCCTTGCTCCCAATATCGGCTTGTACCAATCTGTCTCTAATGTTTGGAGCTCGCCTATTGCACATAAGGGCGGATGTGGTAAAAGCCTCAATTTTGGGGTATGCCCTTGAGAGTAGTGGCCAGTGCTTGCAGATGATTGAATGGACCCTTGGCATTAGGGGATGGTAAGTGTGTACGAATGGAACTCTTTCTGGTTTAGAAATGGCCAAGTCTGAGGTTAGTGGATCAAAGATCCGTATCATTTCTTTCTCAAGTAACTTATCTGGATAATCCCTATCCCTAAATTTATTAGACATCTTTCCTAACCGAACAGGTAGTAAATTAGGATCAGTGACAATTCTGGATATCCGTGTAAACTGAGATCTTGGAAGGCTGTTTTTTGTGGTTTTAGGGTGGCTACTTGAATAATGTAGGAGGCTGTTACAGTCAGTTGGCTTAGTGTATAGATCCGTAGTAAGGTTCCCCTGTGCATCTTTAACTACTCTAGTATCTAAGAATGGAATGGATTCTGTGTCATGATGGATGGTGAATTGTAACTGTGGGTCCTGAGAGTTAAGATTGGTATAGAATGACTGCAAAGAATCTGTAGATCCAATCAAAATTAAGAAAATATCGTCAATGTAACGATAGTAACTTTTTATGTGTAGCAGAAAGTCTTCAGTAGGGTAAATAAATTGTTCCTCAAAGGAATTCATGAAAGCATTGGCGTAAGCCGGCGCGACGTTGGAACCCATGGCGGTCCCCCATCGCTGGACGTAGTATGTGTCTTCAAATAAATTCTCGTACAGTACTAGTGTGAGTAAGTCGAGGCACAGATGAATCAAGTCAGCTGTCATGTTAGAAGTCTCTAATAGAGACCTAGTGGCTTGTAGGCCTTTGGTGTGAGAGATGGATGTGTAAAGACTATTCACATCCAGCGTCACTAATAAGCTATCAGGAGAGACGGTTTTAAGATCATTGATTATTCTGAGGAAATGTCCTGTATCGAGTAGGAATGAGCAAATAGTCTTAACCAGGGGTGTTAGTATTTTCTCAAGGAAGACTGACAGTGGTGAGAGTATGGAGTCCGTTGATGCCACAATTGGTCTACCCGGTGGGTTGACCAGTGATTTATGTATCTTTGGTAAGATATAAAAAACTGGAGTAATGGGATGTGGATTTAACAAAAACTTGGCTGTTTTACTGTCAATAATATGTTTATCCAGGTTGTCATTAATCAAGGTTTGGATTTTTTTGGTTCTCTGGAGTGGGGTCTCGTGGGATTATCCCGTGTGTTTGAGTGTCAGAGAGTTGTCTTGTTATCTCATTGATATACATGGAGCAATCCATGATCACAGTGGCCCCGTCCTTATCCGCTGGTTTAATGACAACAGATTTGTTACTCCGCAATGAATCACGTGCTTGTTTCTCTATCAATGTAAGGTTGTTATGTTTAGGAAAAAAAACCTAGTCATTGTTGATGTGTAAGGACCTTGACCTCACGATCGACAAAAGAAATGAAAGTTTCAGTAGCATGAAAAGTCTGTGGAGGATTAAACGAACTGGGATTACGTAACCCAGCAAAAATTTCAACCTAGTGATCAATATCTCCAGTTACATACTTTCACCTGCAGAACTGTATGTGCTTCTAAAGGGACTTTCATTTTGTCCTACGCCCAACTGGGATGCATTCCAGCTGGAAAAGGACCTTCAACGATTTTATCGTGCTGTGAGATTAAAGACTCACTTTGGGACTTTACAAGGAAATCCCGATATCAGAGTGTCCCCAATGGGGACACGTCTGTTGCGGAGATTTCCGTGACCAATCTGGGGTTACGTAATCCCAGTTCGTTTAATCCTCCACAGACTTTTCATGCTACTGAAACTTTCATTTCTTTTGTCGGTCGTGAGGTCAAGGACCTTACACATCAACGACTAGGTTTTTTTCCTAAACATAACAACCTTACATTGATAGAGAAACAAGCACGTGATTCATTGCGGAGTAACAAATCCGTTGTCATTAAACCAGGGGATAAGGGCGGGGCCACTGTGATCATGGATCGCTCCATGTATATCAATGAGATAACAAGACAACTCTCTGACACTCAAACATACCGGATAATCCCACGAGACCCCACTCCAGAGATAACCAAAAAAAATCCAAACCTTGATTAATGACAACCTGGATAAACATATTATCGACAGTAAAACAGCCAAATTTTTGTTAAATCCACATCCCATTACTCCAGTTTTTTTATATTTTACCAAAGATACATAAATCCTTGGTCAACCCACAGGGTAGACCAGTTGTGGCATCAACGGACAGTCAGTATTCCTTGAGAAAATACTAACACCCCTGGTTAAGACTACTTGCTCATTGTGACGGACTCAGCTCCTGCTGAGCCCATCTTTTGCGTGGACCCTCTAGGTCGTGCCACCCACCCACCTAGGGCGAGCTTACCTTGTGAGAAACCACCCCCTATACAGGGAGCGTCAGGGGCAAGACCAAGGGGGTGAGCCACCGCGACTGCTGGGACCAGACGGCCGGCTCAGGGGAACACTATGTGCAAGTGTCTGAAGACAAGGATGAGCAGGAAGCAAGACAAGACAAGACGTAGGTGCACGGTATCTTCATTAGGATAACTCAGGATCACATACAGTGTAAAAACGTGAGAAAGCAAACACGGAAAGGTGCGTGCATGGGCACGCCAAGGTCCATAGCATGGTACGTGCCAGGTGGCACGCCTAGGTACAGGTAACGGCACGATGGCATCGGACTCCGGACTGCTGGCAACGATCGACATCATCAAGGCATCAGGCTGCGAACATCAGCTCCGGACGTCAGGCCGCAGTCATCCAGCTCATGATCTCTGGCAGCGATCGGCAGGTTCCGGGCATCCGGCAGGCAAACCAGGTTTCAGGCAAGGAGGCACGACAGATATCCAGGCATGGTGCGTGTTAGGGAACACGCCGAGGTCCAAGGCTAGGTGCGTGTGTAGGGGACACGCCAGGGTTCAAGGCTAGGTGCAAGGCGCCGTGTGTAGGGGACACGCCAGGGTTCAAGACTAGGTGCGTGTGTAGGGGACACGCCAAGGCACGAGACAGAGTGCATGTGTAGAGACACGCCAAGGCACAAGGTACGAGACAGAGTGCGTGGGTAGAGACACGCCAAGGCACGAGGTGCAAGACAGAGTCCTGAGTGTGCAAAGGGGCACGCCAGGGTCCAGGCGAGGCAGAGGCCTGCGCGTGCAGAGAGGCACGCCAGGGACAGGGTTTAAGGACCAGGTTAGGACCTGTGCGTGTAAGAGGGCACGACAGGGTACATGGCCAAACCTGCGCGTACTGTTATAGAAGCACGGGGAGGTATGCCATGGGCAGGCGAGGGCCTGCGCCTGCTTTAGAGAGCACGCAGAGCACAGTGCGGAAACAGCGTGAAGTACAAGGGAGCACAGAAGGCACGGCTGGGGCACTGGCTAGCTGATCGGGCTGCGGCACTGACAGACGGGCAAGACTCCAGCAAACCCGACTGAGGCATGGCAGGCGACACAGCTGTCACTGACCGACGAGCACGGCTGAGGCCCAAGCAGGCGGGCACGGCTAGGGCGGGCACGGCTGAGGCACAAACAGGAGGCTAGGAAGGCCAGGTGCATGCAAAGAGCATACGAACAAAGAGCAAGGGAAGACAAGACGAGAAACAAGGCAGGCTTAAGCAGAGTACAGAACCAGGAACGGAAGCATAGGCAGAATCACGGAATCAGATCAGAGCAAGAACAGAGCTAGCAGCGGAGCGTAGGCCGTAGCCCGGAGCCGGGCCAAGGGAGAACCTTGGGACTAGCCTAGAAACGTGCAAGAGAGCATAATAGGAAAGAGTCTAGCAGCGGAGCGTAGGCCGAAGCCCAGAGCCAGGCCAAGGCAGAGCCTTGGGACTAGACATGGAAAAGAGCATGAAAGGAAAGAAAGGAGGGATGGTGCATGTGCCAGGGACCACTACAGAGCACCATAGAAGAGAGCGAGGCAGAGCAAGCAAAGACTGAGACCATAGGGAGGAACAAGACAGAGCAAGGCAAGGTACGAAACAAGGCATAGCGAAAACAGGCAAGGCAGAGAAACAGAAGGACTACAAGTCCAAGCAGGACAAAGACGAACATGGCACAACAGACAAACATAAGACAATACAAAAATGGTGGGGGGAACAAGAGGCGCAATAGTGCCCTATCACTAGTGACACTAGAAGTATGAGCGGTATAATACAGTTCCACTCACCTATTCCAGTTGTGTAACCCACAACTGGCTTGAGAGCATATCACAGAATCAGCTGCTGCAGGACCTCCACCAACCACTCGCACGTGGAAAAACCTTCAGAAAGTTGTGGGAAGCAGGGTGTGTTGCAGTCCGCGCTGCCGAGATTCACAAATCACCTGGGATGCAAGATGTTGTAGCAGTGTACTCCTTTATTTCCTCCTACGCGTTTCGGCGCCCTTCCTGGCACCTTCCTCAGGGATCATCCTGTTCCTCCTATTTCCTCAGAATAATCAATGATCTTAAAACCGTCTCTCCTGATAGCTTATTAGTCACGCTGGATGTTAATAGTCTTTACACATCCATCTCTCACACCAAAGGCCTACAAGCCACTAGGTCTCTATTAGAGACTTCTAACATGACAGCTGACTCGATTCAACTGTGCCTCGACTTACTCACACTAGTATTGTACGAGAATTTCTTTTTATTTGAAGAAACTTCACGAAACAATCACTGACCTCAGGGAGACCAGTCAAAGAAAACACTGCGGCAGCCGGCAAAGGCGCTCAATTAGTGAAATCCTAGGTGCATTGCTCCCTGGTCTACTAGGAATTGCCCCCACCTAGCCAGAATCCTACTCCACGGTCTACTAGGCATTGCTCCCACCTAGCCAGAATCCTACTCCACACTGATGAGGGGCAACACCCCGAAACAGCTGTCTGTGGATGGATACCTGGCCTTGGTATTTCCCTTGTCATATCTATAAACTCGTAAAGAGCTGGATATTGACTTAAAGGGCCACTTAATATGGTGGTAATGGTGGTTTCCGAAAGGAGCCACTGCTTGGCTGGGTCCTTCCCTGGAGGAAGATCTGGCTAGTCCCGTGTTTGAGACTCTTAAATGAGGCTCCACGGACTTTATTTGCATATTTTTATTTGAAGACGCATACTACGTCCATCGACGGGGGACCGCTATGGGTTCCAACGTCGCGCCGGCTTACGCCAATGTTTTCATGAATTCTTTTGAGGAACAATTTATTTACCCTACTGAAGACTTTTGGCTACACATAAAAAGTTACCATCGTTGCATTGACAATATTTTCTTAATTTGGATTGGATCTACAGATTCTTTGCAGTCATTCTATACCTATCTTAACTCTCAGAACCCACAGTTACAATTCACCATCCATCATGACACAGAATCCATTCCATTCTTAGATACTAGAGTAGTTAAAGATCCACAGGGGAACCTTACTACGGATCTATACACTAAGCCAACTGACTAACAGCCTCCTACATTATTCAAGTAGCCACCCTAAAACCACAAAAAATAGCCTTCCAAGATCTCAGTTTACATGGATTTCCAGAATTGTCACTGATCCTAATTTACTACCTGTGCGGTTAGGAGAGATGTCTAATAAATTTAGGGATAGGGATTATCCAGATAAGCTACTTGAGAAAGAAATGATACGGATCTTTGATCCACCAACCTCAGACTTGGCCATTTCTAAACCAGAAAGAGTTCCATTCGTACACACTTACCATCCCCTAATGCCAAGGATCCACTCAATCATCCGCAAGCACTGGCCGCTACTCTCAAGGGCATACAACATTGAGGCTTTTACCACATCCGCCCTTATGTGCAATAGGCGAGCTCCAAACATTAGAGACAGATTGGTACGAGCTGATATTGGGAGCAAGGCTACAGGCCCCATACAACGTCATCTTGCCACTCGTCGCAGAGGGACTTTTCCTTGCCTTAGCTGTGCTTCATGCTCCAATATTATCAAATCTGACACAGTGACTCACCCACGTACAGGAAAGTCATTTCCCATCCGGGGATACCATACCTGTGACTCAAATTTTGTTGTCTACGTCATTAAATGTCCTTGTGGCCTCCTATATGTGGGTGAGACGACACAACATGTCAGGGATAGAATTGCGAGCCATAAATCCACCATACGATGTGGCAAGACATGGCTACCAATACCAGACCATTTTGCCAAGCAAACCAAGGAGAGGCGGCAACCATGTTAAATTATTAAAAACAAAGGAAACTTTTTGGATTTATAAATTAGATACCCTCTCACCAAAAGGCTTGAACAGAGAAATCAATTGGTTACTATAACTTTAATTATGTCTATCATTATTTTTTCAGACACGATAAACAGTCACCGCTCAGGGTAAGTGTGTTTCATTACCGATTTTTTTTTATTGATTTTTTGTCTTTACCATTTTTTCTTATTTTTTATTTTTCATTTTGAGATTTTTTCCATTTTTATTATTTTCCTTCTTTATTATAATTTTCCCCTTTTTTATTCACTCCCCCAGTTTTATTTTTATTATTATTTTTATTTTTATCATTTGTTTTATCATTCTTATTTTTATATTTTTCTCCCTATCTTTATGATTTTGCCTTCATTTTTTACTTGCCCTTATACAAGCCATATTGATGTTTCCCTATTTAACCCCTAAATCCAAGCCTTGGCTGTCCGCCTATTTGGCTATCTATGTGGACTATATTTCCACCTAGCACGCCACTGTAGCCCTCTAATATTGCATCCTTCTCTATGTAGATGGTACTCAACCAAGATGGCGGCCGTTACCGCCATCGCACATGCGCAATTCTCAATCATGTCCTCAACCAACATGGCGGCTATAGCCGCTACTGCGCCATCTCATCTGGACGCCGCGACACTTTCGGTCCGGCGGTGCCCGGCGCCCTATTTAAATTCCCTTCAGTGCCCACACTGACACATCCAGGACACACAGGGCAAGGCGCGGGAGCACCGCCCCGACCTCAGGCTCCTATCTTGACCCCGACACCTTCCCAGGTATTAGTCCTTACTTCCTGACCTTGAATCAGACCACCACCCATTTTGGGCTATTTAAGAATCTGCCATTTGCTCTCCATAGGTCTGCCATTGGAGACGCTTTGAACAGCAACCATTCTGCTTCATCCACAAGGTATATAAAGAAAACTCTCTCCGCCTTCCTTTTTTCTTACTAAATGCCAGCAACAGCACCCTCTAATATTATGCTAATTCTACTATAGGTTCGCCGCTGATAGCGGCCCACAAAATTATTACCTTATCCCGATGAGCTATTTAAGGTACAGGCATTTAGGTTATTTTATTCTCTATATACCTGTGAAGTAGAAATTTTTTTTATCATACTATTATTTTTTTATTTACCCCACCTTTCTATGCTACCTTGCCTCTCAGGTTCAAAAACCTACATGACGGCTACCACAGCCCCTATTCAATTTTTATTCTAATTCTAAGGTATATAACAAAGTCCTTGTCACAACCATTTTACTACTTTACACATAGGACCTAATCCTATTAATAACTGTGCCTCTCTTTAAAGTTTATGCAGCCATAGATGCAACTTGTCCTCACACAATACAGTACCTGGGACTACTCTGAAGGGTGACCACTCTCTGCTCATAAGTGCCTTATACTGACACTTTCGTCTCCAAGGTAATAAGACCGTTAGGTCTCTCTTCTGCTCTGAAAACTCCTGTGTTTTAACAAATTGTACATTAGCGTTTTTTGTTGTTTTTTTTTGTTTTTTTGTTTTGTACAAAACTTAACTGTATGTGACATAGTAATTCCTGGTCTATTTTATTGTCCCCTTTTTTATACATGTGTTATGTTCCCATTGCCAGTCTACATTTTCTGTTTTGTTGGAATCTTTGATGCAAAGTCTTTATTTTTATGTATTGTTTTCCTTATTTTATAGTACCCCTTCAGTAAGATCCGGGAAGATTGAAACGTTGGGTAGCTTACTGGAAAACCTATGTGTATATACTACAATTGAAGTTGTGGCACTATTCTTTATCTTGACTGGATGTCTTCGTTTGAATAAAATTTACTTATTTTTTGCAAATCATCAAGTAGTAGTGTGCGGTGGATTATACCTTTTTTCCAAATTAAGGGCTTCTTAGTCCAATCCACCAGCACCTCCTCCCGTTACAGACCTGAGTGCACACCATCATTTATCTTAAAACTGAACTTGTAACTGACCCAGGTTTCTAGGTCACCTTGCTCGCAGCGGTGTTTTCAGCTTTGCCCATAAACTTTCAATAGGATTGAGATCAGGGCTTTGTGATGGCCACTCCAAAATATTGACTTTGTTATCCTTAAGCCACTTTGTTACCATTTTGGCAGTACTGTATGCTTCAGGTCATTGCCCATTTGGAAGACCCATTTCCGCCCAAGCTTTAACTTCCTGGCTGATGTCTTGAGATGTTGCTTCAGTATTGCTACATAATCTTCTTTTCTCATGATGCCATTTATTTTGTAAAGTGCACCAGTCTCTCCTGCAGCAAAACAACCCCACAACATGATGCTGCCGCCCCCGTGTTTCACAGTTGGGACGGTGTTCTTAGGCTTCCAAGCTTCTCCCTTTTTCTTCCACGTAATGATGATCATTATACCCAAAAAATTCAATTTTAGTTTCATCAGACCACAGGACATGTCTCCAAAAATTAAGGTCTTTGTTCCTGTGTCTGAAACCTTTACTTATTAGAAAACGTTTTGCATTTGATTGTGAACTCATTAGAAACAATTGTGAACAAGGTGGAACACCGTAAAGAGATTAATCTTAGTCCCAACCTGGAAAGTTCTAGGTTCTTATGTAGGCATGGCTCATTGAGCAGGCACTGTGCTCTACTGCCTGGACCTGCCACTCAAATTTGCTGGCTCTCTGGATTGGACCCTTCTAAGCTTCTCCCTTCAGCACTTCTTTCATGCTACAGAAGCAAAGTTACCTTTGCTAGCAGCATGAGAGAGAGCAGATCCATGACCATGGCCATGCTGCTAGTCTGAACTGTCAATCTCTAGGAACACCCCTGGAAAAGCAGGAAGCTGGGACAGAGTGGTGCGCTCCTGAAGCTGAATTTTGAGTTGACTCCTGTAAAAAGTTGCTGAAATTTCACTTACCTAGCATAATTAACTGATATTTCCTTACTAAAAGTAATCAATACATTTATGTATGACCTGCATGTCTACCCTGCCGTCTACAGCATATAATTCCTTTATAAAGTGTACTGTATGTATTGCTGTTTCACATATGCACACAATTCACCGTTGCCACCTAACAGATTGTTCTTTTCTAGTTGGCTTGGGAATATGGTATACCATTTTATGAGACAAGTGCTAAAGAAAATATCAATATTGAGAATGCGTTTCATATGTTGTCAGAGGCCATATACTCAAAGGTAAGTGTTATACAGTTATCCTAAGTAAAGATGAATATCAAACAAATTAACAGAAAAATGAGGGGTTCATGCATTTTATTTTAAATTTTCATTCAATAATATTACACACACACAGTCTCAAAAAACAACACTACAAAACATGCATAGTAATAAAAATCAGTAATATATAGGTTTTGTAGCAAAATAGATCAAAAACATATAGGTGGGTAAATCAACAGGGATAGACCAATGAAGGAAATAACTGGTACAGATCACAAAATGATCACTGAAAAACATAGCAGCCATATTTGCAATAACTTGACCAGACACAGGTGCACAACAGGATGCAGCAGGCACCCATGGTGGTGAACCAGCCGGGAAACACCCATGACGGAAGTAATTGCTACAGATCACAAAAGAAGCATAAAATGCAAGAAAATAAATGTAAATGTCTTTACAGCTAAAGAGAATAATGAATTCTTAATGCAATGTTCGGTAGACATATTACATTATTCATCTTGGTGTGCCAAAAAATATAGTAGTTTCCTGAAACCGGAAGCAAAATAGAATATATCGCTACAATATTCGAGGGTAATAACTCACGCATCAAACACACCTGATGCATGTTTCACAAATGCTTCATCAGGGGTCATATACATACATACATACATACATACAGGTACTTCTCACAAAATTAGAATATCATCAAAAAGTTAATTTATTTCAGTGCTTCAATACAAAAAGTGAAACTCATATTATATAGCAGTGGTCCCCAACCTTTCTGACCTTGAGAGCAACATCCATCTCTGAGAGAGGGTCGCTAGCCACATCCGGCTCCGAGAAAGGGTCGCGAGTCGCATCCGGCTCCCACACTCCCTCACATTAGTGGCAACCAAAGCCCCTATTATGGGTATAATGACAGCCAAAGCCTTTCCACAGAAGCAGTATACCTAGATCCAGCAGTCCCTACACAACCCCCTTCAGTAATCTTCCATCAAGCGCTCCCACCACACTGTTACATCTATCTTCAAGCACATCCTCTGACCAGTGGTACCATCCTCCAGCGTACCATCCTTAAATTATCTTTAAACCCCTAAGACCAGTATATGTGCATCCAGGTCTGCTCTTCTGTGCAGGGCTACTCACAAAATTCACCATCTTGAGATGTGCTCCTCATACCTGTTTACTAGACCTGGAGCTAATGCACCAAGCTGCCAGACAGCCGAGAGCCACAATTGATGGCACCGCCAGCCACATGTGGCTCCCGAGCTACAGGTTGGGGACCCCTGTTATATAGAGTCATTACAAACAGAGTGATCTATTTCAAGTATTTTATTTTTGTTAATGTTGATGATTATGGTTTACAACCAATGAAAACCAAAAAGTCATTATCTCAGTAAGTGAGTCTTGAGTTTTCGTCTGGAGTTTCAACTTTAAATGTTTCTTTTTCAGAGAAATATTTAGAATTGAGAGTCCTCAGTGGTTGATACCATTTTAATTGCATCTTTTCAGTTAGCAATTAAAAGGTATCAACCACTGAGGACTCTCAATTCTAAATATTCTTCTATCTACTGGCTAACACAGTACAAAGATATATATCTTTCCTGTATCTTTTTCAGAGGTCGTCTGTACTAATCAGTCAAAATATAGTGAACTTGAGAGAACTGAAGAAAAGCTCCTCCTGCGTGAGTTGTTGGTAATTGAGTGAATGTACATCAAGGAAGACTCGGACATATACCTTCAAGCAGTATTTTTTAGCTAAACACTGAAATAGAGGTTAGATATTTAGACCATGTATAGAAATGCAAAAGTGCTGCATTTTTTCCAGCCGTGCATAACTTTTTAAGCTACAGTAATTTGCTCTAATTGTCTCTTCTGTTTTCATTTTATGAATTTTTGTTATGGATTTGATGCATAGCTTTTAAATGTGTTCTTTTAGTGCAGAAATTACCGTGTTTTTCAGACTATAAGACGCACCTTAGTTTTAGAAAAGTAAACGAAAAAAAAAATGAAGCAAAAAATGTGGTTAATCGTGTACTAATATCTCCCGCCCTGGTGTGTATATATATATATATATATATGTATGTGTCACCAGTCAAGGTATACATGGTCCCCTCATCTCCATCCTGATATACATGGTCCCCTCATCCCCATCCTGGTATTTATTTTACTCATTTATATAGCGCCATTAATTCCACAGCACTTTACAGACATTATTGGCACTGTCCCAGATGGGGCTCACAATCTAAATTCCCTATCAGTATGTCTTTGGAATGTGGGAGGAAACCAGAGTACCCCACTCATCTCCATCCTTGTATACATTGTCTACTCATCTCCATCCTGGTATACATGATCCCCTCATCCATATCCTGGTATGCATGGCCCCTATCCTGGTATGCATGGCCCCCTCATTCATATCCTGGTATGCATGTCCCCCATCTCCATCCTGGTATACATGGCCCCCTCATCACCGTCCTGGTATGCATGGCCCCCATCCCCATTCTGGTAGGCATGGTCCCCTCTTTCCCATCCTAATATGCATGGCCCTCATCAAAAAAAAAATAAACCATTCTACTTACCTTCCCTGCGCTCTCTTGCAGCATCCTGTTCTAATGCCAGCAGCTGATTTAAGCTTGTAAACCGAGCATGGCAGTGACGACATGTGCTGCTTACAAGCCGAAAACAGCTGCCAGAATACTCACTGCTCCCCACGCCCAGTACGATAGGGGTGCAGAGCAGTGAATTTTCATCTCCTTTAATAGCAGTCACACTGTTAGCCACAGATGCCGGTTTCCTGCAGCTGCTGGGCAATGTGTGCCCGCTACTAAAAAGAATGAATATTCACTGCTCTGCATTCCCATGGGCGTGGAGAGCAGTGAATTCACTTTAATTCTCTTTAACGCCCAGCCACTACAGGAAGCCGGCGTCTGTGGCTAACAGTATGCCTGCTATTAAAGAGAAATTAATATTCAAGCCCATAATCCCTCCAACATCTCGGGCCAGCTTCAGTGCATAGAGGTGGGAGGGTTTTTGGGCGTGGGCAGTAGTCAATATTAATTTCTCTTTAAAAGCTGGTACTGGTGTTAGCTGCAGCAGCTGGCTCCTGCAACCCGCTAGTCTGCCACTCCCACTCCTCCACCCCCCCATCCACTGCACCCCCCATTTTCCACCAAATGTTTGGTGGAAAAAAGTGCGTCTTATAGTCTGAAAAATACGGTATTTGAGTCTGCATGTAAAAATGAATTTAAAACAAAAAAAGTGCTTTTTAAACGCACAGTGGGCATGAGTTTTACATCCACTTTGCATGAGCTTTTAAAAACAGTAGAATTTTCTCACAAAAGAAACAGCAGATAAAACGCAGCATTAAGTTACATGGAACATGGCCTAGTATGAAGTACAGTATGTACACATGCACATTCATCCGCCGCACTGACTATTGTTTATATCTATATACAGTTAGGTCCAGAAACATTTGAGCAGTGACTGAATCTTTTGACTTCAGCTCTGTATGTCACTATTGTTTATTTAAAATGAAACAACTGAAATGACATTGAAGAGGAGACTTTCAGGCTTAAAGTGGTTGAACAAAATTATCCTGTGAATTTAGGAATTGCAGCTGTTTTTCTACAAAGCCTCCTCAATTCAGAGGCTCAAAAATTGGACAAATTAACTTTACCAAAATTCATATTTAATGTTTTGCACTGAAACCTTTGTAGGCTATGACTGCCAGACGTCTAGAAGCAATGTACTTCATCAAACGCTGGATTTCCTCCTTTGTGATGCTTTGCCAAGCCTTTACCGCTGCTGACTTCAGCTGTTGCTGGTTTGTGGGTCTTTCTGCCTTATGTTTTGTCTTAAGCATGTGAAATGCTGCTCGATAGGGTTCTGGTGATTGACTCAGGCATTGCATAATATTCCCCTTCTTTGCGTTAAACTCCTGGGTTGCTTTCGCTGTATGTTTTGGGTCATTCTCCATTGTTCTGTAAGGCGCTGTCCAGTCAACCTTATTGCATTTGGTTGAAACTGAGCACAGATTATCACCCTGTACATTTCACAATTCATCCGTCTGCTTCTATCTTCAGTCACATCATCAATAAACGCCAGTGACCCAGTGCCATTGGAAGACATGCATGCCCATGCCATCACACTGCCCCCACCATGTTTTACAGAGGATATGATGTCCTCTGGATGATGAGCCTTTCCAAGCCTTCTCCATACTTTCTCCATATCATTCTGGTACAGATTGAGCTTAGTTTCATCTGTCCAAAGAATGCTGTTCCCAAACTGAGCTGGCTTCTTTAGATTTTTTTTTTTTTGGCAAGGTCTGATCTGGCCTTTTTTATTTTTTAAGGCTGATTAATGGTTTGCACTGTGTGGTGAACCCTCTACATAAAATCTCTTTATGGTAGACTTAGATACTGAAACACCCACTTCCTGGAGAGTGCTCTTCACTTTGTTTTTGTGAACTGGTATTTCTTCACCATAGAAAGGATTCTGCGATCATCCACCACTGTTGTCTTCCATGGACTTCCAGGCCTTTTTGAGTTCCCAAGCTCACTTCTGCAATTTATTTATTTTTTTATACAGAATGTACCAAACTGTTGATTTGGCCACTCCTAACATTTCTGCTATCTCTCTGATTGATTTCTTCTTTATTTCAGCCTAATGATGGTCTGTTTCTCTTCAATTGAAACCTCCTTTGACAGCATGTTGTGACATCACAGCATCAGTTTCCAAATGCTAATGCCACACCTGGAAATAGATCCAGACTAGAGATGGGCGGATCCCTGGATGTTCGGGTCCGGTGGGTTCGGCAAAACAGTTAAACAAAGTTCGGTTACCAGAACAGTTCCAGTACCTGAACCCGGACCCCTTTCACTTGAATGGGGGGCCCAAACATTCAGTGTCTGTCACGCTGTCATGTTGATGACAGTGCTCCAAACACTGCTTCTGATTGGCAGTAAAATCATTACCACTGGTCAGACAGCCGTGGTTTCCATGCTGTCAAATGACAGCGTGAGCCCGCAGTTGTGATTGCAGGTAAAAAGTTTACCTCTGGTCACTGATATCAATGAGAGCAAGCAGCAGCTGATGGGAGTATTCATCAGTTGGTGGTTGTGCTCTAAATAATTTTAAAAAAACAAAAAAAAAAACAGCATGGGTACCCTTGTATTTTTAATAACCAGCCAGGCAAAACTGACAGCTGGGGGGCTGCATCCCTCAGCTGTCAGCTTTAGCAAGGTTGGTAATCAAGAACAGAGGGGTCTGAATGCTGTTTTTTTAATTATTTAAATCTAAAAAAATGGCGTGGGGTCCCCCCATTAATGACAACCAGCCTTGTTAAAGCCGGCAGCTGGGGTCTGATATTTTCAGGCTGGTAAGGGGCCATAGATATTGGCCCCCCCAGCCTAAACATAGCAGCGCCCTGCCGCTGTTATTAGCGGCAGCAGGCATCGGCTGATGGGAGCAGTAGTCTCATCAGCCCACGCCAGTTTATCTCCGACAACATCGGCGGGCTCACACTGTCATTTGACAGCGTGGGACCCGCGGCTGTCTGACCGGTGGTAATGATTTTTCCACCAATCAGAAGCAGTGTTTGCTGCGCTGTCATGCACGACAGCGCAACAAACACCTGGTGTTCGGGGGGGGTGAATCCAAACAGTAACAGAGACCTCCTAGTGACATCTGTGTTTGGTGTCCATGCTCAAAAAGTAGGTGTTCGGTACGCCGAACTTTACTGTTCGGGTTCGCCCATCTCTAATCCAGATCTTTTACTTGGTTAGTTGATGATGGATTAATGAGGGACAATCCCATGCAGCCTATTAAAGAGCTTTTGAGATAATTATCCAGTTACTTTTAGTCCCTTGAAAAAGAGGCAGCTACATATTAAAGCGAACTTGTCAGCAGGATTTTTCTACGTAAACTACAGGCAATGTCAGGTTGGCAGTGCTAAACTGATTAAAATGATGCAAAAACAAATTAGAACGGAATACATTATATCAGCATTATATATGGCCCTCAGAATAGAATGCACTAGGACCAAAACGGAACATATCTTGCGATAGGAACACTCATAAATACTATGAAAACAAGAAGCACAGAGTGTACATCCCATAAAAAATATATACATTTTTTTTATGGGATGTACACTCTGTGCTTCTTGTTTTCACTGATTAAAATGATATCTGCTGTGAAGAAATCAGTCTTGTCTAATCAGTGTTACAAGCTATCAGTTAATGAAATGCTTGTGCTCTGGGTCGGGCCTGTAGGCAGAGTCTTATAATGGTGCTCTAGGTCAGAGGAGCTAAGAAGAGACCAGTCCACAGGCCTACCCCAAAGCACAGCAGGTCTCTGTTTGGTTTCTCTGGCTTGGCGCAGGAAGATAAGACTCTGCCTACAGTCCCACCCTGGAGCATAAGCATATCATTAACTGAAAATTTCTAACACTGATTACACAAGAACCACAAGACGGATTTCTTCACCCCAGGTATCATTTTAATCAGTGTAACAGCGCCAACCTGACAATGCCTGTAGTTTACTTAGCAAAATCCTGCTGACAGGTTTGCTTTAAAGAGCTGTAATTACTAAATCCTTTCTCCAATTAGGATGTGAATTCCCTCAAATTAAAGCTGAGAGTCATCTGCACTTTAAGCCCATATTGATTATATAACTATATCTTGAATATGTTTGATAGAGAGCTAAAATGCCAAAACTTATGTCACTGTCCAAATATTTCTGGACCTAACTATAGATGTTTGTGTGTATACACTTATACCTCTACTGCACTTGTTTTAGGAGAAATTATTGGTAGGGAATGAAAGTCCCATTATTATGCACTGACCTTCTATAGTATTTATACATTATATATTCAAAGAAGCTATCTAGCAGATGTTTTTGCTTAAAAAGGGGAGAGTGGGGGTTCTGGACACATAATGTCCAAATTTCTATTGCTAGCAGAGCTCAGTTGTTGAGCTGTGTGTGACCCCACCCAGGTCACAGTTTTCTGTGTATTGTGACAGAAGGCTGCTAATCCGTGCTGGGGGTGTGGTCAGACTAGGAGGTACAATGCCAGTTGTCCTGTAGTGATAATCTTTTGCTCATAAAACATGGATTGTAGTGAAACTGCAAACACAGCCCAGTAAGTGACACATCGCTGTAATCAGGATCTCTTCCCCTCCAACATTGCTCTCTCAGATTACATATCAAAAACCTGGTGACAGCTTCGCTTTAATGACGTGAGACAACTCCCCTTTAAAAAAAAAAAAAATTATATATATATATAATCTTTGTATTGCTGTAATCATGCTGACTTGGAGAACCGTATTGCTTGGGTCATATTTACAGTAAAATAAAAGCTGTAAAAATAGAACCCAAAAAATAATGTGTAATTGTCTTTTTGTTTTACTTTTTTTCAAGATTTTTTAGCTCTTGGATTTTTTTTCCTCTTTTCCAGTACATTATTTTTTAAAGTAAATGGTGTAACTGTAAACTACAAGTCTTCCAGCCAAAAAAGCCTTTGTACAACTATATTATCGGAAAAGTAAAAAAAATAAACAGTTATGGCTCTTGGGAGAAGGGGAGTAATGAATGAAATCACAAATATTCGCCCTGTCCTTCAGTGGTTAAAAAACGGGTAAGGAAAACCGTGAAGAAAATGGACGCCACATAGGGACAAAACATTTTGTTTTTGTGGTGAAAAAGATGGAAACTGATGTGTGAATGCGTCCTTGCACCTACAGTTGGTCATAGAACCTGCATGTGCCATCAACTGTGAAGGTAACCTATGACAATAAAATGTCAGTGTATGAGGGCAGCCATCGCCCAACATCGGGCATGGGAGGAGATTAGTATTGGGCATGTTGGGCTTCAAAGTGTCTGATCTTTTATTCCCACAGTGGTTTCCATTGGCTTGTCCACCGCTTCCTATTGTAGTAAGCATACATGTTGTGTCGGTGGATATACTGTAGGTGACACAGAGAAGCACATGTTCCCCTGTTACCTTATGTATAGGAGTAGCTTATGTGAAAAGGATGGCTGCATCACACTTACAGGAGCGTCTCAAGTTCATAATTGATCAAAATTGTTAAATGCTTGTTAAAACGACAATTTTGGACTTTACCTCTTACTAAGGATTTTTAATGTTATAGTTTACAGTTTGTTACCTAGGTTACCAGCCACTTGTGCTGTGTATCAGAGTGGCTGGTTACCTAGGTAAGGAGCACTCGCCTCTTGCACCCTCTGGAATTTATATTCTGCTTTTGCCGCTCTGAAGCTGGATCCAATCAGTCTATCCCCCAGCATTTCTGCAGAGGAGGAAGAGTTCCCTGTTCGGATCATGCTGCTTCTGTAAACAGTGATTTTTCAGGAGTGTACCGCCCCCTAGGAAGCTGGGAGGCTAAGGAGCTGTGAGCACCTGAAGATTCATCATGAGACAAGCCGTCTCAAGAGTACCTGTCATTTGCTCAAAAAATTGAGTCAAATACTTTGTAAAAATCCATGATCTCCCTTGATTCTGCCACTTTTTTTTCTGATTTGTCCTGCATCGTTCCACTGCAAAAATATCCCCATTTATTGCTCTCGGAGTGAAATATGTGAAATCTCTGCTTGTAGTGCAATTGGGAGGGATGAATGCGCATGCCCCCAGAGAAGTCTGAAGAAATGCCCAGTTGCGCTACAAGCAGAGAATTCACATACTGTGCTCCAAACGTTATAAACTTGAATATATCTGCAATGGAGCAGCGCAAAATGGAATAAAAAGTGTCTGACTCAAGGGGAGGTCAGGATTTTTACAAGATATTCAACTTTTTTTTTTTTTTTTAGCAAGAGAAGGGTCTTCTTTCGACTATATTTTGCATACGTCACATTTTACTTTTTTACTCTGAATGTTTCATGTATTTTATATGGTATTATTAAATATTGATCCTATTATATTTGTTTTAATGTCAATGTTATTATTATGACTGAGAAGCCATGTTATATGTTGTAATCTCTTTATTTTATTTTTTTTTTTACCTAAAAACACCCCAGTATCTGTGTCTTTCTACTTATCATTGTACAAATGCAGTTTGACATAAATTATAAATCAAATGGTCCATTAATAAATGTGTATTTTCTGTTAATGAGAGCGTATTCATACATTATAGCACCATGGAAACAGAGAATTGCCCAATTTGTTCATTTTTGTTATTAGAATGTGATTTTTATACAATTAGATACTTATTTTTCATCATTACAGACATCTGGTTGATGCTAGATTATCAAATATTCCAAATTCTAAAACCAGTGAAAATTGTGCAGTAAACCTATGAGATGACCCCGGCTGCCAATAAATATTGTATGCTATTTTATAGCTTTTTGTTTTATTAGCAGAGTCCATGACTGGTTATCTCAGCTCAGCCTTCTGCTTTTGGCTTTGGGAGATTCCAGATTATCTTGTAAATCTTGAAAGGGATCCAATCCAAGAAGTGCAAAATGTACGAGTGCGACAATCGGATGCCTAATTCGGTTACATTTCACTCAAATCTTTCACTTCTATTTAAACTGGTGTTTTCTTTGCCTCATCGGTTGTTCGTTTTGTAATAATTTTATTAAAAACCTGATTTGTTGTAAATCCACTTTTGAGTCTTGTTTTTTTAAAGTGTTATTTGCTTTATGTCGTGATTCAAAAGCTCCAAGGGCAATCGAATGCTCTTTATCGCAAAGAACATTCGAATGCTAGGCTCGCTTTTTGTGAATGTTTCCTGAAGCGCTTTTGAAGTGGTGTTTTTTTTTTGTTTTTTTTTCCTAAAGTGTTTTTTCCAGCTTTTGATTAGGCCATGCTTAGTTTGGAGACCTTTTCCTTAGGCCTCTTTCACACTTCAGTTTTTTCACGTCAGTTATAATCCGCCAATTTTTGAAAAAAACGGATCCGACAAAAAAGGGGCGATCTGTTTTTTCCCCCATAGACTTACTTTATTGGCGGATCTTGACTGACGGTCATCCGTTACCCCCGTTTTTGACGAATCCGCCAAAATTTTTCTGGCTCCCGGGCGGATGAGACGGACACTCCAACGTTTTTTCATCTTGACGGACCGCTATTTTCATGTGCGCATGCCCGGAAGCTTTGCTCCGGGATCATTTGCTCTCTCTCTCTTTCTCTCTCCTTTTTTCCGGGCACTGGTTCCTTTGAAATTCAGCCTTCGCCGGATCCGTCAAGACAACAGTCCGGTGCCACATGTTGCTGTCAATCCGCCGACGGATCCGTTTTCCGCCATTTTCGCGGATTACAACTGATCTGAAAACGGAAGTGTGAAACAGGCCTTAGTCTGCTTCCAAAAAGTGATGTTTTTTTTTTTTTAACATGCATTTTTCAGAGCATCTTCAGGAAAAAAAAAAAAGCTGCGGAATCTCCCCAAATGTATAGCAAATTTGACTTTCTCTTAGAAAATATGTGGAAGAGGTTTTATAGCGTTTTTTTATGGCTGATTTTTTTTGGGGAAAGATCTGCTCCAAAAACACTCCTCAAATGTACCGTATATAGTATAAGACGACCCGAGTATAAACCAAGGCACCTAATTTTGCCACGGAATACTGGGTAAGCTTATTGACTCGAGTATAAACTGGGTATGCATTGTCCCCTCATCCCTAACCTGGTACGCATTGTCCCCTCATCTCTGTCCTGGTATGCACTGTCCCCTCATCCCTGTCCTGGTATGCACTGTCCCCTTTACACACAATATATATATAAATATTATAATCAACGAATATTGTGGACAGATTTTAGCTGCAAAACAATGATGAAATATAAAAAGCATTACAAGCCATATATATTTTGATTTGCATTTCTGTTCAATTTTGGGGTCTAGTTGTTTTTAAATGCTGAATTGTATAATTATGATTCTTTTTTCAAATGTTTTCAAACAGTTCTCTTTAGGTATAAAAAAAAGACATTGCAAATATGCAAATAAAATCCCTCAAAAATAGCCTTGTAAAACACTTAAAGATGACAACAAAAACACTGTGAAGGAAGCTTTAGTGTGTGTTCAAACGCATGAAAAAAGCAGACAAATGGCCAGAAGATGGCAGCAGAAGTTTTTGTTGCATTTTTTTGCTTCTAAATTCTAACCCATTTTGATCTCAATAAGAAAAAAACTACTGTATGTTAAAAAGAATTAACATGCTGTATGTAAAAAAAAAATGGACCTTGTGAATGCAAATTTAGACATCCCAGTTTTGGTGTTACTGTAAAAATGCTGCAGTTATTTGCGGTATTTTTTGCATAAAAAAAAAATGCAACAAGTAAACAACCCTAACAAAGACTGTTCAATATAGAGTTTGTATAATAGGGGTCATGTGGGCAAGCAGAAGGTAAAAGTAACTTTAGATTGACACCCAATTGATGTGATCACATATAGATTTTACACAGACCTGACTCCAGACTTCACAATCTAAAATGACTGCAACTGCTGCATAAGGGGTCAGGAACTAGAAGCACTCCAGCCACTGTGAAATAACAACTACAGCTGTTAGGGCTTGCCCCCTAGTATAAATTAATGGACCTGATGTGACTGATGTACTTACTTTAGCAGTCCATCTCACAATGGCTGTGTAATCCTGGTATTGCAGTGAGCACTTACAGAGAAACTGTCAGCAGGGTTTTTGTACCCAAGCCAAACACATTTAAGTTAGGTCACTGTAATTCATATTACATCTATGCCTTCTTTTTTGTAATCCCAGCGAGAAAGCACACAGATGAACGACAGACTAGGGCACACAAATCACCACATAAACAGACAGAGCTTTTTATCTGAAGTATTGCAGTGTATAGTTCAGTCAAAAAACAGAGGTGCTTGCATGAAGAAACATGAATATTTCAATGTATCATGAAAAAAGAAGAAAAATGCAGCACTCACCAATAGAGCTGAAAAACTGCGTCTTTATTTCACATGAATTCCATCAACAGGTATGTGGACATGCAGGACGTTAGAGGAATGCTAGGGGAGGGAGGTGCCAGACAACGGCCGTTTTGAGATTACTCGCTTCTATGGGTCCAGGTGAGGGGATTAGCTTAAGGTCATTTCCTTTATAGGACCACAGGACCTTACCAATTAACATACATAACGAGTTGCGAGACAAACATTTACAAATATATGTTTAGCAAAATAATTACAATACACAGAGTGCAAAATACTAGGAAAGGATAATTCTTTCCATATCGATTTACAAGATAATCTATATTTTTACAAGATCATAGAAAGATTATAATTAACTTTATATATACAATTATTTATAAAAATACTGATAGATCGATACGGTCATTTAGTCCCAGAGGACCTTGTGCTTTCAGAATCCATTTCGCTTCTTGTTGCAATAAAGCTTGGTCAAGATTGCCTCCTTGAGGTGGAAAATTGACCTTTTCAGTCCCTGCAAAACTCAAAATTTCTGGGTTAGCTTTATGCACATCTTGAATATGCTTGATTAATCGCAGTGTGCCCTTTCCTGAGGTAATAGATCTATAATGTTCACCAAAACGTATCATAAGTTGGTCTTATAGTTTTTCCAATATAAAAATAACCACATGGACAGAAAATAATATAAACCACGAATTTAGTTTGACAAGAAATGTAGTTTTGTACCTTATGTTCAGTAGAGCCAAAATGTAGAGAATTCCCTGTCAGGTGAAGATGACAGTATTTGCAGTGGCCACATTTATAATTTCCTTTTACTGATAAATCTCATAGCCAATTTTTTTTGAGGGGGACGAAGTCTATGATGTACTAATAAGTCGCCTATATTATGTGCCCTCTTATATGCAAATTAAGATAAGATAATCCTTTAATTGTCCCACCATGGGGAAATTCAGAGCATTACAGTAGCAAGGCAGGAACAAGTACAGATGCATAAAGGCATTACATTGACAGTAGGTAGGTACATATACGGGGGGAAAAAAAAATGTAACCGGACTGTCACAACTTTTGGATCTATCATTTCACTGTTTGGGTCATTCTCCGTTTTGGACAGTGCTTGTTATACAGCCTAACTGCAGCAGGAAGGAAGGACTTTCGATAGCGCTCCTTCTCACATTTAGGATGAAGTTGCCGGTCACTGACAGTACTGCACATCTTTGTCACGGTCTCAGGCATGGGATGGGAATCATTCTGCACCATGTAGCTCACCTTCGCCAGTATCCTCCTGTCGCCTACTTCCTGAACTGGATCAAGGGGGCATCCCAGGACAGAGCTGGCCCTTCTAATCAGTTTGTCCAGCCTATTCCTATCCCTGGTTGATATGCCACTACCCCAGCACGCCACACCAAAGAAGATGACTGATGCCACAACAGAGTTTAAGAAGGATGCAAGGAGTGCCCCTCTAACTCCGAAGGCTCTCAGCCTTCTGAGCAGATAAAGCCTGCTTTGGCTCTTCCTGTACACTGCATCCAAGTGATGGTCCCAGCCAAGCTTATTATTGAGGATCACACCAAGGTACTTATAGGTGTCGACTATCTCAATGTCATTTCCCTGAATGTTCACCACTACTGGTGGATTTTTGCCCTTGCGAAAGTCCACCACCAATTCCTTGGTCTTCCCGGAATTAATCCTAAGGTGGTTCCTCTGACACCACTCCACAAAAGCTTGGTTAGTGTCTCTGTACTCTCTTTCATCACCTCCTGTGATGAGGCCTACTATTGCAGAGTCATCAGAATACTTCTGCAAGTAGCAGCTAGATGAGTTGCACCTAAAATCCGCAGTGTACAGTGTGAAGAGAAAAGGGGCAAGAACTGTACCTTGAGGTGCCCCTGTATTGCAGATCACCGTGTCTGACACACTGTCCCGAACCTTTACAAACTGAGGTCGGTTCGTGAGGTAGTTAAGGATCCAGGTGGAGAGTTGGAGGTCCACACCAACAAGGCCCAGCTTGTCTCTCAGTAGACCTGGCTGTATGGTGTTAAAAGCACTAGGGAAATCGAAGAACATTATTCTCACAGTGTTCCCAGGTTTCTCCAGGTGAGAGAGAGTCCTATCTAGAAGGTGGATAATGGCATCATCCACACCAATGCCCAGCCTGTAGGCAAACTGGAGAGGGTCCATATCCGAGCTCACTAGAGGACGGAGACGTGTGAGAACCAATCTCTCTAATACCTTCATCAGGTGTGATGTCAATGCTACAGGTCTATAGTCATTAAGGTCTTTCGGATAAGGTTTCTTCGGAACCGGTACCACACACGATAATTTCCACAGTTGTGGTACTATACCTATTCTCAGGCTCATATTGAACAGATATGTAATGATCTCACTCAGCTGGTGCCCGCAGATTTTGATTAGTCTTGCACTGATGCCGTCAGGACCTGCAGCCTTCAAAACTTTGATCTTATTTAGTTCTTTTGCAACCTGGGTACTTGTGAAGAACAGACCCTGGCTCAGTTGACAAGTTGCAGCAGGGGGTGAGGTTATTGTAGCAGAGAGGTGTGAATGGTATGCAGGGGCAGGAGCAGCCAGTGTGTGAGTAAATCTGTTAAAGAATAGATTAAGTTCATTAAGCCCCTCTTTATCTAAAACCATCCTGGAGACAGTCTGTCTATGCCCAGATATAGACTTTAGACCCTCCCAGACTTCATGGATCCTTTTCTGTGACAGTTTCAGTTCAATATTTCTCTTATAATTAGCCTTTCCCTGCCTGATTAGATTCTTCAGATCTTTCTGCACCTCTCGCAGCCTGCCTTGTCACCTGATCTGAAGGCCAACTTCTTCTCTTTGAGAAGAGCCTTTATTCCGGGGCTGATCCATGGTTTGTTGTTAGAGAAGCACCTCACTACTTTTGTGGGTACCGTGTTGTCTACACAGAAATTAATGTAGTCCGTTGTACAGTGTGTGAGACCATCCATGTCATCACCATAGGAATCTTGCAGCACTTCCCAAGTGGTTGTTTCAAAGCAGTCTCTCAGAGCATCATCACTCTCCTCAGTCCATATCCTCACTATGCGAGTGACAGCAGGTTCTCTCTGTACAAGTGGCTTGTACACAGGTTGGAGGTGCACAAGGTTGTGATCCGATCTTCCAAGGGGCGGTAGGGCTGACGAGTAGTGTTGAGCATTCCGATACCGCAAGTATCGGGTATCGGCCGATACTTGCTGTATCGGAATTCCGATACCGACTTCCGATATTTTTTCAATATCGGAAGTCGGCATCGGAATCGGAAGTTCAAAGTTGATTGACAGCCGAAATGACGTCATCATGATGCGCGGTGTGTGCGCATCATGATGCGCCGTCATTTCGGGCCTTCCGGGGGTCTCTGCCGGCCTGCCGGGGGGCTGTGTGGACTGCCCGGGGTCTGTACCGGCCTGCCGGGGGGCTGTGCCGGCCTGCCGGTGGTCTGTGCACCCTGTGGGGGTCTGTACCGGCCTGCCGGGGGGCTGTGCCGGCCTGCCGGTGGTCTGTGCACCCTGTGGGGGTCTGTACCGGCCTGCCGGGGGGCTGTGCCGGCCTGCCGGGGGGCTGTGCTGATGTCCGGGGGTCTGTGCAAGCATCGTCCGATAGGACTATAAGTCCCATCTGGCGATGCCTGCTACCATGACAGTGATTGACACATTAGCCAATGATGGGACAGTAGTAGTCCCATCATCCGGCTAATGTGTTAAATGTTAAAAAAAAAAAAAAAAAAAAAAAAACTACATACATACTACATGCATGCTACATACATACTACATGCTACATACATACTACATATATACTACATGCATGCTACTTACATACTACATGCTACATACATACTACATATATACTACATGCATGCTACATACATACTGCATGCTACATACATACTACATACATACCACATATATACTACATACATACTACATGCATGCTACATACATACTACATACATACTACATACATACTACATACATACTACATACATACTACATGCATGCTACATACATAACACATATATACTACATGCATGCTACATACATACTACATGCTACATACATACTACATATATACTACATACATACTACATACATACTACATGCATGCTACATACATACTACATGCTACATACATACCACATACATACTACATACATGCTACATACATACTACATATATACTACATGCATGCTACATACATACTGCATGCTACATGCATGCTACATACATACTACATACATACTACATGCTACATACATACCACATATATACTACATACATACTACATACAATACATTCATACAATACATACATAGACATACAGTACATATAACATAGAGTAACATACTTACCAATACTTGTCACATTGTTCCCCGAAGCCATTGTCTTTTACGGAATAAATATTAACATAACAAACCACAAAAATACTCACCCACGATCCGAAGCAGTCCACGAGTGTGTCCCACGACGATCTTGGGTAGAGAACTGCAGCATCAGCTGATGCTGCCGTTCTCTACGGGCTGCAGGAATCCAATGACAGAAGGTAGGTATCCTTCCGCACTGTATTCCTCCGCCACTTAAAAAAAAAAAAAAGTCCCTAGTCTCACTTTATGCCATTGCTGCGTGGGAAATTCCCACAGCAATGGCATAAAGTGAGACTAGGGACTTCTTTTTTTTTTAAGTGGCGGAGGAATACAGTGCAGAAGGATACCTACCTTCCGTCATTGGATTCCTGCAGCCCGTAGAGAACGGCAGCATCAGCTGATGCTGCAGTTCTCTACCCAAGATCGTCGTGGGACACACTCGTGGACTGCTTCGGATCGTGGGTGAGTATTTTTGTGGTTTGTTATGTTAATATTTATTCCGTAAAAGACAATGGCTTCGGGGAACAATGTGACAAGTATTGGTAAGTATGTTACTCTATGTTATATGTACTGTATGTCTATGTATGTATTGTATGAATGTATTGTATGTAGTATGTATGTATCATAGAATCGTAGAGTTGGAAGGGACCTCCTGGGCCATCTGGTCCAACCCCCTGCTCAAAGCAGGATTCGCTAAATCATCCCAGTCAGATGTCTGTCCAGCCTCTGTTTGAAGACTTCCATTGAAGGAGAACTCACCACTTCTCGTGGCAGCCTGTTCCACTCATTGATCACTCTAACTGTCAAAAAGTTTTTTCTAATATCTAATCTGTGTCTCTTCCCATTCAGTTTCATCCCATTGCTTCTAGTCTTTCCTTGTGCAAATGAGAATAAAGTTGATCCTTCTACAATGTGACAGCCCTTTAGATATTTGTAGACAGCTATTAAGTCTCCTCTCAGTCTTCTCTTTTGCAAACTAAACATTCCCAAATCCTGCAACCTTTCCTCATAAGACAGGGTTTGCAGACCGGTCACCATTCTGGTCGCTCTTTTCTGAACTTGCTCCAGTTTGTTGATGTCTTTTTTAAAATGTGGTGCCCAAAACTGGACACAATATTCCAGATGAGGTCTGACCAAAGAGGAGTAGAGGGAAATAATGACTTCACGTGATCTAGACTGTATGCTTCTGTTAATACATCCTAGAATTGCATTTGCCTTTTTTGCTGCTGCATCACACTGTTGACTCATATTCAGTCTGTGATCTATTAGTATACCCAAGTCTTTTTCACATGTGCTGTCACTTAGCCCTATTCCTCCCATTCTATATATGCTTTTTTCATTTTTATTGCCCAGATGTAGTACTTTGCATTTCTCCCTGTTAAAAACCATTCTGTTAGTTGCTGCCCACTTCTCCAGTTTATTTAAATCTTTTTGAATCCTCTCTCTCTCTTCTCTAGTATTAGCTATCCCTCCTAGCTTTGTGTCATCAGCAAATTTAATCAGTTTACCCTCAATTCCTTCATCTAAATCGTTGATAAAGATGTTGAACAATACAGGGCCCAGGACAGAGCCCTGTGGTACCCCACTTGAGACATTCTTCCAACTGGATGTGCAGCCATTTACGACCAGTCTTTGGGTCCGATCACTAAGCCAGTTATGAATCCACCTAACAGTTGCCTTGTCCATTCCATACTTAGTCATTTTTTCAATAAGGATTGTATGAGAGACTTTGTCAAATGCTTTGCTGAAGTCAAGATATACTATATCTACAGCATTTCCTTGATCCACCCAATCAGTGATACCGTCATAGAAGGAAATTAAGTTAGTCTGACATGACTTATTAGTTAGAAACCCATGCTGACTCTGTTTAATCACTTCATTCTTATCCAGGTATTGACATACATGTTGTTCAAAGATCTTTCCTGGTATAGAAGTCAGACTCACCGGCCTATAGTTGCCTGGGTTCACCTTCTTCCCCTTTTTGAAGATAGGAACAACATTTGCTCTTCTCCAGTCTTCTGGCACTTCTCCTGTTCTCCAAGAATTTTCAAAGATTATGGAGAGGGGTTCAAAAATTTCTTCTGCTATCTCCTTCAGTACTCTGGGGTGTAATTCATCTGGACCTGGAGACTTGAATTCATTTAGGTTAGCTAAGTGTTTCCTCACTATCTTTCTGTTTATAGATATCCTGGATTCTTCTATTCCCTTAATAGGACAGTGAATAACAGTTGATGTTGCATTTCCTTTCTGAGAGAAAACAGATGCAAAATAGGAATTTAAAAGTTCAGCCTTCTCAACATCCTGTCTTACCATTTCATCATTTTCATCCTGTATAAATCCTATAGCATCTTTGACTTTTCTTTTACTTTTGACATATCCCCAAAATCCTTTATTATTGCTTTTGACATCTCTTGCAAGCCTCAGTTCATTTTCAGCTTTAGCTAATCTGATTTGTGCCCTGCAGGTTCTGCAGACAGCATTATATTCTTCTTTAGATATGCCTCCCTCTTTCCATTTTATAAACATTTTTTTCTTTCTTTTTAGCATGTGCTTAAGTTCTGTGTTCATCCATCCTGGTTTCCTTAAATGCTTCCTATTCTTCCCTCTTTTCGGAATTGTTAACAACTGTGCTTTGAGAATTTCATTTTTCAAAATTTCCCATCCTTCCTGGACATTTTTGTCTTTAAGGATATCCAGCCATTGGATCCCTCCAATTCTCTTTCTGAATCCCTTAAAATCTGCCTTTCTGAAATCTAACCTTGACGTCTGAGTCTTCACAGGTCTTCCACCTCTAGTAATCCAAAATTCTAAAATAGCATGGTCGCTACCTCCTAGGGTCCCAGCCACTTTTACCTCCTCAACCATTTCCTCCCTGTTTATAAGGATTAGATCCAAGGTAGCAGTTCCCCTTGTTTTCTCCCTTACCTTTTGGAAGATAAAGTTGTCAGCAAGAGAGGATAAGAATTTCCTTGACCTGTTAGTTTTGCCTGAGAGAGATTCCCAACAAATGTCTGGATAGTTGAAATCTCCCATGACAACTATGTCATATTTTTTGGAGAACTTGGCCATCTGATGCATAAAGAGTTCATCTATATCTTCAGCTTGCACAGGCGGCCTGTAGTAAATGCCTACAATGGTGTCCTTTCCATTGTTCTGTCCTTGTGTTCTTACCCAAACAGTTTCCACAGAACTCCCAGTCTCTGAAGCTTCAATCTCTGTGCAGATATACGCGTTTCTAACATACAATGCGACACCCCCTCCTCGTTTATCAAGTCTGTTTCTTGCAAATAAGTTGTATCCTTCTAGTCTTGTATTCCAATCATGTGTATTGTCCCACCAAGTTTCAGTGATTCCAATTACATCATATTTCTGTTCCTGTGTTAGTAGTTCCAATTCTCCTTGTTTGTTGCCCATGCTTTGTGCATTAGTATAGAAACATTTTAGTTTGTGATTGGTTTCTCTTTCTCCAATATTTTTATTAATTAGATTCTTTCGTCTTTGTTCTTCCTTTCCACTTCTAATAGCAGAGTTCTCAATAGCATTTGTCAGGTGTATGGCTTTTTCTGGTCTTTTGCTTCCCTTCCCATGTTGTTCTAGTTTAAAGCTCTCCTTACAAGTGTAGCAAGGCGACTTCCAAATACACGTTTTCCAGTCTTCGTAAGGTGCACCCCATCTCTAGCAAGTAGTCCATCGTATAAGTAGTTCACTCCGTGATCCAGAAATCCAAATCGTTGCCGACGGCACCATCGACGTAGCCAGTTGTTCACCTGCAGAATCTTATTCCACCTCCTTGTTCCATGGCCATCCACTGGGAGGATGGAAGAGAAGACCACCTGCGCTCCCAGTTCTTTCACTTTCTTGCCTAAGTCTTCAAAGTCTCTGCAGATGATTTCCAGGTCGTTTCTTGCGGTGTCATTTGTCCCCACATGTAGTAGCAGGAATGGGTAGTCATCTGTAGGTCTGAAGAGTCCTGATATCCTGTCAGACACATCTTTAATTTTTGCACCTGGAAGACAGCACATTTCTCTTGTAGTTATATCCGGTCTGCAGATAGCGGCCTCTGTTCCTCTCAGCAGGGAATCCCCCATGACCACCACTCTCCGTTTCTTCTTCACAACATTTTTCTTTCTCCATCCAGGAGGACTCTGAAGGCGTACAAGGTTGCTGTTTGTTGGCAAAGTCTTATCCTGATGTATTTCTTCATCGTTTTCCTGCGTGAGAGCCTGGTACTGGTTTCTGAGCAGTAGGGGTGCTGACTGCCTCCTGATCCTCCTGTTTCTCTGGGTCACATGTCTCCATTCCTCTGTTTCTTCAGGTGCACTTCGAATTTCTTCTCTTTCTGTAACATGAAGAGATAATTCTGCTCTGTCCAAGAACTCTTCACCTTCCTTAATGATCTTCAACGTAGCCAACCTCTCTTCGAGATTTTGCAACTTTTCCTCCAACAGGGACACAAGCTTGCATTTGTGGCATGTGAAGTTTGGCTTTTCCACTGGTAAATCTGTGAACATGTAGCAAGAAATGCAGCTCACCAAATGGCTCCTGGCCTCTTCCATCTTGAGATTTCTTAAACACGATGAAAGATGAGCCAAATTATCGGCGCGCGGTTTTTCCAATTTCCTCTTTTCAGCTGCAACGGCCAAAACCCAGTGATCGTTGAGCTCGCGGAGACTCTTCACTTATCCCAGAAGGCACTGGGAATATGCAAATGATCTCCTCAAGACTCTTCCCCTATATGTAGTATATATGTGGTATGTATGTAGCATGTAGTATGTATGTAGTATGTATGTAGCATGCATGTAGCATGCAGTATGTATGTAGTATGTATGTGGTATGTATGTAGCATGTAGTATGTATGTAGCATGCATGTAGTATGTATGTAGTATGTATGTAGCATGCATTTAGTATATATGTAGTATGTATGTAGCATGTAGTATGTATGTAGCATGCATGTAGTATGTATGTAGTATGTATGTGGTATGTATGTAGCATGTAGTATGTATGTAGCATGCATGTAGTATATGTGTTATGTATGTAGCATGTAGCATGCATGTAGCATGCATGTAGTATGTATGTAGTATGTATGTAGCATGCAGTATGTATGTAGCATGCATGTAGTATATATGTAGTATGTATGTAGCATATATGTAGTATGTATGTAGCATGTAGTATGTATGTAGCATGCAGTATGTATGTAGCATGCATGTAGTATATATGTAGTATGTATGTGGTATGTATGTAGCATGTAGTATGTATGTAGCATGCATGTAGTATGTATGTAGTATGTATGTAGCATGCATGTAGTATATGTAGTATGTATGTAGCATGTAGTATGTATGTAGTATGTATGTAGCATGCATGTAGCATGCAGTATGTATGTAGCATGCATGTAGTATATATGTAGTATGTATGTGGTATGTATGTAGCATGTAGTATGTATGTAGCATGCATGTAGTATGTATGTAGTATGTATGTAGCATGCATGTAGTATATATGTGGTATGTATGTAGCATGTAGTATGTATGTAGTATGTATGTAGCATGCATGTAGCATGCAGTATGTATGTAGCATGCATGTAGTATATATGTAGTATGTATGTGGTATGTATGTAGCATGTAGTATGTATGTAGCATGTATGTAGTATGTATGTAGCATGCATTTAGTATATATGTAGTATGTATGTAGCATGTAGTATGTATGTAGCATGCATGTAGTATATATGTATGTATGTAGCATGTAGTATGTATGTAGCATGCATGTAGTATGTATGTAGTATGTATGTGGTATGTATGTAGCATGTAGTATGTATGTAGCATGCATGTAGTATATATGTGTTATGTATGTAGCATGTAGCATGCATGTAGCATGCATGTAGTATGTATGTAGTATGTATGTAGCATGCAGTATGTATGTAGCATGCATGTAGTATATATGTAGTATGTATGTAGCATATATGTAGTATGTATGTAGCATGTAGTATGTATGTAGCATGTAGTATGTATGTAGCATGCAGTATGTATGTAGCATGCAGTATGTATGTAGCATGCATGTAGTATATATGTAGTATGTATATAGCATATATGTAGTATGTATGTAGCATGTAGTATGTATGTAGCATGCAGTATGTATGTAGCATGCATGTAGTATATATGTAGTATGTATGTAGCATATATGTAGTATGTATGTAGCATGTAGTATATATGTAGTATGCATGTTGCATGCATGTAGTATATATGTAGTATGTATGTTGCATGTAGTATATATGTAGTATGTATGTTGCATGTAGTATATATGTAGTATGCATGTTGCATGTAGTATATAGTATGTATGTTGCATGTAGTATATATGTAGTATGCATGTTGCATGCATGTAGTATATAGTATGTATGTTGCATGTAGTATATATGTAGTATGCATGTTGCATGCATGTAGTATATATGTAGTATGTATGTTGCATGTAGTATATATGTAGTATGCATGTTGCATGCATGTAGTATATATGTAGTATGTATGTTGCATGTAGTATATATGTAGTATGAATGTAGCATGTATGTAGTATGAATGTAGCATGTATGTAGTATGCATGTTGTATGTATGTAGCATGTATGTAGCATGTAATTTTTTTTTTTTTTACATTCAACACATTAGCCGGATGATGGGACTACTACTGTCCCATCATTGGCTAATGTGTCAATCACTGTCATGGTAGCATGCATCGCCCGATGGGACTTGTAGTCCCATCGGACGATGCCTGCACAGACCCCCCGAAGCCTGCACAGACCACCGGCAGGCCGGCACAGCCCCCCGGCAGGCCGGCACAGCCCACCGGAGCCTGCACAGACCACCGGCAGGCCGGCACAGCCCCCCGGCAGGCCGGCACAGCCCACCGGAGCCTGCACAGACCACCGGCAGGCCGGCACAGCCCCCCGGCAGGCCGGCACAGCCCACCGGAGCCTGCACAGACCCCCTGGCAGGCCGGCACAGCCCCCCGAAAGGCCCGTACAGACCCCAGAGAGGCTGTACAAGGCAAAAACAGGGTTTTTCTTATTCCGATACCGGAAGTCCCATAGACTTGAATGGGACTTCCGGTATCGGAATCGGCGATACCGATACTTTTTTTTAAGATCGGCCGATCCATTCCGATCCGATACTTTGAAGTATCGGACGGTATCGCTCAACTCTACTGACGAGGCATATGCCCCTCTCACATTGGCAAAGAACAAGTCCAATGTTTTGTTGTCTCTAGTGAGGCAGGTAACATACTGTGTGCAACCGGGTAGTATGGATGCTGGAGACACATGATTGAAGTCTCCCGAAACCAGAAGGAGTGCTTGGGGGTGAAGGGACTGCATCATGCTCACTGTGGATTGTAGGACCTCAGTGGCGGCATCAGCTTTCGCAGAAGGGGGGACATATGCCGCTATCATGATTACATGCGATAGTTCCCTCGGTAAATAAAAAGGTCTCACGCCCACAGCTAATAGCTCAATGTCCTTACAGCATGTTTGCTCCTTGACCACGATATGCCTAGAGTCACACCATTTATCATTCACAAATATTGCGAACAAAATTGCGGAACTAGTTTGCCATCTGTGTAGAGTTTTATCTGCATCAATTAGATGCCAATGTTTTCTCACTGCTGCATGTATTGCTTTATCCATTGGGCTATGTTTAAAACAAAAATTAAATTTTTTTGTAGGCTTAACTACACTATTTAATTTTTTAGTCCTTTCCTTTAATAAATCCATTTGAGAAAATTTTTTTACTTGTTCATGTGCATCATTTAATATAGTCATAGGATATCCCCTGTCCAAAAAACGTTGTTCCCCTAGCATTCCTCTAACGTCCTGCATGTCCACATACCTGTTGATGGAATTCATGTGAAATAAAGACGCACAGTTTTTCAGCTCTATTGGTGAGTGCTGCATTTTCCTTCTTTTTTGTAATACTTGATTCTTTTTTTCAAGAAATTCCTTATCCATTTTTTATGCAGATGAAGGGCAAGTGCAATGGCTTGGCCCTGCACGTAAAGCTCTCCTTAAAGTCATCTTTCCCTGCCCGCCACCATCCTGACTGACGGGTCACTCTTGTCTGAGTGACTTGACTCCCCTGTCAAAATTTTGTGCAGGCACCATCATTCTCTCCCCCTCTGAGAAGATGACCGGTGTGGGGACTAATGGTTCCTATGCCGGATTTCAGACGTGGAAGGCAGGTAACTTGGACACGCCTGACCTGTCAGTCAGAGAGCTTTGGACGTCAATGGGGAAAGAGGACAGAGAGCTGCAGGTGCAGCGCTTGAAACTGAAGCAAGGATACAAAAATGGATACTGTCATGGGGTTAATGTGAAAGAGAGAAGCCAGAAGACCGCAGGGTTTGATGACTCCAATTCACTTTACCTTCTTTGTAAACTGTGTAAATTTATTTTGGCAGAACAGGGGTTAATTGGCCATGTTGGGTGCTCTGGGAGTCTGGGCTCTCAGGTGAGCACGGTTAGCCACTCCTATACCCTATATAATTTGGGTCCTGACTGACACACATCGTCAGAGCTAGCTTATGCAACATTGCTGGAAGGATAGGAGTTAATGGTTATATGAGAAGGCATTTGGTGGGTTTATCTGTGACTGTTGCTTGGGTTTGTAAGTATGATAATTCCCTTTCCTTCTCCTATATTGGTTTTTCCCCCTCCTCCAGGCCCCACTGCTTTCCTCTGATATATATGAGTGAATATTTGTATGCCTGGTATTTTCAGTTGCCATTGTTTGGTTGGTGTACTGCGGTGCACTGTTACTCCCCTCTTCCCTGGGTGGGGTAAGGGTACAGATGGAAGGCGGAAAGAGGAGCTAAAGCAAGGTATCACGGAGTGACTGACCCAGTGTGACAAGACCCAACGGTTAGTCGGTCACCAAATGACACAACTCAACGCCAATGGAATAGGGGAGAGGAAAGCCACGAGAATAGGGAATCAGGGACAGTCACCTCCTGAGCCTGTCCCTGTTCTAACCTAACAGCCTATGCAGGTTCTTCCCCCTGCTGACGTCAAAATAACTCATCTCTATTTGTCATCTAGATCTGCCCTGGCTAGTGCACTGGCTAGCAAGGAGCACTAGCCTCACCTCTACAGATAACACACAGGGGGAAGTGACAGACACCAAAGGGATAAGATAACAAAAATGCAACACTTAAGGCCCTTTTACATTTAGCGATGCACCAGCGATCCAACCAGCGATCCGACCCGGTCAGGATCGCTGGTGCATCGCTAAATGATCGCTAGTGAGCTTTCATACAGAAAGATCTCACAGCGATGCAGCAGCGACGTAGCGCACGATACTTACCATTCACACACAGCGATCCTGTGTCCTCCCGCCCGCCTCCAGCGTCGCTCGTCGTCACAGCAGGAAGTCTCAGCAGGAAGCGCCCGACGAGAAATGGAGCCGGACATTCTCGCGCGATCAGCGATGGACAGCGGGGGAGCCGGTCGTTGGTAAGTATCACACATAGCGATATCGCTAGCAATATCGCTATAACGTCACAAAACCAGTGACGTTTTAGCGATATTGCTTAGTGTAAAACCCCCTTTAGCTTTCTGCTGCAAAGCACCGAACAGCAGGATAAAGACACCAGATCAATGTATTCAGGTTAAGCACCACTACTCCCAGAGAGATCCTATCCAGCTTGGTCACTGCCAATTGCTCTAACACCAACTATCAGCTGATGCATCAGGTGACCTCTTGAAGGATGGTGGGAGTGGTCACCACCCACCTCAGCTGTCCTAACAGCAATGCAATACACCAGCAGGCCAGCGGGGAAAAACTGACATTAACCCCCGATTGCCTGAAAGGAAAAAAGTTTTAAGTTAAAGAAACCAAATCCAAAAAAGGATCGTGACACAAGGTATGTGGCCTTCTGCATCTTCACTTTCAGAAGTAACCCGGGGAATATGGCAAGCTAGTATGCACCCTAGTGTTGGTGACAGTGAAGGAACCCCTGGTCCAGGATCACCTCGACAACAGAGTTGTGACAGATACAAAAAAGAAGGTATAGATTTAATCTGAATTACAGTTACTTTACAGTCCTCTCTCGGTGGAGGTGAAGAAGTGGCTCAAAAGTGGAGAAACATATTACCAAGTTTCTAGTATTTGCTGATTTTGTCAATCTATTTAAAGTTTGTTGAAATTACTGTGACCATTTAAACAGAGAGTACCATGTGTACTCAGTCTCCACCCAGCCTGACAGCTCCTGCGCTTGTACTGAGCACTGAGAGGTCCAAGAACCAGGGAGGACTCTAAGGGTATGTCTCCACAGTCAGTAAACGCTGCGGATTGGACGCTGTGTAAAGCTGCAGCGTCCAATCTGCAGCGTCCAGATGTTACAGCATAGTGGATGGGATTTTATGAAATCGCATCTCCAATATACGTGCAGGGACACCCGTGGCTTCCCGGCGTAGACGCACATGCGGCATGTATTTCTAGACCGCAGCATGTCTATTTATCTTGCGCAGACACTCAGTCTCCACAAAACAAATATCACAGTCCAATATATAGGATGCGGTGATTCCGCATAGTTCAATGAACACTTGAGGAATCACTGTGTATACTAAAGCTGGCAGCGCTTTTGACGGAGCGGACATGTGCTGCGTCCAAAGCGCTGCCAGTTTGTGCCCATGGAGTCATACCCTAAAAAGCTGGCAATACGACTAGGTCAACAGAGATTGAGTTAAAACGTCCATAAAAAAGAAGGCAGTGTCGGGGAGAGAGTAGAGCTGGAGTGACAGAGGCTTCAGATCTACCATAGGACTTCAGCCTTATTTACATAATTCATTCACTGATTTCTCATTAATGGAGGAGGCGGACTGGCCATGTAAAAGTATTGCTGGACTTGTTTGTGAAAGAGCTATATTATCGGTATAATCTACATCTGGGGTGGGGAATCGTTTTTCTGTCAAGGTCCATTGTGATATTTATAACTTCATTTGTGGACCATACAAAGTTATCAACTTAAATGATCCTACTACATTTGGTCAAAATTTTAATGTAATGGCTGGTACTGATTTTCTTTGGTAAGGTGTGTAATTTTAGATGGTATTGATGATGTTATTACTCTCAACTGCTTTTCTAGCTTTGCATCAGTTAGGCCTGAGGGCAGTCGAGAAATTTTGTATAGCAGTTGAGAACGTCTTTCAGCTGTAAGTTCTGAACACAGTTCATATTTCAGCGCATTTATTCTAAAAGTGGTAAATTCATCACTGATCACGTAACATTTGTAAAACTCAAGTAGTGAAAGGTCTGCAGTATACATCCAGACACTGAGGCTGGGTTCACACGTAACAGAACTCTCGCGGAAATTACCTCGAGAATTCTGGAATTCCATTCCTCGGGAAAATCGCATTTTAAATTCCAGTGATTTTCCCGTGGAAAAACAAGCATTTTGCAAGCGTATTTAGCTTGCAGAATTGCTAGCGTTTTCCAAGCAATCTGGAGCATCGCTTGGAGAACTGATTGACAGGTTGGTCACACTCGTCAAACACAGTGTTTGACGAGTGTGACCAACTTTTTACTATTGAGGCCGCCTATGCGGCATCAATAGTAAAAGATAGAATGTAAAAAATAGTAATAAAAAAAAAATATTGTTATTCTCACCTTCCGACGTCCCGCACAGCCTTCCCGCCTCTCTCCACGCTCCCGGTCCCAGTAATCCTTTGCGAGAATTACCGCGATGACATCTGTTCTCGCAGGATCGCGACGTATCGCGAATGACCACGAGACTTCGCGATCCCGCGAGAACGGACATCATCGCTCGCAAAGGCTTACTGGGAACGCGAGCGTGGAGAGAGGTGGGAAGGCTGCGCGGGACGTCGGAAGGTGAGAATAACAATATTTTTTATTTTAAATTCTATTTTTTACAGGGATATGGTACCCACAGCCCGGAGGACAGTCTCCTCTCCTCCAGACCGTGGGTACCATACGCAAATGTTCTGCTTACTTTTCGCATGATGTGCACAGCCACATGCGGAAAGCAAGCAGAACAATGCATTCCTATGGGTGCGGGATCGCCGCAATTCCGCAAAATTAATGAGCATGCTGCGTTTTTTACCGCAAAGCGATTCCGCCGTGGTAAAAACCACAGCATTAACACAGCATTGTGGAATCCCATAGGAATGCATGGGATGCTTATTTTACGCGTTTTTGCGGCAAAATTGCGCGGTTAAAACCGCCGCGGAAACGCGAAAAAACGCCACGTGTGAACTCAGCCTGAGACTACAGTATATGCATCACCAAGGAGGCAGTGTGACTGCTGTGTATACGTCACATAGTATACACTGAGAATGCTTTGTATATGTTGAGACTACTGTACAGGGGCGGACATTGACAGCTGTGCCCCTGTGCAAGAAATGTCTGGGCTGGGCCCCTCTCCTTCTATGGTATGGTGACAAAGCTACTATATATATATATATATATATATATATATATATATATAGCTCAAAAAAAATAAAGGGAGCTCTAAGATACCACATCCAATGTTTTAGTGTTCCCTTTATTATTCAGTACAAATAGGGTGGGGCCTCCTTTCTACTGAGCTGTGTAGTGAATATATAGTCCCAATTAAGCTAAGTGTCCAGTTGGGACCCAGTGACTCTGCCACTATTCACACTAGGTAGGTTTTAAAGTTAGAGAGTCTAGTTACTGTCCTAAATGGGTACACCTTGTCGCGGTGGGACAGCTTTATACTTTTTTGATCAAAACAGTGTTTACTAAGTACCCTATGTTAATTATTTAATGGACTTTCTTTTTTACTTATTTATTTTCATTAGGGTATATGCACACATTGTTTTTTCCTTTGGTTTTGTTTGCATTTATTGCCAGTGTGAACATGCTTTTACATTATGCATGTCATTCAAGTCTACTTCAGTTCAGTTTTTCTGTTTTTCTCTTGTAACAATATTGCAACCCTCTCTGCCTGTAAGGCCTGTTTCACATTTCAGTTATTTGACGTCAGTCAAAATCCGCCAGGATGTGAAAAAACGGATCCGTTTCCGTTGTGGCACAAACGGATGCCACCAGATCCGTTTTTTGACGGATCCGCTGTAGAAGTGAGTGACTGAAATTTAAAGGAAAAATGAGTCTGGGGAAAAAGGAGAGAAAGAGAGAGAATTTTTCTTCCGCTAGAACTTGGGGTTAAATTTCTGGCAAGGAAATTCTTCTGGCCATGCTCAGTGTGAAAAAGCGGATCCGTTGCTGGATTCCGTCAAAAAGAGTTTGGCAGTGGATCCGCCGCCCATAGGCGACCATAATAATGAATGGCGGATAGCGGCGGATCCGTTGCTATCTGCTATTTTGACGCAGACAAAAAACGTTTCATTGTCCGTCCACTGAAGTCAGCGGACGACAAAATTTTGGCGGATCCGTCAAAAAACGGATCCAACGGATGACCATCCGTCAAAATCCTCCGCTAATGCAAGTCAATGCGAAAAAAACGGATCCGCCAAAAAAATGGCGGATCCGTTTTTATGCAAAACGGCGGATTTTGACTGACGTCAAACAACTGAAGTGTGAAACAGGCCTAAGATGGAAATGAAGCTGAGAGGAGCCATCAGATGTGCTCCCTCCTCGATCCTTCTTACTTCTCAGCGCAGCGAGTGCAATGACGTCACTACATGGTGCCCGCTGTTCTAAGGCATGCAGCGTTTCAGAATGCTTGCTGCAGAGACCAGAACAGCCGGGGAATGAGTAGAGGCAAGTATTTTTTATTTATTTTAAATCAATGAGTAAATTGAGGTGGCCATAACACTGTATAGAGGACAATGGGGAGTTCAGTATAGTGTATGAAGGGCTATGGGAAGTGTGTAAGGGAGGTCCAGGACTGTAGTCATGGCTGAGCACTCCGGTGTATCTGTGCCCTGGCCTCCTCTTACATGAAAACAGCATCCATTAACCAGTGTACCTGTGTCTTCTCTCAGTGCGCCATCAGGGATACCACTGTGGTGATGAAGCCTTTCTGCAGTGGGTTTTGCAAGAATTGAGACACAGTCCGGTTCAAATGCAACAAGTGAAACTTTACATCACATTCTTGTCAGTCACAACCTCAACAGCAGGTTCCATGCAATAGTCATTCTGTTCTCTCCCTGTACTCAGTTCCACGTCCTCCAGTACATTACGGGGTAATAGCGCCTTAGGCCAGAGGCGTATCTAGGTTTTCTGGCACCCGGGGCTAGAATTTGGTTCGGCGCCCCCCCCCCCCCAAGTACATATGCGACTTGCACACTTAGTCATGTACCCACGAGGTGCTCTCCCTAATCCTCTCAATGTTCAGTAAAAAACTGAAAGCAGGAAGAGAAGCTCGTTGTCACAAGACCATAACTATGAAAATCGCATATGAGTGAAGTATCCATGTGATGAGTACTGGAACCTGCAGAGATGAGTCCTGACATTGCAGCTTCTGAATTCTCACACCTAATGCACTGCACAAATTTAGGATGTTCCCTTGCCGATATACAGTCATGTCAGCACAAGCATGTGATTTGTATACTTCTGGCCACATTCTGACTAGACGTGTCCGGACTCGCTCCGTTCATTTTCATTGAGTGAGGCCACACATGTCTAGTCAGCATGTGACCGCATGTATGTAAATTACCGGCATGAGAGAATCCTGACAGCGTTCAGTGAGCACTGTGAGAATTCAGAAGTCTGCAGTCACATAGAATGACTGCAGACTCAGCACAACCCCTTTAATGTTTCTAACAAATAAAAACATGAGAATTAGTCAGTATCACAAATAATATTTACATCCAGGTACCTTATAGATGACGTCGTCTCTGGAGTCGTTCTCCTTCTTTTCTTCTTCTTGTCCAGACCCCATGATTAGTTTTCTCATCCACAGCCGTCTCCGGTCTTCTGCAGCAAATCTCCACGCGATGCCCTTAAAGATAGAAGTGTCATTATAATGCTCCGGAATAAAAATGTCTGCAATATACTGTTGCCTCACACTATTCCCCTCCCTCCTCATACTGTCTCCTCTAACATCCCCTCTGTTCACCATACTGTCTCCTCATATATTTACCCCCTCACTCTCTATACTGTCTGCTCACACATACCCCCGACTCCCCATACTGTGTCTGCACACATCCCATCACCCTCACTCCCCATACTGTGTCCACATACATTTACCCGTTCGCTCCCCATACTGTCTGCACCCATCCCCCTCACTCACCCCCCATACTGTGTCTGCACCCATCCCCCATACTGTTTCCTCATACATACTCTTCATTTTGTGTCCCCAAATCTCCCCACACACATCAAATCCCCCCATCCCGACTCCAAATCCCCCATCCCCATTCCCTCACACACATTAAATAACCGGAAATAACAGATAAAGCCAGCTCACCAGTAAGCAGTAGCACGGAGCTCCGTACAGACCAACGTCGGGAAAAAAGGATGTAGCTCCAGCTGCTTGAAATTCTTCTTTATTGAATGATGTAAAATTGACACATCATAAAACTCTCCATATAGCCACACCAGGACAGGACGAGATAAGGCTACACGTTTCGACCTACATGGTCTTTATCAAAGCCATGACTTCATTCAATAAAGAAGAATTTCAAGCAGTTGGAGCTACATCCTTTTTTTCCTGACATTAAATAACCCCCATCCCCACTCCAAATCCCCCCACACATTAAATAACCCCCCCGGCCCTACTCCCAAATCTGCCCACACATTATGTACCCCCCCACTCCAAATCCCCCCACACATTAACCCATCCCCACTCATTAACCCCCATCCTCACTCCAAATCCCCCCACACATTAAGTATCCCCCATCCCCACTCATTAACCCCCATCCCCACGCATTAACACGCCACACATTAACCCCCATCCCCACTCATTAACCCCCCACACACTAACCCCCATCCCCACTCATTAACCCCCCACACACACATTAACCCCCATCCCCACTCATTAACCCCCCCACTCATTAACCCCCCACACATTAACCCCCATCCCCACTCATTAACCCCCCACACATTAACCCTCATCCCCACTCATTAACCCCCCACACACATTAACCCCATCCTCACTCATTAACCCCCCCACACACATTAACCCCCCCACACACTAACCCCCATCCCCACTCATTAACCCCCCACACACTAACCCCCATCCATTAACCCCCTCAAAGACATTAACCCTCCACACATTAACCCCCATCCCCACTCATTAACCCCCCACACACATTAACCCCCCACACATTAACCCCCATCACTCATTAACCCCCCCACACATTAACCCCCATCCCCACTCATTAACCCCCTTCCCCACATTAACTCCCCAAGTCATTAACCCCCTTCCCCACATTAACACCCCCCATCCCCATCTTCGGTGTCTTCAGCTCCACAGTGGAGCACTTACCACCAGCGCTGAGCGTTCGCTCTGGGCGCCGGGGAGTGATGTCAGCAGCATGATCACATGACTTGTCATACTGCTGACGTCGCTCTGACCCGGCGGTCAGAGCTTCAACTGTACTGGCATCTGTATAGACGCCAGTACAATTGTTCCCTGGGAACCGGCACGTCCACCTTCTCTGCACCAGCTGTCAGCTGTGACAGCTGACACAGAGAACCGCCGACTCTCAGCCTGGGGGGGCGGCAGAACGAAGCCGCCAGGGAGGACACTGGACTGCTGCATTAGGCGGCCCAACTGCGCCCCCTGCCAGCTGCGCCCCGGGCAACTGCCTCGGCTGCCCCCCCTAGATACGCCCCTGCCTTAGGCGGTACCGCAGCGTTCTCCTTGTTCAGACTTCTTGTGCTTGAGGATTCTCTGGCCCGTTTTGCCCTGGTCCTGAGAGCATCGGCCCATGCAACTATCTGCCACATGTTGAACAATCTGCGCCCTGTACTTTCCCAGACCGCTTTCTTTCTCCAGCTATGAACTGCTGCAATCCTGCTGCTTGACACCATACTTCTGTCCTATAGACTCCGAATGGCTAAGCTTCTCTTCTTTAACATTATGTGACTGCTGTGGTGTCCTGGGCCTAGAGCCCATGTGGAGTATTCGGGCGCACGGCCCTTCTGACTACCGAATGGAAAGTTCTTAGCTTACCACACAGCAGCCCCTCCTATTGTTAACCCTTTCCTATCCTTTTCACTAGCTGAAAGCTCTGTACACTATAATGCCTCCATCTAGTGGCCAATCCAATAACTACACTTACCCTATACACTATACATAGCAACATTACAATAGTATAACATTATACATATATACATTCAGCAAGACAAGATAATACACATAACAGTGTAGCAGTAACATTGTATAAGAGTGGTAATACACTAAATTGTGTAGCAGTATCATCATATGTTGCAATTATACATTCACTAATAATATATGGCACCGGGATGAAAGAGAAAGGCAGAGGCATAAACAAACGTAATATATCATATCCCCTACTAGTGGAGTATACTGTATGGTGGACTTATTGTCAATACAGTGTACTGCACTCCACTGTGGGAATGAATTATACTGTATGGAGGACTAAGGAGTGCATTATACTGTATAGAAGACTATGGAGAGTGCTTTATGGAGGACTATAGGGTGTGCATTATAGTATATGGAGTACTATGGGGAGTGCATTATACTATATTGTGGACAATGGGGAGTGCATTATACTGTATGTAGAAATATGGGGCGTACATTATACTGTGTGGAGGGCTATGGGGAGTGCATTATACTATATGTAGGACTATGGTGAGTGCATTATACTATATGGAGAATTATGGGGTGCATTATACAATATGGAAGACAAGGTAGGAGATATAATATTTGGAGGACTATGTGGGAGCCTTTAGAGTCTATGGAGAGCTATGTAGTTATGCTGTATGCAAGCAATTACACAGTCTATAGGTTTCTGTGGGCTCCATAATACTGTGTGGCATGCTCTGTGGAGGTTATTATACTGATAATGGGGGCTATTTTACAATGTGGAATGGTTTGGGGGCCATCACACTATAGGCCCATTATACTGCATTGAAGGCTGTTGGGGGTTACAATTATGGATCATTCTGTATTGCGGTCACTATAGTTTGCTGGGTGTGTGAGTATCATACTGTGTTTTGGGGGCACTTGTTGGCAACATACTTTATGGGTATAATGAGATGAAAATCCAGGGCTTGAGTAGTAGGCAACTTACTTTGTAAAGGTTGCAAAGTTGTGAGATATGGCCTTCTCTGACACCACCAAATATATTTTTTTTGTTGGGTGGGGCTAGTTAGAACTTCAGCTATGGTTCCCCATGATTTCTATATACACCCCTGCTGGGAACTCCACATTCATGTAAAATAAGCTCTGGAGGCAGAGTTATCTTTCAGGCAACATCCTCCCTATAGCCTAGAAGAGGAAATTTACATAAAGTGAAAAAAGGTGATCAATTCACAACAAGGCACCTGATCTGAAGCATACTGTTATCACTTTTTTCTTCTTTCTATAACCTGCATGCCCATATTAATAGTTTAGCTACAGTTGTGTGAAAAATTGTCAGCCCCCTTCATGAATTCCTATTCCTTTGCATGTTTGTCACACTTAAATGTTACAGTTCACTAAACAAATTTAAATATTAGGCAAAGATAACACAAGTAAACGCAAAATGCAGTTTTTAAATGAAGGTTTTTATTATTAAGGGGAAAAGAAATCCAAACCTTCATTGCCCTGTGTGAAAAAGTGATCTTTCCCCCTCAATTTATGTTTTAACTGTGGTTTATTATATCTTTGGGAAGCCAAGTTCAAATTTCCTAGCCACACACAGACCTCATTACTGCCACACCTGTTCTCAATCAAGAAATCACTTAAATACGACCTGCCTGACAAAGTGACATACAACAAAAATCCTCAGAAGCTAGAAATCATGCCAAGATCCAAAGAAATTCTGGAACAAATGAGATACAAAGTAATTGTCACGGCCGCCGCTGATACTCACCTGCCGTGTCCTGTGCGCACCTCCTGGCGCGCACCCGCTCCCCGGCGCGTCCCCGCTGCTGACCTCCGGCCTCCCCGACGTCGCTCCCACGCTCCTCTGGCCGAAGCTCTGACGGCGTCATGTGACGCGGTGGCTCCGCCCCCAACATGGCGGCGCCCATCATCTATTTCTGGCAGGCGTCTCCCCAGGTAAGACGCCTGTGAATCGTTCTCGGACTGCTGTCCTTTTGGCCAGCGCCCTGCACGCTCTCAGGCCCTGCTACACTTCACCTCCTACCCCCGCTCTGTTAGGTTTCCTTGACTGTTCTCTCTCGGTTCGCTCCTCTGGCTGTTCCGTTTCCCTGTCTCCTTCCCGGTGTGCTAGCGCTCCTGTGGACTCCTTGTCCGTGCCCTCTCTTACCCGCTCTCTCTCTCTTGCAGCCTCCAGCCACTACCTGCTTTGAACCCTCCAAGTGTCTGCGTCCTTCTGTCTCCTACCACTGACCTCCCGTGCCGCTGCTCCGCTGACTCTCCACCCTAGTTCCTCTGGTGCTCACCCAGTCGCCCCTTTGGCTCCGGCTGTCACGGTTCCATCCCTTGTGGGCCTGCCCCTAACACTCCCTGTATAGGGGGTGGCTCCACCTGGTCCAGCTCGCCCACAGGGGCTCTGGGGCCGTGACCCAGAGGGTCCACTCCATGTTGCTCTCCTTGTTTTCTGCCACCCGTAACACTCCGTAACAGATTCACAGGCCATGGACCCCGCTGGAGTCACGGCTACGCAGAAGGAGTTACTTTTTTTACGCGAGAACCAAACGCGCATAATGTCCTTCATGAAATCGATGGACGCGCGTCTCTCCGCTCTCCAAACCTCCGATCCCAGTAATGCGGCCCAGCTGGCTGGCTTACAGCAAGAGTTAGCGCAGCAGCGGGACGCACAAAGTCACATCCTCAGCTACATGGCTTCAGTTGATGGCCACTTACTCGCGCTCCAGGCAGCCGCGGCTGCTCCCCCTCCAGTTACTGGTCCTCACCCCCTTCCACGGTTGGCCAAACCCCCCCGTTATAACGGTGACGCAAAACTATGCCGAGGTTTCCTGAACCAGTGTCGCCTCCATTTCGAGTTGCAGCCTCAAGCATACCCCACGGATCGCTCTAGAGTGGCCTTCATAATCTCTCACCTCGAGGGGGACGCTTTGGCATGGGTAAACCCCCTCTGGGAGCGTGATGACCCCCTGGTTACTCATTTGTCAAATTTTTTGGACACTTTTCGTCGTGTATTCGACGAGCCAGGTCGTCTCGCCTCCACCACCGAATCTCTGTTCAGTTTATGTCAGGGGTCCCTTACCGTGGGGCAGTATGCCATCCAATTCCGGACTCTGTCGTCCGATTTGGGTTGGAACAATGAGGCTTTGGTAGGAGCTTTTTGGAGGGGGCTTTCGGGTCTGATAAAGGACGAGTTGGCAGGCCGCGACACTCCCACGGTTCTTGAGGATCTAATCTCGTTGGCAACCCGAATCGATCTGCGGTTCCAGGAACGAGCTCGTGAAAAGACTCGCGCGCCCGCTGCCGTCTCCTCGCAGACCACCCAGTCCTCGGTCTAGAGCTTTTCCCTCCGCGTCTGGACCCGAACCTATGCAAGTAGATCGCTTGAAACTCTCCGAACAACGACGTAAGGAGAGAAGTTCTCACGGCTTATGTTTCTATTGCGGTAGCGGGTCTCATTTGCTCCGTGCCTGCCCGGATCATCCGGAAAACTTCTCCGCCTAGGTCAGGTAAGAGAGGCCTCCCTAGGTGTGCATGATTCCTCTCAACCCCTTTCTCTATCTGTCCTATTGCATGTGGGTGGCAAGCGGGTCTCCTTGGCAGCCTACGTGGACTCTGGCGCCGCTGGGAATTTTATTAGACTTGATGTAGTTTCCAAATTTTCGGTCCCTGTGAAGGCCCTCGAGAATCCCCAAGTCCTTGCATCCGTAGACGGCAATCCCTTGCAAGAGACCGTCAAGTTAGTTACGCACGAGGTCGAGCTTCAAATTGGCGCCTTGCACAAGGAGAGAATCTCGTTTTTTGTTTTAGCCGGTATCTCTCATCCCATTCTCCTCGGTCCCTCCCTGGTTGCGACTCCATGAACCCACTTTGGATTGGCGTAACGGCAATGTTTTTTGCTGGGGGGACTCTTGTCGGTCTCGGTGTCTGCAGCCGGTGCATCCCGTAGGTGTTCCCCGTCTCCTCCCTGGTCCCTCTAGTTTGCCGCCCGCTTATCGGATCTACGCGGATGTCTTCGACAAGAAGGAGGCTGAAGTTCTTCCACCTCACCGACCGTATGACTGCCCTATTGAGCTCATTAATGGTGCCACTCCTCCCCGCCGCAGAATTTTTCCTCTCTCTTTAGCCGAGACGCAGGCTATGTCGGAGTACATCCAAGAGAACCTAGCCAAAGGCTTCATTCGAAAATCGTCCTCGCCGGCTGGTGCAGGCTTCTTTTTTGTGAAGAAGAAAGATGGGACTCTTCGTCCGTGTATTGATTATCGGGGCCTTAACCGCATCACGGTAAAAAACAAGTACCCGCTTCCATTAATTCCTGAACTCTTCGATCGCCTGAGAGGAGCACGAGTCTTCACCAAGCTGGATCTGCGAGGAGCCTACAACCTAGTTCGTATACGATCCGGGGATGAATGGAAGACGGCATTCACCACACGGGACGGGCATTACGAGTACTTGGTGATGCCATTTGGACTCTGCAACGCTCCTGCAGTTTTCCAAGAACTCGTCAATGACGTCTTTCGAGATCTCCTCTATGTCTGTGTAGTGGTCTATCTGGACGACATCTTGATTTTCTCTCCCGACTTGTCTACCCACCGCCGAGATGTCCGTCAGGTTCTACATCGACTCAGGGAGAATTACCTGTTCGCTAAGTTGGAGAAATGCCTCTTTGAGCAGTCCTCTCTACCGTTCCTTGGCTACATCGTTTCGAGCACCGGCTTGGAGATGGATCCTGAAAAGGTCTCTGCCGTTCTCAAATGGCCGCGTCCCCAAGGAGTGAAGGCAATCCAGCGTTTTTTGGGCTTCGCCAATTTTTACAGGCAATTCATTCTGCATTTTTCCTCCCTAGTCAAGCCTATCTCTGCTCTCACTCGCAAAGGGTTTAATCCCCACTCCTGGCCGCGGGAGGCTGAAGCCGCTCTTAAAGATTTAAAGCAGGAATTCGCTAAAGCCCCAGTACTCCACCGTCCAGATGCCAGTAGGCCATTTTTTCTGGAGGTTGATGCCTCATCTGTGGGTGCAGGAGCGGTTCTTCTACAAAAAACCTCCTCTGGACACGTGGTCACATATGGGTTCTTCTGCAAGGTTTTCTCCGCCCCAGAACGTAATTACGCTATCGGAGACAGAGAACTACTGGCCATTAAACTCGCCCTTGAAGAGTTGCGCCATCTTCTTGAAGGAGCTGTCCATCCGTTTACCATATTCACGGATCATAAGAATTTGGCTTATGTTCAGACTGCCCAAAGGCTCAACCCGCGTCAAGCTAGATGGTCCTTGTTCTTCGGGCGCTTTGATTTCCAGCTCCATTTCCGGCCAGGGAATAAGAACGTCAAGGCTGACGCCCTGTCTCGGTCCTTTTCGCCTGTGGACAGTGAAGATGACCCAGCACACATCATCAATCCAGCTAAGATTATCACTGTGGCTCCCCTAAACGTACTTTCTCCACCACCCGGTAAGACCTTCGTTCCGAGCAGGGACAAGGCTAGGGTCTTACACTGGGGACACTCATCTAAATTTTCTGGACACGCTGGAATAAGGAAGACTCTCTATCTCGTCTCTCGCCATTATTGGTGGCCATCGCTTCGCCAAGACGTCCTGGACTTCATCGCTTCCTGTCCTTCGTGTGCCAGGAACAAGGTTCCTCGATCCCGACCTTATGGGCTCCTACACCCATTACCCATACCCACGATTCCTTGGACCCACATAGCTATGGACTTCATCACTGATCTGCCAGAGTCCTCGAGGTGTTCGGTTATCTTAGTGGTCGTGGATCGGTTTTCAAAAATGGCTCACTTTGTTCCCTTGTCTGGTCTGCCTTCTGCCCCCGAGTTGGCGAAGATTTTCTTGCTCCACGTCTTCCGTCTCCATGGCTTTCCCCAGCACATTGTCTCGGACAGAGGAGTCCAATTCACCTCTCGATTCTGGCGAGCTCTCTGCGGGTTGATGAAGATAACTCTGGATTTTTCATCGGCCTATCATCCCCAGTCTAACGGACAGGTGGAACGGGTCAATCAAGTCCTGACTTCGTACCTTCGGCATTTTTCTAACGCGCACCAGGATGACTGGGTTTCTCTTCTTCCATGGGCTGAATTCGCGTACAATAATCACCCTGTAATATCCACACGTTATGAAGAATTCAAGGTATTAAACTTTAGATATGTTTTATTCTTCGTCCTCCAGCACACAGCATAACAGTTGCATTCCCATGCTACACAGAAGTGAAAGTGAAACTTCCCTTCTCATCCCTCTTGTCTCCACCCCCCAAGTCCCATAAGTCTGGCTTGCTTAAAGAGACAGATCTAATTATTATACATTACATCATCCCCTTTTTTTTTTTTTTTTTTTTTTCTATAAATAACCCATATTACTGATAAATGCAACAACATGAAAACGTCCAAAGAAATCATATGTCAGTTTTGTCTTATTTGTTCAATTTCAAAATCAGAGAAACAAACAAAAAAAAAACCAAAACAAAACTGTAATTACACTTCTTCAATAAGCCTCGATGGAGCTCTTCTCTCTCGTGTAGGATAACGTCTGGGCTCATTGAGAGGATTCATTATTGATGGACCAGCTACCTCTTGTTGGTCCTCTCCACCATCGGATACCAAATCTTCCACCAAAGAGAGTTCATTGTCATCATTCTGCAGTATGACTTTAAAATATGAAGAATTTCGTGTTATGGAGTGTCCATCTCGTTCAGCTGTGATCATGCTGCCTTTCCTTTTAGTAACATGATATTTTGCAGGACCATATACAGGTGAGGTCTTGTTGGTTGGTCTTTGACGTACCACCACGACATCCCCTCTTTCGATGGCACTTGACTGTGTCCTTTGCCTTCTGTCTGCATAATGTTTCATGGCTTGTTTGTTGGAGAAATCTGTGGATCTCACTGAGGAGTCACTCGGTCGGGGATGGCTGGTCACATCAGGGAGACGTATACGCAGGGTTCTGCTGAACATTAAATGAGCTGGAGCAGCATTAGTAGTGGAGTGTGGCGTATTGCGGTAATTACACATGAATTTGTATAATGACTGTTTCAGTGGGATGTGCTCCAGACTCGCTGCCTTGATACGTTTCCCCAGAGTGCGCATAAAACGTTCCACAATTCCATTGGCTTGCGGCCAGCAAGGTGTGATTTTCCTGTGATTGAATCCCAAGTATTCAGAAAATTGTGTAAACACATGTCCATTGAATGGAGGTCCATTGTCTGTTTTGACCACTCTTGGAATACCATATGCCGAGAAAATGTCGTCCAGCTCTGGTATAACATTATTAGCAGATGTTGAAGAGATAAATGAAATGACAGGGTATCGAGAATATTCATCAATTGTTACGAGAATGTATTGGCCATTTGGCAATGGTCCATATATATCGACTGCCACTTCCTCCCAGACAGCAGTGGGTAACGGAGACATTTGTAATGGCTCTAAGGTTGATGATGGAGTGATTAATTGACAAGTAGAACAGCGTCTAATCTTTTCTTCCACCAAGTGATCCATATTTGGGAACCACACTTTTTCTCTGAGTAACTTCTTTGTGCCAACAATTCCTAAATGACCTTCAGGTGCTATCTGTATGACTAAGTTACGCAAAGTCTTAGGTACAACTAGTTTGGTACCTCGAAGAATGAGGTGTTCTTCAGTGACTGATAATTCCTCACGTAAGTTTGAGAATAGTTTTAACTCTTTCAGATCAATCTCAGAATCAGGAAATTTTTCCTTTTGAATTTCATGCCACCTTCGATTTTGGATGATTTGTATTAGGGCACAGAGTGTCTTGTCTTTTGTTGTTTCATTTATAAATTGATCAAGAGAAAGTGCTTTTGGCACGGCATGATCTGTAACAAAACGTAGGTATTCTTCAATGGAGGAATGCACAGGTATATCATCATTAGTAGGATGTCTTGAAAGATAATCAGCCGGATTGCTGTATTTTCCAGGTTTGTGAACAATTTTATAGTTGTAGTCCTGTAGACGTAGGCCCCATCGTTCAATTCGTGCAGGCATTTTAGCTCTGGGATTTCCAAAAATTGTAAGAAGTGCTTGATGATCTGTGACAATGGTGAAGGGAGCTCCATAGAGAAATAAGTGAAAGTGTTCACATCCCCAGACAACTGCCACGCTTTCTTTTTCAGGTTGAGAATATTTTCTTTCAGTGTTTGTTAAGCTCTTACTTGCATAAGAAATGATGTGAGGATTTTGATTGTTATCCTTGTACTGCGCTAGAATAGCACCCAGTCCCACGGGACTGGCGTCCACAATCAGTTCAGTTCGAAGAGCTGGATCAAAATAAGCCATAGTGGTTGTCGAGCAGAGTTCATTTTTAATTGTTTCAAAAGAGGCCTGACAGTCTTGAGACCATTGAAAAATACAACTTTGTTTTGTAAGTTCCCGTAGTGGATTGCTGATTGTTGAAAAATTCGGAATATATCTAGCACAGTAACTTGCCATTCCAAGGAAAGAACGCACTTCACTGGCATCCTGTGGAATTGAGGCTGTTCTGATAGCTTCCACTTTCTTGGGGTCTGGTTGTACTCCTTTTGCCGAGAAGATGTGACCATAGAATTCTAATGAACCCTTGTCAAACTCGCACTTCTCTTTGTTTAAAGTGAGTCCAGCAGAAAGCAGACATTCGAAGATAGCATATAGAGCACGATTATGCTCAGCTTGAGTTTTACCAAAACCAATATGTCATCACTGTAATTAAAGGCATTTGGGATGTGTTGAATGACACTCCTTATTGCATCCTGAAAAATTTCTGCTGCTGAGCAGACTCCAAAAGTCAATCTTTTGTATCTTCTGACGCCCACATGGGTGGAAAATGTGGTCAAGTATCGGGACTCTGGACTCAGTTCTAATTGATGATATCCCTTATTGAGGTCGAGCTTTGAGAAGACGGTGGCTCCATTTAATAAATGAATAATGTCATCAATCGTAGGTGAGATATGTCTTTCCCTCTGGATAGCGGTGTTGGGCAGGCGCATGTCAACACACAGTCTCACTTGATCAGGAGTCTTTGGCTTTGGAACTACCACAAGTGGAGAGACCCACGGAGTGGGACCAGTAACAGTTTCAATAACGTCCTCATCCATGAGCAATTGGAGTTCCTTTTCTATCTTCTGTCTCAGGTGAAATGGAATATGCCTGTGAGGCTGGGCTGCTGGACGAACATTGTCATCCACATGAAGGTGTACTTGAGAGTCCTTTAGTTTTCCCAAACCACTAAATAGGGAGGGAAAGCTGTTCACCATAGTTTGTACATCCATATCCGCAGGGTCAGTTATGGTATGAATAATCTGGATGAGCACTAGCTCCAAGGCAGTGTGATAGCTGAGAAGACAGCCTCCCGATCCTTGTAATGTGTGGAAAGTGGTTTTCTGCCTGTTTTCTTTATATCTAATTTCAGCATCAAATTGTCCCATTATAGCTAGAGGTGTTTTAGATCCATAAGGAAAGATTTTAGTCTGCACTTGTTGTAAGACTGGCCTTGTTTTCAATTGTTCATATGTAGTGCCATCTATGATATCCACTGAAGCTCCTGTATCTATTGTAAAGGTAATGTCAGTGTTGCAGATTGAGAGTGTAACACAGGGAGACTGTACTGAACCAGTGACAGAGGTAGTGAACACATAGTTCTCAGTCGCAGACATTTCTTCTGTGTCCTGATTTATCACTTTTACATCTGCAGATTTTGTCATAGGCAGCGGAGGCTTGTAGTGCGCTGATTTGCAAACAGCTGCAAAATGATTCCCTTTTCCACATTTACTGCAGGTTTGTCCCATAGCTGGACATTTGTTCTGGTGGTGAGGGAAATCCTGTCCACATCTATAACATTTCTTCTGTTTCTGGGCTTGTTTGTCTGGTAAACTTTTCTGTTTGAGATTATGCACATGTAATTTATCCCCATTCTCCATTACGGTAGCCTGATGATCTGCTATTTCTATAGCACGGGCCATTTTGAGCAAATCATGTAGAGAGATATCCTGCTGCAGAGCCTTACGCCTTAGGTTATTAGACGAGCAGGTGACAATTATTTGAGTTAGGATTTTATCATCTACATCTGTAAAGGCACATCCATGTGCTAACTCTTTCAGCCGTGTGACATAAGTGTCTATGGACTCTTCTGGAAGCTGCTTGGCAATCCTGAATTTATATCTTTCATATCTGATGTTCTGTTTGGGGTTGAAGTAACCAGTGAGAGCTTTAGTGCAGTTGCTGTATGTGTCTGTTTCTGCTGCAGGTAACGTACTGTATATGTCATAGACTCCTGTGCCTGCACAATGCAGGAGCAAAGCTCTCTTTCTTTTCTCCTCCTTTATGTCCATGGCTTCTAGGAAATTCTCAAATCTGTTTAGCCATTTTCTCCAGTTATGGGAGAGATTAATGACATCAGTCATATCAAACTGTGGGAATGTGTGCAAGTAGTCAGCCATGATAGAGTCTCTCAGTGGTGCTGGCGTGTGAAGCGGTAAAATATAGTCTGTACTCACAGCAGTAGGTGATTATATCCCATCCTCGTCGCCAGTTGTAATATCCACACGTTATGAAGAATTCAAGGTATTAAACTTTAGATATGTTTTATTCTTCGTCCTCCAGCACACAGCATAACAGTTGCATTCCCATGCTACACAGAAGTGAAAGTGAAACTTCCCTTCTCATCCCTCTTGTCTCCACCCCCCAAGTCCCATAAGTCTGGCTTGCTTAAAGAGACAGATCTAATTATTATACATTACACACCCCAGTGAGGCCTCTACCAAGTCCCCCTTTTTTGTGGTTTTTGGTCTACATCCCGGCATTCCCCTTCCCGTTTCCCCCACCTCGGGTGTACCGGCAGCGGATGCTGTGTCGATAGATTTCTCCCAGATTTGGAGGGACACCAGGGAGGCCCTTGAGAGAGCCAGTCGCAAAATGAAGAATTACGCCGATAAGAGACGTTTAGATGCTCCTCCGTACTCCCCTGGGGAGAAGGTCTGGCTTTCCTCACGGCATATCAGACTTAAGGTTCCGTCCTATAAGTTGGGCCCACGTTTCATCGGTCCTTTTGAGATTCTAAGGCGCGTCAATGACGTGGCCTACAAATTAAAATTGCCTGCCTCGCTAAGAATTCCCAATGTTTTTCATGTATCCCTCCTCAAGCCTGCGGTATTTAATCACTACCACTCAACCGCTTCGCAAAATTTCCAACCCAGCACTTCTGATAATACCTTTGAGGTTAAAGATATACTCGCCACTAAGACTGTTAGAGGTCGAACGTTGTTTTTGGTCGATTGGAAGGGTTTCGGCCCTGAGGAGAGGTCCTGGGAACCTCGAGAAAACATTAATGCTCCTCGGATCATGAAGCGATTTCTCGACAACCTTAGGAGAGGAGGGAGTAGAGGGAGGGGTACTGTCACGGCCGCCGCTGATACTCACCTGCCGTGTCCTGTGCGCACCTCCCGGCGCGCACCCGCTCCCCGGCGCGTCCCCGCTGCTGACCTCCGGCCTCCCCGACGTCGCTCCCACGCTCCTCTGGCCGGAGCTCTGACGGCGTCATGTGACGCGGTGGCTCCGCCCCAAACATGGCGGCGCCCATCATCTATTTCTGGCAGGCGTCTCCCCAGGTAAGACGCCTGTGAATCGTTCTCGGACTGCTGTCCTTTTGGCCAGCGCCCTGCACGCTCTCAGGCCCTGCTACACTTCACCTCCTACCCCCGCTCTGTTAGGTTTCCTTGACTGTTCTCTCTCGGTTCGCTCCTCTGGCTGTTCCGTTTCCCTGTCTCCTTCCCGGTGTGCTAGCGCTCCTGTGGACTCCTTGTCCGTGCCCTCTCTTACCCGCTCTCTCTCTCTTGCAGCCTCCAGCCACTACCTGCTTCGAACCCTCCAAGTGTCTGCGTCCTTCTGTCTCCTACCACTGACCTCCCGTGCCGCTGCTCCGCTGACTCTCCACCCTAGTTCCTCTGGTGCTCACCCAGTCGCCCCTTTGGCTCCGGCTGTCACGGTTCCATCCCTTGTGGGCCTGCCCCTAACACTCCCTGTATAGGGGGTGGCTCCACCTGGTCCAGCTCGCCCGCAGGGGCTCTGGGGCCGTGACCCAGAGGGTCCACTCCGTGTTGCTCTCCTTGTTTTCTGCCACCCGTAACACTCCGTAACAGTAATTGAGATCTATCTGTCTGGAAAAGGTTCTAAAGCCATTTCTAAAGCTTTGAGACTCCAGCAAACCACTATGAGAGTCCTTATCCACAAATAGTGAAAGCATGGAACAATGGTGAACCTTCCTCGGACTGGCTGTCTGACCAAATTTACCCCAAGAGTGCAGCACTGACTAATCCAAGAGGTCACAAAAGACCCCACAATAACATCTAAAGAACTGCAGGCCTCACTTGCCTCAGTTAAGGTCAGCGTTCATGACTCCATCATAAGAAAGAGACTGGGCAAAAATGGCTTTCATGGCAGAGTTCCAAGACTAAAACTACTGCTGAACAATAAGAACATAAAGGCTTGTCTCAGTTTTGCCAAAAAACATCTTGATGATCCACAAAACTTTTGAAAGAATACTCTGTGGACTGACGAGAAAACTTTTTAGAAGGTGTAAGGCCCTTTTGTATCTGGCGTAGAAGTAACACAGCATTTCAGAAAAGGGACATCATACCCACAGTAAAATGTGGTGGTAGTGTGATGGTGTAGGTCTGTTTTGCTGCTTCAGGACCTGGAAGACTTACTGTGGTAAATGGAACCATGAATTCTGATATCTACCAAACAATCCTTAAGGAGAATGTCTGGCCATCTGTTCGTGACCTCAAGCTGAAGAGCACTTTTGTTATGCTAGACAATGATCCAAAACACAGCAGCAAGTCCACTTCTGAATGGCTTAAAAAAATTAAGACTTTGGAGTGGCCTAGTCAATGTCTTGACCTTAATCCAATTGAGATGCTGTGGTATGATGTTAAAAAGGTGGTTCATGCGCAGAACCTGTCCAATTTGGTTGATTACCACAATGCTGCAAAGATGAGTTGGCCAAAATTCAACCAGAGCATCGTAAAAGACTCATTGCTAGTTATCACAAACGCTTGATTGCAGTTGTTGCTGCTAAGGGTGGCTCAACCAGTTATTAGGTTTAGGGCCAATCGTTTCTTCACACACGGCCCTGTAGGTTTGGATTTCTTTTTTCCTTAATAATAAAGACTTTCATCTAAAAACTGCATTTTGTGATTACTTGGGTTATCTTTGTCTAATATTTTAATTTATTTGGTGATCTGAAACATTTAAGTGTGGCAAACATGCAAAAGAATAAGAAATCAAGAAGGGGGCAGACACTTTTTCACATAACTGTAGGTCATATGTGATGTCAGATTCCATTTAAAGAAGCATAGTACACACATATGAAGCACATCATTTGGGCATGTTGAACGGAGGAACCTGGTCCAAAGTCTGCTCTGGAACACATAGGACACTAACTAAGCCACAAACTACCAGCCATATTTTCCAAGAGCAGTAATTCAAATAGCCACATGAATTCAAAGAATCTTCTATAAAATAATGGTTTAGTTTATACAGTAAGTAATACATTTATCTGCTATACATTGGGAAACATGGAAAATGGCCCCTGTGCAGAAACAGTATATAGGCCCTTCCCTGTAGAATCATTATGTCTATGCCATAAGCTGATTATTGCTTTGGAGGTGGAATTGGGCCCCTGTGAGGCTACACAGGTTGCGCCACTGATATGTCCACCGCTGCTGCTACATATGGGACTTAGAAATGTCTGTAAATTGGGGTAATTAAATGTACTGTAATAAGTTATTCTCCACCAGATGGCACTCTACATAGAAGAAAATGTAGACTAAATTTTCTCTGCGTGAAGAATTCCGTAAAGAACAATAGCACTCGGTATTTACATAATGTTTTTTCACATATATTGTATTGAAAGCCTTGATGGTGAGAAATTCTATCAGTTAATGTGTAAAAGACCACAAACAAATGGAATGTACGATATATCTAAAAGCAATCAGCGCCATGTAGTTAGATTCTGATATAACAAGAAAAATGTTAACTACAGACAGACACGCAGATGGCACATGGATAGCTATACAAATCTATTATTTACACGCTTGCCCTAAATCTGAAATCCCTGTAATCCTACTAACATGAAGAAAGCAAAATATTATTACATTGATCACAAAGTGAATGACATAAAAAAAGGAAAAGTGACATGACTCCTAAAAACATCCAGCAATATCCCCAAAGCAAAAGACCCCACTCCCTTCTGAGCCCCACATTGTGTCCAGACTGTAGATACCCCATATGTAGTCGAAAACTGCTTTTTAGGCACAGTGAAAAGTTCAGAAGGGAAGGAGCGCCATGATTAGTGCTTATTTAGTGCTGATTTAGCGGTTATGGTTTGCTATCATGGGTGTGTCACAGAATTTTTTACCATTGGGCAGTGAAGAAAAATTAAATTTTTACCATAAAAATTTAGTTTTAGCTCCTGATGTTACATTTTCATAAGGGAAAATGGGTAAAATTGGCACCAAATTTTTCCCAAAATTTCTGCTGAACTTGGAAATACCCCATATGTGGCTGTACAGTACTGCTTAGCCACACGGCGAGACTCTAGAGGTAGGGAGCGCTATTTGCCTCCTGGAGCGCAGATTTTCCTAGAATTGTTTCTATATACAGAACCCCTAATTATTAGAAGAGTAGATTACCCCCTCAAGTGACCCCCATTTTGGAAATTATACCCCTCTGGGAATTTATGGGTGTAGTGATAATTTTAACTCATGTGTGTTTTCCAGAAGCAAGCAGCAGTGGATATTACTGAGTGAAAATTTCAAATCTGCTATTGTAGTGCCCAGTAGGTTGTAGTGCCCAGTATTTTATGCGCAGCCCATGCTTCTGGAGACACGCACCCGTAAATTAGACACTAAATGTGGTTTAGGCACACTTTTTTTTTTTTACATTCGTCTTTTTAATCGCATTTTATTACACTTTTTGCTTGTCAGTATTATGAAAATGCATAGTTTTTTGCCCTGTATTTTTTTTATGGTGTTCACTGAAGGTGTTAACTAGTTTGACAGTTTTATAGGTTGGGTCATTCTGGAGGCAACAATACCAAATATGCTTATTCTTTTTTTTTTAAATACTTATTTATGGTTATATATTTTTATTTTGTAATTTTTTCTATATACATAGATTTTCTCAATTTTTTTGTAAATACTTATGTCCCCCCAAAAATTGAGAAAAATATTCAAGGAGTGATACCTTTATTGGCTAACCAGAGAAATTATATTTGTAAGCTTTCAGGGCTCAGAAGGCCCTTCATCAGGCTTGATTACAAGTGAATTACTGAGAAGAGACGGCAACATTTAAATAGGAATTACAACAGGACATGAGGTGATACAGGTCAAGGAAATCAAATTAATGTTTTTGTTACACATGCAAATGACGTGTTCTATTAAAGATCTGAAGACCTTCTTGTGGGGGTGTGAACGGTGTCCATGTAATGAGTCATGAATCCAGGTGTCAAATTCAGTCCTATTGTTACTGAAACATTTATTAATTAGAACTCCCAAATTTTTCTTTCTCTGTCACTATTAAAATGACCTTTCAATATTAGGACTTTTAGATCTGCCAAGCTGTGTCCAGGTCTAGAGAAGTGTATTCCTACAGGTGTGTCCAGCTCATTTTTTATCATATGTCTATGCAGATTCATCCTAGTTTGTAGTTTTTGTTTAGTTTCCCCGATGTATGTCCCTGCATTGCACCTCGTACACTGTATCATGTACAATACATTGGAGGATGTACATGAAAAATAGTCCATGATCTTATAGTCCTGATTTGTGTTGGGTATGGGGACTGTCAGAGACACCGCACTGAACTTGCTCACTGAGCCAGTGCGCGTGCCCTGAGTAAAGCGAACTGTGCTCAAAGCTACCTGTGGAGCGGGCAGCAACTGAATAGATGCGTATTTCAGAGCCGCAGGACCTGAAGCACGTGACTGCTAGAGGCGTGGCCTAAACTCCACAGAGCTAGGAGCTGCAAGACAATTCCTAGCAGAGTAACTGCGAGACAAAGTTACCAAGGGGCATAGACAGTGAGAATAGTCAGGACGTAGCCAATGAGTCACACACAGAGATAGCTGCAAGGTACCAGAGGGGCGAGCAGAGAGTAGTCAGGTCACAGGCAATGAGTCATACACAGATAATAACGCAGTACAAAAACAACAGGCAAACTCACAACGGGAAACAGAATCGGGTCAGAACCATATAAACAAGCTATAGCAACAAACAGGCACACGGGGGTCAGCACACTAGGCCAAAGGCAAAAGTATAACTGGCAGGGATTGAAGCTACCCAGAGGTTTATGAAGCTCTCCCAGAACCAGAAAGAGGCCACAATCATTAACCCCAAGTGTGCAGGTCAAAACCTGCACAGAGCTCCAGACATTAACCCCCGGTGTGCAGCTCAAAAACCTGCACTGGGATCATGACAGGGACTTTATCTGTTTGTGATATGTGGGTGCAGGTCTTGCATTTCTTACTGTTACAGAGGACTGTGCCTGTGATGGTGATGCGAGGGCACTTCTGACAAGGATATTCCTTAGGTTGGGAGGCTGTTTGTAGGAGAGCAATGGCAGTTCTGGGAATATTGCTTTCAGTCTGTGGTCTCTGTGGAATATGGGTTGGAGGTCAGCGCCAATTTTCCTTAAAATGTTCATGTGAGGGTTGTACGTGACCACAAGCAGCACCCTGTTATTATCCTCCTTCTGTTTGTAATCCAGGAGGCTGCTTCTTGGGATCCTTGTAGCTTTGTGGATCTGTTAATCAATTACAAGTGGATGATATCCATGGTGTAGGAATGTTTTCCTAAGTGATAGTAGTTGTAGTTTTCTATCCCAGAAAAGCCACTGCTCCTCCTACAAACAGCCTTCCAACCTAAGGAATATCCTTGTCAGAAGTACCCTCGCATCACCATCACAGGCACAGTCCCCTATAACAGTAAGAAATGCAAGACGTGCACCCACATATCACCAACAGATAAAGTCCACATACCAAACACAAATCAGGACTATAAGATCATGGATTATTTTTCATGTACATCCTACAATGTCGTGTACATGATGCAATGCACAAGGTGCAATGCAGGGACATACATAGGAGAAACTAAACAAAAACTTCAAACAAGGATGAATCTGCATAGACATACGATAAAAAATGAGCTGGACACACCTGTAGGAATACACTTCCCTAGACCTGGACACAGCTTGGCAGATCTAAAAGTCCTAATATTGAAAGGTCATTTTAATAGTGACAGAGAGAGAAAAATTTGGGAGTTCAAATTAATAAATGTTTCAGTAACAATAGGACTGAATTTGACACCTGGATTCATGACTCATTACATGGACACAGTTCACACCTCCACAAGAAGGTCTTCAGATCTTTAATAGAACACCTCATTTGCATGTGTAACAAAAACCTTAATTTGATTTCCTTGGCCTGTATCACCTCATGTCCTGCTGTAATTCCTATTTACCGTATTTTCCGCCTTGTAAGATGTACTTTTTTTCCCAAAAATTTGGCTGGGAATTAGGGGTGCGTCTTACAATGCGGATATACCGGCAACTGCTTACCTGTAAGTAGCTGCAGGCTGGGATGAGGGAGGTGTCCGCTGCCGCCGCGCTGCTGCTGACTGCCGCTGCTGCATGGGATGTCCACTGCTGCTGCCCGGGATGTCCGCGTCCGCTCCCGCCACTGCCTGTGATGCCTGCCGCTGCCAGTGATGTCCGCCACTGTGGGGGGCTCTGCCGACATTTCGTGAAAGGCCAGAGCTCCCCAGCAGTTCTGTGTTTTCCTCCTGTGTGGTGGCCTCCAGTAACATGGCCGCCGGGAGGTGGCGCAAGCGCAGACGAAAATCTCGGGAGATGAGATTTCAGTGCTGAGATCTCATCTCCCGAGATCTCCATGCTGAGAGCTCCATCTGCGCATGCGTCGGCGGCCATTTTACTGGAGTCCACAAGCACAGGCTGAAACTACGGAACTTCCAGGGGGCTCTGGTCTTTCAAGAAATGTCGACAGAGCCCCCTGCAGCGACAGACATCCTGGGCAGCGGCGGCGGGCAGCAGCAGCCGAAATTCAAGGCAGTGGAGGCCTCGGACACCCTGGGCAGCGGCGAAGGGCAGCAGCAGACACCCTGGGCAGCACCCCAGTCACCACCCCTGATAAGTAATAAGAAGATGCATGGATTATAAGAAGCACCACCATTTTATTAAAAAACTTTTTTTTTTTCTTTTTTTCTCCTCAAAATTTGGGGTGCGTCTTATAATGCGAAAAATACGGTAAATGTTGCCGTCTCTTTTCAGTAATTCACTTGTAATCTAGCCTGATAAAGGGGCCTAAGCTTGCAAATATTATTTCTCTGGTTAGCCAATAAAGGTATCACTCCTTGAATACTTTTCTCAATTTTTTGGGGGACATAAGTATTTACATCTATTTTTCTGGCTAACACGGTATCACAATATTTTTTTGTATTGTACAGCTAAATTTTTTTTATAACTTTCACTTTTTGCAGTCTGATCGCTGTCATAAAGCATTGCAGTTCTTTCTAAATTGTCAGCTCTACTGTCACACAAGCCACTTAGACCGTGCTCTGACCAAGGAAAACATTTTTTTTTTCATCGCAAATTTATAAGACATCTGTGTTGTTAAAATGCTCTTCACCCTAGCTGTATTTCTTTACTTTTGCAATTTGCAAAATGTTGTCAATTTTGCAGGATTTAGCTATGCTGGCACCTAGGTGCTCTGCCAATGATTCCTGTGAACTGTTCCAGCCAAATCTATGTTAAAAAAAACCCAAAAGGTGCTCCTTTTCAGAGTCCATCTATATGTCCAGCCACAAGTTCCCCACTTTATATTGGGTATTGCTGCATTTGGAAGAAATTGCATAACAAACTGTGGGTCAGTTTTTCGTTTTGCTCATTGTGAAATACAAATTTGTGGCTAAAGCAACATGTCAGTGGCAAAAAAGGAATTTTTCATTTTCCCGGCCCATTGTTGCTAAGTTCTGTGAAGCCCATATGGGTTCCAAACTCTCACCACGCTCTTAGATGAAATACTTGAGGGTTCCAGTTTCCAAAATGGAGTCACTTGTGAGCTTTTGGTGTTTTTGCCTCTTGATGGCTATGCAATTGCAACATGGCATACACAATCTATTCCAGCCAAGTTTGCACAACAAAAAGGGCGCACTTTCATTCTGTGCCATGCCATATGGCCAAACAGTATTTATGACCACATTTGGGGTGGCGGGTTGTTACATTTAGAAGAAATTCAGAAAATCCATTTTCTCCTATTAGCCTTTGTGAAAGTAAATAATGTGTGGCTACAGTAACATTTTAGTGGAAAAATGTGTTTTTTGATGGTCACTGTTATGAAATTTTGTCAAGCACCTGTCTGCTTGAAATGCTCACTCTGCTCCTTTAAAAGTGTAGTTTCCAAAATGTGGTTACTTGTAGGGGGTCTCTGTTGTTTTCACCCCTCCAAGGACTCTGTAAGTACAACATGGCATTTGTAAACTATTGCAGACCATTCTGTGCTCCAAGAATCAATTAGTTCTTCTTCCCTTCTAATTAAGTCCTGCCATGAGCCCTAACAGCAGTTTCCGGCCACATATGGTGTATAGCCTTGTTTGTAAGAAAAAGTTTAACAGATTGTGGTGCTAATTTACTGATATTACCTCTTGCGAGAATGACAAAGTTTGGGCTAAAGCAACAATTCAGTGAAAAAAATATAACTTTTCATTTTTTAATTCCAATTAGCATTAATTCCTGTGAAACACTTGCTTGCAGTTTTGAATACACTAACGGGTACAGGTTTAAAAATAGTATCACTTTTAAGGTTTTTCAATATACAAAATGACTTCAAATGTGACTGCGTCTTTAAAAAAAAAAATGCAAAAAAACCCCTAAGATTTGTAAATATTCTTGACAAAATGTAAAATTGATTCATAATTTTAACCCAACATTAGTTATGAGCGAACCCATGGATGTTCGGTTTTGGCCGGACTTTTGAAAATGTCCTGTTCGGGGCTCGAACTTGACCCCAAACCCCATATAAGTCAATGGGGACCCAAACTTCAGTTCTGTAAAATGGTCTGAGTAAGGGCTAGGGGGCTGCAAAAGGAAGCTAAATTGGGGTAAGAACAGGACAAACAAATGTGGATAGGAAAATTACTTAAAGGGGTTCTGTCACTATAACAATCATGGTAAAATAGGAATTGAATGAATAACATAAAAACATTTACAGTGCCCTCATAGAAACTGAGGCTTTCTACTTGCAATCCAGTTAAAAATTTCATCCACAGAGCATGGGGCACAGTACCCCCATAGAAGCTGATAACAAATTCCACCCACAGAGCATGGGGCACAGTACTCCCATGTCTGACAGGCATTCCATTCCAGTGTCAGTTGAATTCCTCCCAGAGTACACCTCATTCTTCTTAATGTGCTTCTGATTAGGTGATCACCTGATCCAAATCTTATTTAACAAAGGAAAGTAAAAAACCCTGCTGTGGTGTTCACAATCCTCTTGCAATAGGACAAGCTGGATGGCAAAACAAGCGCTAGTAATATCCCAAAAGTAATAGGAATGAAAACATAACTTTTAACCATGCCAAAGGAGTTGAAAAGAAAAGTCATGAGTGAGGAAAAGAAGGGCTCAGTTCTAGCTATACTAGCAGAGGGATACTGTGAGCGTCACGTTGCCGCCATCCTTAAAATTTCTAAGACGGCAGTCCATTACAACAAGGTCAAACAGCAGACATTGGGGACAACAAAGCTACAGACCGGCAGAAGGCAAAAACGACTCTCTACTGACCGGGGTGACTGTCATCTTATTTGCATGTCACTCAGTAACCGCAGGATGACATCAAGTGACCTACAAAAGGAATGGCAAATGGCAGCTGGGGTGAAGTGCACGGCAAGAACAGTTCGTAACAGGCTCCTAGAGGCAGGGCTCAAGTCATGTAAAGGTAGAAAAAAGTCTTTCATCAATGAGAAGCAAAGGAGAGCCAGGCTGAAGTTTGCCAAAGACCATAAGGATTGGACCATAGAGGACTGGAGTAAGGCTAGTTTCACATTTGCGCTTTTGAGCGCAGCGACGGCCTGCGCACGGCCGCCGCTAAGCCCCGCCCCCTGCCGCGCCTCCGCCGGTAGCTCCGCCTACCGGCGCATGACGCTGCATGCGTACTGCGTCCCCTATCTTTATCACTGGGGGCGCAGGCCATGCGCAGTATGCGTTTGGCGGCGCATGTGTCCTTTTCACGGTGCGCCGAGCGCAACCATACTGCAGCAGGTTGCGTTTGTCGCTGGTCAGCACACCGTGAAAAGGACGCATGCGCCGCCAAATGCATACTGCGCACAGCCTGTGCCCCCAGTGATAAAGATAGGGGACGCAGGACGCATGCAGCGTCATGCGCCGGTAGGCGGAGCTACCGGCGGAGGCGCTGCAGGGGGCGGGGCTTAGCAGCGGCCGTGCGCGGGCTGTTGCTGCGCTCAAAAGCGCTAATGTGAAACTAGCCTTAGCATTATTTGAGGTCTGCAAGCACTGCATTTTTTTGTTATTATGACCATTTCTAATTTTCTGAAAATAAATACAAAATTCAGTGCTTGGAAATTTGGAGACATGTTGTCAGAAGTTTATAGAATAAAAGAGCAATTTACATTTTACTCAAAAATATACCTATAAAGAGAAAAATCAGACAAACTGAAAATTTTGCAGTGGTCTCTTTTGCCAGAGCTGTATGGTTAGATTTCTTTGCCTATGTTGGCTGGATGGGTTGTAACTGAAATCTGGTGAGAATTTCATGTCAATAGCACCTTTAGAAATATATTTACTTAGAAAATTGGTGACATGTTCAATTCTTATATCACCCTCTTTAGATCAGTATATGGGATACACTGTGCATTATATAGATCAGATTGGTATATAGTACGCATGGTACAGTATATGGCTGAGTATATAGGACGCACTGTACAGTATATGGCTGAGTATATAGGACGCACTGTACAGTATATGGCTGAGTATATAGGACGCACTGTACAGTATAGGCTGAGTATATAGGACGCACTGTACAGTATAGGCTGAGTATATAGGACGCGCTGTACAGTATATGGCTGAGTATATAGGACGCGCTGTACAGTATAGGCTGAGTATATAGGACGCGCTGTACAGTATATGGCTGAGTATATAGGACGCGCTGTACAGTATATGGCTGAGTATATAGGACGCGCTGTACAGTATATGGCTGAGTATATAGGACGCGCTGTACAGTATATGGCTGAGTATATAGGACGTGCTGTACAGTATAGGCTGAGTATATAGGACGCGCTGTACAGTATATGGCTGAGTATATAGGACGCGCTGTACAGTATATGGCTGAGTATATAGGACGCGCTGTACAGTATATGGCTGAGTATATAGGACGCGCTGTACAGTATATGGCTGAGTATATAGGACGCGCTGTACAGTATATGGCTGAGTATATAGGACGCGCTGTACAGTATATGGCTGAGTATATAGGACGCGCTGTACAGTATATGGCTGAGTATATAGGACGCGCTGTACAGTATATGGCTGAGTATATAGGACGCGCTGTACAGTATATGGCTGAGTATATAGGACGCGCTGTACAGTATATGGCTGAGTATATAGGACGCGCTGTACAGTATATGGCTGGGTATATAGGACGCTTTGTACAGTATATGGCTGAGTATATAGGACGCGCTGTACAGTATATGGCTGAGTATATAGGACGCGCTGTACAGTATATGGCTGAGTATATAGGACGCGCTGTACAGTATATGGCTGAGTATATAGGACGCGCTGTACAGTATATGGCTGGGTATATAGGACGCTTTGTACAGTATATGGCTGAGTATATAGGACGCGCTGTACAGTATATGGCTGAGTATATAGGACGCGCTGTACAGTATATGGCTGAGTATATAGGACGCGCTGTACAGTATATGGCTGAGTATATAGGACGCGCTGTACAGTATATGGCTGGGTATATAGGACGCTTTGTACAGTATATGGCTGAGTATATAGGACGCGCTGTACAGTATATGGCTGAGTATATAGGACGCGCTGTACAGTATATGGCTGAGTATATAGGACGCGCTGTACAGTATATGGCTGAGTATATAGCACGCGCTGTACAGTATATGGCTGAGTATATAGGACGCGCTGTACAGTATATGGCTGAGTATATAGCACGCGCTGTACAGTATATGGCTGAGTATATAGGACGCGCTGTACAGTATATGGCTGAGTATATAGGACGCGCTGTACAGTATATGGCTGGGTATATAGGACGCTTTGTACAGTATATGGCTGAGTATATAGGACGCGCTGTACAGTATATGGCTGAGTATATAGGACGCGCTGTACAGTATATGGCTGAGTATATAGGACGCGCTGTACAGTATATGGCTGAGTATATAGCACGCGCTGTACAGTATATGGCTGAGTATATAGCACGCGCTGTACAGTATATGGCTGAGTATATAGGACGCGCTGTACAGTATATGGCTGAGTATATAGGACGCGCTGTACAGTATATGGCTGAGTATATAGGACGCGCTGTACAGTATATGGCTGAGTATATAGGACGCGCTGTACAGTATAGGCTGAGTATATAGGACGCGCTGTACAGTATATGGCTGAGTATATAGGACGCGCTGTACAGTATATGGCTGAGTATATAGGACGCGCTGTACAGTATATGGCTGAGTATATAGGACGCGCTGTACAGTATATGGCTGAGTATATAGGACGCGCTGTACAGTATATGGCTGAGTATATAGGACGCGCTGTACAGTATATGGCTGAGTATATAGGACGCGCTGTACAGTATATGGCTGAGTATATAGCACGCGCTGTACAGTATATGGCTGAGTATATAGGACGCGCTGTACAGTATATGGCTGAGTATATAGGACGCGCTGTACAGTATATGGCTGAGTATATAGCACGCGCTGTACAGTATATGGCTGAGTATATAGGACGCGCTGTACAGTATATGGCTGAGTATATAGGACGCGCTGTACAGTATATGGCTGAGTATATAGGACGCGCTGTACAGTATATGGCTGGGTATATAGGACGCGCTGTACAGTATATGGCTGAGTATATAGGACGCGCTGTACAGTATATGGCTGAGTATATAGGACGCGCTGTACAGTATATGGCTGAGTATATAGCACGCGCTGTACAGTATATGGCTGAGTATATAGGACGCGCTGTACAGTATATGGCTGAGTATATAGGACGCGCTGTACAGTATATGGCTGAGTATATAGGACGCGCTGTACAGTATATGGCTGAGTATATAGGACGCGCTGTACAGTATATGGCTGAGTATATAGGACGCGCTGTACAGTATATGGCTGAGTATATAGGACGCGCTGTACAGTATATGGCTGAGTATATAGGACGCACTGTACAGTATATACGGACAGTATACACCATGTATAGTGTACTCGCCAGCGCTACCATTGGGCTCTTCTCCATATGAACGACGCTGCAGTCCCCCTTCCCAGCACTAGGTGGCAGACTGGGCCGCTCCCCCGCTCCCGCAGCCGCCTGTGGATGTCAGGAAGTGTTCCCCTTGCAGTGGGATTTGGGCAGGGGAGGAGGCGTCTCCCGGAGCCGCACACCCTGTTGATTAGTCAGCGCGGGTATGGTGTATTCTAGTCCCCGCAGGAGGGAGCGACAACCAGAGCAGCAACTGGAGCCAAAGTGGCCGGTACAGGAGCGGGCACAACCGCGGGCAGGAGCATGACCCCGAGCGGCTGAGGACGGTGCACTAGATCAGCCCCCTGGAGCCCCTCGTCCTGCTGTGTCCCCCTATACGGGGCCGGGGGAAGAACATGGAGCCGGCTGGCCCCTCGCTGAAGGATGTGAAGTGGAGCTCGGCCTCGTTCCCCTTGGACTTGCTGGTGAGCAGTTACCGGCTGCCGCAGCTCGTCCGGCTGGAGAGCGGTAAGTGTCTGCACCCATGTTATACCCTGCACCCATGTTATACCCTGCACCTACACACACTGCACCCATGTTATACCCTGCACCTACACACACTGCACCCATGTTGTACCCTGCACCTACACACATTGCACCCATGTTATACCCTGCACCCATGTTATACCCTGCACCTACACACACTGCACCCATGTTGTACCCTGCACCTACACACATTGCACCCATGTTATACCCTGCACCCATGTTATACCCTGCACCCATGTTATACCCTGCACCCATGTTATACCCTGCACCTACACACACTGCACCCATGTTATACCCTGCACCTACACACATTGCACCCATGTTGTACCCTGCACCTACACACATTGCACCCATGTTATACCCTGCACCCATGTTATACCCTGCACCCATGTTATACCCTGCACCCATGTTATACCCTGCACCTACACACACTGCACCCATGTTGTACCCTGCACCTACACACATTGCACCCATGTTATACCCTGCACCCATGTTATACCCTGCACCCATGTTATACCCTGCACCCATGTTATACCCTGCACCTACACACACTGCACCCATGTTATACCCTGCACCTACACACACTGCACCCATGTTGTACCCTGCACCTACACACATTGCACCCATGTTATACCCTGCACCCATGTTATACCCTGCACCCGTGTTATACCCTGCACCCGTGTTATACCCTGCACCCGTGTTATACCCTGCACCCGTGTTATACCCTGCACCCGTGTTATACCCTGCACCCGTGTTATACCCTGCACCCGTGTTGTACCCTGCACCCGTGTTGTACCCTGCACCCGTGTTGTACCCTGCACCCGTGTTGTACCCTGCACCCGTGTTGTACCCTGCACCCGTGTTGTACCCTGCACCCGTGTTATACCCTGCACCCGTGTTATACCCTGCACCCGTGTTATACCCTGCACCCGTGTTATACCCTGCACCCGTGTTATACCCTGCACCCGTGTTATACCCTGCACCCGTGTTATACCCTGCACCCGTGTTATACCCTGCACCCGTGTTGTACCCTGCACCCGTGTTGTACCCTGCACCCGTGTTGTACCCTGCACCCGTGTTGTACCCTGCACCCGTGTTGTACCCTGCACCCACACACACTGCACACATATACCCTGCATGTACACACACACTGCATCCATGTTGTACCCTGCATGTACACACACACTACACACATATACCCTGCACACATGGACCCACTGCACACCACACATACCCTGCATATACACATAAGCTGGCGTGTGCCCCCGGTGTGTCTGCCCTGCTGGGTGCCTGCATATCACTGCCTATAGGTCATGGCAGGGGGCGCTGCTGGCACATGCACACTACAGGACACCTGGGCACACTGATCCTGACAGCGGTGCCAGTGTGGGCATAGAGCCTTGCCATGGACTCCAAGCTGCTCACACTTTCCATGGCAGCTGCCATGTTTCTGTAAGGAATGAGACCCGGGTACAGATGTGCAGTGTGCGGGCACCATCATCCAGCTGTGCCGTTGTCTCTCTCCAGACATGGGCGCTGTATACTGCTGCATGATGGTGCCAGTCTGGATGCGCTGTAGGTGCAGGATGTGGCATTGCTGGCTGTGGGTGTCTGGTAAAGTAGCCAGCGGCAGATGACTGGCATCACAGATTGTGGCTGTCGTTTGTCCGGTCATGTATCAGATGTTTGGCGCCAGTCGTTCTGGGTATTATCAAAACTATGATCCGTCCAGTCTGAAGAAAGTGGGTGTGATTGTCCTGCTGTGCCCAGACGCAGTGCACATATTATACCCTATATTCTGTTCATATGAAGGTGAGGCTAAAGCTTAGGGGGTTCACGCACCTACTACACCCCCGGCACTACAGGCAGGAGCAGCCCAGAAGGGCAGGAACATCCCTCCCTGGTGCAGGTACAACAGGGGCATCTGTGAGCTAAAAGGGTAACTTGGCGCTAAAAGCCTGCTGTGTGCCCCCTAAGATGTGCCTATGTAGGCTCTGCATGAGTGACCCCATTCACATTGATAAGGGATTGAATACTGCTGCAAATGTCAGCAAACAAGAAAAGAAATGTTCTTCAGCTCTTCTTCCCATGCAGATCCAGCGCTGTCACCCCTGCGGTCCTCCTGGCCTATGTGTACAAGGGGGGCTACACCTGACCCATGGAGCCAGTCACGGGCCTCGCTGCCCATGTACTAAAGTCCTGCTATAACCACGATGCCAGTGGTGCAGACTGCTGCTCGGCGGGCATGAAGAGACCTGGGGACCCCAGAGGGTCCGTAGGGAAAGAAAAGGGAAGAAGGGTTTTCCTTTTTTTGCAGCGTATTTTTACATTTTTTTTTTTTTTTTCAGAAAGCTGGATAATCAACTTAAAAATCCAAAATGATCCCCAGTCCATAGAATAGGGGATACCTTACTGATCGTTGGTGTTGGGACCCCCAGTGATAATAAGGACAGGGCTCTACAGATCTCTGCATGTTTGACCTCTGCTCCATTCATTGTCAAAGGAACTTCCAGAAATGGCAGGACGCTCTCCTTGGCTTTCTCCAGCAGGTCCCATAGACAATGAATGGAGCGCCGCTTGAGCGTGGTCATCTCCGCGCCATTCTAGACAAAACGCTGGTTTCCTGAGCCCTGTCCTTGGGATCCATGTGGTCTCAATTATCGGGTTCCCCTGTGATCAGTGAGTTGTTCCCTATCCCAAATAACGGGGATCACTTACTAGCATGGTAACTCCTTAAATTTTGCAGTGATCTTACTATGGAGCCACAGGGTGACGGAAGCGGCTGTGTACACCCCACATTGTGTGAATGGAGCGTTATTTTTTCCTTCATATTTTTTAACCCTTAATAACATAACTATTTTTTTTAATACTTTGCCTCTCTGTATTTCATGAAACATACGGTTTGTGTTTTCTCATTGATGTGGTTGTACTGGGCCTTTTTAATGCAGAAGAAATTGTATTTTTTGGACTTTTGTGCTGATCTCAATGAGTTACTGTCTAATAACTTCTTATCGGAATTCCGCTCGATGGTAGTAAATCTTGCGCATACATCCCCCGACATCATCCTATGCTTTACCGAGCAATGACTGGACGCATTACACTCTGCTACTGATCCTCCGGTGACTCCGTACAATTTCTCCCTTTATATCTTTCCCTAACTAGAGCGCAGAGTAGCGGCCACGCTGCATTACTGATAGAGGGCCGCCGCTGCCATCTTTGTGCCATGGTAATGACATTTTTGCTAATTTTCTGTTGGCAAAAGAAAATAAATGTCAGAGTCTGAATAGTAAATACAATAACGATCTGGTAATTTTTAGGAATTTTATCATAGTGTTCAAAATCATTCATCTTTATTTATTTGGGGGGGTGGGAGGGGGGTAGTTTGACAAACTGAAATAAAGCTTTTGGGATTTTGTTTGTTTTTACTATTTTGGGTCACAAAACATTTGTCAATTTTTTTTTATTTTTTTTTTAATCTAGGTAATTTTTAATTTTAGCGATTCAAGAACCCCGAAAGCATAGGTTCTCCTGATATTTGGGCCTTAAACTAGATGGAGGCCCGATGCTATTGTATCCGGAGGGCAGTAATGTCACGATGGGGCAGGCTTTGCAGCATTGAGAATCTCATCCCCCCCCCCCCCGTGTGCTCACCAACCTATACACTCTCTCGCACTCTCCCCATGTGCTGACTTCTGTCTGTCTGTCTGTGCTCTCTTCTTTGACCTGTCTACCCAATGTGCTATCCCCCTTGTCTGCTGTCTCTCTCCTTCCTGTGCTGTGTTCTCCCCTCATGTGCTGTCCCATTTGAACTGTCTCTCTCACCCCTGTGTCTGACCGTGTACAGAACATACCACAGCTCCTGGGCAGGGGAGGAAGCAAAAGGCAATACTGACGTTACAGCAGGAGATCACAGAGGATACAATTTAGGAGGTAAAATATTATTTAAAAACAGTGAAATATTATACCTCACAAAATGAATCCTCTGTGATCCCCTGCTGTAATGTCAGTATTGTCTTTTGCTTCCTCCCCTGCCCAGGAGATGTGGTATGCTCCGTACACGGTCAGACACAGACAATTTTTAAAATGATCTTTCATTCGTGGGAAAAACTCCTTAATGTGACCGGCTTCCTCTGCCTGTAGACCCATCGCGCATCTGCTGCCGAGATCAGCAGAATGATTCACTGCGCCTGTGCGGAATTCGCGCAGGCACAGTGCGACAGTGTTCCGCTGGTGGTACCGAGCAAAAGGCTGAGTGTGGTGCGTACGGCGTATAGAGTGTGTGTGTGGTGTGACGGTGTTCGCAATAGGTTGGGACCAGCAGCAGTTTCCATATTGAGACACCAATCATTTGGGTGTCCAAATATGGCGGTCGGTGAACTTCCTCCACTTGGAATTCTAGGATACGGTTACATCTGGACAGAACAGGAAATTAAAACATAAGGCAATTACCATATATATTCGTGTATAAGCCGACCCCCTTAATTTTGCCACAAGACACTGGGAAAACTTATTGACTCACGTATAAGGCTAGGGTGGAAAATGCAGCAGCTACTGGTAAATTTCAAGAATAAAAATAGATACCAATAAAAGTAAAATTAATTGAGACATCAGTAGGTTAAATGTTTCTGAATAGCCATATTGAATCAGGAGCCCCATATAATGCTCCATACAGTTCATTATGGCCCCATAAGATGCTCCATACAAAATATGCCCCATATAATGCTGCACAAAGGTTAATAATGGCCCCATAAGATGCTCCATTGAATAATATGCCCTGGCCCCATAAGATGCTCCATTGAATATGCTTCCATATGCTGCCCCATAAGATGCTCCATTGAATATGCTTCCATATGCTGCCTCCATAAGATGCTCCATTGAATATGCCCCCATATGCTGCACCCATAAGATGCTCCATTGAATATGCCCCCATATGCTGCACCCATAAGATGCTCCATTGAATATGCCCCCATATGCTGCACCCATAAGATTCTCCATTGAATATGCCCCCATAAGATGCTCCATTGAATATGCCCCCATATACTGCCCCCATAAGATGCTCCATTGAATATGCCTCCATATGCTGCCCCATAAGATGCTCCATTGAATATGCCTCCATATGCTGCCCCCATAAGATGCTCTATTGAATATGCCTCCATATGCTGCCCCCATAAGATGCTCTATTGACTATGCCTCCATATGCTGCCCCCATAAGATGCTCCTTTGAATATGCACCCATATGCTGCCCGCATAAGATGCTCCATTGAATATGCCCCCATATGCTGCCCCCATAAGATGCTCCATTGTATATGCCTCCATATGCTGCCCCCATAAGATGCTCCATTGAATATGCCCCCATATGCTTCCCCTATAAGATGCTCCATTGAATATGCCTCCATATGCTGCCCCCATAAGATGCTCCATTGAATATGCCCCCTTAAGATGCTCCATTGTATATGCCTCCATATGCTGCCCCCATAAGATGCTTCATTGAATATGCCCCCATATGCTGCCCCCATAAGATGCCCCATAGATTATGCCCCCATATATTGCTGCTGCCGCTACCATTCTAAAAAAAAAAAAAAAAAGACATACTCATGTCTTGTCCCTGGGGGCAAGGTGCCGGTGTGCTGAGCAGGCGGACACCGGCGCGCTATGGGGGACAGTTGTCGCCGCTGGCTTAGGACCCGGCACCTGAGATATTCACCTGTCCTCTGCTGCCTGAACGTCACTGCCAGAGGGAACTCAGCGGGCAGACAGCGGCGAGCAGCGTTTGAACCGGGACAGGTGAATATAGCATATACTTATCTCTCCCTGGCGCGGTCTCTGCAGCCCTCCTCTTCTCCCACGTCTCCCTTCCTTAAGTGGTCACGTGGTACCGCTCAAAGTCATAAATATATGCATATTCATGACTTTAATGAGTGGTACCATGTGACCGCTGTAGGAATGAAGGGAGACTGTGGGACAAGCAGGGGGGCTGCAGAGACGCGCCGGGGGGGAGGGAGTCAGTATGATATGACACCCCCGCTCCACTTCCCCCACCTATCCCCTGGCTATATGACTCGCGTATAAGAAGAGAGGGGGACTTTCAGCCCAAAAAATGGGCTGAAAATCTCGGCTTGTACGCGAGTATATACGGTATATAGATATATTCATTATTAAATGAAGTGTTTTCTTTGTTTTGTGTTTTTTTTTCTTTATATAGAACATAGTGTACTTACAGGAGACAAAGCCAACATTTTTGTAACCTTAGAAAAAAAATATTAGCGTATGGAATCTGGTGGAAACATGAGGAATACGCAGCTATGCAGGGCAGGAGCTGCGGACAGTGATGATCATGGTCCTCTTACCTATATTTATACCTTATCTGTCAAAAAACTTTGAGGTTGCCCCTCATTGCTTTAAATCATTATACCTGTATTGTGGAATTTGTTATATATTTTTCTTTTTTAACATGGTTTTATAAAGTATTTGATAAAAGTAATGTTTTGTATGGCTATGGTCCAGGGATGGGGATTTTACCTATGATTCAAATGATGACGATCAGCAGTAGAGCAAACTTCTTCTATAATGCAGCACTGCGCTGCTGAACATCAGCGAAACATGGAGCGGCGGCAACTGAAGGACACCAATATGCTCTGATAACACCTCATCCGAGCGTGTTCGCTCATCACTAATTACCTGCTATATGCATTGTTGTTATTAGTAGGGAAACCCAAAAATCTGCTGTTTCATAAAGCAGGTGCTGCACAGTGGCCATGTCTGCTTCGGTTCCGGTGGCTAGAGACAACTACTACAAGAACTCCGTATCAGCAACGTCCTGCGAATGGAGTGGCCCATCACACTTGTGTTCAACTGGTTAATAAAGATGCATATGGGCGATCTAGAAGGACCCTGCATAATGATGGGTTGCAAAGAGTGGCACTCAGTATTAAACTTCATAAGCAATTTATCGTTCTTCCGGGTAAAAGTATCCTGTTATCTATACATTGTGTGAATGGTAATGGCAGTCCGCCTATTGGGAGCCCCCACACAACTCTCCATGTAAGAGGGCTCGCTCGTGTTTTGTAATTCCCATAGAGACAGCACAAATACCTGACCGTTGCTCTTACAATCTCTTCATCACCATGGTTGGTGGGGGACACCTCATTGTAGGTATCTTAGGGGGTTCCAGTGTTGCTCCAGACAGCCAAAGGTTTATCACCTAAACTTCCTTCGCCAATAATCCTTTATGATAAAAACAGCTAAATCGTTCCCTGGAAATGTATGAATTAGACATATTTTGAAGGTGCCATAAATATGTATTTGATGATTCCGGGAGCCGTGGGTGATAATCTTCTGGCAGGAGAGGCTGTGTGCATCACTTTCTGCATTGAGCATTTTATAGTACAGGGCAACCCTGTAATAACAGGACATGATGAGCTATTCTTTGCAGCAGTTCTTGGTTCTAGCTCAGGGCTTCCCAAATTCTAAGGCACTTTTTTTTTTTTTTACTTAAAGGGGGTGTCCAGATTTTAAATGAAAGTCTGCAGTCATGTTATGTGACTGCAGACTTGTGAATCCTTCCATGTGACCTTAAGGTCATGAAATTCAGTCTTCTGGCCACATTTCGGCTAGACATGTGCGGCCTTGCTCCATTCACATGTAAAATTGTCTTCACATTGTGAAATATAAGTTGGTCATGAGACATGCCTAACCTAATAATGGGCAAAGGCTGGTATGTTGTCTGCCAGTTTCTGAGATAACTGGGAATATTAGCATTTACCCTTTCCGTTACATGCTGAGTTTTCCTTTGTGAATCGCCTATATACACTGCTCAAAAAAATAAAGGGAACATATAAACAGAATATAACTCCAAGTAAATCAAACTTCTGAGAAATCAAACTGTCCACATAGGAAGCAACACTGATTGACAATCAATTTCACATGCTGCTGTGCAAATGGAATAGACAACAGTTGGAAATTAATGGCAATTATCAAGACACCCTCAATAAATGAGTGGTTCTGCAGGTGGGGACCACAGACCACATCTCAGCACCAATGCTTTTTTGAATGTTGGTTGTGCTTTCACACTCATGGTAGCATGAGACGGACTCTATAACCCACATAAGTGGCTCAGGTAGTGCAGCTCATCCAGGATGGCACATCAATGCGAGCTGTGGCAAGGAGGTTTGCTGTTTCTGTCAGCGTAGTGTCCAGAGGCGCTGCCAGTACACCAGGAGACGTGGAGGGGGTCGTAGGAGGGCAACAACCCAGCAGTAGGAACGCTACCTCCGCCTTTGTGCAAGGAGAAGCACTGGCAGAGCCCTGTAAAATGACTTCCAGCAGGCCACAAATGTACATGTGTCTGCACAAACGGTTAGAAACAGACTCCATGAAGATGGTCTGAGTGCCCGACGTCCACAGATGAGGGTTGTGCTCACAGCCCAACACCGTGCAGGACGCTTGGCATTTGCCACCGAACATCAGGATTGGCAAATTCACCACTGGAGCCTTGTGTGTTATGATTGAGTCACCGTAGGAGGCAGACACAAAAATAGAAGCTACGTCCAGAAAACCAGAGAAGTTGGCAACTATCAGATTGCAGACCCCTGAACCTATCAACACAACTAGCAGTAGCCGTGGGGGGTTCCTACGATGCCCTAGACCCCTCGATCACAGCCGGAGCGCTAAATAGCCTAAAGACAGAAAAGGAAATCTAAACTGCCCCAGAGCAGACCCCAAAGTAAAAGGCAGCCCCCAACATATAATGGCGGTGAAGCAAGATGAAAAAACTCACAGATAGAAAGATAGGCTGAGCAAACGATGGGGCCCAAGCTAACTAAACAGAACAGGAAAGGAAGGTTGCTGTCTGCAATCTGCCAAAACCCTATCAAAGACATAAGCCAACAAGCTGATATGGAAAAAGACCCTGAAGCAGCTAGGCTTCAAAAACTAAATCAGCACTCAGGTATTTTCAGAAGACAGAGCTAAAAGAATTCAGCACACCCCAGCAGGGAATGGCAGAAATCCAGAAAAACAAAGCAAAACAAAGTCAAAGCACAAATGCAAAAAGCCGAGCAGAAAACTTAGCTTTAGAAGAGCAGGAATTCAGACTGGTCTCAAAGGATCCCACAGAGAAATCACCCGCAGGGTAGAAGGGCGTCGGCAGCCTTATATCCAGTCAGTAACTCCACTCAGCCAGTCATCATAATCAAGCTCAGGTGTTTGATAATCAGGCTCACTACCTTTCTTTACCAGAAGAGGGAGTTCCTCGGGCCTCAGTAGTGAAGGGGAAAATGAACTCACAACACTTGTGCTCTTCACAAATGAAAGCAGGTTCAAACTGAGCACATGTGACAGAGTCTAGAGATGCTGTGGAGAGCCATCTGCTGCCTGCAACATCCTTCAGCATGACCAGTTTGGCAGTGGGTCAGTAATGGTGTGGGGTGGCATTTCTTTGGAGGGCCGCACAGCCCTCCATGTGCTCGCCAGAGGTAGCCTGACTGCCATTAGGTACCGAGATGAGATCCTCAGACCCCTTGTGAGACCATATGCTGGTGCGGTTGTCCCTGGGTTCCTGTTAATGCAGGACAATGCCAGACCTCATGTGGCTGGAGTGTCAGCAGTTCCTGCAAGATGAAGGCATTGAAGCTATGGGCTGGCCCGCCTGTTCCCCAGACCTGAATCCAGTTGAGCACATCTGGGACATCATGTCTCGCTCCATCCACCAACGTCACGTTGCACCACAGACTATCCAGGAGTTGGTGGTTGCTTTAGTCCAGGTCTGGGAGGAGATCCCTCAGGAAACCATCCACCGCCTCATCAGGAGCATGCCCAGGCATTGTACAGTAGGGAGGTCATACAGGCACGTGGATGGCACACAATACTGAGAATCTTTTCCTTGTCATGAAGCATTTCCACTGAAGTTGGATCAGGGTGTAATTTGATTTTCCACTTTGATTTTGAGTATCATTCCAAATCCTGACCTCCATGGGATATTCATTTTGATTTACATTAATTATGTTTTATTGTTCTGAACACATTCTACTATGCAATGAATAAAAATTTGCAACTGGAATATTTCATTCAGAGATATCTAGGATGTGGTATTTTAGTGTTCCCTTTATTTTTTTGAGCAGTGTATATCTTTAATGCAATGAAAACACCTGCACAATGAAGTGACCTAGAAGAATCTCTGCAGTGAAGTTATTATTCAATGTCCAGCGCCAATGCTGCCTCCTGCTTGACTGATGGCTCCTTTGGCTGACGTCACACTGTTTAGAGGCTGTTAGTCAAGCAGGAGGCGGTGCTGAGTGGTGAATAGAGCTGGAGTGACAGGCTTCTTCAGCCTCATTTGCAAATAAATTCAAACGCTGTTTTCTCAGTAACGGACTTGCCTATGAAATGGCTACAATATAAATAATTTGGGGGTTGAAATCCATCTGACCTGCTGATTGATTCCCTTTAAACCACTTGACATTTTTCTGTGTCTAGCCACTGTATTTTGCGCCTTCCATTTCAGATATAAGAAGTATGTAAACTTTGAAAAGCGTTAACAAAATAAAATACTGCAAAACAATTTTGTGTGTACCTTGACTTACCTTTCCACTTACCAGCAGCCATGACAGAAGGGTCTTATAGGCGGTAAGTATACTGGAATGGGGTAGTGTGCGTATAGGGAAGGCGCCTTACAAACAAAACACAAATGTCATGTGATTCCGAGGTTACAACATCCTCTGAATTTGGCTTTGCTGCCTCTTTTGGCGGTGGAACTTTTCTTTTTGGGTACATCAGGCCATTTTATGATTGGACTGGTTTTATTTCTTTTCTATAAAGACCTGCCATGGTTAATAATTCAGTTTATTATGCAGAATAAATGGCTTTACACCGCATGTACGAAGGAAAATAGATACTGAGTGTAACTTTTGCCTACTGACATCTATTGATTTCTCTGCATATGGAAAAAGCCGTGCCAGGAAATGCACATTATGACATGTTGGTTTCCTGTCCTCTTATGATCACTTTGAAGGATCAATGTAGGGTCCCAATCTCCTCCTTGTGTACTGTTATATGATCAGTCCTTGTAATGCATTATATGATTAGTATTAATATAATGCGCCCATTTAAAATGATGGATATTGATCAATGTGATCGTAGAAGCGCATTTTCTCAAATTGTAATTTATTTATTTTGCACTGTGGCACTGGCTAATTAAAAATATGTATAGTTAGGTCCATATATATTTGGACGGAGACAACATTTTTCTAATTTTGGTTCTAGACATTACCACAATGAATTTTAAACAAAACAATTCAGATGCAGTTGAAGTTCAGACTTTCAGCTTTCATTTGAGGGTATCCACATTAAAATTGGATGAAGGGTTTAGGAGTTTCAGCTCCTTAACATGTGCCACCCTGTTTTTAAAGGGACCAAAAGTAATTGGACAGATTAAATAATTGCAAATAAAATGTTCATTTCTAGTACTTGGTTGAAAACCCTTTGTTGGCAATGACTGCCTGAAGTCTTGAACTCATGGACATCACCAGACGCTGTGTTTCCTCCTTTTTGATGCTCTGCCAGGCCTTCACTGCGGTGGTTTTCAGTTGCTGTTTGTTTGTGGGCCTTTCTGTCTGAAGTTTAGTCTTTAACAAGTGAAATGCATGCTCAATTGGGTTGAGATCAGGTGACTGACTTGGCCATTCAAGAATATTCCTCTTCTTTGCTTTAATAAACTTCTGGGTTGCTTTGGGTCATTGTCCATCTGTAGTATGAAACGACGACCAATCAGTTTGGCTGCATTTGGCTGGATCTGAGCACACAGTATGGCTCTGAATACCTCAGAGTTCATTCGGCTGCTTCTGTCCTGTGTCACATCATCAATAAACACTAGTGACCCAGTGCCAGCCATGCATGCCCAAGCCATCACACTGCCTCCGCCGTGTTTTACAGATGATGTGGTATGCTTTGGATCATGAGCTGTACCACGCCTTCGCCATACTTTTCTCTTTCCATCATTCTGGTAGAGGTTGATCTTGGTTTCATCTGTCCAAAGAATGTTCTTCCAGAACGGTGCTGGCTTTTTTAGATGTTTTTTTTTAGCAAAGTCCAGTCTAGCCTTTTTATTCTTGATGCTTATGAGTGGCTTGCACCGTGCAGTGAACCCTCTGTATTTACTTTCATGCAGTCTTCTCTTTATGGTTGATTTGGATATTGATACGCCTACCTCCTGGAGAGTGTTGTTCACTTGGTTGGCTGTTGTGAAGGGGTTTCTCTTCACCATGGAGACTATTCTGCGATCATCCACCACTGTTGTCTTCCGTGGGCGCCCAGGTCTTTTTGCATTGATGAGTTCACCAGTGCTTTTTCTTTCTTTCTCAGGATGTACCAAACTGTAGATTTTGCCACTCCTAATGTAGCAATTTCTCGGATGGGTATTTTCTGTTTTTGCAGCTTAAGGATGGCTTGTTTCACCTGCAAGGAGAGCTCCTTTGACCGCTTGTTTCCTTCACAGCAAAACCTTCCAAATGCAAGCACCACACCTCAAATCAGCTCCAGGCCTTTTATCTGCTTAATTGAGAATGACATAACGAAGGGATTGCACACACCTGTCAATGAAATAGCCTTGGAGTCAATTGTCCAATTACTTTTGGTCCCTTTAAAAACAGGGTGGCATATGTTAAGGAGCTGAAACTCCTAAACCCTTCATCCAATTTTAATGTGGATACCCTCAAATGAAAGCTGAAAGTCTGAACTTCAACTGCATCTTATTTGTTTTGTTTAAAATTCATTGTGGTAATGTCTAGAACCAAAATTAGAAAAATGTTGTCTCTGTCCAAATACATATGGACCTAACTGTACATGTTTTAGTATTGCTGTGTATTGTCCTTATGCTGCTGCTTCCGTCTGTTCCGTGTGTGTCCTGGAGACATCATGGCAGCTAATCTCCAACTCACTAGCTCAGAGAGAACTCAAAATTACTGCTTTTCAGTAAATATCTTCGTGATGAAAACAGCAATGCAATCACAGTAAAGTTTTCTAGTTAATCGGGTCATTAAAGAGTTAATACTTCCCAATCTGCTTTTTCTGCCGGTTTAATTTCCTAGCTCTCACCCCCACAGTCTATTTAATGGCAGTTTTACGCATCAAGTAATTAGGTGATAGGGTGCGCTGCGTTGAGCAATTTGGCAAAAAAACATTGAAACTTGTGTAAATGATGTGGAGAATGTGACCTTGACTGTTGGAACCAGCGAGTGACTATTGTTTCATTGTCCTAAAGTCAGAACGTGCCGGTCACGGCGGTAGAGGATCGATACGTAACCTAACTAACCACTGTACATACAGCATTGTGCTGCAGCTCATGGGTGTCTGGTTACACGGGCTCACCGCTTATTGGGGGGATATCGCAGTGTTGTGAAAAACTATTTGCCTCTGAACAATTTTTGCTTTCTATCTTGCCACTCTGTCAACTTAAACGTTTTACAAAATACAAATATTTTTAATTTGAGCTTCACCACAAAATGCAGCTTTTATTTAGTTTCATAGCTTTTAATGTTGAAGGTAAACTTAAGTCCATTGAGTTCAACCCATAGCCTACCACGGGGCAGACATTAATAATTATAAATAAAAATTCCTTCCTGACTCCATATACTGCAATCAGACTAGTTCCCAGGATCAGCGTCCCATCTCAGAAAGTAGTGCAGATAACTTGTAATATTATATTTAAAAAAAAAAAAAAGCCATCCAGGTCCTCCTTTTGAATTTTAGTAATAATTCAACCATTACCACCTCACGTGGCAGAGAGTTCCATAGTCTCACTGCTCTTACAGTAAAGAATTGCCATCTGCGATAAATGATTAAACCTTCTTTCCATTAGACCAATGATGTCAAACTCAAATATACAGAGGGCCAAAGTTAAAAGCTTGGACAAAGTCGTGGGACAACCTTGATATTTATTAAAAAAACAAAAAAAAAAAAAAAAAAGGTCTACAATTGAGGAAGTGAAGAAGTTTTTTCTTATCAAATATGACTATGAACTTTTTTCATATGGAAAAACATTCGCACTAAGTACATTTTAAGTAATAGATTTTAGAATAAAATATTGGAATAATGTTATGTAAGAGCAGTAGAAAGCATATGGCCTACCGTAACTTAAATATGTAATAACTAAAGATAAAAACAAACCTTGAATAATGCAGTTAAGTATGAAACCAACAAAAGTGCCCCTAAGCACAGTATGATGCCCCCACAGTGAATTCCTCCACAGTAGCTTCCACTCACATGGTATGATGACCCGACTTTAGTTCCCTAAATCAGTACACCCTGCAAATTATAGTGACCCCCATCACCGTATGATTCCAGAAATGTAATCCCCACACAGCCCTTCATGGCTCCACGTACTGCTCCGTACAGTGTGATGGCCCCGCTCAGCGCTCCGTATAGTGTGATGGCCCCGCTCAGCGCTCCGTATAGTGTGATGGCCCCGCTCAGCGCTCCGTACAGTGTGATGGCCCCGCTCAGCGCTCCGTACAGTGTGATGGCCCCGCTCAGCGCTCCGTACAGTGTGATGGCCCCGCTCAGCGCTCCGTACAGTGTGATGGCCCCGCTCAGCGCTCCGTACAGTGTGATGGCCCCGCTCAGCGCTCCGTACAGTGTGATGGCCCCGCTCAGCGCTCCGTACAGTGTGATGGCCCCGCTCAGCGCTCCGTACAGTGTGATGGCCCCGCTCAGCGCTCCGTACAGTGTGATGGCCCCGCTCAGCGCTCCGCACAGTGTGATGGCCCCGCTCAGCGCTCCGTACAGTGTGATGGCCCCGCTCAGCGCTCCGTACAGTGTGATGGCCCCGCTCAGCGCTCCGTACAGTGTGATGGCCCCGCTCAGCGCTCCGTACAGTGTGATGGCCCCGCTCAGCGCTCCGTACAGTGTGATGGCCCCGCTCAGCGCTCCGTACAGTGTGATGGCCCCGCTCAGCGCTCCGTACAGTGTGATGGCCCCGCTCAGCGCTCCGTACAGTGTGATGGCCCCGCTCAGCGCTCCGTACAGTGTGATGGCCCCGCTCAGCGCTCCGTACAGTGTGATGGCCCCGCTCAGCGCTCCGTACAGTGTGATGGCCCCGCTCAGCGCTCCGTACAGTGTGATGGCCCCGCTCAGCGCTCCGTACAGTGTGATGGCCCCGCTCAGCGCTCCGTACAGTGTGATGGCCCCGCTCAGCGCTCCGTACAGTGTGATGGCCCCGCTCAGCGCTCCGTACAGTGTGATGGCCCCGCTCAGCGCTCCGTACAGTGTGATGGCCCCGCTCAGCGCTCCGTACAGTGTGACGACATTTGCATAGGACTCCATGCAGTATAATTGGGCCCACAGTAAAAAAAAAAAAACTTGCCTCTCCTCATGTCCCTGCTGCCCTGGTCTCGGCAGGGAGCACCCTGTAATTCTTCACTGCTCGGCACAGCTGCCGCATTGTAATGACGTCACCTTGCCCGCAGCGCTGAGACGTCAGATGCAGAGGAAGAATGACAGTGGAGGGAGCGTCGGCTGACACTCCTTCCTCTATTATTGCTTTCAACTGCATCCAGGATGCTGATAGAGGTGAAAGTGCGATGAGGGTCTTCCCATGGAGGGGGACAGGAGGCCCGACCGGCTTCGTAGGCCAAATTTACTCTCCCTACGGGCCAGATTTTGATATACTGTATGTACTCTAGATGTAGAGGATGCCCCCATGTCCCTGTTTTTGGCTTAATTATAAAAAGATCATTAGAAAGATCTCTGTACTGTCTCTTCATATATTTGTACATTGTAATATCGCCCCCCCAAAGCCGCCTTCATTTTTCCAAACTGAATAACCCCAAGTTTGATAATCTGTCTTGGTATTGTAGTCCACCCATTCCCTTAATAACCTTGGTCGCTCTTCTCTGTACCCGCTCTACTTCAGCTATGTACTTGTACACCAGAGACCAAAATTGTACACAGTATCTACTTGTGTAGAGGCAAAACTATTTTCTCGTCCTGAGCATCTATGCCTCGTAATGCATCCCATTATTTTATTAGCCTTGGCCGCAGCTGCCTGGCATTGGTCTCTAAAATCGAATTTGCCATCAACCCATACACCAGTCTTTTTCCGTGACAGTTTTACCCACTATTTTACAATGTGGACATCTCATTTAGGGGAGATAAGATGTATTTACAATCGCTGTTACCCATGTGAAAAAGTATTGTAATTGCCCTAAATCTAATAACTGATTGTGCCACCCTTGGCAGCAATAACTACTATCACGCAATGGTGATAAATTAAAATATTCTGATTTAATCTTCTTTTAGAATTGATGTGTTTTAGCATGAATTGACCATGTAGTAGGAGTCAAGTTAGGACGATCTCCATTACTCTAAAACCTTTATTTTTGTTTCTTTTGAGCTACTCAGAGGTGATCGTTTGTGTGCTCCAGACCATTGTCTGCTGCCTATCTCAACCTCGCTTGTGCTCTGGGATGTGAGCTGACAGGCAGGCACTTTGCTTCAGTATTTTCTCATAAAGGGCAATAGTAGTTTACATTTTGCATCTCTCCCACGGATCCCATTCTGGAGTCTCAGATGGAGCAGTTGCAAAACGCTTATCGGGTATGAAATAGGTTGGTGAGACTATTTAAAGCGAACCTGTCACCAGGTTTGGCTGCTATAAGATGTGGCCACCGTCTTTCAAGGCTGATATACAGCATTCTATAATGCTGTAGATAAGCCCCTGATCCAACCTGCAAGAAAAGAAAAATAACTTATTATAGCCACCTGCGTGGCGGTCCGGTGCGAAGGGTGTCGCAGGTCCGGCGCCTCCCATCTTCTTGCGAAGCCGCCCTCCTGCTTGCTTCATCGCTCCCCGGCATTGCGCTCCTGCGCAGGCGTACTTATCTGCCCTGTTGAGGGCAGAGCAAAGTCTTCAATGCGCAGGCGCTGGGCCTACCTGACCTTTTCCAGCGCCTGCGCACTGCAGTACTTTGCTCTGCCATCAATAGGGCAGATAAGTACGTGAGCGGCGCTCATAGCCATTCAGCGGCGACAACCACAGCAGACTCCCGAGTTGTCATGCCAACACATGGCCCCCTGCGATCATGTGCTTGGGGTGTAGATGAGGGGAACTAAGACACACATCCGGTTTGCGCAAGTTAAATGGCGCTGTCAGAGATTGACAGTGGCAGTTAACTAGTTAACAGCCGCGGATGAATCGCGATTCCACCCTCGGCTGTTGGGGCACATGAAGGCTGATCAGATCAGCCGTCATGTGCCGGGAAAAGTGTGGGCTCATCGCCAGAACCCGCTTCAAAGAAGGGGAGGCGACCTATGATGGATATAAACATCATCAGGTTGTTAATGGGTGAAACGCCTATATATATTTGCTTGAGAACGGCTCCAGAAAAACAAAAATTACAATGGTGAGCCTAAGTGTCACATCTGAAATGGGACAATAATTATGCTTTGGCTTTATAGCGCTCTCATATTCCACAGCGCTTTACAGACTTCATCATCGCTGTTCTCATTGGCACTCACAATCTTAGGTCCCCTATCCGTATATCTCTGGAGTGTGGGAGGAAACATTGGGAGAACATACAAACTCCTTGTAGATAGTTTTTCCACTTTTTTGTTCTCTTTACTTTGAGTGCTGCCTGTCTACTATATAGATCGGTGTCCAAGGGCTGATAGTAGGTTTGTTTTTTGTATATATATATATATATATATATATATATATATATATATATATATATATATATATATATATATATATATATATATTATTATGCGAAAATTCACCAGCAAGTGTTAACAGATGCACACTGTTGTGACTGTGTTGTGAAAAGCAAAGAATACTGCAGCCTTTGTATGCGCTATTATGCAAATCTTTAATATGTGAAACTTAAACTGCATTACTGCTATATAAAATATACTCATAATTATGAATGGTGAAGGTACTTTGCACACAAATTGATCAATTCGTGTGTGCCCATGAGCAACAACAACAGGAGAGAGAAAAATTAGGTCCCCTGAGCCGTTCCTCCCGCTCCATCCCCAGCCCTCCATGTCCTCTTCCTGTGATCTGCTGGCCGGTATCCAGAAATAGGGAATTCTTCCTATTGGTTCCTTTTGACCACAGTGATAAAAAGCAAAACAAATAGTAAATCAAATCCCTCTTAGTTAGATAAAAATATAAAAATTATAAAATGAAACCTTTTTTTCTTTTTTCTATTCTTTGCAGTTAGGGTTAGTGGTTGGGTTTAGGGTTGGTCAGGGTTGAAGTTAGAATTGTTTTTTTTTTTTTTTCAAAAGTAGAAAACAAATGACGATATGACGGCTGGTGTTTTTTTGGGTGTCTGACAGCCGCAAAACATGCAGGACAGGGACTTGAGCATGTCAGTCAAGCACCCGTGATTTTTGGTACATACTCAAGCACACGATGCCAACTCTTGAAGAGAGCACTTGCGCTCATCACTAATGACCACGTATTTAATATAACAACCTAATGTTAACAAATTGTGTCGTACCTGTGGGTTCAAAATGCTCACTATACACCTGGATAAAATCCTTGAGTGATGTGATTTCCAAAATGGTGTCACTTGTGGGGGGTTTTCCACTGTTTACGCACATCAGAGGCTCTCCAAGCGACATGGCGTCCGCTCTTGATTCCAGCCAATGTTGAGTTCAAAAAGTCAAATGGTGCTTCTTCCGTTACGAGCTCTGCCGTGCTCCCAATCAGTAGATTTCCCTCACATATGGGGTATCGGCGTACTCAGGAGAAATTGCACAGCAATTTTGTGGTCCATTTTCTCTTGTTAGCCTTGTGAAAAACAATGTTTGGGTCTAAAGTAAATTTTTGTGAAAAAAGTTAATGTCCATCTTTTTTCTTCCACATTGCTTCAGTTCCTGGGAAGCAACTGAAGGGTTAATATAATTTTTGAATGTGGTTTTGAGGACTTTGAGGGGTGCAGTTTTCCGAATAGTGTCACTTTTGGGTACTTTCTGTTATATAGGCCCCTCAAAGTCACTTCAAATGTGAGGTGGTCCCTAAAAAGAAAATGGTTTCGTAAATTTTGTTGGAAAAATGATAAATCGCTGGTCAACTGTAACCCTTATAACTTTGTAGCAAAAAAAAAAGTTTACAAAATTGTGCTGATGTAAAGTAGACATGTGGGAAATGTCATTTATTAACTATTTTGTGTGACAGAGCCCTCTGGTTTAAGGGCATAGAAGTTAAAAGTTTGAAAATTGTGAAAAATTTTTTCAAAATTTTTGCAAAATTTCCATTTTTCCGTAAATAAACTCAAGTCATATCGAAGAAATTTTGCCACAATCACGAAGTACAATATGTCATGAAAAACAGTCTCCGAATCAGTGAGATCCGTTGAAGCGTTCCAGAGTTATAAACACATAAAGGGACAGTGGTCCGAAATGTAACACTTGCCCCGGTCATTAAGGTCAAATTTGGCTTGGTCACTAAAGATTAAATGTGACAAAATGAGAAGAATTTAGAAGGGGACAAAAACATTCTCGCATGCCTGCACATTCACTTTTCCTGGTCAATGTCAGAAGTGACATCAGACTTACTGCAAGGCCTTTAAGCTTGGGGAGAGTCGGAGTATGTCTCTTCCTTGCCTCAGGGCTTGATGTTTCCAGTATTTAGTAGTTTTGCACAAAATATCGCTAGGGCTTGGTATTTCTATCAGGGCTGTGGCGTTGTAGCCCATTTTGGTGCAGTCGGTGTCATGGAAATTGAGGAGTCGGAGGTTTGGCTTACCGACTCCACAGCCCTGACTTCTGTCTCCATTGCAGGCTTGGGACGCTCCTCTCGAATTTGTTGATCAGATACCCTATATACAGCTTGAGGAGAAGGGGTGTAAATTAAAGGCTCACAATGAATTAAAGAGAAGACTTCTAGGTTACTTCTCCATTAATTTTCTAAAATCTCGGTCTTTAAGCACAGCAACATTTGCCCTCAAACTATTGATTGAGGTTTCCTGCCCCACTCCCCAGTGATGAAATGCGCTAGGATTTATTTTATTGGGCTCACTTTAAGAACGTGGGCGCTGAGCCTCTGGTGCGTGGTGTTTGGCAGATTACTGTTTTGTTTCCTTGGAAACCCACATTTTAACTCTAAAAAAATTGGCGTTGGAGGACGTACAAAGTATACGACATAATCACTTTTCCAGTAATGCAGATATAATACCGTAATTTAAAGCAAAAAGGAACAATAGCTGCAAACTGCACGTAAAAGGGACCTTTACCCATAATGTCACTCTGCGTCCAAAAATTGCTTGTTGCAGATGTTTTGTTTTTTTTCTGGGCAATTATATTCCATGACTATTTTTTCTGCAGTACCATTTATGGGCATCTCCGCTTGATATCACTTAGAGGTAATTGGATACAAATCTGAGCCCCTGTTCACACAGCGCTGCTTTGTTTTGCACACAGGGTGACGCTCAGCTGATGGCATTCTAAAGCTATGTGCACACGCTGCGGTTTTTGCTGCAGTTCTGCTGCGGTTTTGGCCGCAATAGCATGTTATCCTATGGATTTACAATCTGCTGTGCACATGCTGCGGATTTTTAACTGCGGAAAAACTGCGGTTTTGAATCCGCAGAAAGAAATGACATGTCAATTCTTTTCTGCGGATTCTGCTGCGGTTTACCATCCCCTCCATTGTAGGGATGATAAACCGCAGGCCATTTTACCTGCGGTTCCGCAGATAAAAAATCCGCAGACCAATCCGCAGTGTGTGCACATAGCCTAACAGTATCGGATGCGAAAAGTTAGTGAAAATGTAGAATGTCGCATGTAATAACTTGATGCTACACAATGCGACAGTGGTAAGGAAACCGCACTAATTACAGCGGCGCTAAAACATTTTGCCTGTAGAAAAAATTTTAAAAAATTGTTTGCCAATGCTAACCCCTGAACATGTATACTGGATAAACAGGAGATTAAAAATAAGGTTTTTTTATACATTTAATTTTGTTTCTACGAAATAAGTGAAAAGTCACTTAAAATAGGATTTATAGACAGTTGTTTTTTTTTTTGTTTTTTTTAAGAGGTTCTAATAAAAATAAACTGCAGATGTGATAAAAAGCAATATAGGCATTAAAAAAAGACAAAATTGCAGAAAATGAGACCCTTATGATGATTTTCGGTTTATTTATCCATTTATTAATTTGTTTTAGACAATCTGTCACCAGCTTTCACAATACCAATTACATTAAATAGGTCTTAGTCCTGATGAGGCTGTTGTACTGACTTTGCCTCTTGTCAGAATGGCAGTTTTTTTCTTCTTGAAAGTTTCCTTGTTTGATATAATTAAACAGCTGTTTTGATAGAAATTTTCAAAGGAAGGCTACCAGCCTCATCAGGTCTAAAGGTCCATTTACATTGTAAGATGATCATGAACGACCGGTCCTAAAAATGCTCATTTCATGATAATCGTGCAGTCTAATTAAGCAGGCTGCCGACGACCTGATGAACGAGCCAAACGCTCCTTTGTCCATGGTGACATAATCATTGATGCAAGGTGTCACACGTTATTCCGTTCTAATAAATTCAGTTCTTCCTTTCTCGCTTGTTGTTTCTTCCAGCAGGTATCTTGTGTGGCCTTGTAGACACTTACATTGCAGGCTCCTCTGTCCAGGACAGATGGCAGTACCTCCACTGTGCCATCACTCAGAATGGTGCCACGTTTAGATCAGGGAGTAGTCTGTGCCTAGAGAACATTACCGCGTCACGTTTTGAAGGTCACGGGCAAAGTCACAGTATTGATTCTAATCCTGAAGACGCTCGGAGGAATCGGAGACTTAATTGATGAACTCGTCTGAGAAATAGGCGAGCTCTTTCTGCGGCGTTGGCTAAATCTAGGGAAGGGTAGCCATTAGTAGGAATGGATACTCCTTGTTGATGCCAGCCGTACAAAATACCACATTACCAACTCTGTTTGTTTGTTTTTTCAAAAGATAAATCTTGTTATCCATTAAAATTGAAAGGTTTTTCTGTATTGAAGCAAATGTCTGTTCCTTTATACACTGGGTGGGCTCAGACTCGACCATTCAAGTCTATGGGTGTGTAGAAAACAATGGCTCCCATGCAGAACATCTATATAACATCCCTGTTTAGCATTGAAAACTGTAAATGGTCTTGGAAATTAATAAAGAGAATGTCAGCCGGTTTTTGCTATATAATCTGAGATCACGATAATGTATGGGAATAGATCCTGATTCTAGCAAAGTGTCACTAACTAGACTGTTTTGCTGTTTCAATACAATCAGTGTCTTATCTGCAGGAGATTATCATTAGAGGGCGAGCTGCCTCATGCCACCTAGTCCAACCAAGCCCCTACCACTGATTACCAGCTCTCACAATATATAGGCAGCTTTCTGTGGGGTGGACGGGGATACACACAGCTCAACATTCAGAGCTCTGCTAGACCCGCAGCAGAGAAAACTATCATTCTATCACAGCTAAGAGATACATCGGAGTCTTGGTCCCCTACATTATGCTGCTGTCAGATTATGTAGCAGAAAACTGCTGTCAAATTCCCTTTAACTGCTGCTGTAAAAAAAAAGGATTGCACACAGATGAGAAATGGGGGGGGGGGGCATTTCTTAGGTTTCTGGATCAAATTGTCAGTTTTTTATTATAACTTCATATAAACCTGGCTTTAGGGCTCATTTAGATGTCAAATTTTCTTGCACTTGTGCTATCCTTGTTTTTCATGGATAGAACTCATACCTATGATGGTCTACGGGGTTGATCACATGTACAATTTTCTTTTCTGGGACCAAGTGCCCTGCACAAAAGTCACAGAGCCTTGTCTGATATTTATCGAAGTCTCGAGTCACACTATCCAATGAAAGTCTGCTGCTCCATGAAAAAAGCAGACGGCACTCGGATGCCATCAGTGTGCTGTACAATTTGCACAAACTGTTTGAAAAGAAAAGCTGCAGGAACTTTAAAAAATGTGTGTGGTGTTCTCTGATCAGAGACGCTGATGACACTCTGATCAGAGACGCTGATGACACTCTGATCAGAGACGCTGATGACACTCTGATCAGAGACGCTGATGAAACTCTGATCAGAGACGCTGATGAAACTCTGATCAGAGTTTCATCAGCGTCTCTGATCAGAGTTTCATCAGCGTCTCTGATCAGAGACCAATCACAAAACAAATTTAAATATTAGACAAAGATATCACAAAATGCAGTTTATAAATGAAGGTCTTTATTATTAAGGGAAAAAATAAATCCAAATTTGCACTGTAAATTGCCATTATTAACATAAGGAACTGTTTTTGGTCTTTCAAATCTTATTCACTCCTGATGTATAAAAACACATACCCTACAGATGAAAATTCGTCCATCTTTTTTTTTTTTCTGGACGAAAATGGAACTGCTCCTTAAAGAAATACTGTCCTAATAAAAGTTTAGTGCTTGTGTTAGAGGGTCTGTTTAGAGCCAGGATTTACATTTGTTAACCTGCATCCAATGATTTTTGTGTTCAGACTCCCCTTTTCTTTCCCTTATTACTAGATACTATAATGCAGCACCTTTTTGTTTTTTCCTTCGCTCTTAGAGACTCTCTTCAATGCAATAGTTGCTGGTTGAAAAGTTATAAAAAAAAAAAAAAAAGTCAAAATAAATTATACTCGCCTTACCTGTCTCCTCACTTCTTTTCCGACACTTCCCGGGTCCCTAGCCTGCCTTCGTGCTTCCCGTCAGACAGGCATGTGAGCGCTGCAGCCAATGACAGCCCACAGTGGTATCCACTAGTCCCAGCTGTGGGCAGAAGTAACTGCATTGACAAGTGTTGTAAGTGTTCCTGCTGACCGGCATATTCTCTCCCAGTGTGTTACATTTATTAACTCCATTAGGAATCCCAGTTAATGAGCGCACGTATCCTCCTGAGCCCTTATGGCATGGTGTTATGTACAGTGTCTGTTAATAACTAATCTCTTCCTGAAAGGTGATGTATAACCAATAACCGCATTAATAACACTATACATCGAATGTGACCTTTTCTATGTGTAATGCCGATCGATCCACCATGGCATTTGACATTTCGTCCCTTTCTTCTGTCCTACATGCCCTTATTGGCTTACCGACATTGTCCATGTCATCGTTAGTTGGGCTGCAGTGCAAAAAAAGGGCTTCAATGGGGCCAATAACAGGGAAACCACTAAAAGAAATAGCACTCTACTTTTTTACTTAGCTATTTTTTTTTTTCAGGGACTGTTCCAAAAATTCAACAATTTATCTTTTTTTTTTTTTTTTTTTATTTCATTTGTATGTGAACAGGGTTTTGGGGAAAACTCCCATGTATGGGTTGCAGATAGTCGTTGGATGTATGTTCATTCTTTCAGCCATTCTAAGACCTTCAGCCAATCCTAATTTCTTTCTTTCTTAGGGGATAACATTGAAGGCCTGCGGGAGAACGACCATCTCTTGGTTCACTCGTGTCGGCAGTGGACAACAATCACAGCCCACAGTTTAGAAGAAGGCCATTATGTCATCGGCCCGAAGATTGAGATTCCTGTGCACTATGGAGGTAATGCCCGCATGCTCCGGCACTGCTCTTACAGCCAGATATCATTGCGTCTTCTAGGCAGTAAATGCCAATTTCTCAAATTTCACCTCCAGTGAAGCCGTTTTACTTGTTTTCCAATATAAGACTTTCTGGTGTTGTATGTTGCATTTTGTATTGACTTCAATAATGGCCACATCAGCCCCATCACTATTTTATCACGTTCCAATTTTTTGGGGGGGCATAGAAGTGAACTGAAGTATCTGCTATTTTGCTATTCCGATGTCAAGATTTAAGGAGAGGTTAATGTCCGTTTGTAGCAGTTTATGAAACCTTGACACTAGATATTATAGAAATGTACCCCTTCTATATGTGGTGCCAAATATTTATTCTTATTTAAGGATAGGAGAAATTGTTTTTTATATAATATTTATTCCTATTCACTTCCTGCGATTTTTCAGCTTATAGGCATTTTACAAGTATTTTTATATTGACGATTTATCTTTAGAATAGGTCATCAGTATAATATGATAGGAGTCTGACACCTTCTCCGCAGTGATCAGCTAATATTACCAGGCTGGGTGCAAACCGTGTACGAAGCCGACACCGCAGCGCTGCCAGATACAGCAGATCAGCTCGCTCTTTATAGGACCACCACTGATGTTACATGGATGACGCAAGCTAAGCTGATGGTTTTCCATGTTTTATGCAAATGAAAACACCATAGTAAAGATCACACCATTTCTGCCAAGCCCTAACATAGTGAAAAATCTGAATAACGCTTCACAGTTGTGCTGTCATTTACATAAGCGCTGCAACATTTTCAGAAGCTTAAACTGAACCTGACATCGGATATGTGCTTCACAATCTGTACGATCTCAGCAAGGCATGTTTGACTCTGAAACACTGCGGCGTAGGCAGAGAAGTGTTAGTCCAGGGCAGCGGGCAGGGATATGCTGCCGGGGACCTGTCTGCCCAGTTAGTCACCGACACGGCTCGGGTCCCAGCTTGTTTTTCTCAGAGATACCGCAGTGTTTGAGTCAGGGATAGCTGGCAGTGCCGGATGCATACTGCCCACAGATTGGACAGAAGGTATCGGCAAGCAGGTTTACTTATCTGGTAAGACCAAATTGGATAGAAATGCTGTGGATTTTACCGGCAGAACTAAACAGATAAAATCCACGGAATATTACATCAGGCAAATACTTTACATTTGATGTTGAAAAATCCACCATTGTGGACCTGCCGTAACAATTCAGACAGTGGTCACTGTGATCCTGCGAGTGGTGATGTTGCACATGACGTGAGAATTGGTCTGGAGTTAATTCCCACTATATGTCCATTAGGTCCCATTTAGACAAGCCAACCGTGGCAAATAAATGAGTCGATTGGCTGTATACAAGCTAATCGGCAGACATTTAGGCTATGTGCCCACGTATGCAGAAAATTTCTGCATGAAAACCGGACTCCTTCCCAGAAAACGCGCGGTTTTTTTTTGCGCAAAAAACGTGTGTTTTTGATGCATTTTTTTACGTGCGTCCACAGACACATAGAAAATAGCTAAAAACATGGTCTTTTCCGCAAAATTAATGAGCATGCCGTGTTTTTTACGGTAAAGCGTTGTTTTTCACGGAAAAAAAACGTATCAATATTCACAAAAAGTGCAAAATGCATTAAAATGAATGGGATGCTTCTTTTGAGCGATTATTAAGTGTTTTTGCTGGTAAAAACGCGAAAAAAACGCTTACGTGGGCACACAGCCTCAATCACCTGGTTAGATAGGCAGACCAGAAATCTATGCTCCAGAATAATCGTTCATACAGTCCTTATGTGCTCTTACAATACTGTCATTATCGGTAGCATATCTCCTGTGTATACAGGGCGAAGTGCTGCCGAGAGCAATGATTGTTATGCAGGCAGGAGCGATCCAATCACCCGATGAGCGAACGCTTGGCTCGTTTGCTGTGTGACTGCTGACCTGTTCGCGTGAACCGGTAATCGACAGGCGAGGGTTCTATCGAGCGCTCAATCCCGAATACGTGCATCTAAAGTAGCCTTTACCTTACATGTGACAGATCTTGCTAAATTAAAAACAATATAATTTTTAATGTTTTTTTTAATGGAAGCATAATACATAACTGATCTCATTGTGTAACAGTCACATTTCACTGTGATTTTGTCAGCAGTCGATAATGGCTGTTGTTTTTCTCTTTGCAGTGTTTTATGTAATGTACAGTAATGACATTTCATTGCATGGACATTTGCTGCCTCCAGCAGTGGGACATGATATTGAGGCTTCTCTCCTCTGTGCCATGCTTCATTATTATCGCTATGCGAGTTCCCTGCTCTGAAAACCTAAGGAGGGAAAACAAATGAAACCATTGTGACAGCACGGTCTATATATAACTGAGCCACGAAAGCAGTGTGTATGTATGTATATATGTGTGTATGTATGTGTGTGTGTATATATATATATATATGTGTGTGTGTGTATATATATATATATATATATATATATATATATATATATATATATATATATATATATATATATATATATATATATATAATGTATGTGTGTGTATATATGTATATATACAGTGGGGAAAAAAAGTATTTAGTCAGTCAGCAATAGTGCAAGTTCCACCACTTAAAAAGATGAGAGGCGTCTGTAATTTACATCATAGGTAGACCTCAACTATGGGAGACAAACTGAGAAAAAAAAATCCAGAAAATCACTTTGTCTGTTTTTTTTTTTCATTTATTTGCATATTATGGTGGAAAATAAGTATTTGGTCAGAAACAAAATTTCATCTCAATACTTTGTGATATATCCTTTGTTGGCAATGACAGAGGTCAAACGTTTTCTGTAAGTCTTCACAAGGTTGCCACACACTGTTGTTGGTATGTTGGCCCATTCCTCCATGCAGATTTCCTCTAGAGCAGTGATGTTTTTGGCTTTTCGCTTGGCAACACGGACTTTCAACTCCCTCCAAAGGTTTTCTATAGGGTTGAGATCTGGAGACTGGCTAGGCCACTCCAGGACCTTGAAATGCTTCTTACGAAGCCACTCCTTCGTTGCCCTGGCGGTGTGCTTTGGATCATTGTCATGTTGAAAGACCCAGCCACGTTTCATCTTCAATGCCCTTGCTGATGGAAGGAGGTTTGCACTCAAAATCTCACGATATATGGCCCCATTCATTCTTTCATGTACCCGGATCAGTCGTCCTGGCCCCTTTGCAGAGAAACAACCCCAAAGCATGATGTTTCCACCACCATGCTTTACAGTAGGTATGGTGTTTGATGGATGCAACTCAGTATTCTTTTTCCTCCAAACACGACAAGTTGTGTTTCTACCAAACAGTTCCAGTTTGGTTTCATCAGACCATAGGACATTCTCCCAAAACTCCTCTGGATCATCCAAATGCTCTCTAGCAAACTTCAGACGGGCCCGGACATGTACAGGCTTAAGCAGTGGGAAACGTCTGGCACTGCAGGATCTGAGTCCATGGTGGCGTAGTGTGTTACTTATGGTAGGCCTTGTTACATTGGTCCCAGCTCTCTGCAGTTCATTCACTAGGTCCCCCTGCGTGGTTCTGGGATTTTGGCTCACCGTTCTTGTGATCATCCTGACCCCACGGGGTGGGATTTTGCGTGGAGCACCAGATCGAGGGAGATTATCAGTGGTCTTGTATTTCTTCCATTTTCTAATTATTGCTCCCACAGTTGATTTCTTCACTCCAAGCTGGTTGGCTATTGCAGATTCAGTCTTCCCAGCCTAGTGCAGGGCTACAATTTTGTTTCTGGTGTCCTTTGACAGCTCTTTGGTCTTCACCATAGTGGAGTTTGGAGTCAGACTGTTTGAGGGTGTGCACAGGTGTCTTTTTATACTGATAACAAGTTTAAACAGGTGCCATTACTACAGGTAATGAGTGGAGGAAAGAGGAGACTCTTAAAGAAGAAGTTACAGGTCTGTGAGAGCCAGAAATCTTGATTGCTTGTTTCTGACCATATACTTATTTTCCACCATAATATGCAAATAAAATAAAAAAAAACAGACAATGTGATTTTCTGGATTTTTTTTTCTCAGTTTGTCTCCCATAGTTGAGGTCTACCTATGATGTAAATTACAGACGCCTCTCATCTTTTTAAGTGGTGGAACTTGCACTATTGCTGACTGACTAAATACTTTTTTTCCCCACTGTATGTATGTATATACATACATACATACATACATACATACATACATACATACATACATACATACACACACGCACACACACAACTATATTTACTTATGTATATGGCTCATAATGCTCATGAAGAAGGCTTTGTTCACGGCGGCCTTAAGGCTTCTGTGTCTGGCAGACAAGTCTTAAATGGATCAAGATAGAAAGACTGAGTTATTGGGATCTTTTTTTTCTTTAAATTTTTTAGAATAATGTAGAAGAGCCTTACTTTTGTCAGGGGTTCCAATACGTTCTTATTAATAATTTTTAGAGCATTATTGATTCCATGCTGCTGTACATGAGAAGGCTTTATACATAAAATTCAAATATAAATTACAGTGAGCTGTAGTAATGACAGACTCGTACAGAGAGGAGATTAGTCTTCCGGATAATGGGGAAGGAGACCGTAAGTTGGGTTAATTGCCCAAAGTCTTCAGTTCTCCTGCTGCTGTGTGCCCATGATAACTTCCGCAACGTGGACTGTGTGCTACCGTCAATGGTGCAGAAAAGCTGACCTTTTTGGCTACAGCGACCGATCAGACCATCTTTCATTTCTCCAAAGCAGTTGGATATGTAGTAGATCATCCAAATGAGCGTGGTCATAGTAATTATTTTCTCCCTTCTGACAAATGGTGTTACATTTAGGTGACTCCTCTTTTACTTTTAATACTTTAACCAGGTTTTTGCTTCGTCAACGCAGAGCAGCAAGATATAGGCAAAGAGAAACTGGATCCAGCGATATATCACTTAGTTTGTTGGGTGCAGTTGTTCTGACAGTCATTTTTTAGATTTAGCAATGCAGGGAACCTGAGAAAGCTCTGTATGTATATTGTCTATAGACAATGAGCTGCTTATCACAGGAGGGGTCTGAGCCAGGCCAGCATGCACGTGCTGATGTAGTCCAGGCAATGATAATCTCCAGTTGATAAAACCTTCAGTGTAAGTAAAATGCACCACAGCCTGACGTGATACATAGCTGAAATCTGTGTTTTAACCTCTATTTCATGCTCAGATTACATAGCTAAATCCTGCTGATAGATTCCCTTTAATGGTGTATTTCCTTAATCAAAAATTAACCACAATCCATTGGCTGGGAGAGAACTTCTTGCCGGAGGTTTGACTATTGAGACCCCCAGCAATCTCAGAAACAGACATCCCAGGTAATTCATTGTTTGTGGGACTGCCATAGGAAGCAGAGTAAAGTACAATGCTCAGCAGACCCATAGGCAATGAATGAAGTGTAGGTCGAGTGTGCACATTTTCACCTGATTCAAGACTGGTGTCTCAAAGTCCAGTTCTGTATATTGCTGAGGTTTTCCACAGATGGACCCCAGCGGCTAGTGACTTACCTTTTACCCTATGGATAGAGGATAGCTTTCAATTCTGGAATACCCCTGTAAGCCACTCACTTTTCTATTGAAGCAAACTTCCAGTGCTGAGCAAAGCGTTGAAATGGTGTAGAGACCTGAAAGACAGATTTTTTGGTGGCAAATGGCACTACAATTCTGCCACCTTTAGTGTAATAGATCTTGCTTCCCATCTTTATAACTCTGACCTGCCTAACAGAGCGGGCCTGCTTATTCAGCTGCTTTTAGCAACACATTTAAGTTGGAAATTGAAGTTTTGGAATTTCAGATTTTAGTGATTAAATAATTGTATAATGTGTCTGATTAGTGGGCTTCTGTCTCACACAGCGATCATGCCACGAATGACCGTCAGCAGCTCCTTGCCGCTGTGGTCTTCCCACACTTTCTTCACTGCTGTCTTCCAGGAAAACAGCTGCTTCACCTGCAAAACCACACGGCCGATCATAATGGTTCTGCAATGTTTCAGGTGAGACAACTGTTTCCCTGCACAATAACTATCGGTGGAAATACAGCTGCGGCACAGGGCTGGTAGAGCGTGGCCTCGGCCTTACTAGGTTGTGTAGTTAGTGATATTGCTTACAGGTTATCATCATCCGTGTGAAGCTTTCACATTTTTCCTAAAATAATAATCTGTCAAGGACCCAAACTTCACGGTGATGACTCTTGGCGATAACTTACAAGTCTCCTTAATCATTATGTCATGGTTAGTTATTAACTTTGCGTCTCGTCATCAGTATGGTTAGACATTCCTTCTGGCAGTCAGATTGTGGGTCACAACTAAGCTTTTGGGGATTATTCTAGCTAAGGATTGCCTGTAATTCTTGTTGATGCCAATCGACTGACAATTATACAGTCTAAATCAGTCTAAATCAGTGAAATTAGTGATTAACCAATAAATCATAGAATCGTAGAGTTGGAAGGGACCTCCTGGGCCATCTGGTCCAACCCCCTGCTCAAAGCAGGATTCTCTAAATCATCCCAGTCAGATGTCTATAGAAAGATTAAGGTTTGCCACTTTCTGTTTTCGTACTGCTGCCCTCTTTTGTTGTCCAGTCTTGGATGTTTCTTTTCTTAACCCCCCCTAGTATTATTATATATGGTACTGTTATAAGGTATGTGCCTTATCGGTCACATTGGAAGCTTTTCTGCCTCATTCGAAAACATCTAGTCTGATCATGGATTTTTCCAGGATTCATCTAAAATGTTCTTCTCTTGAAAAAAAAAATGGAAAAGTTCTCCGGGCCTAAATGAAAAATTTTGGTTTCACGGTTGGCCATCTGTTCCAGTGGAAGATAACGTGGTCGATTCATCAGGGCTGGTGTTTCTTACCCCTGTCTTGAAGAAAAGTCCATTAGAATAAGATTTACTAAGTTCATTAAAAGGCACATGGCTCTTGTTAATTTTTGTGCATCTTTGTATGCGGTGTGCTATGATATGAAGTGTGTGTCTTCTATGAGCGGGCAACGAATTTACACCAATAACTGCGGTGAATTATAGTGACACTGTCAGGCTATTGCTGGCTCGCCTCCTTCACAAAGCCCCACTCACTTTTAGGCCGCCTTCACATTTCTGTGTTTGCAGAACGTGTGGTATCCATTTTTTTTTTTTTTTTTTTCACGAAAACCACACACACCCGTTATAACCTATACTTGCTGTGCACGTGTCCTTGTTTTTATACGGACCACGTGTCCATGCGAAACACATGGAGCTTGTGTCAGGTTTTTCTCTGCCAGTACGGAAGACAAGGGCAGCCAATACAAGTGAAAGGATCCATCAAAAATGCGCACCGCACACGGATTGTATCAGTGTGCCATCCTTGTGCTGTGTGCTGAACATGTTTAACAGCGAAAGTACAGGAGAAGCGGGGTCATTTATTTTACTTTAGCCATACTGGAAAAAAGCTGATGGCGCGCAGGCCGTGCACTGATGGCGCACTGATCCAAAACACTGACGACAAAGGTACTGTTTTTACCGGTACCAGTTTTATACGGACTTGTGAAAGGGGCAAAAATTTGTTGCATATTTTAGTAAATGTGAAAAATGTAACTTAAGATAAGAAAATTGTCAAAAAAAAATTGTAAATCTGCACAAATGCCCGAATTTTAATCCGGTCATTGTCTTTAGGACTGCTGGAGAAAGCCAAATACATCGCTCAACTATCTCCACCCCATTCGAAAAATTCTCCCCGATTTTATTTTGTTGACGTAGCGACAGCAGTGATGTCGCGACCACTGCAGCCAATCACTGGGCCCAGTGGTTCTGTGAGGTAGACCGCTGACCCATGTATCAAGTTTAGACAATCTTGCATATACCTATCAGGGTCAAGCCTTTGGAATTAAATTGTTAGATCAAATTAGTATGCAGGAAGATACTTTTCAGCATGAACTTGAATACAGCTGACCAGAGACGTATATCTTTTATTATAGTTTGGGGGGTTTAAGGCCACAGTATGATGTGACAAGTGCAAACCAAATGGATAACTTAGAGATGAGTAATTTCTGTGACTGCCTCCTGCAGTGTACCGCCCTGCGCTCCGTAAGCGCTCTGTACATTCTGTGACATGACTGTGCTGTGTGGAAAGGCTGGAACAGCTGTGACATGATCTGTGGGCAGATCTGAGTGGGTTGTTTAAAACTTGTTAAAACTAGTTTGATTAGTTGATGCATTTTATAATAGGTGTTCATTACTAGCCTGCATCCTGTTATTAGAGGGGACGGTAATACAGACGTTCGAGCGTTGATCTATCTTTCTACGGTGTTTGCTGTGCAAGTTGTTTCCAACCAAGAGGAACTTTTTATATGGAATTCCCATGATTAGAGGATCAGCCATTGTCTGCAAATTGTCACTTCCTAGGATTAGTTAAGTGAAATAATGAAGAGCCTATATCCATTAAGTGTACCTCCTGCTCCACAAAACAAGAATATTGATATCTTGAAATGGCCAATTAAATATTAATGAGTCACCTCTCCTGACCTGTTTAAAAAGGGGAAAGTGTAGTAATTCATTCAGGAAGAATAGCACAGAATAGGCGAAATGCAAAGTTTTATGAAAAGATTCTGCAAAATGATTTCTTTGGGAATGCAAGTAGTTGCCAAAACTGATCTGAAGAACTGATAGTTCCTCTTTAAATATAATGCTTGTAACTCTTAAGGGGGTTACCCATCAGTCTGATGGTGTATTCGTAGGATAAGCCATCAATATGAGATTGGCTGCTGACTGAATGTTTTCATATAAACTTTTGGAACATATATATCCCTGTATTGTAGGCAATTAAAGGGTTTGCCCCTTGATTAAGAGCATCTTGCTCGAAACGCGTAGACCAGACATCTGGACACCTATTGCCACAATTTTATTTTATTCCTCGCAGTTGGATGAACACCCTTTCCTCTTACATTTATGGGGTTGTTCTGTGAAAACAAGCTATCACCTACTTACCTGCAGGGTAGGTGAAAACTAGCTGACTGATGGGTGTCTGCCCTCGGGGACATGCATCGATCAGCAGATCGAATTAATTTTATAGGGAACGTTTATCCCAGTTACAAAATGGCTGGTCGGATGCCTGACAACCACTTACTGTATATACGCCGACCCGAGTATAAGCCGACCCCCCAACCCCCCCCCCCCCCCCCCCCAATTTTGCCACAAAAAAACTGGGAAAACATATTGACTCAAGTATAAGCCGAGGGTGGAAAATGCAGCAGCTACTGGTAAATTTCAAAAATAAAAATAGATACCAATAAAAGTAAAATTAATTGAGACATCAGTAGGTTAAATATTTTTGAACATCCATATTGAATCAGGAGCCCCATATAATGCTCCATACAGTTCATGATGGCCCCATAAGATGTTCCATACAAAATACGCCCCATATGCTGCTCCATAAAGGTTATGGCCCCATAAGATGCACCATAGATTATGCCCCATATGCTGCCCCATAAGATGCTCCATGGATTATGCCCCATAAGATGCTCCATGGATTATGCCCCATATGATGCTCCATAGATTATAACCCATAAGATGCTCCATAGATCATGCCCCCATATGCTGCCCCATAAGATGCTCCATAGAATAGGCCCCATATGATGCTCCATAGATTATGCCCCCATATGCTGCCCCATAAGATGCTCCATAGATTATGCCTCATATGCTGCTGCTGCAAACAGGGCTGTGGAGTCGGAGTCAGTGCTCATTTTGGTGGAGTCGGTATAAAATGGACCGACTCTGACTCCTAAAATATTTAATAAATTGGGTACAGTAGTTCAATGCAGAATGTGCTGAATATTTTTTCATAGGAATTTGGGAAAGTTATGAAATGTCCTATAAATGGCTGTTCTATTCCTGATCTAAGGCTACATTCACACATAGCGTTTTTGCTGGGTTTTTTGAGGATACATTTTTCAGCTGCAAAAGCAGATCAGCTTTTTAAAAAACTGCATCACCTGAAAGGTTTTTGAGCTCATACATAATGTTATCAATAGCAAAAGCAGATTGGAAAAACGCCACACAAACTGACATGCTCATTCTTTGTGAGGATCCGTTTTTGAGCCCAAAAACGTATCCTCACAAAACGATGTGTCTGAATGTCATATCTTGAAGCCCACTGACTTTGCTGGGATGCCCAGAGTCACTGCATTTTACTGCAAAAACGCTGTGTGTGAATCAAGGCCGTAGCCAGCGAGGGGCAGGAGGAGCAGCTGCCCCCGCCTAGAAGCAGGGGCACGCACCTATCAAAATTCACTTGTATGCTGCAGTGCTCCCGTCCTGCGCTGGCTGCAGACTACAGGGGGCAATCTCCCCTCCTCTGTCCTGTCTTCTGCCCTCTTCACCAGAGAGAGGAGGGGGAGGGGTGCCGACCCTGCACAGGATCTGATTCCTGGGCCCCGAGCTGGAGAAAGTGAAAGTACTACTGCTCATCTCTGTCACAGGAAGGTAACTAATGCTAATATTGTAGGTGATTATTATGTGCTCTCTGTAAAAGGAAGATCTTTAAAAAGACTCTCAAAAGACGCTTCATGTTTCTTAAAATGGATGCCTGCACACATCACAAAGTGAACTATTTTGCCATCAATGTTCGATATGCTTGTGACAACAAAGAAATTGAAGAGACGTGCTGGGAAAGGGGCAACTGTCGATCAAGCCACTAGGTGGGGCAGCACTTAATGATTGAGCGATTGCTTGAACTAAAGCCGTTTCTTATAGATATGGTGAACCCTCAGGTAACCCTAAATGAAGGTCAATGGACACAGGTGGCTGAATTGAAGGAATTGCTTCATCACCCATTTACAGTGACTAAAAAGTTACAAGCTGAGGATTTAACTCCTGGCATTTTCATAAGGGAGTGGAAGAACTTGCTATTTTGCCTGTCCCAAAGAGGAGGTTTAATTGCAGATGGCATTTCTGCTTCAATGAAACGGAGAGAGACACAGCTATTGGAAAATAAAATTTTTCTGGCAGCTGTTTATGTGGACCTAAGTCATCGTATACTGCTTGATGATAAACAGCTTACTAATGGAAAAGAAGCTCTGACTGAGGTAGCAGTTAGGATAAGTGGCCTACAGGAGGACTGCCAGGCGCAAGAGGACTTGGGTCCTGACAGTGCTACTGCTGCCATGTCTTCATCCTCATCAGATGAGGAGTTTGACTTTGACAAGTATTTGGATGACATGGAGCAGGCAAAGCGTTGCCGCTAGGAAAAAGTTTTCACTACGTCTCATATAGCAAGCAGATTGACCATATTTCAGCAAAATGTTTCACTTGCTCTCAAAGAAATAGAAAAATTCAACCGTTCATCCAAACTGACATGTGGCAATTCCTTTATACCCGGAAATTGTTAGATGTTGCCCATGTGGTTACGGCTTTGCCTCCCATCCAAGTTAGTGTAGAGAGGTTGTTCTCTAGCCTTAAAATTATTAGGTCAGATTTGAGGTCATCTATGAAGGAGGATCTGATGGAGGCAATTCTATTTCTTAGAACAAATTCATAGACTGCACAAATGATATTTAGTATGTTTTTGTTGAAAACTATTTTTTGCCACTTACATAGTTTATTACATAGTGATATATACACAAATATATATGTGTGTAATTGATATTACTTAGTGTATTACATATTTACAGTTTTAGTTTTTGTGTTCTAAAGCTGTATTCCAATAAATATATATTATGTTCTATCTAAATATCTTGATTATTGTATCATAAAAATGATTAAATGTCTGATGTTCACATTGTACTACAATAAATTCTTCACTTAAATATAAGCAATATACGTGGGAGTCGTGGAGTCGGTGTAAGGGAAATTGAGGAGTCGGAGTCGCAGGTTTGGCTTACCGACTCCACAGCCCTGGCTGCAAATATAAATAAAAAAAAGACATTCTCACCTCTTGTCGCTGGGGGCCAGGTGCCGGTGTCCTGAGCAGGCAGGGACACCGGTGCACTATGGGGGACAGGTGTCGGTGTCATCGCTGGCTCAGGACCCCGGCACTGGCGATATTCACCTATCCCCGTTCCACTGCCGCGCGCCGCTCTGTCATCTGGGTCCTCTGTCTGTGACTGTTCAGGCAGAGGGTGTGCACTAACTAAGTCATCGCGCCCTCTGATGAGAACGTCACAGCCAGAGGACACAGAGAACAGAGCGGCGCGCAGCGGTGGACCGGGGACAGGTGAATATCGCATTTACTCACCCCCTCCTGGCGCGGTCTCTGCAACCCCGCTTCTCCCACTGTCTCCGGCAGCTATTCCTTCCTTCAGCGGTCACGTGGTACCGCTCATTAAAGTGACTTTAATGAGCGGTACCACGTGACCGCTGAAGGAGGGAAGCGCCTGAGACCGTGGGAGAAGCTGGGGGGCTGCAGAGACGCGCCGGGGGGTAAGTATGATCTGACACCTCCCACGACCCCCCTGGCGTATATGACTCGCGTATAAGCCGAGAGGAGGGGGGGGGACTTTCGGCCCCCAAAACATGGGCTGAAAATGTCAGCTTATTCTCGAGTATGTACGATAATTTCTTCTCTATGCCTTGCACATGGAGTAAGCAACATAGCAAATCAGAAAAACTATACTACGTTTCTAATTGGGGATCTCTGCATCTATTTTATTATTATTATTATTATTATTGTTATTACTGTTATTACTGTTATGATTATTCCTACTGCATATTGGGATAGGATTTTGGAATTGGGAATACCCCTTTAAAGTTTAAGTTTTGATTACCAAAAGCTAGCGTAAGAAGCCATCTTCTTGGCACTATTTTGATTTCCTGATTATAAACATTTCCACTGAAATAACATATTAAGGGAATAAGAATTGGACGGTTTTGATACGCAGAAGGCAGCTACGGATATATAAATGCCAGTTTCACTTGACATGAGTAGTCACAATCCATTAGCCATATGGACTGATAATTAGCCCTCTAAAGTAACTGGGGGTAAACTGCTGTACTGCTGTAATGTAACCGTGACGCAGATGTCCCGTGCAGCACCGGCCCCTCTTATTGAGATACTGCTCGTGTGTTCTAATTACGGCCCTTCTTCCCATTTCCTGCTCTTAGATCCCACTGAGCAGCAATAAAGGAACCACCAGTACGGGTAACAATGCTCCCATTGTTTCTCTCTGGGGGCCCAAAGAAGCAAGCAAGCCGAGCAGGGCATGGACACAGCAACCTCCACTGGCCGCATGGCACTGAGCACATCTCATTAGTTATTTATAGGTCTACAAATGAGAACTTAGTTTATATTTGTTGCTTTATTTTGAAAATGATTGTTGATTATTTGATTTACTATGTTTTACTTCTGTAAAATGGATTTGTACCAACTTCACATAATTAATCTGTTCTTAATCCTGTCTTTATTGTAGTTTGCATGTACAACTGTACAAATTAAGGATGCTTTTAGGCTTCTTGACTAATCTACGATCATTTAGAACCTGCTTTTAAAAAGAAATATATAGAGATATTAACACAAAATTGAGGGCAGATTCACTGGTGTGCATTGTTCCAGACCTTGCTGCGAGACTTGGCACATTTTGGCTTACATGTAACCCTTCTGTGTTACATTATATCTCTTATGCGCATTAGTCAGTTTGTTTCTCATTTGCCAAGAGAGTAGACTTATATATAGATAGATAGATACATCTGCACGACTTTCCTGCGTTATTGCTGTTTTGAACTGCTTGGACCATTGCATTTTAATGGATTTATGAATAAAAAGAAAAAAATTTTTAACAGCATCCTGGATTGCTCACGTTATTGCTGGACTTGCTTTGTCGTTGTTCACATTTGTATGGATGGACTCCAACATCCAGATCCGGGCACAACGGAGTTAACCAGGTCAGCTGAGGTTCCAGGTGGTTCACAGGAGTGAGCTGGTCTACATTGTTGGATTTATAGATAGATACATATACAGGGTGGTCCAAAAGTAGGTGGACTGAAAATAACATTTAGGCTATGTGCCCACGTAGCGTTTTAAACCGGACACTCAAAACCCGACTCCTTCCCAGAAACCGCGTGTTTTTTCCGCACATTTTTTCCTCGCAATTTTACAGCGATTATGTTTGCGTTTTTGCCGCGATTTTCGCGTGCGAAATTCAAGCACTTTCCAAGCAATTTGAAGCATCGCTTGGAAAGTGATTGACAGCTTGGTCACACTCGTCAAACAGTGTTTGACAAGTGTGACCAGCTTTTTACTATTGAGGCTGCCTATGTTAAAAATGATAAAAAAAATAAAAAATCGGGGTATATTTACCTTCCGACGTCCCGCGCAGCCTCAGCGGCGCTACAGGGGTATGGTACCCAGGGCCTGGAGGACAGTCTCCTCTCCTCCACACCATGGGTACCATCCGCACATGATACGCTTAACTTTGCGCATGGTGGGCATAGCCACATGTGGGAAGTAAGCGGTTCTCATGCATTCCTATGGGTGCGGAATCACGGCAATTCTTTGCGATTCCGCAAAAAGAATGAGCATGCTGCGTTTTTTTCCGCGATGCGATTCCACAGCGGAAAAAAGCACAGCATTAGCACAGCATGCTGCGAATGCCATAGGAATGCATGGGGTGCGTTCTGTACGAGTTTTTTAAACGTTTTCGCCCCGAAAATCGCAGCAAAAACGCTTAAAAATCGCATCTTGGGCACACAGCCTCATTTTGATTTATATATAAAATTATATTTACTAACACAAGCATAACATTGACAATTTAAATTTTATTCTGAACAATAATACAAAAGCCCTTAAATTTTTTTAAAAGGCAGGTGCTCAAACTGTTTGCCATCACAATTTGCACAGCTTTGAAGTTTATCTCTTACGCAACGACAAACATTTTTGCACAAGTCTCTTTGGGTATTAATTTCTTGAAATGCATCTCTTATGTAATTTTTCAATTCATTGACACTTTTTGGTTTTCGACTATAAACTTTGTCCTTGAGTACTCCCCAATAGAACAAATCCATTGGGGTCAAGCCTGGTGAACGTGCCGGCCAATCCATTTATTAGGAAATGTTTCATTACCCTATTACACATACTGTCCACCTACTTTTGGACAACCGTATATCTCTCTCGCTCTATGTATGTATATATATATGTGTGTGTGATTGTATTGTATGTATGTGTGTATATACACACTGCGGTGGTCTCTTTTGGTTCTTATTTACAGGCTTAGGTGACAAGGCATCTGTGCGGAATCAGCAGTCAATTGAAAAGATGTGTCCTAGTTTAAAAAAATAAAACCATTTTAAATCTGTAAACATTAAACTTATCCCTATAAAAGGGAATCTATCAGTAGGATCCAACCATTTAAGCGGACTACATGGACATGCAGAATATTGAACATACAAATAATTAAATAAAATGATACCTTGATATCTGCAATCCGATGTCTTATGGACTTGTTCTTAATATGCAAATGAGCTGTTAAAAAGGGGAGGGGCGTTAGTAGTGTGAGACATGTAATGACTGACATCAAATATGTAGGGTTAGCTCGCAGCACTCTTAAATGAACAAAAGAGCAGATCAGGGCATTGTCCGGTATAAAGACGCAAGGTCCAAATTCCAAGGAACCCACTTGGATACAGCATGACCAGAAAGATAATACCCTGCAGGTGATAAAGTTCAAAACTTCTTTCTTCTGCCATATACAGGATGCGAAGTTTCAACCTATCACAGATCTGCAATCTGATGTCTTATTCCAGAGAAATTCATTTCTTCTATATGCAAATGAGCTATTAAGTGGGTGTTATCAATGTGAGACATGTAATGACTGACAGTCTGCTCTCATCTACATTTCTCACACTGGTAACGTGCCCTTCCATTTAGAGTAATCTCTGGAGGCAGATTCTCATGCAGATCGGTGTCCATCCAGACCATTTCTGTGGAATAAGGCATCGGATCCCAGATATCAAGATAACATTTTATTCAGCTTCCTATGACCTATGTGCCCATAAAGATGACTTAGGAGGGTTGATCCTACTGACAGATTCCCTTTAAATGACTGTAGGGGCTAATTCCTTTTTGGATCTCCTACATAACGGTGGCACAAACCACGTCAGACTACTTGGATTTCTATGATGCAAAACCAATTTGGACTTGATACCTGTGAACAAAGACCTAAAGTGTACAATGAGTGATCCTGGCTAAAGCCCCTGATGGTCAGCTTACAAGGGCAATAGGAAGCTGCAGAACAAAGAAAATAGTGCAGTAGCTAAATGTGTTCAATATGAAACTTCAGAAAATGACGACATGGAACCCATGATGTTTAGACACTAATGTAGTTTTCCAATTTGCTCTGACTCTGAATCTTTTCTAAAGATGATATCCGTGTCCAGGAAATCTTTTTTTTTCATTTCTTAGAAAAAAGCATAATTGCAAAAAGTGCTTCTGCAATTCCATAAAAAGCCTTGTGCAGTGCGCCTGCTGAAGTGAGCACGCTCCGCTGTGTGGGCTGTTAGTTCCCGCTGTTCCAGTTACATATGTACTGAATCTTGATGATTTTCCTGGAATAGACGGATGATACTTGACACAAAAATGCTGCTCCTGGCTGAAGAATTAGAGGTGGCTGTGACTACGACCGGTGTGAGTCACACAGCGCCTGCGGCCCATGCTCCGCAGCCTTAGCTTACAGGTCCCTGTCCTTATACTACACGTACGGTAATTTATTATGCTGCCACTATTGGCGGATGTAAGTTAGAATATAAATTCCAAACATATTATAGAGTTTTATTTTTTTTCCACTAATATTTTAATATTATTTTGTACAATGAGACCTTAAAATGCACCTCCCTCTTTTTTTAACTAAAATTTAATTAGAACAGCAATTTTTCAGTCTATTTCATTACACAGCCAATCCAGAATATAGAAATGAATGTATTGGTTTTAATGCTGAAATGCCTCGAATTAATTTGATAAATGCTGAAGCATGGATGTGGACGCTCTAGTTGGCACAGAGGCTGTACAGTCCGGACTCTGCAATACTCAGGTGGGATGTTTCAATTACACAAAAAAAAAAAGGTCCTAGTTTAATCAGCGTTTTTGGATCCAATTTTAATAAGTGATTTTTATTGAATACACTACAGTGGTAAAAACGAACAGCGCAGGCACACCAATGGCAACATGTGCTGTCGGTGATTCCTCATGAACCCACATTTTCATCCATGACTCAAAATCTGCAGTAAACCTTGAATAGATGATCAGAAATATACACTATAATAAGGGGATTTTAGAAAACCAGAGAGATCTGGAGCTATTCATATATACGACTGCTTAAAAAAATGAAGAGCGGCACCGACTACGTTCTGTACGGGTTGGACCCGTAGAGGCATCGTGCACAGAAGAAAAAGCTGTCATCCTCTCCTTCCCTCTCGCCCCCTGCCGACCACTGTGATGCCCTGTTTATTGAATTAAAGGACTTTTCCTGCAGATTGTGATAGATGCTGCTCTTCATTTTTGTGCCACAGTTGTATTTTCCACTTTGTGCGAGCTCCACTGTCCGTTCTAATACACGGCATAAAGCTCAACGTTAGGCGGTTAACTGGACTTTCCTTGTCTTTCCTGGTGTGGACATATGCCTGTTTAGCTTTGTCTTGTTTCATTCTATCCATATATATGACACCCGATGGAGTATGCCACAGTTTCTTTTCCCTGATAGATTTATATGCAAATTGTAGGCTTATGGAGGTACAATAAAGACCTTGTGTGCCTCTGTAGGACAGTAAAGACCCTGTGGCCCTCTGTAGTGCACTAAAGACCCTGTGGCCCTCTGTAGTGCACTAAAGACCCTGTGCCCCTCTGCAGTACAGGAAAGACCCTGTGCCCCTCTGCAGTACAGGAAAGACCCTGTGCCCCTCTGCAGTACAGGAAAGACCCTGTGCCCCTCTGCAGTACAGGAAAGACCCTGTGCCCCTCTGTAGTACAGGAAAGACCCTGTGCCCCTCTGCAGTACAAGAAAGACCCTGTGCCCCTCTGTAGTACAGGAAAGACCCTGTGCCCCTCTGCAGTACAAGAAAGACCCTGTGCCCCTCTGCAGTACAGGAAAGACCCTGTGCCCCTCTGTAGTGCACTAAAGACCCTGTGCCCCTCTGCAGTACAGGAAAGACCCTGTGCCCCTCTGTAGTGCACTAAAGACCCTGTGCCCCTCTGCAGTACAGGAAAGACCCTGTGCCCCTCTGCAGTACAGGAAAGACCCTGTGCCCCTCTGCAGTACAGGAAAGACCCTGTGCCCCTCTGCAGTACAGGAAAGACCCTGTGCCCCTCTGCAGTACAGGAAAGACCCTGTGCCCCTCTGCAGTACAGGAAAGACCCTGTGCCCCTCTGCAGTACAGGAAAGACCCTGTGCCCCTCTGCAGTACAGGAAAGACCCTGTGCCCCTCTGTAGTACAGGAAAGACCCTGTACCCCTCTGTAGTGCACTAAAGACCCTGTGCCCCTCTGCAGTACAGGAAAGACCCTGTGCCCCTCTGCAGTACAGGAAAGACCCTGTGCCCCTCTGCAGTACAGGAAAGACCCTGTGCCCCTCTGTAGTACAGGAAAGACCCTGTGCCCCTCTGTAGTACAGGAAAGACCCTGTGCCCCTCTGTAGTGCACTAAAGACCCTGTGCCCCTCTGCAGTACAGGAAAGACCCTGTGCCCCTCTGCAGTACAGGAAAGACCCTGTGCCCCTCTGCAGTACAGGAAAGACCCTGTGCCCCTCTGCAGTACAGGAAAGACCCTGTGCCCCTCTGTAGTACAGGAAAGACCCTGTGCCCCTCTGTAGTACAGGAAAGACCCTGTGCCCCTCTGTAGTACAGGAAAGACCCTGTGCCCCTCTGTAGTACAGGAAAGACCCTGTGCCCCTCTGTAGTACAGGAAAGACCCTGTGCCCCTCTGTAGTACAGGAAAGACCCTGTGCCCCTCTGTAGTACAGGAAAGACCCTGTGCCCCTCTGTAGTACAGGAAAGACCCTGTGCCCCTCTGTAGTACAGGAAAGACCCTGTGCCCCTCTGTAGTACAGGAAAGACCCTGTGCCCCTCTGTAGTACAGGAAAGACCCTGTGCCCCTCTGTAGTGCACTAAATACCCTGTGCCCCTCTGTAGTGCACTAAATACCCTATACCCCTCTGTAGTACAGGAAAGACCCTCTGCCTCTCTGTAGTGCACTAAAGATCCTGTGCCTCTCTGTAGTGCACTAAAGACCCTGTGCCCCTCTGTAGTGCACTAAAGACCCTGTGCCCCTCTGCAGTACAGGAAAGACCCTGTGCCCCTCTGCAGTACAGGAAAGACCCTGTGCCCCTCTGCAGTACAGGAAAGACCCTGTGCCCCTCTGCAGTACAGGAAAGACCCTGTGCCCCTCTGCAGTACAGGAAAGACCCTGTGCCCCTCTGTAGTACAGGAAAGACCCTGTGCCCCTCTGTAGTGCACTAAAGACCCTGTGCCCCTCTGCAGTACAGGAAAGACCCTGTGCCCCTCTGCAGTACAGGAAAGACCCTGTGCCCCTCTGCAGTACAGGAAAGACCCTGTGCCCCTCTGCAGTACAGGAAAGACCCTGTGCCCCTCTGTAGTACAGGAAAGACCCTGTGCCCCTCTGTAGTACAGGAAAGACCCTGTGCCCCTCTGTAGTACAGGAAAGACCCTGTGCCCCTCTGTAGTGCATTAAATACCCTGTGCCCCTCTGTAGTGCACTAAATACCCTATACCCCTCTGTAGTACAGGAAAGACCCTCTGCCTCTCTGTAGTGCACTAAAGATCCTGTGCCTCTCTGTAGTGCACTAAAGACCCTGTGCCCCTCTGCAGTACAGGAAAGACCCTGTGCCCCTCTGCAGTACAGGAAAGACCCTGTGCCCCTCTGCAGTACAGGAAAGACCCTGTGCCCCTCTGCAGTACAGGAAAGACCCTGTGCCCCTCTGCAGTACAGGAAAGACCCTGTGCCCCTCTGTAGTACAGGAAAGACCCTGTGCCCCTCTGTAGTGCACTAAAGACCCTGTGCCCCTCTGCAGTACAGGAAAGACCCTGTGCCCCTCTGCAGTACAGGAAAGACCCTGTGCCCCTCTGTAGTACAGGAAAGACCCTGTGCCCCTCTGTAGTACAGGAAAGACCCTGTGCCCCTCTGTAGTACAGGAAAGACCCTGTGCCCCTCTGTAGTACAGGAAAGACCCTGTGCCCCTCTGTAGTACAGGAAAGACCCTGTGCCCCTCTGTAGTACAGGAAAGACCCTGTGCCCCTCTGTAGTACAGGAAAGACCCTGTGCCCCTCTGTAGTACAGGAAAGACCCTGTGCCCCTCTGTAGTACAGGAAAGACCCTGTGCCCCTCTGTAGTACAGGAAAGACCCTGTGCCCCTCTGTAGTACAGGAAAGACCCTGTGCCCCTCTGTAGTGCACTAAATACCCTATACCCCTCTGTAGTACAGGAAAGACCCTCTGCCTCTCTGTAGTGCACTAAAGATCCTGTGCCTCTCTGTAGTGCACTAAATACCCTGTGCCCCTCTGTAGTGCACTAAAGACCCTGTGCCCCTCTGTAGTGCACTAAAGACCCTGTGCCCCTCTGCAGTACAGGAAAGACCCTGTGCCCCTCTGCAGTACAGGAAAGACCCTGTGCCCCTCTGCAGTACAGGAAAGACCCTGTGCCCCTCTGCAGTACAGGAAAGACCCTGTGCCCCTCTGTAGTACAGGAAAGACCCTGTGCCCCTCTGTAGTACAGGAAAGACCCTGTGCCCCTCTGTAGTGCACTAAAGACCCTGTGCCCCTCTGCAGTACAGGAAAGACCCTGTGCCCCTCTGCAGTACAGGAAAGACCCTGTGCCCCTCTGCAGTACAGGAAAGACCCTGTGCCCCTCTGTAGTACAGGAAAGACCCTGTGCCCCTCTGTAGTACAGGAAAGACCCTGTGCCCCTCTGTAGTACAGGAAAGACCCTGTGCCCCTCTGTAGTACAGGAAAGACCCTGTGCCCCTCTGTAGTACAGGAAAGACCCTGTGCCCCTCTGTAGTACAGGAAAGACCCTGTGCCCCTCTGTAGTACAGGAAAGACCCTGTGCCCCTCTGTAGTACAGGAAAGACCCTGTGCCCCTCTGTAGTACAGGAAAGACCCTGTGCCCCTCTGTAGTACAGGAAAGACCCTGTGCCCCTCTGTAGTACAGGAAAGACCCTGTGCCCCTCTGTAGTACAGGAAAGACCCTGTGCCCCTCTGTAGTACAGGAAAGACCCTGTGCCCCTCTGTAGTACAGGAAAGACCCTGTGCCCCTCTGTAGTACAGGAAAGACCCTGTGCCCCTCTGTAGTACAGGAAAGACCCTGTGCCCCTCTGTAGTACAGGAAAGACCCTGTGCCCCTCTGTAGTACAGGAAAGACCCTGTGCCCCTCTGTAGTACAGGAAAGACCCTGTGCCCCTCTGTAGTACAGGAAAGACCCTGTGCCCCTCTGTAGTGCACTAAATACCCTGTGCCCCTCTGTAGTGCACTAAATACCCTGTGCCCCTCTGTAGTGCACTAAATACCCTATACCCCTCTGTAGTACAGGAAAGACCCTCTGCCTCTCTGTAGTGCACTAAAGATCCTGTGCCTCTCTGTAGTGCACTAAAGATCCTGTGCCCCTCTGTAGTGCAGTAAAGACGCTGTGCCCCTCTATAGTGCAGTAAAGACGCTGTGCCCCTCTATAGTGCAGTAAAGACGCTGTGCCCCTCTGTAGTGCAGTAAAGACGCTGTGCCCCTCTGTAGTGCAGTAAAGACGCTGTGCCCCTCTGTAGTGCAGTAAAGACGCTGTGCCCCTCTGTAGTGCAGTAAAGACGCTGTGCCCCTCTGTAGTGCAGTAAAGACGCTGTGCCCCTCTGTAGTGCAGTAAAGACGCTGTGCCCCTCTGTAGTGCAGTAAAGACGCTGTGCCCCTCTGTAGTGCAGTAAAGACGCTGTGCCCCTCTGTAGTGCAGTAAAGACGCTGTGCCCCTCTGTAGTGCAGTAAAGACGCTGTGCCCCTCTGTAGTGCAGTAAAGACGCTGTGCCCCTCTGTAGTGCAGTAAAGACGCTGTGCCCCTCTGTAGTGCAGTAAAGACGCTGTGCCCCTCTATAGTGCAGTAAAGACGCTGTGCCCCTCTATATTTGCTTTGTCTCAGCTTTGCACATAATGGAGCTGTAATGCCACCAGGATGGGAGATTTTACCTTAAAGGGGCTCTGGTTTATATTCTGCTGTGTGATCCTCACTGTTCACACGGGGAGTATGCAGAATCATCCATTCTATGTCCAGAAAAAAAAAAAATCTATCCGTATGTTATCCTGCTCCCGTGTTGTTACCTCCGTTTTGTACATACGTATGTCGTCTGTTATTTACATGAATTTTTTTAATAGGGAGCTATTTATCCTTATTTTATTATCTTTACAATTGTGACTTATCCATGAAAAACTTGCGTCATATGGACGGTAATCCAAATGTGAGCCGTTACTTTTACGCACCCCTTGACTAATAATGGGCAAGTCTGATCCACATGAAGAATCCCTATGGTGCCTGTCGAAATGTTTGTTTTTTTCACATTGAGACAGTTCTTGAACTCCCGCATTGATCAGTCTGTATGCTATCCGTTTAGAATACAGCGAGCACAGGGGCATTTATGTGTGTCTGAACGAGTCCTTACAGAAGTTCTCAATCAGACCGGCACCCAGAACCCCCCGACATCAGCAGAGGTGGGGTGTGAGCAGTGTCTGGAGGGGAACAGCACCTATAATAGGAGCTGCAGCCATAGACACGGTTAGAGGGAAATAAGAGAAGAATTTCTTTACGATGGGTTCCGGAGTAGACGTTTCCATACTCCATACAAAGGAGAGATGCAAAACAGGTATTATAAAATGGGAACCAGAACCAAAGCAAACAATAAATGTTTATATGCTATCTTCACACCGCACGCTGCCGCGTAATGATGATAGTACAACATTTGTGTAGCTGCTTATTACTTTATAATGGCTTCATCTGAATCATTGTTATTTAGATGTCTGAATGCATCCTAGTAAGACGGTGGCCTGAAATGCTCCCGAATATGGGAGAGCGCTCAGTGAAGGGAGATCAGAGCGATTGTTACTGCGCACGGGGCGATACAGGCGGTCATCATCTGAGCCATGGTACATAGCAGTTTTGTCGCTAGCTTCATTTTAAGGGATTATTTTTGTTTTTAAGCGTTTTTTGGGGGGTTATTGGAATACGGATGGTTAAATAAGCCTTCACTGAATTGAATGTTATCCCGTATCCGTAAGGTAGGAAAAAACGTATTGGTCCCTGGAGGTCTGACCACGAAAACCAGCATTGATTTCGTGAACAGGCCTTGGAGAACACAGTTTTGCGTGGAGTGGATGTGAGCTGGCTTGTACTCTGCACAATTCATTGTCTATTGAAATAACCGAGCGCAGTACTCTTTCTCCAGCAGTCTCATAGACAATAACGACGAACCCGATACTCTTAGTGTAAATGCACCTATACTTTCCTTGCCTGTATGTATCAGAGGACATTATTGCTGGTCCCCTGTATACTGTATGTTAGATTCCTGGGAGGTCCGGTCAAATTCTGTAGGATTCGCCTTAAAGGATCTGTAAGGCTTTTAAAAAAAGGTTTTTCTTTCCTTCCAGAAACAGATACCGTGCTTGGTTCTAGTAGGGGACTGCCACTTGCCCTTTTGACAGACTTTGCATAAATCACCAATACAGGGGAAAATTTTACTCTGAAATATATTCTATCAAAGAAGTCAGTGGGATCTGTACTTTTCTTTTTTTTTTTTTTTCTGTTGATGAACCTGTATAAATGGTTTTGTTTGTTTTTTTGTTTTTGTTTTTTTTTGCAAACTGAGCTGTAGTGTTGTGTGTTTTGTTTTTTGTTTTTTAATTGCTTTTATTGCATTTTTGGTAGAGGTGTTGTGGTCGAAAAACAGCAATTCTGGCATTTCAATCTACAGTATTGGAGTATATAGTGTAATTGATGGTTTCATGTAGAACCCATAGTTCTACTGGGCTTCATAGGAAGACTAAGATAACAGCCATGGGAGACCGTCACCTGCACCTCAGTCTCTCGCTGGTTACCATGATAACCCATCGGATCCTTGCTTTAGGCAAGAGCTGGTGCACTCCAGCAAGTAATCACAATTAAATACCACTCTCATGGATTGACAGTGGCATTTAAATGGTAAACCTCATCGATCGCAGCAAGCTCTGGTCACTGCCGTTACAGGCAGATCCCTGCACACGATCTGTGATGAAAATGTATGTTGCGCATAGATAAAGGAACAGACAAATGAAATTCATGTGCTAAACAGATCCATTGCACTAGAAATGGAAGCAATGGGACCCTATTCATTTTTATGGGTTATGTTTTGTCTGTTTTCAGAACAAAAGAAAAAATGTCTGCATATCCAGAGTTACTGCTCTTTATTTCCGCTTCTAGAAGTGAGTGGGACAAGGTTGTCACATTTATTGCTACCTGCTGGGAAGTGTGCGCGATCAACAGGTATGGTGCACTTGTCTTATCCTGATGCAGGTGCCGATACCTAACCACTCACACGTCCCCCCTCCCCCCACCTCGGTTACCGGTAAATATGACGTCTCCCCTCCCAATACAGGACGTCGTGGGACTAATAAGGCCTTTCTTTGATCCTGACCTGATAATCGTCTTCAGCGTTTGTCTGATCTGTGCATTCCCTTCCTATGTACCTGTCTGATTAATCAGAATAAACAACAATATTACTGCTAACTACATAAAATTGTTTGTTTCCTCCTCTCCTGCCATCTGGTAATTGTTTTGTCTGAAGGATGTCAAATTAAAAAAAGATAATAATTGCATCTTATTAGCATATCGTTCTAAGCCATATTACAGCTTCCGTCTTTGTGATTACCTAGCGACTATGTTAGTATGAGGAATCCTCACTGACATCACAGAACTGATGGGGATTTTGCAGTAATAGGAATTGTCTTATCCATTTTTTATTTCCCTGTTATTTGTAATCAGTGACTTGTGGCTAATATGATGGCTATAACTCAATAGGCTGATCAAGTTTTTTGTTTTTCCCCTATGGGGCCCCATGCGCAATAGATAACTGTCCTCTGAACTATGGTTCTGCTGATCGCTCGCCTGAAAGCCTTGTCTCCAACTCCGCCATACACAGGAGCGCTCAATTTGCCGACAGCTCCTGCATTATCTTGAGAGAGCTGCTTTTAGCCTCCTGTGGCAGCGGCTTATCTCTGTGAGAACAAAAGCATCGGCAACGCTCTAAAATCCGACATTTAGAGATTATCACCCCCCCAAAATATGTCGGGGAAGGAGGAGGTACTCTGGAGGCCTCCATATACTTTAGACTGTCAGCCAGGCATGCCATTTTCAATGAGTTCTGCCAACATTAATGGTTGTATGGGGGCCTTAAATGTGAAATCCCTCCTTACGTTAAAGAAGCCCTCCAATGAAGATTTTTTAATAAATCTGTGTATAACTGCATTTAGTATAGTCTGTATGTGTTTATATACTCCCCTACTGCTGGCTTCTCTGGGATCCAGCGCCGTTCTGCTCTTTTCTTAGTGATGTCGCGGCTCTTCAGACTTCCTGGGTCACCCTGTGCTCTGCGTGACCCGGAAGTGACTTTTCCAAAGTATGGCTATGGAGACTTGCATTGTAAGAGAGACTTCCTGCTCGTGCATAGTGTGCTGGAGAGTCTGAAGGCCGGTGACATCACTGAGAAGAGGAGCATCACCAGGGCTGTGGAGTTGGAGTCGGTGTCATGGAAGTTGAGGGGTCGGAGGTTTGGCTTACCGACTCCTCAGCCCTGGTATGAGGGAGTCGGAGTTGGTGTCATGTAAAATTGAGGAGTCCGAGGTTTGGCTTACTGACTCCACAGCCCTGGGCACCACGGCACTGGAGATAGCAGCGATAGGGAAGTACATGAACATACTCACACTACTCTACATGCACATATACAGTGTTGGGTAAAAGAAAAAAAAACATCAAGGCAAGGCTTCTTTATAAAGCCACGCACCACCTCTCCATGGGCTGTCTGTATTGCTTCTTGCCACCACTGAAGAGATTGCAATGCCACGTACAACCCATTGACACCACAGTAGAGAACACCATGCTGCAAGTGAATGAATGGAGTAATAGTAATAAAGTTTATGCCACCTCAACATGCAAGTTGCATAAAATTTTAATCATTTTGACCCCATTCGTTAATGCAAATGGCGTCGCTGTCAGTCACCCTATAGCTATATTTTTATGGCTACGACAATTCTGGAAGATAGCGGAGTAGCAGACCATAGCACCTCATGTACAATATCCCCCGCATAGTCCTTGTCTATAAATGCCACATTTGTGATTCACAGTTAATTTCTTTGCCCTTTCCGTCCTCCTACGTGTCTAGCTTCTGTATGGGGATACTAAATCTGCAGATTACTCAGCACAGGTATTTACAGAATGGGAGAAAATGAATGATAGCTGCTGTAACCGACCGGTTGTGTTGCTGTGTCTTATTTCCATTGGAAGTTTGTTGTTATTGTTGCGTCCTATATTACAGACTTGTCAGAGAAGTAATGGCATTCACAGCAACCTGAATCTGTATCAAATCAGTCACAAGAGAGAACAGACCTTGTTTATCTGTTCATTCCAGTCATGTGCAAGATATTTAGTTGGCGGCCTATCAACATCCAGCCAATTGGGAAATCTTTTATGCTCCCATTATTGTTATGTAATCTTGGCGCAAATAGGCCTAAATGAACCTAATGGCAGAAATTGCTGTTCTTTGTAGCGTAAATTAGTTTCTTTAAAGCTGTCAGTCATGGGACTGAGATTTTCTTAACATTTCATGGTTTTCATGGACTAATTTTTCATTGGCCATTTTCCATGCATCTGATTACTGTGGCCTTGTATTGCGGCGATAACCCATTAATGCTTTGTCTCTCTTATCATGGTAGACCACCTCCCCCCACCCCAAAGCGCAGATGTAAGGCCGGGGTCACACTTGCAAGTGTGATGCGAGAAACTCGCGCATCAATACCCAGCACTGCCGCCGGCACTCGGACCGGAGTGTGCGGCTGCATGTATTTCTATGGAGCAACACACTCCGGTCCCGAGTGCTGGTAGCAGTGCTGGGTATTGATGCGAAAGACTCGCGCGAGTTTCTCGCAAGTCTGACCCCAGCCTAAGGGGCGTCTTGTGGTAACACAGGTCCTAGCTTAATTTTATACGGGTATTGGGTTTATGTTACCTTTTGGTTTTTAAGAGTTAATTGCGTCATATGAGGCAAGGTCAAAGGGTCATGCAGTAAGCTGTGGAGTCCAGTTTTTGCTGGTGGTTTTTGATTGGCTGCTTTGAAAAAGTCCGGAAAGAGAAAAGGTATAAAAATCTAAGGTGCTGTCCGTTACCTCATCATCCTGTCAGAAGAACGAAGATCCCACCCTCCATCCCCCTTTTTAATGTTTATCACCTTTATCGTGTTTTATTTGAGGGAAAATCTCCCAGTATTCTGGGTGGATTGCTTTAATATTATGATTAATTTATTGTTCTACTGGTTATTAATTTATTACATGTTTTAATGGACTTTTCAGTTACCCTAAATAAACACCACAGCCATTATTCTTCCACACTTTGGTGTCTTGTATTTTTACTATTTTATTTGAGTTTTGTGTTACCGTGATCCACACAGGGCTAATAAGGTATTTTGGTGCATTCATGCTTGAAAACCGCATATTTTAGATCTTTCTTTATTTTTTTTTTTACCTAGGAAACTCCATTGTCTTTTGTAATCTGGAAGTAGAGTAAACCAACTATATCTTTTTAAACCATGTGCACACAATGAGTCTTTTGGTGAGGTTTTTTTACCTCAGTATCTGTAAGCCAAAACTAGGAGTGGGTGATAAATCCAGAAGTGGTGACGTGTTTCTATTCTACTTTTCCTCTGGTTGTCCCACTCCTGGTTTTGGATTACAAATACGGAGGTAAAATACTGAACAAATTTCCAACATGTGCACATGGCCATAGATATTAATATCCACACCGTTCCCAATTAGTGGTTCTTACATGTGACCTGTATGTGATTATTGTTATGCTGTAATGTCTATTGTCTGTACAAATCCCCTCTGAAATGTAAAGTGCTGCGGAATATGTCGGCGCTATAAAAATAAAATTTATTATTATTATTATTATCATGCATTCCGTAAAACACAAGTCACCAATTGGAAAACATTTTTGTGTTAAGGCCCCGTCACACTAAGCAATATCGCTGTAACGTCACTGGTTTTGTGACGTTATAGCGATATTGCTAGCGATATCGCTATGTCTGATACTTATCTCCGACCGCTCCCCCCGCTGATTATTGCTGATCGCACGAGAACGGCTTGGGCCGTTTCTCGTCGTCCACTTCCTGCTGGGCTTCCTGTGGTGCCGACGAGCGACGCGTGGGCGGGAGGACGTCAGGATCGCCTCGTCTGACAGGTAAGTAGCGACCCCCGACCTCTGCTATGTCGCTGGTGAGATCTGCCTGTGTGGCAGCTCATTAGCGACCACTTAGTGATGCACCAGCGATCCATATCGTTGTCGGGATCGCTGGTGCATCGCTAAGTGTGACAGTACCTTTAGGATAAAATAAAGTGTTAAGGGGAAAAATCCCAAATGTGCACCAACTTGTTTCCACTGTACAACCCCCTGTACAGTCATGGCCAAAAGTTTTGAGAATGACACAAATATTAATTTTTACAAAGTCTACTGCTTCATTTTTTCTAATGGCAATTTGCATACACTCCAGAATGTTATAAAGAGTGATCAGCTTAACAGCAATTACTTGCAAAGTCAATATTTGCCTAGAAAATGAACTTTATCCCCCAAAACACATTTCAACATCATTGCAGCCCTGCCTTAAAAGGACCAGCTAACATCGTTTCAGTGATTGCTCCATTAACACCGGTGTGGGTGTTGATGAGGACAGGGCTGGAGATCAATCTGTCATGATTAAGTAAGAATGACACCACTGGACACTTTAAAAGGAGGCTGGTGCTTGGCATCATTGTTTCTCTTCTGTTAACCATGGTTATCTCTAAAGAAATACGTGCAGTCATCATTGCACTGCACAAAAATGGCCTAACAGGGAAGAGTATCACAGCTAGAAAGATTGCACCTCAGTCAACAATCTATCGCATCATCAAGAACTTCAAGGAGAGAGGTTCCCTTGTTGGCAAAAAGGCTCCAGGGCGCCCAAGAAAGACCAGCAAGCACCAGGACCGTCTCTTAAAAGTGTTTCAGCTGCGTGATTGGGCTACCAGCAGTGCAGATCTTGCTCAGGAATGGCAGCAGGCAGGTGTGAGTGCATCTGCACGCACTGTGAGGCGGAGACTCTTGGAGCAAGGCCTGGTCTCAAGGAGGGCAGCAAAGAAGCCACTTATCTCCAGAAAAAACATCATGGACAGACTGATATTCTGCAAGAGGTACAGGGAGTGGACTGCTGAGGACTGGGGTAAAGTCATTTTCTCTGATGAATCCCCTTTTCGATTGTTTGGGACATCTGGAAAATGGCTTATTCGGAGAAGACCAGGTGAGCGCTACCACCAGTCTTGTCTCATGCCAACTGTCAAGCATCCTGAAACCATTCATATGTGGGGTTGCTTCTCAGCCAAGGGAATGGGCTTTCTCTCAGTCTTGCCTAAAAACACAGCCATGAATAAAGAATGGTACCAGAATGTCCTCCAAGAGCAACTTCTACCAACCGTCCAAGAGCAGTTTGGCGATCAACAATGCCTTTTTCAACATGATGGAGCACCTTGCCATAAAGCAAAGGTGATAACTAAATGGCTCAGGGAACAAACATAGAGATTTTGGGACCATGGCCTGGAAACTCCCTAGATCTTAATCCCATTGAGAACTTGTGGTCAATCATCAAGAGTCGGGTGGACAAACAAAAACCTTCAAAATCAGACAAAATAAAAGCATTGATTTTGCAAGAATGGACTGCTATCAGTCAGGATTTGATCCAGAAGTTGATTGAGAGCATGCCAGGGAGAATTGCTGAGGTCCTGAAGAAGGGTCAACACTGCAAATATTGACTTGCTGCATTAACTCATTCTAACTGTCAATATAACCTTTTGTTACTCATAATATGATTGCAATTACATTTCTGTATGTGATAAAAACATCTTACAAACACACATAAAAACCAGAGGGCAGCAGATCATGTGAAAATATAATATTTGTGTCATTCTCAAAACTTTTGGCCATGACTGTATGACCTGTCCACAGGATAGGTACCTTGTTGATCAGTGGGGGTCTGAGTGTAGGGACCCACACTGTTCAGCACAACGGGGAACTTTTAATTTTAAGGCTTAAACTTGACCACTTCTCCATTTATTCCATGTGGGGCTGCTGCTTCCTGGTGGTGGCTCTATTCTTCCAAAAAGTGACACCACATCTTACCAAACATTGCTTGCGGAGTTGCAGCTTGATACTGCACACTTTATTGGAGCTACACATGACAGCCTTAAATATTTCCAAACCAAGTTTTAGAACGTCCTTAGAACATTCAAACATTCCAGGAGACTCTGTATATTATGGTGAACTTCAGATTCTCCGTCCTACCCTCTCCACAAAGCTGGTCTTCCTGGCTACAGTGCCACGCCGGTCCATAAGTAGTGTCTGGTATTATAGTTTAGCTCCATTTAATTAATCTGGGCTGAGATGAATCACTAAGTACAGTTTATGGTCAAGAATGGTGCTGTTTTTTAAAGAAAAAAAACTTGGATCCTTGTTACTAATCGTATTTCTCTGGCCTCAGAAAGCAAACAAGAAGACAAACATTTTTTCTGGACCTAGTCTTATTCTGATGTGAATACTCCAGTAGTTAAGGCATTCAAAGACATAGAAATCAGTTGGTAACTCCACATGATCGTACTTTTCTGTACATTGTAATTTGATTGTTGTATTTTAAAGGGAACCTGTCACCTCATTTTTCGCATATAAGCTGCAGCCACCGCCATTAGGGGCTTATCTACATCATTCTGTAATGCTGCAGATAAGCCCCCGATTTAACCTGAAAGATGAGAAAAACAAGTCAGATTATACTCACGCGGGGGCGGTCCGGTCCAATGGGTGTCGTGGGTCCAGCACCTCCCATCTTCCAGCAATGACGTCCTCTTCCTTGCTTCTGTCGCGTCTCCTGCACAGGCATAATTCTCTGCCCTGTTGAGGGCAAAGCAAAATACTGCAGTGCGCAGGCTCCAGGAAAGGTCAGAGTGGTCCGGCGCCTTCACACTGCAGTACTTTACACTGCCCTCAGCAGGGCAAATCAGTACGCCTGAGCAGGAGCCACGCCAGGAGACAAGGAAGAGGACGTCATCGCATGAAGATGGGAGGCACCGGACCGCCCCCCTGGGTGAGTATAATCTAACTTGTTTTTCTTCTCTTTCAGGTTACATCGGGGGCTTATCTACAGCATTACAGAATGCTATAGATAAACCCCTAATGGCGGTGGCCGCAGCTTATATGCGAAAAATGAGGTGACAGATTCCCTTTAAAATAGCAAAAGTTACATGATATCATCTTGTCCTTCATTCTCTTTTAATGTTCATGTTACTTTGAACCTGACATCATGGAAGGATCTCAATACGGTGGCCTCTCGTCACCCATATCTTGTTTTTTGCCGTTTGTCAGATATGTATGGCAGACTTGACACACAGATTACTTTACATAAAGGTTTTTTTTGTTCTTGACTTTCTTTTCCAATAGTTCAGTGTATACTAAAATATGCTTATGTCCTTACCCATTCTCTGACAGAAGAAACATGTTCTTTACAGTGCTCATTATAAAAGAAGTAAGCTGACGGATAGACACATACTTAAGCGCAGCTGGCTTAAAGGGAACCTAACACTTGTGAAAATGCTATTATCTGACAGCCTGCTCTGCACACTCCAACTGCAGAGCTGGCTGTCAATCAAAGTGCTGGGGAGCGACTAAAGCACGCTCACTGTGTAATGATCATGACTAACACCTCCCTGCACTGCTCTAATGACTGGAAGTGAGCAGTTGCAGGGAGAATAGAAAATTGTTTTCTCCCTGTAGCTGCTCCACTAATCCAGCTACATAGGTATATTTACCTGCAGATTGTCCTGATATCTGCAGGTATATAGTTTCTGGACGTGTCCGGTTTCCTTTAGCGCTATTAACAATGAGGTTGCTTTTCCACAACCACCCCAAGACAGTCTCTGCCATATTTCATCAAAGTCTGAAGCTGAACTGACAATATACCGTAGGCCCATAGTAATACATTTGGTTTATGAAGGCTACATAAGTTATCGTCTCTGCACAAAAACAAAGTAGATAGAAAGTTTAGCAACCGAGGCCTTATGTCATGAGAGCTGGGATTACTATGGATGAGGGACCTTGATCCCTACACATTTGTATTAGGAGGGACCTTTGCTCAGCAGCTTTATTTGCATCAGCAAAGGAAATTGAAAATCCTTTTAATAGCCAAATGAATAACTTTTGAACATTTTGTCTTTGATAATGTAGTAAAGTACATTTCCTTTTCATCTTAAGGATGTTTGGTCTTTTCAAGCACTTTTCCCTGCCATAGAAATGTAAAACGGGGGCACATCTGTCCAAAACGCTCAGCTGTCTCTTGTTTCCGCCTCTTCTCTTCAGAGAGATGATGAGTGCCATTATGTTTAGAGCTCCCAAGCCCTTGATTTCATGCAGTCCCTGGTTTGTGATTGGTGTGGGCTGTAAAGTTTTGTTGTTTTCTTCTCCTGCTTAAGGATTTAAATGAATTGATGCCCCAGAAAGTCCTGTGTGCACGGGGGATTTATTAGTGTATGTGTACCAAAATGGACATTAGAGGGGGAAATCGCTGTCATTATGCACGGTTAGCGCCCATGCTCTTGATCAAGTTTGTCATATTCCTTTTGATTTCATGAAATATGTAATGTATATTGTGAGCTGTCCGTCTGCTGTAAGATTGTTATATGAAAAAAATTAGATTGCTAAAAAAGATACATGTAATACAAAATGTGATTTTAACAATAAGGTCTTTTCAGGCAACACATTCCCTTTAACACTGTTTCAATACTGTGTCTTTGTGTTTGTATCCTCCATAGTGTAAGTGTGAATAGCTTAGCAGGGTTTTACTAAGCAGAAATAAAAGACCGTATGGCACCAATCCCAGGTGTACGGCGTAAGGCCGGATCTTTCATGTCTGTCTCGAGACTTTGAATGCAATTGAATTAAAGCTATAGAAAGTAATAGGACGACCTCAGATACAACACGTCTAATGGCATAGGTATGTCGTAAAACAGACAATAGCTGGTAACTCCCAGTATATGGTGCTTCCCCTGATCTAATAATTTGGAAACTTTCAATTGTAAATGATGTTTAGTAACAGTTGTGTCCATCCTCTCTCAGCCTGAAAAAGTGACTGGCGGAGACAGGAGGAGAACATTGCCATAGCTAATTTTCAAGTCGTCAAGTATGTCCGCATACAAGTCCCCATCTGGCTGTTACAGATTACCCAAGGTCTCACAAGTCGGATGTGTTGTGCTCTGTTAGCGAGTAGTAGATATTAGCGGTATGTTCTTGTGAATAAGTGACGCACCATCCATCCGCCGCGCACTGTTAATATAAGTATAGAATTTCTGTATACAGTACGCCTCTATTGAGGAAGAATCCTGTAAATTGTTGACAATGTTTAATGAATATGTTGAAATAGGTTACGATATTTACTTACAGGAAAGAGAATATTCTGTTGTATTCAGTGAGCTTTCTATTTCTTGAAACTGAATAATGTGGTTAAGCACATGGATCAGTTATGCAGTGTAACATCTGCAAAGATCTTCTATGTTTTTCATATGTTTGATGTGTTCCCCCAACACTGTAAAGTTTGTGTTTTTTATTGCTTGCTGCCCTTCCATGTGTACCCTTAGTAGATAGGTTGTGCTGGGCTCAGTGTTCCTTAGGAAATGCCATAGGATTGGAATCGTAAGGAATGGAAATATGTTCAGTGGGGAAAATAAGTATTTGATACACTCCCAATGAGCATGTTTTCCCACCTACGTACAATGAATGGAGAGGTCTGTAATTTTTATCGTAGGTGCACGTCAACTGTGAGAGACAGAACCTAAAAATAAAAACCAGAAAATCGCATTGTATGACTTATAAATAATTCAGTTGCATTTTATTGTATGAAATACAGTAAGTATTTGATCACCTACCAACCAGCAAGAATTCTGTCTCACAGACCTGTTAGTTTTTCTTTAAGAAGCCTTCCTACTCTGCACTCATTACCTGTGTTATCTGCACCTGTTTGACCTCGTTACCTGTATAAGACGTCTTTCCACAAACTCAATCGCACTCCAACCTCTCCAAGATGGCCAAGACCAAAGCGCTGTCTAAGGACACCAGGGACAAAATTGTAGACCTGCAGAAGGCTGGGATAAGCTACAAGACAATAGGCAAGCAGCTTGGTGAGAAGGCAACTGTTGGCACAATTATTAAAAAATGAAAGAAATGTAAGATGAATGTCAATCTTCCTTGGTCTGGGGCTCCATGCAAGATCTCATCTCATGGTGTATGGATGATTCTGAGAAAGGTCAGGAATCAGCCCAGAACTACATTGGAGAACCTGGTCAAGGAACTGAACAGAGCTGGGACCACAGTCTCAAACATTACCGTTAGTAACACACTACATCGTTGTGGATTAAAATCCTGGAGGGCACACAAGGTCCCCCTGCTCACGCCTGCACACCTCCAGGGCCACTTGAAGTTCAACAGTGACCACTTGGATGATCCAGAGGAGGCATGGGAGAAGGTAATGTGGTCAGTTGAGACCAAAATAAAACTTTTCGGTATGAATTCCACTATTCATGTTTGGAGGATGAGTTCAACCCCAAGAACACCGCCCCAACCGTGAAGCATGGTGGGGCAAACATCATATTTTGGGGGGTGCTTTTCTACAGAGTGGACAGTACGACTGCACCGTATTGAAGGGAGGATGGATGGGGTCATGTGTCGCGAGATTTTGGACAACAACCTCATTCCTTCAGTAAGAATATTGAAGATGGGTCATGGCTGGATCTTCCAGCATGACAATGACCTGAAACACACAGCCAGGACAGCTGCTCCGTCAGAAGCAATTCAAGGTCTAGGATTGGCATAGCCAATTTCCACACCTGAACCCAATAGAAAATCTTTGGAGGGAGAAGAAACTCAATGTTGCCCAGTCACAGCCCTAAGGCTGTGTGCACACGCTGCGGATTCTGCTGCGGATCCGCAGCAGTTTTTGCTGCGGTGTACAGTAGCATAATATCCTATGGAAAAAAAAACGCTGTGCAGACGCTGCAGAATTTTCCGCGCGGATTTGCTGCGGTTTCAAAACCGCAGAAAGAATTGACATGTCAATTCTTTCTGCGGATTCCGCTGCGGTTTGCCATCTCCTCCATTGTGGAGATGAAAAACCGCAGGGCAAAACCGCAGGCTAATCCCCAGGTAAAACCGCAGTTCTTTTGACCTGCAGATTTACCTGCGGATTTTACAAAATCCGCGCGGCCAAATCCGCAGAGCATTCCGCAGCGTGTGCACGTACCCTAAAACCTGAAAGATCTGGAGAAGATCTGTATGGAGGATTGGGCCAAAATTCCTGCTGCAGTGTGTGCAAACTCAGTCAAGAACTACAGGAAACGTCTGACCTCTGTAATTGCAAATAAAGGTTTCTTTACCAAATATTAAACTTAGTTTTTCTATTGTATCAAATACTTATTTCATACAATAAAATGCTTATTAATTATGTAAAATTCCTGCAATGTGATTTTCTGGTTATTTATATTTTAAGATTCGGTTTCTCACAGTTGTCTACCTACGATAAATTATTACAGACCACTCCATTCTTAGTAGGTGGGAAAACTTGCAAAGTCTGCAGTGTATCAAATACTTATTTCCCAACTGTAAAGGCAGGTGTTATTGTTTTCCTTCATTTGGTACATCTTCTGATTTTAGTTAAAATAAAAACAAAACTGCTGTGGCTTTTTTTTTTTCTCTCCAAAATATCACTGTGTGAAACCTTCCTAATTTACTGTGGTTTCAGGAGAACTTGCAACAGAATGTGTCTGCCTCTGGCTCTTCCCCCTTCTCCATAGAACTTCATGAGCACCAACTCTCCTCTCCAGATTCTACCTGAGATTTAAAAATTTGTTTAAAATAAATGAGTTCAGGAGGAGAAGGAAGCAAATTTCTCTGATATATTAGAGAATTTTTAACGTTTACTATTTATTATAAAAATCTTAAAACTACTCTTATTATGCTTAATAATTTTACTGTATTAAACCCATCGTATCTAATTTTTAGGTACTAGAAAAACCTGGCGGGATTGTCCTTGTATATAGAGTCCAATGTGACCATACAGAACTGCAGCATAAAACATGGGATACGGACAGCGAAGCAGTCTGGCCTTGTGATAAAAGAGGAGGTGGACTACCTTTGTGTTCTCTAGCTCAGACGACGTCACAGTTGTGCACCCATAGTATAGAACTAAAAGCATACAATCCTTTTTCTTTTGATTTGCATTTGCCATAAATCTGTAGGCTGAAATCCTAAGGAGGCCCGGCTTTCATCACTAGGGAAAGCTGTGTGCAGATATATTATGGCCCCTCTCTATTACCGTATATCTAGAAGGTAAAGGCCCATTTGGGCAATCGTAGCTTTCATAGGAAAATTAAAATTTGTAAATCCTTGACAAATGAGCAAAACACGCATACTAGTGGTGTGATGGACTTTTAACCATGCTTAACAATCCTCGTTCTCGGCAGCACACCATCCTGTCTAAATACAAGATGTGCTGCCGATGACGGCGATTTTCTATTCCTCTAATGATCGTTCTGTGCACACAGAATTCCGCTTGCCTGTGTAAACATGCGATTAAACAACCGCTGATTGACTCTCGCACTTGCCTTAGGTAAATGGGCCCTAAACTAATGACTTGAGCCGCTGAGCTGAATATTCACTTTAATATTTTCATGGTTATTTGGTAAGTATATAGGTATACATGTTTCTGGCTCTTTGCAAGTGTCTAAAAGTTTTGTTTGCAGTGGAGAAAGCAAAAAATAAGTTACCGTAATTGAGTTAAAGAATGATGTAAGGAAGGGTTTGTTGGGAGACTTGCATATTGATTAAGGAGCATTGTGTTGACCTGAAATCATATCCGTTCTGTTCTTACTCTTTATATCAACTCCTCAGCAACACTGACTTTTCTCCCTATAGAGAAATGTCTTCTCTTGGCTACGCTCCAGTATGCTTGTTCATATTCTTCCTCTTCACTTTTAACTCTATCTAGCAGGGCTGTGGAGTCGGTAAGCCAAACCTGCGACTCTGACTCCTCAATTTCCCTTCCACCGACTCAACGACTCTGACTCCAACATATATTGCTTATATTTAAGTGAAAAATTGTAGTACAATGTGAACATCAGACATTAAATCATTTTTATGATACAATAATCAAGACAAATATATATTTATTGGAATACAACTTTAGAACACAAAACTGTAATAAATTGTAAATATGTAATACACAATGTAATAAAAATATATATATATATATATATATATATCTATGTAATAAACTGTGTAAGTGGCAAAAAACAGTTTTCAACAAAAACATACTAAATAACACTTGTGCAGTCTATGAATTTGTTCTAAGAAATAGAATTGCCTTCATCAGATCCTCCTTCTTACTAAAATCTGACCTAATCTCTCTACACTAAGGCTGGTTTCACATTAGCGCTTTTGTGCGCAGCGCATTGTGCGCACCCGTGCGCACTGCGCACCTATGTTTAACATGACGTGCGCATGGTCTTGCGCACACTTGCGTTTTCGTGCGCATGCGTTTTTTGTTTTTCGCGCCAGGCGCGCCAGACGCAACATGTTGCATTTTTTGGTGCGCCCTGTCTCGGCAAAAAAACGCATGCGCACCCTTGCGCACGGAATGCGCAAAAAACCACATTGAAGTCTATGGGAACGCATGCGTGCACATGGTCTTGCGCACGCTTGCGTTTTTTTGCGCATGCGTTTGAGTTAAACAAGTCTAGAATGTTCTCTAGACAATGGAAAAAATGTCACACCTAAAAACGCATGTGCATAAAAAACGCAAACGCATGTAAAACGCAAGCAACGCTGCGTTTTTTTGACGCATTAGCGTGCGCATGACACTAAAAAAAGCGCGTTTGTTTTGCGTTTTTCTTTGCGTTTTTTATGCACCCGATGCGCTGCGCAAAAAAACGCTAATGTGAAACTAGCCTAACTTGGATTGGAGGCAAAGCCGTAACCACATGGGAACATCTCTAGCAATTTCCAAGTATAAAGGAATTGCCTCATGCACAGTCAGTTTTGATGAACGGTTGAATTTTTCTTTTTCTTTGAGATCAAGTGAAACATTTTGCTGAAATATGGTCAATCTGCTTGCTATAGGAGACGGAGTGAAATCTTTTTCCTTGCGGTAACCCTCTGCCTGCTCCATATCCAAATACTTGTCAAAGTCAAACTCCTCCTCTGATGAGGATAAAGATATGGCAGCAGTAGCACTGTCAGGACCCAAGTCCTCTTGCGCCTGGCAGTCCTCCCGTAGGCCACTCATCCTAACTGCTACCTCAGTCAGAGCTTCTTTTCCTTTAGTAAGCTGTTGATCATCAAGCAATATACGATGACTTGGGTCCACAAAAACAGCTGCCAGAAAAATTTTATTTTCCAATAGCTGTGTCTCTCTCCGTTTCATTGAAACAGAAATGCCATCTGCAATTTAAATCTCCTCTTTGGGACAGGCAAAATAGCAAGTTCTTCCACTCCCTTATGAAAATGCCAGGAGTTAAATCCTCAGCTTGTAATTTTTTAGTCACGGTAAATAGTTGATTAAGCAATTCCTCCAATTCAGCCACCTGAGTCCATTGACCTTCATTTAGGGTTACCTGAGAGTTCGCCATATCTATAAGAAACGGTTTTAGCCAGGATCAAAACTAGGGGGGGGCAGAACCTCATACTGTTCCGCAGAATCTCATACTGCACACCTCAGCTGCTGCAGAACCTTATACTGCACACCCCTACACTTGAAAATAAAGCCTGCACCTTAAGATGTGGTGAATGCAGTCTATTTATTCCAACTATCAATTGATGTTGATGTGTTACTGGAGGTGAGCAATGCCTGTCCTGGGCGTCCTTTTGGGCAGCTATGAGGTGTACCTGACTGGTACTAAAAAAAAAAAGAGTGTTAGTCTGTGTGCTACCCGGCTTTCATTCTTTTTGGTACAGATAAGATATGGATAGACAGATATGGATAGATGAGATTTCTAATCTGCTTTTGCTATTGAAAACATTATCTATGAGCTCAAAAACCTTTCAGGTGATGCTGATCTGCTTTTGCAGCTGAAAAACGTATCCTCAAAAAGCGCACGAAAAACGATGTGTGTGAATGTAGCCTTAGATCAGGCATAGAACAGCCATTTATAGGACATTTCATAACTTACCCAAATTCCTATGAAAAAATATTCAGCACATTCTGCATTGAACTACTGTACCCAATTTATTATATATTTTAGGAGTCGGACCATTTTATACAGACTCCGACTCCACCAAAATGAGCTCCGACTCCACAGCCCTGCAATCTAGACTAGGGAGCATTTGCGTTGTGCGATGCACAGCATTAATCCACTGGCAGTTTGTTTGCAGTACACAGGTTGCTATTATTATTGGCAGCACACATCTTCTTTACGCAGAATGATGTGCTGCCGTGAACAATCGATTTTTGGGGCAAACCAAAAGGTACTGAATTTTTCGGACTATTAGACGCACATTTTTCACAAAAAGTTTTGGAGCAAAATGGGGGAGCTTCTTCTAGTCGGAATATACTTACAAAATACTGTGGCTGCGGTCCCGGTACAGATCTCTACACAGAGTTCTGAATCTGAGCATGCGTCTCCCCCAGTGGCCATTTTCCCGGAGGCCACTGCATCGCAGCAGATTGAGATCTCGGCATTCGCCGCCCCTGCGGACCTCCATTTTCCAGGACGTCCCCCTGACAGCACCATGGAGGACGTCCTCCTTGGTGCTGTCAGGATGGACTCCTGGAAACATCATTACCGGTAGGTCTAATACCTGTTTTTGACACATTATTTTTTGCCCCCTATTTTCCTTCTGAAAATTTGGGTACGTCTTATGGTCCGGTGCGTCTTTATAGTCCGAAAAATATGGTCATTTCTCCCGATGACCAACCATTTTGCTCATTCGACGGGTGATCAGCAGCCTGTTTAGACTGCACAATCATCATGAAATGAGGCTTCATATGAACACTCGTTCTACAGTGCAAATACAACTTCTTTCTCTCTAAGTCACAGAATTAACATTAAGGCCCCATGCACCTTAGACCAGCGTTCCTCAACTTCAGTTTAAGGCCCATCAGCCAACAGATCATGTTTTCTGGATTTATAGGGGCTAAATCCCTCCGGTATAGCGGTTTAATTAGTTGAATTTGTTTTGGGGCCAACTCTGTCGATAAACAATGTGCGATATAGACCCTCAGATATATAGTTTGCTGGCTTGGTGTCAACATTTTTGTTCTGCTGCTGGATATAATGAAATCCTTCTGCTGCAGAAAAAAAAAGTGTGTAGGCAGGAGCATCGTCCCGCTCCTTTCCTGGGTATACATTCTATGACCTTGACTCCGCTCCATGATAAACAGGCAGATTACATGTGTAGGATGTTGGAATCTAGTTTTCCACTTGAATAAATTCAGTTATACAAACAGGAATTCCTCTGGAATGTGCGATTTCCAGCATTTACATCAATGAGCTGTTTGCATTGGGAATGTCATATTTCGGAGTGTGCACTTTCTCATCCTCGCTGCATTTGTCGGTGTGTATGCCGGTTTATACTGACGGCTATTGTTCTTGCTTCATGACTTCTGTAATGCGTGTTGCAAATTAATTCTGTAGTAAAGCTGTGTAGCTTTTATTATTTTCTACTGAGGAATTTTTGTAAAAATTTTTTTGTATGTTAATATAGTGACCTTTACCACCAAAAGTAACTAGTTAGTAGTGATGAGCACAAGTGCTCATTTCTCCAGTTTGCCTAGGGTGCTTGGGTATGCACAGAGTATCACGGGTACTCGAGTGACATGTTCGAGTCCCCGCAGCCACATGTTTTGCAGCGGTTAGCCACAAAACATGCGGGGTTTGCCAGATGAACACGGGTAGTCATTCCATGTTTTGTGACTGTCAAACAGCCTCGAAACATTCGGCCACAGGGACTCTAACATGTCACTCATGCACATTGAAGACACATGGTGCATACTGGAATAACGAGCTCATCATTGCTAGTTAGTAGTTAGTCTATACGTTTTCATCTCTGGTAAAGTTGATGGTTTGTTATCAACTTTCATTTGCTAGGTACTTTGTTAAGAACCAATGTAGGCACCCACAGTATCTCCTAGATTGTCCAGCTTTTCTCTACTACAACATAAAATATATAGATGAAAACATTAGGGCCCATCCCTTAATCATTGACTCAGGTTTTTCATTCAATCCCACTGCCACAGACTTATAATATTCACCAGGGCTGTGGAGTCAGTAAGCCAAACCTCCGACTCCTCCATTTCCGTGACACAGACTCCGACTCCACCGAATTGGTTTCCGACTCCACGACTCTGACTCCACAACCCTGCCAGGGCTGTGGAGTCGGTCAGCCAAACCTCCGACTCCTCAATTTCCATGACTCCGATTCCACCAAAATGGGCTCTCACACAGACTCCACGACTCCAGAGCCCTGATATCCGCCCCCTCGCCATGCAGTCCGCCTTTACGAACATTGGTGAAAGAATGGGTCATCCTAAAGTGCTCACTGATGCCAGGGTGGACCTGTAATAGGAAACCCCTCCTAAATATTCCACCATCAACTTTGAGTTGTGATATTGAAAACTGGAAGACTTTAGGAACCATCACAATTCAGCCATAAAGTGAGCAGACCACATAGCTACGGAGCAGCTCACCAGCTACTAGAATGCAGAAAAGTCGCCAAAGCTCTACATTAACATCCGCACAAAAACTCTGCTGTGACCTTCATAAGGGTTTCCATGAGCAAGCAGCTGCATTCAAACCTTACATCACTAAGCACAATGCTAGGTGTTGAATGGAGGGGTGTAAAAACCCCGACCAATGGACCCTGGAGCAGTGGAAATGTTTTCTGTGGAGAGACGATCACGCTTCTCTATCTAGTGTCTGATGGAATTGTCTGGATACAGTGAATACTAGCAGACGATTACCTGCTTGAGTGCATTGTGCCAAATGTACATTTTGTTAGAGCAGGTGTAGGGAAGGTGACCTGACGGATGGACTAGTCAGAGTGAAGAAGGAAAGGTTTGCACAGTGTAGGTAGGTGTTAGTTATTACAGTGGGGAAACAGCTAGGAAAGTGTAGTGGACGTGCAGTACCTTGGGTTGACCATTAGATGGCAGGGAGGAGTGTGAACTAAGGACTTAACATCAGCTTAGGGCTTTAGAAACCGTTGGTCATGGGGGCGGGGTTACAGTGACAGGGGACCGGGAGAGCTATAAATACTGAGGGAGGGTTCCAGAAGGTTCCAGTCCCCAGGGGGAGCTCCAGTGACAGGAGGACTGCAACAGTCTGTGCGCTGTGAGGTGAATCCAGACCAGGGGGACTGAGGAGAGAGAACGTCAGGGGGGTGGTCCTGACAGGAAGAACCGCAGAAGGGACGAGGCACTGGGTGTGCGACACCGTATTTGACACGATGACTGATTAGTGGAAGCGCTGTTGGTTTACAGGCCTAAGGCAGCCACAGTGACGGACCTGTCAGGAGCGTCGACGAGTGAGGAGGGGACGGTGTGTGCAGACACGTCCCCAGCTTAAAGTACGGTGTGAGAAGCGGCTCTGGAAACGGAGGGCCGACAAGGGAAAGGGTATCGCTTGGAAGTGCGGTATACTGTGAAGGCTGTCAAGTGGACGGCCAGAGAATCTGCACCCAGAATCTGCCTCCATCGTGTCTCTGTTTCGTCTCTGCGTGGTAAAAAGAGGGACCACCACCCCCAGCTCGGCCCACTGACCCTACATTTGGCGTAGTCGGCAGGATCGCCACCGCTAATACCCCATCTTCTGCGGCAGGCCTGCCTCAAGTAAAGGAAAAGGACTTGGACTATGCTGCATGGATTATAAACACCTGTGGATTACAAATGACTTACCTGTGGAATATGAATTGGGAGCGCTGTGTCGGATCTGTGTGGCCAGCAGAGGATCCGGGGCGGTACCAGGTACTGTGCAGTATGGCGGTATTGCTTCAGCGCAGAGGAGAGGTCCGGGTGTTCGCAGTTGTTCAGAATGGGCTGGGACCCCCTCCAACGTACCCCAAAAAGCAGTATGTGCCTGGAGATCGACGCTTCCATATATTGGACCCTGACAGGTGGGTGGAGAGGCCTGCCGACACCCCACGTCACAGAGGGAGTGGCACAGAAGAAAAACTTGGCTGCGGCTGTCTGACGCCATTCGAGTGCTGCCAAACCAACGGTATGAGATGCGGCGGGTATCGGGGCATTGGCCGCCTAGAGTGGCAATGGCGGCAGGAGATGGAGCTGCACCAGAAGTCATCTGTAGAACCACGGGCAGGCAGCGGGATGCTGAGCCGGGGAGCGGAGCCTGAGCGGAGTCAGCGAGAGCGGCTGCCACCAATACCAGCAGAGGACTTCTCCGCGGAGCCCCCAAGTCTGAAGGAAAGGCCCGCAGGACAGTGGAGCGAGGAACGGAGGCTGCGGGGAAAGCCGCGTGATGGTGAGACGGAGGCCGCAACGCCGGGGAAGGTGAGAGTACCCCCAGCCCCACCAGTGCCTCCGCAAGCGGCCCCCACCATTCTGTCACAGCACGCGGCCCCCTGCGCACCAGAAGGCCTAGTTACATCGGGCCCTGTGGTGTATGCAGAACTGAGTGAGGCCCCCGCTCATGTCCCCGAACTACCCCGCCCGGAGTCACCAGTGCAGAGCTCACCCAAAGAAGAAGCTGCTGCGCTTCCCCTGCTAATAGCAGCTGCATCGTTGAAATCGGCCGTTACTCCGGCTCCGTTGGAAGTAGTGGATGCGGCCTGTCCTGAGGCCGCGGTTATGCCGCTGCTGGAGTCGGCTGCGGCCGACTTAGCGGGCCCTGTGCCCCATTTGTCACCTGACCCCAGCGGCTGCTGGGCCACAGAAATCTTCGGCCGTTTCTGTCTTGCAGTCTTTTTCAGCGGAGTCCCGCCCACCGGACTCCAGGGCCCGTGCTGTTCCCTCCGTGTGGGTAGCGGAGGTGATCAGGAAGAAGAAGGCCCGGGAGCAGAAAGTGTGGAACCTGCTCCACACTCAAGGAGAGGCCGGCATGGAAAAGAAGAGGACTTGAATGGACACCCTCAGTATCCCCGGGGGCTCCACGGCTGTGGGGTCCCTCACTACTAGCCACTGCGTAGTGAAGTAGACTGTCGAGAGTTCGGTGCACTGTAGTGCAGGTTCTGAAGAACAGTTCTAGTTTAAAAAAAAAAAAAAAATGTTTGATGTGCTGAGTTTATTTTTAGTACGTTCCTCTTACAGGATGTTATTTGCCGATTTGAAACTTGACAGAACGGGGATACGGAGAAGTGGAGGAGTGTTCAGGTCCAAGGAAGGGGGGAGAAAAAAGACATGCAATGTTATGTTGTTATATGTTGGTTTTAAAATGAGCAAAAGAAAATGAAAAAAAAAAATATAAAAATGGGTACTTGTGCTATTATAAAGTTGTTTAATGTATAATATGCCAAAGTAAAATGCAACAGGTCCGGGTAAGGGAAGGTCTGCGGGACCAAAGGAAAGTGTGAGATCCGGTAGGGATCTAAGAGTTGACGAGGTCTGGGAGACCGGGACGCCGACCATGACATGTAATTGAAAGAAAGGAAAATGAGTTGGAAGACGTGAGAGAGACAGCCGTCCTAGGTCAGGTCCCCAACACCACGGACACCCCTGAAGGAGGAAGGCGGGCGCTGGTAATGATCTGGAAGGTAAGAGACCTCGATTATGGCGTACCGAATAGTGGAAGGTGACAGTACCGGAGAGTAGGGGAAGGTACATGCCATAGAGAGAATATGGGTGTACCTAGCCCAATTTGAAAGACGTTGTCATGTGGCGTGCGTGCTGGTGAGTAGCAGTAGGCTGCTCAGAGCATAGTGCTCCCAGTATGGTTCGGCCCCCGCAGATAGTGGGTTTGGCTCAACAGCTGGTCCGACAACAGAATGTAGGTGTAGCTTCAGAACGACGAAGGCAGGGATGACGATTGTCGAGGACGACAATGGACAAAGGAAGGGGGAGTGTAGGGAAGGTGACCGGACGGACGGACTAGTCAGAGTGAAGAAGGAAAGGTTTCCACAGTGTAGGTAGGTGTCTTTTTTTACAGTGGGGAAACAGCTAGGAAAGTGTAATGGACGTGCAGTACCTTGGGTTGACCATTAGATGGCAGGGAGGAGTGTGAGCAAAGGACTTGACAACAGCTTAGGGCTTTAGAAACCGTTGGTCATGGGGGGCGTGGTTACAGTGATAGGGAACCGGGAGAGCTATAAATACTGAGGGAGGGTTCCAGAAGGTTCCAGTCCCCAGGGGGAGCTCCAGTGACAGGAGGACTGCGACAGTCTGTGCGCTGTGAGGTGAATCCAGACCAGGGGGACTGAGGAGAGAGAACATCAGGGGGGTGGTCCTGACAGGAAGAACCGCAGAAGGGACGAGGCACTGGGTGTGCGACACCGTATTTGACACGACGACTGATTAGTGGAAGAGCTGTTGGTTTACAGGCCTAAGGCGGCCACAGTGACGGACCTGTCAGGAGCGTCGACGAGTGAGGAGGGGACGGTGTGTGCAGACACGTCCCCAGCTTAAAGTACGGTGTGAGAAGCGGCTCTGGAAACGGAGGGCCGACAAGGGAAAGTGTATCGCTTTTAAGTGCGGTATAGGCTACTTTCATACATCAGTTTTTTGCCGTCAGGCAGGATCCGGCTATTTTTAGAAAAAACGGATCCGGCATAAATTTTGGAGAACTGTAGAAATGGATCCGTTTTTCTGCTGGATCCGTCTAGCAGGTTATATCTGTTTCCTGGGGGGGCTGGCCAATTGGATCTGAGCATGCGCAGACTTAAAAAAATGGATCCGGTGGCTGGATCCGTCTTTTTCTGGATCCGGCGCCCATAGACTTTCATTGTAGCAAAAAGCCGGAAGCGTCGGATCCGGCACTTCCGGCTTTTTCGCCGGAGACAAAAAACGTTACAGTAGCCGTTTTTTCCAGACGCTGGAATGAGACAAGTAGCCGGATCCGGCAAAAAACGGATGAAACGCAATGCCATCCGGCACTAATGCAAGTCAATGGGGAAAAACTGGATCCGGCATTGCATTTTGCCGAATCCGGTTTTACAAAAAAAAGCCGGATCGTGCCTGACGGCAAAAAACTGATGTGTGAAAGAGGCCATACTGTGAAGGCTGTCAAGTGGACGGCCAGAGAATAAACTTGGACCTGTTGCACCCAGAATCTGCCTCCATCGTGTCTCTGTTTCGTCTCTGCGTGGTAAGAAGAGGGACCACCCCGCCCCAGCTCGGCCCACTGACCCTACGCAGGGATAATGCTATGAGGTTGTTTTTCATTGGTTGTCCTCTGCCCCTTATTTCCAGTGAAGGGAAATCTTAATGTTTCAGCATCCTAAGATATTTAGGATAATTGTATGCTTCCAACTGTGTAGGACCAGTTTGGGTAAAGCCCTTTTCTGTTCTGGCCTGACTGTGCCCAGTGCACAAAGCAATGTCCATGGAGGCATTGTTGGATGAGTTTGGTGTTGGACAACTCAACTGGCCCACATAGATCCCGGGCCTCAAATTAGTTAAACACCTTTGAACTAGTATGGTGACTGTGAACCAGTGTCTGATGTCACAAATGATCTTCTGGACCATATGATCAGGCAAAAATGCCTAATGACCTACCAAAATCTTGTAGGAAGCCTTTCCAGAAGAGTGAAAGCTGTTATTCTGCAATCAGTGACCATTTTCCATTTAAAACTTTTTACTATGCATTTAGAGTGGGAAGTTATTGATATAATTTGTAGATGTCCACTCCAGATACTTTAGTTCATGTAGTATAAACTAGGAGAGGTGCAGAGGCCGAGAGATGTGAGACGGCTATGTTAAATGATTCTGTGCACTTACAATACCATTGTTCACGTAGGGCAGCACATGTCCTGTTTACACAGGATGAAGTGCTGCTGAGAACAATGATTTTCAAGCTGCTTAATTATTTTGCTTGTCCATCAGATGATTTAGGGCCTGTTTAGAGTCATTGTAGCAAATTGTTTCCAATCATTGGCTTGTGTTATTGCTCCCCTAGAGTTGGAATAAAGGCCCAGGCGCTGTCACTTGGGGTCCGTTTACACCAGCCGACCTCTGGCGCTATCCGACAGTCTGTGTTTGTTGATCAGTGGTCGTTATCTGGAAGAGAAGTCATGTGAACAGATCTCATCTTCTTGCCTATAAGTGTCCTGTCCATCACATGGGACCAACCGCCATATTCTCCTGCAAAAGGTTCTATTTGTGTTTTTGGGCAGTGCTAGCAAATGCCCTGCTTCTAGGGTTCGTTAGAAAGTGTTTCTCATTCATGGAGAAACTATAAAAAATCTTGTGTCTAAAATGTTAACTTCTCTGGGTAACACAACTACTAATTCCGTATACCCAGAGCATTTGTCTCCTTTTTTGGCAAACCGAAGAATCTGGTGGAGGAATGCAATGTAGCGTAAGCCTACTCACGAGTGAAATATATGGGATTTAATCCCACACACTAGGACATGTACAGCTAAGAAGCTCTGAATGGAAAGCTTGCTTTTAAGGACCTAGAATTTTGGATTAGTAAATCAATGGTTTTCTTTATCGCATGGGTATACGCTTGTTAAATCAACGCGGATAATGGATTTATTTCATTTTCTGCTTTTGTAACGTTGTGGGGGGAGAAAATCCCTACATCCTATGTACAGTACATACAATGTGTCATGCTGGGTTTTATGCTGACTTTGTACTTGAATGGAGCTTGGTTTTCATTTTTTTTCACTTTTTATTATTACATACCGTATATGAATTAAAATATATCTCAGAGAAGAGAAATCAAATATAGTATTTGCTCCATCCCCCTCATCTGATGGAGTCTAGTTAGAGCTGCGATTATGCCCTTTGCTTTTCTCCAGGTACCTTGTACCGGCTCGGAATGGATTCTGGCGCCCTCTATGGAGAACAGATTTATCACCCCATCCCGAGGGAGCTCACGGACTAACTTCCGCCATACTTTTTTTGATTACTCGGGCAAACTTATTTTATCTTTATTCTTTCACTAGATCTTTGCTGGCTATCTATTCTTCAGTAACGTTGGGGCTATATGGCTTCGTGTGACTTGACAGAAAATCTTTTCAACTTGTCAGCTCAACTATTTTATAGATTTTGCTGTAGAAAAAAAATCAATTTGCAAACAAGTTACATTTTAGTCACAGTTACATGTGACTTGCATTAAAGTCTACTGCAAGTGAATTGCTTGCGGCATGCAACAGGTGACAGAAAATCCAACACCTTTGTAAACCACTTGCGACTGTGTTAGTCATGATAGGTCGCGGATTGTAATTCAATATTGTGATCACTGTGCATCTAACACAACCCTTGCCTAAAATATACACTAAAGAAAACCTGTCATCAGTATTTTGCTAAGTAAACTACAGACAGTGTCAGGTTGGCGCCGTTATACTGATTAAAATTATACCTGGGAATTAATACTTTTAAAAAAAAGAACCTGTCAGCAGCATTTTACTACGTAATGTACAGACAGGGCCGTATTGGTGCTGTCATACTGATTAAAAATCCTTTAATAGTTCTCTTGTCAAATGTTTCTTGTGGTCTCTCAAGGATAAACGTTAGCTACATACTGCAAGTTGAAGAGATCAGAGTGCAGCCTGTGCTGTCAGAGCAGTTTTGGGGGGGGTGTTTAATTCCAGAGTTTTACTTCGGAACGAGAGAAGATGATATGATTAAGTGACACCTAATCCTCCTTGACAGTGCAACATTTCATTATGGAAAGAGTCAATGTGACGTCTAGATGTCGGTGTGTGTGTAATGTATGAATAATTATGAACAGATGGAAATAATTTGTCTTCAGGTTCTGCCTTTTTCGATATAATAAAAGCGCAGCTTTGGGTATTTTACGCTCCCTTCTGTGTTGTTGACGATGCCATTCCTTCTGTTCTGAAAAACCGTGCCAATGGTACAGTCGTTCCGTCTTTGGCATGAAATTCCCCTACCCTCCCGCTGAACTTTACAGATGAACACCTGGTATTGAATAACATAAGCTGTAAAAGATCTCTTAAAGCAATTGTTGTGTTCCTTCTGTGTATAACCTATTGGCAGGTCTCAGAGGTGAGTGGGCGTAGAAGTGTAGGCGTTCACAAACGGATCAGTTGTCAGCAAAGAGTAAGAACTATGGAGTGTTCTGTATGAGAACGAACGTATGTGTGTCTATGTAAAGTTTCGGTTTAAGGAAAAGGCCAGCTCACCCAGATATGAAGAATCAGTGCAGGGAAATTTGCCACGCCAGAAGAAAATAAAGTTAAAAAGGAAGGGAATTCCGGCATCAAAATCATCACACAAAAAAAGTTGCAATTCCAAAGCAGACTACGGCTTGTAAATGCATTTCAGGTATGTCATTGATTGTGACTAACGACGCCTGTCTAAAATGCGTTTGCTAGCCATAGGCAGTTGCGACTTTTTACATCAATTTTTGCAATAGAGTTGAAAAGGAAGGGAATTCCAAAATCCGAATCTTCCCAAAAAAACAACAAAAAAACACTATGTAAAGTTTTTACTCACAACCCTGCTTATATGGGTCATTTTATATGTTTTCATATGGAAGATCTGCGCTTCCGGTTATATTCATGTGTATACAGTGTTTATGCAGCTACATGTTATAAGCCAGAACGTGGACATGATATTCAGTAGTTGTAGAGCTATTTGTGGTCCGGATCGTCTGGCCTCATAAGCGACAATGTTGGGTATTAGGACCTTCAGAACAAGAGCATTTCTGTTAGGGCTGGAGCTAAGTGATGGTTGTGATCACTTGCACAGATGTTGGATTGTTTGGTAATGTGCAGTCTTCAGTAACTCTGCAGTGTTAACTTGAGAGCGCTGACAGTCATCCCCCAGCCAAGATCACCGGCCAGGTCAGATCTGCAATGTAGGAAATGTCTGGCTAGCTAGAATTTGCTATATTACTTAAGGATTTGAAATCCGGGCCAGCCAGTTCTCTGTGCCAATAATATTTCATCTCCTGAGTACAAATCTCCCACGCATGGAGCGAAATGGAACAGAGAAGCAGTTTATCCGGAGACACCTCCATAGTGGGCGGACGCTGGGTCCCACTAGTGTAAACCCTGTCACTGTAGTGGCCTTCATGCTGGCTTTGGTTTTTAATAAAACCATTCTGCATGTTTAATACTGGGGCTCCTGGATTAGCAGGCTGGCTCTTACAGTGTACTGTACCCCTGTATATGGCATATCAACATTGATGAAAGATGGGCACATAATGTATGATCAAACTGGTGGTCCCTCTTTATTTACGTGCTGTAGTAATGAATGGTCAGCACAAAGCGTCAGTCAGGTCATGGCATGTACTCCGGCCTGCTAGGAGCGCACTGGTTATTTTTTCCGTTTTGTGGTGGCACCGGAGGTCCTGGCATAAATGAGGTCTGAGTTTCCTGGCTCCTGCAGTAAAGTACACATTATAAACATGACTTGCGTGTGTATGGAATATTTTTCAGATCCTTAGAATGTCGTCTGCTAACTCCTTTTTTTTTTTTTTTTTTTTTTTTATAAAATTTTAATACAAACTTTGCTTCATTGACTCAATTTGGTATTATGTGCCTGTTGTTCACCTGTTTTTTTGTCTTTAGTTTTAACTTATCTACATTGAGTTTGCGCAACAACTATCAAATTCACCATGGTGAGATAACACTCCAGAGAGCAGGTGATTATCCTGTCTGACTGATTCTTCACTAGTTTTGCTGGTGCCCTTATTACTAGTAGCATTCGGCAGTAGATGCACCCATTCAGCTTGCACAGGTAGTTCAGTTCCTCCTGGAATGTTACATCTATAAGTGTTGTGGCAAGGTTCCCTGTGGCTCATAGCATACTCTCAAGAGCATGCAGCTGATAACGTGGGTCGTTACATGAGAACAGCCAGACTAGATTTTAGGAGAGCATAATCTTTGCAGCAATGTCGGTCACTGCCTTCTCCATTGAGCAAGGAGGAATATTACCAGAGCCCCAAAAATGTCCTCCAGTTGGAAACTGGTATGCCTTGCATGTTTCAGAACAACCAGACTCCATGAGGGCTTGACATCCTGTAGTGGGACATTTGCTCACAGCCCAACACCATGCAGTTTGATTGGCATTTTCCATAGAGCACCAGAATTGGCAGGTCTGCCACTGGAGCCTGTTCTCTTTACCGATGAGATCAAGTCCACATGTGCAAAGATATGAAAGTATCTGGAGATGCCATGGTGAACATTATGCTACCTGCAATATCTTCCAGCATGACTGGTTTGATGGTGTGTCTGTGATGGTCCAGGAAGGCATATCCTTGGAGTGTCGCACACACCTCAGTGATAGCTAACAGTACCCTGACTGCTGTTGGGTACCAAGATGAGAACCAGAGAGCCTTTGTTAGACCATAATCTAGTGCAGTGGGTCCTGGGTTCCTACTGATGCCGGACAATGCCCATCCTCATGTGGCCTGAGTGTGTAGGTAGTTCCTGGATGATGATCACTTTGATGCCATTAACTGGCCCTCATATTCCAAAGACATGTTTCCATTTGAGAACCTCTGGGACATTGTGTATCAGGGCATCTGTCACCACAAAATAGCCCCACAGACTGTCCTGAATCACTGATTTTTCATCCAGTATAATAAAGAAAACTTGGCATTCAACTTCTAGAATATTTTTTGGTTTTTTTTAATGCAGCCAGAAAATAATAGACGTTTCGGCCTCACTGGCCTTCATCAGTAAAAGACTGCAGTATAGTAGTTAATCGCATTCAATGTGATACTAGAAGTGACACCTGAGTCACTTTAAGTGACTGGTCATGCACTAGGCGCTGGGCATGGAGCCTGAATCAAATAGTACATGGGTGTGTGGGGGTGCCGTGCAGACATCAGCGACCCAGAATCCACTGTTTTGGGTTTTTCATCCAGGTTTGGGAGGAGACCCTTTATGACATTATGTGAAATATAGCGTGGCACTACTGCAGGGTGCACAAGTAGGTTACCCAAACCAAAGAGCAATAATGACAATAACTTGGCACTCAACTTATAGCGTTCATGAAAATGGAAAAGAATTATATTTGTGCAGTCTGCAAAACGTTTCGGCCTACATGGCCTTCATCAGTCTGACGGCTTTAAATAATTTGGTAAAGAGATAATGAGGTAAGTAATGTGCCGTGCCGTGCTGTGCTGTGCTGCAGGATGCAGTAAACTAGGCAGAGCCTTCTGCTTGCTAGGCCATAGTCTTCATTGTGGAAAATGCAGATCATACCGACCCACAATTGCACAGCCCTATAGAATAATATAGGTGCAGATACTACCTGTGAAAATCAGATGTCGCTCGTCCAGTATAATCAGTCGCGTGCATGAGACCCAAGAGTGAGAAGCAGTATCCTGCTTAGTGCAGCCGGAACCATAGACCTTGAATAGTCTGTGCTCCAGGTAAACGGCAAAAACGTCTATTAGAATAATTCAGAAAAATAATCATACTGCACAGATTTGCACTATATTTTACAGTGAAAATTGGAGGTAAAATATTGAGCAGGGTACATTAAAGGGGGTATTCCCATCTCCAAGATCTTATCCTAATATACAGTAGGTGTAATAGTAACAACATTAGCAAATACCACCAATTAGAAATGTAGTATAGTTTTTCTGATTCGTTATGTCTTTATGTGCAGGCATTGCAGGACCTTAGGTATCCATGGTTACGGTCTTTAACAGCTAACTGTTACTATATCAGTGGTCGTAACCAGGGATACCTAAGGTCCTGCAATGCCTGCACATGAGGAAAGGAACACAGAATCAGAAAAACTATGCAACGTTTCTAATTGGAGGCATTTGCTAAGATTATTATTCCATCTGCTACATATTGATAAAGGATCTTGGAAATGGGAATACCCCTTAAATTCCAGTAGGTTGACATAAGCTGAGCCACACCAGTCTATTCATTGTGTCGTCACGGCTGTTCCGGAGATGGCAGCTCAGCTCTTATTCTTTACACTAGACACGGAGTTGAATTACCAGAGTGTGACAACCACGCTGTGAATTGAGCTGTATAGGAGCTGAAAACAGCAGATCGGTGGGGGTGTCAGACTGATAACTTATCTTGAGGCTAGGGTCACACGTGTATATTCTCTCATCCAAGAGAATGTGGCTGATCGTGCTAATCACATTGATTACAGTGTGATCCGATTCTGTTTGAGAAGATGGAGAAAAATATTTCTCCACCTTCGTTCTGCCAGTCCATGGAAATCAGACTGCATTCAGATGTCATGCGAGTGCAGTCTGATGATTTCTACAGAGTCATTGACTTGCATGGCCCAGTGCGATCCGAATGTCAGATCAAACCCGGGCATGCTGCGATTTTTCTGTCCGAGGAAAAAACCTGAGATGTGCACGGCCTCATAGAATTACATTGGGTCCGAGTATGATCTGATGTTTTGTCAGATCACACTCAGACCGACATTGCGGTCGTTTGCACTCAGGATAGATCATCAGTACACTGTGTTCCAAATTATTATGCAAAAAATATTTCCTCATATTTTCTCTAAATTACCTATATGAATTGCAGTCATTGTTATTTTCCAGTCATCTACTATTCTAGTATAATTGCAATGTTTTTGAACAAACTGCCTATGAAAACAGTATATTTTTAAAAATAGGAAACACTCAAAATGCATTTTCCAAATTATTATGCACAGCAGAGTTTTCAACCTTTTTATTTTGAACAAAAAAATGGTCAATTGTGAAATTATAAGCATTATCAGCTTATTACAAGATGAAATCAAAGAGTTTTCAAGTCAAAACTTTATTCTAGGTGATGTTACATTTGCACATAGGAGCCCTTGTTCGAAACAAGCTTCTGAACTCTCTCGTCCATTGAATTTGTCAGTTTTTGGATGGTTTGTGCTTCAATTGTTTTGCATGTGGACAGAATACCCTCCCAGAGCTGTTGCTTAGATGTGACCTGCCTCCCGCCATCATAGACACTCCTTTTGATGATGCTCCAGAGGTTCTCAATGGGGTTGAGGTCAGGGGAAGATGGTGGCCACACCATAAGTTTGCCCTCCCGTAGCAGCCAGAGATGCAGATGTGTTATTTGCAGCATGAGACGGCGCATTATCATGCATGAAAATGATCTTGCTGCGGAAAGCACGGTTCTTCCTCTTGAACCATGGCAGGAAGTGCTGTTTTAGAAACTCCACATAGATTATGGAGTTCATCTTTACCCCTTCAGGGATCCTAAAGGGGCCAACAATCTCTCTCCCCATGATTCCAGCCCAAAACATTACTCCACCTCCTCGTTGGCGCCTTAGCCGTGTTTTCATGGGGTGTCCATCAACCAGCCATCCTCCACTCGATCCATCTGGACCATCGAGCGTTGCACGGCACTCATCGGTGAACAAATCAGTTTGGAAGTCAGTCTTCATGTATCGTTTGGCCCACTGGAGCCGTTTCTGCTTGTGTGCAGTGGATAGAGGTGGTCGACAGGATGGCTTACGCACAGCTGCAAACCTCTGAAGGACCCTGCATCTTGTTGTTCGGGGGGACATTGGAGGCACCAGCAGCTTCAAAAACTTGTCTGCTGCTATGACAAGGCATTTTTGCAGCTGCTCTTTTAACCTGACGCAATTGCCTGTTGGAAAGAGTCCTCAATTTTTCCTTTTCAGCACGCACACGTGTGGGCTGGGAATCAGCTACATACTTCTTGATTGTGCGATGATCACGATGAAGTGTCTTGGCAATGTTGATTGTAGTCATGCCTTGACCTAAATACTCCACAATTTGTTGCTTCTCAACAGCCGACACATCCTTTTTCTTTCCCATTTTGGCAAAAAATGTAGGCTGCTTAATAATGTGGAACAGCCTTCTTAAATAGTCTTGCCTTTATTTGGACACACCTGCCAAACTAATTTGCATAGGTATCTGCAATTACTTTCAGTGATATAAAGAGCCCTGACACACATCACCATCAATGAGTTTAAATGGCAAACAAAAACATTCTAACCTTATCACTCCGAAACTCTTTTTGCATAATAATGTGGAACGCAGTTTATAGTAAGCCTAGAAAGCTTTTTTAACTTTGTTTCCATTCAGTGAACAGAAATGTGTTCCTAGTTCTCGGACATCTCATACACCTGCTGCTTATTGTAAAAACATAAAGAAGCATGGATAAGACATGTACTTTGTGCAGCATTTTTCTTACCATAGCTGTTTTTTGCTGCTGAAAAATGTGCTTCAAATGCTGACAGCTTTCCAGACCGGCCTCTCTTTTGTGTCCAGGGTGTTTTATGGGTCATCCACCTTGTTAACATGTTGGTTATTAGTAATTTTAGAACCGGGGAATATGAACTGCCGTATCGGTCCAGCTGCCGTTTAACAATATTGCTTCTTCCCACGCAGCCATCAGAACAGATGCAGGCTGCCCGCAGCAAAGCCCGGTAGTGACCAATATGTGACGCACCTGCCATGATGTTAGCCAGTGTTTGCCAGTGATGCCAGCACTTAGCAGGTCATATGGGGTGTCCAGTCAGTATTTATTGGTAACCCATCAGTAGGAATGAAAACAAAGGCCATCTACACCCTCGTATCACCGGATTTTACATTTTAGGGAAGAACGTCTCTGGAACATGAACTGTTGCCGCAGAATAAAAGGTGTAAAGACCTACCTTGTATTCTTTTTTATCTGTTGCCACAGTGGACAAGCACCATGACATTTGAAGTTAGTAGGATGATGACTTACATCTGTTATTCTATGGCTGTCTGTATTTATTTTTTCTATGGTGTTCTAGAATTCATTATTTGCATTATTTCTGATTACATTCTTTATACGTATCGTCATGTTATAATTATTTCCACGTTCAGGCTTGGCAATACGAAGGTCAGAGGAAACCTGTCCTGGGGTTTGTCCCACGTGAAATTTCCTGTTGTGGGCAATAAACGTGAAATCAAGTAGCAGAGCGGAGACCTGGCAGTGCGCTCGGTTCCCTTGATTGCTTAGCTGGTTATTTCTCGGCTTTCACTGTCGGGATGTAGAAGAAAGCTAGCGTAGTGAAATGTTGGCAGTGCCACCGTGCTGCTCTGCGCCTGCAACTAAAATGCCTCCTCCCATGGGAATTGTTTTGAACTCATTTTACTTCCAAATAGCAACAATTCTCCACAGTGTGTTACACTAATTATTGCAACACATTCCGGATGTAGAGGAAATCTCATTTTGGGCCCAAGGACAATTTTTCTTAACTCCTTCTACATTCACCTGGACTTGTTCTGCTGGCAGAATAGATTGTGCAATCAACTTGTATTAGCTTTTTCGTCAATTTAGTGAACTGTATTTTTTGTTTCTTATGATATTGAAAAAAAAGTTCCTATTGATAGGTTTTATTCAAGTACATGCTTAAAAAATGAATGAATTTCCAGTGGGTGAGAACAGATCCAGCCCTACAGCTAGCTGTACACCCAAGCCTAGGTTCACATCAGTATTAGGAATTCTATTTTCTATTTTTTTTTTCCACTATAGAAACAGAAAAAAACATAAATTCAAGAAGCAAATTCATCGGTCACAGTGATAGGTCTTTTCACTATATTGGGGTCTGTTGGACTTCCATTTGGTTTCCTGTAAAAAATATCACCGCATGCTGCACTTTTGGAAGAAATGACTAAACCTATGATGGAGGCAACGAATTAATGCTCAAATATGGAAGCGAACAAAGCGTTAAATAGCTGTCGATTGAAAGCTCATTTGTCCCGACGGCTGTTTCTCCTGACTTTCACCATACACACGTCAACTGTTTGTGGTCCAGCACTCACAACCATTCTTTTCCTCAATATTTGCTGTGGAGGGTAAGTCAGGACTCCACCACATACATTATATGGAGAGCTGATTCCGCTGTAGGCTGGACCTACCGTATATTGATTTAGTGTTTAGGACCATATTTAATGTCAAGAGCACAGAGTTTTAAGGCCCCTAATTTTCCCATACACATTAGCCTAATGTTGGCTAAACCAGGTGATATGAATGGGTTTGGATGTCTGTCTGATGTTTGGGGGCCCCGGATAATTTATTATCGTAGGAGTTAAGGATCCAGCATGCCCTATTTTGGATTGCTGATCCTTTTGTTCACTTAGTGATTAAACACCTTCTTCTCCACGGTATTCACGGTGGAAAATGAAATGCTAGGTGAAATGCCGAGAGACAAAGAAAACCCTATATTAAGAGTCACCAATCTAACCCAAGAAGAGGTGCAAAACCGGCTAAATAAGATTAAAATGGATAAATCTCTGGGTCCGGATGGCATACACCCACGAGTACTAAGAGAACTAAGTAATAGACAAACCATTATTTCTTATATTTAGAGACTCTATAGCGACGGGGTCTGTTCCACAGGACTGGCGCATAGCAAATGTGGTACCAATATTCAAAAAGGGCTCTAAAAGTGAACTTGGAAATTATAGGCCAGTAAGTCTAACCTCTATTGTTGGTAAAATATTTGAAGGGTTTCTGAGGGATGTTATTCTGGATTATCTCAATGAGAATAACGGTTTAACGCCATATCAGCATGGGTTTATGAGGAATCTCTCCTGTCAAACCAATCTAATCAGTTTTTATGAAGAGGTAAGTTATAGACTAGACCAAGGTGAGTCATTGGATGTGGTATATCTTTATTTTTCCAAAGCGTTTGATACCGTGCCGCACAAGAGGTTGGTACACAAAATGAGAGTGCTGGATCTGGGGGAAAATGTGTGTAAATGGGTAACTGGCTTAGTGATAGAAAGCAGAGAGTGGTTATAAATGGTATATTCTCTAACTGGGTCGCTGTGACTAGTGGGGTACCGCAGGGGTCGGTGTTGGGACCTATTCGCTTCAACATATTTATTAACGATCTGGTAGAAGGTTTGCACAGTAAAATATCGATATTTGCAGATGATACAAAACTATGTAAAGCAGTCAATACAAGAGAAGATAGTATTCTGCTACAGATGGATCTGGATAAGTTGGGAACTTGGGCCGAAAGGTGGCAGATGCAGTATAACAATGATAAATGTAAGGTTATACACATGGGAAGAAGGAATCAATATCACCATTACACACTGAACGGTAAACCACTGGGTAAATCTGACATGGAGAAGGACTTGGGGATCCTAGTTAATGATAAACTTACCTGGAGCATCCAGTGCCAGGCAGCGGCTGCCAAGGCCTACAGGATCATGGGGTGCATTAAGAGGTCTGGATACACATGATGAAAGCATTATACTGCCTCTGTACAAATCTCTGGTTAGACCGCACATGGAGTACTGTGTACAGTTTTGGGTACTGGTGCTCAGGAAGGATAAAATGGAACTAGAGCGGGTACAAAGGAGGGCAACAAAATTAATAAAGGGGATGGGGGAACTACAATACCCAGAGAGATTAGCAAAATTAGGATTATTTAGTCTAGAAAAAAGACGACTGAGGGGCGATCTAATAACCATGTATAAGTATATAAGGGGACAATACAAATATCTCTCCGAGGATCTGTTTATACCAAGGAAGGTGACGGTCACAAGGGGGCATTCTCTGCGTCTGGAGGAGAAAAGATTTTTCCACCTACATAGAAGAGGATTCTTTACAGTTAGGGCAGTGAGAATCTGGAATTCCCTGCCTGAGGAGGTGGTGATGGCGAACTCAGTCGAAGGGTTCAAGATAGGCCTGGATGTCTTCCTGGAGCGTAACAATATTGTATCTTACAGTTGTTAGGTTCTTTAGAAGGACGTAGATCTGGGGATTTATTCTGACAGAATTTTATAGGCTGAACTGGATGGACTAATGTCTTTTTTCGGCCTTACTAACTATGTTACATGTCTGGCGGTAGCGCTTCTAGAGAGAACAGGAGCTCTCGGCAGAATAATGTGTATGGAAGAGCCGGCCAAGTAATCGGTCGCATCATTGATCGTCTGACAGCCATCTAATTTGTACGGCAGGCAAGGTTCAAGTTGTCCTACCCGACAGTTTCATGACCATCTAATGTGCATGCAGACCTTCTCTGATAGATAATGGTGGGGTATATGGGGCCTGCAGTTTGACTTTTAACACCCTTATGTTAACACTAGTGATAAGCCAAGCAGTGCTGTGGAGTCGGGGTCATGGAAATTGTGGAGTCGGAGGTTTGGCTTAGCGACTCCACAGCCCTAAAGCCAAGGTGTCTGGCAGCGGCTTTTTCCCAAATGCAAAACACAGGAACCTTTTTGACTTTATGATTTAATGCCCTCACCAATAGTCCTGCTGGGAGTAATTTCATTGTGCCCAAAAAGCATAGCCTGATCCAACTAGCAGCCCATGGTACGTCTTAACTCATACTTGTAGATTCATGCCATTACGAGGACATCCATAGGGCTGATCCTTTTTTTCTGTGATATCCTGTATATTCCACTATTGCAACAGCGTATGTTTTTTTATGAAACACAGGAGCATTTGTGGGTTGGGCACGAGTCGAGTCTAGTTAGGCACTGCCATGGTCATCCTCTCCATTCTTGGTGATTGTCAGGTTTCTCTTGCCATACACACAGTGGAGTACTGACCATCAACCAGAGCGTTGCTCGGAGGCTCTTCAGTGTGTTTTTCCTTAAAACGCCAAAGTGTTTCAGAGAAAACTATATCCGGCTGCAATCATGCTGCCAACCTCCGATTCACGCTGCCTATGATTTGGGTTCCCTTTAATAGAAAACATGTTATGCTGAGAATTTGAGCAAACAAGTGGTGCAGCTGGCTGTGCCATGGATTATCGTGTTTTCAGTATTGGGCTGTAGATGCGTATATACAGTATCTGGGACAGCTTTTTTCTAGATGCTGCAATTCAGAACATTTCATCATGAAGCCATCTGTTTAATGTGCTGTAGATCCGTCAGAGGTCACTAATCTGTTATTTCCTATCAGCAGCTATTAGGATTGTGAAGCGTTGTATTTGTGTGATAACAGTGCTGTTATATATACACTGCATGATTTTCTGTTTGTGATGTTATGATGAGAAATGTTCCGTTTCACAACGCTATACCGTCAGTTCGGCCGTCATTCTGCACAACACGGTGGGACTTGTGGAGCGTTTTCACCATGACGGATGTCCTACCTAAATCTCTTACGACACTTTGTATTTATCATTTATTTTCAGGACAGTTTAAATTGCTGGAGCAAGACCGGGATATTAAGGAACCAGTGCAGTATTTTAACAGTGTGGAGGAGGTGGCTAAAGCTTTTCCTGAGCGGGTCTACGTCATGGAGGAAATAACGTTCAACGTCAAGGTAGCCACGACAAATATTTATCACTGCTGTAATGAAGTGGAGACGACGCTTTATGTCTTGTAATAGTATCTTGTTCTCTACTTGCTTTGGTTTGATAGATCTGTGGTGTGACTCACAGCGTGACGGAAAAGAGTTGTTTTTTGTGTTTTATTCTTGAATGGAAAAAAAACATCCGATAATACCAACCTAAAGATCAATCATTCTCCATAACCTAGAGCTTGGGTGGGCAATTTATTTTTGCCAATTGGCCACATGAGAGATTGTGACTCCGGAGACCGAACCTAGACCCAACTTAGAGGGCTTTTTCACTTTCCATTAAGCTTCTACCTAGCTGCAGTTTATTATAAAACAGACTTTGCTGTACTCGCCTTCCTTGGATCCACAGACAAGTCGCCACCGCTGTTCCTGGCATTGGCTGCAATGTTGTCAGCAGTGCAGCAGGCAGTCAGTTCGCTGAGGGTTCTGAAGGGGCATTCGGTCTACACTAACTGAGCTCACTGATTGGCTGCTGCATGATCACGGTGATTTCAGCACCGGGGCCAATGCCAGACATCGGGTGCGGTGGTGGAGACTTCCCGGTGAATCCAAAGGAGTATAGTCTGGTGGTTTTATAATAAACTCCAACTAGTAGTAACTTAATTAAATCACAACAATCACTTTAATTCTGCTCATTATTATTATAGATTTTATCACTTAATATTGAGCAGAGTTAAGTAAGTTGACTCGCTGCCACTGCTAATACACATTACGATAGTGCTGATTAAAAGCTGTATTAGCAGATAATGAAAGCCAAATTTGTGGCTTGTTTATAAATCATATCCTCCTGCTAAATAGCCCTTGTGCCCATGATCAACAGCTTCCCCCCCACAAAATATAATGAACACCACAGCTATATATATATATATATATATATATATATATATATATATATATATATATATATATATATAATATGATGGCCCTCACAGTCTGCCCCCACACAGTATGATGAACCCCACAGCTTCCAATATATATATATAATATGATGGTCCTTCGCAGTCTCCCCCCACACAGTATGAAGAACCCCACAGCTTCCAATATATATATTTATAATATGGTGGTCCTTCGCAGTCTCCCCCCACACAGTATGATGAACCCCACAGCTTCCGATATATATAGTATGATGCTCCCTCGCAGTCTCCCCCCACACAGTATGATGAATCCCACAACTTCCGATATAAAGAGATATATATATATATATTTACTTATTTTACTAGCTGAAGAGCCCGGCGTTGCCTGGGCATAGTAACCAACTGTGGTTAGTTATAACAAATTATAATGATTATATTGCACATAATAACCGTGCATCTAATCCTATCCTGTGTGATACTGACTGCTGAGCTGCGTATCTAATCCTATCCTGTGTGATACTGTCTGCTGAGCCGTATATCTATTCCTATCCTGTGTGATACTGACTGCTGAGCTGTGTACCTAATCATATCCTGTGTGATACTGGGCTCCCCATGCAGTCTGTGTCAGAGGGTGGTCTGTGATGGCACAGTAATAAATTGTGCTATTTCCAGCTTTACAGAAGGACGATAACACCATAGAAATGATAAGAATAATAGGCCTCAGTTACCACAACTGTCTGCAAAGAAAACTGTTGCTGATAGCAACCAATCACAGCTCATTTTTCATCTTTTAAACAGCTCTGGGACAGCGTGTCGAGTTTTGAGTGGCGACTTTTGTGTTTCGACTTTTATGTGGCGAGGTTGGTGTATGTGTGGTGAAATGTGTGCTGAGGGTGGTATATGTGTTGAAGCACGTGGTAATGTGTGGCGCATTTTGTGTGTGTTCATATACCTGTGTGTGGTGAGTATCCCATGTCAGGGCTATACTCTTTGGGGCCATCGCTCTCATTCTTTTAGTCCCCCTTGTTCACATCTGGCAGCTGTCAATTTGCCTCCAACACTTTTCCTTTCACTTTTTCCCCATTATGTAGATAGGGGCAAAATTGTTTGGTGAATTGGATCGCGCGAGGTTAAAATTTCGCCTCGCAACATAGCTTATGACGCTCTCGGGGTCCAGACGTGTGACTATGCCAAATTTTGTGGCTGTAGCTACGACTGTGCAGATTCCAATACATACATACACTTTTTCCCCATTATGTAGATAGGGGCAAAATTGTTTGGTGAATTGGATCAAGCGAGGTTAAAATTTCGCCTCACAACATAGCTTATGACGCTCTCAGGGTCCAGATGTGTGACTGTGCAAAATTTTGTGGCTGTAGCTACGACTGTGCAGATTCCAATACATACATACACTTTTTCCCCATTATGTAGATAGGGGCAAAATTGTTTGGTGAATTGGATCAAGCGAGGTTAAAATTTCGCCTCACAACATAGCTTATGACGCTCTCAGGGTCCAGATGTGTGACTGTGCCAAATTTTGTGGCTGTAGCTGCGACCGTTCGGATGCCAATCCCGGACATACATACAGTACATGCATACATGCATACATACACAGCCACATTGAGCTTTATATATTAGATGATGGTCCTTCGCAGTCTCCCCCCACACAGTATGATGAACCCCACAGCTTCCGATATATAGTATGATGTTTCCCCGCAGTCTCCCCACACACAGTATGGTGGCCCTACAGCTTCCGATATATAGTATGATTGCCCCTCGCAGTCTCCCCCCACACAGTATGATGTACCCCACAGCTTCCGATATATAGTATGATGGCCCCCCGCAGTCTCCCCAAACAGTATGGTGGCCCTACAGGGTCTCCCAAGTACTGAAGAAACTTGGGAGACACACTCAAAACGCATCAAAAAGATGGCTGTACTTTCACTTTTTTTGTGAACAAACAATTTTAATCTTTGCTTCATGTACCTTGGTAAATAAAATGCACTTTTTTGGACTTCATTTGTGAGCTGGATTTTTATGCTTTCTTCATTGTTTGCTGCACCCTGCCCAGGTACGATCCATGCTCCAGAAGTGTGGGACTGCAGGTGGTGAGCTGGATTTTCTGCTGTGATCTCCCAAGTACTGCCTTACAGTAAAAAAATAAAAATATACTCCGGTCAGTACAGTGTGTATACTGAGGTGCTCTACGGCAGGCGCGATCTAGTAATGTTAACGTACCTGATGTCCCGAGATAGTTTCACATGCTGAATTGTGGCTCTCTCCTCCACTATTATATTTTCTGTTACCTTCATCCTGAGGATGCGAATACTAGTGAAATTGAGATGGCGGTGAGGGGGGGTGCTGTGTGGTGCAGTACACCGCTGGTTTTAGCCCCTTTTGTTGGACAGCAAAAGGGCAAGATGAAGCCTTTGGGCAGTGTGTCTGAGCAGGGTCCCTTCCTCAGGATGCTGGCGGCAGAAATATGGCGACGACACGGCCCAATGTCTACAGCTAGCTGAGCCTATTGCATCACTGGTTTCCCATGTTTCCGAAACCGTGGGCCACCAGAGGCGGCGCGTGCACAGATTGAGATCTCTGCTGCCCTCGGCTTTAGGTAAATGGCCGCTGGAAGGCCGCACATGCGCAGATTGAGATCTCGGCGGACATTTTCCTGAAGCCGAGGGACGCCGAGATCTCAATCTGCACAAGCGCGCCCTCAGGAAGGTGGCCGTCGAGAAACCGGTGATGCGCTCGGCTCTGCTTGCCATGGACACCGGGCCGTGGCGTCGCCACGTTTCTGCCATCAACATGTTGAGGAACGGACCCTGCTCCATTCTTTTCTTCACCGCCGGCACCGGGCCCACAGCATCGCACCCCAGGACTGCAGCATTGCCCCAATTCTGCCGCCGCCAGTATCCTGAGGAAGGGACCCTGCTCCATACTCTGCCTTACTGCCGACACCGGACCCGCAGCATCGCACCCCGGGACTGCAGCATTGCCCCACTTTTGCCGCCGCCAGCATTCTGAAGAAGGGACCATGCCTCCTGAGACCCCGCTCTACCACCTCCGGCCCTCAGATAAGATACCTTAAATTCAACAATAGGACAGACACCCATCTTATAAAAATCTTTTTTCTGCTATTTTCCACCCCAAAATTTGGGGGGTGTCTTATGGTCCGGTGGGTCTTATAGTCTGAAAAATATGGTAAATCATGCATAGTGTTTTCTTTTAATCTAAAATCTGTGTGACGGAAGCAGGGCTGTGGAGTCGGAGTCGGTGCTCATTTTGGTGGAGTTGGAGTCGGTATAAAATGGACCGACTCCTAAAATATATAATAAATTGGGTACAGTAGTTCAATGCAGAATGTGCTGAATATTTTTTCATAGGAATTTGGGAAAGTCATGAAATGTCCTATAAATGGCTGTTCTATTCCTGATCTAAGGCTACATTCACACACAGCGTTTTTCAGTTGCAAAAGCAGATCAGCTTTTTAAAAAACTGCATCACCTGAAAGGTTTTTGCGCTCATAGATAATGTTTTCAATAGCAAAAGCAGATTAGAAATCTGCTCTTTCTATCCATATATCCATATCTGTCTATATCATATCTGTACCAAAAAGAATGAAAGCTGGATAGCACACAGACTAACACTCCTTTTATTTAGCCCCATTCAGGTACACCTCATAGCTGCCCAAAAGGACGCCCAGGACAGGCATTGCTCGTCTTCAGCAACACATAAACAACAATTGAAAGTTGCAATAAATAGACTACATTCACCACCACATCTTCTTAAGGTGCAGGCTTTATTTTCAAGTGTAGGGGTGTGCAGTATGAGGTTCTTCAGCAGCTGAGGTGTGCAGTATGAAATAATGCAGAACAGTATGAGGTTCTGCCCCCCTGGTTTGATCCTGGCTACGCCCATAGTGTGAATGTAGCCTGAGGATCTAGGCTTTATCTTAGCCGAGATAAGTCATAGTGTGTGTGTCTGTGTGTGTGTGTATATATATATATATATATATATATATATATATATATATATATATATATATACAGTGCCTACAAGTAGTATTCAACCCCCTGCAGATTTAGCAGGTTTACACATTCGGAATTAACTTGGCATTGTGACATTTGGACTGTAGATCAGCCTGGAAGTGTGAAATGCACTGCAGCAAAAAAGAATGTTATTTCTTTGTTTAATTTTTTTTTAAATTGTGAAAAGTTTATTCAGAGGGTCATTTATTATTCAACCCCTCAAACCACCAGAATTCTGTTTGGTTCCCCTAAAGTATTAAGAAGTATTTCAGGCACAAAGAACAATGAGCTTCACATGTTTGGATTAATTATCTCTTTTTCCAGCCTTTTCTGACTATTTAAGACCCTACCCAAACTTGTGAACAGCACTCATACATGGTCAACATGGGAAAGACAAAGGAGCATTCCAAGGCCATCAGAGACAAGATCGTGGAGGGTCACAAGGCTGGCAAGGGGTACAAAACCCTTTCCAAGGAGTTGGGCCTACCTGTCTCCACTGTTGGGAGCATCATCCGGAAGTGGAAGGCTTATGGAACTACTGTTAGCCTTCCACGGCCTGGACAGCCTTTGAAAGTTTCCTCCCGTGCCGAGGCCAGGCTTGTCCGAAGAGTCAAGGCTAACCCAAGGACAACAAGGAAGGAGCTCCGGGAAGATCTCATGGCAGTGGGGACATTGGTTTCAGTCAATACCATAAGTAACGTACTCCACCGCAATGGTCTCCGTTCCAGACGAGCCCGTAAGGTACCTTTACTTTCAAAGCGTCATGTCAAGGCTCGTCTACAGTTTGCTCATGATCACTTGGAGGACTCTGAGACAGGCTGGTTCAAGGTTCTCTGGTCTGATGAGACCAAGATCGAGATCTTTGATGCCAACCACACACGTGAAGTTTGGAGACTGGATGGCACTGCATACGACCCCAAGAATACCATCCCTACAGTCAAGCATGGTGGTGGCAGCATCATGCTGTGGGGCTGTTTCTCAGCCAAGGGGCCTGGCCATCTGGTCCGCATCCATGGGAAGATGGATAGCACGGCCTACCTGGAGATTTTGGTCAAGAACCTCCGCTCCTCCATCAAGTATCTTAAGATGGGTCGTCAGTTCATCTTCCAACAAGACAACGGCCCAAAGCACACAGCCAAGAAAACCAAGGCCTGGTTCAAGAGGGAAAAAATCAAGGAGTTGGAGTGGCCTAGTCAGTCTCCTGACCTTAACCCAATTGAAAACTTGTGGAAGGAGCTCAAGATTAAAGTCCACATGAGACACCCAAAGAACCTAGATAACTTGGAGAAGATCTGCATGGAGGAGTGGGCCAAGATAACTCCAGAGACCTGTGCCGGCCTGATCAGGTCTTATAAAAGACGATTATTAGCTGTAATTGCAAACAAGGGTTATTCCACAAAATATTAAACCTAGGGGTTGAATAATAATTGACCCACACTTTTATGTTTAAAATGTATTAAAATTTAACTGAGCAACATAACTTTTTGGTTTGTAAGATTTATGCATCTGTTAATAAATCCTGCTCTTGTGTGAAGTTTGAAGGCTCTAACTTATTTGCATCTTATCAAACCTGCTAAATCTGCAGGGGGTTGAATACTACTTGTAGGCACTGTGTATGTATATATATATATATATATATATATATATATATATATATATATATATATATATATATATATATATATATATATATACACACAGTACAGACCAAAAGTTTGCACACACCTTCTCAAAGCGTTTTCTTTATTTTCATGACTATGAAAATTGTAGATTCACTCTGAAGGCATCAAAACTATGAATTCACACATGTGGAATTATATAATTAACAAAAAAGTGTGAAACAACTGAAAATACTGTGTGTCTTATATTTTAGGTTCTTCAAAGTAGCCACCTTTTGCTTTGATTTCTGCTTTACACACTCTTGGCATTCTCTTGATGAGCTTCAAGAGGTAGTCACCGGAAATGGTTTTCACTTCACAGGTGTGCCCTGTCAGGTTTAATAAGTGAGATTTCATGAGGTTGATTAAATGAGGTTGGGACCATCAGTTGTGTTGTGCAGAAGTCTGGTGGATACACAGGTGATAGTCCTACTGAATAGACTGTTAGAATTTGTATTATGGCAAAAAAAAGCAGCTGAGTAAAGAAAAACGAGTGGCCATCATTACTTTAAAGAAATGAAGGTCAGTCAGTCCGAAAAATTGGGAAAACTTTGAAAGTGTCCCCAAGTGCAGTGGCAAAAAAGATCAAGCGCTACAAAGAAACTGGCTCACATGAGGACCAGCCCAGGAAAAGCAGACCAAGAGTCACCTCTGCTGTGGAGGATAAGTTCATCCGAGTCACCAGCCTCAGAAATCGCAGGTTAACAGCAGCTCCGATTAGAGACCAGGTCAATGCCACACAGAGTTCTAGCAGCAGACACATCTCTACAACAACTGTTAAGAGGAGACTTTGTGCAGCAGGCCTTCATGGTAAAATAGCTGCTAGGAAACCACTGCTAAGGACAGGCAACAAGCAGAAGAGACTTGTTTGGGCTAAAGAACACAAGGAATGGACATTAGACCAGTGGAAATCTGTGCTTTGGTCTGATGAGTCCAAATTTGAGATCTTTAGCTCCAACCACCATGTCTTTGTTCGACGCAGAAAAGGTGAACGGATGGACTCTACATGCCTGGTTCCCACCATGAAGCATGGAGGAGGAGGTGAGATGGTGTGGGGGTGCTTTGCTGGTGACACTGTTGGGGATTTATTCAAAATTGAAGGCATACTGAACCAGCATGGCTACCACAGCATCTTGCAGCGGCATGCTATTCCATCCGGTTTGTGTTTAGTTAGATCATCATTTATTTTTCAACAGGACAATGACCTCAAACACACCTCTAGGCTGTGTAAGAGCTATTTGACCAAGAAGGAGAGTGATGGGATGCTACGCCAGACGACCTGGCCTCCACAGTCACCAGACCTGAACCCAATCGAGATGGTTTGGGGTGAGCTGGACCGCAGAGTGAAGGCAAAAGGGCCAACAAGTGCTAAGCATCTCTGGGAACTCCTTCAAGACTGTTGGAAGACCATTTCCAGTGACTACCTCTGGAAGCTCATCAAGAGAATGCCAAGAGTGTGCAAAGCAGTAATTAAAGCAAAAGGTGGCTACTTTGAAGAACCTAGAATATGACATTTTCAGTTGTTTCACACTTTTTTGTTAATTATATAATTCCACATGTGTTAATTCATTGTTTTGATGCCTTCAGAGTGAATCTACAATTTTCATAGTCATGAAAATAAAGAAAACTCTTTGAATGAGAAGGTGTGTCCAAACTTTGGTCTGTACCATATGTATGTAGTCGATATTATACAGTGTATTACATATTTACAATTTATTACAGGTTTTTGTGTTCTAAAGTTGTATTCCAATAAATAGATATTCTGTTCTATCTAAATATCTTGATTATTGGATCATAGAAATGATTAAATGTCTGATGTTCACATTGTACTACAATAAATTTTTCACTTAAATATAAGCAATATATGTGGGAGTTGGAGTCGCAGGTTTGGCTTACCGACTCCACAGCCCTGGACGGAAGTCTAAAACATTCAAGAAATATTTGTTTCCCTGATTCACATAGGAACTAGACTAGATATAATGCATGTTCATTATTTTCTGTTATAGTATATTGGGCTATTTTTGTACAGAGAATATTTTTTCTGAGAATGTTTGTGTCCTGTGCCTCACTCTTGTCTGAGTGCTTGTTTTGTTGCTAGAGCGAGCTATTTTTTGTTGTGCACACCACTTGTAAACCAGGAAGCAAACCACCTCGAATAACAGCCTTAGACCTGCATGATGGCCATTACATGTCACTCACCAGGTGAGATAATTGTAGTGATCCTTCCAGTTATGCAAGTCGAAAAAAAAGAATAGTCATATTGAAAGAATAACAAAGCACAATGCCATTCAAATAAGTTCTCTAAATAATAAAGGTTGATAGCCACCAGTTTTGCATCTGACGTCAAGGCAGTCCGGTGGCTGCCTGTAAGATCTTCAGTGAACATTCTTACAAGTAGAGACCAAATCATCCCTCCCCTCTCCGACATGAGTGCAGAACAGGCAGCACATGATACACTCCCTATAGACACAGTAAACAAAGCGCCATAGACAAACATAGACGTAGTGATGAGTTGTGATAAATCATAATGTATAGGTTTGTTGTGATCCCAGTCCTTGCCTTTGGGAGTATATGAATTCTGAGAAATATATACAGTCTAACCCCATGGAAATACCCAACTAATATGGCATATGTCTTTTTATCAGGTCTAAAACTATATTGTTATTGACTACAACAATTCCAATAAAATCTATTTAGAAGTGCAATGACTTCCAAATGCACTGAAATGCTTTTTTCATAAGGGAATCTGTCAGTAGGATCAATTCTCCTAAACCATCTATATGGGTCATGTAGGAAGCTGAACAAAATGATACCATGATATCTGCGAGCCGATGTCTTATTCTAGAAAAATACATATTTTTTATTTTAACGTTATGTCCAAAAATGTTGGCACCTTTGAAATTGTTCTAGAAAGTGAACTATTTTTCACTGAAAATTAATGTAATTACACAGGTTTTGTTATACGCATGCTAATTTCCTTTGTGCAATAAAAGAAAAAAATAAAGGAAAAAAGCTAAATTGGACATAGTTTCACACAAAACCCCCAAAATGGTCTGGACAAAATCGTTGACACATTCCGAAATTGTAGGTAAACAACTTTGATTCACGCACATGAAGCTCGTTCAAACTCGCCTGTAGCAAGTAACAGGTGTGGCCAAGATGAAAATCACACCTGAAACTAGACAAAAAGGGAGAAGTTAGAATCTTTGCATTATATGTCTGTGTGTACCACACTGAGCATTGAGAACCGAAAGAGAAGGGAACTGTCTGAAGACTTGAGTCCCAAAATTGTTGAAAAATATCAGCAATCTCAAGGCTACAAGTCCATCTCTAGAGGTTTTGATGTTCCTTTGTCCACGTTGCGCAACATATCGTAATCAAGATGTTTACAACCCATGGCACTGTAGCCAATCTCCCTGGATGTGGATGGCATAGAAAAATTGATGAAAGATTACAACACAGGATAGTTCGGATGGTAAATAAGGAGCCCCAATCAAGTTCCAAAGAAATTCAAGCTGTGCTACAGACTCTGGGTGCATTGGTGTCAGCGCAAACTATCCATCGACATTTGAATGAAATAAAACACTATGGCAGGAGACTCAGCTGACACAGAGGCATAAAAAAGCTAGACTGCAGTTTGCCAAAATGTAATTGATTAAGCCAAAATCCTTCTGGGAAAGTGTCTTGTTGACAGATGAGACCAAGTCTGAGCTTTTCTCCTTCGCCTCATTGGGGGACACAGATACTGTGGGTGTAGGCTTCTGCCACTAGGAGGCTGATACTAAGTGGGGAAAAAAAGCTTATCTCCTCCTACGCCGTATTCACCCTCACCCCTATTGCGGGCGGAAATCAGTTTTTTGCTTAGTGTCCCTGGAGGCACCCGTCTGTTTTTTTGCTTCAGACTTTTTTTCTTTTTTCCATGAAGATTAGACAGGGGCAACGGATCCTATTGAAAGGGTCTGATTTCCCCAAACCAACAACGGGCGAGCACGTGCGAGTGTCCCTCCACGTATCCTCTCGCGTAACGTGGGACACAATGCCGGACTTAGCCCTGACCACCCCTAGGTATTGAAATCATGGGCTGTACAGAGGCACAAGACTAGTCGTGAGGCCCCCACTGCTCCACCAAAGCTTAGACTGCGGTGCTGCAAGGCGGCGGACGGTCCCTCTCCTCACCCCCTGAAGGGGTTAGATGGAGCTAGGATGCCTGCACCGTCCTATTTTGTCAAGGCCCCCTCACATACCTGAGCTGGGAAACTGAAGAGGATTGCCAGTGAGGAGAGGGCCTGGGAGGGCTCCTGCGACAAAGATACAGGGCTGGAGCCCATAGCTGTCAGATGCCACTGGCCTTTCCTGGCTGAGTGCAGCTGCAGAAGCGCAGTGCGATGAAGCCCGCGCCAGTAAGTAGCGCCATTTTTTTTGCGGCGCCAGGAAGTCGCGCCCCCCGTTCCCTCTCCACCCCGTCGCGGGCAGGGGAGAAAATCGAGGCCGCTGCTTTAGCCAGAGCTAGGCCGCAACCGGAAGTTCCGCCTCCGGGCCGCGCTTCACTTACGGCGGCCCGCCCCCCAGGCTGGGCAGCGGTGAACAAATTTAGCCCCCGGCTTCGCAGCGCGGCTAGGCCGCAGATCCGGAGGTACTGCCCCTGGAGCGGTTTATATGCTGGCGGTCCGCCCCACAGCTGGTGGTGCGCAATTTCGGTGGTCGAGGCGCCCAGGAACGTGGGGGGCACAGGACTGGGGCAACCTCTGCCCGAGATGCCACGCTACAGAGAAACGAGGTGCTACCTCCTCCCACCGATCCGCAGCAGCGGACAGATACAGCATGTCCGAAAAGGCAAAGACGCACATGTTTTTTTACGCTGCATGATTCTCTTGTCGGGCTGCGTTTCCGCGGACGCAGAGCAAGCGGTTATGCGAAGCCTGCGAGTCCGAACACGCCCAGGAGCCCTCTCCTACGACCGCGACCAATGTGCCAAGCCCCCCGGAGTGGGCCCTATCACTGTCACAGTCCATGGTGTCGCTTACGAGGGCAATCGAGTCCCTTCAGGCCCCAGATAGGGGCAGGGACAGTGGCTCGCCAGCCTTAGGCTATGGGCCCACGTAGCGTTTTAAAACGCACACTAAAAACCGGACTCCTTCCCAGAAATCGCGCGTTTTTTTCCGCGCAATTTCACAGCGATTTTACTGCGATTCTGTTTGCGATTTTGCCGAGATTTTCTCAAGCACTTTCCAAGCGATTTGAAGCATCGCTTGGAAAGTGATTGACAGGTTGGTCACACTCATCAAACATAGTGTTTGACAAGTGTGAGCAGCTTTTTACTATTGAGGCCGCCTATGCGGCATCAATAGTAAAAGATAAAATGTTAAAAATGATAAAAAAAATAAAAAATCGGGGTATATTTACCTTCCGACGTCCCGCGCTGCCATCCCGGGCCACAGCGTTCCCAGTAATGCCTTGCGAGACCTGTGATGACGTTGGTCTCGCATTACTATAGCGATCTCGCTAGACTACGTCATCACAGGACCTTGCCGCAAGACATTACTGGGAACGCTTAGGCCGGGAATGCAGCGCGGGACGTCAGAAGGTAAATATACCCCGATTTTTTTATTTTTTATTCTTTTTTTACAGGGGTATGGTACCCAGGGCCTGGAGGACAGTCTCCTCTCCTCCACACCGTGGGTACCAACCGCACATGAGACGCTTAACTTCCCGCATGGTGGGCATAGCCACATGCGGGAAGTAAGCGATTCTCATGCATTCCTATGGGTGCGGAATCGCGGCAATTCTTTGCGATTCCGCACAAAAGAATGAGCATGCTGCGATTTTTTTCCGCGATGCGTTTCCGCCGCGGAGAAAAGCGCAGCATTAGCACAGCATGTGCGGAATGCCATAGGAATGCATGGGGGGCATTTTGTACACGATTTTTAAACGTTTTCACGTCGAAAATCGCGGCAAAAACGTTTAAAAATCGCTACGTGGGCACACAGCCTTAGAGGGTACCTCCACCTCACTAGAGCCTTTGACCTGCAGGGGCCGCTCTTACTCCAGGCAGACCCAGGGGAAGGGAATCCATACGGTGTCGCCCAGTCCATCCGGTGCCTTGGCATCCGTAAGCTCTGCTTCTCGCTCCCAGTCACCAGTGGGTGATAGTGAGCAGACCTCAGATTTCGACACAGATGAGCCCCTTGACCTGGATGCTCCAGGGTCACGTGAGACAGTGGACAGTCTCATAGAAGCCGTCAATCAGACCTTGGGGATTGAGGATGATTCCACCGCGGCTTCAGGCCATAAGGTGGCGTTTAAGCGAGTGAAGCGGCCTCACAGATTTTTTTCCTCTCACCCTGAGTTTGAGGACATAGTGCAGCGACTCAGGGAACGACCAGACAGGCGTTTCTCGGGTCAAAATGAACTCGAAGTAAGGTATCCATTTGCCCCGGACATCCGTAAGAAATGGACGGAATCTCTGATGGTGGATCCACCGGTGTCTCGTCTAGCCACTAAAACCCTGTTATCCGTTCCTAGTGTTTCCTCTATTAAGGGTCCCACGGATCGCCTTCTAGAGAGCTTAGCTTGCTCAGTATATGAAGCGTCAGGATCACCGCTCTCTCCCTCGTTCACAGCAACTTGGATAGCTAAGGCCATGATCTCGTGGTTAGAATCATTAAACAAGGTAGCGCAGGAGCGAGAGCTACCTACCGAGATATCGGAGATCGCGAGTCAGATGGCGATGGCCGGAGACTATGTAATCAATGCGTCTTTGGATGTGGCCAATTGCTCGCCACTTGCTGCCGCTAACGCAATTTCTATCAGAAGATCTCTATGGTTAAGGACATGGCGGGCCGATTCTGCTTCCAAGAAGTCCTTGACTTCCCTGCCTTATCAGTGCGGCCATCTATTTGGGGAGAAGTTGGATAAACTTATCTCTGACTCCACAGGAGGAAAGAGCGGTTTTCTCCCTCAACAAAAAGTCAAACCGCCTTTTCGCCACCCTTTTTCAGGCACGTTTTCGGACTTCCAACCCCAGGTGGACCACAGCGGCCAATTCCGCCACTTCAGGCCGCCCTAACCAGGATAGGGAGCGGCAGGTCTCATATAGAACCAACCCATAGGGGAGAATGCAAACGCAGCAGCCCAGATCGAGGGGATCCAGATCCCAAAGATCGTCAACTAAATGACTCGAGGCGTTTGCCAGACGACACCAGCAAGGTGGGCGGCCGTCTACTCTGGTTTCGCCACGTCTGGTTCAGTGTCGCACGCGACGCATGGATAAAGGAGTTGGTGGCCTCAGGTTGCAAAATAGAATGTCAGATGCCCTCCAAGATGTTTTTTTCTTTCTCGTCTTCCCAGGATGGATACCCAGGCAAGGGCTCTGTTAAGAGCAATCGAATCGCTCCAGCACAACGGAGTCATTGTTCCCGTGCCAGAACACGAAAGAGCTCAGGGCTTCTATTCCAATCTGTTTGCGGTTCACAGAAAGGACAGACCTGTTTTGGACCTGAAGCTTCTGAACAAATTCATCAGGATCAGACATTTCCGGATGGAGTCTCTCCGTTCAGTCATATCGGCCATGGAGCAGGGAGAATACTTGGCCTCGATCGACATCCAGGACGCATATCTGCATATTCCCATTTTTCTTCCTCATCAGAGGTTTCTGCGCTTCACCATCAACGGTTGACATTTTCAGTTCATAGCGCTACCCTTTGGGCTAGCCACGGCTCCCAGAGTGTTCACAAAGGTTAAGGCAGTTGTCATGGCCATACTGCATTCTCGAGGCATAGTCATCTTGCCTTACTTGGACGACCTCTTGGTCAAGGGCCCTTCAATACGGGCATGCGAGGAAAATGTCAACATCACGCTGGATACTCTTGCCCGCTTAGGGTGGTTGGTCAGCGCGAAGAAGTCATCTCTTGTGCCAGCTCAGAGGATTCCCTTCTTAGGAATGATCTCCGACACTTGCCGAAGGTTGGTAATTCTCCCTCAGGAAAAAGCGCTAGATCTTCGGCAGGGAGTCCGGACAGTTCGCCAACCAGTCCCTCATTCCATCCGGTTCGGGATGAGGATTCTAGGAAAAATGGTGGCGGCAATGGAAGCGATACCTTTCGCCCAGTTCCGTCTACGCCCCCTGCAGCACGCCCTCTTGTCAGCCTGGGACAAGAATCCTTTCACGCTCGATCGGCGGTGCCGGCTGTCCTCTCAAGTCAGGCAGTCGCACGAATGGTGGATAACCAGTTCCTCTCTGACCCAGGGGAAACCCTTTCCCCCAGACCATTTTGGTGATGACAACCGACGCCAGTCTCCTCGGCTGGGGAGCGGTGTTTTGCCACCACACGACCCAGGGGCGATGTGTTATTATTGAGTCACCGTAGGAGGCAAAAACAGAAATGCTAGCTAAGTCCAGAAAACCAGAGAAGTTGGCAGCTATCGGATTGTAGACCCCTGAACCTATCAACAAAACTAGCAGTAGCCGTGGGGGGTTCCTACGATGCCCTAGATCCCTCGATCACAGCCGGAGAAATAGCTAGGCCTAAAGAAAGAAAGGGGAAAACTAAACTGCCCCAGAGCAGACCCCAAAGCAATAGGCAGCCCCCAACATATAATGACGGTGAAGCAAGATGAAAACACTAACACAGGCAGAAAGATAGACTGAGCAAAGACGGGGCCCAATCTAGCTAGATAGAAAAGGACAGGAAGGCTGCTGTCTGCAATCCGTGAAAAACCCTATGAAAATAAGAGCCAACAGACTGACAGTGAAAAAGGCCCTGAAGACGCTAGGCTTCAAAAAAGCTGTGTCAGTACTCAGGAATATTCTAAAGACAGAGCTACAGGCAAAAGGAGATTCAGCTCACCCCGGCAGAATCCAGAAAAGCAAGGAAAACAAAAACAAAACACTAATGCAAACAGGCAAAGCAGAAAAACTTAGCTTAGAGGAGCAGGATTCAGACTGGTGTCCTAGAAGTCCACAGAGAAATCACCCGCAGGGCAGAAGGGCGTCGGCAGCCTTTAATCCAGTCCGTGACTCCACTCAGCCAGTCATCCTCATCAGGTTCAGGTGCCTGATAATCAGGCTCATTACCTTCCTTCACCAGAATAGGGAGTTCACCAGACCTCAGTGACGAAGGGGAAAATGAACTCACAACAGTACCTCCCCCTTGAGGAGGGGTCACCGAACCGTCAACCACGCCACCAGGGCGATCAGGGTGAGCCCGATGAAAGGCACGCACCAATCTTTTGGCATGAATATCAGAGGCAGAGACCCAGGAATTATCCTCCTGACCATAACCCTTCCACTTAACCAAATACTGGAGTCTCCGTCTAGCCAGACGGGAATCCAGTATTTTCTCTACCTCATATTCCATGTTACCTTCAACCAATACAGGGTCCGGAGGTGCCACCCCAGGAACAACTGGTTCAACAAACCTCTTCAACAAGGACTTATGGAACACATTATGGATTTTAAATGTGACAGGAAGAGCCAAACGGAAAGAGACCGGATTAATAATCTCCAAAATCTTGTAAGGTCCAATAAATTTAGGCTTAAACTTAGGAGAAGCCACCTTCATAGCAATATTTTTTGATGATAACCACACCATATCACCAATCTTAAACTGGGGACCAATGGTCCTATGTCGATTGGAAAACCGCTGGGCCTTTTCCTGGGAGAGAGATAACTTATCCACCACTTGGTCCCAGATCTGGTGCATTCTCTCCAACACAGTGTCAACACCTGGGCAGGCAGAAGGCTCCACCTGCCCTGAAGAAAATCGAGGATGAAACCCAAAGTTACAAAAAAAAGGTGACATCAAAGTGGCAGAACTAGCTCTCTTATTTAAAGCAAATTCGGCCAAGGGCAAAAATGAAACCCAATCATCCTGATCAGCGGAAATAAAACATCTCAAATACGACTCCAAGGTCTGGTTTGTTCTCTCTGTCTGCCCATTGGTCTGAGGGTGAAAAGCAGAGAAGGACAACTGAATTCCCAGCTTGGAACAGAAAGTCCTCCAAAATCTAGACACAAACTGAACTCCTCTGTCAGATACAATGTTCTCAGGAATCCCGTGTAAGCGAACCACCTGTTGCAAAAACAGGGGCACCAACTCAGAGGAAGATGGCAACTTAGGGAGTGGTACAAGATGAACCATCTTAGAGAACCTATCACAAATCACCGAAATAACAGTCATTCTTTGAGAGACCGGCATATCAGAGATGAAATCCATTGAAATATGGGTCCATGGCCTCCTGCGGACAGGCAAAGGCATCAACAACCCACTAGAACGAGAACAAGATTTAGACCGGGAGCAAGTCCCACAGGACTGCACAAAATTCCTGACATCATGAGACAAGGTGGGCCACCAAAAAGAGCGACTCACCAGATCTCTAGTACCAAAAATACCTGGATGACCAGCCAATGCAGAGCAATGAACTTCAGACATCACTCTCTTCTTCCACTGGTCAGGAACATACAACTTTCCACTGGTTTGTCCTCCTGGAACTCTTGCAGAGCAAGTCTCAAATTGGGCGAGATGGCAGAAAGAACTACCCCATCGCCTAAGATGGTAGCAGGCTTGGTCACCACAGGAGAATCAGCAAAGAAACTCCTAGAGAGGGCGTCTGCCTTGACATTCTTAGTTCCAAGAAGAAAAGAGACCACAAAATCAAAACGTATAAAAAACAAGGCCCACCTAGCTTGTCTAGGGTTCAAGCGTTTAGCCGACTCTAGGTAAATCAAATTCTTGTGGTCAGTGAGGACCACAACTTGATGTTTAGCTCCCTCCAACCAATGGCTCCACTCCTCAAATGCCCATTTCATGGCCAACAGTTCCCGATTCCCCACATCATAGTTACGTTCAGATGGAGAGAACTTTCGGGAAAAGAAAGCACAGGGATTCATTTTAGATGTTACAGGATCCTTTCGGGACAAAACAGCTCCTGCACCAATCTCAGAAGCGTCCACCTCTACCTGGAACGGGAGTGAGACATCAGGTTGCCGCAAAACCGGGGCAGAAGTGAATCTTCGCTTCAGCTCCTGAAAGGAAGAAACAGCCTCCGGAGACCAATTCAACACATCAGCACCCTTCTTAGTCAGATCAGTCAATGGCTTGGCAATACTAGAAAATTTTGCTGTAAATTTCCGATAAAAATTAGCAAAACCCAAAAACTTCTGGAGGGCCTTCAAAGAAGTGGGCTGAACCCAATCATACATGGCCTGTACCTTGGCCGGGTCCATTTCAATAGTTGACGGATACAAAATAAATCCCAAAAATGAAATCCTCTGTACACCAAAAAGGCATTTAGATCCTTTGACATACAGGGAATTCTCCCTCAAGATCCGGAACACAGTCCGAATATGTTCCACATGAGAATCCCAATCCTTGGAGAAGATCAAAATATCATCCAGATAGATAATCAAAAATTTATCGACAAAGGCTCGGAAAATATCGTTCATGAAGCACTGGAAGACAGAAGGGGCATTAGTGAGCCCAAAAGGCATCACCAGGTACTCAAAATGTCCCTCCGGAGTATTAAACGCCGTCTTCCATTCATCCCCCTGCTTAATGCGGATAAGATTATACGCCCCCTGAGGTCAAGCTTGGTAAACCAGCAAGCACCTCTAACTCTAGAGAATAGATCCGAAATCGGGTAACGGATACTGATATTTAATAATAATTTTATTGAGAGCACGATAATCAATACAAGGCCTTAAAGAACCATCCTTTTTGGCCACAAAAAAAAACCCGGCACCTAAGGGTGAAGAGGATGGTCTAATATGACCCTTCTCCAACGCCTCCTTAATATAGGACCGCATAGCCTCGTGCTCGGGTACAGATAATTTGAAGAACCGACCCTTGGGAAATTTACATCCCGGGCTTAGTTCAATTGCACAGTCATAACTCCTATGAGGAGGCAAGGACGCAGACTCATTCTCACTAAATACATCATAAAAGTCTGCCAAATAGTCAGGAACATCATGCGACTGAGGAGAGGTGGAAAAAACCGGAGCCTCACTAAAGGTACACCGACAACCCCAACTCACCACAGACACAGATTTCCAATCCAAAACTGGATTATGAATTTGCAACCAGGGAAACCCCAGAACAACGGCATCATGCAGACCATGCAACACCAAAAATCTGCAATTTTCTTGATGGTCTGGGGCGACCCGCATGACCACCTGGGTCCAAAACTGAGATTTATTTTTAGCCAAAGGAGTAGCATCAATCCCCCTCAAAGGGATAGGCGTCTGCAGAGGTGTCATCGGAAATCCACAACGTTTAGCAAAATCCAAGTCCATTAGGTTTAGCGCTGCTCCCGAATCCACAAAAGCCTTGGCGGAAAATTGGACACGGAGCAGATCAGAGTAATTGCCAGAAGAAACTTAGGTTGAACACCACCAACAGAAAACGTGTGTGCAAAGCGTTTCTCTCGTTTAGGACAAACAGAAATAATATGCGAGGCATCTCCACAGAAAAAAAACAGCTTATTACGCCTTCTGAACTCCTGACGTTGCGCCTTAGGCAAAACTCTCTCACATTGCATAGGTTCAGACGTCTGTTCAACCGGTGGCAACACCTCTCGTGCAATCCTGCTTTCACGTAAACGCCGATCTACCTGAATGGCTAATGACATAGAATCGTCCAGACCAGAGGGAACAGGAAATCCCACCATAGTATCTTTTACGGCTTCTGACAAACCCTTCGGAAAGAGAGCAGCCAAGGCATTATCATTCCAGGTAGTAAGGACCGCCCACTTTCGGAACTTTTGACAGTACAACTCTGCAGAATCTCGACCCTGGTTCAATGCCAACAGGGTCTTTTCAGCCTGATCAATAGCATTAGGTTCGTCATACAACAACCCCAAAGCTTGAAAGAATGCGTTCACATTAGTCAGAATAGGATCATCTGGTTTCAAAGAAAACGCCCAATCCTGGGGATCGCCACGCAGCAAAGAGATGACAATTTTAACCTGCTGCGCGGAGCTCCCTTACGAGTTAGGCTTCAAGGCAAAAAATAATTTACAATTATTTTTGAAACTCAAAAATTTAGATCGATCCCCAAAAAATACATCAGGTGTAGGGATCTTTGGTTCAACAGCATGCGAATGAGCAAGGTAGGCGGAAATTCCCCACACTTCCGCAGCGAGCTGCTCCACACGATCAGACAATTGCTTTATCTCCATTGAGAGAAAAAAAAAAAATTCCCCCTACGGCCTCAGAGATATAGAGGAAAAAAAATATACACTTTTTTTTTTTTTTTTTTTTTTTTTTTTTTACAATTCTTTCCTGCAATTGAGTACTCTAGGATCTGCGGTATTGCGGGTGATTCTGTTATGATTGAGTCACCGATCTGCGGTATGGCGGGTGATTCTGTTATGATTGAGTCACCGTAGGAGGCAAAAACAGAAATGCTAGCTAAGTCCAGAAAACCAGAGAAGTTGGCAGCTGTCGGATTGCAGACCCCTGAACCTATCAACACAACTAGCAGTAGCCGTGGGGGGTTCCTACGATGCCCTAGACCCCTCGATCATAGCCGGAGAAATAGCTAGGCCTAATGAAAGGGGAAAACTAAACTGCCCCAGAGCAGACCCCAAAGCAATAGGCAGCCCCCAACATATAATGACGGTGAAGCAAGATGAAAACACTAACACAGGCAGAAAGATAGACTGAGCAAAGACGGGGCCCAATCTAGCTAGATAGACAAGGACAGGAAGGCTGCTGTCTGCAATCCGTGAAAAACCCTATGAAAATAAGAGTCAACAGACTGACAGTGAAAAAGGCCCTGAAGACGCTAGGCTTCAAAAAAGCTATGTCAGTACTCAGGAATATTCTGAAGACAGAGCTACAGGCAAAAGGAGATTCAGCTCACCCCAGCAGGGAGTGGCAGAATCCAGAAAAGCAAGGAAAAGAAAAACAAAACACTAATGCAAACAGGCAAAGCAGAAAAACTTAGCTTAGAGGAGCAGGAATCAGACTGGTGTCCTAGAAGTCCACAGAGAAATCACCCGCAGGGCAGAAGGGCGTCGGCAGCCTTTTATCCAGTCCGTGACTCCACTCAGCCAGTCATCCTCATCAGGTTCAGGTGCCTGATAATCAGGCTCATTACCTTCCTTCACCAGAATAGGGAGTTCACCAGACCTCAGTGACGAAGGGGAAAATGAACTCACAACAGCGATGGTCCCCGCAGGAGGCCCACCTCCCGATCAACTTATTGGAGATACGGGCAATTTGGCTGGCTCTGCAACAGTTTCATCACTTTCTAGCAGGCCACCCTGTCCGAATTCAATCGGACAACGCAACGGCGGTGGCTTACATAAATCATCAAGGGGGCACCCGCAGCAGAGCAACCATGCGCGAGGTGGGGCACGTTCTTCAGTGGGCCGAAGCAAACCACTCGGTGATCTCGGCAGTCCACATCCCGGGCGTGGAAAATTGAGCGGCAGACTTTCTCAGCCGGCAGGGCCTTGCGTCCGGAGAGTGGTCTCTACATCCCGAAGTCTTCCAGCATATTTGCCTACTGTGGGGAACTCCGGATGTGGACCTGATGGCTTCCAGAGTGAATGCCAAGGTGCCCACATATGTCTCTCGGGCCAGGGACCCGCAGGCAATCGCTGTGGACGAGTTGGTTCTGCCATGGAACCAGTTTCGCCTCCCATATCCATTTCCCCTGCTGCCACTACTTCCGAGAGTCATCAAAAAGATCAAGACAGAAAGGGTGCCAGTGATTCTGCTGGCTCCGTCGAGCGTGGTACGCAGATCTAATGCAGCTGCTCGCCGACGTTCCTTGGCGACTGCCAGAGTGCCCAGATCTACTTTCTCAAGGGCCAATTTGCCACCCGAACTCAGCAGCCCTGTGTTTGACAGCATGGTCATTGAATCTTGGATTCTAACCCAGGCAGGGTTTGGGAGCAAGGTGGTCACTACAATGGTTAGCGCCCAGAAGCCGGCCTCAGCACGAATTTACCACCACACCTGGAAGGTGTTCTTCGCTTGGTGTCGAGGCCGCTGTGTTTCTTCACTGAGATTCTCGCTTTATCCGTCCTGTTCCAGTGCAGAATTTCTACCAATTTGCAGGTTAAGACTTTCGTCCAGGGAGTCTCCCACTTGGTACCTCCCTATAAGGCACCTATGGATGCCTGGGACCTTAACCTGGTCCTAAGTGTTCTGCAGGAAGCTCCATTTGAACCGCTTCAGGATATTTCTTTGAGGTACCTTTCCTGGAAAGTGGCGTTCCTAGTGGCCATCACTTCTATCAGGCGGGTTTCAGAGCTGGCGGCACTATCCTGCCGAGCTCCGTTCTTCACTTTCCATAAGGATAAGGTGGTGCTCTGACCAGCCCCTCCTTTTCTACCGAAAGTCGTGTCCTAATTTCATATTAATGAGGACGTTGTCTTGCCTTCATTTTGTCCAGCACCGGTGCACCGTGTGGAAAAGGCTCTTCACACGTTAGACCTGGTAAGAGCCCTTCGGAGGTACATGTCGCGGACGGCTCCCTTTCGTCAGACGGACATGCTGTTCTTGCTCCCGGAAGGGCGCAGGAAGGGACTTGCTGCCTCAAAATCGACCATAGCCAGATGGATTCGTTTGACTATTCAGGAGTCCTACTGCATTAGAGGCACGCCGATTCCAGCAGGGATCAGAGCGCACTCTACTCGGGCAGTGGGCGCTTCGGCAGCAGGCTTCGGCGGAAGAGGTTACCTGGTCCAGCCTGCACACATTTGCCAAACATTATAATATCCATACTCAGGCCTTGGCGGATGCGAGCTTGGGTAGAAGGATTCTCCAAGCAGCGGTGGCGCACCTTTAAACAAGATGTGCATGCAGCTTGGATCGGTGAGTCAATCTCCCACCCAGGCACTGCTTTTGGACGTCCAACAGTATCTGTGTCACCCAATGAGGCGAAGGAGAAACATGGATTTTTGTGATAACTCACCGTAAAATCCTTTTCTCCGAGACGCTCTTTGGGGGACACAGCACCCACCCTGTTAGCCAAGTTGGCTCTTGTTTTGTTTAATTTAAATACGCATTTATTTATGTGATATAAGGGTGGTCCTTTTTCTGGACACGTTGTACTTATATTAAGGCTGATTTTTTTGTCCTCCTACTGCTTTGGCACCAAACTGATTTCCGCCCGCAATAGGGGCGAGGGTGTATACGGCGGAGGAGGAGCTATCCTCTTTTTTTTCACTTAGTGTCAGCCTCCTAGCGGCAGAAGCATACACCCACAGTATCAGTGTCCCCAAAAATTCATGTTTATGTAAAGCACATCATTCTACTGTTTGCTGATAACAGAATGAGGCCTACAAAGAAAAGAACAGTTACTACAGTAACATAGTGTTGTCAAGTGTGACCCAACTTTTTACTATTGATGCTGCCTATGCAGCATCAATAGTAAAAGATAGAATGTTAAAAATAATTTTAAAAAAAATGTTATTCTCGCCCTCCGACGGCCCCCAATCTGCTCTGCGGCGCTCCCGGCATCTTCCGGTCCCAGTAATGTAATGACGTCACGCTCGCAAGAGCTCGACGTCATCGCGGTCATTCGCGCAAAGCATTACTGGGACGGGAAGATGGTGGGAAGGACTCCGGTGGCCGTCAGAAGGTGAGAATAACAATATTTTTTATTTTTATTGTATTTTTTACGGGATTATGGTACCCAGGGCCTGGAAAACAGTCTCCTCTCCTCCAGACCCTGGGTACCATCCGCACATGAAACGGTCACTTCACGCATGGTGGGCATAGCCACATGCGAAAAATGAGCGTTTCAATGCAATCCTATGGGTGCGGAATCCCATGGGATGCATGGTTTTTTTTTCGTTTTCGCGGCAATTCCGCAAAAAAAAGCTACGTGTGAACACTGCCTGAAGCTGATCTTTGTCTCCTTAGAAACACATTTGCCGCAGATGTCATAGCTCTGCTGCATTGCAACCCTGTCTGCCTATGAGATGGAAGCTGAAGTAAACTGCAGATGTGTTAGTTATAACCACAAACAGCTCTGCAGTGATATCAGGATTGCAGAGAGCAGCCATTACACAGCACACTGCTAACTCCCCTTTTCATTTATAATACTCTCTGGGGGCAGATTCTCATGTATATAGCTATCCGGCTCATAATCCTGAATAGCTCATTTACATATAAGAAAAACGTGGATTTTTCTGGAATAAGATATCAGATCACATGTATCAATGTATATAGACGTCTTAGGAGGTTTGATCCTACTGACAAGATTCCCTTTAAGGAGTTGAGGGTTTTGAAAATGAAAGCTCAGTCCTGGCAGACTATATAATTATATATATTTAAAGTACTGAGCAAAAGGTGTAGTCATGTATGGAAAATGAAAAAAATGCTTCAAAGTAATAATGCTTTTAAAAAAATAGTTTGCATTTTGTTAATTGATATAAAATAAAGTGAATGAGCTAAAGAGAAATCTAAACTGAATCAATATTTGGTGTGATCATCCCTCTTTGTCATGAAAACTGCATCAATTCTTCCAGGTAAATTCTCCCAGGTACGCTTGGAAGGAACTCTGCAGGGAAGTTTTGTTCAGTAAAGTTGCATTTTTTTTTTTTTTTTTTTTTTTTTTTTATTGGATTGAAATAAACTATCGAAACTTCCAATTTTTTAGATCATTCTTACTTTGCAGCATTTTTTTCTACACCTTCATACACTTTTGCACAGGTTTGTGTGAGTAGTATATACAGTATATACAATGTTTAAAAACACAATACAAATTATGCAATATGCATTTTCTTGTGGAAGTTGAATCCTATGGAACCAGCTCCGATAGGTGTTTCTATCCTCTGGTGGGAGGTAGTTTGGATACTTTCTCATGGAGTACAGCCAGTAACGCTCCATACTTGGGTTTCCTTAATAAGAGAATCCCCCCTCTCATAAAAACTTCATACTTTCAGTAACATTCAGTGTCCTGAAACGTTTCTTCTTTGATCAGTGTGTAGTTTCCTGGCGTTTGTTGGGCACATGCCAACTGGCACGGCAGACATATTTGTTGGGTTCCATTTTTGTAGGCTGATTCTATAACAGTCAGTTTCTGCAGTGACCCCTTTATTTTGGGAGGGCTCAGATTAATAAAGAGTGCTAGCTATTGAATGGCTCAGCCTTACTAATTGCTGTGAAGAGAGAAATGTGTTTTCCAACAAATCCATCCTCGATTGTGATGTGTGATTTTTCCCTGCAGTTGTAATACCATGCTCTAGTCCCCGTCCTTAGTGCCATGGTCTTATCCTGGTGATGAGCAGAAAGATGTTGATTAGCTGAGGCCATGTTTTTGGGATTTCCTTAGTATTGCATCGTTGATTTCATCACCTGCTCGGGTGATGATTCCAATATATTGTGCAAATGCTAAGGGAATCCTGAAAACATGGCCTGTTAGTGGCCCCTGAGGACCGGAGTTGTGCACCCCTGGCCTAGATCGATGCCTGGTAAGGACACAGCCGGCTGTATAAACTAGGTGACTCTATATATGAGCTTGGGAGATGCTTCTCTGGTGCTATACACAGAGTTCAGTGACGGTGATGAAAGCTGATGGAGTGAGAAGCTGTAATTAAAAATAAGCAATTGCAGAATGGTGTATGACGTCTAAATCTAGTGATGTAAGCCTATTCCCCCCGCACTGTCCACATAATCAAAAGCTTCATGCATAATTTGTGCTGTGTAAGCCACCCGTACTGCCATGATATGCGGTATTATATAGCAATGCTGCAGCAGTTCTGGTGAGGCTTGGATAGGCAGGTAATGCTATGGCTACTATCCCAGACAAATGTTAAACTTTAGTAGCCAGAGTTAAGCTATGTGCCCACGTATGCAGAAATTTCCTGAGAAAAATCGAACTCCTTTCCAAGTAATCCACAATTTTTTTTCACGGTTTTTATCACGTTTTTTGCGCCTTTTTTGCGTATTTTTCGCATTTTTTCCGACGCATCCTAATACAATGAAATTTGCAGATTTTCTGCAAAATTAATGAACGTGCTGCGTTTTTTTCCACCATGCGTTCTTTTTTTGCGGAAAAAAACGCATCATGGGCACAAAAATTGCAGATTTCATTCTAATAGGATGCTTAATGTATGCGTTTTTTAAGCGTTTTTGCAGGGGAAAAACGCGAAAAATCCTGAACATGTGAACACAGCCTGTTACTGTTGTGTACAATGTTGCTGTTTTTAGCATGCCCATCCTTTTATTCCTCTCAGTGGTCCCTGTAGAAATAGACATGTACTATCAGCAGAGCCAGCATAGGTATAGTGGAGTGAGGAGAAATCACAGTAGTATACACGAATGGTCGGTGAATGTTTTTACTGCTTTACGCAGATCTCCACTCTCCTCGATCTCCGTCGGTTTGATTCTAAACTTTGTGGCTGGTGCTTTGACATCTAATCTGAAGAAATAGTTGTATCCTAAATGTTGCAGGGTCATTATCATTAGGACCAATCATCATAAAAACATCTACAATGACTGAGACTCTGCACATAAATAACTCATTAGATGTCCAGATGACTGTAAGTTAGTCTGCCCATGCGCCATCAGTACCTGTCAGCCAAATATACATGTTATCATCAGAAAATAACTTAGTTTCAATCAGATTTTTGGCACAATTTTTATTAAAGAAGCTCTCTCATGAAAGTTTTTAACCTCTTAATATATTGCAGTCATCATATTATACAGCACTGTTGTGGAGACTGGGGGGGCAGTGGGTGCTCTCATCCACTGGTGCAAGACAGTGTGGACTAGGGCTCATCCTTCTGAACACCCGCTCTGCTTTCCCGTGGCCATAATACTACTCAGACAACACGGCGAGGGTAAAAATGTGGTAATGATTTATTGAACCACCAACAAACACATATAGAACAGTCCCAGCAAAATACCCAAGATGGTGCAAAATTATAATCTCACCCTTCCTCTGTCTCGCCGAGATTAGCAGCTGGGGCTTCCAGGGCCAACTACCCCCACCAGTGGCACAAGCTTAGGAAGCTGACAGTCCATTGAGGTATGTGGTCGGATGACCAGAAGGTCACAACCTGGCTTCTCCATGCAGCCAGGTGACCTGTGGGTCCAAACCGTGGCTTCCCCAAGCGTATCCATGGGTTCGTTGATGGTCAATGGAGCCGATCTGTATTCTTTCAGCTGGGGCCGTGGTCCCCAAAGCTGACATCCTATAGAATGTCAAATCTGTGTCCCTCTTGATGGAGCCATGCTGCCCTGGTAGATTGTTCCTTTATGGAGTCATGGTGTCCTGACTGTTGTTCTGTCAAGTCATTTGAGTCTTTTTGCAGAATGATAGAAATCCCTCTTTATATCCACATTTGCGTTTCAGGTCATCATCCTCAGGTGAGGGGGGAGGTTGGATGAGTTAACTCTAAAGGTACTGTCACACTTAGCGATGCACCAGCGATCCCGACCAGTGATATGACGTGGTCAGGATCGCTGGTGCATCACTAAGTGGTCGCTAGTGATACTTACCTTCGACCGCTCCCCCACTGGTTATCGCTGATCGCGCGAGAACGTCCTGGACCGTTTCTCGTCGTCAGCTTCCTGCTGTGGAGACGAGCGACGCGTGGACGCGGGCGGGAGGACGTCAGGATCGCCTCGTCTGACAGGTAAGTAGCGACCCCCGACCCCTGCTATGTCGTTGGTGAGATCTGCCTGTGTGGCAGCTCACTAGCGACCACTTAGCGATGCACCAGCGATCCTGACCGGGTCATATCGCTGGTCGGGATCGCTGGTGCATCGCTAAGTGTGACAGTACATTTATTCCCTAGAAAATTCTGCACCACATTACAAAATGCATTCTAAGCTCTTTCTTCTGTCTCATTCATTGATGTGATAAAATTTGGGTCTCTCATAAGTGTTCTTATTTGAGGTCCATCAAATATTCCAGCCTTTTTCTTCTCTTCACTAAGACCAGGAAAACAGTACCTGCACACGACTGTTGTGTATGTTGAAAACTGTTTGTTTATTTTCTTATCATAACAAATGGGAGTTATGCATGTTCAAAGAAAGCAAAGATATTCTCACATTTATTGGGAGATTAAATGAAAACTAAATTTACCTTAGTGAACCGTATAAACCGGCACTTTTCATACACTACTTATATTTTTCATGGAATTCATGAAAATGGGCTATATACCTATAGCGCAAAAACGTGATGTGATAGAGAAATTCTAAGATCAGATTTGAATTCAGCACCCTCAAATTAGTCTAAAACTGTTCTTAAGTCCATGCTAGAAAATTTTTTTTTTTTTTTTTTTGTAGACCAGTGTTATAAATACTGTGTGATTTAATATGATGACTACAATATATTAAGAGGATAAAAAAAACTTTTGGAGAGTTTCTTTAAAAAAAAAAAAAAAAATGGTAATCTTGCAATTTTCACAATGAGTACAGGGACAATTTTAGGGTCCCCTCACACAGCGATCTTGCTAGCGAGATCGCTGATTTTGTGACACATCAGCGATCTCGCCAGCGAGATCGCTCTGTGTGATGGAGATCAGCGACCGCCCCCCCTACCGGTTATCGCTGATCATGCTCGAGCGGCATGGGCCGTTTTTCTATCGCTGGTCTCCCGCTGCCCAGTGCGCATCGCCGCATGTGGCAGCTAGAGACCAGCGATCAGCGACGCTGGTTTCTAATGTAAACAGCGAGTATCCAGGAGTCGCGCGGCTCCTAGATACCCGATGTTTACCTTGGAAACCAGCATGTACGCCGGTTTCCAAGGTAAACAGCAGGTATCCAGGAGCCGCGGCTCCTGGATACCCGACCTTTACATTAGAAACCAACGTCCAGCGTCGTTGGTCCTGATCGCTGGGGCTGTCTTAACGATGTCCCTGCGATCCCATCCATGTCGGATCGTTGGTGGGATCGCTGGGACATCGTTATGTTTGATGGGGCTTTAGACTTATGCTTCCTATCTTTTTAGGAATACTTTTCAGCAAGGATCCTTATCAGCAGAGGCATGGCCTCTATACACAGCTGACTCTGCTCCCCCTCCTTTCACAATGACCTCTGCACATGCTCAACTAATGCTTTAATATAAAAGATAGGGTGTTATGAGCTCATTTTCTCGTTCACCTTTGATGTCTGATGAAATCCCTCTGCTGGTGAAAGGAGGTGGTGAAACTGATTTGGATGGGAGAAACCTGTCACCTGAACAGGTGGATTGCGATTGGACATCCGGAATCTGAGTGGATATAAGGCAGCCGATGCCCTGTAGGGTTGCTGGTGATTTCTCTGCTCTGAGCTCTGGCCTCCCGTTCAGTTCCTGTCTTCTAAAGCTAAGTTTTTGCTCTGTTATTGTTCCATGAGATTTTGTCTGATTTGCTTAGTTTTGTGTTCAACCAGCCCCGGCTGGGGCTTTGCTGAATTTCCATTTTTGTCCCTGATCGGTTAATTCTCTTTTGCTCTGTCTTCAGAATATATCGGAGTGCTGATATAGGGATTTTGAAGTCTAGTGACTTCAGGGCTGTTTTTCCTATCAAACGTGTTGGGACATTTTTGGTAGGGTTTTTGCGGATTGCATCCAGCATCTTTTCTGTCCTTTCCTTTCTAGTTAGTTGGGCCCCATCGTTTGCTCTGCCTGTCTTTCTGTCTGTGTTTGTGTTTTCATCTGTTTTCACCGTCAATACATGTTGGGGGCTGTCTATTGCTTTGGGGTCTGCTCTGGGGCAGTTTAGATTTCCCCTTTCTCTCTTTAGGCTTATTTATTTCTCCGGCTGTGACGAGGCGTCTAGGACCACCGTAGGAACGCTCTACGGCTACTGTTAGTTGTTGTGAATAGGATCAGGAGTCTGCAATCCGCTAGCTACCAACCTCTCCGGCTTTCTGGACTTAGCTTGTATTTTTGTTTTTTCCTCCTCCGGTGACTCATTTATAACAATAGGGCCAGTCTGTTAATGTGCATGTGTTTCCTAAAACAGGAAGTTGATGAGAAAAAAAAACAGTAGTCAGTGTGGAATTTTCAAGATTTCTAATGTAAACGAAGGTAGTTTTCTGATGGCTTCCTTTTAAAAGGAACCTTACTTGATTCAAACTGCCCAATTCAGGATCAGCAAGAACTAGAGCCCCACTGCATGAATGCAGCCTGATTTTTTTTTTTCTTTGTTTATTTTTTATTTATTTTTTTTTAGAGAAAATGTAGTTAGTAGTGATGAATGAATGTGCTCGGATAACGTGTTATCCGTGCATGCTCGGGTGGTATCTGAGTAACAAGCAGGCAATCCCTTCATGTGTTGCGGCTCACAGCAGCGAATTATGCAGCCCGCGGGGACTCGAGCATATTATTCGAGCACGCCCAAGATACTCGGATAACGCCTGAGCATGTTCGGATAACACCTTATGCCAGGACATTCGCTCATCAGTAGTGTTGAGCATTCCGATACCGCAAGTATCGGGTATCGGCCGATACTTGCTGTATCGGAATTCCGATACCGACTTCCGATATTTTTTCAATATCGGAATTCGGCATCGGAATCGGAAGTTCAGTTGATTGACAGACTGACGTCATCATGATGCGCGGTGTGTGCGCATCATGATGCGCCGTCATTTCGGGCCTTCCGGGGGTCTCTGCCGGCCTGCCGGGGGGCTGTGTGGACTGCCCGGGGTCTGTACCGGCCTGCCGGGGGGCTGTGCCGGCCTGCCGGTGGTCTGTGCACCCTGTGGGGGTCTGTGCCGGCCTGCCGGGGGGCTGTGCAGGCTCCGGGGGGCTGTGCCGGCCTGCCGGGGGGCTGTGCCGGCCTGCCGGTGGTCTGTGCAGGCTCCGGGGGGCTGTGCCGGCCTGCCGGGGGGCTGTGCCGGCCTGCCGGTGGTCTGTGCAGGCTTCGGGGGTCTGTGCAGGCATCGTCCGATGGGACTACAAGTCCCATCGGGCGATGCCTGCTACCATGACAGTGATTGACACATTAGCCAATGATGGGACAGTAGTAGTCCCATCATCCGGCTAATGTGTTAAATGTTTAAAAAAAAAAAAAAAAAAATACTACATACATACTACATGCATGCTACATACATACTACATGCTACATACATACTACATACATGCTACATACATACTACATACATACTACATGCATGCTACATACATACTACATGCTACATACATACTACATATATACTACATACATACTACATACATGCTACATACATACTGCATGCTACATACATACCACATACATACTACATATATACTACATGCATGCTACATACATACTACATGCATGCTACATACATACTACATGCATGCTACATACATACTACATGCATGCTACATACATACTACATGCTACATACATACCACATACATACTACATACATACTACATATATACTACATGCATGCTACATACATACTACATGCATGCTACATACATACTACATGCATGCTACATACATACTACATGCTACATACATACATACTACATATATACTACATGCATGCTACATACATACTACATGCTACATACATACCACATATATACTACATGCATGCTACATACATACTACATATATACTACATGCATGCTACATACTACATGCATGCTACATACATACTACATGCTACATACATACATACATACTACATATATACTACATGCATGCTACATGCATACTACATGCTACATACATACCACATACATACATGCTACATACATACTACATATATACTACATGCATGCTACATACATACTACATATATACTACATGCATGCTACATACATACTGCATGCTACATGCATGCTACATGCATGCTACATACATACTACATACATACTACATACATACCACATATATACTACATACATACAATACATTCATACAATACATACATAGACATACAGTACATATAACATAGAGTAACATACTTACCAATACTTGTCACATTGTTCCCCGAAGCCATTGTCGTCTACGGAATAAATATTAACATAACAAACCACAAAAATACTCACCCACGATCCGAAGCAGTCCACGAGTGTGTCCCACGACGATCTTGGGTAGAGAACTGCAGCATCAGATGATGCTGCAGGAATCCAATGACGGAAGGTAGGTATCCTTCCGCACTGTATTCCTCCGCCACTTAAAAAAAAAAAAAGTCCCTAGTCTCACTTTATGCCATTGCTGCGTGGGAAATTCCCACACAGCAATGGCATAAAGTGAGACTAGGGACTTTTTTTTTTTTTTAAGTGGCGGAGGAATACAGTGCGGAAGGATACCTACCTTCCGTCATTGGATTCCTGCAGCCCGTAGAGAACGGCAGCATCATCTGATGCTGCAGTTCTCTACCCAAGATCGTCGTGGGACACACTCGTGGACTGCTTCGGATCGTGGGTGAGTATTTTTGTGGTTTATGTTAATATTTATTCCGTAGACGACAATGGCTTCGGGGAACAATGTGACAAGTATTGGTAAGTATGTTACTCTATGTTATATGTACTGTATGTCTATGTATGTATTGTATGAATGTATTGTATGTATGTAGTATATATGTGGTATGTATGTAGTATGTATGTAGTATGTATGTAGCATGCATGTAGCATGCAGTATGTATGTAGCATGCATGTAGTATATATGTAGTATGTATGTAGCATGCATGTAGTATATATGTAGTATGTATGTAGCATGTAGCATGCATGTAGTATGTATGTGGTATGTATGTAGCATGTAGTATGTATGTAGCATGCATGTAGTATGTATGTGGTATGTATGTAGCATGTAGTATGTATGTAGCATGCATGTAGTATATATGTGGTATGTATGTAGCATGTAGTATGTATGTAGCATGCATGTAGTATATATGTGGTATGTATGTAGCATGTAGTATGTATGTAGCATGTAGTATGTATGTAGCATGCATGTAGTATATATGTAGTATGTATGTAGCATGCAGTATGTATGTAGCATGCATGTAGTATATATGTAGTATGTATGTAGCATGTAGTATGTATGTAGCATGCATGTAGTATGTATGTAGTATGTAGCATGTAGTATGTATGTAGCATGCATGTAGTATATATGTAGTATGTATGTAGTATATATGTAGTATGTATGTTGCATGTAGTATTTATGTAGTATGAATGTAGCATGTATGTAGTATGTAGTATGAATGTAGCATGTATGTAGTATGCATGTTGTATGTATGTAGCATGTAATTTTTTTTTTTTTTTTTTTTTACATTTAACACATTAGTCGGATGATGGGACTACTACTGTCCCATCATTGGCTAATGTGTCAATCACTGTCATGGTAGCAGGCATCGCCCGATGGGACTTGTAGTCCCATCGGACGATGCCTGCACAGACCCCCGAAGCCTGCACAGACCACCGGCAGGCCGGCACAGACCACCGGAGCCTGCACAGACCCCCTGGCAGGCCGGCACAGCCCCCCGAAAGGCCCGTACAGACCCCAGAGAGGCTGTACAAGGGCAGGAAAGGGTTTTTCTTATTCCGATACCGGAAGTCCCATAGACTTGAATGGGACTTCCGGTATCGGAATCGGCGATACCGATACTTTTTTTAAAGATCGGCCGATACCATCCGATACGATACTTTGAAGTATCGGACGGTATCGCTCAACTCTACTCATCAGTAGTAGTTAGCAGATTTGGTGGAGGATCACGCATGGAGACAACTGTCCCCTGGCTGGATCTTCTAGCTAAATTTTCGCTGGAACACTGAAGCATTACAGAGAGAAATATACCTGACATCAATTATGTAGCCTGACTGATTCATGCTGCCCGGGGTTTGGGTAGCATGAATCCAGTAGTAGGTTGTCTTTAATAGCAGACGCGCGTTTCCAGTTCTGTACGGTGCCTTGTCAAGACATTCTTTATTATCACAGACCATTCCAATGAAAAGTAACATCTCTAATACACATTGACTAACACAGGTCCCACCATTCGCAAAGTTACAGCTCACCTCCTCTCCCTTCCTTTATGATAAACTGTGCCCAGGTTAAAACAACTTCAGAGGGTTTCTTCTACACAAATAGGGTCCGAGTTAATCTATTGCTTCTCATGAGCCCAAAACGAAGTTGGAGTCTTAAATTAAGCCTAATAATCAGCGTTAATCTGTGTTAAAGTTTTCTTTAATTTAAGAATAGTATAAAAAAAAATAATATAAATCCATTGAACACAAATTTGGGCAATAGTTAATTTTCTAATGACACATTTCCATTAATGGGTTGAGGTGCAGTGTCCCTATGATGTAACACACTTTTCTTACGTGATCTTACAGGATAAACCTGGCTTCTTATAAAAAAAAATAACATGATTAGAAATAAATCCATGCTGCTTTAGTGTCCTAAAAGAAATCCATTGTAGTAAATCTTTGTATTTTCCTCTTCTTGAGTGCAGCGAGAGGTCTCGAATCAGTGGTGTATAGAATAAAGTGCGATTGTTTCCTCATCTGGTGGCCAGGAAATTATCAGAGGGTTTTTGATAACAGAAAGTGTAAATAGCTTCCTCTTCGGAAGCAGCAGAAGTAGTATCCAGCCCAGGGGAGTGCATGCATGGTGCCATTCTCCATGTCACAGATTTCGTGGCACCGACGTCACTATGCCATGCTTGGCTTATTTTTATTTATTTTACTCATTTCTATAGCGCTGTTAATTCCACAGCGCTTTACAGACATTATCGGAACTGTCCCTGATGGGGCTCACAATCTATATTTCCATCAGTATGTCTTTGGAGTGTGGGAGGAAACCCACACAAACACGGGAGAACATACAAACTCCTTGCAGGTGTCCTCAGTTGGATTTCAACCCAAGACCCCAGGACTGCAAGGCTGCAGTGCTAACCTCTGAGCCACCGCGCTGCCCTATTGCAGCCATTACAGTCCTGGGGTGGGGGGGTATCGTTACTTCGATAGTGTGACACTCATGAGATTCCTCAACTTGTTGCAATCGCTTGGTACGTGACCCAGCTTTCCACACTGCTTTCCCATACCTCAACTTTTTGCAACCACTTGGTCTGCTTTTCAACTAACCCCTGCAATACCCCCAATGTTAATTATGACCTTGTTTTACTCTGCCTTGATCACATGCATCTGGCTCACTCTTGGTTATCTGACCAAGATGAGCACAGACTACTTCCTCCTGTGTTACACCTGAATGCACTTTCTAGCACTTATATTGCATAGCATAAGTCTGCCAAGACTTAAGTCTGCCCAGTGCCTCATATAAGTGTATCATAGAAGTATGGAGCTATGAAAGAATTAATCCAAAATTGAACCCGAAGGGGACTGAAGGTAACTGGATAGTCACTGTAAAAAAAAAAAAAAAAATTCTGTTTGTTTTCAATCTCACCCCTATAATCCTTCACTTTCTACTAACACCCCTAATCCCTACACCAAGTAAGGAACTGGTTATCTCTCCCTCGATCCTCCCCTTCCATCTCACCTCCTTAGAAGTTTTCCTTGACTTTCAGTCCTCTGTATCTAAACACAGACCGCTCCCTCATGCCCTCTCCGGCTCCCACCTGCTATTACTTTCTCTGCTCCTCTTCACTGCCCGTGATATTTCTCCAAATCCTGGTCCTCCTCACCACATCCCCACAGTCATTTCTGCCTCCCATCCACAATCTATCACAAATTTCCATAACCTCTCTAACCTTATAACCATTTGCCCAGCCCCAGTAACAGGAGCTCTATGGAACGCTCGCTCTGTCTGCAACAAACTTTCCTACATCCATGATCTTTTCATTACTAACAAACTTTCCTTCCTCGCTATCACCGAAACCTAGCTCACCCCCTCTGACAGCCTCTCCTGCTGCACTTTCATATGGTGGATTCCACCTTTCCACACCCACCTCCCCAGCAGCAAGCATGGCGGAGGACTTAGTTTCCTCCTGTCAGATAACTGCTCCTTCACCCACATCCCACTGCCACCCTCTGTTAACTTCCCTTCCTTTTAAGCGCACTCTGTGCGCATCTACTCCTCACTAACTTCTAACTGGCTGTCACTTACCGCCCCCCAGGGCCAGCAACCATCTCACCGGCAGGGTCCTCTCTCCTCCTGTACCAGTTGTGACTTGTATTGATTAAGATTATTGTACTTGTTTTTATGTATACCCCTTTTAACATATTGAGCACCATGGTATATTTGGTGCTATAATAATTAATAAGTACCTGTGTATTAGCCTACAAGCCAGCGGTTCGTTTTCTTTCATACTATTTCTCATTTCTTGTCATAAAACTTTCTTTAAATGTTTTAATTTCCTTATATTGTTTTGTTAGCACCCTGATACTGGTCTATTATTTTTATTTATTCCACCTAATGTTAAATATCGTTGTGAAGTGCCAAACATGTTCTGTATAGGGAATAACGTCACCATAAAAGGATGTTAATCAATAGTACAAAATGTATTAGAATAATACTTACAGTATATTTAATAATAGAGCATTACAATAATTGTGAGGGCTGATACATAATATGAGACAACATAACAGAAACAACTGGGACTACAAAATACGAAGCTGCTTTTGGCGAAACGTACGTCGAGGCTGCTGAGTGACTCCAGTAGGGGCACCTACCTTCACCTGCTAGCACCGTGACTTCAGGTATATATTTTTCCCTTTTCTGAAGGGGTTTTTTTGCATTATAGCATAGGTTACCACTTATTAAATGAGAGTAGACTAATTGTTTCACATAAAATTTTTGTGGTAACCATATTACCATTTAACCTGACTATCCATCTGATATGCTGTATTTTTCTGGCATTGTAAAAAAAAATTTTGGGATAGCATTGGTGTCAGGGGGATTTGATCTGGTTGTTTTATTATATGGAATTGTGTATTAGCAAACCAGTCATATTGAACCCCAGTAGGTTCATGCTCCTATTTTGTAGTCCCAGTTGTTTGTTGTCTCATATTATGTATCAGCCCTCACAATTATTGTAATGATCTATTATTAAATATACTGTAAGTATTTTTCTAATAAATTTTGTACTATTAACATCCTTTTATTGTGACCTTATTTCTATGTAGTTAATTTACTCTTTAGATTAAGTGTTCACATCTTGGTTGCTTGATTAACACTCCTGTAGTGTCTTTGAAGCTATAGCTTCAGATTTAGAGGATTAACTTTGTTGGTGTATTATGTTCTGTATAGGACCTGCGTTTTCTGGAGCCTCCGTAGACGACCCGTCAAGAGATTAGGGACAGGCACGTGGGATGTGCCAAAGAATTTCTGTTCCATGCTAATTTCTTTTACATGTCCCAGTGCCCCACACTTGTTCTTCAGCCATGAATATGATAGGTCTTTGTTTGATTTGCCACTGATACTTTCACTTAAAGGGGTTGTCTGGAACGTAAACATTGATGACTTATCTTTAGGATAGGTTATCAATGTAAGATCGGAGGTGGTGTGAAACACGACACATCCGCCGATCAACTGTTCCCTGTAGCAGCTGGAACTGCTCAGTTACGGTGCTGCACAGCTCCGCCAACTGTATAGTGACCACGGCCGGGTACTGCACATCCACCCCTTATTGACTGGAATAGGGAGCATTTGCAGTACCCATCCGTGGCCACTATACAGTTGACGGAGTTGTGTTGCATAACTGAGCAGTTTCGGCTGACGCAGAGAACAGCTGAATGGTGAGGGTGCCTGGTGCTGCACTCCCACCGATCAGACATTGATGACCTATCCTTAGGAGAAGTCCTCAGTTAATGTTCTGAGCAAACTTTTAAATAAAGATGTGACTGGCATTAAAAATACAAACTTTTGAGAAGGCAGCTTTTCCACTTGCATAATAAAGCCTCAGAAGAAAATTTTGCTGACCTTTTCAATGAGTTTTACGGAAAGTGTTCCATCCCTGCCAACTTAGGTTAGATTCAAGTAACTTTGGTAAACCCGCCCTCCTGAAGTCAAGCGCTGCTTCTCCACTTCTCCAGTTTTTAACAGGCTATAGTGGTAACTTCAGCAAATGTGACCGCTGCAGCCAATCACTCTGCTCATAGTGTAATTTCTGCTCTGCAGTGTACTGGTAGATCAGAACTTCCAAATAGCATTTTTATTGTCATTTTCCCTCGTAATGGAGACTTAAGGCTTTGTTCACACTAACCTTGTTGCTTCCATTTATAGCACTCCATTTTCAGCGATGAGATGGCGCTTACCTGCAGGTCAGACTTGCCGGTCAGGAATAAGTGGTGGTGGAGCGGGTCAGTCTGCAGTATTGTTCCACCCACTAAATTACACTTAATAAGACACCAGAGTAAATCCTTTTCTCCGTTTGCAGTGTGGTACTGAGTGATGACTAGAATATTTCTTTTCATGTATCAAAGGTATTATTAACCTGTTCTTTCCAAATCCTGAGGTTGCCTCCTGTTTCTTACTTTGCTCTATTTCTATTTTTTTAGGTTTAAATATATAATTGGGTGAATACATTTTTCTTATCAATTTACTGAAAAACTGAAGTTAAGTGCAGTAATTTCCAGGGCTGTGGAGTCTGAGTCGGAGCTCATTTTGGTGGAGTCTGTATAAAATGGAGCGACTCAGACTCCTAAAATATATAATAAATTGGGTACAGTAGTTCAATGCAGAATGTGCTGAATATTTTTTCATAGGAATTTGGGAAAGTTATGAAATGTCCTATAAATGGCTGATACATTTTTCAGCTGCAAAAGCAGATCAGCTTTTTAAAAAACCGCATCACCTGAAAGGTTTTTGAGCTCATAGATAATGTTTTCAATAGCAAAAGCAGATTAGAAATCTGCTCTATCTATCCATTTATCCATATCTGTCTATCCATATCTTATCTGTACCAAAAAGAATGAAAGCCGGGTAGCACACAGACTAAAGCCCCCGTTACACACTGCGATATCGCTAGCAATATCGCTGTAAAGTCACCGATTTTGTGACGTAGCAGCGATATTGCTAGCGATATCGCTGCATGTGATACTTGCCTCCGACCCGCTCCCCCGCTGATTATCGCTGATCGCGCGAGAAGCTCCTGGATCATTCCTCGTCGGTCACTTCCTGTGGCGCCTCCTGTGGCGCCGACGAGCAACGCGGGAGGACGCAGGATCGCCGCGTCTGACAGGTAAGTAGCGATCCCCGTCCCCAGCGATGTCGCTGGTGAGATCTGCCTATGTGGCAGCTCACTAGCGACCACCTAGCGATGCACCAGCGATCCTGACCGCGTCATATCGCTGGTGAGTCGCTAGGTGTAACGGTACCCTTACACTCCTTTTTTTTTTTTTTTTTTTAAGCATCAGTCAGGTACAACTCATAGCTGCCCAAAATGATGCCCAGTAACACTTCAACATCAATTGATAGTTGGCATAAATAGACTGCATTCATCACCACATCTTATTAAGGTACACTCTTTATTTTCAAGTGTAGGGGTGTGCAGTATGAGGTTCTGCAGCAGCTGAGTTGTGCACTATGAGGTTCTGCCCCCCCCAGGTTTGATCCTGGCTATGCCCATGGTGTGAATGTAGCCTGAGGATCTAGGCTTTGTCTTAGCTGAGATAAGTCATATATATATGTATATATGTACAGGCCAAAAGTTTGGACACACCTTCTCATTCAAAGGGTTTTCTTTATTTTCATGACTATGAAAATTGTAGATTCACTCTGAAGGCATCAAAACTATGAATTAACACATGTTGAATTATATAATTAACAAAAAAGTGTGAAACAACTGAAAATACTGTGTCTTATATTCTAGGTTCTTCAAAGTAGCCACCTTTTGCTTTGATTACTGCTTTGCACACTCTTGGCAATCCCACTTATTAAACCTGACCGGGCACACCTGTGAAGTGAAAACCATTTCCGGTGACTACCTCTTGAAGCTCATCAAGAGAATGCCAAGAGTGTGTAAAGCAGAAATCAAAGCAAAAGGTGGCTACTTTGAAGAACCTAGAATATAAGACATATTTTCAGTTGTTTCACACTTTTTTGTTAATTATATAATTCCACATGTGTTAATTTATAGTTTTGATGCCTTCAGAGTGAATCTACAATTTTCATAGTCATGAAACTAAAGAAAACTCTTTGAATTAGAAGGTGTGTCCAAACTTTTGGTTTGTACTGTGTATATGTAGTCAATATTACATAATGTATTACATATTTACAATTTATTACAGTTTTTTGTGTTCTAAAGTTGTATTCCAATAAATATATATTCTGTTCTATCTAAATATCTTGATTATTGTATCATAAAAATGATTAAATGTCTGATGTTCACATTGTACCACAATACATTTTTCACTTAAATATAAGCAATATATGTGGGAGTGGGATTCGGAGTCAGTGTAAGGGAAATTGAGGAGTCTGAGTCGCAGGTTTGGCTTACCGACTCCACAGCCCTCGTAATTTCCAGTCCATTATACTTTATTGGGCTCATCATTGCCCACATTGCCTTGTGCATGCTTGTCAGGAGAAACTCCTTGCTCATATCTGTGCAAACTGGATGTCTTACGACCTGTTTTTTGCATTTCTTTAAGTTTATTTTTCCCCTGTAATACATGAGACATTTCTAATTTAACAGCTGTTATAAAACTTTTCTACACTCGCCATTTTCTGCAATCTGTCCATAATCAGAACCTCCTAGTCCAGTCCCGTCTCCAAGACTCTTCTCTGAATCCATTCTCTGAATTGGAGAAGTTGCAATTTTTTTGCGCAACTCGAGATTGTGCAAAATGCTGCAACTTTTGGTGTTTTCACGCCAGTTTTGCCCACCTCTGCTTAGATGGGCATGAAAGGGAAGCGTGACTCCTCAGCTTGTCTTATTCGTGACCTTACACCAGCAGTCAGTGACTGGAGTAGGAAATGTGGAGAGGCTCATGCCACCCGTCAGACGCAACCAGTTCATGAAGAGTCTCCGTGAATCTGGCGCCCCTGACTTTAGCACGGCCCCGCGTCAAGAACGGCGTGAACAATGTCTGTGTTCTTGTGGTGAGTGTAATTCATACTGATCACAAAAAATTAGTATGGAGAGGATGTTTATTACAAAAAAACACATTAAAACTTATTTTTGCTTTACATATGCACTTGACAGTAATAATGACTATTCAGTAATAATCATCTGTTCCTGCAAATATGCTTTTCCGTCTGTTAATTTCTCATCTGCCTCCCACAGCCACAAAGATAGACGAACACCAAGTCACTTTGTAGTCTTTAATTTCAGAAGGAAAGCATTGAGATTTCTGCGTTCACCTGGCTGCACCAGGGTGTAACCATATGTCCTGTTAGTGGTAGATTGGCACATCCTAAGAACAGTTACATCATGATGTTATTCAATTAAATATGGAAGTGCAAAGGAAATCATGTAATCGTATTATCAGATGATTCCGTAAGTTGGAATGTCATCGCATAATGTTGATAAATTAAAGCACAACATGTTCACTTGACCTCGGTTCTATTCTTCATATACATAGTAATATTTTCAGTACATTTCTGTTCTGTTACTTGTCCAGTTTTATGGAGTATAAGTCGAGCCACACTATTTTCTTACCCTAAGTGCCCTTTCACATTGCATTCAGACACCAGTTCTTGGGTCCCGTCAGGGCTTGCGTCTGAACCCCCTTGTAAAACGGGATTTGGGCTGTGCGCCAACAGGGCCTTATACCGTTATAGTGCTGGCAGAGTATAAGTGTGCTCGGCCGTATGATTTGATTAAGCTACTGTGATATGGTTAGACAGATAACGTTCATTACAGTTTCCATCTGTGCAGGCATTCGGCCATATTTACGAAGGAGTTTAGACCAGTGCTCTGCCAAAAAAAAAAGGGTGCAAATGATAATGTGTGAAACTTTTGCACTAAAAATTCTTTTTTTTTGACATTTGCTAAATTTGACAAGTCCGTCATGTCTCCAGGAGATGCAGATTTAAGGCCCGTTTAGACAGTGGTTAATCCGTAAACAAGCTTTCTAATGAATGCTTGCTCTCGATTATCGGCGGTACTTGCTGTCCCCGGTGCTGATCTCTGCTGGCTCAGTAGTGGTCACAATTCGCTCTGTTGATGTGAAGCAGCTAAATCGCCGACAGGAGCAGTCAGTGACTGCTCGAAGCCAGCACCAGGCAGATCAGGCCTGTTAGTTTTTAGGACCATAGTAAAAAAATAAGACTAAAAAATGGATGACCCCCTTTATTGATCACACTGTGCACATAGAATGCAGAACACCCGAAAATGGTAGGTGTGCGTCAATTATCTCCATTGCGTGCACTGGTGTGAGATATGCTAGTCTTAGTAATGTAGTCCATTTAGTCACAGCAGTGTTAGACGGCAGACATGTCAGAAGCAAAGAGGTTTCTACATGGTAACATTCTAGCACGTATGAGGAGGTATTGATAAATTGTTGGCCTTGAATATTTCTAGCAAACAAAAATAAATCCTGTTGCCATGGAAACTGGTATTAATTTTGACAAGTGCACATGCTACGTTTTAGCAGAAAAGGTTACCGTGTGTCATTTTTAAATGGTGACTAAGGAAAAACAACCACATTGGGTGAAGGTTGGAACGTCAGCAAAACAAAAAGTCTTGCGCTGCCCTGCAAAAAGTCAATTAAATCAGCGTTGAAATTTTCCTTCAACCGCCATATTCTCCTAATCTGGTCCCATCAGATTATCGATTTCCAAAAAGTTACCACAAATGAGGTGGTAATTGATGCTGTGGAGTCGTGGTTTGCAGAACATAGCAGTTGTAGTTTTTTCCTAGGCTGGGACAGCTATGTATCCATCCCCCCTTGTATACCGTAAATATCATTCTAAAATGATGTGTTTAACTGCTCCATTATCATTCTTCCTTCTTACTGATGGGGACCAGAGGATCCTCAGCAGGGACCCCTTTTTTATTCCATTCATTTAATTCAGTATTTGCCTCTGGTAAAACTTCCTCAATTCTAGACATGTGTATAGAGTTTGTGTATTTAATGTTAAAGGGAATCTGTCAGCAGGCGTTTGCAACCTCATCTGAGAGCAGCCTGATGTAGGCAAAGAGACCCTGATTGCAGAGATGTATTGCTTAGTTTACTGGGTGCAGCGTTTCTGATACAGATTTCTTGGATGTAGCAGAGCTGAGAAAGCTAACCGCACCCACATCAGACTCCCTATGAACATAGTCTATGGATAGTGAGCTGCTGATCACAGCAGGGGCAGTCAGACTAGAAGGCATGTGCTGCAGTAGTCCGGGCAATGATAATCACCAGGTGATAAAACCTTCATTGTAAGTATGGTAAGCCACAGCACAGAGCCTGACGAGTGACACATCTTTCAATTCAAGTGTTTTTAACCCCTACCTCATGCTGTAGTATGTGTTGAATTTCCTTTTCATGGACTTTTTTTCCCATTACACTCTATGTACACTATATAATAAATATATATATATATATATATATATATATATATATATATATATATATATATATATATATATATATATATATATTTTGTCTTACACTTTGATGCCATGGACATCTAGGTCTATTGGCAGGGCACTGTCACACACTGCAATAGTTGCCCACTTGCCTTCACATTAACAATCTAGGGCATGAGAGATCTTCCCATCTTCTACTATTAGTAGTCATGGGATGTCCTCATTGTGTAACACTTCTACCAGCCGTGATCTGGGGATGGAGCAGAGAAGTAGATCTGCCTGGGCTGTTCTCAGAAAATCTGTAATTATAGTTATTACAAGAATAAGTTGAGCTTATCTTGGGATAAACAGCGGCGGGATTATTTTATCTGAGGAACTATGGTTATTTTCTTTTGCGAAAAGACGGCTTAGGGATGACCCAGTTACTGTGTAGAAGTCCTTGAAAGGCCAATACAGATGGCTATGTAATTTTTTTTTTCACAATGTATTCCTATAGAAAGCAACTTCCCCAATAAACACACAATCTTAAGGCATATTCACTTGTTAATTCCAACCATTGGGAATATTCTGCATTGCCAATACAAAGCTCCCACCCGCTGCATTGGCTTACATTGAGGTGCCCATACTTACGCAATGCCCAATATGAGTTATGGAAAGGTCCAAGCATTCCTACAGACCCCAGTATAGAGAACCCCTTCCAAGCGGTGCCTCCTCCCCACCTAAGATGATGCAATTTATACCACCAAACAAGGGTCACAAGGCCCCCATCCCCCCCAGAGGTGCCATGTCACAGAGGCATTTATAGCATGAGCTGTGAGGATGTAGAATTCCTTATATTCTTCAGGTGACACACTGCATATACTTTAACATATTTGATTGGATCAGTTACTTTGGTCTATTTTGTGTACATGACAATCTGTCAGTAGGTTTTTGCTATGTAATCCGAAGGCAGCATCATTTCAGTGATGTGTCGATTCCCTTATTTTATTTCTGTTGCTCCCGGCGTATGGCGTTTTTTTTATCTTTTAAAATCCGCCTTTCGGTGCCAGAGATATTGGCCTTTTTAATAATTGCTAGATTGTATGGTCTTTACATACAATTTTAATTATGCAGAACAGTCTAAGGGCCCCGTCACACATAGCGACGCACCAGCGATCCCGACAACGATATTACTTTGTCAGGATCGCTGGTGTGTCGCTACGTGATCGCTGGTGAGCTGTCAAACAGGCATCTTCACCAGCGATCAGCACCAGCGACAGGAGGGTAACAAGCGATGCACGTCGCTTAGTTACCCACTGTGTACCTTAGTTACCCACTGTGTACCTTAGTTACCCACTGTGTACCTTAGTTACCCACTGTGTACCTTAGTTACCCACTGTGTACCTTAGTTACCCACTGTGTACCTTAGTTACCCACTGTGTACCTTAGTTACCCACTGTGTACCTTAGTTACCCACTGTGTACCTTAGTTACCCACTGTGTACCTTAGTTACTAGCGCGCAGGGAGCTGGTAACCAAGGTACACATCGGGTTTCTATGCAGCGCGCGGCACTTAGAAACCCGACGTTTACCTTATTTACCAGCGCGCTGCTGGTCTCCTGCCCGTCACACACAGCGATGTGTGCTGGCCAGCGGGAGACCAGTGATAAAAAAAAAAAATGTCCTGGCCATTCCAGGACGATCAGCGATAACCGGCAGGGGGGCCGGTCGCTGGTCAGTGTCACACACAGCGATCTCGCTGGTGCGTCACAAAACTTGTGACTCAGCAGCGATCTCGCTAGCGAGATCGCTATGTGTGATGGGGGCTTAAGGAGACACTCCCAGAGAATCTGTGAGCCATGCCCCCTTGTGAAGACTATAAGAATTTGCACCAAATAAAAAAAGCTTTATTTCTGTAGTCAAATGGTGAATATAAAAGGGAAAAAAAACAGAATACTCGGGAGCAGCAGGAATAGAATAAGATCAAAGACTGGCCACTTAAAGGGGTTTACCCACGAACAAAATGAATTTTAATCAATAGATCTTGAAATAATAAGTTCCACAACTGGATGTGTTTAAATCAAATGTTCCTGTGCTGAGATAATCTTATATTTGTGCCCCTGCTGTGTACTGTGTAATGACTGTGTCTGACCGTGCAGGAACATGGTCTGATCATATCACAGCTCCTGGGCCGGGGGGAGGAAGGAAAAGAGTATACAGACAAGACAGCACGGGATCACAGATCATTCTTCCTTTGAGGTAAAACATTGTTTAAAAACAGGCAGAGAAATGTTTTACTTCACAAAAAAGAATCAGCTGCTGTAATGTAATGGTATGATCAGACCACATTCCTGCACAGTCAGACATACTCAGGACATAGGAGGGCCATATTTATAAACTACACTTCCAAAATTTCCCCTTCTGTAACAATTATTTTTATATATTGGACATGTTGGGGTTTTTTTTCTTTTACGGGGACCAGTTTACTTTTTTGCCTATTATTTTTTATTTATGCAATGTGCCTGGAGCTAATATAACAGCCCCACTTACAAGGAAAATAAGATGAAAATAAAATATATTTAAATGCTCCCCACCCCCCCAAAAGGTCAAAAGACCATTGTGGGGCATTTAAATATTTAAAATATTTTTATGCTATTACCCTCTGGCTGAAGAAGTTGTATTGACCCCAGTTACAGGGGAAATATCGGTTTCTCCTAGAAGCTTTCTCCCTCACTATTTAGTACTGTATATACAGTGATCAAGGAAGCACAGATAGTAATAAATGATCTGTGCCTTCTCTATGGGGAAGCCTGCTGTCTGACAACCAAATCCCCACTTCTAAAGCTGCACGGTCGCATGTGGATGCACTCCCATGCAGTAACATTTTAGAATACCACTGCAAGGCAGGCACCTGACCACCCAGACACTTAAAGTCCATCTGGTCCATATGCAGTGAATATACTACAAATAGTGATGAGCGAGCGTACTCGGATAGTGTTCACAGCCCACTAGTGTCCTAATCAAGTATGTTTGGGGTGCTTGAGTTGCCATGGCTGCAGGTCTCTCAGCTGTTCGACAGTCACAACACATGCTGGGATTGCCTAAGAAACAGGCAGCCCCTGCATGTGTTGTGGGAGTGAACAGCCGCGAGAAATGCAGCTGCGGCGACTCAAGCATATTTTTCGAGCACCCTGTAAACACTCAGGACACAAGCATGCTCGGATAACACCTTATCCGAGCACAATCACTCATCACTACCTACAATACCAATAGTCATGATGTTGTGAGTATTGGTGGGATGTACAGGGTGTCTTGTGGTTGATCTATACGCTGGTGTATTTTAGGGGCGTGCATGAAGTGACCAATATTCATGACCGAGAGAGGATTTGTTTAATGACAGATTAGAATATTAATCGTTATAGTTGGCTTTGTACCAGATATGCTCTGGTTTCCGAGACTTGAAAACTCAGTATTCACTGTGCACAGATGTGTTATCTGACTTTATTCCCCGTGGATGATACAGATTGTGTAACTATATAATTTGCTGTACTTATAGGTTGCTTCAGGAGAGTGCAATGAAGATACCGAAGTGTATAACATCACGCTGTGTACTGGAGATGAACTCACGCTAATGGGCCAGGCTGAGATTCTTTATGCAAAAACATCCAAGGAGAAGTCACGTCTTAATACCATATTTAAGAAAATTGGAAAATTGAACTCGATCAGCAAATTGGGGAAAGGCAAAATGCCTTGTTTAATATGCATGAATCACAGAACTAATGAAAGCATCAGCCTTCCGTTTCAGTGTAAAGGGAGGTTTAGCACACGCAGTCCTCTTGAGATTCAGATGCAAGACGGGGAGCACACCATCCGTAACATTGTGGAGAAGACGCGACTGCCTGTGAATGTGACTGTGCCGAGCCCTCCGCCCCGGAACCCATACGACCTCCACTTTATACGAGAGGGACATCGCTACAAGTTTGTCAATATACATACTAAGACTGTCGTGGTTTGTTGCGTGCTGCGCGCTGGTAAAATCATTCCCATGCACTTTCCATTACATTTATCTGTCCCAACATTTCGCCTACCTGAAAACGTAGCAAAAGGTGAAATGTGGCAGGAGTCCGTAGTACAACATTGGTACAATGTATGCCAAGAGCAGTTTGATATAGAGGAGTACTCACGTGCAGTGAGGGATGTGAAAGCTGATTGGAATGAAGAATGCAAGAGCCCCAAAAAGAGTTATTGCTCCGGGCATAGTCACATACCAAACTCCCTCAGTTACGCCCGTGATGAGCTGACCCAGTCCTTTCATAGGCTTTCAGTCTGTGTTTATGGAAATAACCTTCATGGAAACAGTGAGGTGAACCTCCATGGTTGTCGAGACCTTTGTGGGGACTGGGCCGTGTTCCCTCAAGATGCTTCTCAGTATCATGACTCTGGTGACAGTGGTAGTGACTACCTTTTCCCCGAAGGTGGCGAGGAATTGGTGAGTTTACCGGCCAAGGCAGACCTTCCCTACGAGGAGCTTTGGTTAGAACTGGGGAATGGGAAACGTGTGGGACATCCCTTAACCCGTTCACAAAGCGAGAAGAACAAATGTGATCCTTTCCGGGGTTCGTTGCATTCTAAGTGTGGCACATCCTCTCTTTCATCTCCTGGATGTCTTCTGACAAGCAAATGTTCAGATTTATCTTTACCTCCACCTCCAGTGCCTCCCAAATCAGAAGCTGTGAGTAGATATCTACATTTCACATCTCATCATTATGTCAAAATGTTACATCTAGGTGTATAATTAATCTATTGAGCTACTTTGCCATGGTAGTCACATATACCTAGCCTCCGGTATATTCCGGTATGTTCACAAATGTCTTAGCTACGCCTAAATAAATGTGAAATCCGATCTCAAGCATGTTATTGGACTTTCTGCAATCTCATTCTTAAGTATTGGAAAACTGGACTTGCAGAAATATCAAGGATTTGCCCTATTCAATGAGAATGGTGTTATTTCTTGTACAAATTTGCTGCAAATCTGTGACCGAAATCCGAGGGTTATTTGTGGATTTTACTTTGTGTGAACACATCCTTCCGATAACTTCTAATGAAGTCCTGTTATCGGGTGCAACCACTGAATTTTTGACATTTCATTTATTTTAGAGGTCCCAGGTATGCGGGACACTCCTAAAAAGTGTACATGGTCACGTCAGCAGGGAAAGGACCACACTGAAAAAGTTCACCTGTTGGATTAAAATCTGACACATACAGTGAGTACGGAGAGTATTCAGACCCCTTTCAGTTTTTCACTCTTTGTTTCATTGCAGCCATTTGGTAAATTCATAAATGTTCATTTTTTTTTCTCATTAATGTACACTCTGCACCCCATCTTGACTGGAAAAAACTGAAATGTTGAAATTTTTGCAAATTTATTAAAGAAAAACTGAAATATCACTTGTTCATAAGTATTCTGACCCTTTGCTCAGATACTCATATTTAAGTCACGTGCTGTCCATTTCCTTGTGATCCTCCTTGAGATGGTTCTACTCCATCATTGGAGTCCAGCTGTGTTTAATTAAACTGATAGGACTTGATTTGTAAAGGCACACACCTGTCTATATAAGACCTCACAGCTCACAGTGTATGTCAGACTAAATGAGAATCATGAGGTTAAAGGAACTGGCCAAGGAGCTCAGAGACAGAATGGTGGCAAGGCACAGAGATCTGGCCAAGGTTGCAAACGAATTTCTGCAGTACTCAAGGTTCATAAGAGCACAGTGGCCTCCATAATCCTTAAATGGAAGAAGTTTGGGACCACCAGAAGTCTTCCTAGACCAGGCCATCCAGACAAACTGAGCAATTGCTTTAGAAGAGCCAAATGGGTGCAATGAAACAAAAAGTGAAAAATTGAAAGGGGTCTGAATACTTTCCGTTCCCACTGTGTGTCCATGAATGAAATCCAATGCTGTACCCTCAAATTTCTGCCATAACTCTGTGAATTAACCCGCTTGCCATTCAGCGAGATAATCTGCATCGTTTCACACTGCTTTCCCGCTGTGCATCTTAAATCCAAGCAGAAAGTTTGTAATAATTGTATATAATGCACTCGAATTCAATTTGTGAACATACCTGGAAAGGAATTAGTTAGATATGTACTTTTTAAAAAATAAACCTTGACATCATATTTGTATAGCTGTTCGCATCCTGCAGTTTATTAATCTTTTTTCATTCTTTCTTAGTGTCACTCTATTTTCAGTTATTATGTGCGTCTCAGATGCCTAGAATTGGCCAGATTACCCTGTAAATGCCAGGTGGCAGCTAGCAATTACTGGCTATCGCCAATCTTGTTCACTGTGGAGCCATTTAGAAATGCAGAGGCACCTTGATAGTTTATGATTAGAGGCTCTTTGGAAACCTTATATATCCTTCCTTAGAAGCGTCTAGGGTTACTTATACGCAATGTATGGAACATGCTACACAATAAATGTCGTAGGAAGTGTGCAGAGGTAGGACACAAGCCTCATTACGCCCTACAAGGGCACCATACAAACTGAGCCGTGCCCTGTTCATGACGCCCAAGACCGTACATCCAGTTCCCATAAACCATGACCATTGTGTAACATCTCCTAACATAGTTATTAGAGGATAGTACAACTATAGTGAACCATTCGTGAAAGAAGTGTGGAAAGCTTGGCATTTCTAATCCGTGCTATGCACATCCCCAGTCTGTGTGCATCCCATCCGGCTCCTCACATAGCTCCTGGTATCATCCCACATCCTGCATGTCTGACCTCAGTAAGTGTGCAGACAGTGGGACCTAATCCGCACAGAACACCTTAATGAGGACCATAGACCGGTTTCGTATCCCTACATGACATATGTGGATAAGGCATTTTTCTCCTTTGCCTCATTGGGGGACACAGAGACTGTGGGTGTATGCTTCTGCCGCTAGGATGCTGACACTAAGTGGGAAAAAAAGGTTAGCTCCTCCGCAGTATACACCCTCGCCCCTATTGCGGGCGGAAATCAGTTTTTTGCTTAGTGTCTATGGAGGCACACGTCTGGTTTTTCTCCAGACCTTTTCTTCGTCTTTTTCCCATGAAGATGTGACAGGGGCAATGGATCCTATTGAAAGGGTCCGATTTCCCCAAACCAACAACGGGCGAGCATGTGAGAGTGTCGCCTCCACGTATCCTCTCCCGCGACGTGGGACACAATGCCGGACTTAGCCCTGACCACTCCTAGGTATTGAAACCATGGGCTGTACAGAGGCACAAGACTAGTCCGTGCGGCCCCCACTGCTCCACCAATGCTCAGACTGCGGTGCTGCAAGGTGGCGGACGGTCCCTCTCTTCACCCCCTGAAGGGGTTAGATGGAGCTAGGGTGCCTGCACTGTCCTATCTGTTTTTTTGTCAAAGACCCCCTCACATACCTGCGCTGCAGGCGGAAGAGGATCATCGGAGAGAGGGTCTGGGAGGGCTCCTGGAAGTCTTCGGGCTGGAGCCCACAGCGCTAGCAATGCAGAGGATATGTCAGGCGGCAACCTGGAACGCCTCACCGGTCAGTAGCGCCATACCGCCCCCCCCCCCCCCCCCGGTCGGGTAGGGGGGAAAATTGAGGCCGCGGCTTTGGACGGAGCTAGGCCGCGGCCGGAAGTCCCGCCCCCAGGTCCTCGCGTCACTTCCGTCCGCCCTGCACTGGGTGACGATAGAAATTGAGGCCCCGGCTTCGGAGCGCGGCTAGGCCGCAAAGCGGAAGTACCGCCCCTAGGTCTGTTTTCACAGGCTGGCGCGCACCGCAGATGTCGGCGCGCGATTTGAAGGAAGATCCACGTCGGGGGGGCGCAGGACTGGGGTAAGTGCCCGAGAGGCCACGCTACAGGGAAAATCGAGGTGCTACCTCCTCCCCATAGACCCAGCAGTGGACAGATACAGCATGTCCGAGAAGGAAAAGACGCGCACGTTCTTTTACGCTGCATGCATCTCTTGTCGGGCTGCGTTTACGCGGGCGCAGAGCAAGCGTTTATGCGAAGTCTGCGATTCCGAACGCGCCCAGGAGCCCTCCCCTGCGACCGCGACCAATGTGTCAAATCCCCCGGAGTGGGCCCGATCACTGTCACAATCCATGGCGTCGCTTACGAGAGCAATAGTCCCTTCAAGTAAGGGCAGGGACTGTGGCTTGCTGTCTTTAGAAGGAACCTCCACCTCACTAGAGCCTCCGGCCTGCAGGGGCCGCTCTCACTCCAGGCAGACCCGGAGGAAATGAATCCACACGGTGTCGCCCAGTCCATCCGGTGCTTTGGCATCCGTAAGCTCTGCTTCTCGCTCCCTGTCACCAGTGGTTAATAGCGAGCAGACCTCTGATTGCGACTCAGATGAGCCCCTTGACCTGGATACTCCAGGGTCACGTGAAACAGTGGACAGCCTCATAGAAGCCGTCAATCAGACCCTGGGGATTGAGGGTGATCCCGCAGCGGGTACGGGGCGTAAGGTGGCATTTAAGCAAGTGAAGCGCCCGCACAGAATTTTTTCCTCTCACCCTGAGTTTGAGGACATAGTGCAGCGGAATAGAGAACGTCCAGACCGGCGTTTCTCGGGTCAAAAGGCACTCGAAACAAGGTATCCGTTTGCTCCGGACCTCCGTAAAAAATGGATGGAATCCCCGATAGTGGATCTGCCGGTTTCACGCCTGGCCACTAAGACCCTGTTATCTGTCTCTAGTGTTTCCTCGATTAAGGATCCCACGGCCCGCCTTATTGAGAGCTTAGCTCGGTCAGTTTATGAGGCGTCAGGGTCTGCACTCGCTCCCACGTTCGCAGCAACTTGGGTAGCTAAGGCCATGATATCATGGTCAGAAACATTAAACAAGATCGCGCAGGAACAGAATCTACCTGCAGAGATTTCGGAGGTCAGATGGCGATGGCCGGAGACTATGTAATCAATGCGTCTTTGGATGCGGCCAATTGTTCAGCATTTGCTGCCGCTAATGCAATCTCTATCAGAAGAGCCCTGTGGTTGAGGACATGGCGAGCCGATTCTACTTCTAAGAAGTCCTTGACTTCCCTGCCTTATCACTGCGGCCGCCTATTTGGGGAAAAGTTGGACCAACTTATCTCCGACTCCACAGGAGGAAAGAGCGGGTTTCTCCCTCAACAAAAGGTCAAACCGCTTTTTCTTCACCCTTTTCAGGCACGTTTTCAGGCCTTTCGCAACCCCGGGTGGACTACAGGGCTCAATTCCGCCGCCTCAGGCTGCCCCAACCAGGATAGGGAGCGGCAGGTCTCATATAGAGCCAACCCATTGGGGAGAATGCGTGCTCAACAGGCCAGATCCCAAAGATCATCAGCAAAATGACTTGAGGCCTTTACCAGACGACACCAGCAGGGTGGGCGGCCACCTACTCTGGTTTCACCACGTCTGGGCCAACGTCGCTCACGACTCATGGGTAGAAGAATTGGTGTACTCAGGTTACAAAATCGAATTTGTCAGATGCCCTCCAAGACTGTTTTTTCTTTCCCGGCTTCCCAGGGTAGATGCCCAGGCAAGGGCTCTATTGGGAGCCATCAAATCGCTCCAGCACAAAGGAGTCATTATTACAGTGCCGGAACACGAAAGAGCTCAGGGATTCTATTCCAACCTCTTCGCGGTTCCCAAAAAGGATGGGTCGGTCAGGCCTGTGTTGGACCTGAAGCTTCTGAACAGATTCGTTAGGATCAGACATTTTCGGATGGAGTCTCTCCTTTCAGTCATATCGGCCATGGAGCAGGGAGAACACTTGGCCTCAATAGACATCCAAGATGCATATCTGAATATTCCCATTTTTCCTCCTCATCAGAGGTTCCTACGCTTCGCCATCAACGATCAACATTTTCAGTTCATAGCGCTAGCCACGGCTCCCAGAGTGTTCACAAAGGTTATGGCAGTTGTCATGGCCATACTGCATTCTCGAGGCATAGTCGTCTTGCCTTATCTGGACGACCTCTTGGTCAAAGTTCCTTCAATACGGGCATGCGAGGAAAATGTCAGCATCACGCTGGATACTCTTGCCCGCTTAGGGTGGTTGGTCAATGCAAAGAAGTCATCCCTTGTGCCAGCTCAGAAGATCTCCTTCTTGGGAATGATCTTCGACACTTGCCGAGGGTTGGTGATTCTCCCTCAGGTAAAGGTACTGGCTCTCCGGCAGGGAGTTTCGGGCACTTCGCCAACCAGTCTCTCATACCATCCGATCTGGGATGAGGACTCTAGGAAAAATGGTGGCAGCAATGGAAGCGATACATTTCGCCAGTTCCATCTTCGCCCCCTGCAGCACGCCCTCCTGTCAGCGTGGGACAAGAACCCTTTCACGCTCGATCGGCAGTGTCGTCTGTCCTCTCAGGTCAGACAGTCTCTCGGATGGTGGATAACCAGTTCCTCTCTGACCCAGGGGAAACCATTTCCCCCAGACCTTTGGCTGGTGGTGACAACCGACGCCAGTCTCCTCGGCTAGGGAGAGGTGTTTCACCACCACACAACCCAGGGACGCCTCCCGATCAATTTATTGGAGATACGAGTAATTCGGCTGGCACTCCAAAAGTTTCATCACCTCCTAGCAGGCCGCCCTGTCCAAATTCAATCGGACAACGCCACGGCAGTGGCTTACATAAATCACCTAGGAGGCACTCGCAGCAGAGCAACCATGCGCGAGGTAGGGCATGTTCTTCAGTGGGCCGAAGCAAACCACTCGATTTCAGCAGTTCACATCCCGGGTGTGGAAAACTTGGCAGCAGAGTTTCTCAGCCGGGAGGGTCTTGCGTCCGGAGAGTGGTCTCTACATCCCCAAGTCTTCCAGCAGATTTGTCAGCGGTGGGGAACGCCGGATGTGGACCTGATGGCTTCCAGAGTGAACGCCAAGGTGCCCACATATGTCGCTCGGACCAGGGACCCGCAGGCAATCGCGGTGGATGCGTTGGTTCTGCCATGGAACCAGTTTCGCCTCCCGTATCTCTTTCCCCCGCTGCCACTACTTCCGAGAGTCGTCAAGAAGATCAAGACGGAATGTGTGCCGGCAATCCTGCTGGCCACAGATTGGCCCCGTCGAGCGTGGTACACCGATCTAATGCTGCTACTCGCCGACGTCCCTTGGCGTCTACCAGAGCGCCCGGATCTACTTTCTCAAGGGCCGATTTGCCACCCGAACTCAGGGGCCCTGTGTTTGACGGCGTGGCCATTGAATCTTGGATTCTAACCCAGGCAGTGTTCGGGAGCAAGGTGGTCGCTACAATGATTAGCGCCCGGAAGCCTGCATCAGCACGAGTTTACCACCACATCTGGAAGGTGTTCTTCGCTTGGTGTCGAGGCCGTGGTGTTTCTCCGCTGAGATTCTCGATCCCCAACATCTTGGCTTTTCTCCAGTCGGGTCTAGACTCTGGCTTGGCTCCAAGTTCCCTCAGGAGACAAATATCGGCCTTATCCGTTTTGTTCCAGCTCAGAATTGCTACCAATTTGCAGGTGAAGACTTTTATCCAGGGAGTCTCCCATTTGGTACTTCCCTATAGGGCGCCTATGGACGCCTGGGACCTTAACCTGGTACTAAGTGTTCTGCAGGAATCTCCATTTGAACCACTGCAGGATGTGTCTTTGAGGTACCTTTCCTGGAAAGTGGTGTTTCTGGTGGCCATCACTTCTATCAGGCGGGTCTCGGAGCTGGCGGCCCTATCCTGCCGAGCTCCGTTCCTCACTTTCCATAAGGATAAGGTGGTGCTCAGACCAGCCCCTCCTTTTCTCCCGAAGGTCGTGTCCTCATTTCACATTAACGAGGATGTTGTCTTGCCTTCTTTTTGTCCAGCACCGGTGCACCGTGTGGAAAAGGCTCTTCACACGTTAGACCTGGTAAGAGCCCTCCGGAGGTACGTGTCGAGGATGGCGCCCTTTTGTCAGACGGACACGCTGTTCATGCTCCCCAAAGGGTGCAGGAAGGGACTCGCTGCCTCAAAATCGACCACAGCCAGATGGATTCGTTTGACTATTCAGGAGTCCTACCGCATTAGAGGCACGCCGACTCCAGCAGGGATCGGAGCGCACTCTACTCGGGCTGTGGGTGCCTCTTGGGCGCTTCGGCATCAAGCTTCGATGGAACAGGTTTGCAAGGCAGCAACCTGGTCCAGCCTGCACACATTTGCCAAACTTTACAATATCCATACTGAGGCCTCAGCGGATGCGAGCCTGGGTAGAAGGATTCTCCAAGCAGCGGTGGCGCACCTTTAAACAAGAGGTGCATGTAGCTTGGATCGGTGAGTCAATCTCCCACCCAGGGACTGCTTTTGGACGTCCCACGGTCTCTGTGTCCCCCAATGAGGCGAAGGAGAAACATGGATTTTTGTGAGAACTCACCGTAAAATCCTTTTCTCCGAGACGCTCATTGGGGGACACAGCACCCACCCTATTAGCCAGTTGGCTCTTGTTTTGTTTAAATTAATATATGTTTACTTATTTGATATAGGTGTGGTGTTTTTCGTTGGACATGTTGTACCTGTATTAAGGCTGATTTTGTTGTCCTCCTACTGCTTTGGCACCAAACTGATTTCCGCCCGCAATAGGGGCGAGGGTGTATACTGCGGAGGAGGAGCTAACCTCTTTTTTTCACTTAGTGTCAGCCTCCTAGCGGCAGAAGCATACACCCACAGTCTCTGTGACCCCCAATGAGCGTCTCGGAGAAAAAGGACTTTACGGTGAGTTCTCACAAAAATCCATATTTTATCAAACGTTTCTCCATTCAGAGTTGGAGTGGAAATAGTGACATTAAAATGTGAATTCATCACCCGATCCAAATATCAGTGGGATTAATAATGAGAGAAAAGTACAATGTATGGTAATCCTCCAGCTGCTTCGGTCTTCACAACCAAATAAATCCATCCAGATGTGCCGTACCGGTCCGTCCATAGCAGAAAATGGAAGCCTGGCAGAGCAGCATAATTCCACAGCTGAAGGCCATGGTGGGGTGAGAGATGCCTCTGGCACATGTGTGGAGGGGGGTGGATGCTGCTATAGATTTAGCATGTATTCCAAGAAGAACTCGCCCATTGGGGTAGAAGTAATTCCCAAGGAAGTTTACCATTGTGTATGTCATTGTGATACCTACAATGCTATATACAGAAGGCTTTCCCACGTCTACACAGCCCACAGTCTGGCTTTGTTTTTGAAAGAAAGCGGCCATGTTTTTTTTTAATCTTCTACAACCCCTTGAGTATTGCTTTACTGAATAATAATTGTAATGCATTTACATGGTTACCATAGGTTTAAAATTTAAAAAAAAAAATCTACATTTCCTTATGTAGTCTGGCTGTGGCATATGTGGAATGCTTTCCTTAATTGACCCATAAAACGTAATGAGAATAAAGTGATTACTGGATGTCTGTGGCATTGAAATCTTTGGGTGGGACTGCCAACTTGCCTGATACAGACATCTGTAGCTGTGGTACAGGGTGTGTTTGTGAATATGGATGAGTTACATGGAGATCTGGATAATTATATATGCAAGAAGCCTTTCCCATTGTCCTCCCACTCCATGTGTTCACTGCCATAAGTGCCAGGCTCCATTAGTAAGAAGTGCCAGCGTTACAAGAGGCATCTGTGACCTTATTATTCAATCTAGTTTTCTACTGTATATATTCTATACATAATGGTCACATCCTGGGGGGAAAATGGGAAGTGGGTCCTCAATGGGGCTCACAATGTGATGTGAATGGTGAAAGTCTCTATATCAGCTCTATATAATGAAGTGTCCCAGTCATGTCACACACTGTTATTATGTAGAAAATGGTCAGTGTAGATCAACCAAATCCTCACCCACTCTGCTACGTGGGACTGCCAGAAGCGCCATGTCAGCACTAATGCGAGTCCGTGGGGGGTCACTTCCGGTGCCTTATTCCATCTGCCGATCGGTGCGAGGAGAATAATTGTATATAGAGAAGAGGAGCTGCAGATTGGTGCGTAATAATGCAGGCTTTACACGACAGGTGTCATTTTCAGAGCTTGTGCCGGATGGAGTGTTTTCAGGAGACGCGACTGTTCTCATGTCAGCAGAGACGAGTTTGGGTGGAAACATAAGCTTCAAATTACAGGTAGCACACAGGGATTTCTAATATCGTGTTCTCAAGTAACTTCCCACACACGTCAAGAATCCAAGAGGAATAATTGGTAACAGCTATAACCAAAACACGCACGCCCACGCCAGTGTGCACATACGTATCCGTCTGGGAATATCGGGGAAGTGATGCAGTTTCTCATCGGTTACTCACATAGCAGTGAATGCCATAGAGAAACATCTAGAATGTGTGCAATATGCTGTAATATGACCGTTTATGGTAGTGTAGTCCCCGACATGGAAGCCTGAGATCCCTACATGTTCCCCAAAAAATGTGGAAACATAATTTCCAAGTATCCAAGGGACGTTTCTGCTGAAACGCTGCAGATGAGAAGCACATTTTGCCCTTTGTACTGTACAGACCTTTTTGAAAAAAAAAATGATCTAAATGGACATGATGTGAAGACCGTAGCGCAGGGCAATTTATGCTGTGGGTTTTTCCCTAAGAGGGCAGATAAGATTTCATGAAATCTCATCCACAATGCTAGCACTGTAATATGCATCAGATTTTTCATCTGGAAAATTGTGTATTCACCCTGAGAGAACATACCCCAACATTATGCGAAGGTTTCTGCTTCCTACACAAAGGCAAAGTCCACTGTGGTTTGTGATTCTGTATAGTTTTACCAAAACGTGATTGGATCCCAGGAGTGGGAGGACCTGGAGTCCCTTTTAGGGCCTGTGCACACACTGCAGATTTGTAACAAAAGCTGAAGGGTTTCCTGATGTCATCAAAGAATGCGAATCCTGAACTCTCATGAACACACGGCTTATTTTTGACTTGCAGATTTCGTCCTTAATAATGATCGTGGAAATATCTGCAACAAAAACTTGTGTAAAAATAAAAAATCGGTAAAAACGCTCCTATTTTACGCTGTGTTTCCTACCAAGAGATGCAGAAATTTCACATATTCAGTATTTGTTCAGTATTTTACATCAGTATTTGTAGTCCAAAACCAGGAGTGGGTGATAAATCCAGAAGTGGTGACGTGTTTCTATTAGACTTTTCCTCTGATCGGCCCACTCCAGATTTTGACTTACAAATACTGACACTGTGAACATGGCCTTTAGAAGTAATTTTTTTTTTTTTTTTTTTTAAGTTTCAGGTAAAATATATATAGTGCGTATGGAACAAGGACTATAAAGATGGTCTAATAAAGAACCCTATATGTGGACGTATTCTGCCCTGTGCGGAATGTGCCATGGCAGGCGGTAGAGCCATAAGTCAGCCACTGTATTCCTGAGAAAGCGAACCGAGTGGCCTTCCGATCCCATAGTTTTCCCATAGATGTCAGCTATAGTGCAGCACTAGAAATGTCTCTGGCACTTTCCTGCATTGCTTGACCCTGTGCTACAGAAAATAATTTACATATAAGCATCTGATGATTTTTGGCTCCTATGGTGCAAGAACAGTAGTGTCTGATGGTGTATACAGAGGAGCCATCAATTGGTGATCACTTGACCAACAAGCAAAACGCTCATTTTGAGGGCGATTGAGCTATTCATGCCACCATAGAAATTATCATTATCAGCAGCACACTGTCCCGTGTAGATTTGGGACATGCAGTTGGCATATGCCAGTCTGACGTTCCTACATTATTGTTAGCAAATATATTTAGTGCACAGAGCTGCTGAACATGTTGGCGCTATATTCAGTGAATCGGAGATGATGATAAACTATTAGAATAACATTTCATATATGGATCTTGAGATAGGTAAAATCAGACATTAAAAAAATCATAAGAAATGTTGAATTCTCTTTATTAATAACAGGCATGTCCAGGTGCTCTACATTCAGTGGTTTGTGAAAGTATTCAACCCCTTGGCTTTTTACCCATCTTGTTGCATTAAAACCTGTTTAAATTTTTTTGTAATGTGATTTGTGTGTGATGCATCAGCACTAGTCTGAAATGGGGAAGTAAAAAATATATAGGCATCCATTAAATTTATGGGATCAAATAAATAAAAATTGGCATGTGCATATGAATTCACCCCTTTTGCGATGAAGCCCCTACAAATAACTGGTGCAAGCAATTGCTTTCATAAGCCACATGCTTGGTGAAAGTAAGTCCTCTTGTGTGCAATGTAAGTGTCACTTGGTCTGTCAGTATATACACACCTGTTCTGAAATCCCACAGAGGCTGCAATGCCATTTAAGCAAGTGGCACCACTGACCAAACACCATGAAGGACAGCGAGATCTCCAAACAAGTCAGGACAAAGTAGTTGCTGACAAGTACAAGTTGGAGTTAGGTTATATAGAAAATATATATATATATATCTCAATCTCCGATGATCCCCTAAGCTCCATCAAATCCATTATCATTAAATGGAAATAACATGGCATCACAACAAACCTGCCAAGAGAGGGCTGCCCACACCAAAACTCTTAGCCCGGCAAAGAGGGCATTATCAGAGAGGCAGTACAAAGACCCAAGGTAGCCCTGAAGGAACTGCCTGCTGAGTTCCGAAGCAGAAACTGGAGTATCTGTACATACGACCACAATAAGCCTTACACGCTATAGAGGTGGCCTTTATGGAAGAATGGACAGAATAAAAGGATTTACTTACACACAAAAGTTGTAAGGCTCATTTTTAGTTTGCCAAAAGAAACATGGAAGACTCCCCAAATGTATGGAGGAAGGTGCTGTGGTCAATTAAGACAAAAATGGAACTATGTCTAGCGCCAAACTAAAACAGCTCATCACCCCAAGAGCACCATCCCCACAGTGAAACATGGTGGTGACATCATGTTGTGGGGATGATGTTTTTTGCCAGCAAGGACAGTGAAAATGACCTAAGTCGAGGGGAAGATGGTGCAAAATATAGGGATATTCTTGAGTCAAAACCTGTTTGTCAGTGATTTGCAACTGGCACGGAGGTTCACCTTCCAACAAGATAATGATCCAAAGCATACGGCTAAAGCGACATTCAAGTGGTGTAATGGTAAACTTGTAAATATTTTGGCGTGGCCTAGTCAAAACCCAGACCTTAAGCAGGAAACCATCTAACTTGAAGGAGCTGAAGCAGTTTTTCCTTCAGGAATGGGCAAAAATCGATGTGTAAAGCTCCTAGAGACTTATCCAAAGTGACTTGCAGCTGTAATTACTGCATAAAGGAGGCTCTACAAAGTACTGACTTTAGGGGGGTGAATAGTTATGTACACAGATGTTCTCAATTATTTTGCCCTATTTGTTGTTTGCTTCACAATAAAAACAAAACCAAATGTTCACAGTTGTAGGCATGTTCTTTACAAGAATTGATGCAAATCCTCAAAAAAAAAAAAAAAGTGAAATTACAGATTGTGAGGTAGCAAACCTCAAAAATGTCAAGGGAGGTGAATACTTTCGTAAGCCACTGTACTTCTGATACTTGCATTCCAGCAGAAGTAGGGCAAGAAATGTTGTAAATCAGCCTGACAGTTTCACCATTAGGTGCTTGTAATGCAGAGAAACCTGTCTGTACCACATTACTAGTTAAAGGACAGTTTGGAGCTGATCCAGAAACTTCATTTCTCTAGAGCTTAGCTGAGACTTCAGTGAAGTGACCTGCAGTAGACTCAGCTCTAACTGGGGTCACGCCCTGTAATTAGGAAGCAAATGCTGGAGAACAACATCAAAGCAGCAAGTCATTGACAACTTTATATGTGCTGAGAAGTACAGTGTGAACCAGATTACTAAGGTCAGTTGTCAAAATTCTCACACAAAAAAGTTAATGGCAATGCCATGTGCTACCCACCATGAGAGTAAGATTAGGAGCGGCACACAGTGGGACAATGTAGGAGTAACTACTGCAGTAGATGAGATCAGCAGTAAAAAAAATACCGTATACACTACATTGAAAGTCCTCAGCTTGTCCTATTATCTTCTGCTGTATGTGAACGGAGCATGTACTATACTCACTACCCACTCTAATGATGGCATGGTCCATCTGGCCTGTATGATGCACACTAATATGTTATGACACTAAAACCACCTGCCTAATATTGCCAGAATGTGTGACCGTCCCTCTACTACCACCAAAATGGGTCCAATGTTTTGAGGCACCAGAACCAGCAAGGTGTACTGTATCATGCACAAGGACATCAACAGCAGATCCTTAATGTCCCACTACATTTTGGATAGCTGTCTACCCAACAATTGACGGCTGTCATTTCACAATTTCCCAAGATTTGTGTGTTTTGAATATATACTACCCGATCTGTCTCCTTTATTACAGTTTGTGGTCCCCATATGCATCAGATATTCAGAAGGTATTAATGGGTCCTGGCGACTTTACTATAAAGGGTATGGGAGCTTTGAGGTGGGCCTCCATGGATAGGACTTTTTCCCTAGAAATCTACAAATGCAACAACGAGACTGAGATCTGGAGGTCAAGTCATCATTTGAAACTTGGTCATGTTCTTTAAACCGTTGCGGCACAATTTTTGCAGCATTTCGGTCATGCATTATCTGGCTGAAAGTGGGCACTGCTGTTGGGGAATACCGTGACCATGGAGCGGGTACATGGTCTATAATAATTTTCATTGTTGGTTCATGTCAGATTAACATTACAGAAATGTCCAGTCCAAGCTTTTTATTAAACCTTTTTCCCATAGTGCATTCTTCCCCAGGTAAGTGACGCACACTCGCCTAGCTCTCCAACTAAGGTAGAAGATGTTTCGTCAGATCAGGCCTCCTAATAACGTACTCTGATCTGTGTATACTGGCATGTCAAGCTTAGATGAGTAATAAACTCTCTCCTCCATTTTAGGTAAAGGAAGAATGCAGACTCTTGAATGCTCCACCTGTGCCTCCTCGCAGTTCCAAACCATCGTCTCCCACCCCATCTGTTCCTCCGCCAACAGGAAAAATGGCACGGCAGCAAACGCGCTCTCCCAGTCCTACGCTTTCCTACTACTCCTCAGGGCTGCACAGCATGTAAGTACTACCTGTCTGTAATGCTGAGAGCGGCATCATAGTGCAAAACTCAGCAAATCCAGAAGGCTGGAGGTGACTTCTAGCTGTTCTCCCATCACTTGGCTTGCATTAGATGTAACTTTAGTCCAGCAACTTGATAAGGACAAAAGAGCATTATTTGGCTGCAGGCAAATATTTAATTCCACTTATTAGGTCACCAGAATAGAAAAAAAAATTCCCATAGCAAAATGAAAATGATACATAGAAGTTATTTGAGGAACCAGAGCAGATTTTTACATTAAGGGTTCTTATTGAACGCAGACCTCAAAAAATATTGGGAACATTTACAATTATTTGTCAAATTCTTTTAGAGTAAGCACACCTCCAAAGTAAGTATACTGAAAATCCTAAATGTCGTTACTGCAAGATTGAAAGAAAGTTCAAAACCTTCGTAGTTATCATACGTGGTCAGGAACCAGTCGAAACAACAATAATAGTTCCCCCACCGAAAATAAGGACTATTCAAATAATAGTGGAGTACTCCCAGCAACATGCCAAATTAAAGAAAAAGTGGAGTAACCATAAACCACAAAACAAAAGATGTATGAAAAGATAAAAGAACAAGCCTTTATCATCTCACGTTTAAAAGAATATCAAACATTTATAAATAGATGAGGAGAAAATGGAAAAGATCATCCAATTGCAAGGCAAGAAATCACCCTTACATATGAAGTGACAGTAGGCAAAAAAGCCGCATGCAAACATTAATGCACTCAAGTCACCTATGTGTGCTGTATAGCTACCCCAGAACTACGTCTCCATTCAATACACAAGTGCTACATGGTGCCAATAAGGATAGCAAAAGAATGCGGCGCAAGAAAAATCTCAATCAAAAACCCGGGATCCCACCCGGTGTCCATAATGTCCAAGTCACTTACCCATAATGGGATTACAGAGAAGGGGAGATGCCTCGCTCGACCCCCGACGCGCGTTTCGCCTCGGCTTTCTCAACGGGAAGTGCCTGTGTGGTGTCATCCACCCATATATAAATGCGATGTTCCCGGTGTCTGTAATCAAAGCGGCGCATGCCCAGTGGGAGCCAATCGGTACTATCGCGATGACCCGCCGCCACCAATGAGCCGCACGCATGTGTGGCAAAAACACCACTAGGACGTCATCAACATGCACGCTTCTCACAGAATGATGGCCGGAGAATCGCGCACCGAAATCGGACACACCGCGCATGCGCACGAGATCAGCGCAATCTTCGAGAAGACTTGATGCGGGCAGCCATAGTGAAGGAGTCTAACAGGATCCTAGTACCACCCGCGCATGTGTACAAAATCAGCGCCATTTTCAAGAAGACTCAGTACGGGCAGCCATAGTGGGGGAGTCTAATGAAAACATAGTGCCACCTTCAATCATAATAAAATACGCACTATGAGGAGGGGAAAAGAATAGTCAAAAGAGAGTCTATGTCTGTAATCTTGATCAAACAGGCCCAAAATGTAGTGGCCAGATCAATATGTCCCCTACCCCATGAATAAAGTGCCGCGCATAATTTCAGCGCCATTATGAAGGGGACTATTTTTAAAGAGACTAACTGCAAACAACTATTGTAATGGTGTCTACCGAGCATGATACATAATCATAGATAGAATGTTATAAGGGGAGTAGATCATAAAAATGTCTGTTTGATCTTAATCAGAAAAATATAATACACCCCAAAATATAGTGGCCGGGACAATATATCCCCAAACCCCATACACTATGCTCTAGCATTCCAATTCAACACCAATAAAGAGGGAGTTCATCACAAACCACCATAAGTAGTATTAATGAACACAAAATGTCATTCTAAATACTAAAAACTCCTCTATTAGATGGAGGCCAAAAAAAGTAAGGCGCATATGCACCAAAATATACCTCGTAGTAAGACAGTATAAAAAGTACAAGATCATGGTATAGATAATATATATTGGCTGTCTTAGACCACAATGAATTCAGTAATGCACGACAAAATACATCATTTACAATGAATATATATACCATATTATTACAGCTAACAGTAGATCAGTAAGTGGGTACATCATAATACATTAGCCTCAAAAAAACCCACAGTATATAGGGCACAGCCACCCGCCCACTCAAAATAACAGTTCTTCAATGAATCAGAAGTGAATGGAAGAATCCACAGAAGAACTGCCAGTGTCTGCCTCAATTCAAGAATTTTAAGAGTTTTTAATTTTTTTTATCCAAGAAATATTGTTTCTTGCGGAGTTTGACATGCTAAGCATGCCGAGATGAGGAGACTTAAAGCTCCTCTGGCTTTAAGTCTCCTCATCTTAGCATGCTTAGCATGTCAAACTCTGCAAGGAGAAACTATACTTCTTGGATATCAGTCAGACGCCTCTCACACAGCCAAACCAGATCTCACACTTTGCACTGATGAGGGGCAGTAACCCGAAACACAGTGTCTGCAAATTGAGATTCTGGTTTGGCTTTTATCCTAAGACATGTGACAAGGCTTGTTAAAGGGTCGACATTGACTTTTAGGATTGCTACTTCCATTAGGTGGCACTAGAGTTCTAGTCATCTCCCTCTCTGAAGAGACGATTTGCATAATTTTTTTTTAGAGTGGACAATTAAGTGGTTCTTAGAAATGTCACTTAAAGGGGTTATGTAGCTCCTGTCACTTCCTCATCAGGAGGTGAGTTGTGAGTTTTGCTGGCGACATTGAATCAATAGTCACTTGACAGGTTTGGCGCTTCTTTGATAGAACAGGTGTGATACCTGCAGATAGCCGGCAAAAGCAGCTGTCCGCTTTACTTTTGCAGCAACTTTCACCTCTGAAAAGTGGAAGTGAGAGACGACTGACAACACCTCTCTGAGACTGCTAAATGACCACCCCTCTGGAAACAATTCTGGGCTCATTAATAGTCTTCTATTTATTAACATACTACAGCTTGAAACAGACACCCTTTACTGTGATTTTTTTTTTTTTTTTTTCCTTTTAAGATAATTTTTCTTATTTTAGGGAAAATGCGCTCCCTGCATGTGAAAAAAATAAATGCAGAATGAATGTGTAAGAAATCAAACATTCTTGTGCTCCATAACTATCATGTGAGAAACTATAGATAATAATGTGCATAAATACTCAATTCTGTTGACATAAAATTAATGAAAAGCTTATTTCTACTCCAACATCAAGTTTTCTCATATCCACAGGCTAGGTAATCACCATGTGATCACTAGGGGTCTGACCACTGTGACTGCCACTGAAATGGCTTGTCTGAGTGCAGCAGTGGGCTAGTGGTCATTGTCTGAGATTGCTAGAAAAGCTGCATGCTGTGCGCTGCTGCCATCACATGCAGTCCCATAGACAATATATAGACTGGGGACTGCTTCATTCTGACGGGACAATTTAAAACATCATTTTTGGGATGTCTTGATTCGACTGCCAGCACCCCATCACCACCACCACCACCACCACCACCAAGAACAGTTGTCGCCGATCATGAGAATAGGTGACAACTTTTACTGTTAACCATCTAAAGTAGATTGGTCACCAGATTTACAAGCAGTACAATTGTTAAATAGAAGTTGTACCTGATGAAGATGCTGTACTTACTCTGAAAATCCATGCCCACCTAGCTTGATAAGCATCTCTTCACGTTCCCGCCTTCTGCTGAGATCTCACACTGCTCGGTACAAGCTGCAGCTGTCAGACAGGCTGAGTTGAGACCGAGTCTCACTCTATAGCTGGGCTCATCTTAATATCAAGATTATACAGCCAACAGGATGTGGAGTTTCAAAGGAAGTGCATCAGCCTCGTTACATGTAAGGGATCTATTTAATAATTATACTGCTTGTACTTTGAAATCTAGTGATCGTTTTGCTGTGACACAACCTAGTGTGCTGAACTCCTTGACCCAGGATGCCATGAAGTATAATGAGGAATATAACTTTTTCCATTTCACACAGACCTCAGTATTTGCTCATGTGCTGGAGTAACTGGTGACCAATCTTCACCAGAAAAAATATCAGTCTGTTTCATCATGCCAGAATCCTCCAAAATACGGTAATCACTTTCCCATAAGTAGTCATTTCTATCGAAATTTATTTTGAAACACCTGATTATGTTAGAGGTTTACACTGCGTGAATAAAAGCACAGTGGGCATGAGATTTCTATGAAACCCATCCACCTTTTTTTTTTTTTTTTTTTTTTTTTTCTTTTTTTTTTTATGCTCAAAAATACACCATAAAAATTCACCTAAACCTGATCATGGGAACTTAAAGGGTTTTTTCGGGACAATTTTTTACTTTTTCCTGCCAGCGATTCAGCTGCTCCATGTCAACAGAGCAGCTCCTCTTTTTCTGGACTGTTCGGTGGACTGTTCGGTTGACACCCGGCTTCCTACAGTTAGGCAGCTGGGAGACTGCTGTCGGTCAGCATGACGTCTGCAGTCACGCGGCATTGACTGCAGAAGAGAAGCAGCTGCTCTGTTAATGAGACGTCAGCGGAAACCATTGCTTGCAGGAGCGGTCTTCCTTTAAGGGGGTTTCCAGTACTGGAATAGCGATGACCTATTCTTAAGATGGTTCACGAATATCAGATTGATGGGGGTCTGACACTTGTGGCTGCTTTTTTGTAAAAACAGCACCTCTCCTGTCCACATTTTGTGTGTGGGGTTTTCTGTTAAGCCCCATACATGCCAATAAGGCTGAAGTGCAGTAGCAGACACTATGAATGGTCCTGTCATCTTGCACGAACCCTTTTACTCTTAATTCCTATGAGTTGCATATTGTACAGATATATTACACCTATGGCCAGGTGTAGTAATTGTGTGATCTTGCCCCTATAGCCATCTGTAGCTGAGCCACATTTGCCATATAGATGAGATACCTGTTGTATCCCGTAGCTCAAGTTCCTTCTGTGTCCTACTGACCATATTGTTGCGGTATACATCATACATGGACTTGACCTCGGCAGTTCCACTGACATTTGGTTAGGTCGGGTGCCAATGTCATGGCTTTGGTTGGCAGCCTTTGGCAATACGAGTGAGCAGAAAAGGTTAATGATAACAGAGAGTCTTTCATTCATCAGACATATTTACTTAGAGACAGATTATTTTGGATAGTTAATGATGCTTTAAGCCCTAATGAATTATAAATTATTTTATCTTAGAGTAAATAAAATATACGCCGGCCACCAGTATTGTCTCATGAAGACAAAGCAGTGTGGTCAGCAGATGGTAGTGGGACGTTCATCTGTCTCCCAGGTATTTGGGGTTACCGACATTACTCAGAAGAGCCGTAGACTTCCTTCTGTTGAGTTATTACCGTACTCCGGGTTCCTTATTACATTAATGCTGCAGCGGAATACAACACAGAGGACCATGAAATGGGAGCTGTAGAATACGCTATTTTGGAAATGTGCTACGCTCAAACAAGGTTTTTTTTAATCAGATTATTTCTATCATCATACTTCGTTTCCATATTTCATTACATAGAAATGTGAGCATAAAATGCATGCGAGCTATGAAAACGTCATGTTGGCAAATGCAGTCATGAAACCACCATAATCTCCAGCCTAAAGTATCCACCACCTTCTAACCCCGTTATCTTAAAAAACAATATGTAAGACACATGGTAATAACCTACAACTTAGTATATTAAATTTGGCATAGAATAATACAGCAGGAACTCATTTAGTTATTTTCTGTATCGTAGACCGCAGAACAACCAGGTTTAAGCAAGTTTCTGAGTGGTGGGGCAATAAAAGTAAAGGCTAAACAAGGACTAAGCGTGCGTCTTACTGCAACGATCCGTCATTTAGCAGGAATGTATGATGGACAGAGCCCTATCCCTTCTTTCTACGCCATGCACACTAACATACTAAGCCATACTGGACCCATGCGCACTAACATACTAAGCCATACTGGACCCATGCGCACTAACATACTAAGCCATACTGGACCCATGCGCAGTAACATACTAAGCCATACTGGACCCATGCACACTAACATACTATGCCATACTGGACCCATGCGCAGTAACATACTATGCCAAACTGGACCCATGCGCACTAACATACTATGTTATACTGGATCCATGCGCACTAACATACTAAGCCATACTGGACCCATGCGCAGTAACATACTATGCCAAACTGGACCCGTGCGCACTAACATACTAAGCCATACTGGACCCATGCGCACTAACATACTAAGCCATACTGGACCCATGCGCACTAACATACTAAGCCATACTGGACCCATGCGCACTAACATACTATGTTATACTGGATCCATGCGCACTAACATACTAAGCCATACTGGACCCATGCGCACTAACATACTAAGCCATACTGGACCCATGTGCACTAACATACTAAACCATACTGGACCCATGTGCACTAACATACTATGTTATACTGGACCCATGCGCACTAACATACTAAGCCATACTGGACCCATGCGCACTAACATACTAAGCCATACTGGACCCATGTGCACTAACATACTAAGCCATACTGGACCCATGCGCACTAACATACTAAGCCATACTGGACCCATGTGCACTATCATACTATGCCATACTGGACCTATGCGCACTAACATACTAAGCCATACTGGACCCATGCGCACTAACATACTAAGCCATACTGGACCCATGCGCACTATCATACTATGCCATACTGGACCTATGCGCACTAACATACTAAGCCATACTGGACCCATGCGCACTAACATACTAAGCCATACTGGACCCATGCGCACTAACATACTATGCCATACTGGACCTATGCGCACTAACATACTATGCCATACTGGACCCATGCGCACTAACATACTAAGCCATACTGGACCCATGTGCACTAACATACTAAGCCATACTGGACCCATGCGCACTAACATACTAAGCCATACTGGAATACCACACTTGGGAACATGGATCAATAAAAATGACCCACTTATTTGAGGAAATTTTAAAGGGGTTCTCCTGTTTTCATTTTTTTTTTGCAGTCCGTAGGCTCACAGACTTGTAAAGTAAACTGAGCTTTTAGTTTCCCTCCTCAGGTCCAGTGATGTTTCCGCCATTACTGTGATCTTTGTTGATCAGTTGCAGCAGTGACCTAATGTGTACAGTGTTTCTATCCACTTTGTGTCTAGAACTGCAGGAAATGTTGAGCCCAGCCATTGGCTGCAGTGTTTACATTGCATCGCTAGAGCCAGGGATCAAAAGCTCAGGCTAACCACTGAGCCACCATCATGCCTCCATTATATCATATGGGTTTGTTGTAGAGATACACATTGCCGTACATGACAGAGGTCTGGTAGAATTTGCGCAAATCTCCTGTATGTACAATAAGGAGTTGACTACTTTGTTCTTTCTTCCAGTGGAGTTTCAGAAAATGAAGTTGCTAGCTCGTCGGACAATGCCCAGGTTTCATGTTATCCCTGTAACTGGATCAAGAATGAGTCAAGTGATGCTGAGAGCAAGTTGCCTTGTGGATTAGCAGCTCCTGAAGTCCTTCCCTCTCGACTATCGTGGCCAAACCGTTACTGTGGTGGGGCTGAAGGCATGAACACAAACGACCTGCTTGTGGACCAGTGCCGCAGTTATTACAGCTATCCTCGACAAAAGACCCCAGCCACACCAAAGAGAAACTTTCCTGCTCCGTTTGACTTCAATGGGGTTGACCCTTTAATTGGGGGCACACCAAGCGAAGTTACTGACATTGCTGCCGGCTGTCCAAAGTCTGCCAGCTACTCATTGGACGCCTCATCTGAGAAAATTGTCCCGGACAACAGCACAAAACAAAGTATGTCATGTCCTGCATTACCCCCGAGAGCACCTAAGACAAGTGAGGTAACCGCAGTCCTTGAACCCCTCTCTCTTTCCATGAAAATTGATGGAGCAGAAGAAGGCTCACAGACTTGCTCCCCAGATATCACAGAAGAGCATTATTTGTCTAAAAAGGGCATGCAGGACATTTTCTCCATTTCATACCCGTTTTCTTCTCCTCTACACATGCAGCTAGCGCCAAGGTCGTGCGGAGACGGCTCGCCTTGGCAGCCTCCATCTGACCTCTCAGGACTGTCCATTGAAGAGGTATCGAAATCCCTTCGATTCATCGGGTTATCGGAAGATGTTGTCTCCTTTTTCGTCTCTGAAAAAATTGACGGCAATTTACTCGTCCAGCTTACAGAGGAGATACTTTCCGAGGACTTTAAGTTAAGCAAACTGCAGGTTAAAAAACTAATGCAATTTATTAATGGTTGGAGGCCTAAGATGTAAGCCTGAAGGTCATATGGAAGGTACGGAACAAATGTATGGGCACCCGCGGCGTATGGGCTGATATTTGAACAATCTGAAAATTGTTACTTTGCACTAAGAGAATAATGGTGGCTGTATATAGTCCTACTAAAGAAGAAATTACTATGCAGTGAAAGGTACGAGCTGTAGTTGTATCACTTAGTACTGTATGCATTACGAGAACACTCACAGTGTGCCTTGTGCATCACTGGCCACTGAGCGGCTGCTACACAAATGTTCACAGACGTTAAAGGGAATTTTACTTTATAAGCTTCATGTTGAAAAATATAATATATTACTTACTAGCCAAAGCAACGTAGTTATGTTATCTCCAGACTAGAATTCATTAAAACCATTGACCTTTCGTCTCCCTTCCCCGATATAATATGAAGGAGCACTTAACTGTATGCAGCACACATGCAGATCTATTCCACGCCGCGTGCGGGATTTCCATACGCTACATTAAAGGTCACATTTCATTCATGTTCCAGCTTTCGCGTACATGATGTGCTATGTGATTATATATTACCTGTTTGGATCAATAAAACATAAGATTTCTGCATAGTAACTCCTCCACAGCGGACGCAGATGAAACCGATCTCCGAGAAACATCTGGTGTGTTCTGTGCAGAAGTATTATAAAGAATATTATTCTTGCCTTTGTTACCAATGTTTTATGGTTGTTTTGGTTTTTTTTATTCCAGTGAATTCAGTCAAGATACAGATAACAGTGGTACTTGGTATTAGTGTTTTATGCAAAAAATAAAATAAAAATGTATCTCAAGGTGTGCTAGATCTAGTCGTGGGCTCTGACCCTTGTCCATAGACAGACTCCCACCCCATTCCCACTATCCGATGTTTTGCACTTTGTTGCCTAAGAGTGGCCTGGCTTATGATTGACCATTGGCCTACGAGACTATTTTACTCCAGCTTCCGAAGGATGAACCTCAAACGGTCAAGTATAGTTTTTAGGATGAAGATTATTTTAAGTCATATTTTGTTTTTTTGTTTTTTTTTTTATAAAAAGCAAGTCCCAGAACAAAACCACTTGAGATATAGAGAGCTCATAGTGTGGTGAAGCTATGGACATTTATAGACTATGTATGTTTTATGTATATAAATATGTATAATATATAAAGTTATTTTCACTCTTCGTGTGAGACTTTACTTTCTTCGATTTTGTATTTTTGCTCTTTATTCCCTATTAGGAAAATCACCTATGCATGGATAGCTGTTAATTATATAAAATTACAGTTCTGGCGTTAAACTTACCTCAATCAAGAGCCCAGCCAGTTATAGAAAATTGAATGTGCCACTACTTGCCAGCTCAGCACCGTATGCTTCTGCCGTGGCACGTGTGGAGAAGATCATAGCACAGACCTGACCCCAGCTCCTCGTCTGCGATCTCACAGCAGATATATGGCACTAGCCTATAGTGCTGAGCTAGTAAGCAGTGACGCATAGCAATAACTTACAGTACGAGCCGCTACCTCCTAGCTCAGCACTATAGCGGATTGCAAAAGAAGCACTCAGCCGGCCAAACTTTAAATGTGTAGTTATTGATGCCAGGGTGAATGGCACATTGGCAGATCACTATGTGACGTCACAGCGGCCGCCAGGGATTTGTGTGGCATAGTATGCTTGGAGAAAATGGGGGCACCACAGAAACCATATAGCTGCACCTCTATGGGTGGGGCATCGGCTGGCTGGGCTGGACTGCTTAGCATGAAGTACATGCCATTATGACTAGTCCAACTGATTAGCATATGTAGGAACAAAAGATTAAAGGGAATCTGTCACCACTTTTTTCACATATTGTGTAAAAATATCATTCAATTCAGTGTCAACTATGCATTATAACAGTACTTTTCATACCCCTCAACTCCCCACCTTTGATCAATGAATACCGTTTATAGAGAATATATCGTGGCACAGCTGTGTTGGTGCTCAAATAGGTTCCCAAACTGACATGCAATGCAAATTTAAGTTTGGCACTCCACTCGTAGGCATCCGTTGAAGAAAAGAAAATTTTATTGCAGCCAAACAAGGTGTAAATGTTTCGGTTTCGGTCACGATCGACCTTCCTCGGTACACTGCAGTATACAAATGAATGGAATAAGAAGATCTATATACAAATATGCTAATTAATACATTAAGTGACATTTAACAAAATGTGAAACACAAGAAAACCAGAAAATAAATTATCAAATAGATCATTTTACCCCCCCCCCAAAAAAAAAAATGGGGGAGGGGGTGGTCGTTTTATACCATAATAAAAGTGAACAAGAGACTCATAGGTGCAAGAAGAGGAGGAGGAAACCTACCTGACTGCCAATGAAATTAATTGAAGGCTTGTAGACTGTGACCTAGAGCAGTATGAATGATATTCTAAGTACTTGCATATACACTGCAATCTTGAATGTGCCCTGTGATGTATTAGGAACTACCTTAAAGGACTGTGAGCCCTTATGTGGAGTATGGTGGATAAATATAGCCACAATAGGACAGGTATCTCTAGAATGAAATAATGCAATTGTTACAATCATGAGATTGATTGGGTGCTACGCCAGATGACCTGGCCTTCACAGTCATCAGACCTGAATCCAATCGAGTTGGTTTGGGGTGAGCTGGACCCGCAGAGTGAAGGCAAAAGGGCCAACAAGTGCTAAGCATCTCTGGGAACTCCTTCAAGACTGTTGGAAGACCATTTCTGGTGACTACCACTTGAAGCTCATCAAGAGTGCAAAGCAGTAATCAAAGCAAAAGGTGGCTACTTTGAAGAGCCTAGAATATAAGACACAGTATTTTCAGTTGTTTCACTCTTTTTTGTTAATTATATAATTCCACATGTGTTAATTCATAGTTTTGATGCCTTCAGAGTGAATCTGCAATTTTCATAGTCATGAAAATAAAGAAAACTCTTTGAATGAGGTGTGTCCAAACTTTTGGTCTGTACTGTATACGTAAGTAAAATACTTAAAAGTGGGCTGGGAACCTATTTGAGCACCAACACAGCTGTGCCACAACATATTCTCTACGGTTTTTCACCCTTACATGTGCACGCTGTCCACAATGTCTAATCACACTTTTTCATATAACCCGGACGAAACCAGTAATCTGTCTGTTACATCTTTCTAGTGATTTTCTGAAAGCTCCCCCAAGAGAAACAAGAGGGAGGGATCTCGAACGTGAATTGCGACACCAAATCAGCTATGAGCTCCACTACGCCACCTTTTTCGAATATCTTTGTGTGCAGAGGACAAGGGGACTTAGGGTCCCTCTTCGTCTGACGCTCTTTAGTGATTCTCCCGAGTATTGCCAGAGATTTGAGCAAATCTTGAACAAATGTTCATTTGATTTCATGACGTTAACGGTTGAACATCTACAGGGAGTTATTGCCTCGACGAAAGAGACTATTAAAAACATTGAGACCCAGTTGTCCCCTGCGGGTACCGCAGAAGAACTTGATGTACTTAAAACAAGGATTAAGACTGTCACTGACCAACATAGACGGGACACCGAGAGTAGAAAAAGACTTAAATTTTACAGAGACACTGATGATTATGAGAATAACCGACTGTATCATTGGCTTGAGAGATCCAATCTTCGTTCTATTAACGCAAGATTTAATTATCGTTCTAATGATCTTTCCACTTCAGGTTCAGAAATCGACAGAGAAACATATGGTGGAACAGGTCTTTTTTTTTTTAGGCATAATGAGACGACAAAAAAGAGGACCTGCCAAAGGCGGCGACAGAAGAGATGCAGACCTGTCGAAAGTTACACGATCCCAGGTACCTGTCCATTGGTTATAAACATCTTTTCGGACTCTCAGCCCTGCTGAAGTTAATTTGTTACAAAAAGGTCTCTCTTTTTTCCCATTTCCACCCAATCTTGTATCCCTAGACTTCCAGGCTTTACAAACTCTATGCAACGATAAAGCAATATCCGTAAAGCAGCCGATAAATGCGGAGCCATTGTGGTTATGAACAGAGTAGATTATGTTCAAGAGTCGATGCGACAACTCAATGACACTAGCATGTACACCGAGTTGCAGACAGATCCCACTAGGGAGATTAGAGAGCTAATTCACCAGACACTTATAGGCTACATGAATCGGGGGGTCATTGATGCCAAAACACAGGAGTTTCTCACCAAGACTAACCCTATTACTCCAGTATTCTACATACTACCTAAGGTGGATGAACGGCTTGATTGTCTCCCAGGTTGCCCCATTGTGACGTCGACTGAATCTTTACTATCGCCGTTATCTATCGATCTTAGAGAAAATGCTCACTCCATTGATACATAAATTACCGTCTTTTCTTTTGGAAACGGGAGATTTTTTTACAGAACATTCATAGTCTTGGCCTATACCCAAGGAATCCATTCTAGTGTCATTTGACTTGAAAAACGAATTATATACATCCACTCCTCATTCACAAGGCATTAACTGTGTCCACCATCTATTAGTGGCCTCTAATACTCATCCTAATATCATTGAACTTGTTTTAGATTTTCTCTATTGCTGACCACAAACTTCTTCATGTTTGAAGAAAACTTTTATCTCCAGACCAAAGGGACCGCGATGGGCTTGAACGTGGCACCGCCATATGCAAATAGTTGTATATATCCACGTTCGAGGATGACATCGTCAATCCTGATCCCCTCTTCCAATCCCATTGTATCATCTGGAAGCGATACATAGGTGACATTTTTTGTATTTGGACTGGCACACCCCAATCCCTTGACTGCTTTTTCCAAAAACTCAAATCATCATGGCCTGGTTTGTCCTTCACCATCACTAGTGATATAAGTTAAGTTAACTTCCTGGACACGCTGATCCTCAAGGATGAATAGGGTATATTGAGCAGTGATCTTTATACCAAACCCACAGACAGAAACAGCCTACTTCACTTCGATAGCCTCCACCCTATATCCATAAAGAAATCAATCCCTAGGTCTCGGTTTAAAAGGTTGCAGAGGATTGTAACAAATCCATCAAATTATATCTCTAGAAGGGATCAAATGTACCTGAAATTTAGGGAAAGGGACTATCTACCTAACATTTTGACCGATGCTATGACACCCTCTACTAGTACACAACGTTCAGTTGATAAATGTGTACCCTTCATACATACATATCATCCATATGTACATATACTACATCGCGCAATAAGAAGACACTGAGGTCTGCTCCGAATGGCATATCCGAGTATTCCAGAATTCGGGCAACCCTTTTTACCCTGTTACAAGCGTCCCCCCAGTATTCGGGATTCCTTGATTAAAGCTGACATTGTTTCCAAAGGACGCACCACCACACAATGATTTCCCCATGACTCCAATACAGGAACATTTCCCTGTTTGCACTGCAACCAGATTATGGGCAACACCTTCTTCCATCCCCACTCGTGTAAGAGGTATAGCATCAAAGATTATTCCTCTTGTGACCGCTTTTATGTGGTTTACCTTATCAAGTGCCATTGTGGCCTTTTATATATCGTCGAGACGACACAGCCAATTAAAGACTGCATCTCGAAGCATAAGTCGACCATCAGATGTAAAAACTTACTGTTACCACTACCACACCATTTTATTTCCAAGGGACATAATATTTCACAGCGCAAGTTTCAAGTCATTGAACACATCACAATATTGAGACGTGGGGGCGATCGCATACGAACCCTAAAAAAAGAGAAGCGTTCTGGATCTATGAGCTGCAGACCCCATCACCAAGGAGCCTTAATAGGGACTATGATCTGATGTCTTTTATTTAAAGTTATTCTTTCTTTTATTTCCCTGTTCCCCTTAATAATCCCTTGATCAAGCAATTACTATGATGGTTCTGATTCATTCATATTTGCATTATTGTCCACCAGCTATATTTTAATGTATTATAGGACTACAAAAGTTATAGCTGTTTATCATTGTTCTGTGTTCTTCATTTCCTTGACCTTATTGGTTACTTCTACATCCAATAGGTCATCTGAAATGGTATCTATTTTAGCCTTATTCATTCTATATGCTATTAGTCCTATACATTGTGGTTACATTATGATATATCAAAATGTATTTCATCACCTTGCGAGTCATTTATTGTACTATGTTGCCTCCTTATACAGAGCCAATTGTATTGACTCCGTCTAGCAATTCACTTCCTGATCCCTTGGACTCTCCTCCACCCTTCCCCCTACCGGACTGGACCAGCCACATTGCTGCGCTCACACGTCATGCCTGTTATGCACACACTACCAGCATCCACTACAATCTATACGTGGAACGCACACAGCGCTTCCCGGTGGAACGCACGCATCATATCCGGTAACGCACAGCCAGGATAGTGACGTGCGCACTTTGGCACACTTAAAAGATGAATAACGAGGCATTTTCCCCTCTCCAACCAGCGGCGGACACCGCGTTGGACGCAGGCACGGTGCCACCACCCACCAACGTTAACAGCTAGTGCTCTTTACTTTACCTCACTCTGGCATGAAAAGGTGGGGAGTCCAGGGGTATCAAAAGTACTGTTATAATGCATAGGGGACACTGAATTGAATGATATTTTTACATGATATGTGGAAAAAGTGGTGACAGATTCCCTTTAAAATGCAGATTTTACGCTTATGCTAGCAACTTTCTGTTATCATTGGGTTTGCTTGAAACTAGTGTTTAATGACGAATGCAGTGCTGTAAATAGTTAATAGGGGTATATCCTGGTGTCGGGTTCTCTTTAACCCCTTAACGTCCATTGACATGCATAGCCCGTCATGGCAGGATGTAAGTTCCCGCACCATGACAGGCTATGCACGTCATGCATTTAAACTGTCACTGCGAGTAAACACGCAGTGACAGTTCAGTGCCGACAGCTGACAGGCACGGGAAGAGATGCAGGGACCCATGCCGTCAGTCGCCGCACACACAACGCTGCGATCGGTCAGTCAATCTGACCGATCACAGCATGACCACGCAGGAGATACTGAATTATCAGCTTCTCCTGCCTGGTAAGTGCAGGAGCTCAGCGCTGTTAATGGCAGCTTCCAGCACTTACTGTGCCGCCCCTGGCTGTTAGCCCCCTGACTGCCTGCACCCGATCGCAGCGTTCAGGGGGGCGGAAAGAGGGTCGAGGGCTCCCTCTGCCTTCTGATCGGTGTCCCCGCGATGTAAATGCAGGGCCCGATCTGTGCCATGATGACCCGGGGTTGTCATGACAACCTCCGGGTCATCCAGCTACAGAAAGCCTCTGAGATCATGCTCACAGCATGGTCTCAGAAGCTTTCTACATAGCTCAAGCATTGAAATGTATTATACCTGCAATGAAGGTGAAAGTCCCATAAAGGGACAAAGTAAAAGAAAAAACTTTTTTCTTAAAAATATTTAAAAAAAAAAAATTAAAAAATACACATTTGGTATCGCCTTGTCCGTAAAAATCCCATCTATAAAAGTAAAGATGTATATCTTTGTACCGTGTTAGCCAGTAGATAGAAAAATATTAATATTTTTCCATCTATAAAAGTGTCACCCTAATTAACCCCTTTAGTGAACGCCGTAAAAAAAACACAAAAAAGTAGCAAATTATACTTTTTCCAAGCGGTATCATATTATACTGTTTGGTAAAAGTGGAATAAAACGTGATAACAAAAACAATGGTAATAAAAATAGTATCACTGAATGCGTCATCTTGTCCCGCAAAAAACAAACCACCATAAAGCTCCATCAGTGGAAAAATAAAAAAGTTACAGCTCTCAGAATAAAGCGATGCAAAAATAATTATTTTTTCTATAAAAGTTTTTGTGTAAAAACGCCAAAACTTAAAAAAATATAAATGAGGTATCACTGTAATAAAGTTGCCTTACCAATTTTACCATACGCGGAACGGAGAAAAAAAAATTTCCTGAATTGCTGGTTTTTGTTCATTCTGCCTCCACAAAAATTGGAATACAAAGCGATCAAAAAACGTTATGTGCCCAAAAACGACGTTTCGTCCCGCAAAAATAAAACCCACACATGACTGTTGGCCGAAATATGGAAAAATTATAGCTCTCAAAATACGGCGATGCAAAAACTTCTTACAAAAAATTCTTACAATAAAAGCATCTTTTAGTGTGTGACAGCTAAACATAAAAAAAGGATAGAAATCTGGTATCGCTGTAATCGCACCGACCCGAAGAATAGTCACCTAATCACTAATACCGCACAAGGAATGGCGCAAAAAATAAAACCAATTCTTCACCTTTTGTGGATTTGTTCACTCTGCCTCCCAAAGGTCGCATATGGGTAACGGTGTACTCAGGACAAATTCTACAACAATTTTGGGGTCCATTTTCTCCTGTTACTCTTGTGAAAATAAAAAATTTGGGGGCAAAAAGATTATTTTTATGGAAAAAAATGATTTTATTGTCACGGCTCTACGTTATAAATTTCTGTGAAGCCCTTGGGGGTTCAAAGTGCTCACCACACATCTAGATAAGCTCCTTGGGGGGTCTAGTTTCCAAAATGGTGTCACTTGTGGAGGGTTTCTACTGTTTAGGCCAGTGGTTCCCAAACTCCATTCCTTGCCGACCCCAACAGGTCATGTTTTCAGGATTTCAATAGTGTTGCACATGTGAGAGAATTCCTGATGCCTTGATGATACTTCCATCACCTGTGAAATACTAAGGAAATCCCGAAAACATTACCTGTTGGGGTCCGCGAGGACTGGAGTTTGGGAACCACTGGTTTAGACCATTCCATCAAAGTCTGCATTCCAAAACGGCGCTCATTCCCTTCCAAGCTCTGCCACGCACCCAAACAGTGGTTCCACCCCACATATGGGGTATCAGGGTACTCAGGACAAATTGCACAACAACTTTTGGGGTTCTATTTCTCCTGTTACCCTTGTGAAAATAAAAATTTAAATGCTGTAAAGCACTTGTGGGTTCAAAGTGCTCACCACACACCTAGATAAGCTCCTTGGGGGGTCTAGTTTCCAAAATAGTGTCACTTGTGGGGGTTCTACTTTTTAGGCACATCAGGGGCTCTCCAAACGTGACATGGCATCCGATCTCAATTCCTGCCAAAAAAGTCAAATGGCGCTCCTTCCCTTCTGAGCTCTGCCATGTGCCCAAACAGTGGTTCACCCCCACATAGCAGCGTACTTAGGACAAATTTCACAATAACTTTTGGGGTTCTGTTACCCTTGGGAAAATAAAAATTTGGGGTGAAAAGATCATTTTTTTTGTAAAAAATGTTTTTAATTTTACGGCTCTACGTTATAAACTTCTGTGAAGCCCTTGGGGGGTTCAGAGTGCTCACCACACATTTAGATAAGTTCCTTGGGGGGGTCTAGTTTCCAAAATGGGGTCACTTATGGGGGGTTTCCAATGTCTAAGCACATCAGAGGCTTGCCAAACGTGACATGGCATCCGCTCTCGATTCCAGCCAATTTGACGTTCAAAACCTCAAATGATTCTCCTTCCCTTCTGAGCACTGCAGTGCGCCTAAAGATTGGTCTTCCTCCACACATAGGGTATCGGTGTACTCAGGAGAAATTGTACAACAAATATTGCCGTTCATTTTCTCGTGATACACTTGACAAAATTTTAAAAAATTGTGTCCGAAGTAAAATTTTTGGGAAAAAAAGTTAAATGTTCATTTTTTCCTTCCACATTGTTTCAATTCTTGTGAAGTATCTAAAGGGTTAATAAACTTCTTGAATGTGGTTTTGGATACCTTGAGGGGTGCAGTTTTTGAATGGTGTCACTTTTGGGTATTTTCTGTTATATTGACCCCCCCCAAACTCAGTTCAAATGTGAGATGGTCCCTAAAAAGAATGGTTTGTAAATTTTGTTGGAAAAATCGATGGTCAACTTTTAACCCTTATAACTTCCTAACAAATAAAAATTATGTTTCCAAAATTGTCCTGATGTAAAGTTGACATGGGGGAAATGTTATTTATTAAATATTTTGTGTGACCTCACTCTGATTTAAGGGTACAAAAATTAAAAGTTTGGAAATTGCTAAATTTTCAACATTTTTGACAAATTTCCATTATTTTCATATATAAATGCAAGTCATATCGAAGAAATTTTACCACTATCATGAAGTACAATATGTCACGAAAAAACATTCTCAGAATCAGCGGGATTCGTTGAAGCATTCCAGAGTTATAACCACATAAAGTGACAGTGGTCCGATTTCAAAATTAAGGCCTGGTCCTTAACCTACAAAGTGGCTTGGTCTTTAAGAGGTTAAGGAATGTATGTATATAAATAATGTGTACACACATGCACCCTCCTTAACATTGAAATTCCAGCACAAAGAAAGAAGACATACAGAAATACACACGTACATGGCTTGGCATGCTATCAGTGAGGCTATTAAAGGGGTTGCACAGCACTAGCAACCCCTTCTCTATAATTTTTGGGCTTCATAGGAAAGTCTATCACACAATTGCATTCAAGTGATCGCAGGCTCCTAAGGTGACCAATTAAGAATGGAGAAAGTATTTTCTAAAATCATAACCAAACACAATATATATATATATATATATATATATATATATATATATATATATATATATATATATATATATATATATATAGGCTTGTCAAACACATCTCCAGTCTCTTCGAATCTTTTTTTAATTCTTCGTACTTGACGCTGAGACACATTAAAGGTGCCCGCCACCTCTGCAGTGGATCTGGTCTTCAGCCTCTTGATAATCCAGGCTTTGGTCGCAGGGTGGATTTTTTGCATGTCAGAGCTCAAGTTGCAGCTCAAGTGAAGGTCTGGGGTGCTGGGTTTCTTTTTATACACACCCCCTAATTAACCGATCATTTACTGAGCACAGGTGAGGATGTAAACTAGGATTAGGTGCATTATGTGACCAGGCAACAAAACTTTTGTCTTGCCAAAATCTGACGATTCTGTGTCCATTAAATGATCAATATTTCTGCATTGATGCCAATTTATTTTCTTAACCTAAACCACATTTCAGAGGGTTTCAACTTTCAAAAGAATAATTCATACAACCAATGGATGAATTGAACGTCAGGTTATAAGCTTTTATTTACATAACATGGATAAGCGACATAACGTCTGTCAGGGTGTATGTGTATATATATATATATACATACACACACCCCCCTTTCCAACCTTTGATGTATAATTTCATCATATGTGGTGTCCCTGACATTAATGCAGGTTTCTGGTGCTGAGCCCGCATCTTTCCACGCACATGATGGCTGATTTAATTAGCTGTCGTGTGCCTTTAAAAGCTGTGGGTGCATCGGAGCTCTGTCTGCAGCTGTTAACCAGTGAAATCCCACTGCCATTCTCGGGTTGTCGTGACTGGCAGGGGTCTGTCATGATACTCCTAGGAGTTCGTGATTTTTGCTATACATAGTAGTGCTATAGCACAGGCTATATAGGTTCGAATCACCCCCCTTTTGCCTCATTGAACACAAAACAATGAAAAAAAAAAACACATTTTGTATTGCTGACATCAGAAATGTCCAATCTATCGAAATATATTAATAATAAATTAAAATAAATTAATCAAATTGGTAAATGGTATAATGAGGAAAAAAAATCAAAATGCCAAAATTACGTTTTTATTTGCCTCCACAACATTGCAATGAGAGGTGATCAGAACATCGTATCTGCCCCAAAATGGTGCCAATAAAAATGTCAGCCTAGGGCACAAAAAATAAGACCTCACCCAGCTCCAGATCTGAAAAATAAGGCTACAGGTCTTGGAAAATGGTGACAAACACAAACATTTTCATACAAATTTCCAAATTTTTTTTCTGATAAAAAATATGTTTGGTGTCTGCATTCTCATACCGACCTGGGGAATCATATGATCTGGTGAGTTTTACCATATAGCGAACATAGTAAATAAAAAAAAATTTCAGTACGCTGTGGTAAAATCATTGATGCCATTCAAAAGTACAACTCGTCAAACAAACAATAAGCCTTCATACAGCTATATTGACAGAAATATATAAAAAAAAAGTTATAGCTCTTGGAAGAAGGGGAGGAAAATCAAAATGGGCATGGGGTGAAAGGGTTATGGTAATTGAAGAAAAATGCAAAAATGATCCCTCTTAATAATGATCAGGCACCAGACCTTTCCATGCAGAACACTGACGATGTCGCTGTCAGAGGTAACATGCTGCTGTGACTGAGACAAATGATGTACCACATATTTCATAATGCCCCCCACTTCATCACCACTATACACTTGCTGGAGGTAAAGGCCAATTGTGGCCTACATTTGGTAGTACTACTGCTCGAACGGCTGATGACAGTAGTAATGGTGGTGATACTACTGCTTGTTGCTCTCACATTCTTAGCCGTGGTATGGATTTTCCTTTTTTATTTTTACTATCCTGTCCATTGGTCTTTATCATTTACCATATGTTTTATACAACATTATAGTTAACTTTTGACAATATTTTGAATCATAATATTTCAACCCTTGCCAAAATGGACGTTATAAGAAATCCTAGGTAGATAGCACATTTTGCTTTCTGTACGTGTATCAGGCCAGTATAGGTGTGGTGTTTTCTGATGTCAAATTGGACTAGTAAGTAAGTGTGCAAAAACACGTTCAATTAAACAGCAACATTTTTTTCCTTTGTTTCAACCAAATTCAATTCCTTTCCCAAAAATTAGAAAATAAGAAATGCTGGGTAGATATACAGGTGCTTCTTACAAAATTAGAATATCATCAAAAAGTTAATTTATTTCAATTCTTCAATGCAAAAAGTGAAACTCATATTATATAGACTCATTACAGACAGAGTGATCTATTTCAAGTGTTTATTTCTCTTAATGTTGATGATAATGGCTTACAGCCAATGAAAACCCAAAAGTCATTATCTCAGTAAATTAGAAAAATTAACAAAAAACACTTGCAAAGGCTTCCTAAGTGTTTAAAAAAAGGGCCCTTATTGTTTCAGTAGGCTCCACAAACATGGGGCTTGCTGCCTTGACAGATTCCAGAAGGCAGTCATTGACACACTCCATAAGGAAAGTAAATTTTGCATTTCATTTGGAAATCAAGGTCCTAGAGTCTGGAAGAAGAATGGAGATGGAAATGTCATTCTCCAGCAGGACTTGGCACCTGTCCACACTGCCAAAAGTACCAATACCTGGTTTAAAAACAACAATATCACTGTGCTTGATTGGCCAGAAAACTCAACTGACCTTAACCCCATAGAGAATCTATGGGGTATTGTCAAGAGGAAGATGAGAGACACCAGACCCAACAATGCAGACGAGCTGAAGGCTGCTGTCAAAGCAACCTGGGCTTCCATAACACCTCAGCAGTGTCACAGGGTGATCGTCTCCATGCCACACCGCATTGATGTAGTAATTGATGCAAACGTAGCCCCGACCAAGTATTGAGTGCATTTACTGAACATACATTTCGGATTTTAAAATCATTTTTTCAAGCTGGTGTTATAAAGTATTCTAATTTACTGAGATAATGACTTTTGGCTTTTCATTGACTGTAAGCCATAATCATCAACATTAACAGAAATAAACACTTGAAGTCATCACTCTGTTTGTAATGACTATATAATATGAGTTTAACTTTTTTTATTGAAGAAATGAAATAAATTAAAATTTTGATGATATTCTAATTTTGAGAAGCACCTGTATTTGACCAAGAATACAGAACCAGCAACATGGCTCTGTATGACTGTTGCAGATACAGGTAATATGTGGAGGGCTTAGGGTACTGGCGTTTTGTTTTTATTATTAGTGTGGACACATAGATAACAATCACCACTATGGTGGTCGATGTGTATACAATGCCTTAGTTGTGAAATGGATTGCTACTGCCTAGGCACTGTAATTGGTCAGATCATTTCTGTGCCTACATTTTTATACTATACTAGCTGAAGAGCCCGGCACTGCCCGGGCATAGTAACTAACTACGGTTAGTTATAACAAATTATAATGATTATATCTTTATATAAAGCTGAGTGTAGAGCCCCGCCCACTCCACATAGCCACATTCACTATAGCCCACATCATCCCGTCAGCCAGAGCCACCGGGCTACTACCCATAATATCTCACATCAGCCAGAGCCACTGGACTACTACCCCTTATATCCCACATCATCCCATCAGCCAGAGCCACCGGACAACTACCACTAATATCCCACATCCTGTCAGCCAGAGCTACTGGACTAATACTCATAATATCCCACATCGTCCCATCAGCCAGAGCCACCGGACAACTACCTCTAATATCCTACATCATCCTGTCAGCCAGAGCAACCAGGCTAATACTCATAATATCCCACATCGTCCCATCAGCCAGAGACACCGGACTACTACCACTAATATCCCACATCATCCCCTCAGCCTGGAGTCAGAACCAGAGCGCTGAGTGGAACGGTCCTAACTTCCACAGTGGGGATCTCTTTAAGAGAGGCCTGGCATCAGAACCAGAGTCCTGAGTGGATTTGCCCTGACTTCAATACCAATGATCCCTTTAATAGAAGCCTGGGGTGAGAATCAGAGCTGTTGTGAGTTCATTTTCCCCTTCACCTTTGATATCTGATGAACTCCCTCTGCTGGTGAAGAGAGGTAGTGAAATTGATTGGGATGGGAAGAACCTGTTATCTGAACAGGCGGAGTGTGATTGGACATCTGGAATTTCTGAGTGGATATAAGGCAGCCGACGCCCTGCAGGGCTGCTGGTGATCCTTTCTGCTCTGAGCTCTGGCATCCAGTTTTAGTTCCTGTCTACTAAAAGCTAAGTTTTGCCCTGCTATTATTCCATGAGATTTTGTCTGGTTTCCTTAGTGTTTGTATTCAGCCAGTCCTGGTTGGGACTGACTGAATTCCATTTTTGTCTCTGATCAGTTGATCTCTTTGCTCTGTTTTCAGAATATACCTGAGTGCTGATATAGTGATTTTGAAGTCTAGCGACTTCAGGGCCTTTTTTCCTATCAGACGGTTGGGACATTTTTGTAGGGTTTTTTGCGGATTGCAGCCAGCATTTTTTCTGTCCTGTCCTATCTATTTAGTTGGACCCCATCGTTTGCTCAGCCTGTCTTTCTGTCTGTGTTTTCATCTTTTTTTCACCGACAATACATGTTGGGGCTGTCTATTGCTTTGGGGTCTGCTCTGGGGCAGTTTAGATTTCCCCTTTCCTTCTTTAGGCTTATGTAGTTCTCCGGCTGTGACGAGGGATCTAGGGCACCGTAGGAACTCCCCACGGCTACTGTTAGTTGTGGTGAATAGGATCAGGGGTCTGCAATCTGATAGCTACCAACCTCTCTGGTTTTCTGGACTTAGCTTGTATTTTTGTTTTCTCCTCCGGTGACTCATAACACAGAGCGCTGAGGGATTTACCCTAACTTCCATACCGGAGATCCCTTTAAGAGAGGCCTGGGGTCAGTACCAAAGCGCAGAGTGGATTTTCCCTCACTTCCGTACCGAGGATCCCTTTAAGACGGGACTTGGGTCAGAACCAGAGCACTGAATGGATTTGCCTTGACTTGCATACCAATGATCCCTTTAATAGAACCATTGGGTCAGAATCCGAGCGCCGAGGGATTTCCCCTAACTTCCATGCAGGAGATCCCTTTAAGAGAGCCTGGGGTCAGTACCAGAGCATTTGAAGGCAATTGCCCTAACTTCCATACTGGCTATCCCTTTAAGAGAGGCCTGGGGTCAAAACCAAAGTGCTGGATGGATTTGCTCTGACTTCCATACAATGATCCCTTTAAGAGGGAATATGTGCCTATAGGATGGAGGATGTGTGATGGTATATGGGCACAGGAGGGGGGGATTCATTTCTTTCATGTGCTCTCTGCTCCTTTCAGGGGGGCAGACAATGGCTGGGAGCTTATCTTCCCGGGGATGCTGGATTTCTCCCACCATGTCAGTGTCTGCTGAGGTGTTGTCAAGTGGGAAAACATGCTCATAGCAACCAATCACAGCTCAGCTTCTTTTAACCAGCTCTAGTAAAGTGAGAGATGCTTAGTGATTGTTTGCAAGGAAAACTGTTGCTCATAGCAACCAATCACAGCTCAGCTTCTTTTGAACTGCTCTGGTGAAATGAAAGATGCTTCGTGATTGGTTGGTGATACACACACACATTCATTTTTATATATAGAGATGGTGATAGTTTTGATCTTTCTGTGCTTGTATGACTGCTGAGATATAATGTCATTATGGATATAGATTTATTATATAGCGGTTTGCTAAAATATTATATTATGTGTCCATATGAAGTCACACTGTTCATTATATCTTGAATTTTGCAATTGGTGGCATATTGGAATTGCATGTGTCATGGTCAATTGACATACTACTTATGAACACGCACATGTTTATTTGCGTATGCTGCTCTAACTGACCTCCTGTTTTTGTGTTTTATCGTTTGAGGCATCCTATTTTATGTACTTTTGTTTTAATATTATTGAAATAAAGCAATACATTTTAACATTTGATAACTTCATAACACTTCTTGATCTAAACGTACTACATTTACTGCAGGGATCGGTATGCTTAAGTATCCAAATATGTAGAAAAAATTGTTTGTGACACGCAGATTTTGAGAGGGAGACAGTTTTCTGGGTTTTAACTCCTTTCTGGCATCAGACGTACTATCCCGTCCATGGGACCCGGGCCCCTATGTCCATGGACGGGATAGTACGTCTAGCGCGATCAGCTGCGCTCACGGGGGGAGCGCAGCTGATCGCGGCCGGGTGTCAGCTGATTATCACAGCTGACACCCGGCAATATGTGTCAGGGGCGGTCACAGACCGCCCCCGACACGTTAACCCCTTGCACACCGCAATCAAACACGATCGCGGTGTACCAGGGGTTAAAGGGAAGCATCGGCAGGGAGGGGGCTCCCTTCGTGCTTCCCTGATCCCCCCACAACAGCGCAATGTGCAGCGCTGCTGGGGGCTCCTTCCCTGCAGGTCCCCGGATCCAAGATGGTGACGGGGACCTTCGGGGGCCTGCAGGAAGCTGGCTTCCTCAGTGCCTGCAAAGCGCAGACATGAGGGATGAGGTCACTTGTGGGGAGTTTCAACAGTTTAGGCACCTCAGAGGCTCTCCAAACGCAACATGACACCCGCAAACCATTCCATCAAAGTCTGCATTCCAAAACGTCACTACTTCCCTTCCGAGCCCCGACGTGTGCCCATAAAGTAGTTTCCTCCCACATATGGGGTATCAGCAGACTCAGGACAAATTGGACAACAACTTTTGGGGTCCAATTTCTCCTGTTACCCTTGGGAAAATTAAAAAATTGGGGACTAAAAGATCATGTTTGTGGAAAAAATATGATTTTTTTAATTTCACGCCCGGGCGTTATAAGCTTCTATGAAGCACTGGGGGGTTCAAAGTCATCACCACACATCAAGATAAGTTCCTTAGGGGATCTAGTTTCCAAAATGGGGGTCACTTGTGGGGGGGGTTTCCACTGTTTAGGTACATCAGGAGCTCTCCAAAGGAAACATGACACCAGTATACCATTCCATCAAAGTCTGCATTCCAAAACATCACTACTTCCCTTCCAAGCCCCGACGTGTGCCCATACAGTAGTTTTCTCCCACAAATGGGCTATCAGGGTACTCAGGACAAATTGGACAACAACTTTTGGGGTCCAATTTCTCCTGTTACCCTTGGGAAAATAAAAAAATTGGGGACTAAAAGATCATGTTTGTGGAAAAAATATGATTTTTTTATTTTCATGCCTGGGCGTTATAAGCTGCTATGAAGCACTGGGGGGTTCAAAGTGCTCACCACACATCTAGAGAAGTTCCTTAGGGGGTCTAGTTTCCAAAATGATGCCATTTGTGGGGGGTTTCCACTGTTTAGGCACATCAGGGGCTTTCCAAACGCGGCATGGCGTCCAATCCCAATTCCAGCCAAAAAAGTAAAATGGCGCTGCTTCCCTTCCGAGCTCTGCCATGCGCCCAAATAGTGGTTTACCCCCACATATGGGGTATCAGCGTACTCAGGACAAATTGCACAATAACTTTTGGGGTCCTGTTAATCTTGGAAAAATAAACGATGAGGGTGAAAAGATCATTTTTGTGGAAAAAATGTGATTTTTTAATTGTATGGCTGTACGTTATAAACTTCTGTGAAGCCCTTGGGGGTTCAAAGTTCTCACCACACATCTAGATAAGTTCCTTGGGGGGTCTAGTTTCCAAAATGGTGTCATTTGTGGGGGGTTTCCACTATTTAGGTACATCAGGGGCTCTCCAAACGTGACATGGCATCCGATCTGAATTCCAGCCAATTTTGCATTGAAAAAGTCAAACGGCGCTCCTTCCCTTCTGAGCTCTGCCAATGCGCCGAAACAGTGGTTCCCCCCCACATATCAGGTATCAGCGTACTCAGGACAAATTGCACAATAACTTTTGCTGTCTAATTTCTCCTGTTACCCTTGGTAAAATAAAAAAATTGGACCTGAAGTAATTTTTTTTGCGAAAAGAGTCAAATATTCATTTTTTTTTTAAACATTCAAAAAATTCCTGTGAAGCACCTGAAGGGTCAATAAACTTCCTGAATGTGGTTTTGAGCACCTTGAGCGATGCAGTTTTTAGAATGGTGTCACTTTTGGGGATTTTCTATAATATAGACCCCTCAAAGTGACTTCAAATGTGATGTGGTCCGTAAAAATAAAATGGTGTTGAAAAATGAGAAATCGCTGGTTAACTTTTAACCCTTATAACTTCCTAACAAAAAAAATTTTGGTACCAAAATTGTGCTGATGTAAAGTAAACATGTGGGAAATGTTACTTATTAAGTTTTTTGTGTGCTATATCTCTGATTTAAGGGCATAAAAATTCAAAGTTGGAAAATTGCAAAATTTTCACCAAATTTCCGTTTTTTTCACAAATAAACGCAAGTTATTTGAATGAAATTTTACCACTAACATGAAGCACAATATGTCACAAGAAAACAATGTCAGAATCACCAGGATCCATGGAAGCGTTTCAGAGTTCTTACCTCATAAAGGGACAGTGGTCAGAATTGTAAAAATTAGCCCGGTCATGAACGTGCAAACCACCCTTGGGGGTAAAGGGGTTAAAGAAAACATTTTTCTGAATTTAAAAAAAATAAACAATTATTACCTCCTTTCACAAATACAACTGCACAAGAAATCAAAGACTACTGTGATGTCTTGATTCTGCTTTCTAATGCAGTAACCCCTTCACGACCTATGATGTATAGGTACGTCATAAGTAGTTTCCCAGAATTTGATGCAGGATCCAGTGCTGAGCCCACATCTTTTCCCGACCCATGACAGCTGATTCGATCATCTGTCATGTGCCCCTAACAGCTGCGGGTGGAATCATGATCCCACTGCAGATTTAAACGTTAAATACCTCTGTCAATCTCTCACAGCAGCATAAGGCTGCGTTCACACGTCGCGTTTTTTTCGCGTTTTCACAGCGGTTCTTAGCGCGCATTTTTGCCGCGAAAGCACAAAAAAACTGCATCCCACGCATTCCTATGGGATTCCGCAATGCTGTGCTATTGCTGCGGATTTTCCCGCTGCGGAATCACATGGCGGAAAAATACGCAGCATGCTCATTAATTTTGCGGAATTGCGGGGATTCCTCCCACATAGGAATGCATTGTTCTGCTTACTTTTTCATGTGGCTGTGCCCACCATGCGAAAAGTAAGCAGAACATTTGCGGATGGTATCCAGGGGGTGGAGGAGAGGAGACTGTCCTCCAGGCTCTGGGTACCATATCCCTGTAAAAAATAGAATAAAAAATAGGGCTATATTCACCTTTCGGCGTCCCGCGCAGCCTTCCCGGGCCTCATCGATGCTCCCGATCCCAGTAATGCCTTGCAAGACCTTTGTTTAAGTCGCGGTCTCGCGATACTGTAGCGGTTCCTATTCCTTGGGAGACCGCGACGTCATCAAAGGTCTCGTAAGGCATTACTGGGAACGGGAGCATCGGCGAGGCCCGGGAAGGCTGCGCGGGACGCCGGAAGGTGAATATAACCCGATTTATTTTATTATTTTTAACATTAGATCTTTTTACTACTGATGCTGCATAGGCAGCCTCAATAGTAAAAAGTTGGTTACACTCGTCAAACACTATGTTTGACGAGTGTGACCAACCTGTCAATCAGTTCTCCAAGCGATGCTATACATCGCTTGGAAAGCGCTAGCATTCTGCAAGCTAATTGCACTTGCAAATCGCTAGTTTTTCCACGGGAAAATCGCGGGAATTTAAAATGCGATTTTCCCGCAGAATGGAATTCCGGAATTCCCGCGGAAGTTATCGCGGGAATTCCGCAACGTGTGCACATAGCCTTACACTCACGCTTACAGGAAGTGTGTCACAAATCTCGCCCATGGATCAATAAATGGCCTAACGAAAAAAAGAATCAAAACACCAGAATTACGTTTTTTGGCCGTCACAACAATGTAATAAAACGTAATAACAGGCGATCAAAACCTCGTATCTACCTCAAAATGGTATTCATAAAAACATCAGCTAACTTCTACACGTTAGATGTCTGCTAACTCTTAATGACCTGCAGAATCATAATGGCAGGTTTTAGCACTTAGGCTAACTTTACACTGGGCATTTTTGCTGTCTTTTTCTGCAGCAAAACCTAAGTGCTTGGCAGGAAAGAAGCTATGGCAAAAACGCAGGTTTTGGTGCATTTTTTTACGGGGTTATTGTCATTCAATTCAATGGGTGAAAAACGGTGAAAGAAGAAACATGCTCTATGTCCAAAAAAACATGCAAAGCACAAAATGCTGATGACAAAAAAAACAATGTGTGTGCATGAGATTTCTGAACTCTCATAGACTTTGCTGGTACTGTAAAAAGCAGCTGAAAATTAGCATAAATAAACACCCAGTGTGAACTTAGTGTGGAATTGCACTTCTTTTGCAATTTCATCGCACTTGGAATTTTTTTTCCCGTTTTTTAGTACACTTTATGGTAAAATCAATTGTGAAGGGGTTAAGAATGATGAGAAGAAAATGTGACATTTTAATTCATATGCAGCAGATGCCAGCTACGCCATATCGGCAAGTTCACATGACCGGATTTTCACTCAGAGGGTGAAAAAAATGACAGCACTAGGACTAATATTATTAAATTAGGTTAGTTTTTTTTCATGGACTGAATCTGTATATATAATCACAGTATATATAAAATCACAATAAACACTAGTTTCTTCACACTAGTTTCTACTGATGTATAAAAACAGACGCCATAAGGGAGACAACTGAGATGAAAAATATCTTTTTTTTATGGCTTAAAATCAGACAAATTTTTATACGCCTGTGTGAACGTACCCTTTCTCTGATCAATCACACTGAGTCCGGCTTTGCTTCTGGCACATCCCCTATCTCAATCTCTCTCTATCAAGTGAATCTTTGTGTCATTCACAGACTACTATTCATCTCTTTCACGTCTGCAGTTATACAACACATTACTATCTGGAGTATTTGTTCAATGATCCATGGCTTTCTCTTCCTGTCTCTACTGTTGAGCTGTGAGCTCCGTCATCCTCTCCCTATCCTAAAATCATCCTAATATGGCTCCTGCACTCTCTGCATAGGCTTTTATACAGTCTAGGATAGTGCCGTATGATGTGATAGCTGCAAGGCTTTATGGTGAATCTCAAGCATTCGCAACTGAGGTAAGCCTTATGTGACCGATGCAATATTCTGAAATATATAAATAATCAGTGGGTATTTTTGGGCAATTCTTGTGAATCGTATAGCAAATGGTTAGAAATCACTAAATTTGTCTTGAATTCAAATAGCATTGAATTAATTCAATAATCTTGAGGGAGGGGATACTAAAGCACTTAAATGAAAAATTGCATGGCCCTTAAGGATTAATATGAGTATTTGGGGGTAAATATTAAGTTCTCTAGGATTGATTATTACAGTAGTTGATTTCTCTGTGAAGTACACATCACAGATTGCCTCACACCGAGGTATTCCAAGGTCGGCCATCTTGAACATTATAACCAATGTGATGATTCCTGTCTTTTCTGTGAATGAAACATGTTGACTCTGGTCTGATTTAGCTTCTTCTGAAGAGATGGCAATTCATACAAAGCTTCCTAGTAACTACAGCTTGTATCCTCAGATATAGGAGGTAATTATAGGACATTTGCAGCTTATGCAGCCACATTTTTACATAAGGAATATAGTCTGGTTCAAGAACATAAAGTGAGGCCTGCAGCAGATGAGGGAAATGTGGGGAGAATTCTGCCCCTGCACTGTGGTCACAGTACTATAGTGAGGAGTTGAACCCTGTGGCTCCCCCAGTCAGTCGAAATCATGGGACCCTTCCAGAAAATTATTTCCTAATACATTGTTAAATTTACAGCAACAATTTTAATACACCAATTAAATCTTATTAAACAGAATAAAATGTAAAGTTGCTCAAACATCATGATAACCCAGAAAATGTAATTAACTAATGTCGACATTGGATGTCTGATCCAGGGAACTTGCAGCCACTTACCCCTTCTCCTCGCCCAGTTCTGGCCAGCTACACAGTTGCCACACCCGATAGCCTAGATGATATGAATGAATTCTCAAATGTACCCGACAACAGCCAAGGCATCATATCACTGCAGTCTGCTGTAATGTTCACATCGGAGCTCCGTTGCTCCAACTGGCCCCCTATGTTAACCGGCCGGGCCGCCATGCTGATTATATGTTTCTTTCAATGTCATATCAGTAATAATTTTCATCCGTTGCATGATGCTCCAAAATAATACCAGACTTGAGCATCTCACCTAGTCAAATCAGATCTCATACTTTGCACTGATGTGGGGTAATAGCCCGAAGCACAGTGTCTGCAAACAGAGATTCTGGTTTGGCTTTTATACGAAGTCATATAGCAAGGCTCGTTAAAGGGTCGATATTGACTGTTGGGATTGCTACTTCCAATAGGTGATACTAGAGTTCTAGTCCTCTCTAAGGGTATGTTCCCACGGTCAGTAAACACTGCGGTTGGATGCTGCGTTCATCCGCGGTGTCAAACCCGCAGCATCCAGATGTTACAGCATAGTGGATGGGATTTCAAAGGATTTCAGAGACGCCTCTGGCTTCCCTGCGTAAACGGACATGCGACATGTCTTTCCAGACCGCAGCATGTCTATTTATGTTGTGAAAATACTTAGTCTCCGCAGCATAAATTACCTATAGGATTTAATTAGATGCGGTAAAACTGTATTATCTTCTCAGTCATATGCGTATTAAGTGCGGGAACGCAGCTTACTATGCATGTGTACTAATTTAAATAAAAGTGTACCTTGTGCCACAGCCAGAAGTTCACATCCACTGCAGTTCTCGCGATGAGCTGAGGTGACCATGAAAACTGCCATGCACGTGACCGCCGGGGATGGGGTTGCCAAGTTCTCACAATCAGCTGACCGCGAGAACTGCAGTGCACGTGACCGCCGGAGACCATGTTCTCTCCGGTGATTATCTTCAAGCTCTGCCTTGTCTGGATGTCAGTCTGAGTGGTGGTGGCAAAGTCCAGATGTAGCAGAGCTGGACTCATCGTGGGACAGTATGTATATCTTCTCAGCGGACAGGTATGCTTTTTTATTTTAATTCTCTTACAGGAGATCGAGGGCTTTGGTGGAATTAGGCGATGCAGTAAGTATGGTTTAATTAAGATCTATTAAAGGAGTCTGTGTCATTATTTCAATTAAAGGACTTTATTCTGGCTGTGTCTTTATTTACCATGTAACTGTAGGATTTGTAATGGATAGGTTTCTTAAAGACGCCTCTCCATTACTAAGCCTTGGGTTTGATGTCACCGGATAATACAAAAGGTGACATCAACCCCACAAATATGAACCCCACTTGCCACCGCTACAGGGCAAATGGGAAGAGCCAGGTAAAGTGCCACAATTGGCGCATCATTGGATGCGCCAATTGTGGGGCAGCTGCAGGCTGCTATTTTTAGGCTGGTGAGGGCCAAAATCCATGGGCCTTGCCATCCTAAGAATGCCAGTCCGCAGCTGTCTGCTTTTTTTGGGATGGTTAACAAAAATAGTGGGACCGCACGCCATGTTTTTTGGAGGGGATCCCACTGTTTTTGCTAACCATCCAAGGTAAGCAGATTGCTGAGGCATGGTATTATCAGGCTGGTAAGGTCCATCGATACTGGGTCCTTACAGCCTGAAATAACAGTCCCAGTAGTCTGCTTTACTCTGGCAGGTTAACAAATATAGGGGAACCCCACACCATATTTTTTATTTATTATTATTTATTTACAGTGGGTACGGAAAGTATCCAGACCCCTTTAAATTTTTCATTCTTTGTTTCATTGTAGCCATTTGGTAAATTCAAAAAAGTTAATTTTTTTCTCATTAATGTACACTCTGCACCCTATCTTGACTTAAAAAATCAGAAATGTAGATTTTTTGCAAATTAAAAAAGAAAAACTGAAATATCACATGGTCAAAATTATTCAGACCCTTTACTCAGACACTCATATTTGTCATATGCTGTCCATTTCCTTGTGATCCTCTTTGAGATTGTTCTACTCCTTCATTGGAGTCCAGCTGTGTTTAATTAAACTGATAGGACTTGATTTGTAAAGGCACACACCTGTCTATATAAGACCTCACAGATCACAGTACATGTCAGACCAAATGACAATCATGAGGTCAAAGGAACTGGCCAAGGAGCTCAGAGACAGAATTGTGGCAAGGCATACATCTGGCCAAGGTTACAAAAGTATTTCTGCAGTACTCAAGGTTCCTAACAGCACAGTGGCCTCCATAATCCTTAAATGGAAGAAGTTTGGGACGGCCAAAAGTCTTTCTAGACCTGTCTGTCCAGGCAAATTGAGCAATAGTGGGAGAAGAGCCTTGGTGAGAGAGGTAAAGAAGAACCCCATGATCACTGTGGCTGAGCTCCAGAGATGCAGTAGGTAGATTGGAGAAAGTTCCACAAAGTCAACTGTCACTGAAGCCCTCCACCAGTCCGGCCTTTATGGCAGAGTGGCCCAACAGAAGCCTCTCCTCAGTGCCAGACATATGAAAGCCCGCATAGAGTTTGCTAAAAAACACATGACGGACTCCCAAACTACGAGAAATAAGATTCTCTAGTCTGATGAGACAAAGATAGGACTTTTTGGTGATAATTCTAAGCGGTACGTGTGGAGAAAACCAGGCACTGCTCATCACCGTCCCAATACAATCCCAACAGTGAAACATGGTGGTAGTAGCATCATGCTACGGGGCTGTTTATCACCTGCAGGGACAGGATGACTGGTTGCAATTAAGGAAACATGCATGCAGCCAAGTACAGAGCTATCCTCGATGAAAACCTCTTCCAGAGTGCTCTGGACCTCAGACTTGGCCGAAGGTTCATCTTCCAACAAGAAAATGACCTTAAGCACACAGCTAAAATAACAAAGGAGTGGATTCAGAAGAATGTGACCATTCTTGACTGGCCCAACCAGAGCCCTGACCTAAACCCAATTAGGCATCTCTGCAGAGAACTGAAAATGGCTGTCCACCAACATTCACCATCCAACATGACGGAACTGGAGAGGATCTGCAAGGAAGAATGGCAGAGGATCCCCAAATCCAGGAGTGAAAAACTTGTATCATTCCCAAGAAGACTCATGGCTGTACTAGCTCAAAATGGTGCTTCTACTCAATACTGAGCAAAGGGTCTGAGTACTTAAGACCGTGTGATGTTTCAGTTTTTCTTTTTTAATAAATTTTCAAAAATATCTACATTTCTGTTTTTTTCAGTCAAGATAGGGTGCAGAGTGTACATTAATGAGGGGAAAAAATGAACCTTTTTGAATTTACCAAATGGCTGCAATGAAACAGAGTGAAAAATTTAAAGGGGTCTGAATACTTTCCGTACTCACTGTAAATGGTGAGTAAATTTACTATAATCATAAATTACAGGTTAAATCTATCTATTGCTGGGTAATAAACAGGAAACAATGCAACAGATTTATTAACCCTTTCCTGACCAGGACATTTTTTACATTCATTTTTCTTTCTATTTCTTCCAAGAGGCATTTTTATTTACTTCTGTGTCGACATAGTTGCATGTAGTCTTGCTTTTCTCCAGAACAAGTTGTAGTTTTGAATGACACTATTCACTTTACTATGCAATGTACTTAAAACTGGAAAAAAAAAATATTTAAAGGATTTTGTTCTGTTTTACAGTGCTGATTGTGCCAAAAAAATTAATTGGTAGCCTGGGTCTTCAGGTATGACCATTCCAATTCTAAGATGTTATATACCGTTTATATATACAGTGCTTTGCGAAAGTATTCCGCTCCCTGGAACTTTTCAACCTTTTCCCACATATCATGCTTCAAACATAAAGATACCAAATGTAAATTTTTGGTGAAGAGTCAACAAGTGGGACACAATTGTGAAGTTGAACGAAATTTATTGGTTACTTTAAATTTTTGTTGAAATTCAAAAACTGAAAAGTGGGGCATGCAATGTCGCTTGAGGTATGTCTCTATCAGTTTTGTATATCGAGAGACTGAAATTCTTGCCCATTCTTCCTTGGCAAACAGCTCGAGCTCAGTGAGGTTTGATGGAGATCGTTTGTGAACAGCAGTTTTCAGCTTTTTTCACAGATTCTCGATTGGATTCAGTTCTGGACTTTGACTTGGCCATTCTAACACCTGGACACGTTTATTTGTGATCCATTCCATTGTAGATTTTGCTTTATGTTGGGGAATGGTGCTGTATTTGGCTCCATCCATCTTCCCATCGATTTTAACCATCTTCCCTGTCCCTGCTGAAGAAAAGCGGGCCAAACCATGATGCTGCCACCACCATGTTTGACAGTGGGGATGGTGTGTTCAGGGTGATGAGCTATGTTGACTTTACGCCAAACATATCGTTTGGCATTGTTGCCAAAAAGTTCGATTTTGGTTTTATCTGACCAGAGCACCTTCTTCCACATGTTTGGTGTGTCTCCCAGGTAGTTTGTTGCAAACTTTAAATGACACTTTTTATGGATATCTTTGAGAAATTTCTTTCTTCTTGCCACTCTTTCATAAAGGCCAGATTTGTGCAGTGTTCGACTGATTGTTGTCCTATGGACAGACTGTCCCTCCTCAGCTGTAGACCTCTGCAGTTCATCCAGAGTGATCATGGGCCTCTTGGCTGCATCTCTGATCAGTCTGCTCCTTGTTTGAGATGAAAATTTAGAGGGACGGCCGGGTTTTGGTAGATTTGCAGTGGTATGATACTCCTTCCATTTTAGTATGATCGTTTGCACAGTGCTCCTTGGGAAGTTTAATGTTTTGGAAATCATTTTTTATCCAAATCCGGCGTTAAACGTCTCCACAACAGTATCACGGACCTGCCTGTTGTGTTCCTTGGTCTTCATGATGCTCTCTGTGCTTCAAACAGAACCCTGAGACTATCACAGAGCAGGTGCATTTATACGGAGACTTGATTACACACAGGTGGATTATATTTATCATCATTAGTCATTTAGGATAACATTGGATCATTCAGAGATCCACAATGAACTTCTTGAGTGAGTTTGCTGCACTGAAAGTAAAGGGGCTGAATAATATTGCACACCCCACTTTTCAGTTTTTGGCTTTCCACAAAAAATTAAAATAGCCAATAAATTTCATTCAACTTCACAATTGTGTCCCACTTGTTGATTCTTCACCAAAAATTTACATTTGGTATCTTTATGTTTGAAGTATGATATGTGGGAAAAGGTTGAAAGTTCCAGGGGGCCGAATACTTTCGCAAGGCACTGTATATATATGTACACACTATATGTACACATAAGATATATGTATTATTGTTTAAAAAAGTCAACTATTTCTAGGACTCGCACTTTTTTTAAAATTTTTCCATCAATAGAGCATTATATAAGATCTTGTTTTTTTGCAGATCGAGTTTTATAGTTCATTCAACTTTTTGATCACTTTTTATTCTATTTATTATTGAAGCATTGGTGACCAAAAAATCAATTCTGGTGTTTTTATTTTTTTTTCTTTAGAGCATTTACTATATTAGCTAAATAATTTTACAATTTGAAAGATAGGAGCTTTACAGATACAGCAATACCAATGCACTGCATGACTTTTGTACAAAATTGATGGCTACAGGTCTTTCAGCAAGCCCTCAGGTCTCATGATTACCCTTTATCACTGATGTCAAAGGGAGATGTGATCTAGTAATTGCAATCTTTCTCCCCAAAAAAAACATGCCACTTTCAGCAATTGACAGCAGCATGTAAGTAGCATTGTTAATAGCTCTGATTTCTACTTTACCTCCCCAATCACTGGAAGTGGGTTGCAGTTGTTACAATAAAATGTAATTCTGTCCTCTATCCCTTGCTTTAGTAAGCTGGCTAAACATGATTTTAGCATTATTTACCTGTATATTACTAATATTTCTGCAGGTTAGTAGCTTTTCTAGACAGGTTCACTTTGTTTTGTTTTTTTCCATGGAATCTTTTATCTTGTATAAACAAAAAGAAGCATTTATCAGAAGTGGCTACAACAATAAATGAAATGAATAAATGATTTGATTGCTAACCAAGCATTTCAAAGTTATATGCTTTTGAGACTACTTCGGTCTCTTGACCAGGCATGCTGCCAATGTTCATTATGGCAGATCATCAACACCTGTGGCAGCACCAATACTTAGGTACAGACATGTTTCACACTGTATCCACAATCATTTTCTTCAACTTTCAGAATCAAATTGTGACATTTGCTCTTCCTATATTATGGAATTTGTTATTCCTTGTATAATGCCATTAAAGCGAATTTGTCAGATGGATCTATCCTTTTAGGCCGTTTATATTGGCATATACAGTGGGTACGTAAAGAATTCAGACCCCTTTAAATTTTTCACTCTTTGTTTCATTGCAGCCATCTGGTAAATTTAGTGTGACACATTCATTCCTGCATTGAGTGTGTCAAAGGTTGTCATAAGTTTATACTTCCAGACTCTCCTGTCTCTCTGAGATTTGAAGTTACCTTTCAGTACAAGTAATTTCATGTCCATGGTGCTATTGTCAAGGTGAAAATATATTTTCTTATATAACTTTTATATTTTTATACTGTGAAACAATAAGTTTTTCCTAATTGCTTGCTAATGCAAATGTAACTGTATTAAAGATGGCTGCCAGTGTTCACTTTCACTTAAATTCAGTGTCTAAAGAGTTAAGTTAAGTTTCATTTCTCCTAAAAAAGATAACTCAGGAATGTGAAGAAGTAACCATCGGGAGACGTTTTGACGAATCAGAGAGAGACTGGACACTAGATGTATACTGCATAAACCCCGCCTAATGCACGCCTTCCCCTAACACTCAATATAGTATTGTGTATTTGTAAATAAAAGCCAGTTGTTGTACTGCTCCTGACAGGTGTGGATGCAGGACATTAGCTAAGACTGAATCAGCTGCGTGTCTGAGTCATTCTTAATCGGTACCAGATGTTTTGCGCTCGCACAATGATTTGGAATGACTGGTGAATGAGGATTCATTGTCGTTTACGACCCCGACAATTTGGCGCCCAACGTGGGGCGTGGACAGTGATCCGAGGCTCCTCTGGACCCATGCCTGGATGTCTGTGGATGATACCTGTAGTGGCTGACCTCGAGGACTGATCACCCTCCAAAACACGGTAAGTGAGATCATATACACTGTATGTGTCACACTTGCTAGTGTCTCAGCCGTTATTGGTTTGTCTGTGGTCTCCTTGGGTCTGAGGGGTGACCGGTCGAGTGGTGAGACTGAGTGCGATCCTGTGCCACGCTCTGAACCAGCAACTGAGAGACGTCGCATTCTGCGCGTCCTCGTGTACACCACACCTCCTCCACCGGTCATTGTACTCCATTCAACCACCCTACCCGTGACTATTGTCTAGTAGTGAAGTGGAGTGATAAATTGAGCTAGTTGCAGACTGTGGGGCAACCTAGAGGAAGGGATAGGAGACGCAGCCTCTGTGATATTGTACCAGCTAGGTAATTAAGACGTCCCGAGAAGGGACCACCTGTATTTCTGTGGAGGGCTCTCACTAGGAGACCGCCTCCCGACTGTTGGAATATCGTGGCAGGATAATCTGTTAATCACTGCTGTTCAAGGTTAGGGAAAGGAAATATTGAGCGCGAGGCTCTTTTCCTAGTACGTCGAACGTGAGGCTCCGTACTGTGGAACATCAGTGTTGATATCGCTACCAGTGGTTTTTCTGCAGAGAACCATAGTATTCTGTAAGAGTCATGCTGCGTATCTTAAAGCAGAAGAAGCCTGTGCCCCACAAGTTAGATGAGGATGCTGTGGAGGTCAAGGCAATAGTAGCGTCACGGGAAGGCAAGAAGGCAGTCAAGAATGTTGAGAGATTGTATAAGCATGTAGGATTGCCCTCGTCAGGGAGATTACAGCCGGCTATGTGGCATAATCTCATAGAGAACAAACGAGGCATGTTGAAAGATAAAGGATTGTTAGAACAAGCACAAGCTCATCTGCAAGTTGCGCGAGGCTTGAAGAATGAAGGATGGAAAGAGATTGATGGGGAAGGAGGATCAGACAATGCGGAACCTGTGTTTGGTTATAAAATGCCTTTGAACTGTGATCTTATAGATTGTAAAATGGCCGCCGTGCCACTGATGATGAAAATGCAGTCCCAACCACCGCCCTATAATGGCGACAAGACGAGCTCTCCAGAAGCGTGGGTGTGTCCTGTTTGTGGCGTGCAGAATCCAACCTGGGTGGAAACCTGCCGTGTGTGTGGGGCAGGCCGTCCTTGGGGTTCCGCCCAGACCATGGACGGAAGTGGGGCATGCCACGCCTCCACCGGCAGCCATCTTGGTGCACCCGGAATTCCTCCCCAGCCACTATGTCCGCTGGTAACACTTTCCGACGAGTACTACCAGGGACCACCACTTCCTGAGAAACCTCCGGCACCGACCGATGCTGTTCCCACCTCTAATGTTCCTGTTTCTGTTCCGGCCTCTGGGCCTAGTCTCCCGGTGCAACCCACTGTGATATTTGTAAATACACCTGGTCAAGGTCCCTTCACTCTTGATGCCCTGACCGGCAGTACGGCTTTCCGGTCCGTAATGCGTATGAGGCGCCAAGCTATCGGAGATGATGAGGGATCAGAAGATTCTGACAATCAGGTTGCTACAATTCCCCCTGCCCCGCCACTGCTATTAGGTCCGTTCGAATCCCCCCGGCCCGGAAGGAGCCCACTACCTACCCCTCTCAACAAATCCTCTAGGTTGCCCCATGACCCTGAAATCTGGTTCCCCTGTCATTCACGCTATTACATCACACCTCAGGGCTCCCAGGTTCTTTTCTCAGTGGGGTATGGGGACATAGTTACCCACCAGGTAGGAGCCATAGTGAACCCAGCTAACTCTACCCTGTCGCATAGAGGTGGTTTGGACCAACAGATAGCTAAAAAGGGAGGCCCAGCCATAACCCAAGAGTGTCAGGCCTACCTTACCAATTATGGCCCCTTGCATCCAGGAGACGCTATGTCCACCCAGGGAGGGAATTTGCCCTGTGATATAGTGTTACACACTGCAGGCCCTATATATGATTACAGGACACCCGAGCATTGCCGTACAATATTGCAGACCGCCTTACAGACAGTGCTTATCTTTGCAGGACGGCTAGGGAGAGATACACTTCCTCGTAGAACTTTGGCTATACCATTGATATCTTCAGGACTCTTTGGATACCCACTGGGCCCCTGTATGAAGGAACACGTTGAAGTCATCAAGAATTGTCTCCAATCAACCCCAGATCTCGATTTACAAGAAGTTAGGATCGTCTGTTACCATGAATCCGGATTAGAGGGCATCATGCCCTTGGTAGCTGAATACATGATACCACTGATGCACACAGGTATAAAGCCCCTGGATGAGGTAATACCCACAGCACCCCCAACTGCCCCGAAGGATGAGGCAGTGACACATGACGAAGAAGAAGAAGGGTTGAAGCTGAAATACAAACCCTTCACTCCGGTACAAATTGATGCTATTGTTAACAAGTTACCTGACCCGGACAAATTTCCCATGCAGTATGTAAGGAAACTGGAACAGACTAGGAGCATCTACGGGGCTACATGGTCTGATCTATCAGGCATCACCTCAATCAAAGCCTCCGAATATTTTCTCCCCACCATCATGAAGGAATTGAACCCCACTAAAGCAGGACCTCTCAACAAGTTCAAGTCTGGAAAGGAGTTTATCGCTCAACTCACAAAGTGGGCCCAGGATCGTCTCTGTGACGAAGCAGGATCAATACAGGATATACAACAAGAATCTGGTGAAGCTGTGGAGAAATACGCTGCCAGACTAACTATGCAGTTTGAAGACTTGGGTTATTCAACTCATGTGAAGACGCAGGCAGCCTTGTTGGTCTGTGCTTTTATTGATGGTCTGGAAGATCCACTGAAGGATAAGGTCATGAAGCTTCGTCCCGAATTACCTGATGGTCCCCTAAAACAGGCCCTCACTGTTGTGAAGAGTTATCAGAAAATGCTTCAAAGGGAAGAAAAAGAAGCAGAAAAGGAAGCAGAGAAGGAAGCACAGAAGGACAAAGGCAAGAAGAAACCAGCCATGTATATGGCAGAAGCCTCAGAAGTACCTGTTATGGTGTATCAGGCTCAGGATCGGTATGGATCACCACGCTTGAGGCCGAGAGGGTCCCAGGGCCAAAACTACAGGGACAGACCAGTTCGTGATGACCAAGGGAGACCTCTGTGTTGGGAGTGTGCCAGCCCTGGTCATATGAGAAGAAGTTGTCCTCGCAGGGGGCACCCTCAGAGACCTCTTCCTCCTCCACACTCATGAAGTTCAGGCCAACCGGTGCCCACTTTTCCCGCCACCTGTACTTCCTCGTCTTGTGGTACAGTGACCCTGGAAGTGGACAATCAACCTCTCGAGTTCTTAGTGGACACTGGGGCGGCCACCTCTGTTATCTCTTCATCTCAGCTGCCTCCTACAATCTCCCTGTCTTCAGATTTCCTCACATGTATTGGAGTTGAAGGTCAACAAACCTCATCACCACTCACTGTTCCCGTCCCAGCTGGCCCATTCTCTGGTGTCTTTGCCAAATTTCTGGTGTCTGAAACCTGCCCCGTCAACCTTCTAGGAGCTGACCTCCTTCAAAGGCTTCACGCTACCATCATCTTCGGTGATCAAGGGATGGAATTGCAATTACAAGATCCTGCCTCACAACAAGGCACTGAAGATCGTTGTGTCCTTAAGGCTTTCCCTCTGATGATGATGACTCTGCAAACGACACCTTCCCTGGATTTGCCCAATCTACCTACCACTCTGTGGTCAACTGGACCTGAGGATGTGGGTCTGCTCAAAGTGCCTCCAGTAAAAGTCCACCTCAAACCTGGGCACCCATACCCCAGACTACCTCAGTATCCGCTTAAGGCTGCCCAAGAGCGGAGCCTTGGAGTTCAGATTACCTCCCTCTTACATTCTGGAGTGCTAATCAGATGTGTTTCACCCTGTAACACACCCCTGTTTCCAGTGAAGAAGAAGACAGCTCCTGGAGACCCTCCGAAGTACAGACTTGTACAGGACCTCAGAGCAGTCAATTCAGCCACCATCTTGGAAACTCCTGTGGTACCCAACCCAAACACCTTGCTTTCTCAAGTGCCTACTTCAGCAACACTCTTCACCGTTATTGACCTGGCTAATGCTTTCTTCAGTGTCCCGCTTCATGAAGACTCACAGTTTTTATTTGCCTTCACGTTTCAAGGATCTCAGCTGACCTGGACCAGGACACCACAGGGTGCCCAGAACTCCCCTAACCAGTTCACTCATGCTATGAAGATGACACTGGATCCGTGGGTGTTACAGAATCTTCATGTCACGCTTCTCCAGTATGTTGATGACCTACTCCTCTGTGGAACTGAAGAGAATCTGTTTGCTGCTTCTGAGTCCTTGCTCCTTTTTCTTCATTCTGCCAACTGCAAAGTCTCAAAGGCCAAGGTCCAGTGGTGCAAAGAGAAAGTCGTCTTCCTCGGACACTGCATCTCTCAAGGCTCGAGACACCTCACCGAGGATAGAAAACATGCAATCGAGGATATCCCTTATCCAAAGACATACTCTGCTATGCAGTCTTTCTTAGGGCTCATTACCTACTGCAGACAGTGGATTCCGGATGCTTCAAGACTCATGCAACCTTTGTATGATTGCCTCAAGACTGGAGGACCGGACTGGGATCATGCTGAAAATCCGTATATCTATGCTCAGCAAAAGGACTGTTTCCTGGCTCTCAAGGAAGCTGTTGTCAGCGCCCCTGCTCTGGGTCTCCCTGACTACACTCAGCCGTTTCATCTCTTTGTTTCAGAATCTGAAGGACATGCCTCTGGTGTGCTGGCACAGAAACATGCTGATCGTTTCCGTCCTCTGGCCTACTACTCAGCCAGGCTAGACCCTGTTGCCAGAACTGCTCCTTCCTGTCTCAAGGCTGTGCATGCAGCCCATGTTCTTCTGGATAAGTCTGCTGACATAGCACTTGGTCATGACTTGGTCATTCAAGCTGGACATGATCTCTCTGCTGTCCTCCAACAAACATCTCCTAAGCATCTAACGAGCCAAAGACATCTCAGACTTCAGTGCTCTCTACTTCTGCCCTCCAACATCACCTTCCAGAAATGTACTACCATCAACCCAGCCACTTTGCTTCCACATTCTAGGGGGGAGTTCCCTGACGGGTATAAGGACTTACCAGACGGGAGGTCACCTGATGACCCGTATGACTGTATAAAAGCACTGGAACAAAAAGCCTCTGCACCACAAAATGTGGTAACTCAAGAACTTCTCAACCCTGATTTGCAACTATGGACTGATGGATCTCGATTTGCAGACTCTTATGGCAAGTTCCACACTGGATATGCGGTCACCACTGAAACAGAAGTCCTTCTGGCGGAAGCCTTGCCACCTCACCTTTCGGCTCAAGAAGCCGAACTTGTGGCCCTACAACAAGCATGTTATCTAGCAGAAGGGAAGACGGCCAATGTCTACACTGACTCAAGATACGGCTATGGAATCTGTCACGATTTTGGATTCCTGTGGAAGTCCCGAGGGTTCATTACGGCTACAGGAACCCCTGTTAAACATGCACTAAGGATTAAAGCCCTGATGAAGGCATTGGAGCTACCTGTACAAATTGCGGTGATCAAGGTCAAAGCTCACGGGAAAGTCAATTCGAAGGAGACTAGAGGAAACCATTTAGCAGATCAAGCTGCCAAAGCTGCTGCCATAAAGAATGTCTCAGCAAAGTGGGAAGAAGAAGAAACAGCACCAGAAAAACCCTGTTGGGAAGGCACTGATACACCTGTGATGCCTGTGCTTACCAGAGCACAAACAAGAGAACAGGCAACCAAAGAAGCTACCCAAGCCGAAGAAGAACGAGACTTTGAGAAGTCCGAAGCCCGAAGAAAGAAGAGGGAGTTGATAGAAGACATGGAAATGGAATACCCTGCCACCGGATCTGTCTGAAAGCCAGCCCGACCACCTGAAGAGAGATTGTGGGAAGAACAAAAGTTGACCTCTAAAGAAGAAAAGAAGCAGTGGGAAGCTGCAGGAGCCATTCATGGGAATCGTAGTTCTGCCGGACAATACCAATTTCCTAGACTCTATAAGGTGGATGGGAAACCCTGTCTACCCAAAAGAATGTATCCAGCCGTTGCAGCATGGGCTCATGGATCAACTCATCGAGGAAAGAACCAAGCTCTGGCCTGTATCAAGAAGCTCTACTGGGCCCCAGGAATCTCTACCACTGTCACAGCCTACTCAAGAGCCTGCCCAGTCTGTGCCATCTGTAACCCAACAGCCACCGCCAAGGTTCCACTTCAGCATCTTGCCAAACCAGACTACCCTTGGCAGAGAATCCAGGTTGATCATATTCAGATGCCCAAGTCAGGAAAGTATGAGTACGTCCTAGTGGCTGTGGATATGTTCTCAGGATGGCCCGAAGCCTACTCAGTGACCAACATGACTGCCAAAACTACAGCTAAGAAGCTCATCACTGAAATTTCGTGCAGATTTGGAATTCCCGAAGTTGTTGAATCAGATCAAGGCCCAGCCTTCACTGCCAATGTCTACGAGGAATTGTGGCACATGTTAGGGACAGATTTGGGTCTGCACACCCCCTATCACCCCTCCAGTTCAGCCAAAGTTGAGAGAATGAACTCCACAATTAAGACCCAGTTGCTTAAAATGAGCCAGGACTACCCACTCCCATGGCCAGATTTGCTCCCCGTGGTCCTATACCATATCAGACACACCCCACAGGGAAAACACGGCCTGACTCCCTTTGAGATTCTTTTTGGTGCTCCACCTAAAATAGGAGACATTAGGCCACAAGAGTTGTCTGAGACAAATGATAAAGTTGTACAATTTGTGATTGCATTGTCTAAGGAACTGTCTAACACCCACTCTACAGTTTCTGCTTCTCTTCCAGAATCCACAGGTGACGTGGTCCATGACTTTGTGCCAGGAGACCTGGTGTATGTGAAAAAGTTTGTGCGCAGAGATGGTCTCCAGCCGAGATTTGAAGGACCCTACACGGTGATCCTGGTCACCCCCACTGCAGTAAAACTTGAAAGAAAGAGCACCTGGATTCACGCTTCACACTGTAAAAGAGACCGAACCAGTGTTTAGTCACAGTAGTGACTGAAGGGAAATGTTGCTGTTGTTTTTGACCTTGGGACTGGGGGCCATCCTCGCCCCTACCTCTTCGGCCCCTATTGTAAATAAGAATTCTGGTCCCTTTATTCTCTGGGTAAACCTGACAGCCCCGGTGAATATCTGGTGATTTGATTTCTGTGATGTAGTCAAGTGCCTTGAGACTGAACGGGTGGTAGAGGGGATCATCCAGTTCTATATGTGTGTTACCAGACAAGACAACAATAATTGTCATTATTGGACAGATGCTGCCTGGAGTACGGGGAATGATTGGGGATATAAACCTAGCGAAGCCATGTTCCCCAAGGATGGGACGGGGTAGGAGTCTTCGTGAGAGAATGCATCTAACAGCCCTTCTGCAACCATTTAGGGGCTGTAAATGGGGTAGAAGCTGTCACCCCCTTCTCCTAAATCTTGAAAGCCCTCAATCTGCTGATCTGCAGACGTTCGTACTAGGAAGGCATTATAATTATGTATTTAGTGCTGGACCTTATGCGTATTTAGGCCATATACGGCTTCAGGATATTAGCTTCAGACCAACCAAGGCCCCCGTTACCAGTACACCTAAAATAGGCCCAGGTGAGCGTTTGCAAAATGTAGTTAATGAAGTGATCCCCATTCCAGGTCTCAGTTGGCAAGAGGTTTTCTCCATAGAAACACAAACAGACCCAAGGAAAAATTTGTGGTTAGAATGGGTGAGGTACAATGTAAAAGTCCAGAATATCTCTGTAGGATGTATTGCTTGTGCTGCTGCGAATACACACCTATACACACATGCATTGCTTTTCCCTGATGACAACACCACTGCCTGTGTCATGAATTTGTTGAAAGGTTTGAAGCCCACTGATTGCCTAGATTACGTCCCACTAATTCATAAGGAACCCAAACTAAAGGTCCCAGGAGAAGTAACTGTATTAGCTGACAATTACACCTGCTATAATTCCCACGACACCACAGGTACACCAGTAGGGATCTTCGAGACAGGTTTCTGCAAAGAGAATAGTTCTCTAGATACTGACTTGTTAATCAAACATACACAATATATGTATGACATTTATTGGTTATGTGGAGATGGTAAGCTCCGTCCTAGGTTGCCAAATGCCTGGACAGGCCAATGCACCCTTGTTAAACTAGCTATGCAGTTCAAGATTCTACCCTGGGATCCAAAGATACCTGATGAACCTACCAGGAAAAGGAGAAGCCTCGATCAGCTCCATATGAGTTATGAAGAAGATCCACTAGTATATATTGATGCTATTGGAGTGCCAAGGGGGGTGCCTGACCAATTTAAAGCCCAGAACCAGATCTATGCTGGCTTTGCTTCTATAATCCCACAGGTGCAGATTAATAAAAATGTTGAATGGATCAATTACATATATTACAGTGAACAAAGGTTTGTCAATTTCAGCCAAGATGCCTTCCAAGGTATAGTTGAAGAATTGGGCCCTAACACTAGAATGACACTCCAAAATCGACTAGCCCTTGATATGATATTAGCTGAGAAAGGAGGAGTTTGTGGGATGGTGGGAGAGGAGTGTTGTACCTATATCCCTCAGAACTCTGGAGTGAATGGAAAAACCATGATAGCCCTTAAAAAGATAACTGGGTTAGCAGCAGAATTGAAAACTAATGCTGGAGTAGACACATCTTTCTTTTCCGGCTGGTTGGGTGGACTCAAGGGATTCCTTCAACAAGCTTGTATAGTACTGATTGCCCTCCTTGTAATTGGATCAATAACTCTTTGTTGTGTTATTCCCTTGTATAAAAAGGTTATTGCCAAAGCAACTCCGACTGGCACCTTCCTCAATCAAGAAGTAGACCCACCAGAGTACGATGGTACTGATCTAGGGGAGATCCCTAAGTATATTCCCCTCAAGAGAGTAGACAAAACCCCCCATTCTCAGATGATGTTAAGAGACTTAGTTTAGGGACAGCGGGAGAACTCCATGTGAGGTTAGTGAAGGGTTCAGCTGCCTGGAGGCCTCTCGCTAGGGGAGAGCTTCTGAGGTGTCTGGATGAAGAAATCCACCTCCCCTTTTCCCATCACATGGACAGTCTCGAAGGATCTTTCATTAAGGGAAAAACTTAGTGTTTAGGGGGGATTGTCAAGGTGAAAATATATTTTCTTATATAACTTTTATATTTTTATACTGTGAAACAATAAGTTTTTCCTAATTGCTTGCTAATGCAAATGTAACTGTATTAAACATGGCTGCCAGTGTTCACTTTCACTTAAATTCAGTGTCTAAAGAGTTAAGTTAAGTTTCATTTCTCCTAAAAAAGATAACTCAGGAATGTGAAGAAGTAACCATCGGGAGACGTTTTGACGAATCAGAGAGAGACTGGATACTAGATGTATACTGCATAAACCCCGCCTAATGCACGCCTTCCCCTAACACTCAATCTAGTATTGTGTATTTGTAAATAAAAGCCAGTTGTTGTACTGCTCCTGACAGGTGTGGATGCAGGACATTAGCTAAGACTGAATCAGCTGCGTGTCTGAGTCATTCTTAATCGGTACCAGATGTTTTGCGCTCGCACAATGATTTGGAATGACTGGTGAATGAGGATTCATTGTCATTTACGACCCCGACACTATGATCAGGCATACAAAAATGTTTGGTCACAGGTAGATCCATTCTTTTTTCTCTCATTGTGTGGCGGTGAGAATTCATCCTTGTTCTAAGCTTTTGCCTTGTCTCCGCTACATAAAATTCCCAGTTGTATGCCTGATCACAGCAGCATGCACCTGAAATTACTTGTATTGAAAGGTAACTTCAAATCTCAGTGAGACAGAAGAATCTGGGAGTATAAACTTATGACAACTTTTGACCCACTCAATGCAGGGATGAATGTGTCGCATAGATTTATGTATTTTTACATCAGTTAAGGAATTTGCTCTTCAGACCTTGTGGGGGCATCACAACACAGAACCAGACCCCATCAGAGGACAATAAAACTTTCACTCCTTATCTATGAACTGTTCCAATATTTATTGACACAACTGTTTATCACTCTCCCATAATGACAGGTTTGTGCTGTGTTGTGTATAAATATGTGATTCTTCAGATTTTGTATAAGTCTATATACCTGATGAAGAGGCCTGAGTAGTCTCAAAAGCTTGCAATTTGTTACCATCTTTTCAGTTAGCCATTAAAAGGTATCAACCACTGAGGACTCTCAATTCCAAATATTTTTCTAATCTACTGGCTAACACAGTACAAAGATATATATCATTCTCGTATCAACTGGGTTTAGGCCAGGGCTCTGGCTGGGACAGACAAGAATGGTCACAGAGTTGTTCTGAAGTCACTCCTTTGTTATTTTAGCTGTGCTTAGGGTCATTGTCTTGTTGGAAGGTCAAGTCTGAGGTCCAGAGCACTCTGGAAGAGGTTTTCATCCAGGATATCTCTGTATTTGGCTGCATTCAAGATTCCTTCAATTGCAACTAGTCATCCTGTTCCTGCAGCTGAAAAACACCCCCATAGCATGATGCTGCCACCACCATATTTCACTGTTGGGATTGTATTGGGCAGGTGATCAGCAGTGCCTGGTTTTCTCCACACATACCGCTTAAAGGTATCACCAAAAAGTTCAGTCTTCGTCTCGTCAGACCCGAGAATCTTATTTCTCATAGTCTGGGAGTTTTTCCATGTGTTTTTCAGCAAACTCTATGCTTGCTTTCATATGTCTGTCACTGAGGAGAGGCTTCCGTCGGGCCACTCTGCCTTAAAGGCCTGACTGGTGGAGCTGTGCAGTGATAGTTGACTTTGTGTAACTTTCTCCCATCTCCCTACTGCATATGTGGAGCTCTGCCACAGTGATCTCGGGGTTCTTCTTTACCTCTTACCAAGGCTCTTCTCCCACGATTGCTCAGTTTGGCTTAATTGCCAGGTCTCGGAAGACTTCTGGTCTCAAGGAGGCTCACAAGGAAATGGACAGCATGTGACTTAAATATGAGTGTCTGAGCAAAGGGTCTGAATACTTATGACCATGTGATATTTCAGTTTTTCTATTTCAATAAATTTGCAAAAAATTCTACATTTCTGTTTTTTTTCAGTCAAGATGGGGTGCAGAGTGTACATTAATGAGAAAAAAAATCAACTTTTTTGAATTTATCAAATGGCTGCAATGAAACAAAGAGTGAAAAATTTAAAGGGGTCTGAATACTTTCAGTACCAACTGTAAGTCATTGGAAGCTGAATAAAATGATACCTTGATATCTGCAATAAGTTTTGTCTTATTCCAGAGAAATCCACCTTTTTCTTATATGTAAATGAGCTGGTCAGATCTATGGGCCGGACAGTGATATACATGAGAATCTGCCTCCATAGATTATTGCATATGAAAGGGGGAGATACCAGCGTGAGACATGTAACTAACACAGAATATTACAACTTAACTTTGTCTCCTTAAAAACACGTGTGCCATTCGATTTTTACTACATATCTCAAAGGAAACCCGACATTTCACCAGCCAAGTATAGTAAATTTGCAGCCCAAACCGTCAGGATAGATAAAATAGATAGATGTCCTGTAAATATTTAATTTCACAAGTCTTTCATGTGGCACTATATGGTGTATTTGTAGGCTTATTTAACCCATTAAATAAATAATTAAAAAAATGTAATTGGTGCCCCCCCTACTTTTGATAACGAGCCAAGGTAAAGCAGATAGCTGGGGGCTTATATTATCAGGCTGGGAAGGACCATGGTTATTTGCCCCTCCCAGCTTAAAAATACAAGCCTTCAGCAGCCCCAGAATTGGTGCATTACATTAAATGTGCCAATTCTGGCTCTTTGAATCTCTCTTCCCTGGTGTGGTGGCAATCAGGGTAACGGTTTATGGGGTTGATGTCAGCTTTGTAATGTCCGCTGGCATCAACCCCTTGGGTTAGTAATGGACAGCATACAGCCTAATAAGTGACATATCGCTAAATTCAGTGTTTCAACCCCTACATCATGCTGTCCTTAGATTACATATTAAAAACCTAGTGACAGATTCGTTTTAATAGTATTTTAAACACTTTCTTTATTCAAACTGTAGACAGAATAGTGATTTTATGGCAGACAAGAAAACCATATTCTTCCAAAATACTTTTGTAGCTTTTTTGCGTTGAAAACCTTCAGGGAAGCATAATGGCTTTTGCTGTGACAGTTATTTTTTATCACCTGCAAGACGTCCAGCTATAGATGGCAAATGTTCCAAAAGTGAAGACTGTGTGTTCTGAGGCTGTGTGCCACCTACACAGCCAACCGTCTCTGGCTGCAATGTGTGCACAGCATCTTCAAATGTTTGATTTGAAACCTTTATTTGTGCAAAGAAAGCATTATAATAAAGAACAAAGGCTTCCAAAGAGAAAACTGCTTACAGGCATTGTGACATAACAGAGCAACTATTGTCCTAAGGTAAAAATAAGTAAAAATTAGTAACAGCAATCTACAGACATGAAAAATGGTTCAGGCGGTCTACTTCAAGCGGCTACAGCTATACAGTCTACTGTATATCTTCACAATTTTAGTAAAGGTGAAGTGTATATGTGTGCAACTAAGACAATTTATCCACAGTGGATTTGGAAAGCACATACTGTATCTTTGCCACCATGAAACCTGGTACAAGAGAGTATCCTATTGAGTCATAAGTTACCTTATAGTAAAAATAAAAAGCCGCAGATGCCATAAGATGGATGTGTGACAGTGCTGTGTTCATCTTTTAATGGCAATGTATCGTCAGAAAATTAACTATTGTTTAAATCAGATTTTCATGTTAAATGTAGTTTTTTTTTTCCCAATGTTGTAAACCACTATGTTTATTAAACAAGAAATACATAATCTTGTAATTTTTACACTGACGACTAAATCTCAATAGTCTTATACTTCCTGTATTGTACAAAAGACTTTTCAGCAAAAAAAAACCCTGCTGTGGTGTTCACCATCCTCTTGCAATAGGACAAGCTGGATGGCAAAACACGTGCTAGTAATATCCCAAAAGTAATAGGAATGAAAAAATAACTTTTAACCATGCCAAAGAAGTTGAAAAGAAAAGTCTTGAGTGAGGAAAAGAAGGGCTCAATTCTGGCTTTACTAGCAAAGGGATACTGTGAGCATCATGTTGCGTCCATCCTTAAAAATTCTAAGCAGTCCATTACAACAAGGTCAAGCAGCAGACATTGGGGACAACAAAGCTACAGACTGGCAGAGGGCAAAAACGACTCTTCACTAACCGGGATGACCATCATCTTATTCGAATGTCAGTCAGCAACCGCAGGATGACATCAAGTGACCTACAAAAGCAATGGCAGCTGGGGTGACATGCACGGCCAGAACAGTTTGTAACAGGCTTCTAGAGGCAGGGCTCAAGTCATGTAAAGCTAGAAAAAAGCCTTTCATCAATGAGAACCAAAGATGTGTCAAAGATGATAAGGACCATAGAGGACTGGGAGTAAGGAAATCTCTGAGTCTAATTTTCAGCTTTGCCAAATACCTGGTCGTCTAATGGTTAGATGGAGACCTGAAGAGGCATACAAGCCACCACAGTGTCTTGCACCCACTATGAAATTTGGTGGAGGATCGGTGATGATCTGGGGATGCTTCAGCAAGGCTGGAATTGGACAGGTTAATCTTTGCGAAGGACGTATGAATGAAGCCGCATACAAGGTTATCCTGGAAAAACAGTTGATTCCTTCTAGTCAGGCAATGTTCCCCAACTCTGAGGACTGTTTTTTCCAGCAGGACAATGCTTCATGCCACACAGCTAGGTCAGTCAATGTGTAGATGAAGGACCACCACATCAAATCCCTAGCATGGCCAGCCCAATCTCCAGACCTGAACCCCACTGAAAACCTCTGGAATGTAATCAAGAGGAGGATGGATAGTCACATGCCATCAAACAAAGAAGAACTGCTTAAATTTTTGTACCAGGAGTGGCATAAGGTCGCCCAAACGCAGTGTTAAAGACTGATGGAAAGCATACCAAGAAGCATGAAAGCTGTGATTAAAAATCATGGTTTTTCGACAAAATATTGATTTCTGAACTCTTCCTGAGTGAAAACATTAGTATTGTTGTTTCTTAATGATTATGAACTTGTTTTCTTAGCATTATTTGAGGTCTGCAAGCACTGCATTTTTTTCTTATTTTGACCATTTCTTATTTTCTGAAAATAAATGCAAAATTTAGTGCTTGGAAATTTGGAGACATGTCAGTAGTTTATAGAATAAAAGAGCTTTTTACATATTACTCAAAAATATACCTACAAAGAGAAAAATCAGAGAAGCTGAAAATTTTGCAGTGGTCTCTTAATTTTTGCCAGAGCTGTATATGAAATGTGGTATCATTGTCACTTTAAATTTATGCCGAGGGCTTGGCTCATGTAGAGGGCACAAGGCCACTGAGCCTACTGATTAGCGGCAGTAGTCACATGCTGTAGTCGTGATGTCACCATTGGAACTGTGTCAGCTGTAAGAATGTTGTACTGTACTGTAGGATTCCTACTACCGAAGACAACAATCTTGTTATGTGAAAGATGTCATTCATTTATATTGTGAGGGGATGACACACTCAGCTGCTTCCCAAGGTAGATACAGGAACATTTTTTGTGGTGAATCACCTGCAGGGCCGCATTTATAGTTTATGCTGCCCTAGGCACTTTTAGTGCTCCCTCCCCCATTGGTGAGTATGACTAAAGCACCACCCCAGCTCCACCTACACATCTCAAACCTTCCAAAGTCCCACCACCCGCTCTTGGAAAAACTTATCTTCTGCACCACATCCTCACCAATCTGATATTAACAGTTCCCAGCAGACACCAGATCACATATATAGCCAGCAGCTTTTGTTTTGGCCAAAAGAATTTTAAGCCACCACTATGACAAGGTGGACTCTTTTGGCCAGGCCCTACTCTACTCTAACCTATTAAACATTTCTTAAAATATAAAATGCTATTTTTAGGTATATTTTTATTTATTTTTCCTTAAGGGAATGAGTCACATATATTTTTTAGAATGACCATTAATACCATATACAAGAGACAAATACCATCACACCATGACCAGATGACATATTACCACCTCATAGTGATGGAATAATACCTCCATACCATGACCAGATCATATTGCCATCACATAGTGACCAGATAATACCACATACAGGGAGAAATACCGCCACACCATAACCAGATAACATACTACCACTACATAGTGACCAAATACTACAATACTGATCATTAATAAAAAAAAAACAACACTAATGCCATTATAAACAGGAACTCTGTATATAGTGTCAGTGTACAGGTAATACAGTGATCACTGGTGACATTATACACAGGAGCTCTGTATATAGTGTTAGTGTACAGGTAATACAGTGATCACAGGTGACATTGTACATAGGAACTCTGTATATAGTGTCAGTGTACAGGTAATACAGTGATCACCAGTGACATTACACATAGGAGCTCTGTATATAGTGTCAGAGTACACTGCATCCTCAACGTCCCCCACTATGTGTTTCCTGCTTCCCCGATTCAAAATATTTACATGCCCCTTCCTCCCGAATTCATTGTCATGTCTTCTCTCTCTCCCATCCCCACCCTCTATTCATTATCAACTGCTCTCCCCCACATTCAATACATTATTTACTCCCACCACACTCAAAATTCATCATTATTTGCTCTCCCCCAGGTCCTCATTTGCTTTCCCTGTCCCCCACCTTCAATTCAATTGCAGTCCCCTCACTTCATCATTTGCTGTCCTCCTCCCCCCTCTCTTCATCATTCGCAGTCCCCCTTCCTCCCTCACTTCATCATTCGCAGTCAGCCTTCCCCCTCACTTCATCATTTACAGTCCCCCTTCCCCCTCACTTCATCATTTGCAGTCCCCCTTCCCCCCTCACTTCATCATTTGCATTCCCCTTTCCCCCTCACTTCATCATTTGCAGTCCAACTTCCCCCTCACTTCATCATTTGCAGTCCCCCTTCCCCCTCACTTCATTATGTGCAGTCCCCCTTCCCCTCCCTCACATCATCATTTGCAGCCCCCTCCATCATTTGAAGCCTCCACTTCTTCATTTGAAAATTACAGCCCCCCTCCATAATCATTTGCAGCTCCCCTTCATCATCATTTAAAGCCCCCCTCCATCATTTGCAGATCTGCCCTTTCATCATGTGCAGGTCTCCCCCCTTTCATCATGTGCAGGTCTCCCCCCTTTCATCATGTGCAGGTCCTCCCCTTTCATCATGTGCAGGTCCCCCCCTTTCATCATGTGCAGAACCCCCCTTTTATCATATGCAGATCCCCCCTTTCATCATGTGCAGAACCCCCCCTTTCTTCATGTGCAGATCCCCCCTTTTATCATATGCAGAACCCCCCTTTCATCATGTGCAGATTCCCCCTTTCATCCTATGGAGATCCCCCCCTTTCATCATGTGCAGGACTCTTTTTCATCATGTGCAGAACCCCCTTTCATCATGTGCAGACCCCCCTTAGTCATGTGCAGAACCCCCCTTTCATCATGTGCATACCCGCCTTTCAGCATGTGCAGACCCCCCTTCATCATGTGCAGACCCCCCCTTCATCATGTGCAGACCCCCCTTTCATCATCTGCAGATTCCCCCTTTCATCATATGCAGGTCGCCCCTTTCATCATGTGCAGGACCTTTTTTCATCATGTGCAGACCCCCCTTTCATCATGTGCAGACCCCCCTTCATCATAAGCAGAACCCCCCCTTTCATCATGTGCAGACCCCTCCCTTTCATGTGCAGATACCCCCTTCATCATGTGCAGACCCCCCTTCATCATGTGCAGACCCCCCTTCATCATGTGCAGAAACCCCTTAAGCATGGGCAGAACACCCCTTTCATCATGTGCAGACCCCACCCTTCAGCATGTGCAGAACCCCCTTCATCATGTGAAAAACCCCCCTTTCATCATGTGCAGACCCCACCCTTCAGCATGTGCAGAACCCCCTTCATCATGTGAAAAACCCCCCTTCATGTGCAGACCCCCCTTCATCATATGCAGGCCCCTCCCTTTCATGTGCAGACCCCCTTTTGTCATGTGCAGAACCCCCCTTTCATCATAAGCAGGCAGAACTCCACCGGCGCTGGGCTAATTTTCATCCTCCCCGGGCCCCCCCATGCATGGCTGGGCTCACGCTGCTCACCTGTCCAAAGCTCGCGGTCCCACTCCCTGTGCGTGCATGTTGTTTACCAATTACTAGGCACCGGTATTCTTCCTGTGTGAGCGGTTACGTGGTACCGCTCATTAAGGTCATGAATATGGACGCCACACCTATGCGTCCATATGCATGACCTTAATGAGCGGTACCACGTGACCGCTCACACAAGAAGAATACTGGCACCAGAGACCATCGGAGCTGCAGGCACCGCTGGAGGAGGTGAGTATAATGTCATCAAGGGGGAGGGGACAGGGGAGGGGGGGAGGAGGGTGGTGACCCTGGCCAACAAAAGAAAATAACTAAACTTTACGCAGGTGCCGCCCCCCCCCACAGAGTCAGCCCTAGGAACGTGCCCTCGAGTGCCTAGTGGGAAATACGGCCCTGACCTGATGGTTTATTATTGACAGCATAGTCCATAGCAGGATTCAGCAAAATAGACGGAGCCTTTCTGGCATAATGGTAAAACAAAAAACATACAATACCATACGATAAAATCCGCTTGTCTGAGGGATTCACCTGCTAAGACCACCAGGAGTATTCAGTTCCACCTGGAGCTGCCATTTAAGACTTGCTCTCTCCAAAACCATAACACACTGACTCTCCAGTCAAGCTATTTAAGCCAGAACATGTGATGATCACATGATCGTGACATCATTCCAGGTCCTGTCAGAACACCTGCCTTGGCTCTGCAGGTGGAGATATAGAGGGCACCCTCCCTCCCAATGGATACCCACATAAAACCAGCCCATATCTGCAACTTTAATTTAACCCTCTCAATACGTAGTGTGCTGGAGGAAAGTATCCTGGTTTCACATCATTGACGCCATTATGCACAGTGACACATATCTCCTTTCATACACTGTGCCAGTGACCCTGTCACAATATGTACAGTTGAAACCAGAAGTTTACATACACTATATAATGTATGCATGTTTTTCTCAATATATGACATGAAATCAAAATAAACCTTTCCCGTTTTAGGTCAATTAGGATTACCGTAATTATTAGTGTTTGATAAATGCCAGGATAATGAGAGGGAGAGAATGTTTTAAGGCATTTTTATTACTTACTGCAAAGTCAAAAGTTTACACACATTACGTTAGTATTTGGTACCATTGCCCTAAAGCTGAATGACTTGGGTCAAACATTTGGGATATCCTTCCACAAGCTTCTCACAATCGTTAGTCAGAATTTGAGCAAATTCCTCCTGACAAAACTGGTGTAACTGATCCAGGTTTGTAGGTCGCCTTGCTCGCACCTGCCTTTTCAGCTTTACCCTTAAATTTTCAGTAGGACTGAGATCAGGGCTTTGTGATGGCAACTCCAAAACATTGATTTTGTTATCCTTAAGCCATTTTGCTACCATTTTGGCAGTATGCTTTGGGTCATTGACCATCTGAAAGATCCATTTCCGACCAAGCTTTAACTTGCTGGCTGATGTCTTGCTTCAGTATTGCCACATAATCTTCTTTTCTCAAGATGTCATCTATTTTATGACGTGCACTAGTTCCTCCTGCAGCAAAAAAACAACCCCACAACATGATTCTGCTACCCCCCCTGTTTCACAGTTGGGATGGTGTTCTTCAGCTTCCAAGCTTCTCTCTTTTTTCTCCAAACGTAACGATGGTCATTATGCCCAAAAATTTAGTTCAATTTTAGTTTCATCAGACCACGGGACATGTCTCCAAAAATTAAGGTCTTTGTTCCTGTGTGCATTTGCAAACATTAATCTGTCTTTTTTATGTTTCTTTTGGAGTAACGGCTTCCTCCTGGCAGAGTGGCTGTTCAGCCCATGTTGATATAGTAGTCTTTTCACTGTGGCTATTGACAAACTCTTACCAGCTTCCACCATCATCTTCACAAGGTGTTTTGCTTTTGTCCTTGGGTTGATATGCACATGTTGGACCAAAGTACGATCATCTCTGGGACACAGAACCCGTCTCCTTCCTGAACGGTATGATGGGTGGACATTCCCATTTTTTTTTTACTTGCATATAATTGTTTATACAGATGAACGAAGCACCTTCAGGTATCTTGAAATTGTACCCAAGGATGAGCCAGACTTGTTCAAATACACAATTTTCTTCCTGATATCTTGGATGATTTCTTGAGTCTTTCCATTGATGCTACACAAAGAAGCAGTGTGTTTCAGGTGTGCATTAAAATACATACACATTTGTGGCTCTAATTAACTCAGATGTTTAAAAAAATGAACAGAAGCTTCCAAACACATGACATCATCATATGGGCAGTCCATAATTGTTTAAAAGCATAGCAATCTTAGTGAATGTAAACTTTTGACTTTGTAGTAAGTAATAAAAATTCCTTAAAACATTCTCTCTCTCTTTATTCTGGCATCTGTCAAATATTAATAATTATGGTAATCCTAATTGACTTAAAACAGGAAAGGTTTATTCTGATTTCATGTCAGATATTGAGAAAAACATGCATATGTTTTTCTTGTATAGTGTGTTACAGCCTGATGAACTTGAACTGCCCAGTAAACGTTTGCTTGTTACAATGAACTGGTTGCCTCCTGATTTATGTGTAGCACCTCCTGAGGATGGAGGCCTTGAGGCAGCAGGGGACTGTGGCCTAAAGCAGAGTGTGATGCAACCAACACTTGACAGCACATTGGGACTGGGTCACGATTTTCCTATATAGTGTCAGGGCGTTATGGAGCAGCAGCTCATCCATGGCTACTGACCGCAATCACTTTGCACACAGTGGTGAAAAGTCATCATTGGAGCTGCGAGAATTTGATAAGCTTGATTTTGTAACTTTTAGATAGATCAAGCTTTTATACTAAAAAAAGTTAAAACTGGAAAATCCATGAAATTAAGTGAAGCATCTGTAGGAATCAGTTCTCCTGCAGTGTGTAATCAATGTGGATTTAAGAGCAATTCCGTCTATAAACAAAAAAAGTGATATAATTTTTTGAATGAGTTCACCCCTATTGCTGACTATTCTCATTATTTCTTTCTTAGGTGTTGGTTTCTTAGAAAGGTGTGTGACAATCAGAATGGATGCCTGTAGAGAACTATGCAGATGTACAAACTATGAGGAGAATGTGAAATAGAGGTAACAGCCTTAAGATGGGATTTCAACTTTTACTTGCACAGATCACAGAAACATTCCTCAAAGATTATCTGGTTAGATCTGCAGATGTAATGGTAAAACATAAATATAAGATCTCATGAAGGAAATGACATCCTATAACCCCTAAGGACAATAAATAATTAATTATAACATTTGACATATACAAATTGCCTCTTCAGACAGAGAAGCTCCCGGAAGAAGCTAGAGGGCGAAACGCGCGTCGGGGCGCGGGGATCTTTGCACAGGATTGCCTACATCTGCATAATTTGGTCTAAGGTAACTATTAGTTGGATAGCTTTTCTACTATGTTATTTAACGTGTCACAGGTTTACTTGAGCTTATGTCGTATTGGCGCTTTATGATAGCGGGTTAGATCATCTCTTCCTGACTATGTTGTTATGATGGCTTTATATGGTACCGGCATTGTGTCTCATTTCTGTAATTACATAAGGTTTTTTACCCTGAATTTTTTATACATAGAGTGAGACATAGGATTGTACATTATATGCCTCAGTGGCGCCTAATAACGGGAAGGTTAGATTGCTTCCTTTTTAGGATTGTTATAATATCGTTTTTTTGTCTTATTCCATAAATTATGCAGGGATATTAGGTATCCCTTTTTTTTCATACATGTTGGTGTGTTTTCTTACACAATATATATAAATCATTTATAGAAGGATTATTTGTCCGTACCTATGGTCTGTGCATTTTTCCCCGTTGGGGTATGTTATGAGCAATAGTATTATGTAGTCTGCAATTTTTATAAAAAATTGGAATATTTTGATATTCAATAAAATTGTATTTTTTTTATATATGTTTAGCTGGTTCGCTTCTCTTGGGGATAATTAGTGAATTCTTTTTACCCCTATGTGTATCATTGTGTTTGAAGTGCCAAAATTAGTCTTAAGGACATTCTAGTGTCTTAAAATATAAGGTAGTACACGTCTTAATTATGTAGTAGGGGTTGGGGTAGCCCCATCATAGAATATTATGTAGCCCCCTCACAGAATATCATGTAGCCCCCCTCATGGAATATAATGTAGTCTCCCTCATAAAATAGTTGCCCCCTCTCATAGAATATAATGCAGCCCACCTCATAGAATATAATGCAGCACCCCACAAATATAATGCAACCCCCTCATGAGGTATAATGCAGTCCCCACCACAGAATGTAATGTAGCACCCTCATATAGTATAATGCTGTCCCACCATAGAGTATACTGTAGCCCTCTCATAGGGCATAATGCTGCCCCCTCATATAGTATGATGTAGCCCCCAGAATATAATGTAGTCCCCCTGAGAAAATAATGCAGCCCCACCACAGAATATAATGCAGCACCCCCATAGAGTATACTGTAGCCCCCTCATATAGTATGATATAGTCCCCCCAGAATATAATGTAGTCCCCTGAGAAAATAATGCAGCACCACCACAGAATATAATGAAGTTCCCCCATAGAGTATACTGTAGCCCCTTCATATAGTATAATGTAGCCCCCCAGAATATAATGTAGTTCCCTGAGAGAATAATGTAGCCCCCTCAAAGTATAATGCAGTCCCTCTCTACCTCCATCATTGCTCTCCCCCTCCACCCCATCATTGTCCTCATCACCACCTCCATCATTGCCTTCTCCCTCACAACCCCCAACATTGCCCATTCCACCACCTCAATCATTGCCTCCTCCCTCACCACCACTATTGTCCTTTCCACCACTACCATCATTGTCCTTTACACCACAACATCATTGCTTTCTCCCCCACCAACCCCATCATTGCCCATATTAACACCTCCATCATTGGCTCCCCCCACCATCATTGTCCTTTCCACCACAACCATCATTGCCTTCTCCCCACCACCCCATCATTGCCCATTTCACCACTTCCAACACTGCCTCCTTCCCCACCACCCCATCATTGCCAATCTCCAATATACACACACACAGCACCACACCACTCTGTCACTCACACACACACACAAACCACTGCACCACATACATACACACAGCAGCGCACTACTCTCTCACTCACACACAGCACCGCACCACTCTCTCACACTCACACACAAAGCACCGCACCACATACACACATGCACGCAGGTAGACAGACACACAGCACCACTCACCTCTCCACATGTTCCTCGCAGCACATCCCGGCAGCCTCTTCCTCATCGGCAGCTTTATGTATGAAACAGCGCGCTGAATGATGACATCATCCAGCTGCGCTGTGTTAGACAGGAAGTGCCGGAAAGGAAGCCGCATCGGATCCCTGCAGCACCACTCCGCCCAGGGTAAGCCGTCCTACAGGGGACCACCTCCGGCTTTACATGCAGGCAGCATTAGCCTCAGTCTGTGGCTAACACTGCCTGCTATTAAAGGGAAATGATATTCACTCCTCTCCACACCCATGGGGGCGTGGGAAAGCATGAATATTGATTTCTCTTTAGCAGCGGGAACAGGCTCCTTTCTCCAGCTGCTGCTAAGCTGACTCAGGGGTCCCATAGCTGCCCGGTGAGTCGCTATTAGCGACATGCCACTGGCTGGGGGCCCCTGGAGCAGCGGGGGCCCTAGGCAGCTGCTGATCAGTATGCCAGCAGGTGTCAGTGCCTGGGCCCACCGAGCTTGTTAACCCCTTAACCCCCGGCACTTTTTTCGGTTTTGCGTTTTCGTTTTTCGCTCCCCTCCTTCCCAGAGCCATAACTTTTTTATTTTTCTGTCATTATAGCCATGTGAGGGCTCATTATTTGCAGGACGAGTTGTACTTTTGAATGACACTATTGGTTTTACCATGTAGTGTACTAGAAAACGGGAAAAAAATTCCAAGTGCGGTGAAATTGCAAAATAAAGTGTTTTTTGTTTGGCTTTTTTGCTAGGTTCACTAAGTGCTAAAACTGACCTGCCATTATGATTTTCCAGGTCATTATGAGTTCATAGACACCAAACATGTGTAGGTTCTTTTTACTCTAAGTGGTGAAAAAAAATTCCAAACTTTGCTAAAAAAATTGCGCCATATTCAGAGACCCGTAGCATCTCCATTTTTCATGATCTCGGGTTGGGTGAGGGCTTTTTTTTGCGTGCCGAGCTGATGTTTTTAATGATACCATTTTGGTGCTGATATGATCTGATCTTTTGATCACCCGTTATTGCATTTGAGGCACACGTTGCGTTTTTTAAGCGTTTTTGCCACTTTTTTTCGCCGCGGAAACGCTTAAAAAACGCTATTAAAACGCATCCCATGCAATCCTATGGGATTCGGCAGTTGCTGTGCCCATGTTGCGGATTTTACCGCTGCGGAATCGCATAGTGGTAAAATCCGCAGCATGTTCATTATTCCTGCGAAATCGCAGCAATTCCGCCACCATAGGATTGCATTGAAACGCTCACTTTACGCATGTGGCTATGCCCACCATGCATAAAGTGAGCGCTTTATGAGCGGATGGTACCCAGGGTCTGGAGGAGAGGAGACTCTCCTCCAAGCCCTGGGTATCATATACCTGTAAAAAATAGATAGAATAAAATATAGTGATATACTCACCTTCTGATGGACCCCGGAGTCCTTCCCGCCCTGAGCCACGCTGCAAGCATCTTCCGTTCCCAGGGATGCATTGCGCAAATCACCTGAGATGACGTCGCGGTCTCGTGAGCGTGATGTCAACTGGGGTGATTCTCACAATGCATCCCTGAGAAGGGAGCTTGCCGGCAGCATTACTGATGAGATCGGGGGCCGTCGGAAGGTGAGAATAACCATATTTTTTATTTTTTTTTAAATTATTTTTTACATTCTATTATTTAATATTGATGCCGCATAGGCAGCCTCAATAGTAAAAAGGTGGTCACACTTGTCAAGCACTATGCTTTACAAGTGTGACCAACCTGTCAATCAAATCACCTTTCCAAGCGATGCTTCAAATTGCTTGGAAAGCGCAGAAGAATATTTAGAATTGAGAGTCTTCAGTGGTTGATACCATCTTTTCAGTTAGCCATTAAAAGGTAACACATTGCAAGCTTTCTAGACTACTCAGGTCTCTTCATCAGGCTAGACTAATACATCTGAAGAATCACATATTTATACACAAACAGCACAGAAATAATGCAATATATAAGACAAGTGATGTGAAGCAGAATTTTCATTATGGGAGAGGGTTAAACAAATATTGACATCCCTGTATCAGAAGCCAATCGACCGTCCAACATACCTTAAATGGGACAGTTTTAGGCCCGGATTGGCAATATAACCAACCGGGCATTTTCCCGCTGGGCCGCTGTCACGTGGGCCGCGGGTGGCCGCTTGCCAGCTGCTGCGGCCACTGTTGCTCCTGCCGCTGGCCCTCTGCGGGCATGGCGGTGATAGTTTCAAGTTCCTCCCGCACTGCAGGGAGCTAAGCCACCAAGCCCTCCCCACGCACCCCATCCTCGCCTTAGCATGAGACCCCCTCCCCCCCGCAGCCACTCACAGCGTCGCACTCGCTTGCCTGCTCTCTCTGTTCGCAGGACCTGTGATGAGGTCACAGGAGGGGAGGAGTCAGGGGGTCACATGATCAGGAGCCTTTGTCCAGACCCCCGATCATGTCACCCCTGACTCCGCCCCTCCTGTGACCTCATCACAGGTCCTGTGCGCTCAGCCTTGCCCTACCGTCTGCAAGACTCTGCTTTGCTGTTGTCATGGTGCTGGTTGAGGTAAGTATGTGTGGGGTCAGGATTTACAGTGTGGATGTAGCAGAGCTGTGTGTGTATGAGGTGTACGGAGCGGAGCCGTGTGTGTACGAGGTGTAAGGAGCGGAGCCGAGTGTGTACGAGGTGTACGGAGCGGAGCCGTGTGTGTACGAGGTGTACGGAGTGGAGCCGCGTGTGTGCGAGGTGTACGGAGAGGAGCCGTGTGTGTACGAGGTGTACGGAGAGGAGCCGCGTGTGTACGAGGTGTACGGAGAGGAGCCGTGTGTATGAGGTGTACGGAGCGGAGCCGTGTGTACGAGGTGTACGGAGCGGAGCCGTGTGTACGAGGTGTACGGAGAGGAGCCGTGTGTACGAGGTGTACGGAGCGGAGCCGTGTGTACGAGGTGTACGGAGCGGAGCCGTGCGTGTACGAGGTGTACGGAGAGGAGACGTGTGTGTACGAGGTGTATGGAGAGGAGCCGCGTGTGTACCAGGTGTACGGAGCGGAGCCACGCGTGTACGGAGCTGAGCCGTGTGTACGAGGTGTACGGAGAGGAGCCGCGCGTGTACGAGGTGTACGGAGAGGAGCCGTGTGTGTATGGAGTGGAGCCATATGTGTACGGGATGTACGGAGCGGAGCCAAGTGTGTACAAAGCATATAAAGAGGGCTTTTCCCACGGACACAGGAGTACACGGCGGAGCCCCAAGGAGCATTTTAAAACACACACATGACGTTCCACCGGAAGTGATGTGCTGGAAGCTGACCGGAAATGAGATAATTTCTTGAGGAGATTGTGACGGAACCAGGAATGCTTCAGATCCATCACCGTGTCCTCCTCCGACAGCGCAGACAGCAGGATCGCCTTGGAATCGGGGATGCCGGCCATGTGAGCGGATCATGATAGGTCCTGCATCGGGAGGCTCAGGTGGGCACTACAATGGGAGCCGGGCTGCTATAGTATCTTTGTAGAATCTTTCTTTATTTCTTTCCCTCATTTTCTTTCTCTCTCTGTTCTTTCATTCTCTCTCTAATCTTTCTTTTTTCTCTCTCTAATCTTTCTTTTTTCTCTCTCTGTTCTTTCTTCCCCTCTTTCTTTCTTTTTCTTTCCTCTCTTTCTCTCTGTTCTTTCTTTCTTTTCTTTACTTCTTTCTTTCTCTCTCTGTTCTTTCTCTGTCTCTCTCTGTTCTTTCTTTCTTTCCCCTCTTTCTTTCTCTCTCTGTTCTTTCTTTGTCTCTCACTGTTCTTTCTTTCCCCTTTCTCGCTCTCTCTGTTTTCTTTTTTCTCTCTCTCTGTTTTCTCTCTTCCTTAGTGCCAGTCAGTGTGCCCATAATGCCAGCCACTGTGCCCTCAGTACCAGTCAGTGTGATCAGTGCTAAATGGGTGCGATTAGGTGTGGACATGGGTGTGACTAGTTGTGAAATGGGTGTGGCCTTTGTCCATCTTTCCCTTCTTCAAAAGTTGGGAGGTATGATAGGGGCGGCTATGACCAGGGGGTCTGGTTGCCCAATAGAGAGCAGTTCTGCCAGGAATTCTGTAATCATGCATACAAAAGGGGACAGAGATTTGGGAGGAGTACTGTATCTAAAAGCAATAAATAGGACTGAGCTGAAATACTGGACACAGCTGTGACTACATGTTATATAGTCGTGTTAATCTCCTCTCACTTCTTGTAAACTACAAGTGTACAAACATATTATATAGTCACCATGTGACTAGTGGGCCTGTGTAACTTCAAATGCCAGGGCTGAATTTTAGTCCCAGTCCGGCCCTGGACAGTTTCCATCCAAAACACATAAAAAACTCTATTATCTACAGCCAAGCCATCAGATACAACCGTATATGTTCCAACCCCATGGATAGAGACAGACACCTTGGTCGCCTCAGAAAGACCTTTTTGAATCAGGACTACCATCCAAGAACAATTGAAAACCAAATTACAAGGGCCACCAGAATATCACGGAATCACCTGCTACATTACAAAGCTAAAGAAGAAAATAACCGGGTGCCTCTAGTGGTCACCTACAATCCAAATCTGGAGGTGCTAAGGGGAGCTGCACGGAAATTACAATCTTTACTGCAAAAAGATGCCCGATTACAATCCATATTTCCAGACCCCCCCACTGCTGTGTTTTAGGCAGCCCCCAAATCTAAGAAGCATCATTGTCAGAAGCTCCCTGTCCTCTCCAACAGCTGCAGGAACCTTTCCTTGCAACCAGAAAAAATGTAAAACCTTTCCATTTATAATGACCACGGACATGATAAAGATCACCAACTCACATCAGGACTACAAGATCCCAGGTACTTTCACCTGCATTACATCTAATGTGGTGTACTTAATTATTTGTACTAAATGTCCAACTGGGGGTCTGTATGTGGGGGAGACAGGGCAAAAACTGAGAACAAGGATGAATTCTCATCGTCACACAATAAGAGAAAAAAGAATGGATCTACCTGTGGCAAAACATTTTTGTATCCCTGGTCATAACATGATGGACATTAAATTACTTGTAGTAAAAGGTAACTTCAAGTCTCAGAGAGAGAAGAATCTCTGAGTACAAATTTATGAAAACTTTCGACACATTCAATGCAGGAATGAATGTGTCGCATGGATTTATGTCTTTTTACATCAATTAACCCCTTTACCCCCAAGGGTGGTTTGCACGTTCATGACCGGGCCAATTTTTACAATTCTGACCACTGTCCCTTTATGAGGTAATAACTCTGAAACGCTTCCATGGATCCCAGTGATTCTGACATTGTTTTCTCGTGACATATTGTACTTCATGTTATTGGTAAAATCTCATTCATATAACTTACGTTTATTTGTGAAAAAAATGGAAATTTGGAGAAAATTTTGAAAATGTCGCAATTTTCCAACTTTGAATTTTTATGCCCTTAAATCACAGAGATACGGCACACAAAAAACTTAATAAGTAACATTTCCCACATGTTTACTTTACATCAGCACAATTTTGGAACCAAAATTTTTTTTTGTTGGGAAGTTATAAGGGTTAAAAGTTGACCAGCGATTTCTCATTTTTACAACACCATTTTATTTTTACGGACCACATCACATTTGAAGCCACTTTGAGGGGTCTATATGATAGAAAATACCCAAAAGTGATACCATTCTAAAAACTTCACCCCTCAAGGTGCTCAAAACCACATTCAAGAAGTTTATTAACCCTTCAGGTGCTTCACAGGAATTTTTTTGAATATTTAAAAAAAATAAAAAAATTTAACTTTTTTTCACAAAAAAAATATTTCAGGTTCTATTTTTTTTATCTTACCAAGGGTAAAAGGAGAAATTGGACTGGAAAAGTTATTCTGCAATTTGTCCTGAGTACGCTGATACCTGATATGTGGGGGAACCACTGTTTCGGCGCATGGCAGAGCTCAGAAGGGAAGGAGCGCCGTTTGACTTTTTCAATGCAAAATTGGCTGGAATTCTGATTGGACGCCATGTCACGTTTGGAGAGCCCCTGATGTACCTAAACAGTGGAAACCCCCCACAAGTGACCCCATTTTGGAAACTAGACCCAACCAAGGAACTTATCTAGACATGTGGTGAGAACTTTGAACCCACAAGGGCTTCACAGAAGTTTATAACGTACAGCGGTACAATTAAAAAATCATATTTTTTCCACAAAAATGATCTTTTCACCCCCAATTTTTATTTTCCCAAGGGTAACAGGACCCTAAAAGTTATTGTGCAATTTGTCCTGAGTACGCTGATACCCCATATGTGGGTGTAAATGACTATTTGGGCGCATGGCAGAGCTCGGAAGGGAAGCAGCGCCATTTGACTTTTTTGGCTGGAATTGAGATCGGACACCATGTCGCGTTTGGAAAGCCCCTGATGTACCAAAACAGTGGAAACCCCCCACAAAAGACACCATTTTGGAAACTAGACCCCCCCAAGGAACTTATCTAGATGTTTGATGAGAACTTTGAACCCCCAAGGGCTTCACAGAAGTTTATAACGTACAGCCATACAATTATAAAATCATATTTTTTCCACAAAAATGATGTTTTCACCCTTCATTCTTACTTTCCCAAGGGTAAAAGGACCCTAAAAGTTATTGTGCAATTTGTCCTGAGTTCGCTGATACCCCATATGTGGGTGTAAACGACTATTTGGGCGCATGGCAGAGCTCGGAAGGGAAGCAGCGCCATTTGACTTTTTTGGCTGGAATTGAGATCGGACACCATGTCGCATTTGGAAAGCCCCTGATGTACCAAAACAGTGGAAACACCCCACAAATGACACCATTTTGGAAACTAGACCCCCCTAGGAACTTATCTAGATGTTTGGTGAGAACTTTGAACTCCCAAGGGCTTCACAGACGTTTATAACGTACAGCCGAACAATTATAAAATCATATTTTTTCCACAAAAATGATCTTTTCACCCTCAATTCTTACTTTCCCAAGGGTAACAGGACCCTGAAAGTTATTGTGCAATTTGTCTTGAGTACGCTGATACCCCATATGTGGGGGTAAACCACTATTTGGGCGCATGGCAGAGCTCGGAAGGGAAGCAGCGCCATTTGACTTTTTTGGCTGGAATTGAGATTGAACACCATGTCGCGTTTGGAAAGCCCCTGATGTACCTAAACAGTGGAATCCCCCCACAAGTGACCCCATTTTGGAAACTAGACCCCTAAGGAACTTATCTAGATGTGTGGTGAGCACTTTGAACCCCCAAGGGCTTCACAGAAGTTTATGATGCCCGGGCGTGAAAATCAAAAAATCTTATTTTTTCCACAAACATGATCATTTAGTCCCCAATTTTTTTATTTTACCAAGGGTGACAGGAGAAAATGGACCTCAAAAGTTGTTGTCCAATTTGTCCTGAGTACCCTGATACCCCATGTGTGGGAGAAAACTACTGTATGGGCCCACGTCGGGGCTCGGAAGGGAAGTAGTGACGTTTTGGAATGCAGACTTTGATGGAATGGTCTGCGGGTGTCATGTTGCCTTTGGAGAGCCCCTAATGTACCTAAACAGTGGAAACTCCCCACAAATGACACCATTTTGGAAACTAGACCCCCTAAGGAACTTATCTAGGTGTGTGGTGAGCACTTTGAACTCCCCCAGTGCTTCACAGAAGTTTATAACGCCCGGGAGTGAAAATAAAAAAATCGTATTTTTTCCACAAACATGATCACTTAGTCTCCATTTTTTTTATTTTCCCAAGGGTACCAGGAGAAAATGGACCCCAAAAGTTGTTGTCCAATTTGTCCTGAGTACCCTGATACCCCATGTGTGGGAGAAAACTACTGTATGGGCCAACGTCGGGGCTCGGAATGGAAGTAGTGACGTTTTGGAATGCAGACCTTGATGGAATGCTCTGTGGGTGTCATGTTGCCTTTGGAGAGCCCCTGATGTACCTAAACAGTGGAAACCCCCCACAAATGACACCATTTTGGAAACTAGACCCCCTAAGGAACTTATCTAGATGTGCGGTGAGCACTTTGAACCCCCAAGGGCTTCACAGAAGTTTATAACGCCCGGGCGTGAAAATAAATTTTTTTTTTTCCCACAAAAAGTATTAAGTTACGTACCGGTAACGGTATTTTTCGGAAGCCCATGACAGCACCACGAGAGAGGGGATCCGCCCTTCAGGAACAGGAAACCTACAGATACAAAAGGGCGGCACCTCTCCCACGCATCAGTTGGATTACAGAGCTTGAGAGGCTACCATGGTTAGTACATAGCATATAATATATACAACCTATCTATCCTATTTACCAAAACATTTTTTTTTTTTCACCATCTCCCACATAAGGTAATTTCGTGAACAATCTTCTAAAGGAGTGCACCCCTATATTTGAACAAGGGAGGGAAATAAGGGTGCTGTCATGGGCTTCCGAAAAATACCGTTACCGGTACGTAACTTAATACTTTATTCGGACTCCCAAGAAGCACCACGTGAGAATTTCAGAGATGTAAAACTAATTTAGGGAGGGACTACAGCCTGCAGCACCCTTAGCCCAAAGGTGAGATCTGAGGAGGCACCCAAGTCTAACCGATAGTGGTTAAAAAAGATGGAAGGAGATGACCAGGTGGCCACCTTACATATCTGGTCAATTGACACTCCCGATCTCTCTACCCAAGATGATGCCATGGCACGAGTGGAATGAGCCCTCAAATTCTGTGGAGCCGGACCGCCACCTGCTGTGTAGGCAAGAGAGATAGCCTCCCTAATCCACCTTGCTAACGTGCGCTTTGATACTCTACAACCTTTCCTGGGACCTTGGAAGGATAGGAATAATGCATTCTCCTTTTTCCAAGGATCCGTGGCTGATAAATATTTAAGTAAGCATCTCCTAACATCTAATGTCTGAAGTTTTTGTTCCTTAGGATTGGTCGGATTAGGGAGGAAGGAAGGCAGAACTATCTCTTGTGTCCTGTGAAAGTGTGATGCTACTTTGGGAAGGTATGCTGGGTCCGGCCTTAGGATTACTCTATCCTGTAAGAACTCTGTGTAAGGGGGCAATCTGGAAAGTGCCTTTATGTCGCTTACTCTACGTGCGGATGTTATCGCTACCAGAAAAGCTGCCTTAAGAGATATAATCTTTAATGAGGCCGAATAGAGAGGTTCAAATGGTCTTTCTGTCATGGCCGTAAGGACTAAATTTAAGTCCCAAGGTACACATCTGTCTTTGTGTATGGGTCTCGATCTAGCCGCTGCTTTGATGAACCTCGCTACCCAATAGTTATTGGCAATATCACATGCAAACAGGGCCCCTAAGGCTGAAACCTGTACTTTTAATGTACTTGTGGGGAGACCCAATTCGAGACCCCTCTGGAGAAATTCCAGAATTTGTTTCGTGGGAATTCCGTCCCTGACATCAAACTGAAAGGTGGACAGGAATCGCCTCCAGGTTCTAGCATAGATGTTTGTGGTAGTTTGTTTTCTGCTTTTTAGGAGGGTATCAATTAAATTTTTGGAGAACCCTCTATCCTTTAATAGTGTCCTCTCAAACACCACGCCATCAAATGGAGTCCCGCTACCTGTGGGTGGCTGACTGGCCCCTGGTAGAGGAGATCCGGAAGGTTCGGCAGTACCCAGGGATCGCATACAGACATGGTCCTCAACCATGCGAGCCAGGTCCTCCTGGGCCAAAAGAGGGCAATCAATATGAACCTTGCCCGATCTTCCCTGATCTTCCTTACTACCAGAGGTAGGAGATTTAATGGCGGAAAGGCATATGCTAGAGAGAAGTCCCATCTTATCAGGAGGGCATCCACTGCCAGTGGATTTTCCCTGGGATTCAGAGAGCAGAATGATTTTTCTTTCCTGTTTTCTCTGGTGGCAAAGAGGTCTACCTCCGGCTGACCCCATTTGCAGACAATCTGGTGGTAAATATCCATGTTTAAAGCCCATTCTCCTTGCTTTAGGGCCCTGCGGCTTAGAAAGTCTGCCTTCACGTTGTCTTTTCCCTGATGTGGAGCGCAGTTAAAGATCAAAAATTTTTCTCGGCTATCTGAAGGAGACGTTCCGTTATCCGCATCAGGGCGTCGGAGCGAGTTCCACCTTGGTGGTTGACATAGGCTACTGCTACCTGGTTGTCCGAGAGTATCCTCACATGATGGCCCTGTAGGTACATAATGAGTTTTTTGACTGCCAACTCAATCGCCAATAGTTCCCTCTGGTTAGATGAGGTCTCAGCATCGGAGTCCCAATGTCCCTGTACCACTATGTCCCCCATATGGGCCCCCCAACCAAAAGGACTAGCGTCTGTGGTTATAATGCGGGTTATCTGCGTCACCCAGGGCACCCCCCGAGGCTAAGTTTCTGTCATCGAGCCACCACCTAAGAGATGTAATAGACGAGGGGCTAAGCAATACTTGACCCTGCAAGGAGCCTTCTAAGGCCCTGCTATTAACCAGGACATCTTTCTGAAGGGCCCTAGTGTGGAATTGTGCCCACTTGACTACTGGTATACATGAGGTTAGAGAGCCTAACAGAGACATGGCCTGCCTGAGGGTCATGGAGGGATTATCAATTGCCCGAAGAACCTGCTGCTGTATCTGTTGATTTATCTAATGGTAACAGACACTGCTGAGTTTCTGAATTTAATAGCAAGCCTAGAAACTTCTGAACCCTTAAGGGCTGAAATCGGGATTTCTCGTAATTTATTATTTATTATTTATTATTATTATTATATGAGTCTATGAAGGACACACAGTGCATCACCCAGCTTTGCACATAGACTTGCCTCTGCACCTAGCATTCACATGGTATGTCCATCCACCCAGCTCTCCTGCTCTCCTGCTGTCTGTCTATGAAGGACACACAGTGCATCACCCAGCTCTGCACATAGACTTGCCTCTGCACCTAGCATTCACATGGTATGCCTTTCAGCTAACCCCAGCTTACCCCAGTGTTATTTATGACCTTGTTTACTCTGGCTTGATCATATACATCTGGTCCACTCTTAATTGTCTGACCAAAATGAGCAGAGACCACTCCTCTCTGCTTCACACCTGACTGCACTTAGTTGTACATATATTGCAGAGCACAAGTCTGCATAGACTTCAGTCTGCATTGTGATTGCTATAAGTGTGTGCTAGAAGTGTGAAGATTAATTTAAGAATTAAAACCAGAATTGAACCAGAAGGGAACTGAAGGTAACTGGACACAGTCACTGTAAACAATGTTTCTGTTTGTTTTCACTTTCACCCCAATAATCCTTCACTTTCTGCTAATTCCCCTAATCCCTACTCCTAGTAAGGAACTGTTCATCTCTTCTTCAATCCTCCCCATCCACCTCACCTCCGCCTCAAAACTGTTCCTTAACATACAATCCTCTGTCTCCAAACACAGACAGCCCCCTCTTGCCCTCTCCTGCTCCCACCTGCTAACACTTTCTCTGCTCCTTCTCACTGCTGGCGATATCTCCCCAAATCCTGGTCCTCCTCACCAAATTCCCACAGTCATTTCTACCTCCCATCCACACTCTATCACAACCTTCCGTAACCTCTCCAACCTTATACCCATTCACCCAGCCCCCGCTTCCCCAGTCCCACTAACAGGAGCTCTGTGGAACGCTCGCTCTGTCTGCAACAAGCTTTCCTACATCCATGATCTTTTTGTTACTACCAAACTCTCCTTCCTCGCCATCACCGAAACCTGGCTCACCCCTTCTGACACAGCCTCTCCTGCTGCACTTTCGTATGGCGGCTTCCACCTTTCTCACACCCCCCGCCCCAGCAGCAAACATGGTGGAGGAGTTGGTTTTCTCCTGTCAGATACCTGCTCCTTCACCCCAATCCCACTGCCACCCTCTGTTACCCTCCCTTCCTTTGAGGTGCACTCTGTGCGCATCTACTCCCCCTCCAACCTCCAACTGGCTGTCATCTACCGCCCCCCAGGGCCAGCCACCACCTTCTTTGACCACTTCACCACCTGGTTACTTCATTTCCTTTCCGCGGACATCCCTACTATCATCATGGGCGACTTCAACATCCCCATCGACACTTCCCTCTCAGCTGCCACTAAACTTCTATCTCTCACTTCCTCCTTCGGCCTCACTCAATGGTCTTCTACAGCCACCCACAAAGATGGCCACACACTGGACCTCATCTTCACCCGCCTCTGCTCCCTATCTAACCTCTCTAACTCACCTCTTCCTCTCTCTGACCACAACCTGCTCACATTCTCTTCCCTCTTCACTCCATGTCTACAATCCCCACCCCACAAACTTTCACACCCTCGCAGGAATCTTAAACACCTTGACCTACACTCATTCTCTGAATCCCTCCTCCCTCTTACAGATATAAGTTCCTTACACAATGCGGATGACGCTGCCGCTCTATATAACACCACAATAGCTGTAGCTTTGGAATCCGCTGCCCCACTTACACATACCAAAACTCGCAAAATCAACAGACAGCCCTGGCACACCAGCCTGACCAAAGAGCTGAGGCAAGCTTCCAGGGCTGCTGAGCGCAGATGGAAAAGATCCCACTCCAACAAGCACTTCATCGCATTCAAACAGTCCCTCACTACTTTCAAGACCACACTCGCCACAGCTAAACAAACCTACTTCTCATCTCTCATATCCTCCCTGTCTCACAACCCTAAACAGTTATTCAACACCTTCAATTCTCTCCTCCGCCCCCCAGCACCTCCTCCCTCCCCACTCATCTCAGCTGAAGACTTTGCCTCATTTTTCAAGCAGAAAATTGATAACATCAGGGACAGTTTTGGTCAACAACCCCCAGAGCCCTTCCTCCCGACTTCCCAGCCCTCCACCTTCAAAACCAACTTCTCCACCATTACAGAAGATCGACTCTCCACTCTACTCTCAAGATCACATCTCACCACCTGTGCACTCGACCCGATCCCATCCCACTTCATCCCAAACCTCACCACAGTCTTCATCCCAACCCTAACCCATCTCTTCAACCTGTCACTAACAACTGGTGTTTTCCCCTCAAGCTTTAAACATGCCTCCATCACACCTATCCTCAAAAAGCCCTCTCTTGACCCATCCTCTGTATCTAGCTATCGCCCTATATCACTTCTCCCATACGCCTCCATGCTACTGGAACAACACGTCTACCTTGAACTGTCCTCCCATCTCTCTTCTTGCTCCCTCTTCGACCGCTTACAATCTGGCTTCCGGTCACACCACTCCACTGAAACTGCCCTTACTAAGGTCACCAATGACCTCTTAACTGCCAAGAGCAAGCGACACTACTCTGTCCTCCTCCTCCTGGACCTGTCGGCTGCCTTTGACACAGTGGACCATTCCCTATTATTACAGACCCTCTCATCCCTCGGCATCACAGACTTGGCCCTCTCCTGGATCTCATCATACCTAACAGACCGGACATTCAGCGTCTCCCACTCACACACCACCTCCTCACCTCGCCCCCTATCTGTCGGAGTCCCACAAGGTTCAGTCCTTGGGCCCCTGCTGTTCTCTATTTACACCTTTGGCCTGGGACAGCTCATAGAATCTCATGGCTTTCAGTATCATCTTTATGCTGATGACACACAGATCTACATCTCTGGACCAGATATCACCTCCCTACTAAACAGAATCCCTCAATGTCTGTCCACTATTTCATCCTTCTTCTCCACTAGATATCTGAAACTCAACATGGACAAAACAGAATTCATCATCTTTCCCCCATCTCACGTGACCCCCCCTACGAACCTATCAATTACAGTAAATGACTGCCCACTCTCCCCAGTCCCACAAGCTCGCTGCCTCGGAGTAATCCTTGACGCTGATCTCTCCTTCAAACCACATATCCAAACCCTTTCCACTTCCTGCCGACTTCAACTCAAAAATATTTCACGCATCCGTTCATTCCTCACCCAAGAATCTGCAAAAACCCTAGTCCATGCCCTCATCATCTCTCGCCTTGACTACTGCAACCTCATGCTCTGTGGCCTCCCCTCAAACACTCTCGCACCCCTCCAATCTATTCTAAACTCTGCTGCCCGACTAATCCACCTGTCCCCCCGCTATTCCCCAGCTTCTCCCCTCTGTCAATCCCTTCACTGGCTCCCAATTGCCCAGAGACTCCATTACAAAACCCTAAACATGACATACAAAGCAATCCACAACCTGTCTCCTCCATACATCTGTGACCTCGTCTCCCGGTACTTTCCTGCACGCAACCTCCGATCCTCACAAGATCTCCTTCTTTACTCCCCTCTTATCTCCTCTTCCCACAATCGCATACAAGATTTCTCTCGCGCATCACCCCTACTCTGGAACTCTCTACCACAACATATCAGACTCTCACCTACCATCGAAACCTTCAAAAAGAGCCTGAAGACCCACCTCTTCCGACAAGCCTACAACCTGCAGTAACCACCGATCGACCAAACCGCTGCACGACCAGCTCTACCCTCGCCTACTGTATTATCACCCATCCCTTGAAGATTGTGAGCCCTCGCGGGCAGGGTCCTCTCTCCTCCTGTACCAGTTATGACTTGTATTGTTTAAGATTATTGTACTTGTTTTTATGTATACCCCTCCTCACATGTAAAGCGCCATGGAATAAATGGCGCTATAACAATAAATAATAATAATAATAATAATTATCCATCTGAGGTTCTCTAATCTGGACTTAGCTCTCTCTATCTGGGATAGACAATGGCCCACCGAATTTCCCACAATCAAAAAATCATCTAAGTATGGGACAATTAAGATGTCAACTTCCCGTAAATGAGCCATAACTTCGGCCACTATTTTTGTAAATACCCGGGGCGCTGCTGAGAGACCAAAGGGAAGGGCTCTATACTGATAATGACGGACTATATCGTCTATTGAAACCGCCACTCTCAGGAACTGCTGGAAACCTGCGTGGATAGGTACATGATAGTACGTGTCTTTCAAGTCTACGACTGCCATAAAACACCCTTCAAACAGCATTTTTATTGTTGAATTGATGGATTCCATCTTAAAGGTGCGATTAACCACAAACTCATTATTGAAACGTAAATTAATAATCGTTCTAAATGTTTTATCCGGTTTTTGGATTAGGAATAAGGGAGAGTAGAACCCTCTACCTCTCTCAGATTCCGGAACCTCTATCAGGACGTTTTTCTGGCACAGGCTCAAGACCTCTGCTTCTAAAGCAGCTTGTTCAAGGGGTGAAGATCTTAAGGGAGTTGGTTTAAAGGTATCTCGTGGGACCTGAGTGAACTCCAACCTAAGCCCGATGGATATTACATAGCGCACCCAGTCACTATTGGTGATCTGTAACCTTGCTGGGAGGAAGGATGACAGTCTACCCCCCACAGGAATTGCTAGTCATTGATTCTGTCTCTTTCGTTCTCTCGACAAGCGCCTGAACATGAAGCCCGTACCTCTTCTTCTTCTATCCTCCAATCTGGGACGGTCTCTATTAGGTGAAGGATTGATTGCGCCTTCTCCCCTGACCGAATCTCCTAAATGGACGTCGGTAGGACGCAGACCAAAGATTTGGGAATTTTTTCTTATCGTCCCCGGCCTTCTCAAGCAGTTCGTCCAGGACTGCACCAAACAAATATTCCTCCTCACACGAGATAGTACAGAGTTTCGCCCTGGATTGAATATCTCCCGGCCAGCACTTTAGCCACAGGGCTCTACGAGCCGCATTAGAGAGTCCTGCTGCCCTGGCGGCCATTCTTACTGCATCAGCCGAGGCATCCGCTAGGAAGGCTGCGCCCTCCTGGATTATTGGTAGGGCCCCAAGAATTGTCTGTCTAGACGTTCCCTGTTTTAACTGAAACTCTAACTGGTCCAACCAGACCATCATGGACCTGGCCGTGCATGTTGATGCTACTGCTGGTCTTAAGGAACCGGCTGCCATTTCCCAGATATTTTTAAGGAAGTTATCTGCCTTCCTGTCTAGAGGATCTTTAAGGGACCCCATGTCCTCAAAGGGTAGTGAGGACCTTTTTGGTGCCTTCGCAATGGCTGCTTCTAATTTGGGGGCCTTGTCCCAAGTATTCACTGTCGGATCGTCAAAGGGATATCTACGCTTGAGGGCTGGTGGTAGCGACCCTCTTTTATCTGATTTTTTCCACTCTCTGCGGATCAGATCCTGAATTTTTTCATTCAATGGGAAGACTCTTCGCTTCCTCTGCTCCAGTCCCCCGAACATGACATCCTGCATGGATAACTGGGGCTTAGGCTCCTCCACTTCCATTGTCCCTCTGACTGCTTTTACTAGCTTGTCTACTCGGTCAAGCGGCAGACAAAACCGACCAGAGTCCTCTTCTTCTGAGGAGGAGGACGAGGGAGATGAAACATGGGAGTCCTTACTTCTCCTCCATTCTGCCGAGGAATTGGTCTCTACCGGGTCCCCACCCCTTAAACTTTCTGGTTGGGACAGGGATCTTAGGGTTTCCTTCATCTCTGCCCTGACTATGTCCCTTAAACTCGCAGCTACCACGGGCGACTCTTCCGCCACTGTCTGCTGGATACAGGGGGGACACAACCTTTTGGGGCATGAGTCTGGTAACGGGCATGCACAGAGTGCGCATTCCCTGTGTTTGGTTTTACTTGCTGCTTTCTTCCCCTTGAATAAAACACAGAAGGAGGCCCCGTCACTGAGTGAACATTCACGAAGATCACTTACCAGTGCCACAATTAATTACCGGAGAATGAGGGGGATTTTTCTCAGTCGATGCTCCTGTCCGCCTAGAGGAGCCTTTATGACTGGATTGGTCACTTCGTCCTGCATGCTCCTTACTGTCACGGGACTCTTTCTTCTTCTGTTTGACCTGCCGAAGGTCATCCAGGGGCGGCAGTGATGATTGTCGCTGCTGCCGCCGTTGCTGCTGCTTTTGCTGCTCCTGTTGCTGCTCCTGATCGCAATCCATTACTGCTTGCAAAATATACCCCCCCATTACTGCCTATATACCCCTCCTCCGGACAGCAGATTTTCATCCTGCTGCGCCCTCCCCCCTAATAGGGCCCCCCTCCCCAGCTGGCGCTGCCCCCGGCAGGAGAAGCGGCGCATATCGGCATCTCTCCGATGGGTGCCGCCATCTTGGGTCCTCGCGCCTGTGCAGTGGCGCCGCCGACCCGGAAGCGCCCCCAGCTCCGCCCCCTGACGTCACCGCGACTCTGACGTGACCGGAAGTCACGCGGGACGCCCGGGCGCTCCAGTGTGCAGCGCTCCCCGGCCTCAGCACCCCGCAGCCGCGCCTGCCCCCCTGCCGCGACTGCGGCTTTTTTTACGGAGACTGACCTCCTCCGGACGCCGCTCCCTGCTGCATACGCCACCGCCGTGCAACCCATCCTGGGCCACCATGGCGTCCTCCAGGAGCTCCGCACCAGGCCGAGGTATGAGACCCCCTCGCTACCTGCACCGGCCGGCCGGCCTGGGATCCGGCCTTCTGTAGGATCCCGTCCCCTCAGGAACAGGAAACCAACTGATGCGTGGGAGAGGTGCCGCCCTTTTGTATCTGTAGGCTTTCTGTTCCTGAAGGGCGGATCCCCTCTCTCGTGGTGCTGTCATGGGAGTCCGAAAAAATGATATTTTTGCCCCCAATTTTTTATTTTCCTAAGGGCAACAGGAGAAATAGGACCCCAAAAGTTGTTTTGCAATTTGTCCTGAGTGGGCTGATACCCCATATGTGGGGGTAAAACACTGTTTGGGCGCATGGCAGAGCTTGGAAGGGAAGGAGCACCATTTGACTTTTTCAACGCAGAATTGGCTGGAATTGAGATCAGACGCCATGATGCGTTTGGAGAGCACCTGATGTGCCCAAACAGTGGAACCCCCCCAATTCTAACTCCAACCCTAACCCCAACACACCCCTAACCCTAGCTCAGCCCTAGCTCTAACCCTAGCCCTAACCCTAACCCTAGCCCTAACCCTAGCCCTAGCCCTAATGGGAAAATGGAAATAAATACATTTTTTTAATTTTATTATTTTTCCCCTAACTAAGGGGGTGATAACTGGGGGTTTGATTTACTATTTATGGCGGTTTTTATTTTTGGCAGCTGTCACACGCTAAAAGACGCTTTTTATTGTAAAAATAGTTTTTGCATCACCACACATTGAGAGCTATAATTTTTTCATATTTTGACCCACCGAGTCATGTGAGGTCTTATTTTTTGCGGGACGAGTTGATGTTTTTATTGGTATCATTTTCGGGCACGTGACATTTTTTGATCGCTTTTTATTCCGATATTTGGGACGCAGAATGAACAAAAACCAGCGTTTCATGAATTTCTTTTGGGGGGTGCGTTTACACCGTTCCGCGTGCGGTAAAATTGATAAAGCGGTTTTATTCTTCGGGTCAGTACGGTTACAGCGATACCTCATTTAGGTCTTTTTTATGTTTTGGCGCTTTTATGCAATAAAAACAATTTTATATAAAAAATAATTATTTTTGCATTGCTTTATTCTGCAAGCTGTAACTTTTTTATTTTTTCTCTGATGATGCTGTGTCATAGCTTGTTTTTTGTGGGACAAGATGACGTTTTCAGTGGTATCATGGATATTTATATGCGTCTTTTTGATCGCGCGTTATTGCACTTTTTGTTCGGCGGTATGATAATAAATCATTATTTTTTGCATCGTTTTTTATTTTTATTTTTTAAGGGTCTCGCTAAAGGGGTTAACTAATGGGACAGTTTTATAGGGCAGGTCGTTACGGACGCGGCGATACCAAATATGTGTACTTTTATTGTTTGTTTGTTTTTTATTTCCAAAAAATGAATTTACTAGGGAATATTTTTTTTTTTTAATTTATTTAGCGATTTTTTTTTTAAATTATTATTATTTTTTTTTAAACCTGTTATTTTTATTTAGGTTTCAAAAGATTTTAAACAATAAACAGTGGATATCAATATACATGTAACAATTCACATATTTAAAATTATTTTTACACTTTTTTTTTTTCCTTTTTTTTAACTTTATTAGGTTGTCCCAGGGGGGACGTCACTGTCCTGTGACAGATCGCTGATCTGTCACATCACAGGTCACTGTGACAGATCAGCAATCTGTCACAGGCAGTGTGCAGGTTTCCTCCTTGCCTGCGCTTTGCAGGCACTGAGGAAGTCAGCTCCCTGCGGGCCCCCGAAGGTCCCCGTCGCAATCTTGGATCCGGGGACCTGCAGTGAAAGAGCCCCCCCGCAGCAGCGCTGCATATTGCGCTGCTGTGGGGGGCTCAGGGAAGCATGGAGGGAGCCCCCTCCCTGCCGATGCTTCCCTTTAACCCCCGGTACACCGCGATCGTGTTTGATCGCAGTGTGCAAGGGTTTAACGTGTCAGGGGCGGTCCGTGACCGCCCCTGACACATAGTGCCGGGTGTCAGCTGTGAGAATCAGCTGACACCCGGCCGCGATCAGCGGCGCTCACCACGTGGGTGCCGCTGATCGTGCTAGACGTACTATCCCATCCATGGGCATAGGGGCCCGGGTCCCATGGACGGGATAGTACATCTGATGTCAGAAAGGGGTTAAGGAATTTGCTCTTCAGACCTTCTGGGGTTATCACAATGCAGAACTAGACCCCATCAGAGGGCAATAAATCCTTCAGGCTCCTTATCTATGAACTGCTCCAATATTTATGCTTCTCTGTCTCCCATAATGACAATTCTGCCGCACATCACTTGTCTTATTTATTGCGTTATTTCTGTGCTGTCTTGTGTATAAATATGTGATGAAGAGACCTGAGTAGTCTCGAAAGCTTGCAATGTGTTATCATCTTTTCAGTTAGCCATTAAAAGGTATCAACCACTGAGGACTCTCAATTCTCTATATTCTTCTATCTACTGGCTCACACGGTACAAAGATATACATCTTTCCTGTTGGAAAGCGCAAGCATTCTGCAAGCTAAAAGCGCTTGCAAAACGCTTGTGTTTTGCGGGAAAACGCATGCGAATTCCACATGCGTTTTACCCGCGGCAGGGAATTAAGTAAATGCTGCCGACATTTTCGCAGCATTTCTGCAACGTGGGCACGTAGCCTTAATGTAATGTTAAAAACACATGTGACATGCACAAATGTGAACAAGTCGGTGGGACAATGTTCACACCACCCACTGACTGAAACACAAACAAAGCACAGAATGAAAAATGTGCAAAAATACCTTGCAGTAAGACATATAATAGTAGTCAGCAAGTGCTGATAAAAAGATGACAACAAATACAGGGTATTCTGTGCTTTGTTTGTGTTTTAATGTAATGTTGCTGCAACCAAAAAAATAATTCTGGAGTTTTTACTTTTTTTCTCACTACGTCGTTCAGCGATTAGGTTAATCCTTTTTTTTATTGATAGATTGGGTGATTCTGAACTCGGTGATACCGAATATGTGTATGTTTGATTTTATTTTTGTTTTATTTTGAATGTGGCGACAGTGGGGTGATTTGAACTTTTATATATTTTTATATTTTTTATATTTTTAAACACTTTTTTTTTTAACTTTTGGCATGCTTCAATAGTCTCCATGGGAGGCTAGAAGCTGCCATAGCTTGATTGGCTCTGCTATATAGAGGTAATGGTAAGATCACCTCTGTGTACTAGAATTGCTGACTTGCTATGAGCGCCGACCACTGGGTGGCGCTCACAGAAATCCGGAACTGACAATCATAGTAGAGGTCTCCAGGAGACCTCAGGTTATCATGCCGACACACTGGTGACCCGCGACACATGACGCGAGTCACAAAAGTTCGTATTTCTAGTGCAATTGCCGGAAGCGCCATTTAAATGCTGCTGTCAGCGTTTGACAGCGGCATTTAGCTGGTTAATAGCCAGGAGTGGATTGCGATTTCACCTGCGGCTATTGCAGGCACATGTCAGCTGCCATGTCAACACAGCTGACATGTCCCGGGAATGATGTGGGCTCACCGCCGGAACCCACATCAAAGGGAGTCCGACATCGGATATGCCTGATGTTGGAAAGGGGTTAAAGGGTTGATATTAACTTTTACAATTTTAAAATTTTGTTTAAATGCAGATTGCACATTTTCTGTTAGTACAATAAACCTCATTTGAATCCAGAAATATAACTGAGTCCATCAGTTATTAGATATATGAAACTGAAATAGCTGTTGCAAAAACCAAAACTGTTATAAAGAAAAAAGGTTAACATTAATAGGGGTGCCCAAACTTTAACATATGACTGTGTATATATATATATGAGAACAAAAAGGGAATCCAGCAAGAACTCAGCAAACCAGGGTTGGAGTAAAATGATGCTTTTCTTTATTTCTTCAACAAGGTTAAAAAGACGACCCACAAGGATCAGGAACCAGAATGCATGGCAGAAATAAACGCAAATGGGACTACGCGTTTCGGTGACCTAATCCGCCTTCTTCACGGTCTGGTTTGGACCATTATATATAATGATTTGACTGCTCAATTTTGTGACAAAATACATTCTGGCAGAACCACTTTGCTGCAGTTTTAGGCCATTGCTAGATGTTTATCATATGTGGTTTTCGGCAGGGTTTGGACATGTTGCTGCATGTTGAAATCAATGCCATTGTGCTTTCATGTCAGTGTATCATCTGATATGTATAAACTGAAATTACACTGCGTTATTCATTTCATTCTAAGTGTTACGTCTGTGTATTTGAGGCTTGGACAGAACATGTGTACAAATGCTGTTTTCTAAAAAGTTGCATATGGAAGGTGGAGCGTTTCATAGCTGTGTGACGTTATTCGAGCTGCACGTTACTGTAAATCCATTCACATCCCACTAACAAGAACCTTGATGAAATAAATCTATGATGCATGAAGAGCTCTTACCAAGAGAATAAAGTAGTGTTGTCATATGACATTTTTCTTCTTTTTGGTTTGAGTGTTCTTGAAAGTGTTCTGTTCATCTATGAGAGCAGACTACCCAATAACACATAAACTATTTCTGCTGCATACGTTTATAGTTTTTTGATGCTCGCTTAGAATAAACGCAATGACCTTAACATCTATCTTGTACAGGGGTCCTCAAACTATGGCCCGCGGGACACATATGGCCCGCCGAGGACTTTTATCCGGCCCCTGGGCCCGGCCGACATTGAACTTCACTGCAGTTCAATGCCAGCGGATCCTGTATTCGAGACACCGAGGAAAGGTTTTGCACAGCCCTCCATATGCAGCGAGGACACACAGATGATGTGATTGTCATAACACTGCCTGCGCAGCCTGATGACGTCACGCCACCTGTGCCTGTGCCGGAAGAAGACGGAGACAAGCGGGCACCTCTTCAGAGCAGTGGGGGACATAGATGAGTACTGTTTTTTTTCTTTTTTTAACACCGGGTCCTATTGGGGACATTTACCTGCTTATTGGGGACTATGCTGCCTATTGGGGACATTTACCTGCCTATTGGGGACCTGTGCTGCCTATTGGGGACATTTACCTGCTTATTGGGGACTATGCTGCTTATTGGGGACATTTACATACCTATTGGGGACATTTACCTGCCTATTGGGTACCTGTGCTGCTTATTGGGGACATTTACCTGCCTATTGGGGACATTTACCTGCCTATTGGGGACATTTACCTGCCTATTGGGGACCTGTGCTGCCTATTGGGGACATTTACCTGCTTATTGGGGACTATGCTGCCTATTGGGGACATTTACCTGCCTACTGGGGACTATGCTGCCAATTGGGGACATTTACCTGCCTATTGTGGACTCTTGCACCATACCAGTCTGAGCCTGAGGTAAATGTTCCACCAATATGGGCACTGGTGAGGCTGCATTCAGGAGTGGACTGGGACTGATATTCAGCCCTGGCCTTTGAAATCACACAGGCCCCCATGTTGTCCCCCTCAAGAACCAGATGGGATATATTACTAATATCACCCTGCATGGAGGAAAGGAAGATTTACTACAAGACCAATATTTCTAATGATACCTGTGGCCTGCTGGGCTAAGTGATTGAGTCAGCGACTTGGTGCTACGTCACAACTTTTAACAGTATGGGTGTCTTGATAACACAGATTCTGTTAACAATGTAGCAGACAAGGCAGCCCACGACCAGACAGGCCCTTCTGGCATTAGCCAGAATTGCCAGATGGCCAGTCCGGCCCTGGCTGCATTGATGGGCACTGATCAGGCTGCATTGATGGGCACAAATCAGACTGCATTGATGGGCAGTGGGCACAGACCAGACTGCATTGATGGGCAGTGCAGTCTGTATGTCTCTGTGTGGACAATTTTATTGCTGGTATGTTGTTTTTGTAGCGCTGTATATATATTGGTATTTTATTAATTGCAATTTTTAATCCGTAGGAAACAATGATATCAAGAAAGATAAAAAATTGACTCGAAGTGTAGGATATTCAAAGAACCCATTAAAAAATTGGTATGTTTGTTGATTTAACTTTACTTCTTCATTTTAAATATTGTTTTTGTTCCTGTTTTGTTATATTACCGTATTTTTCGCTTTGTAAGACACACTTTTGTTCCCCCAAATTTGGGGGGGAAATGGGGGTGTGTCTTACAAAGCGGATATACCTTATCTGTGCTGCCGCTGCGGGTGTCTGGTGCTTGCCGCCGCGCACTGTCCCGGGTGCTGCCACCACGCTCTGTCCCCCTGTGCTTGCCGCCACTGCCACGCTCTGTCCCATGCTGTGTGAGGGGCTCTGCCGTTCCATCCATGCTTGCCTGTGCGGTGGATTACTTCTGGGAAAATGGCCGCCGTGCATGCACAGATGGAGATCTCGGCACTGAAATCTCGGGAGATGAGACGCTGATGGCACACAGACCGTACACTGATGGCACACAGGCCGCACACTGATGGCACACTGATCCAGAATACTGATGACACCTCTTGTGTTTTTTCCAGTACCGGTTTTATACGGACGTGTTAAGGGGGTCTTACTCATTTAAAAAAAAACAAGAATGAGGTTCTCAAGTTTCTCCTATCAATCAGAGAAAAACGGGTGCTGTATAATTTTTTCTTGGATCTATAGACTTGCATTGGCAAGTTTTATCCTTGACAAAGCCGAACATGTCCCCCTATTTTGGTGCTAACTAGTAATGAGCGAGTATACTCGTTGCTCGGGTGTCCTCCGAGTATTTTGGCGTGCTCGGAGATTTATTTTTTGCCTGTCTTATCTGTATGATTTGCGACTTGCAGACAGGCTCAATACATGTGTGGAATGTCTGTTTGTTAGGGAATTCCCACACGTATTCAGCCTGTCTGCAAGTCGCAAATCATGCAGATAAGACTAGGAAAACTAAATCTCCGAGCACGGTAAAAATACTCGGACGACACCCGAGCATGCAACGAATATACTAGGTCATCACTAGTGCTGATCACTCGCTCTGTAAAAACACTTGTAAATGTGAGCAGCCCTATAAAAACTATAATAAGTTTTATCCATGAAAACACAGGTAAAACTCATGCATGAAAAATCAATGACTGAAAGAGCCATAAAGAAGAAACTAAATGTGACACCATCCTGTGCTGGGAAAGCAAGTTACAAACAAGTGTTTCATTGTGCTTGGCTTTTATCCTAAGTCATGTAACTAGGCTCGTTAAAGGGTCAACATTGACTTTTAGGATTGCTACCTCCAATAGGTGGCACTAGAGTTCTAGTCCTCTTCCTCTCTGAAGAGACAATTTGCATAATTAGCATTGTGCTAAATTGTAATGAATGAAAGAAAATGCATTTCTGTAGGTAAAAATGACTTGTTAACAAAAATGACCTTGGGAAATTGATTGGGACAGATGTGGAGGCCAGATAATGTCCCAGCTGAATAAAGCAGACTTTATGAATAACTAGATGTAGCAAGGGTCTAAGAAGTAAGGTTTCTCCTTGCGGAGAGTGACATGCCAGCTGTGGCTTGTCAAGGTAAGGAGGCTTAGTCGCCGTGCAATGCTCCTCTGGGAAAATAATATGCAAATTGCCTCTTCAGAAAGAAAGAGGACTTTTACTCTACAGCGCCACCTATTGGTAGTAGCGATCCTACAAGTCACAATCAACCCTTTAACGAGTCTTGTAGTATGACTTAGGATACAAGCCAAATCAGAATCTCAATTTGCAGACACGGTGTTTCGAGCTGTTGGCTCTCGTCAGTGCAAAGTATGAGATCTGATTTGGCTAGGTGAGAGGCTCTGGTATAGGGTCTAAGAAGTAAGGTTTCTCCTTGCGGAGAGTGACATGTGGATCAGATCTCATACTTTGCACTGACGAGAGCCAACAGCTCGAAACACCGTGTCTGCAAATTGAGATTCTGATTTGGCTTGTATCCTAAGTCATACTACAAGACTCGTTAAAGGGTTGATTGTGACTTGTAGGATCGCTACTACCAATAGGTGGCGCTGTAGAGTAAAAGTCCTCTTTCTTTCAGAAGAGGCAATTTGCATATAGATGTAGCAAGATATATAAGGTTATCTCCTCACGTCTCTTCCAGGTGCTCTGTAACCCGCCTGGTAAAGCAGGTTGCTCAGCTTCTTTTAGAATCTGCAAAAAGGCTGCAAAATCACTTCAGGAAAAAATTCTTCTAAATGTATGTTAACACCTTTTTTTCAGACATTTTTAGACCGAGTTGTTGGCAGCGTTTTATTCGGGATACTCTCCAAGCCTGTGACAACAGAGCTTCTTTATTCAGGAACAAACCGGAACAATATATAATAAGCTAAGTAGATCAGGAATAAATAATTTGTGTGTCTCTATCTGTGCAGCATCTACAGCAGGCTGCTTCTCTCATACACGGACACAGTGAGCCTCTGGAAGTTTTTTTTGTTCTAACTTTATAGACAGTATACAAATCTAGCAACTAAACACTCATAGACAGTAATGGAGTTGTTGCACCAAACATATTCCAACACCCCCACTCAACAACTACTTATCCTGTTAGTCCCATAGCGGTTCTGAAGTCCACAAACTTGGCTCTTGTACAACTCTTCTTCAATGTCACCATGTAGGAAGGCTGTTTTGATGTCAACATGTCCCACTGTCAAATGTTGAACTGCAGCTACGGACATTAAAGTTCTGAATGTGGTTTGCTTCGCAACTGGAGAAAATGTAGCATCATAATCTTCACCATACTTTTGCGACCAATGTTGACTTAAACCGGTGAACTTTACCTTCTGAGTCATATTTGTTTTTGAAGGCCCACTTACATCCGATAGCTCTATTTCCTTGTGGTAGCTCAGTAAGCTCCCATGTCTAGAGTTCCGTGAATAGACTCCATCTCCTCATTAGTGGCATTTATCCACTTCTGCTTCTCGTGGACAGGCAGTTTTTGCATCTCTTGCCATGACTGTGGCTCTGGTTCAGGAAGTGTTCTGACCTTATAAGGCGTCTAGCTTGGATACCTTTGTTTGGTCTTTCTTATCTCCTGACTGGAGGTTGACTTGGTTCTTCTATCTTCCTTGCTGGCTTCAGAGCTTATCCACACTTCAATGTTTTTCTTTTCGGTGTCTAGGTTTGGTGATTGAGATTTTTGTTCTTGCTTCTTAGGTTGAATAACTTGTGTAACTTCATGGAATTTGAGCGATGCAGAGTTTTCATCAGTCACCACATCTCTGCTGATTGGTACTGTGTTGGTGCAAGATTCTGTATCCCTTTTGAGTTTCGCTATATCCCACCAGGACTCCTTGCTTTGCATGTGATTCCCACTTGGAACGTTTTTCTTTCAGGACATACATAAACGTTTTGCTTCCAAATATCCTGAGGCGCTTCAGGTTAGACTTCTCGCAGTTCCATAGCTCATATGGAGTTTTATTTGTGCCTTTACCTGACACTCTGTTTTGAAGATAGCAAGCTGTTATGATGGCTTCTTCCCAATAACTTGTAGGTAGATTCGCATCAAACAACATACTTCTTCCACTTTCACAGAGAGTATGGTTCTTTCTCTATGCAATGCCATTTTGTTCTGGGTTGTATGGAATGGTAGTCTGGAACACGATTCCATCCTTTTTCAAAATGGTTTGCATCTTACCACTTGTGTATATTTGGTTCCATTATCTGCATGCAGGGCTTTTGGCATTCTTCCAAATTTGTTGAACACTACAGCAAGATATTCTTCAAGTTTCTGTGGAACTTCATCCTTAATGTGAAGCAGGTAGGCGACTGTATATCTGGAGTAGCCATCAATAAATGGGAGAAAATATCTCTTCTTGTTAGGAGTTTGAACACTTATTGGACCACATACATCTGTATGTATCAGATCCAGAAGCTGTGCAGATCTAGTGGTACTTATTTTAGGAAAGTATTTTCTGGACATTTTCCCTTTAAGACAGCTAGTGCACTTCGTCATTTGACTACGCTGGTTGATTTCAATACCTTTTGCAAGTTGAGCTAGCTTCCTTACTGCTTCTGGGTCTCTGTGCCCAAGACGTGGATACAGTTCTTATGCAGATCTTTTCTAGCACTGTACACTCTTTCTTTAGCTAATAAAGTTGATCTTGGATTTTTCATTCTGCAAGAGTGTGACCTTTCTTTGAGATGATGCAGCTGTTGTTTCGCCCCCAGGAGTATGGTTGCCACAGTGGCTTTGCATTCCTCCAGGGGAGGGTAATGCCAGGCTTGGAGGCAATGATGGATCTCTCTCGCAGTCAATCCATACATGCAACACAGTTCCATTCCAGGCCAGCAGGGGGAACTCTGAACCAGGATTAAGGGGAGGAGTGCTCTCTGAGGGCCAAGAGGAAGGAGTGGTTAGTTAGTCTGCGGAGGGTGAAGCTGGAAGTTGAGATAGGAAAGGAGAGCTCCCACACAGTGAGCGCATGAACTGGAGCCTGGTCTCCACGGTTGTACGGATACTAACGGTCCTACAACAGATACCAGAGGAGTAGGAGGCTGTAAATGTCCTACTCCCATCTAAGACTTGAGGGCACAACAGCAGCTTGGATAGAGAGCCAGGACTCAAGAGAGGAGTCCCCGAGAGAGGCTACAGCTGTCTGCCGTGCAAGTAAGGTTCTTGGGAACATCTGACAGAAGGAACTTCAGAGTAACTTAGTACTGGAGTACTTCATTCAAACAAGCGCTAGGGAAGGAGACAGCACAGTCCATCTGCTGAGAGAGAATCCCTGAATTGCTTCCAGGCTAGCCTGCTCCGTTACCATCTGTATTCAGGACCCTGGACTGCAGTTATCAAGTAAAGGTACATAAATTGCACTCCGCTGTGTCTTGTCTGCTTCCTACCCTTACGGCACTGCTAAATCCCCGTGCCAACCACCTCTACACTGCCCTGGGACTATAGCTTTACCTGTGGGGAGCTTTTACACCCTTGCTGCACCCTACCATCAGTCCCAGCGGATCTGTCTGCAGCGTCGGCTTAACACCTCCCTTGCCGAGCACTACAGGTGGCGTCACGAACTATTCCATTCCATTGACTACATTTCCCCATTGCTTGGGCGCCCAGGGCCACGGACCGGGTCACCGCTGCTGTGACATATTCCCCTGACACTGGCCCGGTACCGAGTACCCCACAGCCCTGGGAGGGCGACCCAATTTGGCGTCACGAACAGGATTACGGAGCCTGGTATCCCCGGGTCCTATGTGCCATAGACTGTGTTTTTGTAAAAGACTGTGTGAAATTGGCACCAATTGCCGCCATTGCCGTGCGCGCGGAGTGAAGAAGGGGCAGGCCTTCATGGGCAGAGCCTGCCACAGAGCGCGAAGAAGTGAAGTGCCGCGCAGGAAGAGAGGACAGCACGCGAGAGAAGGAGGAGCTGAGGCCTACAGCCCGGAGCGTCGGGCCTGTGAAGCGGCCGCCGGTGAGCTCACATAACCCCCGGCCCTGGCTAACGTTAACTAGGGGGGAAGAGGATGTCCGCGCCAAACGGCGATGCAGCGGCATGCGCCGTTGCCAACCCCGCAGCACCGCCAGGAGGAGCGCCCGCCACAGCGGTCTCCATAATGCCCCTGTCTATGCCCTATATACCGGGAGTGGCCTGGCTACCGCAGTACTCGGGTGAGTCGCATACCCTGAGTGAATTTAAAGAGAGACTGTGCAGTTTGTTTAAAGTATACCCTCTGTCTGAGAACCAGAAAGTTCCTGATTGGACAGCTAACGGGTGCAGCGCAGAGAGAAGTGAAAGCCTGGCAGGACACTGATAAAGAGACTGTTGCAAAGATCCTGGCCAAGCTGAGAAGCACCTTTGACACTCGCACTGCAGCTGAAATCAAGATGAGGTTCTTTGGCTGTAAACAGAAGGCGTAGGACAGTATCAGGGACTATGCTCTCAACCTGCAGGAGGCGCTGCGAGCAGTTAAGCAAGTTGATCCTGAAAGTGTGAAAGAGGAAGATAAATTGTTAAAGGAGCAGTTCATTGAAGGACTCCTATCCAGTACCCACAGAGGACAGTTGTGTATCATAACCCTGCAAAACCCTGATCTGGACTTTGCTGATTTTATGGACAGGGCTATTCGGGTACTGCAGGAGTCCACTGACAGCCGTCCAGCGCCCCCTAGGCACCCAGCGATCACCTACCATCAGGAAGCAACATCTTTTCCTTCCATCCCTGTGGAGGCTGATGCACAGACTCTGGATAAAGATCCAACTGAGGAGCTGCGTCTTCAGGTCCAGGAGTTGACCAAAGGGATGGCTGCACTTACGAAAACCGTGCAGTCCCTGCAAGTGTCCTCCAAAGAAAAGATCCAGCTTGCTTCCAGTCCAGAGGATGTCCCATGGCTCCGGAGGAGGAGAACCCCGCCACTTAGAGGAAGGAACAACGATCGCTATGACCAGGACGGACGTCTCATCTGTCGTTGCTGCTACAAGGCCGGTCATCTTGCCAGATATTGTCCTTAAAACGAGCAACCCCTGGGGCAGAGAGCCGACCCCCAGGAGTAGGATCCCCAGGCCCAAAGAACTGGAGAGCCAAGTATGTGGGAGGGAGACCAATCCTTCCTGTGGTGATTGACGGCATCCCCATGAACGCTTTGCAGGACACTGGCTCCCAGGTGACCACGATGCTGTACAAGAGGTATTGGGCTGATTCAGAACTTACCCGTGGGCCAACTGATGAACTGACAGTAGTTGCTAGTAATGGTCAGTCTTTACCGCAGATAGGATGTAAAGAAATTACTGTCAAAGTGGGGCGGGTAGAGCTAAAGTCTCAAGGTTTAATAGTTGTTGATATTGACCGACGTGAATGTAATCCCATGATGACTCTTGGTACAAATGTAATTGAAAACTGTCTGTCCGAGGTTATTGTTTTGTTGCAACAGGTGGCTGAGACTGCTGGTTCCGGAGAACAACAAGTCCTGCAGAAGGAGATCCGAGCCCTAATGCAAAGGCAACAGGTAGAGCTCTCTGGTTGAGAGATTGGCAGCGTCAGAGCAAGTGATGCTTTTCCCATTGCAAAACCCCCCAGATGTGAAATGTTGGTTTGGTGTCGGGCAGCTATAGGTCTTAGAGGGAGAGATTACCAGGCGTTGGTAGAACCAGTATACTCCGAGATCAGGCCCACTGTCCTGACAGCCAGAGGGGTGGTTGATGTACGAAAAGGGAGAGTACCTGTACGCCTTTTGAATTGTGGGGAAGAGGAAGCCACAATACCTCGGTACGCCACAGTTGCTAAGCTGCTTACCGTTAATAACAACTCTTTGCAGGCAGCAGAACCCTTGGTCTCATCCGATCAGGTGGAGGACAATGGCTCTGTGAAGCAGCCAGAAGAGTGGTGTCAGCAACTGCAGGTGGGGACTCTACACCTTCATACCAGAAAAATGGGGTTTACAGAGTGACACAAGAGTATGAGCGGGTATTCAGCAAACACTCACTAGATTTTGGGCAGGCAAAAGGGGTTCAACATCATATCCCCACTGGAGACCATCCACCCATAAAGGAGAGGTACAGACCTATACACCCAACACAATACCAGTGTGCTAAGAGTATGTTGAGAGAGATGAAGGAGGCAGGGGTCATCAGAGACAGTTGTAGCCCCTGGGCAGCTCCAATAGTGTTTGTAAAGAAAAAGGATGGTACCATGAGAATGTGTGTTGATTACAGGAAAATTAACAGCATTACACATAAAGATGCCTACCCATTACCTAGAATTGAGGAATCATTGGCTGCACTTAAAACTACTAATTACTTTTCCACCTTGGATCTCACCAGTGGGTATTGGCAGGTTCCCGTGGCAGAGGCAGACAAGGAGAAAACAGCATTTACCTCTCCAATGGGTCTCTGTGAGTTCAATTTTATGCCATTTGGGCTCTGCACTGCTCCAGGAACATTTCAACGGCTGATGGAGTGCTGCCTGGGACACATGAACTTTGAGACGGTCCTGTTGTACCTGTCATTGTTTTCTCCAAAACCTATGAAGATCATCTGGAGCACCTGGCTGAAGTGTTTGAAGCTTTGTCCAATTTTGGCGTGAAGGTGAAGCCATCCAAATGCCACCTCCTGAAGCCCAAGGTGCAGTACCTCGGTGATGTGGTCAGTGCAGAAGGTGTGGCACCAGATCCTGATAAGGTCACAGTCATCTGGGACTGGCCGAAGCCCAGCAACCTTCATGAAGTACACCAATTCCTTGGACTAGTAGGCTATCACCGAAGATTCATCAAGGGCTTTACTGAAATAGCCACCCCTATGCAAAATCTCCTGGTGGGACAGTCCAAGAAGACCAAACAGAAAAATTCCACCTTTGAATGGACTGAAGAGTTGGAAAGGTCCTTCACCAGATTGAAGATGGCTCTCACAGGAGATGACGCTCTGGCCTACCCAGATTATGACAAACCCTTTGTGCTGTACACAGATGCCAGCAACGTGGGACTAGGAGCAGTACTGTTGCAGGTACAGAATGGGAAAGAAAGAGTGATCTCCTATGCCAGCAGGAAGCTGCGCCCCACTGAAAGGAACCCTGATAATTACAGTTCTTTCATGCTGGAGTTCCTTGCCATAGTCGGGGTAGTCACCGAAAGGTTCAAACATTACCTAGCCTCTGCAAAGTTCACTATCTTCACGGACAACAACCCGTTGACGCATTTGGACACTGCAAAACTAGGTGCACTGGAACAGCGATGGATGGCTCGGCTATCGAACTATGAGTTTACCATCAAGTACCAGGCAGGGCACAAGAATGCCTATGCTGATGCGCTGTCCAGAGTGCCTAACCTACCAGATGCCGGAGAAGACCCTGAGGCTCTTGAAGAGATAGAGCTACCTCCCTTCCACCGGCCACTTGCAGCCCAATGTGCTCAAGGAGTGAGGAAATGACGGTCTGGCTTGAAGGAGGTCACCCTGAATCCATTGCCCCATCATGACTGGGCAGAAACGCAAGATAGTGACCCTGCAGTCTGCCTGGTGAAGGAGCTGCTGACACGAGCTGACTCACGTCCAGAGTCGGATGCTCCTGAAGAAACTCAGCAGTTGTGGAAGGAGAGAGGCCGGCTGTTCATTTATGAAGGGAAGCTGTGTCGGAGGAGTATCAATGCCCACACTCATGAGCTGGTTTGGCAGATGATAGTCCCAGAGAGAGGCATTAATGGTCCTGGAAGCATACCACAATGGAGCTGGACACTTCGGATGGAAGAAGTTGGAAGTATTGCTCCGAGAGAGGTTCTACTGGGCTGGTATGAGGAAAGCCATTGAGAGGTGGTGCCGGGAGTGTGGACATTGTAACCTGCGCAGAAAGGATCGGGACAGCCAGAGAGCTCCGCTACAGCCAATCATCACCAAACAGCCCCTTGAGTTGGTAGCCCTGGACCATGTGAAGCTGGTTCCAAGCCGGTCAGGCTACATCTATGCACTTACCATTGTGGACCACTACTCAAGATTCCTGGTAGTTGTGCCTGTCAAAGATCAGACAGCCAGGACAGCAGCCAGAGCATTCCAACAGCACTTCTGTAGACCACATGGATATCCTGAAAGAGTGCTGACAGATCAAGGTCCAGCTTTCGAGGCAGAAGTGTTCCAAGAATTCTGTAACTTGTATGGTTGTAAGAAGATCCGGACAACACCGTACCACCCACAGACCAATGGCATGTGCGAGAAGATGAACCAGATAGTGATGGACCTCCTGAAGACTTTGCCCTTGGAGGAGAGGAATCTGTGGCCAGAGAAGTTGCCTGATCTGGTGGACCTCTACAACCATATCCCTGTGAACTCCACCAACTGTACCACAGCCTATTTAATGAGAGCCAGACCTGGTAAGCTGCCTATCGACTTAGACATGGGAGTCCTGACATCTGAAGTGGCATCACCAGATGCTGATTGGGACATGGAGAGGCAGTAACAGTACCGGAGAGTTCAAGAATGCGTGGAAAGGAGTCTGGCTCAAGCAAGGCAAAAGCAGGAGAAGCTTTACAATCAAAATGCACCTGCCGTTCCTTTGTCGCCGGGGGAGCAAGTCTTGAAAGGAAGAGAAGATTGCACAAATTGGATGATCAATGGGGAGCTGAACCTTTTACCATTCTGCCCTCGAACTTTGATAATACTAAGGTATGCCTTGTTAGTAAAGATGGAGGAGAGACCTCGGCAGCGGTATCGAGAGATCATTTGAAGTTGTGTCCTGACCAGTTAAAAGAAAGAAAAGAAGAACCACATAACATCCAACCCATAGTGGAAGAAGAGAAGGTCTGCACAGTGCTTGGAGAATTCCCTGCGAATTGGACTAAAGTGAACAATGCTATAGTGTTGCCAGTGTTGCTGTTTCCCCAATTGGTAGCACAGGAAGATGTGACTCAAGAGAATCAGGAAAATCGGGTAGCAGATGCCACACCAGCAGTGGAGCCAGAGAACCCTCCCCCTGCCAGTGGTGAGCCTGCTATGCCCTTGGTGAGTCTAAGAGGTCACAGTCAGTCTAGTATCCCTGTGTTACATAGAACCCCCAGTAGTGTATCCAGTACATTACCCACTCCACCAGTCTTACGCAGGTCTACCCGCACTACACAAGGAATACCACCCCTTAGATATCGCATATAGCAAAATAAATGTAAATATGTAACTGTTTTTCAAGTTTTGTGCCTACAGGTAACCTGCAAGAGTTTCCTTTGGAATTTGTTTTATGGACACTGAACCACAGGACTTGTGTGTGGTCAAAAACTTTCTTTGTAAATATTTCACCATTTGCCCAGGAATGGACCATGGACATTGATGCTTTTCTTGCCATCATAGGACCATTTTTGAAGCACTTGGTTTTTGTAACTTTCTCATTTTTAAATCTTGTACAATTATTATTGTAACTGTTTTCATATGTTCCTGTTTTGATCAGCCCAGGAGTGCTGACTTGCACTAGGGGGGAATGTGGCACCCCCCAGGAGTATGGTCACCACAGTGGCTTTGCATTCCTCCAGGGGAGGGTAATGCCAGGCTTGGAGGCATGATGGGTCTCTCTCGCAGTCAATCCATACATGCAACACAGTTCCACTCCAGGCCAGCAGGGGGAACTCTGAACCAGGATTAAGGGGAGGAGTGCTCTCTGAGGGCCAAGAGGAAGGAGTGGTTAGTCTGCGGAGGGTGAAGTGTGCAGACGTGTAGGGAGAAGCTGGAGGTTGAGCTAGGAAAGAGAGCTCCCTCACAGTGAGCGCATGAACTGGAGCCTGGTCTCCATGGTTGTATGGATACTAATGGTCCTACAACAGATACCAGAGGAGTAGGAGCCTGTAAATGCCCTACTCCCATCTAAGACATGAGGGCACAACAGCAGCTTGGATAGAGAGCCAGGACTCAAGAGAGGAGTCCCCGAGAGAGGCTACAGCTGTCTGCCGTGCAAGTAAGATTCTTGGGAACATCTGACAGGAGGAACTTCAGAGTAACTTAATACTGGAGTACTTCATTCAAACAAGCGCTAGGGAAGGAGACTGCACAGCCCATCTGCTGAGAGAGAATCCCTGAATTGCTTCCAGGCTAGCCTGCTCCGTTACCATCTGTAATCAGGACCCTGGACTGCAGTTATCAATTAAAGGTACAGAAATTGCACCCCGCTGTGTCTTGTCTGCTTCCTACCCTTACGGCACTGCTAAATCCCCGTGCCAACCACCTCTACACTGCCCTGGGACTATAGCTTTACCTGTGGGGAGCTTTTACACCCTTGCTGCACCCTACCATCAGTCCCAGCGGATCTGTCTGCAGCGTCGGCTTAACACCTCCCTTGCCGAGCACCACAGGTGGCGTCACAAACTATTCCATTCCATTGACTACATTTCCCCATTGCTTGGGCGCCCAGGGCCATGGACCGGGTCACCGCTGCTGTGACACATTCCCCTGACACCGGCCGGGTACCGAGTACCCCACAGCCCTGGGAGGGTGACCCACTGTTATCTTTAAAAGTAACTGCATTCCCCTTTTGCGTGAGCTTCTTTACTGACAGAAGATTGCTTTCAAGGCTGGGAACATTGAAAATATCCTTCACTGGGATCTTTCTGCTTTGTGATGAGGAAACTAGACAGTTGAGTGTTGTGAGTTCATTTTCCCTTTCACCTTTGATGTCTGATGAACTCTCTCTGCTGGTGAAGAGAGGTAGTGAAATTGATTGGGATGGGAAGAACCTGTCATCTGAACAGGCGGAGTGTGATTGGACATCTGGAATTTCTGAGTGGATATAAGGCAGCCGACGTCCTGCAGGGTTTGCTGGTGATCCTTTCTGCTCTGAGCTCTGGCATCCAGTTTTAGTTCCTGTCTACTAAAAGCTAAGTTTTTGCCCTGCTATTATTCCATGAGATTTTGTCTGGTTTCCTTAGTGTTTGTATTCTGCCAGTCCTGGTTGGGATTGACTGAATTCCATTTTTGACTCTGATCAGTTGATCTCTTTGCTCTGTTTTCAGAATATACCTGAGTGCTGATATAGTGATTTTGAAGTCTAGCGACTTCAGGGCCTTTTTTCCTATCAGACGGTTGGGACATTTTTGTAGGGTTTTTTGCGGATTACAGCCAGCATCTTTTCTGTCCTGTCCTATCTAGTTAGTTGGGCCCCATCGTTTGCTCAGACTGTCTTTCTGTCTGTGTTTGTGTTTTCATCTGTTTTTCACCGACAATACATGTTGGGGGCTGTCTATTGCTTTGGGGTCTGCTCTGGGGCAGTTTAGATTTCCCCTTTCTTTCTTTAGGCTTATGTAGTTCTCCGGCTGTGACGAGGGGTCTAGGGCACCGTAGGAACCCCCCACGGCTACTGTTAGTTGTGGTGATTAGGATCTCGGGTCTGCAATCCGATAGCTACCAACCACTCCGGTTTTCTGAACTTAGCTTGTATTTTTGTTTTCTCCTCCTCCGGTGACTCATTCATAACAGAATCACCAGCCATACCGCAGATTCTAGTGTACTCAATAGCAGGAAAGAATTGTAAAAAAAAAAGTGTCAGAATTTTTTTTTGTGTATATTTTTTCCTCTATTTCTCAGGCCGTAGGAGGAATTTTTTCTCAATGGAGATTAAGCAATTGTCTGATCGTGTGGAGCAGCTTACTACTGCGGAAGTGATGGGAATTTCCGCCTATCTTGCTCATTCACATGCTGCTAAACCAAAGATCCCTACTCCTGATGTGTTTTTTTGGGATCGGTCTAAATTTCTGAATTTTAAGAATAATTGTAAATTATTTTTTGCCTTGAAGCCTAACTCATCGGGGAGCTCCGCGCAGCAGGTTAAAATTGTCATCTCTTTGCTGCGCGGCGATCCCCAGGATTGGGCGTTTTCTTTGAAACCTGATGATCCTATTCTGACTGATGTGAATGCATTTTTTCAGGCCTTGGGGTTGTTGTATGATGAACCTAATGCTATTGATCAGGCTGAAAAGGCCCTGTTGGCATTGAGCCAGGGTCAGGATTCTGCAGAGTTGTACTGTCAAAAATTCCGAAAGTGGGCGGTCCTTACTACCTGGAATGATGGTGCCTTGGCAGCTCTCTTTCGGAAGGGTTTGTCAGAAACCGTAAAAGATACTATGGTGGGATTTCCTGTTCCCTCTGGTCTTGACGATTCTATGTCATTAGCCATTCAGGTTGATCGGCGTTGGCGTGAACGCAAAACTGTACGAGAGGTGTTGCCACCTGTTGAACAAATGTCTGAACCTATGCAATGTGATAGAGTTTTGTCTAGGGCGCAACGTCAGGAGTTCAGAAGGCGTAATAAGCTGTGTTTTTTCTGTGGAGATGCCTCTCATATGATTTCTGTCTGCCCTAAACGAGAGAAACGTTTTGCACACACATTTGCTTTGGGTGGTATTCAACTTAAGTTTCTTCTGGCAATTACTCTGATCTGCTCCCTGTCCACATTTTCCGCTAAGGCTTTTGTGGATTCGGGAGCAGCTCTGAACCTGATGGACTTGGATTTTGCTAAACGTTGTGGATTTTCTATGACACCTCTGCGGACGCCTATCCCTTTGAGGGTTATTGATGCTACTCCTTTGGCGAAGAATAAACCTCAGTTTTGGACCCAGGTGGTAATTCGGGTCGCCCCGCACCATCAAGAAAATTGCAGATTTTTGGTGTTGCATAATTTGCATGATACCATCGTTCTGGGGTTTCCCTGGTTGCAAATCCATAATCCAGTTTTGGATTGGAAATCTGTGTCTGTGGTGAGTTGGGGTTGTCGTTGTGCCCTTAGTGACACTCCTGTTTTCTCTAACTCTCCCCAGTCGCATGATGTTCCTGACTATTTGGCTGATTTTTATGATGTATTTAGTGAGAATGAGTCTGCGTCTTTGCCTCCTCATAGGAGTTATGACTGTGCAATTGAGCTGAGCCCTGGGTGTAAATTTCCCAAGGGTCGACTTTTCAATTTATCTGTACCCGAGCACGAGGCTATGCGATCCTATATTAAGGAGTCGTTGGAGAAGGGTCATATTAGACCATCCTCTTCACCCTTAGGTGCTGGGTTTTTTTTTTGTGGCCAAGAAAGATGGTTCATTAAGGCCTTGTATTGACTATCGTTCCCTCAACAAAATTACTGTTAAATATTAGTATCCGTTACCCCTAATTTCTGATCTATTCTCCAGAGTTAAAGGTGCTTGCTGGTTTACCAAGCTTGACCTCAGGGGGGAGTATAATCTTATTCGCATTAAGCAGGGGGATGAATGGAAGACGGCATTTAATACTCCGGAGGGACATTTTGAGTACCTGGTGATGCCTTTTGGGCTCACTAATGCCCCTTCTGTCTTCCAGTGCTTCATGAATGATATTTTCAGAGATTTTGTGGATACATTTTTGATCATTTATCTGGATGATATATTGATCTTTTCCAAGGATTGGGATTCTCATGTGGAACATGTTCGGACTGTGTTCCGGATCTTGAGGGAGAATTCCCTGTATGTCAAGGGATCGAAATGCCTTTTTGGTGTACAGAGGATTTCATTTTTGGAATTTATTTTGTCTCCGTCAACTATTGAAATGGACCCGGCCAAGGTACAGGCCATTTATGATTGGGTTCAGCCCACTTCTTTGAAGGCCCTCCAGAAGTTTTTGGGTTTTGCTAATTTTTATCGTAAATTTATAGCTAATTTTTCTGGTACTGCCAAACCATTGACTGCTTTGACTAAGAAGAGTGCTGATGTGCTGAATTGGTCTCCGGAGGCTGTTTCTTCCTTTCAGGAGCTGAAGCGAAGGTTCACTTCTGCCCCGGTTTTGCGGCAACCTGATGTCTCACTCCCGTTTCAGGTAGAGGTGGACGCTTCTGAGATTGGTGCAGGAGCTGTTTTGTCCCAAAAAGATCCTGTAACATCTAAAATGAATCCCTGTGCTTTCTTTTCCCGAAAGTTCTCCCCATCCGAACGTAACTATGATGTGGGGAATCGGGAACTGTTAGCCATGAAATGGGCATTTGAGGAGTGGAGACATTGGTTGGAGGGAGCTAAACATCAAGTCGTGGTCCTTACTGACCACAAGAATTTGATTTACCTGGAGTCGGCCAAACGCTTGAATCCTAGACAGGCTAGGTGGGCCTTGTTTTTCACACGTTTTGATTTTGTGGTCTCTTTTCTTCCGGGCACTAAGAATGTCAAGGCAGACGCCCTCTCTAGGAGTTTCTTTGCTGATTCTCCTATTGTGACCAAGCCTGCTACCATCTTATGTGAGGGGGTAGTTCTTTCTGCCATATCGCCCGATTTGAGACGTGCTCTGGAAGAGTTTCAGGAGGACAAACCTGAGCGTTGTCCCATTGGAAAATTGTATGTTCCTGACCAGTGGAGGAAGAGAGTGATGTCTGAGGTTCATTGCTCCACATTGGCTATTCATCCAGGTATTTTTGGTACTAGAGATTTGGTGAGTCGGTCTTTTTGGTGGCCTACCTTGTCTCGTAATGTCAGGAATTTTGTGCAGTCCTGTGGGATTTGCTCCCGGTCTAAACCTTGTTCTCGCTCTAGTGGGTTGTTGATGCCTTTGCCGGTGCCCCGGAGGCCATGGACCCATATTTAAATGGATTTTATCTCTGATATGCCTGTCTCTCAGAGAATGACTGTTATTTGGGTGATTTGTGATAGATTCTCTAAGATGGTCCATCTTGTACCACTCCCTAAGTTGCCATCTTCCTCAGAGTTGGTGCCCTTGTTTTTGCAACAGGTGGTTCGCTTGCACGGGATTCCTGAGAACATTGTATCTGACAGAGGAGTTCAGTTTGTTTTTAGATTTTGGAGGACTTTCTGTTCCAAGCTGGGAATTCAGTTGTCCTTCTCCTCTGCGTTTCACCCTCAGACCAATGGGCAGATGGATAGAACAAACCAGACTTTGGAGTCATATTTGAGATGTTTTATTTCTGCTGATCAGGATGATTGGGTTTCATTTTTGCACTTGGCCGAATTTGCTTTAAATAATAGAGCTAGTTCTGCCACTTTGATGTCACCTTTTTTTTGTAACTTTGGGTTTCATCCTCGATTCTCTTCAGGGCAGGTGGAGTCTTCTGCCTGCCCAGGTGTTGACACTGTGGTGGAGAGAATGCACCAGATCTGGGACCAAGTGGTGGATAAGTTGTCTCTCTCCCAGGAAAAGGCCCAGCGGTTTTCCAACCGGCATAGGACCATTGGTCCCCGGTTTAAGGTGGGTGATATGGTTTGGTTGTCATCAAAGAATATCTCTATGAAGGTGGCTTCTCCAAAGTTTAAACCTAGACTTATTGGACCTTACAAGATTTTGGAGATTCTTAATCCGGTCTCTTTTCGATTGGCTCTTCCTGTTACATTCAAGATCCATAACGTGTTTCATAAGTCTCTGTTAAAGAGGTTTGTTGAGCCAGTAGTTCCTGTGGTGGCACCTCCTGACCCTGTATTGGTTGAAGGTAATGTCGAATATGAGGTTGAGAAGATACTGGATTCTCGTCTGGTTAGAGAATCCAGTATTTGGTTAAATGGAAGGGTTATGGCCAGGAGGATAATTCTTGGGTCCCTGCATCCGATATTCATGCTGAAAGATTGGTTCGTGCTTTTCATCGGGCCCATCCTGATCGCCCTGGTGGCGTGGATGAGGGTTCGGTGACCACTCCTCAAGGGGAGGTACTGTTGTGAGTTCATTTTCCCCTTCACCTTTGATGTCTGATGAACTCCCTCTGCTGGTGAAGAGAGGTAGTGAAATTGATTGGGATGGGAAGAACCTGTCATCTGAACAGGCGGAGTGTGATTGAACATCTGGAATTTCTGAGTGGATAAAAGGCAGCCGACGCCCTGCAGGGTTTGCTGGTGATCCTTTCTGCTCTGAGCTCTGGCATCCAGTTTTAGTTCCTGTCTACTAAAAGCTAAGTTTTTGCCCTGCTATTATTCCATGAGATTTTGTCTGGTTTCCTTAGTGTTTGTATTCTGCCAGTCCTGGTTGGGACTGGCTGAATTCCATTTTTGTCTCTGATCAGTTGATCTCTTTGCTCTGTTTTCAGAATATACCTGAGTGCTGATATAGTGATTTTGAAGTCTAGCGACTTCAGGGCCTTTTTTCCTATCAGACGGTTGGGACATTTTTGTAGGGTTCTTTGCGGATTGCAGCCAGCATCTTTTCTGTCCTGTCCTATCTAGTTATTTGGGCCCCATCATTTGCTCAGCCTGTCTTTCTGTCTGTGTTTGTGTTTTCATCTGTTTTTCACCGACAATACAACTTGGGGGCTGTCTATTGCTTTGGGGTCTGCTCTGGGGCAGTTTAGATTTCCCCTTTCTTTCTTTAGGCTTATGTAGTTCTCTGGCTGTGACGAGGGGTCTAGGGCACCGTAGGAACCCCCCACGGCTACTGTTAGTTGTGGTGAATAGGATCAGGGGTCTGCAGTCCGATAGCTACCAACCTCACCGGTTTTCTGGACTTAGCATGTATTTTTGTTTTCTCCTCCGGTGACTCATTCATAACAGTTGAGGTAGCAGTCTCCTACTCCTTTTGAAGTGATATAGTGACCATTAGCTAAGATGACCTTTTCTGAGTTGCGTTCATTAAGACCAGTGAAGAAATTCTTGTTATTTGTCATATGACGGCTTGCACCAGAATCTATACACCATATATGCTTTGTAGATGGGCCTGTACTGCATTAAATGCAGCTTCAACACATGCAGTATCTTCCTTTACAGCTGTTTTAACCCATTGATGACTGTTCTGCTTTTTAAGCTGACTCATTCTTACCTTACAAATTTTGCAGTCTGCTTTAAGGTGGCCAGGCTTTTTACAGACAAAACATTCAAGAGTTTCTCTTAGATTGCTCTTATATTTAGGGAAATCTTGTGTCTTTAATGCTGATTCTGCTCTGGATTCATTACTGCTGCTTACATGCTGCGTTTTTCTCTTAAACTCATCCACAAGGTGCCTTTAACATACTCTAGTGTCAGCTCATCATCTGACCGTGCATCTAGTGCAGTCACGAGTGTGTCAGAACTCTCTGGAAGACCACTTAATAGAAGTGCAGCAACATGAAAATCTTTAATTTCTTCTCCAATACCCCTGAGACGCTCCACAATCTCTAGGGTGTTTCTTATATAGTCCTGCATATTCTGTCCATCACTTAGCTTAGACTGATAAAGCTTTCTCATGAGATAAAGCTTATTGCTCAGATTTGATCTTTGATGCAATTTCTGTAACTCATTCCACATATCCTTTGCAGTTGCAAACTTGCATATATGCACAATCTGATTATCATCTACACTGAGGGAGATAGCGCTTTGTGCTTTCTGATCCTTCTGTAGCCAATCATCACTTGTTTCTGAGTATATTTGCACATACCTTCTCTTATGAGCAGCATCTTCACCTTGAATTTCCAGGACTGGTAGTTCTGGTTAGTGAGGCTTGGCACTGAGAACTTGACAGGATTGCTGCTAGTGGACATCTTTTCTGTTCCTCTGTGCTGGTTTTGCTTTGAGCTTCTGTTGCTGTGTTACTCTGGTGTTCTGTGTCACTCTGGGCCCATAACCTGTTGGCAGCGTATTATTCAGGATACTCTCCAAGCGTATGACAACAGAGCTTCCATATTTAGGAACAAATAGGAACAATATATGATAAGCTTAATAGATCAGGAAAAAATAATCTGTGTCTCTGTCTGTGCAGCATCTGCAGCAGGCTGCTTATCTCATACACAGACACAGGAAAACAGGAAATACAGACACATGCTCTCCCTGTGTGAGCCTCTGGGAGTTTTTTTTTGTTCTAACTTTATAGACAGCATACAAATCTAGCAACTAAACACTCATAGACAGGAATGGAATTGTTGCACCAAACATATTCTAACACGAGTCCACTTAGAAAATGCTTTAAAGAACCTTCCTATTCATAGCTATGACTTATCTGTTCATATGTTCAAGCTTTTGATTGTTTTCTATCTATTTCTGGTTTCCAAAAAAAAGAGCCATTCTTCAAGCATTTTAGTATCCATATATGTTAATACAAGTCAATATGAAGACTCCAAAAAAATTCCTGACATTTTTGGAGCGTTTTTAAGCATGTTTGAGGCAATTTTGCCTCACAAAATTCTGGTGATTTATTCATTGTGTAATGGATGTAAAAAAAATGTACAAAAAAAGCTTATAAAATTTTTAAAAAAGTGGCTAAAAAAAATAGCTAAACAGTTTACATGATTTCAGTCAGATATGTTTCACTATGAAATGCTGCAGCCTCCTGGGACTAAATTATATGGGAGACTACTTGGGTTGGTGGGTCCCAGGTAACTTCTCTTCTCCCGCTATCATTGAGTAACAGGTCTGTCTCTACCTACATTGTCAGGGAGAGATCAGTCACTTTAGGGGAGCGGACAGGAGAAGCTGCTGGGTACCTGAGTGTCTAACCCATCTTGGATCAGTCCCAGCGGTTTTTAAAGTATTGTGGTGTAGTAACCACTGAGTCCGCTAGGGGGTGCTGTGTGGATGTCCCAGGAGAAAGGATGAATGGCAGAATACGGAATGGCCGTTATGTATCCCAAAGTGGGTGGCTTTGGGATGGAGACTTATGTGTTGTTCAGCAATGATATTGCTGAGGTGTTGTTTCAATGTGTAAGGGAGAAGTCTCCAGGTAACTAGAGAAATGGGCTGGCCTGGTTACCTACAAACCCACCCAGGGGGGTGTGTTTAAAGCACTGTTGGAAAGAGTGTGTAAATGCTTGAAGGACCTGTGATGAGGTCAGAGTCATGTGACCCGTGGGCGTGGCTATGAACCATATAATGTGGCCAGGGTAGGTTACAGGTGGTGAATGCTTGGACCCGGTTGGTCCAGTGTGGAAGGTCCCGCTTAGATGCAGCTTCCTGGCTAACAGCCTGTGAAGTGGCTGTGGTGAATGGCTGCACGTGTCTGAGAGTTCTCAGGGGAGAGAATGAATGTCTGCAGTAAGCTGAAGCAGCCATGAGGAAACCCGGACGTGGGTGAGATAAGTGAGGCTAAGAGAGCCTGTATGCTGGACATTGTACAACCTGTGTGAACACAGAGTTTACAGAGTGAAACTTTGCCATGGATGCTCTGCTGTTTATATGAAGTTTTGTTGCTGCTGTGGGTTTATGATGTTGAATAAACCGCATGGACTATGCTTGCTTTATGGAAAATCTGTGCCGGATCTGATTTTGTGGCTGCTGAGCGAGTATCCCCTACCCAAATAACAGCGCTACCTCACAGTATGTTTAACATATGTTCAGCTACAGCATTCAGAGTCAAACATGACTGGCTGAGATCATACAGCCAGTGTCTGTTACATGGATCGGGTAGCATGTCAGGTTTCCTTTAACAAAACTGCTTCAGGATAAAAAAAAAAAAATATGCCAAAAAACACCAGCATTTCCTGAAGTTCTTTCCAATTGAAAAACTCAACATTTTTGAGTGCCTGAAAAAAATGTGTGAATCTATACCCTAAGGACATGTTCACATGTGCAGTGTTTGGTCAGTATATTACATAAGTATTTGTAAGGGCGGCACGGTGGCTCAGTGGTTAGCGGGTCCTGGGTTCGAATCCCACCAAGGACAACATCTGCAAGGAGTTTGTATGTTCTCCCCGTGTTTGCGTGGGTTTCCTCCGGGCACTCCGGTTTCCTCCCACATTCTAAAGACATACTAATAGGGAATTTAGATTGTGAGCCCCATCGGGGACAGTGGTGATGATGCGTGCAAAATGTAAAGCGCTGCGGAATATGTTAGCGCTATATAAAAATAAAGATTATTATTATTAAGCCAAAATTAGAAGTGGAACAATCAGAGGAAAAGTATAAGGCTGTGTGCACACGTAAGCGTTTTTTAAGTGTTTTCACCAGCAAAAATGCTTAAAAACCGCTTACAAGAAGCATTCCATTCATTTTAATGAATTCTGCACTTTTTGTGCATATTGATGCATTTTTTTCCGCGAGAAAAGCGCATCGCGGCAAAAAAACGCAGCATGTTCATTAAATTTGCGGAAAAATCCGCATTTCTAGCTATTTTCTATGAGACCGGGGATGCGCGGAAAAAAACCGCATAAAAAACGCACTTTTTTTGCTCAAAAAATGCGCGGGAAAACGCGCAAAAATGCGCAGAAAACCCCCCCCGCATTTTCTGGGAAGGAGTCCGGTTATCATGCAGATATTTTCTGCATACGTGTGCACATAGCCTAATAGAGACACATCACCACTTATGTATTTATCATCCACTCCTGGTTTTGGCTTACAAATACTGATGTGAAATACTGACCAAATACTGAATGTGTGAATGTGGCCTTACCATCATGCTGCGGTAACTGAGATGAGGGATGTGTCATGTTTCCCATTCCTCCACTTCTTTCCCACCAGAAACAAAGTAAGCCCATTTTGACTTGCATTTGGTAGAAACTCTGCCTGGACAGCTAGTGCCAGTGGTCTTTATTCTACGGGTTTCAGAGTCGCACAGAACTCCTTCCTCAGGAAAAAAAACAGGTGTTTTTGTTTTCCTGAGGAAGGAGTTCTGTGAGACTCTGAAATGCGTAGAATAAAGACCACTGTATTAATAATCAAAGTTTTTAGTGATTCGCAGCGCGGATTGTCTGGCCACATTTTTCCTATCCAGAATCTTCCGTGTTGGTCCCTCGTGGATCTGTGGTTCTGCAGCAGCGAATCCTCCTTTGCCTGTTACAAAACTCCATTTGGTGAGTGTATTACTTGCAATTGTTATCTGCACACCGGATAATGCACTATTGCGCTATTCTCTTTTACAGCAATCTTAGTGCCAGTGGTGGCAGTTGTGCTTCTGCTAGTGGCTCCCACATTCTTAGCTGTGGTTACACTTTTCATTTCTACACTACTATGTCCATTGCCACTTTTTGTTTTACCATACATCTTGTACAACACTATAATTAACTTTGACAATCTTTTCAGTCCCAAGTTTTCAATGCTTGTCAAAATGGATGTAACAAGAAATCCTATGTAGGTACATGTACATTAACCCCTTTACTCCCAAGGGTGGTTTGCAGGTTAATGACCGGGCCAATTTTTACAATTCTGACCACTGTCCCTTTATGAGGTAATAACTCTGGAACGCTTCCATGGATCCTGGTGATTCTGACATTGTTTTCTCGTGACATATTGTACTTCATGTTAGTGGTAAAATTTCATTCATATAACTTGCGTTTATTTGTGAAAAAAATGGAAATTTGGTGAAAATTGTTAAAATTTTGGAATTTTCCAACTTTGAATTTTTATGCTCTTAAATCACAGAGATATGGCACTCAAAAAATAAGTAACATTTCCCACATGTTTACTTTACATCAGCACAATTTGGGAACCAAATTTTTTTTTGTTAGGAAGTTATAAGGGTTAAAAGTTGACCAGCGATTTCTCATTTTTACAACACCATTTTATTTTTAGGGACCACATCACATTTGAAGTCACTTTGAGAGGTCTATATGATAGAAAATACCCCAAAGTGACACCATTCTAAAAACTGCACCCCTCAAGGTGCTCAGAACCACATTCAGGAAGTTTATTAACCCTTGAGATGCTCACAGGAATTTTTTGAATGTTTAAATAAAATGAACATTTAACTTTTTTTCACAAAAAAAATTACTTCAGGTTCAATTTTTTTATTTTACCAAGGGTAACAGGAGAAATTGGACAGGAAAAGTTATTGTGCAATTTGTCCTGAGTACGCTGATACCTGATATTTGGTGGGAACCACTGTTTGGGAGCATGGCAGAGCTCGGAAGGGAAGGAGCGCCGTTTGACTTTTTCACTGCAAAATTGGCTGGAATTCAGATCGGATTCCATGTCAAGTTTGGAGAGCCCCTGATGTGTCTAAACAGTGGAAACCACCCATAAGTGACCCCATTTTAGAAACTAGACCCCCCCAAGGAACTTGTCTAGATATGTGGTGAGCACTTTGAACCCCCAAGGGCTTCACAGAAGTTTATAACGTACAGCCGCGCAATTAAAAAATCATATTTTTTCCACAAAAATTATCTTTTTACCCCCAATTTTTATTTTCCCAAGGGTAACAGGACCCAAAAAGTTATTGTGCAATTTGTCCTGAGTACGCTGATACCCCATATGTGGGGGTAAACCACTATTTGAGTTCATGTCAGAGCTTGGAAGGGAAGCAGCGCCATTTGACTTTTTTGGCTGGAATGGAGATCGGATGCCATGTTGTGTTTGGAAAGCCCCTGATGTACCAAAACAGTGGAAACCCCCAAATTCTAACTCCAACCCTAATCCCAACACACCCCTAGCCCTAACCCTAGCCCTAATGGGAAAATGGAAATAAATACATTTTTTTTAATTTTATTATTTTTCCCTAACTAAGGGGTGATAAAGGGGGGTTTGATTTACTATTTATGGTGGGTTTTTATATTTGGCAGCTGTCATACGCTAAAAGACGCTTTTTATTGTAAAAATAGTTTATGCATCACCACATTTTGAGAGCTATAATTTTTCAATATTTTGACCCACCGAGTCATGTGAGGTATTTTTTGCAGGACGAGTTGATGTTTTTATTGGTACTATTTTCGGGCATGTGACATTTTTTGATCGCTTTTTATTCCGATTTTTGGGACGCAGAATGAACAAAAACCAGCGTTTCATGAATTTCTTTTGGGGGTGCGTTTACACCGTTCCTCTTGCGGTAAAATTGATAAAGCCATTTTATTCTTCGGGTCAATACGGTTACAGCGATACCTAATTTGTCGTTTTTTTACATTTTGCCGCTTTTATGCAATGAAAACAATTTTATATAAAAAATAATTATTTTTGCATCGCTTTATTCTGCGAGCTATAACTTTTTTATTTTTTGGCTGATGACTCTGTGTGGCAGCTCGTTTTTTGCGGGACAAGATGACATTTTCAGTGGTATCATGGATATTTATATCCGTCTTTTTGATCGCGCGTTATTGCACTTTTTGTTCGGCGGTATGATGATAAAGCATTATTTTTTGCTTCGTTTTTTATTTTTTAAGGGGTTCAGTAAAGGGGTTAACTAGTGGGACAGTTTTACAGGGCGGGTGTACTTTTATTGTTTTTTTTTTTTCAAAAAATGAATTTATTAGGGAATATATATATATTTTTTTTAATTTATTTAGCGATTTTTTTTTTTTTTTTTTTTTTTTTTTTTTTTATAAATTATTACACTTTTTTTTTTTTTAACTTTATTACATTGTCCCAGGGGGGACATCATTGTCATGTGACAGATCGCTGATCTGTCACATCACAGATCGCTGTGACAGATCAGCGATCTGACACAGGCGCTGCACAGGCTTCCTCATGCCTGCGCTCTGCAGGCAGTGAGGAAGCCGGCTCCCTGCAGGCCTCTGAAGGTCCCCGCCGCCATATTGGATCCGGGGACCTGCAGGGAAGGAGACCCCCGGAGCAGCGCAGCCCATCACGCTGCTCCAGGGAACTCAGGGAAGCACGGAGGGAGCCCCCTCCCTACCGATGCTTCCTTAAACCCCCGGTACACTGCGATCATGTTTGATCGTAGTGTGCCGGGGGTTAATGTGTCGGGGGCGGTCCAACCTTGGGGCCCGACCACTGCTTTTATAGACCAATTCTCTACCTGGCTTTTTTACTTTCGTTCAACTGACATCCCCACTATCATCATGTATGACTTCAACATCCCCACTGATACCCTTCAGTCAACAGCCTCCAAACTCCTGTCCCTTACTTCATCTTTTGAACTTGCTCAGTGGTTCTCCTCAGCCACGTACACAGACACATATACCTTAGACCTGGTCTTCACCCGTATCTGCTCTCTATCTAACTTCACCACCTCCCCTCTCCATTTATCCGACCACCATCTACTCACTTTTTCATCCCTGTCCATTGTCCTATCTCCTCATCCCACCTTCTCTCTGTTGGAGTACCCTAAGGCTCTGTTCTAGGATCCCTACTCTTCTCAATCTATACACTTGGCCTGGGACAACTCATAAAGTCCCATGGATTCCAGTACCACCTGTATGCTGAGGACACTCAGATCTACCTCTCTGGCCCAGACATCACCTCTCTGCTGCAAGACAAAAGGGGAACACCAGGGAACAGTTACAACGGTGGGCTGTTGTGAATTCATTTTCTGGTTTACCTCTGGCTTCTGGTGAGGGTGGTGGAGCTGGCTGTGTTGACAGAGGAGTCGTGAGTTTTCCATTCCGGCTCCCTCTAGTGGTGACAGTAGGGAATGAAGCTGATCTAAATGGCAGAGTCCTGCCACCTGAGGAGGAGGATTGTGAGTGGACATCAGGAGTCTCTGACTGGATTTAAGACAGCCGACTTCCTAATTTTGTGCTGGTGATTTTCTCCTGCCCTGAGGTTCTGGTTTCCAGTTCTGTTCCTGCCTTCTCAAGCTAAGTGTGCCCTGCTATTAACAAACAAAGGCAGGAAAATAGGCTGAGCAAACGATGGGGCCCGGCTAACTAAAAAGGACAGTGTTGTGAGTTCATTTTCTCCTTCGTCACTGAGGTCTGGTGAACACCCTATTCTGGTAAAGGAAGGTAATGAGCCTGATTATCAGGCACCTGAGCCTAATGAGGATGACTGGCTGAGTGGAGTCATGGACTGGATATAAGGCTGCCGACGCCCTTCTGCCCTGCGGGTGATTTCTCTGTGGACTTCTAGGACACCAGTCTGATTCCTGCTCCTCTAAAGCTATGTTTTCTGCTTTGCCTGTTAGCATTTGTGTTTTGTTTTCCTTGCTTTTCTGGATTCTGCCATTCCCTTCTGGGGTGAGCTGAATCTCCTTTTGCCTGTTGCTCTGTCTTCAGAATATTCCTGAGTACTGACAGCTTTTTTGAAGCCTAGCGTCAGGGCCTTTTTCACTGTCAGTCTGTTGGCTCTTATTTTCATAGGGTTTTTCACGGATTGCAGACAGCAGCCTTCCTGTCCTTTCCTATCTAGTTAGCTTGGGCCCTGTCTTTGCTCAGTCTATCTTTCTGTCTGTGTTAGTGTTTTCATCTTGCTTCACCGTCATTATTTGTTGGGGGCTGCCTATTGCTTTGGGGTTTGCTCTGGGGCAGTTTAGATTTCCCCTTTCTTTCTTTAGGCCTATTTAATTCTCCGGCTGTGATCGAGGGGTCTAGGGCATCGTAGGAACCCCCCACGGCTACTGCTAGTTGTGTTGATAGGTTCAGGGGTCTGCAATCCGGTAGCTGCCAACTTCTCTGGTTTTCTGGACTTAGCTAGCATTTCTGTTTTTGCCTCCTACGGTGACTCAATCATAACCGACAGGAAAGGAAAGACACTGTCTGCAATCTGCCAAAAAAACCTACAAAAATATTGTCCAACACTTCTGATAGCAAAATAAACCCTGAAGTCACTAGACTTCTAAACCTACCGTATATACTCGAATATAAGTCGAGTTTTTCAGCCCCCTTTTTGGGCTGAAAAAGACCCCCCTCGACTTATATTCGGGTCACGGTTCAAACTTACCTGTTCCCCGTCATCTCCGCGTTCCCCGGTATGTGTCTGCGGTCCCCTGCAGCCTATTAGTGTCCCGGCGGCGTTACAAGTCGCTGTGCGCCGCTCTCTCCCAGCGCGCCGCTCTCTCCCGTCCTCCGGCAGTGACGTGCAGGGGGCGCGATGACGTGGATAGCACGCGCCCTCTGCCTGAGTCACTGAAGAGCCGCGACGCTCAGGAGCAGCTGTCAGCAACGGAGGTGAGTATATAGTGTTTTTTTTTTTTTTTTTTTTTTTTTTTTTTTTTTAAATTCCAGCAGGGGCAGCAGCAACATGATAGGATTACCGGTACCGGTAATCCTATCACTTGGCCAATAAATCATGCACTGTGCAGCATTTATGGGGGCATACCTGTTGTGCAGCATTACGGTATTTGGGCCACCATTACTCACTGTGCAGCATTTATGGGGGCATACCTGTTGTGCAGCATTACGGTATTTGGGCCACCATTACTCACTGTGCAGCATTTATGGGGGCATATGTTGTGCAGCATTACGGTATTTGGGCCACCATTACTCACTGTGCAGCATTTATGGGGGCATACCTGTTGTGCAGCATTACGGTATTTGGGCCACCAGTACTCACTGTGCAGCATTTATGGGGGCATATGTTGTGCAGCATTACGGTATTTGGACGGAGCGGTTTTTTTTATCCTGTTAGAAATGGATCCCAGTACTTCAAATCCCGGACCAAAGCAAAAACGCAGGTCGTACGAAGCTGGTTTCAAACTTAAGGTTGTGTCAAGAGCAGAAGAAAGCAATAACAGTATTGCAAGTAGGGAATTTTGTGTTAACGAAAAACTAGTAAGGGATTGGCGGAAAATGAAAGCGGACTTGGAAAAGACTCCAAAGGCAAAAAAAGCTCAACGTGATTTGAAGGTGTCGTATGGAGCTCTACAGATTGAATTGCATAAATGGGTTATGGAGTGTCGTCAAAATGGCTACTGCGTAACACGCATGGGAATTCGCTTACGTGCCCTTGAAATGGCTAAAGAAGATCAATTGAAAGCACCAGGAATTGAAAAATTTGCTGCATCAGCAGGATGGTGTACCCGTTTCATGAATAGATTTGGCCTATGTTTGCGACAAAGAACAAAGATTTCACAGAAGTTGCCAAAACACCTTGATGAAAAAGTGATGTAATTCCATTCATTCATCATAAAACAAAGAAGGATCCATAACTATGACCTGGGAGATATTGGAAATATGTATGAAACACCTATGACTTTTGATCTTCCCAGCAACAGAACTGTGGCAAATATGGGAGAAAAAACTATTCTACTCAGAACCACAGGAAATGAAAAAAATCATTTCACAGTCGTTCTTTCATGTTTGGCTAATGGAACTAAGCTGCGGCCTGTCATTATTTTTAAAAGAAAGACCCTGCCTAAAAAGGTCCAATTCCCACCACGAATTACAGTGCACGCTCATATTAAAGGCTGGATGGATGAAGATGGAACAAAAAAATGGCTGGAAGAAATTTGGAACGGACGACCAGGAACAGCCTTAAAGAAAAAACCATCATTGCTAGTTTGGGATATGTTCAGAGCCCACACATGTGATGACATAAAAAAATTGGCAAAGTCTTCTCAAGTTACTTTGGCGGTTATTCCAGGTGGACTTACATCTGTATTGCAGCCACTAGATGTGTGTTTAAATAAACCTTTCAAAGACCGTGTGCGGAGGATGTGGCATGAGTGGATGTCATCTGGTCAAGCCCGACTAACAAAACTTGGAAATCTGATGAAGCCGGACATAGAATTAATAGCAAAGTGTGTCCGTGATGCATGGGAAGAGATTCCAGAGGACATGGCGCAACGCGCCTTCAAGAAATGTGGCATTAGTAATGCTATGGATGGCAGTGAAGACAGCGCTTTGTATGAAGACGACAGCAGTGACGGTGATGACCAACTCAGTGATGATGACGACAATGTCTATGCTGATAACCTCTTACCAGCTGAAGCTGAAGCTCTGTTTGGACATACAGATGATGAGGAATCCAGTGACTTTGAAGGATTTTAACTCTTGTGTTTTACATTGAGCTGAGGTTTTTGTACTTTTAAAGTCATTGTTGTTGCCCTATTGGTTTTGTTGACCCTCTTTTCAACTTACAGAGCTTGTTTAATGTTTTTCTTTTAAATGAATATTCAAAAACATTCAACCTACTGATGTCTCACTTAATTTTACTTTTATTCTTATCTTTTTTTATTTTTGAAATTTACCAGTATCTTCGGCAATTCCCACCCTAGACTTATATTCGAGTCAATAAGTTTTCCCAGGTTTTTGAGGCAAAATTAGGGGGGGTCGACTTATACTCGGATCGACATATACTCGAGTATATACGGTATATCAGCACTCTGAAATATTCTGAGACAGAGCAAAAAGCAAAAAAGAGGCCAATCTAATAAGGAACAAAAAACAGATTGGCAAATACTGATTAATAGGAGTGGAATTTCAGCATAGCCCCAGCAGGGGCAAGCTGATTACACAAAAAACTGAATTGACCAACAAGCGCAAGTGTGAACATTAGCAAAAAACAAACTTAACTTGAGAAGACTGGAAGAGAGCTGAAGTCCAGGACCTGAGAAGCAGACTGAATCACCAGCACCCGGATAAGGCGTCGGCTGTCTTATATCCAGTCTGATACTCCAGAGATCCAATCGTTATCTTCCTCATCAGGTGGCAGATCACTACCACTTAAACCAACAGCACTACCTCCTGTCACCACCAGAGGGAGAACGGAAGGGGAACTCTCAACTGGTGGAGCAGAAAATGAGTTCATGACAGGCCCCATCATTTGTTCAGCCTATTTTTCTATCTGTGTTTGTGTTTTCATCTTGTCTCACCGACAATACATGTTTGGGGGCTGTCTATTGCTTTGGGGTCTGCTCTGGGGCAGTTTAAATTTCCCCTTTTCTTGCTTTAGGCTTATTTAGTTCTCCAGCTGTGACGAGGCATCTAGGATCATTGTAGGTATGCTCCACAGCTACTGCTGGTTGTGTGGATAGGATCAGGGGTCTGCAATCCGCTGTTAAGCGAGGCCTAGGTCGAAGGAGGCTGACAAAACCCGGGCCCCTGCGGAGTCCCTCAAACTAGGGAAAACCCTGTCTGACCCTCAACTCAGGGTTTTTGCTAAAGGTGCAAATGCCTGAGCCTCCAGCCTCTCCTTATCTCCTGCTCAGCCCTAAGCTGAACCCTCCACCCTCCACCCAGTGAGTTGTCAAACCACCAAAACCCACACAGTAATGACAGACAGGGAGAACTTAAACCGCACCGCGCCGCATATACACAGGACAATACTATAATGTGAACAGGGCAAAACAAAGCACAAATATAGGAAGGCGAAAAGGTAACAACGGATCATACGACACCAGATATGAATTTCTCTCTCCAACACCTCCACTCCAGACCGGAACCACTTGGCACAAAACACAAGCTATAATCGGCGACGCCCACAGGCCAGCACGACTATTTAAAGACCGTGGGCGTGACCAAACATCCCACCTGATTTCCAGCTAGATTAACCCCAGATAACCTGAGTAAAATCAAGCCGGCGCCACTGAGGCTATAGTGGACGGAGATGGAACTACCGCTGCCTGCCGGACGCTGTGGTGTGAACAGCGTCCGACATGACATCCGCTTAGTTACCAACCTCTCTGGTTTTCTGTGGCTTAGCTTGTTTTTGTTTTTCCTCCTCGGTGACTCATTCATAACAGAATCACCAGCCATACCGCACAATCTAGGGTACTCAAAAGCAGGGAAAAAAAATTGTAAAAAAAAAAAAGTGTCCGAATTTTTTTTTTTATATGTATTTTTTCCTCTTTTTCTCTGGGGCCGTAGGAAGATTTTTTCCTTAATGGAGATTAAGCAATTGTCTGATCGTGTGGAGCAGCTCGCTGCTGAAGTGCGGGGAATTTCCACCTATCTCACTCAATCACATGCTGTTGAACCAAAAATCCCTATTCCTGATTTGTTTTCTGGGGATCGGTCTAAATTTTTGAATTTTAAGAATAATTGTAAATTATTTTTTGCCTTGAAGCCTAACTCATCGGGGAGCTCTGCGCAGAAGGTTAAAATTGTCATCTCCTTGCTGCGCAGCGATCCCCAGGATTGGGCGTTTTCTTTGACACCTGAAAATCCTATTCTGACTAATGTGGATGCATTTTTTCAAGCCTTGGGGTTGTTGTATGATGAACCTAATGCTATTGATCAAGCAGAGAGAACCCTGTTGGCATTAAACCAGGGTCAGGATCCTGCAGAGTTGTACTGTCAAAAATTCCAAAAGTGGGCGGTCCTTACTACATGGAATGATAGCTGCCAATGCACTCTCTTTCGGAAAGGTTTATCAGAAACCGTAAAAGAGATTTATGGTGGGATTTCCTGTTCCCTCTGGTCTTGACGATTCTATGTCATTAGCCATTCAAGTTGACCGGCGTTTACGTGAACGTAAAACTACACGAGAGGTGTTGCCACCTTTTCAACAAATGTCTGAACCTATGCAATGTGATAAAGTTTTGTCTAGGGTGCAACATCAGGAGTATAGAAGACGTAATAAGCTGTGTTTTTTCTGTGGAGATGCCTCTCATATTATTTCTGTCTGCCCTAAATGAGAGAAAAGTTTTGCACACACATTTACTGTGGGTGGCGTAAAACCTAAGTTTCTTTTGGCAATTACTCTGATCTGCTCCTTATCCACATTTTCCGCCAAGGCTTTTGTGGATTCAGGAGCGGCTTTGAATCTGATGGATTTGGATTTTGCTAAACGTTGTGGTTTTCCCATGATACCTCTGCGGACGCCTATTCCTTTGAGGGGTATTGATGCTACTCCTTTGGCGGACAATAAACCTCAGTTTTGGACCCAGGTGATAATGCGGGTCGCCCCAGACCACCAAGAAAATTGTAGATTTTTGGTACTGCATAATTTGCATGATACTATTGTTCTGGGTTTTTCCTGGTTGCAAATCCATAATCCAGTTTTGGATTGGAAATCTGTGTCTGTGGTGAGTTGGGGCTCTTGGTGACACTCCTGTTTTCTCCACCTCTCCCCAGTCTCATGATGTTCCTGACTATTTGGCTGATTTTTATGATGTATTTAGTGAGAGTAAGTCTGCGTCCCTGCCTCCTCATAGGAGTTATGACTGCAATTGAGTTGAGGCCTGGGTGTAAATTTCCCAAGGGTCGGCTTTTCAACTTATCTGTACCTGAACACGAGGCTATGAGATCTTATATTAAGGAGTCATTGGAGAAGGGTCATATTAGACCATCCTCTTCACCCTTAGGTGCTGGATTTTTTTTTTGTGGCTAAGAAAGATGGTTCATTAAGGCTTTGTATTGACTATCGTTCCCTTAACAAGATTACGGTTAAATATCAGTATCCGTTACCCCTGATTTCTGATTTATTCTCCAGAGTTAAAGGTGCCTGCTGGTTTACTAAGCTTGACCTCAGGGGGGCGTATAATCTTATTCGCATCAAGCATGGGAATGAATGGAAGACGGAGTTTAATACTCCGGAGGGACATTTTAAGTACCTGGTGATGCCTTTTGGGCTCACTAATGCCCCTTCTGTCTTCCAATCCTTCATGAATGATATATTCCGGGACTTTGTGGATAAGTTTTTGATCATCTATTTGGATGATATTCTGATCTTTTCCAGTGATTGGGATTCTCATGTGGAACATGTTCGTGTCATGATACCAGTGCTGGGTGACCGGCACTGCTGGGGTTAATGTTCTGACCTCAGTGCAGACTCTCACCTGCACACCTGGGACCTGTTATGGTGGCCTCTCATTGGTTCTGAGGAGGCTTCTTATAGCCTCAGGAAGCTCCCATCTCCCGTCAGTTATACTTTCGCCCTTGGCATTGTGTGGTGACCCCCAGAGTGTGTTAGTGCCGTGTTCTGGTTGCATGATTCTCTGTGTATGACTCGGTCTGTTCTCTGGATTTTGATTTGGATTCTGCCTGGTACCTTCTACGTCTGTTTGGCTTTGATCTCTGCTTGGCCCTGACTATCCGTTCTGTCTCATCCCTGGTACTTTACTGATATCTTGTGTATGACCTTTGGCTTTGTCTGACCTCCCGTCTGTTTATTCCTCCTGTACCTCACTTGCCTGTACTGTGCATGACCCCTGCTTTGCCTGACTTTGAGTTTTCTACCTTCTTTGAAAGCAGGACGCTAAGCCCCGCCCCCTTGCAGTCACATGACCATTCACATGACCGTAGGTCCTGTGCCGACTTGCTAAACTTCTATATTCAGGTCCTGTGCATCTTTATTTTCCAGCTGTTCTTGTCCCCAGAGGTCCCTACGGTGCGGGTGAGTCCCTGCTTAGTGGAGGCTGCACGCCGGCGCTGTCAGGACCCTGACATTATAACTGACCATTAAGTTTTTGGGGGGTTTTTTATGCAGAGAGTTATGGATCCCATACAGTCTCTGGCTGACCAGATGAAAAGTCTGAGTCAGATGTTTCAGGGTTTATCCCTGGAGCAGCAAGCTCTGGCTCATTCTCAGCAGCAAGTTTCTGAGACAGTGCGGGGGGCTTTAGCTGCTGGGTCTCTGGGGGCTGGGGCGGGCGATTGTTGTTTTGGTGTCCCCAGAACCACCTGTTAAACTGCATGACTTTTTTTCTGGAAACAAAAAGGAGTTCAGGGTCTTCATGGAGGGGTGCAAACTTTTTTTTACTTTGAGACCACATTCCTCTGGGGAAGAAAGTCAGAAGGTTGGGGTCATTATGTCTCTGTTAAGAGGGTCCCCACAAGCTTGGGCTTTCTCCCTTCCTCCCACTGCCCCTGAGAGAATGTCTGTGAATGCATTATTTGAGGCCCTCGGGCACATTTATGATGAGCCTGACCGAGTGCGATTGGCAGAGGACATGGTGATGAACGTCTGTCAGGGGAAACACTCAGCTGAGTGGTTTTGTACTGAATTCCGCCGCTGGGCCGCAGAGGTCTCTTGGAACGACGCCGCACTCCGAGGACTCTTTCGCAGAGGCTTGTCCGAGCGGCTGCAGGATGCCTTGGCTTTACATCCCCCACCTAACTCTCTCGAGGACGCCATGACCCAGGCCGTCCGGATGGACCGCGGGCTGCGGGCCAGAGGGGTGATGCAGGTGGAAACTTCATTGTTCCCCAGTGGAAAAGAGACTGCCCCTGAGCTCATGGATGTAGGCACCCTCTCCCTGAAGGATACGGAGAGGACACGCCGGAAGGGCAAGCAGTTATGCTTTTACTGCGGTAAAATGGGACATTGGAAAAGGGAGTGTCCTGATTGCCCGTCTTCAACCCGGTCGGCAGTAAACGACTAGGTCTGGGTAGTCAACGGGGAGACTACTCAGACCCTCAGGTACCCTTTTCCTCGTTTTCTAAAGTGTTACTGCATGTGGAACTGTTTGTGGATGGTAGTTCTTTTTCCTCTACAGCCTTCGTAGACTGCGGATCATTGATTAACCTCATTGACTCCCAATTGGTCACACACTGTAAGACAGGGACAGTTAGGCTCAAGGTTCCGATCAAGGTGATGGCCATTGACTCCTCTCCCCTCACTAAGGAGGGAATTCTCTCTATGTCTAACTTGTTTTCGCTCAGAGTGGGCACTACTCATGTGGAAAACCTAAGTTGTTTTGTTCTGGACAATCTACCTGCAGGGTTGGTGTTGGGCATGCCCTGGTTACAACGTCATAACCCAGTTATTAACTGGAAAACGGGGGAGATTGTTCAATGGAGGTTTGATGATTTTGAGTTATGTGATAAATCCGCACTGCTGGTTGAACCTGTTAAATCTGTGTCTGTATCATCTGTCGAGCTGGAAGGTATTCCGGAATGCCTGAAGGACTTCAAAGATGTATTCTCTGAAAGCGAGGCCGAGACGTTACCGCCACATAGACCCTTTGACTGCGCTATTGAGCTGGTCCCGGGGGCTAAATTACCTAAAGCCCGTCTGTTTAATTTGTCCGGTCCTCAGTGCTTGGCTATGAAGGAGTATATTGCTGAAAGTCTGCGCAAAGGACACATACGTCCTTCAGTCTCACCTGTGGCGGCAGGTTTCTTTTTTGTAAAGAAAAAAGATGGCGGGTTATGTCCCTGTCTCGATTTTCAGGAGCTTAATCAGATTACGGTACGGAATACGTACCCCCTTCCGTTGATTCCCGATTTGTGTAACCAACTATCAGGGGCAAAGTGGTTTTCTAAACTGGATCTTCGGGGGGCATATAATTTGATAAGGGTCCGACAGGGGGATGAATGGAAAACCGCGTTCCTCACGACCGAGGGACTGTTTGAAAATTTAGTCATGCCGTTTGGTCTTACCAACGCCCCCGCCATATTTCAGAATTTCATCAACGTGGTATTCTTGGATCTCATTGGTCGTTTTGTAGTTATCTACTTAGATGATATTTTGATATACTCCTCCGACAAGCATTCTCATTTGGAACATCTACGAACTGTTCTCCAAAGACTGAGAGAAAATCATCTGTATGCCAAATTGGAGAAATGTGTATTCTGTGTGCAAGAATTGTCTTTTTTGGGATTAATTGTATCCGGTGAGGGTTTTCGCATGGACCCCAAGAAGGTGCAGGCCATTGTGGATTAGGTGCAACCACGAGATCTTAAGGGTCTTCAGCGCTTTTTGGGGTTCGCCAATTATTACCGCAAATTTATCCGGGGGTTTTCGCAAGTGGTCAAACCTCTCACGGATCTAACATGCAAAGGTGCGGATGTGAGAAATTGGTCTTCACTCGCAAAAGAGGCCTTTGCGACGCTGAAAAAATGTTTTATGTCTGATCCTGTCTGGGTATAGCCAGATCCTTCCAAACCATTTGTGTTGGAGGTGGATGCCTTCGAGGTGGGGGTGGGGGCAGTGTTATCCCAAGGGTCTGCCACTCTAACCAACCGCAGGCCATGTGCTTTCTTTTCCAGGAAGTTCTCTGCTGCTGAAAGAAATTATGATGTAGGCAATAGAGAGCTTCTTGCGGTCAAGTTGGCGTTTGAGGAATGGAGGCACTTTTTGGAGGGGGCCAGTCACCCGGTTACTGTGATCACTGATCACAAAAATTTGTCATACATTGAGTCTGCTAAAAGATTAACGTCCAGACAGGCCCGTTGGTCACTTTTTTTTTCTCGTTTCCAGTTTACTATTACATTCCGTCCAGGGTCAAAGAATGTCAAGGCTGACGCCTTATCTCGTAGTTTTCACCCTGTGTCTGTCCCTGAGTCACCGTCCTCCATCCTGCACCCTGGGGTGGTCTTAGCAGGGATCTCGTCTGAATTGGAACGAGAAATTGAGGGGGCCCAGTTGCTGGCTCCTGCGGCCAAGCCAGGGGGCAAGTTGTTTGTCCCAGAGCAACTTCGCCTTAAACTCTTGCAAGAGTTCCACGAATCCAAGCTGTGTGCTCACCCTGGTATATCAGCCACGTGACTGGCGGTGGCTAGGATCTTCTGGTGGCCTACTCTTGGTTCTGATATAAAGAAATTCATTTCTGGTTGTGGGGTCTGCGCTCGTTCTAAAAGCTCCCATAGCCGGCCGGCGGGGGAGCTGATGCCCTTGGAAGTTCCCGAAAGACCGTGGACCCATCTGTCCATGAATTTTATTACCAATCTTCCCTCTTCCAGGGGTAATATGATGGTATGGGTAGTGGTGGACAGATTTTCAAAGCAGGCTCATTTTGTACCCCTGTCCGCATTACCTTCTGCTGAGACCTTATCCAGATTGTTTGTGCAGCATGTGGTCCGCTTGCATGGGGTACCCCTGAATGTGGTGTGTTGTGAGTTCATTTTCCCCTTCTTCACTGAGGTCTGGGGAACTCCCTATTCTGGTAAAGGAAGGTAATGAGCATGATTATCAGGCACCTAAGTCTAATGAGGATGACTGGCTGAGTGGAGTCACTGACTGGATATAAGGCTGCCGATGCCCTCCTGCCCTGCGGGTGATTTCTCTGTGGACTTCTAGGACACCAGTCTGATTCCTGCTTCCCTAAAGCTAAGTTTCTGCTTTGCCTGTTTGCATTTATGTTTTGTGTTTGTTTTCCTTGCTTTTCTGGATTCTGCCATTCCCTGCTGGGATGAGCTGAATCTCCTTTTGCCGGTTGCTCTGTCTTCAGAATATTCCTGAGTACTGACATAGCTTTTTTGAAGCCTAGCGTCTTCAGGGCCTTTTTCACTGTCAGTCTGTTGGCTCTTATTTTCATAGGGTTTTTCACGGATTGCAGACAGCAGCCTTCCTGTCCTTTCCTATCTAGGTAGTTTTTGGGCCCCGTCTTTGCTCAGTCTATCTTTCTGTCTGTGTTAGTGTTTTCATCTTGCTTCACCGTCATATGTTGGGGGCTGCCTATTGCTTTGGGGTCTGCTCTGGGGCAGTTTAGATTTCCCCTTTCTTTCTTTAGGCCTATTTAATTCTCCGGCTGTGATCGAGGGGTCTAGGGCATCATAGGAACCCCCCACGGCTACTGTTAGTTGTTGTGATAGGATCAGGGGTCTGCAATCCGATAGCTGCCAACCTCTCTGGTTTTCTGGACTTGGCTAGCATTTTTGTTTTTGCCTCCTACGGTGACTCAATCATAACAGTGGTGTGCAGTTTGTGGCTAAGTTTTGGGGTGCTTTCTGCAAAAAATTAGGGATATCTCTGTCCTTTTCATCTGCATACCATCCTGAGAGTAATGGTCAGACAGAATGCACTAATCAGTCTCTGGAACAGATCCTCAGATGTCTGACTTCTGCTAGACAGAATGACTGGTGTGATATACTGCCATTGGCTGAATTTGCCTTCAATAGTCGGGAGAGTCAATCCACTGGTATGTCCCCTTTCTTGATCAACTATGGGTTCAGTCCTCATTTTGGTGAGTTTTCTCGTCTGGATACAGGGTGCCCCGGGGCTGAGGACTCTGTTCAGCGGTTAAAAGATACATGGGCAGAAGTCCAGCGGCGTATATCTAGGTCTCAAGGCAGGTATAAGTTTTTTGCGGACTGGAATCGAACACCTGGTTCCATGTTTCAGGCTGGAGAGAAAGTTTGGCTCTCCACGCAAAACATTAAGTTAAAGATTCTGTCAGCCAAGTTGGGCCCCAAATTCATTGGCCCGTACAAGATTGTGGAAAAAGTCAACCCAGTAGTGTACAGGCTGTGCCTTCCACCCTCTTTCAAGATCCCTAACGTCTTCCATAGATCTCTACTGAAACCGTTTGAAGCAGTCCGAGGAGAATCCGAGTCCGCTGCTCCTCCGGTTTCGGTTGAGGGACATGTGGAATATGAGATTGGTCACATCGTAGATTTTAGGTTGGTACGGCAGTCAGTACAGTACCTAGTTCATTAGAAGGGGTATGGGCTGGAGGAGAGGTCCTGGGTGCCGGTCCGGTTGATGCATGTGGATTGTCTGGTTCGGGCTTTCCATGCTATATACCCAGGCAAGCCTGGGGGTCCAGAGGCCCCCCGTTGAGAGGGGGGTACTGTCATGATACCAGTGCTGGGTGACCGGCACTGCTGGGGTTAATGTTCTGACCTCAGTGCAGACTCTCACCTGCACACCTGGGACCTATTATGGTGGCCTCTCATTGGTTCTGGGGAGGCTTCTTATAGCCTCAGGAAGCTCCCATCCCCCGTCAGTTATACTTTCGCCCTTGGCATTGTGTGATGACCCCTGAGTGTGTTAGTGCTGTGTTCTGGTTGCATGATTCTCTGTGTATGACTCGGTCTTTTCTCTGGATTTTGATTTGGATTCTGCCTGGTACCTTCTACGGCTGTTTGGTTTTCATCTCTGCTTGGCCCTGACTATCCGTTCTGTCTCATCCCTGGTACTTTACTGATATCTTGTGTATGACCTTTGGCTTTGTCTGACCTCCCGTCTGTTTATCCCTCCTGTACCTCGCTTGCCTGTACTGTGCATGACCCCCCCGCTTTGCCCGACTTTGAGTTTTCTACCTTCTTTGAAAGCAGGACGCTAAGCCCCGCCCCCTTGCAGTCACATGACCGTTCACATGACCGTAGGTCCTGTGCCGGCTTGCTAAACTTCTATATTCAGGTCCTGTGCATCTTTATTTTCTGGCTGTTCTTGTCCCCAGGGGTCGCTACGGTGCGGGTGAGTCCCTGCTTAGCGGAGGCTGCACGCCGGCGCTGTCAGGACCCTGACAGTTTTGACTGTGTTCCGGATTTTGAGGGAGAATTCCCTCTATATTAAGGGATCGAAATGCCTTTTTGGTGTACTAGAGGATTTCATTTTTGGGATTTATTTTGTCTCTGTCAACTATTGAAATGGACCCGGCCAAGGTACAGGCCATTTATGATTGGGTTCAGCCCACTTCTTTAAAGGCTCTCCTGAAGTTTTTGGGTTTTGCTAATTTTTATCGTAAATTTATATCTAATTTTTCTGGTATTGCCAAGCCACTGACTGATCTGACCAAGAAGGGCGCTGATGTGCTGAATTGGTCTCCACAGGCTGTTTTGGCATTTCAGGAGCTGAAGCGGAGGTTCACTTCTGCTCCGGTTTTACGGCAACCTGATGTCTCACTTCCATTTCAAGTAGAGACACAAAGAAAAGGATAAGGAGAGTCAGCAAAATTTTCCTATATATTTATAATAATATTAATAAACAATAATATATAATAATATATCGCTGACCAGTATTGGACTATTTATAGGACAGTCGTGATAGAAACAAAAAACACACAGAACCACAAACGACCATAAGTCCCAAAAAAATTATTATTTATTATTATATCAAATCATTAATAAAATAAATAAATAAATAAATTATTAAAAACATTCCATAAAAATAGATGTAATATTCGTATACTGAAACATTATTACAAAAGGGTCATGCCACCCAGATATAGAACATACAATGTGTGTGAAAAAATAAAAATAAATATAAAATATAAGTGATTATGATAAAACAGTAGTGTTGTTATTTATAATAATGATAATAATAATAATACAGTGCATTTAAGGCTGTGTGCACACGCTGCGGAAAAGGTGCGGATTCATTCGCGCGGATTTTGTACAATCCGCAGGTGAAACCGCAGGTCAAAAGACCTGCGGTTTTACCTGCGGATTGCTCTGCGGTTTTGCCCTGCGGTTTTTCATCTCCTCAATGGAGGAGATGGCAAACCGCAGGAGAATCCGCAGAAAGAATTGACATGTCAATTCTTTCTGCGGATTGAAAACCGCAGATAATCCGCGCGGAAAATTCCGCACCGTCTGCACTGCGGTTTTTGATTCCCATAGGGAATCATTGTACTGTACACCGCAGCAGAAACTGCTGCGGGTCCGCAGCGGCCAAAATCGCTGCGGAACCGCAGCAAAATCCGCAGCGTGTGCACACAGCCTAATTCCCATGCAACCGAAATAAAAACGACAGTGTGTAACCATATGCATAAGTGTAAAACACTACCACAATAAACTAGTGTATGTCACAGTATGCCTATGCAGTGCATCCATATAATATCAAAAAGAGAGAAACAAATTGTGTCACCATAAAATGACGGATGCCTTCCGACCAGGAAAAGAGAACCAATGTGAAAATATGTGAAAAAAGTGAATAAATAATTATAGTATACAACCTCTCCTGGTCTCCTGGAATAGCTACCCGGTCCCGACGCGCGTTTCGGCGCTAAGCCTTCATCAGGGGGTGGCGTCTAACGGAGACAGGTGAGTATAAATACTAACACTAACCAATAAAAAATGTGGGTGTGTAAAAAAAGACCAATCAATACGAAGGGCGTGTATGTTTATTGAAACGTCATAGCGCAACTGCGCAAAAGCAGAAATTATATGCTGGTATCCCTGAAAGAATTGCCATAAGAGCCATAGCTACAGCGATTAATCGGTATAAAACCGGAAGAAAATGGCCGCCAACTGGAAGGAACGTTACCAGGCAACCAGACGCATAAATTGTCATATGACAGAAGGAATATAGCCAACATAAAAAAGCATCCTAGTTACTAAGAAACGGGCTGTCCTATGACCGGAAAAAGATGGCCGCCAACCGGAAGTATCGTTACCAGGTAACCAGATACACAAATTGTCACATGACAGGAAGAATGTGGCCGACCTAGAAAGCATCACAGTTACTAAGTAACGAGCAGTCATAAGACCAGAAGAAAATATAGGTCACATGAAAACAAACAGTCACTTGACAGAAACGATATAGCTACCATAACATCTTCATAATACATTATCACTTGACTGAAAATATAGCTACCATATGGCAATTGGCATTTATATTAACAGGGTACATCAGCAATTTAGGAACCAAATAACATAAACAGTGTAAACAAAAACGTGCACTCATTGACCTGAACAGACCACATACCACTGCCACATGCGCGTACCTGCACAGGCCAATGAAACCATAAAACAATTATAGTGCTAAGAGCCATAAATGTATAAAGTGCAGAATTATTTTACAAAATTATTTAGTGCAGAATGTATTATAATTCATCACTTTATATGATTGTAAAATAATTCTGCACTTTATACATTTATGGCTCTTAGCACTATAATTGTTTTATGGTTTCATTGGCCTGTGCAGGTACGCGCATGTGGCAGTGGTATGCGGTTTGCCCTGGTTGAGATAGCGTTTTTTGCCGCTTTTGTGGCTTGACGCGCTCCTCCTGTGCTCCCGCCTCCCCTGTTATATGTGCGTCCTTTTCTGTTCAGGTCAATGAGTGCACGTTTTTGTGTATCTGGTAACGATACTTCCGGTTGGCTGCCATCTTTTTCCGGTCATAGGACAGCCCGTTTCTTAGTAACTAGGATGCTTTTTTATGTTGGCTATATTCCTTCTGTCATATGACAATTTATGCGTCTGGTTGCCTGGTAACGTTACTTCCGGTTGGCGGCCATTTTCTTCCAGTTTTATACCGATTGATCGCTGTAGCTATGGCTCTTATGGCAATTCTTTCAGGGATACCAGCATATAATTTCCGCTTTTGCGCAGTTGCGCTATGACGTTTCAATAAACATACGCGCCCTTCGTATTGATTGGTCTTTTTTTACACACCCACATTTTTTATTGGTTAGTGTTAGTATTTATACTCACCTGTCTCTGTTAGACGCCACCCCTTGATGAAGGCTTAGCGCCGAAACGCTCGTTGGGACCAGGTAGCTATCCCTGGAGACCAGGAGAGGTTGTATACTATAATTATTTATTCACTTTTTTTCACATATTTTCACATTGGTTATCTTTTCCTGGTCGGAAGGCATCCGTCATTTTATGGTGACACAATTTGTGTCTCTTTTTGATATTATATGGATGCACTGCATAGTCATACTGTGACATACACTGGTTTATTGTGGTAGTGTTTTACACTTATGCATATGGTTACACACTGTCATTGTTTTTATTTCGGTTGCATGGGAATTATATGCACTGTATTATTATTATTATTATTATTATCATTATTATAAATAACACTACTGTTTTGTTATCATTATCATAATCACTTATATTTTATATTTTTATATTTTTTTATTTTTTCACACACATTGTATGTTCTATATCTGGGTGGCATGACCCTTTTGTAATAATGTTTCAGTATACGAATATTACATCTATTTTTATGGAATGTTTTTAATAATTATTTTATTAATGATTTGATATAATAAATAATAATTTTTGGGGGACTTATGGTCGTTTGTGGTTCTGTGTGTTGTTTTTCATTTCAGGTAGAGGTAGATGCTTCGGAGATTGGTGCAGGAGCTGTTTTGTCCCAAAAAGATCCGGTGACTACTAAAATGAATCCCTGTGCCTTCTTTCCCCGTAAGTTCTCCCCATCTGAACACAACTATGATGTGGGGAATCAGGAATTGTTGGACATGAAGTGGGCATTTGAGGAGTGGAGACATTGGTTGGATGGAGCCAAACACTTGAATCCTAGACAGGCTAGGTGGGCCTTGTTTTTCATGCATTTTGATTTTGTGGTCTCCTTTCTTCCGGGCACTAAGAATGTTAAGGCAGACACCCTTTCTAGGAGTTTCTTTGCCGATTCTCTTAGTGTGACCGAGCCTACTACCATCCTAGGTGAGGGGGTAGTTCTTTCTGCAATTTAGCCCGATTTGAGACGCGCCCTGGAGGAATTTCAGGAGGATAAACCTGAGCGTTGCCCTATGGGAAAATTGTATGTTCCTGACCAGTGGAGAAAGAGAGTGATGTCTGAAATTCATTGCTCCGCATTGGCTGGTCATCCAGGTATTTTTGGTACCAGAGATTTGGTGAGTCGGTCCTTTTGGTGGCCTGCCTTATCTCGTGACGTCAGGAATTTTGTACAGTCCTGTGGGACTTGTTCTCGGTCTAAACCCTGTTCTCGTTCTAGTGGGTTGCTGATCCCCTTGCCGGTGCCCAAGAGGCCATGGACCCATATCTCAATGGATTTTATTTCTGATCTTCCTGTCTCTCAGAAAATGACTTATCTGGGTGATTTGTGATAGATTTTCGAAGATGGTCCATCTTGTACCACTCCCAAAGTTGCCATCTTCTGCTGAGTTGGTGCCCTTGTTTTTACAACAGGTGGTTCGGTTACATGGGATTCCTGAGAACATTGTGTCCGACAGAGGAGTCCAGTTTGTTTCCAGATTCTGTAAAGCCTTTTGTTCCAATCTGGGAATTCAGTTATCCTTCTCCTCCGCGTTTCATCCCCAGACCAATGGACAGACTGAGAGAACAAACCAGACCTTGGAGTCTTATTTGAGATGTTTTATATCTGCTGATCAGGATGATTGGGTCTCATTTTTGCCCTTGGCCGAATTGGCACTGAACAATAGAGCTAGTTCTGCCACTCTGATGTCACCCTTTTTCTGTAATTTTGGGTTTCATCCTCGATTCTCTTCAGGGCAAGTGGAATTCGTCCTGCCCAGGTGTGGACACTGTGGCTAAGAGAATGCAGCAGATATGGGACCAAGTGGTGGATAAGTTGTCACTCTCTCAGGAAAAGGCCCAGCGATTTTCCAACCGGCATAGGACCATTGGTCCTCGGTTTAAAGTGGGTGATATGGTGGTTTGGTTGTCGTCGAAGAATATTCCTATGAAGGTTGCATTTCCTAAATTTAAGCCAAGATTTATTGGTCCTTATAAGATTTTGGAAATTCTTAATCCTGTTTCGTTTCGATTGGCTCTTCCAGTTACGTTCAAGATCCATACCGTATTTCACAAATCTCTGTTGGTTTGTTGAGCCAGTGGTTCCTATGGCAGCACCTCCTGACCCTGTGTTGGTCGAAGGCAATGTGGAATATGAGGTAGAGAAAATATTAGATTCTCGTTTGGTTAGACGGAGACTCCAGTATTTGGTCAAATGGAAGGGTTATGGTCAGGAGGATAATTCTTGGGTCTCTGCCTCCGATATTCATGCCAATAGATTGGTTTGTGCTTTTCACCGGGCCCATCCTGATCGGCCTGGTGGCGTGGATGAGGGTTCGGTGACCCCTCCTCAAGGGGGGTACTGTTGTGAGTTCATTCTCTGGTTCACCAGTTGTGAGTTCCCCTTCTGGACTCCCTCTGGTGGTGACGGGAGGTGGTGCGGCTGGTTTGATCGGTGGAGATCTGCCACCTGAGAATGAGGATGATGATTGGATCTCAGGATTCTCAGATTGGATTTAAGACAGCCGATGCCCTATTCAGCTGCTGGTGATTCCTTCTGGCTTGTCAGCTCTTGGTTTTCAGCTCTGTTCCAGTCATCTAAAGCTAAGTTTTTCTGCTAATGTTCACACTTGATTTTGTTGGTCTATTCAGTTTTTTGTGTGGTCTGCCAGCCTCGGCTGGGGGCTGAGCTGAATTTCCACTCTTATCTATCAGTATTTTGCCAATTGTCATTTTGTCCCTTACTAGTTCGGTCTCCTTTTGCTCTGTCTCAGAATATTTCAGAGTGCTGATATAGTGGGAGAAGTCTAGTGACTTCAGGGTTAATTTTGCTATCAGAAGTGTTGGACATTATTTTTTAGGGTTTTTTGCAGGTTGCAGACAGTGTCTTCCCTTTCCTTTCCTTTCTAGTTAGTTTGGGCCCCATCACTTGCTCAGCCTATTTTCCTGCCTGTGTTTGTGCCTTCATCTTGTTTCACCGTAAATACATGTGTGGGCTATCTATTCCTTTGGGGTCTGCTCTGGGGCAGTTAGTTTTCCCTTTTCTTGCTTTAGGCTTATGTAGTCCTCCGGCCGTGACGAGGCGTCTAGGTTCATCGTAGGCACGCTCCACGGCTACTGCTAGTTGTGTGGTAAGATCAGGGATCTGCAATCTGCATAGTTACCAACCACTCTGGTTTTCTGTGGCTTAGCTTGTTTTGCTTTTTTCTCCTCGGTGACACATTCATAACAGACCCCATCTATCACCCTGAACCGTAACTGATTCACAGAATGTCTGTATTCAATAAAATGCTTCGGTATTGGTAGTTCAAGAAGTTGAGTTCTAATAGTACTCTTGTGTTTACTGATCCGTGACCTAACTTCCATAGTGGTCTCACCTACATACATCAACCCACAAGGGCAGGTGATCACATAGATAACAAAGCTGGAAGTACACGTAAATCATTCCTTAATCAAAAATTTCTTCGCAGTGTGTGGATGATTGAAGCTGTCACCCTTAATCGTATTCCCACAGCACGCACACCCGAGACACGGAAAGCTGCCAAAGCTCAAAGGTCCTAATGTCAATTATCGCGGAATTCTACTCGGCCCCACATCTACTCTCACCAATTTATCCTTTAGATTGTGCCCACGCCGATACGATGAGATTGGTCTATTGGCAAATTGAGGGACCTCTGTTAACCCCTTTCGCAGAAGGTCCCAGTGTTTATTCAAAATTCCATTGATTTTGTCACTAATGAGGCAAAAAGTTGACACAAATGGTACCCGTTTGTTAATCGTTTTATCCCGTTTACGGCAAAGTTCATCGGAAGTCAAATTCATAGCCTTTTCCTTAAAACGTTTAACATATCTCACTGGAGCTAAACAGGGAGGACGCTGAGGATCCTATGATACGGTCTGACCCAGGAACGTACTGTGTGACGGTGAGGGAAGTACAGGGAAAGAGGAAGAGATGTGAAATTTTGAACATGTGATTAATGCTGTGAAATACTTGGATGTGCTGAGAAATGAAAACAGTAAAGTTGTTCAGATTCAAGTTGAAATCGACTCTCAATTATTATTATTATGCATTTATATAGCGCCATTTATTCCATGGCGCTTTACATGTGAAAAGGGGAAATATAGACAAGTATAGTAAACATGTGAAAGACAAGGGACACACAAGTATAAAAGGAGAGGGGACCCTGCCCGCGAGGGCTCACAGTCTACAGGGATGGGTGAGGATACAGTAGGAGAGGGTAGAGCAGGTCATGCTGTGGTTCAGTAGACCGAGGATCATTGCAGGCTGTAGGCTTGTCGGAACAGGTGGGTCTTCAGGTTCTTCTTGAAGGAAGGTTCTTCATGCAAAATCATCTGCAGACAGCCTTCAGTGGTGCAGAAGAGATCCTGACTATGCTGGACCTGAAGTCACAGGTATGCTGACTAATGGACATTATTTTCATGTGATGGGAGGCCAGGGCCTAGAAGCCCCGGTGTCCTCAGCCATGACTAGGGCCCTGGCCCTCTGTCACACTTCACTAGAGAAATTTTGGACAGTTGTATTCTTCTAACTTTGTGGCACAAAATGAAGGAGGCCCTTTTCTATCCCAGTATCACTGTACCAAGTGAACAAAGCAAAGTTCCTAAATCCATGGTTGGGCGAGTTTGGTGTTTAAAGGGAACCTGTCAGCAGGATTGTGCATAGTAACCTACGGACAGTGTCAGGTGGCGCCTTTATACTGAATAAAATGATACCTTGGTTAATGAAATCCGTCTTGTGGTTGTTTCTTGATCTTTATTTTCAGTTTTGTGTTAATGAGATTCTCGTGCCCTAAGGCAGGGTTGGGGTATGTGGTGCTCTGATTAGGTATTCATAATGCAGACTGCTGACAGGTCACTGATCCCTCACAGACCTGTCCCCTAGTATACATAATGAATACCATCACATACTGAATAGAAAAAAAAATGCTTCTACTGGCAAGTGTCGGCTATGGCACTTGTGCTGCAGCATAATCACATGGTTACTGTGCACTTTATCCCTTTTGCAGATTTAGTTGAGTGAGGAAAAAAGCAAGTCATTTTGAAAATGACACCCATCGCGCCTGCGCAGTAGCAGCTATCGGTTTGTACAGAGATCCGATAGCTGCTGTTGTGCAGGCACAGGCGGCGCCATCTTGCTGGAGAAGAAAAAAATGTCCTTCTTCAAGATGGCATCAATAAATTCCCAGAGGGGTGTAATTTCCAAAATGGCGTCACTAGAGAGGGGATTCTGCTCTTATGTCACTTAGAGGCTCTGGGCTCTGTATATGTTGTCCGTAATCTCTTCCACAAAAAAACTGTCCTCTAAGAGTCAAATAGCACTCCGTCCATCCCAAGTGTCACTGCGTGTCTACGCAGTACTGTACAGCCACATATGGGGTATTGCCACATTCCACAGAAATTGTTTTACAAACTTTGGTGCCACTTTTACCTATATCTCCATGTGAAAATGTAAAATCTGGGGCTAAAACAAAATGTTTGTGGTAATGTAATTATTTTTCATCACCACCCAATGATATAAAATTCAGTAACACACCTGTGGTGTCAATATGATCACTGCACAGATGAATTCATTAAAAGGTGTAGTTTGTAAAATGGTGTCACTTATGGGGAGTTCTGCTGTTCTGGCACCTCAGGTGCTCTCCCAGTGGGTCATGGCATACGCAAACCATAACAGTAAAATCTGCACTCTAATATGGTGCTCCTTCCCTTCTGAGCTTTGCACTGTGCCTGAAAAGTATTTCCAGATTACATGTAGGGTATTTGCTCAATCAAGGGAAATTGCACAACAAACTGTGAGGTCCAATTTTTCTTACTAACCCTTACAAACATTAAAAACTTGGGGCTAAAATAACATTATATTGATAAAAATGTAATTATTCTTTCTTCGCCATCCAATGGTAAAAAATTCTGCGAGGCACATGTGAAAACAGGCTCACTGCACCCCTAGATTAACTCATTGAGGGTATAGTTTGTAAAAATACATAGCTTATGGGAGGTTTCAGATGTTTTGGCACCTCAGGGGCTCTTCAAATGTGACATGGTATCTGCAATCTATTCCTTCCAAAATGGCACTCCTTCCTTTATGAGCCCTGCTGTGCACTCAAACAGTAGTTTTCCACCACATATGGGGTATCAGTGTACTCAGAAGAAATTGACACAAATTATATATTTTCTCCTGTTAACCTTGTGAAAATGAATAATTTGGGGCAAAATAAATATTCTGTGAAGCGCCTGTGGGTTGAAGGTTGCTTACTACACCTCTAAATAAATTCCTTGAGGGGTGTAGTTTCCAAAATGGTGGTCACCTGTGGGTAGTTTCCACTATTTAGACAGATCAGAGGCTCTGCAAATGCGACATGGCGTGTTATCTATTCCAGCCAATTTTGCACTCCAGAAGCCAAATGGTGCGCCTTTCATTCCAAGCCCTGCCGTGCACCCAAACAGTAGTTTTCCACCACACATGGGTTATCAGTGTACTCAGGAGAAATTGCACAACAAATTGTATGATCCATTTTCCCCTGTTAACCTCATGAAAATTCAACATTTTAGTGGGAATTTTTTCACATTTTCACGGCTCAACTTTATAAAATTCTGTGAAGTTCATGGTACTCACCACACATCTAAATTCCTTGAGAGGTGTAGTTTCCAAACGGGGGTCACTTGTGGGGGTTTACACTGTTTAGGCACATCAGGGACTCTGCAAATGTGACATTGCGTTCGCTATCTATTTTGCACTCAAAGTCAAATGGTGCTACCTCCCTTCTGTAACTAAACAAATAAAGTGGCACACTGTAGCGCTATAGCATGCAAACATGAAATATGAAAATTGAATTGCATTACTGCACTAGAAAATATGAAAAATTGAGAATGCTTAGCACATAAATTGCCCAATTCATGTGTACCTGGCAGCCACAATAAGGGGATTCTCGTTGCCAGGTTCTGCCTAATGTGAATCCTCTCTTAGACTAAAGTCTATATCTCTATGGGAAGGTAGGATCCTGCTGTAATTAAACCCACCTGAGGCTGAGGGGCGGAGTTCTCAGTCAGAACGCTAATGTATTCAAATATCAAAAGACTGATAGTCACTTCCAAACAGAAATCAGGTGTGACCAGGTGCTTACTAAGAGTAGCCATCTCAGTATACAATAAAACAAATAAAGTAGCACTCTGTAGCGCAATAGCATGCAAACATGAAATATGAAAATTGCATTACTGCACTAGAAAATATGAAAAATTGAGATGCTTAGCGCATAAATTGGACAATTCATGTGTACCCAGCAACCACGATAAGGTGACTCTCCATTCCTTCTGTAGTTTTCCACCACATAAACTTTTAACCCTTTTAACTTCCCAACAAAAAATGATATTTAGAAAATAATGCTGATGTAAAGTAGACATGTGGGAAATGTTATGTATTATCTATTTGGTGTGTTATAACTATCTGGTTTAAGGGCATAAAAATGAAAACTTTGAAAATTGGTAAATTTTCTAATTTTTTGTCAAATTTTCAATATTTTCACAAATAAATGCAAGTCATATCATCCAAGATTTTCCACTAACATGTAGTACAACATGTCACAAAAAAAACTCAGAATCAGTAGGATCCGTTTAAGCATTTCAGAGTTATTACAAAGTGACAGTGATCAGAATTGTAAAATTTTGACTGGTCAGGAAGGTGAAAATAGGCTCAGGGGTGAAGAGGTTAATATATTTAACATAATTAATCCCAATATCTTCTAATAATCAATTTGCTAGCTATGCCAGTCTGTAAATGTGGACTGATGTATTTTAGAATTATGCAGACAAGTTCATGTAGGATTCTGCCACCTGGTGGTAAAATAAGTTATATGCCTCGCTTTAGAAAGTAAATATTCCTGCATAAAAAAAAAAATATATAAATATATATCTATATAACTTGGTGCTTAAATAGCGCCACCACATGGTAAAGAGGTAACATGCAGCTTCAATACATCATGCACAGTACAGAACAAAATGCTACATACAAAACAATTCTATAATTACATATTTCCATTTTTCGGTTCAGAAAGCCAAAAGTAACAACAGTGCTGGAGCTGTTATGAAATGGACTCCAAGGGTGCCCAACATATCCCACTGACTACAAGAGGGTATCAGAGCCTCTGATACAGATGTTAATCTAGCCTAAATTGTCCGTTAATTACAAATTAGGAGAATATCATTGCAATATACAGTGGCATGTAAAAATTTGGGCACCCCTGGTCAAAATGACTGTAAATGTGAACAGTTAAGCAAGTTGAAGATGAAATGATCTCTAACAGGGCTTAAGTTAAAGCTGACACATTTCCTTTGTATTTTAGCAAAAAATATATACATATTTTCATCTTTTACACTTTAAGGCTATGTTCACACACTACGTATTTTGTGCAGTTTTTTATGCATTTTTTCTGCAAATTCTCACCTGCACTATGCAGTACCATCAAAGTCTATGAGAATTCAAATCTCTCATGCACAATGCTTGTTTTTTTTTTTATGTCCTCAGTACTTTGTGCAAAACCTGAGGTTTTGCAGAATGGAGCATGTCACTTCTTTCAATGTTTTTTCAGCATGTTTCTTTCACCCATTGAAAGCAATGGGTGGTGCAAAAAAACACTGTAAAAACGCAGGTATCAGGTTTCGCTGCATTTTTTGTGCCAAAACCTGATGAAGTAGTATGAGATTTTTTTTCCCCCTAACTTTATCAGCATGCACAAGAGACCAATGTACCATGGAAAAAACATAGGGAAAAAAACACATAAAGCCGCAAAAAAATAAGCAAAACCTGCTTTTTTGCAGTAAGTTTCTTACTGCCAAGAGAGCAGGTTTTGCCTGTGGGAAAAAAGCGCATAAAAATGCAACGTGTGAACATAGCCTAAAACTTATAAAAACAAACATGGTGAATGCGTATCCTTGAAGATTGGTGTGCTCAGATAACTTTTATCAAGGTTAATTAGCCTGATAGGGTTATGGCTTGTTCACTATTATTGGTAGGTAAAGGCCCTTTTACATTTAGCGATGCACCAGTGATCCGACCAGCGATCCCACCCGGTCAGGATCGCTGGTGCATTGCTAAATGATCGCTAGTGAACTTTCATACAGAAAGACCTCACAGCGATTCAGCAGCGACGCAGCGCACGATACTTACCATTCACACACAGTGATCCTGACGTCCTCTCGCCCGCGTCCAGCGTCGCTCGTCGTCACAGCAGGAAGTCTCAGCAGGAAGCGCCCGACGAGAAATGGAGCCGGACATTCTCGCGCGATCAGCGATGGACAGCGGGGGAGCCGGTCGCTGGTAAGTATCACACATAGCGATATCGCTAGCAATATCGCTATAACGTCACAAAACCAGTGACGTTTTAGCGATATTGCTAGCGATATCGCTTAGTGTAAAACCCCCTTAAGGCCAGATGATGCAAATTTCCCAGCTTTATAAAACCCAGCCTCCTCTACCCTTGTGCCAAAAACAGCAGCCATGGGTTCTTCTGATCAGCTACCTAGCACTATGAAAACGGTGGAGGTCCACAAAGCAGGAGAAGGCTATAAGAAGATAGCAAAGCATTTTCAATTTGCCCTTTCCTAAATTCAACATGTAATTAAGAAATGGCAGTTGACCTGAACAGTGGAGGTCAAGAAGATAAGGTTTTGTTAGATCAAGCAAAATTTCAGTGAGCGCTGCTCGTAGGATTGCTAGAGAGGCAAATAAGAAGCCTCTCTTGACTGCAAAAGACTTTCAGAAAGATTTAGCAGACTCTGGAATTGTGGTACATTATTCTACTGTTCAGAGACACCTGCACAAATATGGACTTCGTGGAAGAGTCATCAGAAGAAATCCCCTCCTGTTTCCTCACCGTAAAATTCAGAGTCAGAAGTATGCAAAATAACATCTAAACAAGCCTGATGCATTTTGAAACAAGTCCTGTGGACCGATGAGATTAAAATAGGACTCTTTGGCCACAATGATCAAAGGTATGTGTGGAGATAAAAGGGCAAAGAATTTCGGGAAAAGAACATATTGCCAACCATTAAGCATGGGGGTGGATTAATCATGCTTTGGGGTTGTGTTGCAGACAATGGTACAGGGAACACTTCATGGATAGCGGGAGGAATGGATTCAATGAAATTTCAACCAATTCTTGATGCAAACATAACACCATCTGTAAAAAAGCTGAAGTTGAAAAGAGGATGACTTCTACAAATGTATACTGATCCTAAACACATGTCAAAATCCAGAATAGACTACCTCAAAAGGTGCAAGCTGAAGGTTTTTCAATGGCACTCACAGTCCCCTGATCTGAACATCATTGAAAATCTGTGGCTAGACCTCAAAACAGCAGGGCATGCAAAACGACCCAGGAATCTCACAGAACTGGAAGAATTTTCCAAGGAAGAATGGTTGAATGAAAATCCCTCAAACAAGAATTGAAAGACTCTTGGCTGACTTCTAAAAGTGTTTACAACCTGTGATACTTGCAAAATGTGATGATACCAGGTACTAACCATAGAGTCAATATCAACTGAACCAATGACATTCTATATATGGTATTAATATGGCCAAACGCCTGCAAAAATGGCCTCAATATCCGAGTGGATACTCCCAGTACATACAGTCATATGTTAAAGTTTGGGCACCCCTATTAATGTTAACCTTTTTTCTTTATAACAATTTTGGTTTTTGCAACAGCTATTTCAGTTTCATATATCTCATAACTGATGGACTCAGTTATATTTCTGGATTCAAATGAGGTTTATTGTACTAACAGAAAATGTGCAATCTGCATTTAAACAAAATTTGACCGGTGCAAAAGTATGGGCACCCTTATCATTTTCTTGATTTGAACACTCCTAACTACTTTTTACTGACTTCCTGAAGCACTAAATTGGTTTTGTAACCTCACTGAGCTTTGAACTTCATAGCCAGGTGTATCAAATCATGAGAAAAGGTATCTAAGGTGGCCACTTGCAAGTAGTTCTCCTATTTGATTCTCCTATGAAGAGTGGCATCATGTGCTCCTCAAAACAACTCTCAAATGATCTGAAAACAAAGATTATTCAACATAGCTTTTCAGGGGAAGGTTACAAAAAGTTGTCTCAGAGATTTAACCTGTCAGTTTCCACTGTGAGGAACATAGTAAGGAAATGGAAGAACACAGGTACAGTTCTTGTTAAGCCCAGAAGTGGCAGGCCAAGAAAAATATCAGAAAGGCAGAGAAGAATGGTGAGAACAGTCAAGGACAATCCACAGACCACCTCCAAAGACCTGCAGCATCATCTTGCTGCAGATGGTGTCACTGTGCATCGGTCAACAATACAGCGCACTTTGCACAAGGAGAAGCTGTATGGGAGAGTGATGCGAAAGAAGCCGTTTCTGCAAGCACGCCACAAACAGAGTCGCCTGAGGTATGCAAAAGCACATTTGGACAAGCCAGTTACATTTTGGAAGAAGGTCCTGTGGACTGATGAAAAAAAGATTGAGTTGTTTGGTCATACAAAAAGGCGTTATGCATGGAGGCTAAAAAACACAGCATTCCAAGAAAAACACTTGCTACCCACAGTAAAATTTGGTTGAGGTTCCATCATGCTTTGGGGCAGTGTGGACAATGCCGGCACCGGGAATCTTGTTAAAGTTGAGGGTCGCATGGATTCAACTCAGTATCAGCAGATTCTTGACAATAATGTGCAAGAATCAGTGACGAAGTTGAAGTTACGCAGGGGATGGATATTTCAGACAATGATCCAAAACACGGCTCCAAATCTACTCAGGCATTCATGCAGAGTAACAATTACAATGTTCTGGAATGGCCATCCCAGTCCCCAGACCTGAATATCATTGAATATCTGTGGGATGATTTGAAGCGGGCTGTCCATGCTCGGCGACCATCAAACTTAACTGAACTGGAATTGTTTTGTAAACAGGAATGGTCACAAATACCTTCATCCAGGATCCAGGAACTCATTAATAGCTACAGGAAGCGACTAGAGGCTGTTATTTTTGCAAAAGGAGGATCTACGAAATATTAATGTCACTTTTATGTTGAGGTGCCCATACTTTTGCACCGGTCAAATTTTGTTAAAATGCAGATTGCACATTTTCTGTTAGTACAATAAACGTCATTTGAATCCAGAAATATAACTGAGTCCATCAGTTATTAGATATATGAAACTGAAATAGCTGTTGCAAAAACCAAAATTGTTATAAAGAAAAAAGGTTAACATTAATAGGGGTGCCCAAACTTTAACATATGACTGTATTATTTCTACAAGAAACAGAGAGTCCTAGTCCACCAGTATATAATAAAATCCAAGAAAGTTTATTGCATCAATACAATAATAAATTTATGTAACAAAAATCATAAAAGTCAAAATAAAAAAGACTCAGTAGTTTGGGACAGCTGGTCATCGGAATGTGACAGGGTAGGATAATATTGAGTCCCTATATATACATATAGTGGTAATTGTCATTATATAGACGCATAATGTGCTTGGCGGGTGCCACGTCTATCGTTCACAATGCTAGTACAAAGATATAGCCAGACAAAAACAGCCCGTAACTCCAGGGAAAGCACAAATCTACACAAGGTACTACAATCCACTTAGGGACTGAAAAACAGAAAAACACAGTAAACAAACGTATGAAAATACTCTGTTGTAAAAAAGTAACAGTAAACAGCAAGTGCTAGTAAAAAGATAATAACAAAACAGGGTATTTGGTTGATACTTTTTTTTTGCAAAAAATGTATGATAAGCCGCTCTACCAAACGTCAATGTATACCCATCAGAGCAGTCCCTAACCAATGTATTTAAAAGCCTGACCATATGAATAGCACCTATATGAGCAGGACTCAGGATTTTTTACTGTTTTTCGGTGTTTCAGTCTTTTGGTGGTGTGAACACTGTCATACAGACTTGTTCGCTGTGTGAATAGCCCATGTGTTTGTGTCTGATCCACTTAGGGAGCAGCGATTAGTACGATTTCTTGTATAGGAGTCACTTACCCATAATTCCACCTGTATGACCAGCTGTGCATTCAGCCCCAATGTGTCACGTCCGCCATGTCCGCCATGCCTGTTTTGCCTCATGACCCTGGAGCGGTGTGCACGCGCATCTCATGTCTGCTGTCCTACTGTTCCCTAGAGCAGTGTGCACACTCACCTCATGACTGTTGGGCTGCAAGATGCCTGCGTTTCTGCTCTGCCTTCTGTGATCAGCTCGTCATGTCTGGAACTCTGATCATGTGACCTGCCTAGGTTTCAGCACTGGTTCTGCAATCATCTCTTCATGTCTGGAATCCTGATCATGTGACTGCACTCTGTGGTCCTGGGCATCTGAACTGGAAGTTCTCCCCTGGTCCTGACCCAGAAGAAGAGGTGCTATGCCCTATATCAGACCGCCCCTTCCTATGCTCAGGGCCTGATTATTGTGTTGCTTCCCTGCAGGGCTGTATGTCTGCTCGGTCGCTCCCTTTGTCTTGTGCCATGTCTTGTCTTTGCAATGCTTTGACTTGTAGTCCTCCCTGTGTTCTCTGCCTTGCCTGTTTTGCCATGTCTTGCTTTTGCTATGCTTTGACTTGTAGTCCTTCCTGTGTTCTCTGCCTTGCTATTCCTTGTCTTGTGTTCCTCCCTATTGTCTCTCTCTTTGCTTGCTCTGCCTCGCTCTCTCCTATGGCGCCCTGTAGTGCTCCCTGGCACACGCACCATTTCTCCTCTCTTTAGTGCTCTTTTCCATGTCTAGTCCCAAGGTTCTCCCTTGGCCGGCTCGGGGCTTCGGCCTACGTTCCGTTGCTAGACTCTGTCCTATTGTGCTCTCTTGCACGTTTCTAGGCTAGTCCCAAGGCTCTTCCTTGGCCCGGCTCTGGGCTTCGGCCTACGCTCCGCTGCTAGCTCTGTTCTTGCTCTGATCTGATTCTCTGTTTCTGCCTATGTTCCTTGCCTTGTTTCTTGCCTTCTTCCTTGCCTTGTCCTTTCCTTGAACCCCAGCGTGGGTTCCCCTTGGCCGCCTCCTGTGCCAAGGTCGTGCCTCGTGCTGGTGTTACAGCTGTGTGCACTGGCCAGTGTGGCGTGCCCCCTGGCATGGCTCCTAGCACGCACCCTGTCTTGAACCCTGGCGTGGCTCCTAGCACGCACCCTGCCCTGAACCTGGCGTGGCTCCTAGCACGAAGGTTCCTTTGCCCGCCTCCTGTGTCTTAGTCGTGCCTCGTGCTGGCGTTACAGCCGTGTGCACTGGCCAGTGAGGTGTGCGTCCCGCGTGGCTCCTAGCACGCGTCCTGCAGTGTGCCTTGGTGTGTCTCTACACGCACTCTGTTTTGTATCCTATGCTTTGGCGTGTCTCTATACATGCACCCTGTCTTGCTTGTTACTTTGTGCCTTGGCATGTCTCTGCACATGCGCCCTGTCTCGTTGGTTAAACCTTGTACCTTGGCGTGTCCCCTACACACGCACCTAGCCTTGTACCTTGGCATGTCCCCTACACACGCACCTAGCCTTGTACCTTGGCGTGTCCCCTACACACGCACCTAGCCTCGGACCTTGGCATGTTCTTTAACTCGCACCACGCCTGGATATCTGTCGTGCCTCCTTGCCTGAACCCTGGTTTGCCTGCCGGATGCCCGGAACCTGCCGATTCCTGCCAGAGATCGTAAGCTGGATGACTGCGGCCTGATGTCTGGAGCTGATGTCCGCAGCCTGATCATGTCAATCGTTGCCAGCGGTCCGGAGTCCGATGCCATTGTGCTATGGACCTTGGCGTGCCCACGCACGCACCCTGCACGTTTTGTTATTACGTTTGCACTGAATGTATCCTGAAGTTCTCAATGAAGATATCTTGCACTTACCTCTTGTCTTGTCTGGTTTCCTGCTTGTCCCTGGTCGTCAGTCACTCACATAGTGTCCCCTGAGCCGGCCGTCTGGTCCCAGCAGTCGTGGTGGCTCACCCCCTTGGTCTTGCCCCTGACACTCCCTGTATAGGTGGTGGATTCTCACAAGGTCAGCTCGCCCTCAGTGGGTGGGTGCCACGACCCAGAGGGTCCACTCAAAAAATGGGCTCAGCAGGAGCTGAGTCCGTCACACAATGCGCGTTTCACGTGGGCTTCCTTAAGGAAGCAATATTTCCAGGTCACCACCTGACAGCACATTGGAGGACGTCCTTCTCATCCGTAGTGGGACAGGAAACCACGAGAGTTTAAAAGGATCCTCCCCTTCCCATCCCTCAGTGTTTTTCCTGTCCCACTGCGGATGGGAACGACGAGAGATGATCCGGGCCGTTCCATGCAGATGGTCAGGATCGGGGGCTCAGCCTCACCCTTCCTACCTGATAAGATCTGCGGCTGAAACCCAATGTAGGGTCCCTCAGCTTCTCCGGTGTAGCTCTGCTCCCGGATGCGGGGTCGCTTCCCCCTGACGGGGGCTCTCGACCCTGGACGCCACCACCGCAGACCGCCACTGGGGTTGCAGAGCCCGCAAGCGGTCCATCTACAGCAGCCGCCGGGTGACGCCGTTGTGTCCGGAGGGCGGGAGCGCGCTGTAGCAGGCGCGTGTCAGCCGCCCGCCCCACCGGATTACAGGACAGAGCGCCAGAGGCCGGGGGCACGTCACTTCCGGTGCGCGCGTCACGGACGCGTCACTACCGACCGGACGCAGTACTTCCGGCCGCGCTGCTGTCAGGACACCTCAGAGTCACGGGGCAGTTGTAGGAAAACAGGGGATGAGGAACCTGGGCCCCAGAACTGCCCCTCAGGCTAAGGGGGTGCCCTGACTTTCCTTTTCTTGTGGATACACTTGATGGCAGTGAGGCCCAAGTCACCGACCTGTCCCTATCTCCTGCTTAGCCCTGAGCTAAACCCACAACCCCCTCCCCAGGAGGTGAGATAGGGAAAAAATTTAACTGCACCAAAAACCAAAGGAAAGATAAAAGACACCCCGGGGTTAAATCAACTAAAAAACAAAACGGCTTTATCTGCTGCCAATGCTCCGAGCAGCAGAGTAAGGCTCCAGATCAGCATTCAGCAGTATCATCACTGCTCCAGAAAGCTCCAGTCTTCACCAAGGTTGGTATCAAACGGAAGTGTATCACCAACCCCAGCTGATGCCTCAGGCGACCTTTTATAGGAAGGAGGGAGTGGTCACCACCTGCTGACTAACTAAACATGTAGTAACACCAGCAGCGACCGGGGGGAAAAACTCACCAGCAGACTAACTAAACTTGTAGTAACACCGGCGGCCACCGGGGGCAAAAACTAATATTAACCCCCGATGGCCTGAAAGGAAAAAAGTTATATAAGAAAATCCAGAATCTGACACAGATGCAAAAATGGATTGTGACAACAAAGAAATGTGAATAGCGGCACCAGTGTTAAAACATATACAGTTGGTACGGAAAGTATTCAGACCCCTTTAAATTTTTCACTCTTTTTTTCATTGCAGCAATTTGGTAAATTCAAAAAAGTTTATTTTTTTCCTCATTAATGTACACTCTGCACCCCATCTTGGCTAAAAAAAAACCAGAAATGTAGATTTTCGTAAATTCATTAAAAAGAAAAACTGAAATATCACATGGTCATAAGCAGGGCTGCAACTAGGAATTTTGGGGCCCCATACTGGCAACATTTTCGGGGCCCGCTTGAGACTCCACCCAGGCTCCACCCCTCGAACTGTCCACAGTCCCTCCGCCCTCTCTTGGAAAAACTCCACTTCTTACCAATCACACATTAACAGTTCCCATCTCCAGATCACACACATAGCCAGCAGCTCTTGTTTTGGCCAAAAGATTTTTTAAAACTGCCACCACGACAAGGTAGACTCTTTTGGCCAGGCCCTACTCTAACCTATTAAACAGGTGTTAAACTATCCAATACAATTTAGGTATAATTTTTATTTATTTTTCAAATTTTAAAATGACCAATAATATCACATCCAAAGGGACAAATACCACCGCACCATGTCCAGACACCATATTACCACCACATGGTGACCAATAATACCACATACAAGGAGCAAATACAGCCACACCATGACCAGACCACATGTTACCACCACAGTGACCGAATAATAGCACATACAAGGGACAAATACCACCGCACCATCACCAGAAACCATATTACCACCACACAGTGACTGAATACTGCAATACTGATCATTAATAAAAAAAAATAATGCTATCACCATAAGTGCCATTATACACAGGAGTTCTGTACTTAGTATGCACTGTCTGTGTACAGATAATACAGTGATCCCCAGTGATATTATACACCGGAACTCTGTATATAGTGTATAGTGAGAAACAAATTCAGCAGACAGAAGGGTATTATTATTCATATAGAAAATGACATATCAGACATATAAAATCATATATTGATACCCCAAATGGTGGACAAATATATGGACTGATCGCAATATAACATGGAAACCACAACCACAAAAAAGAAAAACGATCATCAAGTCCCAAATACTCAAATATATCAATTTTTATTTAATTATTACAGATATAGCAGCAAGTGTAGGGTGGTACAGACCAAAGTGCTATGTGCAGTTAAAGGAAAAACCAAACAAACGGGACGCAAGTATGCTGTCTGAATAATACAAAAAAATATATCTAGTATTGTTATATATAGGAGGTAACAAGACCCCACTAGGATCAATATAATATGTATCCAAATTCCCTCAAGAATATTAGCATAAAGATCATAATTATAACACCCAGGCAGCAATCATTATAACATGATTCCATATAGTATAAACCAAAATGGAGCCATATGGCTCCCAGTACATACCAAATAACGATCACCAGGCCGCTAGGGAAGTAGTAACCAGAGGGAATGGACACAGCCACACACCAGCGTTACCCCGACGCGCGTTTCGGCATGACGTAAGTAAATGTGCAAAGCTTGGCCCTGACTATCTGCTCTGTCTCATCCATGGTACGTTACGGCTATCTCTGTGTATGAACCCCGTTTTGCCTGACTCTGAGTAATTCTGTATAGTGTCTTTCCATCTCACTAAGCAGGACACTAAGCCACGCCCCCTTGCAGTCACATGACCGTAGGTCCCGTGTCTGCTTGCTAAACTTCAGCATCCACAGGTCCTGTGCATCGGTACTTTCTGGCTGTACCTGACCCCGGTACCCCTACAGTGCGGGTGAGTCCCTGCTCAGCGGAGGCTGCACGCCAGCGCTGACAGGATCCTGACACTCAGGAGCAAGTACAGTGCGGTGTTCCTGACACAAATAAAATCAAACGATACCTATAAGATACAGAAATTTACATGAAACATTCAGATATTCCACAGCACAAGAATAGTTAACCCCTTTCTGCCATGAGACGTACTATCCCGTTCATGTGCCCTGGGACTTAATTCCCAGGGATGGGATAGTACGTCATAGCGATCAGCGACGCTCACGTGGTGAGCTCCGCTGATCGCGGCCGGGTGTCAGCTGATTATCACAGCTGACACCCGGCACAATGTGTCAGGGGCGGTCACAGACCGCCCCCGACATGGTAACCCCTTGTACACCATGATCAAACACGATCGCGGTGTACCGGGGGTTAAAGGGAAGCATCGGGCAGGGAGGGGGCTCCCTCCGTGCTTCCCTGAGCCCCCCACGCCAGCGAAATGTGCAGCGCTGCTGCGGGGGGCTCTTTCCCTACAGGCCCCCAGATCCAAGATGGCGACGGGGACCTTCGGGGGCCTGTAGGGAGCTGACTTCCTCACTGCCTGCAAAGCGCAGGCATGAGGAAGTCTGCGTCTATGCCTGTGACAGATCACTGATCTGTCACAGTGATCTGTGATGTGACAGATCAGCGATCTGTCACAGGACAGTGATGTCCCACCTGGGACAATATAATAAAGGTAAAAAAGTAAAAAAAAGTGTAAAAATAATTTTTAAAAAAATCGCTAAATAAATTAGTAAAAAAAAAAAAAAATTCCCCAATAAATTCATTTTTTGAAAAAAAATAAATAAAAGTAAACATATTTGGTATCGCCGCGTCCGTAACGACCCGCCCTATAAAACTGTCCCATTAGTTAACCCCTTTAGCGAACCCCTTAAAAAATAAAAATAAAAAATGAAGCAAAAAATAATGATTTATTATCATACCGCCGAACAAAAAGTGCAATAATGTGCGATCAAAAAGACACAAATATCCATGGCATTTTACAATAAAAAGCGTCTTTTAGCGTGTAACAGCTGCCAAAAATAAAACCTGCTATAAATAGTAAATCAAACCCCCCCGTTATCACCCCCTTAGTTAGGGAAAAATAATAAAACTAAAAGAAAGTGTATTTATTTCCATTTTCCCGTTAGGGTTAGGGTTAGGGCTAGGGTTAGGGCTAGGGCTGAGATTAGGGTTAGGGGTGTGTTGGGGTTAGGGTTGGAGTTAGAATTGGGGTTTCCACTGTTTGGGCACATCAGGTGCTCTCCAAATGCAACATGGCGTCTGATCTCAATTCCAGCCAATTCTGCGTTGAAAAAGTCAAATGGTGCTCCTTCCCTTCCAAGCTCTGCCATGCGCCCAAACAGTGTTTTACCCCCACATATAGGGTATCAGTCTACTCAGGACAAATTGCAAAACAACTTTTGGGGTCCAATTTCTCCTGTTACCCTTAGGAAAATAAAAAATTGGGGGCAAAAATATTATTTTTGTAGAAAAAATGATATTTTTATTTTCACGCCCATGCGTTATAAACTTCTGTGAAGCACTTGGGGGTTCAAAGTGCTCACCACACATCTAGATAAGTTCCGTGGGGGGTCTAGTTTCCAAAATGGGGTCACTTGTGGGGAGTTTCAATATTTTAGGCACATCAGGGGCTCTCCAAACGCACATGACACCCGCAGACCATTCCATCAAAGTCTGCATTCCAAAACGTCACTACTTCCCTTCCGAGCCCCGACGTGTGCCCATACAGTAGTTTTCTCCCACATATGAGGTATCAGCGTACTCAGGACAAATTGGACAACAACTTTTGGGGTCCAATTTCTCCTTGTACCTTTGGGAAAATAAAAAAATTGGTGACTAAAAGATCATGTTTGTGGAAAAAATACGATTTTTTTATTTTCACGCCCAGGCGTTATAAACTTCTGTGAAGCACTGGGGGGTTCAAAGTGCTCACCACACATCTAGATAAGTTCCTTGGGGGGTCTAGTTTCCAAAATGGTGTCATTTGTGGGGGGTTTCTACTGTTTTGGTACAACAGGGGCTTTCCAAACGCGACATGGTGTCCGATCTCAATTCCAGCCAAAAACGTGAAATGGCGCTGCTTCCCTTCCGAGCTCTGCCATGTGCCCAAATAGTGGTTTATCCCCACATGTGGGGTATCAGCGTATTCAGGACAAATTGCACAATAAATTTTAGGGTCCTGTTACCCTTGGGAAAATAAAAATTGGGGGTGAAAAGATCATTTTTGTGGAAAAAATATGATTTTTGAATTGTACCGCTGTACGTTATAAACTTCTGTGAAGCCCTTGTTGGTTCAAAGTTCTCACCACATATCTAGATAAGTTCCTTGGTTGGGTCTAGTTTCCAAAATGGGGTCACTTGTGGGGGGTTTCCACTGTTTAGGTACATCAGGGGCTCTCCAAATGCGACATGGCGTCCGATCTGAATTCCAGCCAATTTTGCATTGAAAAAGTCCTTCCCTTCTGAGGTCTGCCATGCGCCGAAACAGTGGTTCCCCCCCACATATCAGGTATCAGCGTACTCAGGACAAATTGCACAATAACTTTTGCAGTCCAATTTCTCCTGTTACTCTTGGTAAAATAAAAAAAATTGAACCTGAAGTATTTTTTTGTGAAAAAGTTAAATGTTCATTTTTTTTAAATATTCAAAAAATTCCTGTGATGCACCCAAAGGGTTAATAAACTTCTTGAATCTGGTTTTGAGCACATTAAGGGGTGCAGTTTTTAGAATGGTGTCACTTTTGGGTATTTTCTATTATATAGACCCCTCAAAGTGGCTTCAAATGTGATGTGGTCAGTAAAAATAAAATGGTGTTGCAAAAATGAGAAATCGCTGGTCAATTTTTAACCCTTATAACTTCCTAACAAAAAAAATTTTGGTTTCAAAATTGTGCTGATGTAAAGTAAACATGTGGGAAATGTTACTTATCAAGTTTTTTGTGTGCCGTATCTCTGTGATTTAAGGGCATAAAAATTCAAAGTTGGAAAATTGAGAAATTTTCAAAATTTTCGCCAAATTTCTGTTTTTTTCACAAATAAACTCAAGTTATATGAATGAAATTTTACCACTAACATGAAGTACAATATGTCACGAGAAAACAATGTCAGAATCACCGGGATCCATAGAAGCGTTTCAGAGTTATTACCTCATAAAGGGACAGTGGTCAGAATTGTAAAAATTGGCCCGGTCATGAACGTGCAAACCACCCTTGGGGCTTAAGGGGTTAATATTGGAATTATTTGATAATGAGTGGAACAGGCTGCCACGAAAGGTGGTGAGTTCTTCAATAGAAGTCTTCAAACAGAGGCTGGACAGACATCTGACTGGGATGATTTAGCGAATCCTGCTTTGAGCAGGGGGTTGGACCAGATGGCCCAGGAGGTCCCTTCCAACTCTACCATTCTATGATTCTGGATCAATTACTGTTACTGTGAAACCATTATTGTAGTATCACTATTTATGTTTAATATTGCGTTATCAAGTCCATGCGGCTATTCAAACCGCACGGCACTCGAGTTTCCAGAAAAAAAAATCCACTTACTTTCCCTTGCCAGAATTTTTTCATGTAAATTGCCTCCCCTGGTGGGCTTGGGCACTTTCTCTATTCCTTTGAAGGAGAAAGATTTTAGATCTCCATTATGTTTATTAGCAAAATGCCGTGATACTGCAGAGTAACCTGCCAGCGGTAAATTAACCGCATCGGACAAGTGTTTACGGATACGTTTTTGCAGACGGTTCATAGTACAACCTACATATTGAAGTTGACAAATATTGCATTGAATTAGATAAGTGACATTATCCGTATTACAATTTATAAAACTGCGTATTGGAAACTCTTATTTTTAAAGGAGACCAATTTTTTATCTTTTGTCGTATATTGGCAACATTTGCACATGTTAGCGCCACATTTGTGGAAACCAACGGTACTGAGCCAGTTTTTTTTTATCTCTTTCTAAGTCCACAAATAAGCTAGGAGACAAAAGGTTTTTTAATGTAGTCGCTCTTTTTGGCACAAATCGGACTGTGTGATTGTCCAAGATCTTTCTGAGAATTATATCTTGTTGTAAAATAGGTAAATATTTCCGTATGATATTAGTGATCTGATTGAATTGTGGACTATACCTCGTGGTGAATGTAATGATATTTTTTATTTAATTTATGTTGAAGTAAAGAATCTCTGCTGATTTTACCAACAATAAATTGGGCTCTTTCCAAATACCAACCTTTTTAATGGAAAAATAAAAGTTATATTTTATCCTACCATTGGACTGATCGCTGGAGAAACATTGTGTCATATATATATTATTCATTATGTAAAATAGTGGCCTGTCAGAAGCCATACAAATGAACAGCTAATCAGAGAACCTCATGAAGCCCCCGCAGGTCACCCTGGAGTACAAACATATCATTAACTCAAAACTGAAAATAAAGATTAAGGGTGTGTGAACACGTTGCGGTTTTTGCTGCGGATCCGCAGTGGAATTGGCCCTGCGGATCCGCTGCAGTTTCCATGCGGTTTCCAGTACCATGTAAACCTATGGAAAACCAAATCCGCTGTGCACATACTGCGGAAAATTCCGCGCAGATTTGCTGCGGTTTATTTTCCGCAGCATGTCACTTCTTTTTTGCGGAACCACACCGCTCTCTCTCTTTATAATCCACACTCCCAAAACACACTAGAACTTGCATCAAGTCCGCTGTACAAATGCTAGGAATCCGCAGGAAACATGCATGTCTTTCACACTGCGGTTTGTGCCAAAAGATACAGATTCTCTGCAGAAAGAGCCGCACACTTATCCGCAACGTGTGCACACACCCTAAACAACAACCACAAGACGGATTTCATCAACCAAGGTATCATTTTAATCAGTGTAATGGCGCCGACCTAACACTGTCTGTAGGTTACTGCGCACAATCCTTCTGACAGGTTCCCTTTAATTGAAAGACAGACTCATTTGAAATAAACACTCTCCACCCTCTTTTTCCCATATATTACTGTAAAATTAAAAGTAATAAAACATCATATTCCTCTCCTGTTCCACAATAATCCATTTGTCCTACAAAGAAGTCCAGCTCAGCTACATCTGGATTACATGGCTGAGCTGTGGCATGATGCGACCGCCGCTCAGCCATAAATATAGGAGACGCTGAGCTGAGCCTGGGACACAGCTTCAGTGACGAGTGGTAACATCATAGAGGTTACCGCCGGTCACTGTTCCCACGCTCAGTTCAGTCTGATCCGGCTGATGAACTGCGGTAACCTTCATGAAATCACCGCTAACACAGTGAGAAATTTAATTGTCACCACACGTACTGGAGACACTGACCTTTGACTGCGGCCTAAGGGTATGTGCACACGTAGTGAAATCTGCTGCGTTTCCGGCTCTGCAAAAATGCAGCAGATTCTGCCGAGTTGTACAGTACCTTTATTTTCAATGGGAAAAAAAACGCAGTGCACATGCTGCAGATTTTTCCGCAGTTTACAATCCGCAGCCTGTCGTTTGGTGCAGAAAAGCTGCAGTTTTACACCTCATCCATTATGAGGTGCAAAACCGCAGATAAACCGCAGGACTTTAGTCCTGCTGATTTACCTACGGTTTTCTCTCCAAAATCCGCACACCCAAAAAGCTACGTGTGCACATAGCCTAAAACGGATTCCTTCAGTATTTCTGGCAAGACAACTGAGGCACACACCACTGAGGAGAGGCACCAAAGACGTGAAGTGGCGAGCACCTCTTAATGAATGCGGCATCTTATACCCCAGCAGCGGCTTTAGTAACCCCTTCACGACATGCACAACGCATGTCGGGTCCCTCCATTTGATGTGCGCTTCGGCGCTGAGTCCACATCTTTCCCTAACAGCTGCGTGTGGAATTGTGATCCACCCTGTTAAATGCTGCTGTCAATGTCTGACAGAGGCATTTAATGCGATCGCGCAAAAGCGCATTGCTAATCCCACCCATCAGCGACCATGTTACTTGACCGCAGGTCACTGATGGGATGGAATGACAACCCTGGGTCTGCAGCAGACCCCTGTGGTCGTCATTGCTGGATTTCTACGAGCGCTGCCCAGCGGACGGCGCTCATAGCAAGTGCGCATTTCTACTACACACAGGCAATCTAATCATCGCCTGTGTGTAGTAGAGGCGATCAGAAGATCACAACTTCTAGTCTCCCATGGAGACTATTGAAGCAAGTGAAAAGTAAAAATAAAAGGTTTTTAAAGATCTAAAAAAAAAATAAAAGTTCAAATCACCGCACTTTTGTCTCAAAATAAAACAAACAAAAAAAACACATATTTGGTATGACTGCATTCAGAATCACCTGATCTATCAAGCTATAAAAATAATTAATCCAATCGGTAAACGGTGCAGTGAAAAAGAAAAAGTCAAACGCCAGAATTTTTTTTAGTCGCTGCAACATTGCATTAAAATGCAATAACGAGCGATCAAAAGATCGTATCTGCACCAAGATGGTATGATTAAAAAACGTCAGCACCGCACGCAAAAAAGAAGCCCTCACCCTTTTATTTTTTTAACAAATTCTCGTTTTTTTCACCACTTAAATAAAAAAACCTAGACATGTTTGGTGTCTATGAATTCATAATGACCTGGAGAATCATAATGGCAGGTCAGTTTTAGCATTTCATGAACACGGTAAAAAAAAAAAAAAAAAAAATCAGTTTTAGGATTGCACTTTTTTTTTTTTGCAATTTCACCACACTTGGAATTTTTTTCCAGTACGTGATATGGTAAAAACATTAATGTAGTTCAAAAGTAAAACTCCTGTAAAGAACAAGCCCTCACACGGCCATATCGACCGAAAAATAAAAAAGTTATGGCTCTGGGAAGAAGGGGAGCGAAAAACAAAACAGAAACGAAAATGGGCATGAAGGGGTTAAAGCTGTGATGTCTCAATGACTCCGCCTCCATGGGTCCAGTATCTGGCTGTAGCACACATGGCCACTGCAGGGATTCCGCCCACCACCAGCCCTCCTGCTCCCACTTGTCTCTGTGATACCTCCTTGCGCGATCACTTTCATTTATTTCCCAGAGTTGTGGGCGGGGCTGCCTCTGGGTCACGTGGTAACCCGGGTTTATATGGAGGGGGCGGAGCAAATGAGCGGCGTGTGCGGAGACGATGGCTTTGCAGGGCGGGCTGGAGGACCAGGAGCTGCGGGAGGCGCAGAGAGAGTACCTCGACTTCCTGGACGATGATGTGCGCAGCCTTCGGGTTTAATTACTCCCGCAGCGCCACTTGCTGGTGACTGCATGTCATTAGCTGTCAGATGTACAGGATGAGCTGAGCTCTGATTAGCGGTTGCTCCTCCAGCACCACCTGCTGGTGACTGCGTCGCATCACCTGTCAGATCTGCAGAGTGAGGAGCCGAGCTCGGTTGAGGTGTAGTGCGGCTTGTGCTGTGCGCTTTGTGTGCGGTTTTTCCCTTAGGCTGTGTGCACACGTAGCGATTTTTAAGCGTTTTTGCCGCGAAAACGTTTAAAAATCGTGTACAGAACGACCCCCATGCATTCCTATGGCATTCCGCACATGCTGTGCTAATGCTGCGCTTTTTTCCGCGGCGGAAAAAATCGCAGCATGCTCATTCTTTTGTGCGGAATCGCAAAGAATTGCCGCGATTCCGCACCCATAGGAATGCATGAGAATCGCTTACTTCCCGCATGTGGCTATGCCCACCATGCGGGAAGTTAAGCATCTCATGTGCGGTTGGTTCCCACAGTGTGGAGGAGAGGAGACTGTCCTCCAGGCCCTGGGTACCATACCCCTGTAAAAAAAAGAATAAATCGGGGTATATTTACCTTCCGATGTCCCGCGCTGCATTCCCGGCCTAAGCGTTCCCAGTAATGCCTTGCGGCACGGTCCAGTGATGACGTGGTCTGGCGAGATCGCTATAGCAACGCGAGACTACGTCATCACAGGTCTCGCAAGGCATTACTGGGAACGCTTAGGCCGGGAATGCAGCGTCATGTCTGAGCACCTTGTTATCTATGTATTGGGAGGGCAGGGGGTGGACAGCAAACCAATTCTCTCGGTGCACCCTAGGTGTGGCCTGAGGCTCAGTTCACCGTTACGCCCCCTCAGCTTACGCTTTGTTCTGACTGACGCACCCGGTGTCTCCGCACCTCTGCGGTGTTGTCCTCCCGCGCTCGGGGTCTCCGCACCTCTGCGGTGTTGTCCTCCCGCGCTCGGGGTCTCCGCACCTCTGCGGTGTTGTCCTCCCGCGCTCGGGGTCTCCGCACCTCTGCGGTGTTGTCCTCCCGCGCTCGGTGTCAGTGTGCGCACCCATCATTGGCGCCTGTGTGCGGCTGCGACTCGTCACTGTACAGCAGACAGGAGGCAGCGATGAGTGCGCACACTGACTGTAAGGGCTAACATGAGCGTATACCTCGGATGGGTGCTAGGCAATGCTTATCACGTAGCACTTGCCCCAGTGTTAAGGGCCTTTCACACATAGCGACATCGCTAAAGCGTCACCGATTTTGTGACGCAGCAGCGATATCACTACATGTGATACTCACCTCTTACCGGCTCCCCCGCTGGCTATCGCTGATCACGCGAGATCGGCCTGGTCCATTTCTCGTCGTCGGCTTCCTGCTGGCGCCGACGAGCGAGCCATGGACGCGGGCGGAAGAAGACATCATCGCTGCTTCTGACGGTAAGTATAGACCTCCGACCGCTGCTGCATCGCTGTTGAGATCTGCCTGTTTGGTCAGTAGCGACCATTTAGCGATGCACCAGAAATCCTGACCGGGTCGTATCGTGGTCGGGATTGCTGGTGCATCGCTAAATGTAACGGGGCCTTTATACTATGGGGCAGTGCAGATCTGTGTATTTTTCCTACAGACCGGATCGGCCTGTGGAAAAAATTACAGCAAGCTACGAGTGACTCTGCAAATCTGATCACACGAACCCTTACAAGCCTGTGAGAGCGTGTAAAGCCTCAAACTGCACTCGGATGCCATCTTGGTGCAGTCCAATCTGCGTGGACACAGACTATGGAGAAATGACGTTCTCCGTACAGTAAAGTGACACTTGCCTCAAACTCTGATCAGAGTGTAATGACTGAGTTGGGGCAGTGCTGTCAATTAAGATGTGACAAATTGAGGGGGTCTGATGGTGCACGGAGTCCTGGCTCACTCCAAAGGGTGCACCGAAGCCCTTTTATGTCTATATTATTTTTTTTTATATCCAGAGTACATTTTTAAAATCTGTAGTACAGGTATTCATTTTTTTTTTTAGGGGCTAAGCTCCAAAGATACCTGTATAAGTGGTTTATTCAGCATTGCAGGGGACGGCCATGGCCTCTGGTGCACCCACTCTTTTGCAATTTTACGCTGTTTTGCTAGGACACATTTGTGGGAAGGAGACTATTGTATCTTTTATATGCTAGAAAAAGTGATATGGGTTTCCTTGTGAAAATCCCTCCCCACATGTATTGTGCTATAAACTGCTGCAAATCTGTGCTGTGGAGTCTGTATATGAAATCCAGCAGCTCTGGACTCGCCCTAAGGGATCATTCACACAAGTGTAGATTCCGCGCAAGTGCGGTCCGTGAAAAAACGGACTTCACAAGGTCAACGCCAGGACCAATGTTAGACTGTTCAGTGGATCAGTTGTGTTTTTTTTTTTTTTTTTTCCTCTCGGACCTAATCTGCGGATGACGGAAAAAAACGACATCATGCATGAGTTTCATCTATAGGTCTGATGAGACCCTGGTTTTCAAGTCTGTGCAGAAAAAAGGACCACGTAGGGACCATTGGTGTTTGTGGCTAGACTGCCATTTTTAACAGATGAGACTGTTTGTAGGGTACATTATACCCTGTCCTAAAGGCGTGTTCCTATTTTGTACACTCCACAGAATATGCTTTAAATGTATAGTAGAGACGCATCTAAACAGGGCCCTGTCGCTTGCTGCTTTTTCTGTTCAAATCCCACCAAGGACAATATCTGCACGGAGTCTGTAGGTTCTCCCCATGTTTGTGTGGGTTTCCTTCAGGTTTCTCCGGTTTCCTCCCACGTTCCAAAGACATACTGATAGGGAATTTAGATTGTGAGCCCCAAAGGGGACAGTGATGATGTTTGTAAAGCGCTGTGGAATTAATGGCGCTATATGAATGAGTAAAATAATTAAAAAATAATTATGGTCTGCCAAAACTTTGATTTGTCAAAAGAAAATGCCCCCCCCCTTTCTTTTTGCAACATGAAACATCAGATCCAACCTTAAACTGTTGATAAAAAGCTTAGATCACCACACAAAAAAACAAGCCCCCACACAACTCAACCAACAGAAAAATTAAAACGCTACAGATCTCTGAAATTGGCGATGCTAGCAAGTCTATTTACTTTTTTGTGAATTTCCACTTTTTTTTTTTTTTTTAAATTTCATTGCCATTGGCTGTTTCTTTTTTCCAGTATATTGACTGATAACATTAATAATGTAATGCTACAACTTATCCTGCAAAATGCAAGCCTTTGTATGGCTGTGTGGGAAAGAAAAGATATAGCAGAAAACTGAAAAAAAAACTACTGGCTTTGAAAAAACAAAAAACAAAAAAATGAAAAAACGAGTGTAAATAAAAATGATAAATGGAGCATGGACATTAGTTAGGAACAAAAAAATGAGAGCATGACACCGGGTGACAATGTAATTTAGCGGATATGTTTTGCACAGCAAAGATGGGGGGGGGGGGGGTCATTTTCCAAGGGAACATACCGAGATTTAGCCACCATTCAGCCTCCTCAGCTTGGCAGTGCCAGTGTAGACCTCTGTCTCTGGTTATCACTGCCCAGATAAGAGAGCAGGAGTTTGGAGGAGGGTGGCAGCCAGCACCCTGTATGGTCACTTCTCAGAAGAACCAGAGAGTGCTTTGCCAGGGAGATTATTCTTATGCTTGTACCTATAATCATATAGTGACATGTCCTTTTATCATCTTTGCAGCAAGATCAAGGCATTTACCATGGAAAAGTAAGGGACATGATTGGCGCAAATGAACATCGTTTAGTTGTCAACCTGAATGACCTGAGACGCAAAAATGAGCGCAGAGCTAATATGTAAGTATTAACATGTAAATAGATGGACACATTGCCCAGGTTTGCTCTTGATTGCTCTTGAAGACGTGTATTGCTGCAATGTGTTACGTTTGTATGTGTAAAGAGCTGTATTGTTGATGAAGCTGTGTTCTGCCCAGAAACGGGTAGGTAACAGGGGCATTTAGGGTTAACAGTTGGGACTAGCCCAGGGTGGGAGGGGCTAAAGTGAAGACAGTTTTCCTGTCAGGAGTTAGAAAGGGCACAGTGTGAGCAGAGAAAAGACCTAAGGATTAATGGGAGCAGTGCTGCATGACGTGACTATTTCTAATGCTGAGGGCACAAAGGAGGAAGAAAAATATGCCACTTCTTTGGCCCTGAGGACGTGGCATATTGGCCACAAAACGCGTCGGCACAATAAAGCTTTGAAGAATATTTCTGTCCTTGTGTGGTCAGCGCGGATACATTGAAAAACCCGGTCTTTTTCTTCCTCCTTTGTGACACTGGTATCTACGGGAGTCTGCAGCGACCACTGGTTCCTTTTACATTCTGTTAGGGGTTGTGACTGTTCACAACCTGTAAAGGTGAGTGCACTAACCGTGTATTGTCACCCAAAATATCACTTTTATTGCCCTATGTGCGCTCTCTTTCCTTAATGCTGACGGCGAGACAGAACCTGAGTATAGCTTGATTGTAGTAGAGAGAATGAGGGGAGACATAACCGAAGGAACAGGGTGATCGATCGGAGACTGGACCTGGGTCTGGGTGCCTAGTAACAATACGGCCTAGAGTTTATAACTCGGAGGTAACAGGCCTAAACGGGATAGTGCGTAAGATGAGTGCCTTGCGCGGGAGTTCCAGAACTTCAGAGGGAGAGAAGTACCGGCCATACTGTCAATATAGGATGATGGTGGTGGTGGTGATGATGATGATCTTTATATAGCGCCAACATATTCCGCAGCGCTTTACAGTTTTACCTAGAGGGGAAAGATGCAGAACCGCGGGTTAAGAATAGGACTTTTACTAACTGGACTGTACTATTGCGCTGGGTTGGATAAGAGAGAACCGAGGAAGCAATTGATATTGCATGTGGAAAAATGCTCTGTAATGTAAAGGAAATGTTTATGAAGATACAGTTGTGGCCAAAAGTATTGACACCCCTGCAATTCTGTCAGCTAATACTCAGTTTCTTCCTGAAAATGATTGCAAACACAAATTCTTTGGTATTATCTTCATTTAATTTGTCTTAAATGAAAAAACACAAAAGAGAATGAAGCAAAAAGCAAAACATTGATCATTTCACACAAAAATCCAAAAATGGGCCAGACAAAAGTATTGGCACCTTTAGCCAAAATAACTGCGACCAACTGCTTCCGGTAACCATCAATGAGTTTCTTACAATGCTCTGCTGGAATTTTAGACCATTCTTCTTTGGCAAACTGCTCCAGGTCCCTGATATTTGAAGGGTGCCTTCTCCAAACTGCCATTTTTAGATCTCTCCAAAGGTGTTCTATGGGATTCAGGTCTGGACTCATTGCTGGCCACCTTAGAAGTCTCCAGTGCTTTCTCTCAAACCATTTTCTAGTGCTTTTTGAAGTGTGTTTTGGGTCATTGACCTGCTGGAAGACCCATGACCTCTGAGGGAGACCCAGCTTTCTCACACTGGGCCCTACATTATGCTGCAATATTTGTTGGTAGTCTTCAGACTTCATAATGCCATGCACACGGTCAAGCAGTCCAGTGCCAGAGGCAGCAATGCAACCCGAAAACATCAGGGAACCTCCGCCATGTTTGACTGTAGGGACCATGTTCTTTTCTTTGAATGCCTCCTTTTTTTTTTTTTTTTTTTTTTTTTTTTTTTTTTTCTTTTCTCCTGTAAACTCTGATGCCTTTGCCCAAAAAGCTCTACTTTTGTCTCCTCTGACCAGAGAACATTCTTCCAAAACGTTTTAGGCTTTTTCAGGTAAGTTTTGGCAAACTCCAGCCTGGCTTTTTTATGTCTCGGGGTAAGAAGTGGGGTCTTCCTGGGTCTCCTACCATACAGTCCCTTTTCATTCAGACGCCGACGGATAGTACGGGTTGACACTGTTGTACCCTTGGACTGCAGGGCGGCTTGAACTTGTTTGGATGTTAGTCGTGGTTCTTTATCCAACATCCGCACAATCTTGCGTTGAAATCTCTTGTCAATTTTTCTTTTCCGTCCACATCTAGGGAGGTTAGCCACAGTGCCATGGGCTTTAAACTTCTTGATGACACTGCGCACGGTAGACACAGGAACATTCAGGTCTTTGGAGATGGACTTGTAGCCTTGAGATTGCTCATGCTTCCTCACAATTTGGTTTCTCAAGTCCTCAGACAGTTCTTTGGTCTTCTTTCTTTTCTCCATGCTCAATGTGGTACACACAAGGACAGAGGTTGAGTCAACTTTAATCCATGTCAACTGGCTGCAAGTGTGATTTAGTTATTGCCAACACCTGTTAGGTGTCACAGGTAAGTTACAGGTGCTGTTAATTACACAAATTAGAGAAGCATCACATGATTTTTCGAACAGTGGCAATACTTTTGTCCACCCTCTTTTTTATGTTTGGTGTGGAATTATATCCAATTTGGCTTTAGGACAATTCGTTTGTGCTTTTTCATTTAAGACAAATTAAATGAAGATAATACCAAAGAATTTATGTTTGCAATCATTTTCAGGAAGAAACTGAGTATTATCTGACAGAATTACATGGGTGTCAATACTTTTGGCCACAACTGTATGTACCCGCTATCCCCTGTATATAATCCCTCCCAAGTTATTGAGTAAAGTTTCTTTTTGATTGGTGGTCTCTAGTGATTAGCGAATGTGCTCTGATAAGGAACTATCTGAGCGTGCTCGTGTACTAAACCAGTGTCTTCAGCATGCTTGAATAATATGTTCGAGTCCCTGCGGATTGTGTTGTGGCTGTCTAACAGCCATGAGTCATGCAGCTGCGGGGACTCGAATATCTTTTTTGAGTATGCTGAAGACATTCAGCATCCGAGCATGCTCAGATAACTCCTTATCAGAGCATGTTCACTCATCACTAGTGCTCTCCCTTACTGAACTGTCAAACACCTAGTCCTGGCCAACCCAAGTCACCAGTTGCATGCGGCCAACAAGGGCGTACCACCCCCTAACCAAAAGTTGCACATCCAGCCAGGACCCCCACTTTCATGTAGCATGCTGGGGCGCAATAGATGAGAACCTCGCCACAGCTACCGCCCTGCACCTCGCTACAAATGTATGCAATATTTATGCAGTTTTAGAACGCATTCATGTAGATACTCAAGCCCTGCTACGGTGCCACTTTGCAAAATATGTCTAGTACCCGCGAGTGAACACTACCATAGCATTAATCAATTGTATGCTTTATTAGAATGAAAAGTAGACACATTTTGAAAACGACTACAAAATCCTCGAGTGTGAAGGACTCGAGGATGTAGACCCTTACACTGGAGGATTTTGTAGTTTTCAATGTGTCTGTTTTTTATTCTAGTATACAATTGATTAATTCTTATGTGTTCACTCGCAGCTACTGGGCGTACTTTGCAAAGCGGCACGGTAGCAGGGTTTGATTTCCTATTTGTCTTGATACAGGAAAGATATACTGTATATCTTTGTACTGTGTTAGCCAGTAGATCTATTGTATTATCTATTGTCATTATTTCTGTGCTGTATTGTGTATAAATATGTGACTCGTCAGATTTTGTGTTAGTCCAGCCTGATGAAGAGACCTGAGTAGTCTGGAAAGCTTGCAATGTGTTACCATCTTTTCAGTTAGCCATTAAAAGGTATCAACCACTGAGGACTCTCAATTCTGAATATTCTTCTATTTTTCTTGGTGACACTTTATTTTGATATGGATCACTGTTTTTAATTTAATAAGAAAAAAATTCATGTAGATACTGTCTTGTTTACAAGATACCTTCCTCCATAAATACTGCAATTTGGGCTGTTCTATCAGATGTTTTTTTTTTTTTTTCCAGGCGTAAAAAAATAAATAAAAGTAGGCTGTTTATGGTATAATAATTACTTTCTCTTTCCCCCACCATGGAGAGAGGGGATCCTCCCTTCAGGTACAGCAAACCTACAGATAAGAGAGGTAACGCTCCCTCGCATCAGTTGGTTTCCTGTCCCTGATGGGGAACCTTCAGTTCGGCGTACCTGAAGAGATCCAGATGAAGATTGTCCAGGCTCGGCCAGTCCGGATCAGGCAGTGGTGCCCTGAAGGCACCACAGCAGGGACTGAGAGGTTTTGCGGGGGGGGGGGGGGGGTGCAGCCGCCGCAACAGATTTCGGGTGCAGGGCTTCCGGGTTTCTGTATTGCACCAACAAGCTAATCCTCTAAAATTGAAGCTGTAGCTTCATAAACACAATCCTGTGTATCACATACAACCAGAATGTGAGCACATTTTCTATTAAATAGATATAACTATATAGAAATGAGATCACCATAAAAGATTTTTTGATTCAATACAAAATTTATTTAGTAAAATACTAACAATGTCTATGATAACAAGTCATAACAGAAAAATATTTTTTGTGAGAATTGATACACAGCGTGAAACCTCATCACAGAGCCCATGAGGGACTCGCTGAACGATGAACACCTCGAAGTGGCTGAAGGTTCAAATAAATCAGCAACTGACTATATTATAGAAGGTGCTTTAACAATATAAGTGTCTAAATATACCACCTCTATTCCAGTTACAAATAACCTTAGGCACCAGTATTAGTCATAAGTAGATATACATATGTCTGGACTGCATAGTCCTTGTAAAATAATAGAATAATAGTATAAATAACACTACCACTGAATGGCTAATGATCAGTCCAGACACATGTCTAACAAACAGCCCAAATAAATTATCTAAGCATACCCACTAATGAGGGTGAAGTATTATACCTGAAGTCATGGTGCCGACAGCAAAAGGTAGGTGCCCCTGCAGGAGTCCCACCCCGCAACCTCGACGTACGTTTTGCCCTAAACAGCTTTGTCAGGAGGCATGGCCGGCGTACGTGCAGAGACACGCTGAAGCACCCCTTGATGATGTGGCTAGGGAGGTCAGTACAGAGGCGGTACTTCTGGGGCAGACCGGAAGTAGGGCTGAGGACACCGGACAGCAGATTTAAAAAGGGGGGGGAAAGCATGGAGGACAGCGAACCACAGCGGCAGCAACCTAAGAGGCATGTTTCTGCAGGCAATCGAAACTGACGTTCTACTCAGCACAGCAGAAAATGCACAAATCTCCATCCTCAAAAAGCCCCTTAATGGATCCTATTCCTTCTCCAGAACTGGTACCCGCGCCTGCATCTGATCGGTGAGTGATCTTTGTGAAAGTTCTCCTTGTATTTTGAGTTCCCTTTTCTTTTCATTATTCAAGATAGGAAGAGATTGGGGAAAATCCAAGCACAGATGTTGCCCCATGTGTAACAGTTACCAGTCACCTGGGATAAGAAGCTATGCCATTCCTGCACAGGTCAAGTGTTATGTGAAGAAACCCCAGACTTCGCCTCCAAGTTAAGATCGGCGATCAAATCGGAGGACGAAAGTGCCTTTAGATCCCTCACACAGGGGGATAAGGTCAGCGAGCAGAAAACCGCCAGATACCCCCTGTCAGTCCTCTAGCTCCGAGGAAAAAGACTCGGATATATCAGACACTTCCTCCTCCTCGGACGATGGAATGGGGGGGCGCCACTGTTTTCCTCTAGACCAGGTAGAAAGCATGGTTAGGGCGGTAAGATCCACACTATGGAGGTGTTAGACCCTCGCCCCGAAAAACACTACATGATGTAATGTTTCGGGGATTGGGCCAGTTGAAGCGGATAGCATTTCCCCTGAATGAAAACATACAGGCCCTGATCAAAAAAGAGTGGGAGAAACCTGAAAGGAAGAATTCATCAGTGCCATCCTTAAAAAGGAAATACCCCTTCAAGGATACAGCTTTAACATCATGGAATAAAGCCCTGAAATTAGATGTTGCAGTTGCCAAGGCCTTTAAAACAAAAAAAATTTGCCCTTTCCTTTTGAAGACATGGGAACCTTGAAAGACCCATTAGCTAAAAAGGCTGATGCTTTTCTTAAAGGGGCATGGGAAACATCGAGGGGGGTAATCTTAGGCCTGCTATAGCAGCTACTTGCACCTCTAGATCCCTTATGATATGGGTGGATCAGCTAGAGAAACAGCTCTGGGATGGCATACCCAGGAACAAAATGCTAGAGTCCATCCCCTTGATACGGAGGGCAGCAGCCTTCTTGGCAGATTCTTCAGCTGATTAAGTCAGATTAGCATCCAAGTCTGCAGGTCTCTTGAATGCAGCCCACAGATCGCTTTTGCTCAAATGCTGGCCGGGAGATTTGCAGACCAAATTAAAGTTATGCTCAATCCCCTGTGAAGGAATCATTGAATCATAGAGTTGGAAGGGACCTCCTGGGCCATCTGGTCCAACCCCCTGCTCAAAGCAGGATTCGATAAATCATCCCTGACAGATGTCTGTCCAGCCTCTGAATACTTCTGTTGAATGAGAACTTACCACCTCTCGTGGCAGCCTGTTCCACTCATTGATCACTCTTAACTGTCAAAGTTTTTTCTAATATCTAATCTGCCTCCTCCCATTCAGTTTCATCCCATTGCTTCTAGTCTTTCCTAGTGCAAATGAGAATAAAGATGATCCTTCTACAATGTGACCGCCCTTGAGATATTTGTAGACAGCTATTAAGTCTCCTCTGTCTTCTCTTCTGCAAGCTAAACATTCCCAATTTCTGCAACCTTTCCTCATAACACAGGGTTTGCAGACCGGTCACCATTCTGGTCGCTCTTTTCTGAACTTGCTCCAGTTTGTTGATGTTGTTTTTTTTTCTTAAATGTGGCACCCAAAACTGAACTCAGTATTCCAGATGAGGTCTGACCAAAGAGGAGTAGAGGGCAATAATCAGGGCTGTGGAGTCGGTAAGCCAAACCTGCGACTCCGACTCCGACTCCTCAATTTCCCTTACTCCGACTCCGACTCCAACTCCGACTCCACGACTCCGACTCCGACTCCCACACATATTGCTTATATTTAAGTGAAAAATTTATTGTAGTACAATGTGAGCATCAGACATTTAATCATTTTTATGATCCAATAATCAAGATATTTAGATAGAACAGAATATATATTGGTGTACTACCCGGTTTTCATACTTTTTGGTACAGATACGATATGTATAGACAGATATGGAGAAATGGATAGAGCAGATTTCTAATCTGCTTTTGCTATTGAAAACATTATCTATGAGCTCAAAAACCTTTCAGGTGATGCAGTTTTTTAAAAAGATGATCAGCTTTTGCAGCTGAAAAACGTATCCTCAAAAAACACAGGAAAAACGCTGTGTGTGAATGTAGCCTTAGATCAGGAATATAACAGCCATTTATAGGATATTTCATAACTTTCCCAAACTCCTATGAAAAAATATTCAGCACATCCTGCATTGAATTACTGTACCCAATTTATTATATATTTTAGGAGTCGGTCCATTTTATACCGACTCCAACTCCACCAAAATGAGCACCGACTCCACGACTCCGACTACACAGCCCTGGCAATAATGACTTCACATGATCTAGACTGTATGCTTCTGTTAATACATCCTAGAATTGCATTTGCCTTTTTTGCTGCTGCATCACACTGTTGACTCATATTCAGTCTGTGATCTATTAGTATACCCAAGTCTTTTTCACATGTGCTGTTGCTTAACCCTATTCCTCCCATTCTGTATATGCTTTTTTTCATTTTTATTACCCAGATGTAGTACTTTGCATTTTTCCCTGTTAAAAACCATTCTGTTAGTTGCTGCCCACAGAGTTTTTGTTTTGGAGAGGTGTTCCTTCAGAAGGCAGGGAATAAGAAAAAAGGGTTCCCTAACTTGGTCACTCTCCCTTTCAGACGGTCTTTTCAGAGTAGAAAATTCTTCTGGAGAAGGCCCCTGAGGGAGCAGAGTAGATGGGATGAGGGTAAGCAGAAAGACAAGGGTTTCCTCTTTGGAAGCTCCTCCCATGATACGAAGACCTCAAAGTGATGGTCTTTCCCAGGTGGGGGGCAGACTATCCCATTTACTTCTGGCCTGGGGAAAAAATTTCAAACAGTTCACCGGTTACTAAATCTTGTCAGGGCAGGCCTTTGGATAGACTTCCATTCACGCCCTCCCCAGAACTTTATTGTGACTCCCCTTATGGTTTCTCCGGAGGAACAAGAGGCCCTGGAGTGCGAGGTTTTTGACCTTGTAAGTAACGTTGTTCTCTAGGAGGTATCCCCTCGAGAAAGGAGGGAGGGTTTCCACTCCCCATTGTTCCTGGTGAAAAACCATATGGGTCATACTGGACAATTATAAACTTGAGGGGGTTGAACGGTTATGTAAAAACACAAATTCAAGATGGAGTCAATAAAGTCGACCTTCAAAATACTGTTTCCAAATTGCTTCATGACTGTTTTGGATCTCAGCGACACGTACTACCATGTCCCTATACACAAAGACTGTGAAGTTCCTCAGAGTAGCGGTCTCCATAAAAGGAGAAATAATGTTTACAGCACAAGGCCCTTCCCTTTTGGGTTATCAATAGCCCCTCGGGTATTTACTAAATTAGTGGTGGAGACTATGGCACACCTGAGAGAACAGGACATTTTGATAGTCCCTTATTTGGATGACTTTCTGGTAATGGGCGACTCAGCTCACCTCTGCAGAGAACAGCTAAGCAGAGTAATGACTACCTTTGTAAACCTGGACTGGCTTCTAAACCTGAAAGTCAAGGCTCAAGCCAAAGACTGTACAAGCGTTTCTAGGAATAATATTGGACTCTCGGAAGAAAAAGTGGCGCCTCACAGTAGAGAAAAGGGGGAAGATTATAGATCGGGTATCAAGAGCCTCACAGAGCTCATCCATCACTTTGAGAGAGGCCATGTTCCTGCTAGGTTCCATTACCGCTTGTTTGACATAGTTTGGTGGGTCCAGATACACACCAGGGACCTCCAGTGGGAGATTTTAAGGAACGAAGCATCATTAAAAGGTCACTTAGAGGGACGCATGGCTCTTTGGCTACTATAAGTTTCCTAAGTTGGTGGGGAGATATGAGCAATCAGGACAAAGGGGTCGCTTGGGTAACAAGTGTCCTGAGTAGTTACCATGGACGCAGGCTCCACTGGATGGGGGGCTCACCTGGGTGACAAGGTTACTCAGGGGATTTGGAAAGGCCAGGAGCTCAAGGTATCCTCCAACCAAGAGGAGCTATTGGCATTGAGTTATGCCTTGTTAGGATTCCTGGATACCCTGCAAGGTTGTGTACGAATATGTTCGGACAATCAGGTGGTAGTGGCCTATCGAAACCATCAGGGGGGAACGAGGTCACGGGCCCTAATAAACATAACGTCCCAGATTTTCAGGTTGGCAAAAAGCAATCTCCTATCCCTGTCGGCACTACACATTCGGGGTGTAGAGAATCGCAGGGCAGACTTTTTGAGCTGCTCTCTATTAAGACAGGGTGAGTAGGCTCTGAACGAGTCTGTTTTCAAACAGATTGTGGAAATGTGGGGCCTCCCGGTCATAAATCTTTTTGCCAATATCAACAACAAAAAGGTAGTCTTTTTGCTCCCTGAAGTCCAGAGGGGACCCTCAGGCTTTAGACGCCTTTATGATTCTGTGGAATCAGAGCCTGGCATATGCCTTTCCACTGGTTGTTCTCATTCCAGTGGTCCTAAGGAAGATCATGGAGGACAATGTGAGAATAATACTGTTAGCCCCATTTTGGCCAAGATGAAATTGGTTCTCCTGGCTGTGGATGATGTCTCACTGATCCTTGGGCTCTACCGGTATTACCGGACCTTCTATTTCAGGGACTGGTGTTCCATCCTCAGGCAGCGAACCTAGATTTGACAGTATGGAATTTGAAAGGGCGCTGTTGAGGGATAGAGGGTTTTCACCAATTTTGGTCTCCTCCCTGCTAAAGAATAGGAAAATTGTCACCATGAGAGCTTATGGCAAAACCTGTAGGAAATTCCTATCCACCTCAGGGGTGAGAATTCAGGATGGGGTTTCAATTACGACAATCCAGGAATTTCTGCAGAATGGGTTGTATCGAAGCTTGGCAACCAGCACCTAAAAGTCCAGGTGGCAGCCCTAAGGGCCCTATATAATCAAGACATTGCAGGCAATCCTTGGGTAGCGTGATTTATTAAAGCCTCTGCAAAATCTAGGGCATTGATAGACCGAAATTAGCGCCATGGGATCTAAATCTAGTCCCATCAGCCCTAACGGGTCCTTCATTTGAACCTATGGATTAGGTCCCTGTCAAGGTCCTGTCACTTAAAATGGTCCTCTTTGTGGCTTTAACATCAGCCTGGAGGGTAAGCGACATACAGGCCTTATCTGTAGGCCCTCTCATCACTAAAATCCTAGAGGATAGGGTTATTTTAAGACCTGACCCTGCTTACTTACCCAAGGTAGCATCTTGATTCCACAGATCCCAAGAGGTAGTCTTTCCTTCCTTTTGTTCTAACCCCAAGAATATGGTGGAAGAAAAATTCCACACCTTAGATGTTAGAAGATGTTTGGTTCAGTACCTGGAGTCCACCCAGGGGTGAAGGCAGGATCTCTGTATGCTTTCAGGGGCCTAGGAAGGGACTCAGGGCCTCCAAAAGTACCTTGGCAAGATGGATAAAAGATGCAATAGCTTTGGATTACTCATTTAGTGGGAATATCGTCCCGGAGGGTCTGAGAGCTCATTCTAAAAGAGTGGTGGCAACCTCCTGGGCAGAAAGGTCAGAAAGAGGTATCAATAGCGCAGATCTGTAAGGCTGTCACTTGCTCATCACATTCTACCCTTCTCAAGCGCTATCGGCTGGACCTAGTCTTTTTCTGACCTAACCTTCAGGAGAAGGGTTCTTCAGGCTGTGGTCCCTCTCTAAGCTACAACTCTCTGTAATTCTTTCCGTGGTGCTGTCATAGGGGAAGGAGAAAGGCCATTACTTACTGGTAACGGGATTTCTCAGAGCCCATGACGGCACCAGTTTATTCCCTCCTGTCACATGTGCGTGAGCATGCTTTCACTGTTTATGGTGTGATTGATGTATAGACTTTGCGGGTTTTCGGATAAGCAGTATGATAAAGATGTATAATTGTTCTCATTAACATGGAGATCCTCCTATGCTGTGTAAACCAACTGATGCGAGGGAGAGGTGCCGCCATTTTATCTTTAGGTTTTCTGTCCCTGAAGGGTGGATCCCCCTCTCTCCGTGGTGCTGTCATGGGCTCTGAGAAATCTCGTTACCGGTAAGAAACTGTCTTTCTCACCTATTCAATTGAGTCATGTGCCGACAATGTGACCTTGGCAGCCTGACTTGTACGGAAGACTTCATGGATGCAGACATTTGTCATCAGAGGCAACAGGAGAATGCTTACATTGGGCCAGGAATATTCCCTAAACCCATAATCCTTCTAAATAAACATTTACACTAAAGGTTGAACTGGCACATGGGGGGGAACAGGTGAATCCCCCAGTGAGCCTCTGTGCAGTGGTCAACCCCACACCCCTCTGTGAACAATAGTTGGCACAATACACACCACTCATTTAACAAACAACCCTATTTGTTTATTAGAAGCATAGGCAAATTCGTTAATGAGAGTAATGTAATATTTTCATATAGCTGAGCAGTGGACTCGCATTCATCGTACTGGTGGGCTCTTGGCATCTCAATTATTACAATAATACTTTTGGTAAGGAGGTGTTTAAAGGGAATCTGTCACCTATTTTTTCGACTATAAGCTGCAGCCACCACCATCAGGGTCTTATCTACAGCATTCTCTAATGCTGTAGATAAGCCCCTGAGGTAACCTGAAAGAGAAGAAAAACGAACTAGATTATACTCACCCAGGGGCGGTCCGGGTCCGTTGGGTGTCACGGTCCAGCGCCTCCCATCTTCTAGTGATGACGTCCTCTTCTTTGCTTCCCGTCGTGGCGCAGGCGCACTGCTCTGCCCTGTTGAGGGCCGAGTACTGCAGTGCAAAGGCGCCGGACCTCTTTGACCTTTCCCGCCACCTGCGCACTGCAGTACTCTTCTCTGGCCTCAACAGGGCAGAGCAGTGCGCCAGAGCCATGACGGGAAGCAAATAAGAGGACGTCATCGCTAGAAGATGGGAGGCGTGGGACCGGACCGCGACACCCATCGGATCCGGACCGCCCCTGGGTGAGTATAATATAACTCGTCTTTCTTCTTTCAGGTTACATCGGGGGCTTATCTACAGCTTTACAGAATGCTGTAGATAAGCCCCTGATGGCGGTGGCCACATCTTATAGTAAGAAAAAAAAAATAGGTGACAGATTCACGCGAAAATGGGTATACATCATAAAAAGCAAGTACAATAATCTTGAACAAAACAAGTCACCGAGGAGAGAGGACCCTGCCCTCGAGAGCTCACAATCTACAAGGGATGGGTGAGGAAACAGTAGGAGAAGGGAAAGCTAGATTTGCACTACGGCCAGGATCATACATGCGAGAAACACGGCCGAGTCTCGCACGTTAATACCCGCATGCTCCGCTCCCAAGTGCAGACAGCAGTGCCGCGTATTAACATGCGAGACTCGGCCGTATTCCTCGCATGTGTGATCCTGGCCTAAAGCGTAAGCCAATCTTCGGGCTAATAAATAGGTTAAATAGGCAAGACAACAGGTGGCCCTGTGCTGTGTCCTCTGAAACTGAGTATCGTGTTAAAAGTCTCACTCCTGAAACCCGCACCCCCCCCCCCCCCCCCCCCCCCAAGTATGGCTTGTACAAAAAAAAAATCATACTCTTCAGTGCCAAAATTTTGGTGCATAGCCCTTCATAAATTTTAAATATTTTCAGAACTACTACACCGCTTCAGCAGCTACAGGATGCGTGCTCTGTTCATTCTAAGCTTACGGGAGCAATCAGCCTCATGTCCGCAACTTTCTGGTCAGTGCAGGAGGAAAAGCTCCATCAGAGACCTTAAAATTACATATGAATAGGACAGTAATAAGTCATGTAGTAATTATTGTTAGCAGCCTTTTGTCAGCTTGCTGCAATGTTGGGCATTTAGAGATAGATCAACAGGTGTCATTTCACGGACTCTTAACATTATGACATTTGTCTGCTCTTAGATCACTATGGATTCATACTCCAAACTCTTAACTTCTATTCTCTAGCAGGTATAGTAACTCACTGCTCCAGACCACCACCATGATACTAACCTTAAAGGTGTTTGCAATGCAACCTTAAAGCAGCTTGAGGTGGGGGTCTGAGACCCTGATTCCAGCAATGTATCACTTAGTTTACTGGGTGCAGCAGTTACGATTGTCACTGTTTTCCTTGCTGCAGAGCTCAGTTGTTGAGCAGTGTGTAACACTCCCCCACCCCATATTTCTGTGTACATTGTATAGTGACAGAGGGCTGCTAAATTGTGTTGAGGGTGTGGTTGGACTAGGATGCAGGTTCTATTTTGTCCTGTAATGATGATCTCCTACTGATAAAACACTGATTGTATTGAAACGGCAAAATGCAGCCTAGTAAGTGGTGCATTGCTGGACGGGGTCTCTGCTCCTACATCATGGTGCTCTCAGATTACATGGTAAAAACCAGCTGACAGATTCTATTTAAATGGATTGGTTAAAACAAGTGATCACCTATCCACTCAATAGACGTAATAACTTGCTGATTGGGTGTTTGACCACTGGATCCTACATTGATCAGCAGAACAGTGAACTTTTATCCCCTTTCAAAAATGGAGCTGGAGGGCTGCTGGGGAAAATCCGAGCACAGCGGTCGTTAGTCTTATAGTGAATGAACTGAGCAGCTGTCAATCCGTTCTAACCGTAATCAAAGTTCCACATTCTGCTGATTGGGGCTCCAACCTCTGAAACATAACCAATCCATATGTTATCCCCTAAGTTGTCCTTATTTGACAACCCCTTTAAACTCTTCTCTACACTAGACCAAACAATTCTAGCATTAATGCTTCCACTGCTCTAGGTTATAAATGATGCTGACACTTACACCTTTATGGCCCCCATACATAATGGCTATTGGCGAATGATCACTTGGCAAAAAAAATAAACAAACTCGCAACAATTTCTAAAAAAAAAGACACACTTACCACAATAACCTGATTGAATTACTAGGTCAGATGATGACTTACCGTTACCTTCCCTGCTCACTAGTAACAAACGCCTAGAAGTCCTAGAGTGAACATTGAATGTGTGTATCAGTTTCCGATGGTTTGTTAGTGCACATCTGACTGCTGTGCTTAATTACTGCATCAGTAAAGCTACAAGGACCAGATATGTGGAAGTAAACATGAATATTGATGTTAACAGTTTCTTTGGGGCTTTGTAATTAACTGAATTATTTCATTGCAGATTGCTGAGTAATGCCTTTCTGGAGGTTATTGCTTTTCAAAGAGCGCTAAAGGATTTGGTGGCTTCCATTGATGCTACGTATGCCAAGCAGTTTGAGGAATTCAGCGTTGGGTTTGAAGGCAGTTTTGGCTCAAAGCATGTATCACCTCGCACTCTGATAGCAGGTTTCCTGGGAAATCTGGTCTGTGTAGAAGGAATTGTTACAAAATGTAAATATTTTTTATCTTTTATTGTGGATATACATTTATCATGAGTGCAGTTCAGTGACTGGTAGAACGTCATCTTTATACTGTACATGGAGCAGCACTGTATAGTTAGGGGGAACACGACCGGTCCCCCCCCCCATGCCCTCCAACTCCCCCAGCTTTTACATGTTCCTTCATAAATACCCTGTCTAACAAGCCTTTTCATATGGTTTGACACAAACAGATGTTTAAAAAGTGTTTTTACATTCTGTTTTTAATATGTGAATTAACTTTTTGACTAGTCGATAGGCGTTGGTTTCACCAGACTAGTTGTCCCACTCAACATGTTATCATACCTCCATGGGCGTGATAACATGGGCTAGAAGTCTGGTGATTTGTCTAGGGAAACCTTATCAACTATTCAAAAGGTTAATTGGCATATTAAAACTGACTGAAAGACTTCTTTTAAATACGTGTTTGTGTCAAACAGCATAAGGGGCCAGTTAGGGTATTTCTAAAGGAATATACAAGTGCTGGTGGGTTGGAGGGCGTGGGAGACCCGTCAGGTTCCCTGTCAGTAGTAGTTACTTATCCATCCGCGTTGATAACTTAAAATACACAGATGCTGATTTTATCACTCAACTATGTATAACTAGATTTTTTTTTTTAAACTTAATTCACAAACAGTAATTAACTGAATCTTCAAAGAATGTCTGGCATCTGTTCGTTTTTGGTTGTGATTTCAGTTAGTCAAAACTTTGTAATGAGTATTGAGCACCAATAATTTTATTGCAGTAGTGAATGGTGATTCTTATTAACCAGCAGGTGTTAGGTCTGACTAAGGCTACATTCCCTCAGAGTATGTGGTGCAGTTTTGATGATGCAGATTTTCAGCAGTATTTTGGCACCAATTGGCTGAAGTTGCTTGCGTTTTTTAAGTGTTTCTTTTATGTACATTTTTTTTCTGCACTTTTTTTTGTCATGTTTTACATAAAACTGGTTTGTTTTGCATAATTCTTGTTTCTCAGCTTTACTTATAGACATGTGTGGATTACATGTGGTTTTAGTGCATTTACATTGCAGAAGTACACTAAAATCTTATTCAAATCTATGGTGTGACAGTCACTGGTGAAGTGATGGAGGGGAGATACGAGTCACTGCGCATGTTGGCGTCCGTTATGTAAAACCAGAATATTTTCCTCCAACACACTACTTGTTGGGTCAATTTATTGAAAGTTATAGTATGGGCTGGTTTTAGTGGACGTCCATAGAACAGGAGGGAGGAGGTCCACGTATCTGCCCTGCAGTGTCTTACAGGACCTGTGTGATGTAAGGATCATGTGATCAGTCACATGATGGCAAGTCACATGGTCTGGCTTTTCCGTGGCTGAACTCCAGGGGTTAGTTGGGGCTGTTGAGGGCCTGGAGAGGAACACTCCACAAGAGTGTTTGTGTAAGGACATTGATAACCCTGTGAGGGCTGATCTCCTCCCCCCCCCCCCAATTAGTGCAAGGACTGCACAAAGTGCTACCGTTTTTTGCTCAGTGCCATATTTATTTTCGTACTTGGGACCTTGGTTTATGCTGTACTAATGAACCAAGTGCATCCTTAAAGGCGCAGTGTTCTGTGTGTAACCGAGTGAGTCGATCTACCACAATGGGGAAAATCCACAAATTATTTCCTGCAATAGAAACTGACATATTGCAGCTTTCAAAAAACACAACAAGTCAGTTTGCACAGCATAAAAAAGCCATTTTCTTTGGCACTTTTGGGCTATGTTAACACGTTGCATTTTTGCTGTTAATAATAGCGCCAACATTCCGCAGCACTTTTCATTATAGAGGGGACTTGTACAGACAATAGACATTACAGCATAGCAATAAACACATAGATCAAAACAGATACAGAAGAGAAGACAGAAGAGGAATGAGGGCCCTGCTCACAAGCTTACAATCTATAAGGAAAAAGGGGAAACAAATTTTAAGTTGCATTTTACTTTACCAGCAAAAACTATGCAATTTCAGGACAATGAGTAAATGCATATATGAAGGGAACAGGTTTTGCAGCATTTTTGGTGCAAAAACCTTAAGGAAGCTGCATCGTGATTTTTTTGGGGGGCACGAAACTTTAGCAGCAAGCAAATGCACAGCAAAATCTGCTTTTTACCCTTCACCACGACAGCACCAACTTGGAGAGAGGGATCCGCCCATAGGAACAGGAAACCTACAGAGATAAAAGAGGGTGATCCACCTCTCCTCCTTAGTTGGTTTCCTGTTCCTATGGAAAACTGCAGGATTCACCTACAGAACATACCTGGGCCAAGGAGAACTGCCTGTGCAGTCTCTGCGGGAACGGCAGGGGTTCTGGTCCAGAAGCAGCGACAGGGGACTGCTGTGATCCGGCTCCCTCCTCGACTGATGCCGCAGCAGCGCGGGCAGAAACGCCGGGTCTGGGTGAGGTAGACCGAGGTTCCCCTGCAGAGTTACACGCCACCGGGATTTTGGCGGAACCATCCCGGTCCGTGTCGGAGGAGGAGATTGAGGTAGCCTCCAGCGTTCCTAAAGGCTTCAGCATCTGGAGGGGACGCACATGCAGCGCCGACAGGAAATGGTAAGGAGGAACTTCCGGGTTACCAGAGGTTCCTCAGTGCAGGGCGCACACGTGGCTCCAGGGGAAGTATTGCAAGACCACGCGCGGGCATGTAGGAGCGCTCCCTGCTCCCTCCTAGCAAAAAAAAGAAGGGACAATGTTAATTTACAGCGCGGCCCGGCGGCTGTATACCAGGCTGGACGCATACTAATTAGCCGCGCCTAAGACAAGCAGGCGCACCTGGAGGGGAAGGTACCGGTGTGATGAAGGGGCTTACAAAAAACCCCGGGGATGTGAGTATTGCGTGCAAGCATGTCTTCCCCAGGACAAGTCATGAATCCCCAGGCAGGTGATACAGTGGCATCCAAGGATCACTCACGCAGAGTTTCCTCGGACAGAAGCCACACCAACAAGCCGCCTTCTCAGCCTCCTGATCCGGTACCTACAGCTTCTCTGGGTGAGTGGACGACTCTCTGCTTATCAAGCTGATAAATACTTTTCTCTTTCTCCCTCTCTCCTTCGCTACGTCTCCACCTCAGGCTAAGAAAAAAGAGAAATAAAAAAAGTGTGCCCTTTGTAGACGTTGCCTACCGGACTCTTACACAAAAAGGCTATGCAAAAAATGCATTAATGAAACAGCAAAACAAGCATCAACATCAGTCACAGACATAAGGGCCACAGTAAGGGAAGAGTTACAGGCCCTAACCCAGTCTAGCAGTTCACCCATAAGTACTAAGACTAACAGACCAACTGCGGTTAGCTTAGAATCTGATGAGGACGAAGCAATAGTCTCTGATAGTTCCAACGCATCCACATCATCATCTTCCTCAGATATGGAGGGGCGTTCGTGTTTCCCCTTAGAGAACATGGACAACTTGGTTAAATCCGTGAGGAACACCATGGGGTGCACAGAGACAAGGGAGCTGCAAACAACACAAGAAATTATGTTTGCAGGACTAACAGGAAGAGGAGAGCCTTTCCTGTTATACCAGCCATAAAAGCCCTGGTTAAGAAGTAATGGGAGAAGCAGGAACAGAGAGGTTATCTTCCCTCTGCCTCAAAAAGTAGGTACCCCTTCAATGACGAGGAATTGTCAACATGGTTTAAAGTCCCGAAAGTGGACGCGGCGGTCGCCTCCACCTCAAAACAATCGGCCCTAACGGTGGAGGACGCAGGGGTTCTTAAAGACCCACTTGACCATAAAGCTGATGCCTCACTAAAAAAGGGCATGGGAGGCAGCTACCGGCACGTTTAAACCGGCAATAGCTAGTACTTGCACAGCTCGTTCTATGCTGGTCTGGATTGATCAACTAGATCAGCAGATAGACCAAAAAATCTCCAGAGACAAACTACGAGCCGCTATTCCCTTGATCCGTGGCGCGGCTGCGTATATAGCGGATGCTTCTGCTGATTCATTACGTTTGGCAGCAAGGACAGCAGGCTTACTTACTAACGCCAGGCGTAGCCTGTGGCTTAAAAGCTGGAGAGGTGATATCCAATCCAAGGCAAAGCTTTGTGCTATTCCTTGTGAAGGTGAGTTTTTGTTTGGAAAAACTTTAGATGAAATCCTTACCAAGGCAAAGGAAAGGAAAAAAGCTTCCCTAACCCCTCTCTCCCATTCTATAGGAGGATGCTTAGGAGATGACCATTTGGCAGAGGAAGTCCAGCGGAAAATCAAAATCGCTGGGCCACGAAGGAGGAAAAGTGCAAAGGTGCCATGTTTAAAGGATCCTCCTTCCGCCGAGACAGGAGCTAAGGAGCCAGTCCCTCCAGTAGGAGGAAGATTAAAATTTTTCCTTCGGGAATGGGAAAAAATCATAGCCAGCCCTTAGGTTCTGGACATTGTTAGAGAGGGGTTAAAAATAGAGTTCCACCACATTCCCCGTAACTCAGTTATCATAACCTCTCTCAGCTCTCCAATCCAACAGCGGGTCCTAGAAACTGAGATTATTAGTCTGCTGGACAAAAAAGTATTGGTCCATGTGCCTAAAGGAGAGGAAGGGAGAGGATTTTACTCCCCTCTTTTTCTGGTACCTAAACCAGATGGCTCATTCAGGACTATAATCAACCTGAGGAAGCTAAATACATTTATAAAAAATCATAAATTTAAGATGGAATCTATTAGATCTACAATTAAGCTCCTCTTCCCCAATTGTATGATGGCAGGCTTGGATCTGAAAGATGCTTATCATCTTCCCATCCATTACAGGTATCAGAAATACCTCAGAGTGGCGGTCTCCCTCGATGGCACCATACACTATCTCCAGTTCACAGCCATGCCAGTCGGCCTTTCCATCGCACCACGAGTCTTTACAAAGGTGATGCTGGAAGTGATGGCCTTCTTACGCCGGAAGGACACATTGATAATACCCTATCTGGATGACTTTTTAATAGGGAACTCAACTCGACAATGTAATAGACGAGTTACTGATGCAATCTTGTCTCTACAGGCTCTAGGATGGATAATAAACTTCAAGAAGTCCAGAATCGAGCCACAGTCCGTCCAGTCCTTCCTGGGTCTTCAACTAGATGCCATAAGCCAAAAATGCATACTGCCACAGGTAAAAATTGCAAGGATCAAAATGATCAGGTTAGCAATAGACAGACCATGTATGTCCTAGAGGGATGCAGTGTCTCTCCTGGCGTCCCTTACTTCCTGCATCCTGGCAGTTCAGTGGGCCCAGTTCCACACTAGGGAGCTTCAACATCAGATTCTCTCAGAAGAAACCCATGACCGAGGGAATCTGGCAAAGAAAATTACTTTATCCCAGACTATCCTAACTTCCCTAGCATGGTGGTTAGAGGATGATAATCTATCGGGAGGAGAACCATGGGTGATAACGCCTTCCCGTATAATTACTACCGACACCAGCCCCACAGGATGGGGGGCTCATATGGGAGGAGCCTTCTCCCAAGGCCTGTGGGATATAAGCGAGGAACAGGATTCTTCAAACTTAAAAGAACTAAATGCGGTTTTTCATGCATTATATCATTTTCTTCCGCAGTTAAAAGGAGAACACGTGAGAATCCTTTCAGACAACACCACAGTGGTCGCATAGCTGAACAGGCAAGGTGGAACTCGATCAGTCGGCTTAATGTCTTCCGCAAAAAAGATCTTATCCTTAGCCGAAAAACAATTTTTGTCTCTCGGCTCTCCACATAAGAGGAAGAGACAATTCGGACCAGACTTTCTAAGCCGCCATACAATACGGCAAGGAGAGTGGTGCCTGAGCCGGCAAATATTCACCCGCATTGTGTCATTATGGGGTCTTCCCCAAATAGATCTTTTTGCCACCAGAAAAAAGACGGGTGCGAAGGTTCGCCTCTCTGAACGTGACAGACTATCTGGAAATTCTAGATGCCCTCCAAGCCTCATGGCAGTTCAAACTCTCATATGCATTTCCCCCAATCATACTACTACCGCAGGTCATCAGGAAGATCAGGGCAGAGAAGGCACGAATCTTAACAGCGCCATTTTGGCCCAGGAGGCCATGGTTTTCATGCCTGCAAGCAATGTCAGTGACAGACCCTTGGGTGCTTCCTTCAACCCCCAAGCTCCTCTCTCAGGGGCCGTTCTTCCATCCTCAAGTGGACAATCTCCACTTGACGGCTTGGAACTTGAAAGGGAAATGTTGAGAGCAAGGGGGTTCACGGAAGGGTTAGTCAATACTCTCTTGCAGAGTCGAAAATTGGCTACTACAAAAATTTACACCAGAGTATGGAGGAAGTTCCTAGAGTTTCACACAGCTCCCGACTCTATAGAAATTCCGATAACACCGATCCTAGAGTTTCTGCAAAAAGGGAAAGATCTAGGACTATCTGTTAAAAGTCCAAGTGTCTGCTCTGGGGGCCCTCTATAGTTATAACGTGGCAGGCAATAGATGGATAGCCAGATTCATCTCGGCCTGTGAGCGGAGCGAACCAGTACACATACCCAGAGTTCCTCCTTGGGACTTGAATTCGGTACTAGATGCCCTAACACGTCCCCCTTTGAACCGTTGGACTCAATATCCCTTAAGCACCCATCTCTCAAGACAGTACTACTAGTTGCACTAACTTCAGCCTGAAGAGTCAGCAACATACTAGCACTCTCAATAGAACCCCCTTTCCTGTTAACATTCCAGGATCAGCTAATATTAAAACCAGACCCCGCATACCTACCAAAAGTAGCGGGGAAGTTTCATAGGTCGCAAGAGATCCACCTTCCTTCATTTTTTAGTAACCCTTCTACTCCAGAGTAAGAAAAATTCTATACACTAGACGTTAGAAGAGCAGTATTACAATACATCGAGAGGTCTAGCAGCTGGAGGAAGAGTAGGGCTCTGTTTATTTCCTTCCAGGGCCAAAGGAAAGGATATGAGGTCACAAGGGGTACCCTGTCTCGGATCAGAGATGCAAACGGTCTGGCATACTCCACGAGAAATGAAGATCCTCCGGAGGGTATCAGGGCACATTCCGCCAGAGCTATGGCTTCCTCATGGGCAGAGAGGGGAGATGTCGCAATCGAGTCTATATGTAAGGCCGCAACTTGGTCAACGCCCTCTACCTTTTATAACCACTATAGGCTTGATTTATCATGCTCATCTGACCTAGCCTTTGGTAGAGTGGTCCTCGGCACGGTGGTCCCTCCTAGGTGAATGTCTCTGAAAGTCTCTCCAAGTGGGTGCTGTCGTGGCGAAGGGTAAAAAGCCGGATTACTTACCGGTAATGCTCTTTTTTAATGAGTCCACGACAGCACCTGTTCACTACCCTCCCTAGAAGTTAACATAATATATATTCTCCTCCTTAGATATAAAAATTGATAAACTAAAATATTGAAATAGCCTAATAATTGGCGGTCCTCCGGGTACTCTGAAATCCAACTAAGGAGGAGAGGCGGACCGCCCTCTTTTATCTCTGTAAGTTTCCTGTTCCTATGGGCGGATCCCTCTCTCCAAGTGGGTGCTGTCGTGGACTCATTAAAAGAGCATTACCGGTAAGTAATCTGGCTTTTTGTGAGAAGCTTCTTTAATGCCAAGAGAGCAGGTTTTGCCTGCAAAGAAAAACTGCAGCTAAAACTCAACGTGTAAACATAGCCTTGCTTGGCAAAACTAGGCAGCACAAAATACTCATTGTGGGAACTTAGAGCATTGCCTGTTAGGCTACCGGTTGAAAGGGCAGGTAGATGGGCTTTCCTTCAGGTGGGAGAAAAAGGCTCATATCAGTCAAACCAGACAACCATCTGCAGACACATCGAGCTGCAGCATTCCTAGCAGACTCGCTGGCAGCTAGGTCAGCTGGATTTCCAAATGCCACAAGACTGTCCTTGTGACTCCAAGGCTGTCTGGAGATCTACATTCAAAAATAAGCTGTGATCGATACCATGTGATGGCCAATTTTTGTTCGGGGAAAAGGCTCTTGGCAAGAAGGGCTTTCCCGGATTCATCAGTGATTCAAGGAAGACTTCATTTCGGAGGAAAAAACTTAAGGCCCTTTTACATTTAGCGATGCACCAGCAATCCCGACCACGATACGACCCGGTCAGGATCGCTGGTGCATCGCTAAATGATCACTAGTGAGCTGCCACACAGGAAGATCTCACAGCGATGCAGCAGCGATACAGCGGACGATACTTACCTTTCAGACGCGGCGATGAAGACGTCCTCCCGCCCGCCTCCACACGTCGCTCGTCGGCGCCACAGGAAGCGCCTGACGAGAAATGGAGCCGGCCGATCTCGCGCGATCAGCGACACAGTGGGGGAGCCAGTCGGAGGTAAGTATCACACAGTGATATTGCTAGCAATATCGCTATAATGTCACAAAATCGGTGACGTTATAGCGATATTGCTAGCGATATCGCTATGTGTAAAACCCCCTTTAATAGGAGATGTCCTTCGGGGAAGAGGAGAAAGTGGGAGTTTAAAACTAGGAAAGAGGCCGGATTCATGTTCGTTGGTCCTTCTTCAGCTTCCAAAACATCTTCACAATGACGCCAGGCTAGTAGTAAGGGGAAGGCTTTCCCTCTTCATCCAGGCCTCAGAGAACATCTCCAGCACCTGAGTTCTGGATTATAGGAAGGGAAGGGCTGAAAATAGTTTTACCATCTGCCTTGTCAAAACTTTGTAATGCCACCACCAGAAAGTCAGTTGAAAAACAATTGGCCATAGCGACAGATCTTGGGCCTGGTAGAGAAGCAGGTTCTGTGCAAGATCCTGGACGAACAAAAAGAAAGGGGATTTCTTTATCCCTCCCCCTCATTACAAAAAATATATATATTTATTCATGACAATCGTCAATCTGAAGAATCTCAATCGGTGGATAAAAAATATCGCACTTTCAAGATGGAATTCGTAAATACGTCCATAAAACTGCTTCATCACAATTGTTTCATGGTAGTCATCAGTTATAATGGATGCTTATTCCCATATCCCATTTCATCCAGACCATCAGAGATATCGAAGAGTATCACTTTACGTACAACGGGAGGTCAAGCATTACCGAATCAGGGCACTTCTATTTGGGTTGTCGGTGACTCCTAGAGTTCTTCAAGATGAAAGCCAAAATGATGGCTTTTCTTTGCATCCAGAACAATTATTGTCCCTTATCTAGATGACTTCCTCATAGTGGGGAGATCAAAAGACCACTGCACAATACAGTGGAAGGACGTGAGAGTTGTCTTAGAAGATCTAGACTTTGATGGTGAACACGCTCAAATCAAGACTAAAACCAGTAAGAATACAGACTTTTTTTGGGCCTTGCTCTAAATTCAGAGCTTCAGGCTTGTCTTACCAGAGGACAAAGTGCGCAAAGTGGTAAACCTTACCTCTGCAGCAATGGACCTTCCAAAAATGACCCTAAGGAAGGTGATGTCCTTTTTAGGAATGCTGTGATCAGATGGGCCTGGCTCCACACAAGGCATCTCCAGAAATTCTGTATACTCAGATTGCTAAAAGGGCATTTAGAAGGGAAAGTTGAAGTTTCTTTGGAACTCAAACTCCCTCTTGTTGTGGGCAGACAGGGCAAAAGCAACTTGTGTTGGGGGGTGGCACACCTGATGGATCATACAATTCAGAGGTCTTGGTCACTGTTAGAGAAGAATCGCTCATCAAATCTAAAAGAACTGTGGGCTGTAGGAAGAGCTCTAGAGGGCTTCCTCCCCTTTATCCTTGGTCATCATGTCTGAGTCATGTTGGACCACTGGGCTATGGTGGCGTATATCAACCACCAAGGGGGAACAAGATCCCACTCCCTCATGAAAGCAACAGTCTCCTCTAGCTGGCAGAGCAACATCTTTTTGTCCCTAAGAGTGCTGCTCGTAAAGGGGGTAGAGAACACCAAGACAGTCTTCCTAAGCTGAAACATTGAGAATGGACACTAAACTCCCAGGTGCTCCAGCGAATCTTTCACTCTTGTGGATGGCCTGAAATAAACTTGTTTGCTGACAAACAGAACAGCAAAGTCCTGTTCACTAAACCCAAGGGAAAACCCATATGTGCTAGATGCCCTTCAGATCCACTGGGACTTTAGGATTGTTATGCCTTCCCTCCAATAACTGTTTCCAGCAGTCATGAGAAAGATCAGGGAGGATCACGTGAAAGTGATTCTGATTGCACCTTTCTGGCTAAAAAGACCATGGTTTTCCCTACTGAAGGCAATGTCTGTCAGATCCATGGATCTTGCTGAAAATCCCAGACCACCTCACTCGGGGTCCAATATTCCACACTCAGGTGAAGACTTCCATCTAGCAGCGTGACTTTTGAAAAAGGATTACTGAGTCAGTTGTGGGTTTTTTTTTTGTTTTTTTTTTTTTTAATATAACCAGGGTTAGGTCCCACCTTACTATAAGGTAGGAAGCCTAGAACAACAAGGATTTACATCAGGACTTGGAGAAAATGTCTAGAATTTTAAGGAGAAGCTTTAGGAAAAAAGCTCCTTTTGGTCCCATCCTAGTGTTCTTCCAGAAGGAGTTGGAACTAGGATTAGCTACTAGTAGCCTCAAAGTTCAGGTGTCAGCTTTGGGTGCCTTGTACAATTGTAATCTCGCAGCCAATAACTGGGTATTAAGATTTATAAAATCCTGTGATAGGTCCAGGCCAGTCCCAATCATTCCCAATGATTCCCCCATGGGGTCTAAATGTAGTACTAGAAGCATTGACCAAAGATCCATTTGAACCCTTACAGGACTTGTTGGCTAAATATCTTACCCTTAAGACTATATCCTATTGGTAGCACTGACCTCAGCCTGCAGGATGAGTGATATACAGGCCTTTTCTATAAGCCCTCCATATGTACAGATACATGAGGATAAGGTTATACTGAGACCTGATCCGGCTTGCCTTCCTAAAGTATCTTAGAACTCAAGAAATTATCCTGCTTTCCTATTGTAACAACCCCAGGAATCCAGGGGAGGAGAAATTTCACATCTTGGATATTAGAAGAACACAATTACAGTATATTGTCTGACCAATCCCTGTTTGTAGCCTTTCAGGTTAGCAGGAAGGGATATGGGGTATCCAAAAGTACCATTTCAAGGTGGACCAGAGGCACCATTAGTTTAGCCTATTCTGCTAGTGGTCCTCTGGTTCCTGAGGGCCTCAAGGCTCACTCCACAAGAGCCATGGGGACCTCCTGGGTAGAGGAAGTGGAGGTATCCATTGATCAGACTTATAAGGCCGCTACCTGGTCCTCATCTACTTTCTTTAGGCACTACAGACTGAATCTATCCCCCTCTGCTGACTTAACCTTTGGTAGAAGAGTGCTGCAAGGTCCCTCTAAGTTGTTTTAATTCTCCAGAAATGTCATGGGTGATGGTGAAAATGCCAAGGTTAATTACCAGTAGCTATTTTTTTTTTTTCTCAGAACCCATGACAACACCTGTATACCGCACCTCCTTATTTTTTCCTTGCAATATAGGTGTGCACTATAGATTGGGTGATTTATTTTTGATCCAGTGTCTGTCATGTATATAATCTGATTGGAGGTCCTCTCATGCTGTGTAACCCAACTGATGTGGGGGAGAGGTACTGCCCTTTTATTTCAGTAGGTTTCCTGTCCTTGGTGGGTGTATATTTCTCAGATGTGCTGTCATGGGTTCTGGAAAAAAATGGTACCAGTAAGTAACCTTGGTGTTTTGTCTTTTAAGTTGCTTTTTCTCTGACTTCTTAATAGGTTCCTTGGTACGACCTAAGGTCATGAGAAGTGTACATTACTGTCCAGCTACAAAGAAGACTCTGGAAAGAAAGTACACTGATCTTACAACACTTGAAGCGTTTCCATCCACTGCAATTTACCCCACCAAAGTATGAATGATAAAGTTTAGTTTTCTGTAATCTTTTCTTATTGTTCAACCATCTCTTGTAGAAAGTGTAGTGATTACTAATCTATGCTCATAGGATGAAGAAAACAATCCACTTGAGACGGAATATGGGCTGAGCACATACAGAGATCACCAAACTCTGAGTATACAAGAAATGCCAGAGAGAGCTCCTGCCGGGCAGCTTCCTCGCTCCATTGATATAATTGCAGATGATGATCTAGTGGATAAATGTAAACCTGGCGACCGAGTCCAGATAGTGGGTGTATACCGCTGTTTACCATCCAAACAGGGAGGATTCACATCAGGTACATTCAGGTATGAGGGATAACTTTTATTTACGGTGTTGTTTTTCATTGCCATATTCATAAATATTCAGCAGCACCTGTACTGCTAAAAACTCTAAAACACTCCTGTTTCTTGAAGAGATTCACTGAATGAATCCACACTTATCTGGGTTAAACAAAAATGTAACAAATGTTTATCTACAGTTAATCATTTTGGTTTGCTGACTTGTGTTTAGGACTATATTATTGGCCAATAATATCAAACCAATGAGCAAAGAAATTGCCCCAACATTTTCAGCTAATGATGTTGCCAAAATCAAGAAATTCTGCAAAGTTCATTCGAAGGTAAGGGTTAAACTGGCTTTAAAATAATCAATGGATTCTTTATCTAAATGTTAATTTTCATATTCTCGTATTAGGATATTTTTGACCAGTTAAGCAAGTCATTGGCACCAAGTATTCATGGCCATGAGTATATTAAGAAAGCCATTCTATGTATGCTACTTGGAGGAAATGAAAAGGTGCTTGAAAATGGAACTCGTATACGAGGAGATATTAATGTTCTCCTCATAGGTAAAGACTATTTAAACTTGCCATATATTGTGTACCTTTCTTCATTGGCATGTACAGTTGCATATATTGCATTTTCTAGGCGACCCGTCTGTTGCCAAATCCCAACTACTCCGATATGTGTTGCACACCGCTCCAAGAGCCATTCCCACCACTGGTAGGGGATCGTCTGGAGTAGGGTTAACAGCAGCCGTTACAACTGATCAAGAAACAGGCAAGTTATAAGACTTTTCTTGCATGCTCGCTGTATTGAGGTCAAAGCCTTGCATGCTTTCTATTCATGATGCATCAGCACAGGTTTAGACTTTATTTTTATTTAAAATACAGTTGGGTGTCAAATAGGAACAGATGTACGGAGACACATTGCTTGCTAATTAGATAGATAAAAAGGAGTTTTAGGGCTTTTTCTCTGCATTTCTCACAATACCAGTAATTTGAACCAAGGGTGATCAGAAATGGATCTCATGATCGAAGAGTTTTAATGGTGTTTTTTGTCAACTGATTTTGATGTATTTCACTTAATCAGTGTGGTTTGTCCTGATAAGTAGTATGCTTCAAAACATGCTGACAAACCGCTATTATAACTTTGATTCCGGGATCAATTTCTGAACACCCTTGGTCCAAATTACTGGTATCGTCGGCCGTGCTGAAGAGAATCCCGAAACTCCCTTTACGTATCTAATGGCTATTATTTGAGGGTCTGCAGCAGCTGATTTCATAAAAACAAATGTATTTTAGTGTTGTAGTCGCAACCGTACTAGGTGAGCAAGCAATTGCGTTTTTTTTTTTTTTTTTTTTTTTTTTTTTTTTTTTCCCGCATCTTCTACTATATTGCAGACTAAGAAGCACCAGTCCTTGTGTCCATTGGTCAACCTGCCAAGAGGCACTTTTGTCCATACAGTCGTAATCTTGTTGGCAAGGAGCCTGACTTGTGGAATAATAGGGCTAAAGTCTAGCTATAGGTATACTGCACATGTGTAATGATCTACCTTTTCTTGTTAGGGGAGAGGCGTCTTGAGGCTGGTGCTATGGTGCTTGCTGACCGAGGTGTTGTATGTATTGATGAATTTGACAAAATGTCTGACATGGACAGGACCGCTATACATGAAGTCATGGAGCAAGGTCGGGTGACAATCGCGAAAGCTGGGATCCAAGCAAGATTAAATGCCCGGTGCAGTGTTCTGGCTGCAGCCAATCCAGTTTATGGAAGGGTATGCTTTGATATATAGTCTCCATCTTTAACATCCCTATTAGTGGTCTTTAACCCCTTAACGACCAATGACTGATCTACCCATCACTGGATGCCTCCCCCTGTTTGATAACGGCTCCGGTGATGAGCTCGCACCTTTTCCAGCACATGTCAACTGTTTTGAACAGCTGACATGTGTCGCTAACAGCCGCGGGAGGAATTGTGATCCTCCTGCGGCTGTTAACTCATTAAATGCCACTGACAGCGACATTTAACATGCGCTCTGGCAATCGTGCCGGAAAAATGCCCATCAGTGACCCCCATCACGTGATCGCGGGTCACCGATGGGTTAGCATGACGTCCAGAGGTCTCCAGGAGACCTCTATGGCTGTCGCTGCCGGATTGCTATGAGCGCCACCCGGCAGTCGGCGCTCATAGCAAGTGAGTTATTCTGTTACGTGCAGGTGATCTGATCATCGCCTGCCTGTAGCAGAGCCGATCGGGTTATGGCAGCTTCTAGTCTCCCATGGAGACTATTGAATCATGACAAAAGTAAAAAAGTATTTAAAAATATAAAAAATAAACGTTCAAATCACCCGCCTTTCGCCCCATTCAAAATAAACAATAAAAAATCAAACATACACATATTTGGTATCGCCGCGTACAGAATCTCCCAATCTATCAATAATAAAAGGATTAACCTGATCGCTAAACGGCATGGCGAGGAAAAAAAAGTCAACGCCAGAATTAGTTTTTTTTTTTTTTTGGTTGCCGCGACGTTGCATTAAAATGCAATAACGGGTGATCAAAAGATCGTATCTGCACCAAAATGGTATCGTTAAAAATGACAGCCCGGCATGCAAAAATTAAACCCTCACCCAACCAGAGGTCACAAAAAGAGATGCTACGGGTATCGGAACATGGCGCAATTTTTTTTTTTAAACAAAGTTTGGATTTTTTTTTCACCACTTAAATAAAAAAGAACCTAGACATGTTTAGTGTCAATGAACTCGTAATGACTTGGAGAAGCATAGTGGCAGGTCAGTTTTAGCATTTATTGAACCTAGTAAAAAGACCAAACAAAAAAAGTGTGGGATTGCATTTTTTTTTTTTTTTGCAGTTTCACTGTACTTTGAATATTTTTTTTTCCCCGTTTTCCAGGACACAATATGTTAAAACCAATTCTACCGTTCTGAAGTACAACTCATCCCCCCAAAAAAAACAAGACCATGGCTGTATTGATGGAACAATAAAAGTTATGGCTCTGGGAAGAAGAGGAGCAAAAAAAAGCAAAACCAGAAATACTTTCGGTCATGAAGGGGTTAAGCATGACTCTTTTAATATTTGATTATGTTTGGAGATTCATTGATATATCTAGACAGGATCCTGAGGCTTCCCTTATTGATTTGTATTTTGGGATATCCTAATATCTGCTCAGAAGGCTTTTGACCTTTGATCAGATTCCATCATCTGTTGTAACAAAATGGCAGTACATGTATATGAGAAAATGATAGGCAACCTGAGGGGCTACCGTAAACTACGTTCATGTGACCGTGCTGGTTCAATGACAGAGCGGAGCAGTTTGTATGACAGCAGCTTTCCATCTCCAGCATTACTGGGTAAGTCTCTATTCTGTAGAATGTAAGCTCTCGTGGTCAGCGGGGTCCTTACTCTTTCTCAATTACAAGTTTTCCCAGTTTTTACCAGTAGTTCCCGCAAATTAAATTGTGGGAGAAAATTAAAATTTGACAATCAGCAGATTTGAATTCCACAGGCTCCTCTTATCTCTAGTTGCAACATTTTAGAGAAAACTGTGTTAAAACTAGCTGGGATGACGAAAAATTATAGGGGGGCAGCTCCTCAGCTGACTTGGCTAGATTGACATGTCACTATTATTATTAATAATAATAATAATAATAATAATACACCATTGGTTCAATGGTGCTGTACATGAGAAGGGGTTACATACGAATTACAGATATCACTCACAGTAAACATACTAACAATCACAGACTGATATAGAGGGGAGAGAGGACCCTGCCCTTTCGGGCTTACATGCTACAGGATGGTGGGGAAGGAGACAGTAGGTTGGGGGGTTGCAGCAGCTCCAGTGATTGAGGCGGTGGCTCCAGTAGTGATGAGGAGGCAGTGGGAATGCAGGCTGTAGGCTTTCCTGAAGAGGTGGGTTTTCAGGTTCTGTCTGAAGGATCCGGGTGTGGATGATAGCCGGACGTGTCAGGGCAGGGAATTCCATAGGATGGGATGTCTTTATATGTAGATAGACCTGTCAGTTTAGCAGAGAATAGGACATTTGCTTCTATTAAAAATACTCTATTTCAGTTGCTTTCCTCCTGCAGAGTCGTTGTTGATTGACCATATCCTCCCTATGCACAGTAATACTTGTTCCTTAAGCAGTGGAGGTAGCTCATCAATCATGAATAGGAGAGCCTGGTCCATGCTCTGCTCTCCCACCAGTGTGAGATACCGTAATACCGTTGATCACCTGAAATGGTAGAAGCTGTATTAAAGCAACCAAGGGATGTTGCACGAACCGCCAGTTCTGAAAGCACAAAACTGAAAACAGATTCCAATAAGGAGAGGAAATTGAGGTATTGTCTGGGCACTTTAAATATCTGAAAAGGGGGATGGATCGTCCCTGATACGTGCCCAAACGATACTGCAATTTCCTCTCCTTTGTGGCTTTTATTTTCAGTTTCGTTCAATTGGAACTGGTGGCCTGTGCAGCAGCTCTTGATGGTTTTAATACAGCTTCCATCATCTCAGGTGAGCAGGTGGAGATGTAATTATTTTATTATATATGTGTGTGTGTGTATATATATATATATATTTTAAACAGCCCCCCTTTTATGCCTCTTATCTTCAGCAATATGATGTAGGGACAAAGACCCTGATTCCAGTGATGTATCACTTAGTTTATTGGGTGCAGCAGTTGTGATAGAACCGTGGATACCTGAAGAAGGGGACTGATCCGCCCTTAAATACTTGGCCCAGTAAAGTCTCAAGTTCACTGTCCACCTGTCATTCACGGCAGCGACCAGATTCTACCGCTGTCTCCTCTCCTTTCTGGCTTGCATCATATTACTGTCAAAATACACGCAAAAACCTGCTGACAGATTCCCTTTAATGCCAAATTTTTCAAATGTGAGCACATATGGCAGCCCAGGATAAATTATTCCTTGGAGTATTTCTAAGGACAATCGCCTTTCCTATCATATCAATTTGCAGTTAATTAATGCATTGCCTTCACACGGTTTGTACCTTTTGTACACTTCTCTAATTGCCTTGTCCTGTTTTGTGGAATATTTCTGGTTTGATTTGACACTACTTAAAACAAAGTAAAATGTCATCTGTCTCAATAAATGATCCCTATTTTTAAATCTTGGGGCATTATCTCTTCGTAAAAATGGTGAGACTAGCTACTAATTTAATTTTTTTTTTTTTTTTTTTTTTTTTTTTTTTTTTTTTTTACATCCTGACTTGCAAAATAACCTTTTTAAATTCTCCTCATCCATCAGTGTATTGTTTTTTTTTCCTTTTTTTATTTCATGTCCACAACAGGATTGTTGTATGCTAGGTACGCCAGTTAATCACTTCTATTTTTGTATGTTGAAAAATACAATAAAATATCGACATGGAGACTATATCTGTGTTAAGATTGTTAACCAAGACCTTACAGAACAGATAAATTCAGTTGATCAAGTTTGCAATGTGGCCTCTTGGTCTAGTTTTCATACTTTTTTCTAGACATTGACTACATGTAAAAGCGTTAAGGTTGTAGTCATTCCTCTAGCCCCAAATGTTTTGTAATTTGATAATTCACTTTCTCTGCCTTTGTGGGCTAAGATACAGAAAAAGGGAATTTTTCACACCGTTAACGGAGTTTCCATGAGTCCTCCATGATGGCAGTGGGGTTTTTTTTTTCCCCTGTTTTTATAATGGAGTTAACAATTCTGAATACATTTCTTGTGTGTAATCCTTATGGTGTATTCTTGTTGAGAAGACGCTAGTGGGACGTATTGTAGAGATCCATATAACCTTTTTTCCTGCTACAAATGTCAAGAGTTTATCTCCTTCTGCTCACGAAAGCTGAAACTTAGGTAGGAATAATTCCCTTTTTTCCCGTCTCCCATGACGGCACACATGAGAGAGGTGATCCGCCCAGTCAGGACAGGAACGCTACTGAAGATAAAAGGGCGGTACCTCTCCCTCGCTTCAGTTGGGTTTCCTGTCCTGACAGGGACCCGTGTGCTGAAGACAGCGGTCACACGTACCTGCCCCTCTCCCGTGCCGGCGTTGAAGATCAGGCTGGTTTTCCTGAGCGCTGCGCGTCGGGAGAGGGAAGCGCCGTCCGCGGGTCCCCAGGGGGCTCAGCGTCCGAGCGGGCGCAGAAGCAGCACGGCTGGGGTCCTGGGGCTCTGCCGTGGCTGTCGCGCCGCCCTCTCCCCCTCTGCCAGGCCCAGAAGCGGCGCAGGAGCGTCAGGAGGCCGCTGCTTCCGGGTCACGCCCCTCTGACGTCACGTGCAGGGCACGCTGGGAAGGGGCGTGCCCGCGTGACGTCGGGAGGCGGCGCCGACGATCCAAGATGGCGGCGCCCATAGAGAACAACGCCGGCTGGCGGGGGGGGGAGGGGCTGTGGGGTAACCGGAGGAGGCGGAGAGTGCAGTGGATCCCCCTTACATAAGGGGGATGACCACAGAAGACGCACTCATGCCCAAGGCTTCAGGATGGAAGTGGGGCAAGACCAGCAGCAGCGTAAGCAGCAGCAAGAGCTCTCGCCAGATGCCAGGCCGAGCTGCCAGCATACCAGGAGCAGTCGCTTGAGTGGTGGGAGTGGCAGTCGTAAACGCGACCAGCATGACTGAGACGTCCAGGAGGAACGTCACGAGTGCATCTGAGGAGCCTCCGAGATCGGTACCCCTGATTGACAGCGGTGGTGAGTGATCTTCGTGAATGTAACCCTTATGGTAACGGGGTTCCTTTTTCTCTGTTTGATCACTAGGGGTCGAGGAAGGCCAGCAGCAAAACCAAAAATAGAGAATGCGCCCTATGTAAAAACCCGTTGGCAGATCAGTGGCAGAAAGACCTCTGCGCTGACTGTATAAACAAAACTATACAGGAGGAGACCCCTGATTTGGTGGCTAGCCTTAAAGAGTTAATACAACAGGAGGTGAAAGGCTCCTTAAAGGCAGCCCTTAAAAAGAAAGAGAAAAGAAACCGTAGAAGGAGCTCCGATTCAGAGGCTTTGCCAAGGCAGAAGGGGCGGGATAGACCCTTGTCCCCCTCCACCTCCTCTTCCTGTACCCAGTCCTCAGAATCCTCCTCGGACAGCGATATAGGCGGCCGTCCATGTTTTCCAGCGGAGGACGTGGAAAATCTGGTCAAAGCTACAAGGGCTACAATGGGCCTTAAAGAGGAAAAAGCTCCCAAATCATTAGAGGATGTAATGTTTGGAGGACCGGAGGAAAAACGAAAATGTACCTTCCCTGTAAATGATAAAATAAAAGCACTAATTGACAGGGAATGGCAAAAACCGGAGAGGTCAGGGGGCTTACCTTCCACATCAAAAAGGAGGTACCCTTTTGAGCAGAAGGATTCAGAAACCTGGGAGAAAGTCCCTAAAATTGATGGGGCCGTAGCCAGATCCTCAAAAAAGGTATCCCTACCATTAGAGGATTCCGGCGTGTTGAAAGACCCGCTTGATAAAAAAGCAGACGGTTTCCTAAAACACATCTGGGAAGCTTCAGCAGGTGGATTGAAGCCAGCGATAGCTGGTACCTGTACCGCTCGTGCCCTCATGGTCTGGCTGCAACAAATAGAGGACCAGATCAAGGATAGAGTTCCTAGGGACGAAATTTTGTCTAATTTGACACTGGTGCACGGAGCTGCGGCTTTCCTAGCGGATTCCTCTGCAGACTCTGCAAGGTTGACAGCTAGAGCAGCAAGTCTGTCAAATGCGGCAAGACGAGCCCTGTGGCTTAAAGGGTGTCCCGGAGATTTACAATCGAAGCATAGGTTATGTTCCATTCCATGCGATGGCCAATTCCTCTTCAGGAAAAAACTAGAAGAGATTTTGGAACATGCGGGGGATAGGAAGAAGAGCTTTCCCCGATTTCCGGGAGAACTCAAAAAGCAGCCCTTTAAGAGGAGGAGATTTAACAGGGGTCGTCCCCCGGGAGATAGAAAAAGCTGGGACTTTAAAGAAAGAAGAGCATCGGGCTATATGTTTAAAGGGCCCTCCACTTCCTCCAAAAAATCTCCCCAATGACGTTGGGCCGGAGGTAGGGGGAAGGCTTTCTCTCTTCCTTTCCGCCTGGGCAAATATCTCCCCCAGTACATGGGTCCTAAATATAATCAAGGACGGCTTAAAAATAAAATTCATCCGTCCGCCCAGGCATACCTTCATAATAACACCCAGAAGGAAAGCCCAAGAGCAACAACTGGCCCTGGAGACGGAAGTCTTGGGACTAGTGGAAAAACAAGTCCTACAGGAAGTCCCAGTGCAAGAACAAAGAAGGGGGTTCTACTCCCCCTTCTTAATACAAAAACCAGACGGCTCTTGGGGAACCATTGTCAACCTGAGGAGACTCAATCAGTGGGTAGACAATTGCTCCTTCAAAATGAAGTCAATCAACACGGCCACAAAGATTCTGTTCCCACATTGCCTCATGGCAGTGATAGACTTAAAAGATGCCTACTATCATATCCCAATTCATCGGGAATATCAAAAATATTTGAGAGTAGCGCTCCATGTCCAGGGGCAGGTGAAACACTACCAATACGCAGCCCTTCCGTTTGGCCTGTCTACAGCCCCCAGAGTATTCACCAAAGTGATGGCCGAAGTAATGTCTTTTTTGCGTTCTAGGGACATAGTGATCGTCCCATACCTAGACGACTTTCTGGTAATAGGGAGGTTGGATTCCCACTGCACACATCAAGTGAAGCAAGTGATAGGAATTCTAGTAGGACTAGGATGGAAAGTAAACATCCCCAAATCAAGGATAACCCCAGCAAAAGAGCAATCCTTCCTAGGGTTGATATTGGACTCCGAGCAACAACGCTGCCTCCTACCAGAGAGCAAAGTGACCAAGATAAGAGGCCTAGCTCACACAGCAATACAAAGACCAAATATGACACTGAGAAACGCAATGTCCCTTTTAGGCTCACTGACATCATGCATACACGCAGTAGCATGGGCGCAGTACCACGTAAGGCAACTACAGTGGGAAGTTTTGTCAGCACAGAAACAATTAAAAGGGCATTTAGAAGGCAAACTGTCTCTCAGTGGCTGTAAGAGATTCCCTGCTCTGGTGGACTGTAGAAAAGAATCTAACAGCCGGTGTCCAGTGGCAAAAACCAGTCGAGGACATCATTACAACAGACGCGAGTGCCACAGGATGGGGAGCACACCTGAGATCCCACTCAATACAGGGGACCTGGTCCTCGCTAGAAAGGGATCACGGTTCAAATGTAAAAGAACTATGGGCAGTGGAAAAAGCCGTGAAACATTTCCTTCCCTTACTTCGGGGCCGCCACACCCGGGTCATGACTGACAATCAAGCAGTAGTAGCCTACATCAATCACCAGGGGGGAACGAGATCTCGGGGCCTCATGCAAATATCAGATCTACTCTTCCAGCTAGCAGAACAACATCTGTTATCCATCCACAGCACTGCACATAAAGGGGGCAGAAAATATACAGGCAGACTTCCTGAGTCGCAGGCACCTAAAACAAGGGGAATGGTCCCTAAACCCCCAAGTCTTCCAACAAATAGTTCAGGCCTAGGGCAATCCAGAAATAGACCTGTTCCCTACCGCACAGAACCAGAAGGTCAGAAAGTTCTGCTCACTAAACCCAAGGGAAAACCCCTTCGCAGTAGATGCCCTACAAATACCCTGGCAGTTCATCCTGGCCTATGCATTTCCCCCGATAACAATGATCCCAGTAGTGGTCAGGAAAATCAGGGAGGATCGAGCGAGAATAATTCTTATAGCTCCATTTTGGCCTAGAAGGCCTTGGTTCTCCCTTCTGAGGCTCATGTCAGTGACAGATCCATGGATACTACCGGAGATTCCATACCTGCTTTCCCAGGGACCAGTGGTCCACTCTCAGGTGAAGGGCTTCCATCTAGCAGCCTGGAATTTGAGAGGGCGCTACGGAGTCGCCAGGGATTCTCTCCAGGGTTAGTCTCCACCCTGTTGAAAAGTAGGAAACCTATAACATCCCAAATCTACGATAGAACGTGGAAAAAGTTCCTAGACTTCCTGGGGGAACCCTTGGGGGATGTAGCGCCAGTGGGACCTATCCTAGAGTTCTTACAGTCGGGGCTACAACTGGGGTTAGCCACTAATACACTCAAAGTTCAAGTCTCAGCTTTGGGGGCCCTATATAACTGCAACTTAGCAGCCAATAGGTGGGTGTCCCGATTCATAAAGTCCTGTGGCAGGTCAAGGCCGGTCATTATCCCAAAGATACCACCCTGGGTCCTCAACCTAGTCTTAGAGGCCTTAACCAAAGATCCCTTTGAACCACTACTAGAGCTGTCACCAAAGCTACTTACACTTAAAACTGTCATACTGGTAGCCTTAACATCAGCCCGAAGAGTCAGAGACCTTCAAGCTCTGTTTATATGTTCTCCATATACACAGATATTGGAGGACCGAGTGGTTCTAAGACCAGACCCGGCCTATCTCCCCAAGGTAGTCCAAAAGTTTCATAGGACTCAGGAGATCTCCTTGCCATCGTTCTGTAACAATCATAGAAACCCTGGGGAGCAAAAGTTCCATACATTAGATGTAAGAAGAGCCATATTACAATATATGTCAGTAACTAGTTAGTGGAGGAAAGATCAGTCCCTTTTTGTAGCCTTTCAGGGTAGTAGAAAAGGGCACGGGGTAGCTAAGAGTACCATTGCCAGATGGATCAGGGAGGCCATTATGTTATCCTACTCTGCAAGTGGCGCTCCGGTTCCAGAAGGCATCAAGGCTCACTCCCCCAGAGCCGTGGCTACCTCCTGGGCAGAGAAGGCTGAGGTATCAACTGAACAAATTTGTAAAGCCGCTACTTGGTCCTCACCTTCGACCTTTTTTAAGCACTACCAACTTGATCTGTCTTCCTCTACTGACCTAACCTTTGGTAGAAGGGTGCTGCAAGCGGTGGTCCCTCCCTAAGGTGTCTTATTCTACAAAAGTCTCATGTGTGCCGTCATGGGAGACAGGAAAACACCAAGGTTACTTACCGGTAGACGGTTTTTCCGGAGCCCATGAGGGCACCTGTATATCCCCCCCCCCCCCCCTTTTCACTCCTTTGGTGTGCACTATAGTTTGGGTGTTTTTTTAGTTAGATATAATGTGGTGATAGTTTTACCATGTGTACTAACCCGGGGGGGCCTCTCATGCTCTGTAAACCAACTGAAGCGAGGGAGAGGTACCGCCCTTTTATCTTCAGAAGAGTTCCTGTCCTGACTGGGCGGATCCCCTCTCTGTGTGCCGTCATGGGCTCCGGAAAAACCGGCTACCGGTAAGTAACCTTGGTGTTTTTATAGCTATACATGGCATTCAGAGAAAGACATCACTTTTTTTTTTTTTTTTTTTTTTGGTCAATTTATTGCAACTCAACATCTTAAGCTCTGTAGTTTAACTCTTTCAGCAAACTATCCCCTTCTACGTTGAAAACCATCTCTTCTGATAGACGTAGTTGACGCTCCCTTGTTGGTTAGTCCTTGGCATCAATAAATCATGATTGATCATGGTGTTCACCTTTCATATATTTCTATATATACACTACTTAACAATGAAATTCCAACACCAAGAAGGAGGTCTTGGAATTATGGGTTTCACAGCATTGACCAACATGTTAATGATATGCAAATGATGGGAAATAAGTCTATTTATTTATTCAGTATCATGTGAGCTCCACACACAGAAATACATGTATTTAGCATGTCAAGGAGTGTATCAATGAGGTGGAACTTGTTGTAGAGGCTAGACCTCCATTCCAGCCTTCATTGCAGTCTTACTCTGCACCATGATGGCCTTTGTGAGCAGTGGCATGTTGTCAGATGAACACCTGTAGCTGGATGTTTGGCTTTGTAGCCTGACGGCATGCAAAAGCCTTCTGATTTCTTGGAATATAGCTTGTGTAGATTCTTGTGTCTGATGTTGTTGTGTAGTATCCAATTTCACTTGCAGTACAGAACTGATCTGATGTTAAGGTCATTTATCTAAAGTTTCCCAGGAGCAGTTTCTCAATATGACAATGACGGGCCACATGTTGCTCGTGCTACTGTGAGCAGCATCCATGGCCTAAATCTGCTACCATGGCCTGCAGCGTCTCCAGACTTGCGGTATCTCTCACTGACCGATTCTAATTCACTGGTCAGCATTCAGCGTGGCAGAACATTTCCTCAAACTGTCATTAAATAAGCTCATTGGCAACCAGAGTGTGTAAGGGTACGTTCCCACGATCAGCAAACACTGTGGGTTGGACGCTATGTACATCCACAGTGTCCAGATGTTAAAGCATTGTGGATGGGATTTCAAGAAATCCCATCTCCACTATGTGCACAGACACCCAGGGCTTACGTGCGGAGACAGACATGCGGCGCGTCATTCCAGACCGCAGCATGTCAATTCATCTAGCGGAGACACTAGTCTCTACAAGATAAATGTCACCCGTGCAATGTATATGACGTGGTGATTCTGCACGGGTCAGTGATTACATGTGGATTCACCTGCGTTCAAAAGCCGGCAGCGCTTTGGACGCAGCGGACATGTGCTGCGTCCAAAACGCTTCAGATTCCTGGCCGTGGGCACATACTTTTAGGGGATTGTATTTCTGTGTGTGGTGCTCATACTTGATATTGAAAACCTTGAAATGTTTAGAACGTAATTTGTGTGTGTTTTTTTTTTTTTTTTTTTTTTTTCATTATTTGCATATATCATTGACATGTCATCCTGTAATTTCCATAATTCCTCGACTTTTCCTTTTTTGGTGTTACAATGTCATTGTTGAGAAGTGTAGTCATGAGGTCAGACTTGCAGCCGGTTCCATTCCTTGCATTTGTAGTCTGTTTTTAAAGTTCTTTCTCGTGCGCACACTATTCCACATATGGTCTGCCCGGCAACTTGTAAATTATTAGTCCTGTGTTCTCATCGTTTCCATCTATGCGCCATTTGATGCACTCAATTTCTCCAGCTGCCTGACATTAATTTCTAAAAATTCCTAAGCTCCTTTTCCTGTCAGTTTACCCAGTGTGTTCCCATTTAGTAAGCAATCATGGCGGGTTTTATTTTTTTCTTTTCCTTCCCAATGTATAATTTTTGATTTATTACTGACAACCTTCATATTCATTTTATATTAACATTTTCATTTTACAGTATGATCAGTATAGGACACCTATGGAAAACATTGGCTTACAAGATTCTCTGCTTTCGAGGTTCGATCTGTTATTTATTGTTCTGGATCAAATGGACGCAGATAATGATCGTGAGATTGCAGATCATGTGCTGAGAATACACCGATATAGAACACCTGGAGAGCAGGATGGATATGGTATGCCCCACGATCTGTATTTAGTAATATTTGTGACCAGTCTTGTTCTTTTTAGAACAAATACCTTAAGATTTTTGTATATTGTTGTTGAGCACCAGTTCTAGCTCATGTGAATTTCCTAAAGGTTTAGTCTGAAGTTTGGAATTTATCCCCTATTCATGGGATAGGGGGTAACTTCCTGATAGCTGGGTGTGTTGCTGCTGGAACCCCACTGATCCTGAGAAATTGTTCTGATGAGGTCTTGTGTGAATTGAGAGGTGGTTGATGATGCACTCTGCTGATATTCATTCTTTTTGGAGTGACAAAGACCAGCTGAGACCAGGCTCTACTATCTCCATCAGTTTCATTAAGAATTAATGTAGAGGCAGTGTGCATGATTGACCACCGCTTCATTTGCACGGAGGTCTTCAGAGCCTCAGTTCTCTGGATCAGTGGAGTTCCTAGCAGTCAGATTCCTAGTGATCAGAAAGTTGTTGTCTAATCACATACATGAGAATACTCCTTTTAAGCTTAAGTCCTTTTCACTCAAGTACATGGTTGCCATATTTCTAAGGGAGCGGACAGCCAGCCGCATGCAAGGATCACATTGGAAACCTCGGACTGACCATTAGCTCCCCTGACCGGAGTGTGACAACTGCATAGAAATACAAACACAATGTCCACAAACAAACATTCTATCAGGAACCTTAAAGTAAGGAAAACGTTACTACCATCATATTTAGAAATATGGGTGTGTTATCAATATGAGACACTCCCCTTGATAAAGCACATCTGCCAAACGTGCGTCGGTGCGTTTGTGGTACCGTGGACGGGCGTTTTACATAACATTTTGGGTAAGCTATAAACTTCACATACCTATGGCTGTTCTATTGACTATTATGGTTAGCCTGTTACTATTCCACTCCACCACTCATTTTACTTGAATACTTTCCTTTTTTGATTGTTGGGATCATACATGTCTCATGACTTTATTTTGATTCATGTTTTTGTTATTAGATGTATTGAATCTTTAGTAAAAATTACCAATTTTTATATACCTTTTAGTGGTGTGTTTTGGGTACTTTTGTGTCCGCTCTATAGAAATACATCATGCTGTCAGGCTCAGGTCAGTAGAGGTGCTGGAGCAGTCTGTGCACTGCGATTCTGTCCTTGCACAAGAACTACGTCCGTCTGTCTGCACCCTAACTCTTCAGCTCTGGACTGGACAGTTAGACTGTATGTAAAAGCAATAGAAACCTGATTTAATACACAATCTGCCTGATTTTATTTTTTTTTCTCTTGAAATGAAAACCCTTCTCTATAGGCAGTTTCAGGTGTTGTAGACAGTCCCTATTGATGTTAATAAGGCTGTAAGGCCTGAGGTTGTTTTTAGAGAAGATCCTTCTTTTTCAACGTCCGACAATCCATTTTAGCTTTTTATCTCTGTGATTGAACAGCTAGGTTCAATACAAATCTAACACAATTGCAGAACAACTGTGAAGTAAGTTTGTTCTTAGTCCTTGGCAAGATGCTGCTGACCCCTGGTATATCTGTGTGTAATTGTACATTGAAGGCATGTGGTCATCTTTCTAATGATTGGCCTTATTGAGCAATCATAAAAATCCATGGCATTGGGAACAAGACTGGGTCAGGAACAATTTAGGATAAGTAAATACTATGAAGAGCACTACTCCGTAATCTGTAACTCTTCCTTTAGCTGTGCTGTTGAGTAAAGTTACTAGGCTCCTAAAATTTTGTGGATAACTGATACCTAATTAAACTGACTATTTGTTTCCCATTCATAGCTATGCCTCTTGGGTGTAGTGTTGAGATTTTTGCCACCGATGATCCAAATGCTACTGATGTCACTGATCAAGAGCTGCAGATCTATGAGAAACATGATACTCTTCTGCATGGACCACGGAAAAAGTTTGTAATTTTCAGTATTGCTTTTTTTCATGGGGAAACGGTCAGGTTCATTATTGCCATTAACCAGCAGATATAGGGTTAAGCTGTAGGTTAATAGCATTATGAAGATGCTGTACTAAGTGCGGCACCTGAGAGAAAATCAACTTGGCTGTAAGTGGTGTGATGTAAAAATTTTGAACAGTTGCAAAAGGTTTTCGCCAGCTTCACCCAGTTCTGGCAAAATAGACAAAGCTGGAATAGGGATGTGGCAGGGGTGTGATGCCACAGCTTGTCTAATTCATGATGACCTGTGGCGTTTTGTACTCCAGAAGTCTCACGCCAGTCCCTGATTGGAGTAAAGTGTTTTGATGTAATGCACAGAGGTGCACGCCTCTCATCAGATGCTTCATATTTATGAAGGTGTGCACCTCTTGATGAATAAGGAGCATCTGCTTCCATCACACACCCTCAAGACCTGCAAGAAAATTGCTTATCTTGATGAATTGGAGCCATAGTCTAAGGCCGGGGTCACACATGTGAGAAATATAGAAATATATGCAGCTACATGCTCCGTTCCCGAGTGTCGGCGGCAGTGCCGGGTATTGATGTTCGAGACTCGTCCGAGTTTCTCGCATGTGTCACCTTGGCCTTAAGGTCCTCAAGGACCGCAAGCAATCAATAAATGTAGCCTTAGTAGATTTATAATTGATTTGATTCATTACAATGTACACAATGGTTTTTATTTTACATTTTTCTTTTCCTCGCTCATAGCAAGTCTAAAATTGTAAGCATGGAGTTCATACGGAAATATATCCATGTGGCTAAACTCATAAAGCCTGTCCTGACTTCTGAGGCAGCAGATCACATTTCTCAGGAATATGCCAAACTTCGGAGCCATGATGAAATAAACAATGACAGAGCTAGGGTATGTACATATATAATGGCAAATATATTACTAGTGCATACTGATGGTTTTAGATTTTGTCAAGCAGACCTGAAAGCTTTCTTATTCAGGTGACATGTACACTTACTATAAATCGCCTGTTATCTCAGAAGATAGAAAATGACCGTTTATGCCCTTTTCAGCATTCTAGCATGTGATGCTGTGTGCAGTCCATTTGCAGATTAGAGTCAACATTTCAGATGAGGCTTTTAATCTCTCTACTGGATGAAATTAATATCTTTAGGATAGGGTAACTTTTATATGGGTTTTACATCATGGGTAGAGATTAGCTAGCACTGAAATGGTCGGGTGCTCATTGCTCGAACAAAGCAATTCGGAATACTGGAATGCTTGTATAATGGCAGTCAATTGGAAAGCCGAGCTTTTTTCAGCAGAACCTACAAAGAGCTCTGAGGGGCAGTGACCATGTTCAAATTTATGAGAGAAGTGCTAAATTGAAAGGGAACAGCATGGGAAAGACCCCTGGAAGCAGTCGTCATAAATGGAATGTTCTCTAAATAAGATATAGTCAGCAGTGGGGACCACAGGGATCTGTACTAGGACCCATTCTTTTTAACCTCTTTATTGAGAGTAAAGTGTCAGTCTTTGCAAACGGCATCAAACTACATAGGATATTAAAATTTTACCTTTTATAATACAATATTGCAGTGTTGGATGTTGATCTCCATGAGTTCATTCATCCTCATTTTTCAGTCTTCTACTAGGCATTGCTCCTACTGGCCAGTTTCCTACTCCACACTGATGAGGGGCAATACCTCAAAACAGCTGTCTGTGGATGGATACCATGTTTTGGCATAGGTGGTTTCCTTCATTGGAGACTGCCCTTCCCGTGGTTGTTCCTTCCCGGGGAAAGACCTGGCTAGTCATTGCTTGCGTTGAGAAACATGTGATGGTGTCTCCGCAGCTTGTGTTTTGCATATTTTTACATATTTCCCATAAGGGATGGGGGCATTGCTCTAGAATCACTGCGTTGAGCAACATGTGATGGTGTCTCCGCAGTGTTGGATGTTGATCTCCATGAGTTCGTTCATCCTCATTTTTCACTTCTGGCTTCAAGCGCATGGTTCGAAGTCCAGTATCCGAAGTTGTATGGATGCTGATGGTCCTGCAGCAGAAACCAGAGGAACAGAAGGCTGTAAATGCTCTGTTCCCAACTAAGACTCAGACACAGCAGTAACATGTGTGAGCCAGAAGAGATAGAAGGCTACGGCTGCCTGCCATACGAGGGGCGTTCTAAAGAGAGCAAGGGGAACTTCAGTGTAACTCAGTACTGCAAGTACCTCAGATAAGCGCTAGAAAGGAGACTACACTACCCATCTGCATAGAGAGATTCCTAAGTTGCTTCCAGGCTAATCAACTCCTGTTCCATCTGTGATCTGGATCCTGGACTGCACTGACAAAGCACGGTAAAGGAAACTGCGCCCTGTTGTGTCATTGCCTTCTTCCTGCAACCCCTTCAGCACTGCTACATGTCTGTGCCTAACACTGCACCCTCTCCCTCAACACCTATTACTACTGCCCTGGGACTACAGCTCCACCTGTGGGGAGCTCCAACATCATTGCTGCACCACACCATCTGTCCTAGAGAAGCTACCCTGCAGCGCTGGTCAAACTGACAGAAACCACAGGTGGCATCACGAATCATCTCAATAACTTTATCCCCATCACTCTACCCCTTTTACATTGACTGCCTGAGGCCACGGACCGGGTCACTGCCACTGTGACATCTCCCATTGAAATCAACGGGCCCGGCACCAAGTACCCTACTGCCTCCAGGGCGGGTCACAAGCAACTAGTGAATTACAGGGTCGGAAGGCCTCTCATATGATTGGTTAGAAAAGTTGGGCTTGTTTATCTTAGAAAATAGATACCTTAGAGGAGATCTCATTTATGTGTATAAATGTGTGGTCAGTACAGAGTACTAACACATGACTTGGGGTATGTTCCCACTGTCAGGAATGGCTCAGGATTTGATACAGGTGAAATCTGTACCAAATCTGCATCTGAGGTCACTGGCAGGTCACCTGCTTTTTTGATGCGTACATCCGCAACGTCAATCCTGCAGTGTCCAGCTGTTACAGCATAGTGGATGGGATTTCAAGAAATTCCATGCCCACTATGCGTGCACCGATGCCCGCGGCGTGTCTTTCCAGACCACAGCATGTCAATTTATGTAGTGGAGACGCTCAGTCTCCACTGCGTAAATTACCTATAGACTTTCATTAGATACCATAAAACCACATTATCTTCCTAGTCCCATGCGTATTAAGTGCGGGAACGCAGCTCTCTACGAACATGTACTAATTTACATAATGGTAAATCTTGTGACACAGCCAGAAGTACACGTCACAGGAAGTGGAGGAAAGCACAGACAGAGGTCCCCTCCTTTTTAATAAATAAACAATAATTTTTTAAAAAATGGCATGGGGTCCCCCTATATTTGTTAACCAGCCAGAGTATAGCAGACTATTGGGACTGGTATTTCAGGCTGGTAAAGATCTAATATCCATGAAACTTACCAGCCAGATAATACCAGGCCGCAGCAGTCTGCTTACCTTGGATGATGAGCAAAAATAGTGGGAGCCACTCCAAAAAAAATGGCGTAGGGTCCCCCTAGTTTTGTTAACCAGCCAAGGAAAAAGCAGACAACTGCAGCCTGGTATTCTCAGACTGGTGAGGCCCAAGGATTTTGGCTCTCACCAGCCTAAAAATAGCAGCCCCCCACAATTGGTGCATCCAAAGATGTGCCAATTGTGGCACTTTACCCGACTCTTCCCACTTGCCCTGTAGCGGTGGTAAGTGGGATAATATTTATGGGGTTGTTGTCACGTTTGTATTGTCCGGTGACATCAAGCCCACGGCTTGGTAATGGAGATGCATCTATAAGACACCTCTCCATTACTAATCCTATAGTTATATTGTAAATGGACACAGCCAGAATAAAGTCCTTTAATTGAAATAAAGACAGACTCCTTTAATAATCTTAATTAAATCATACTTACTGCATCGCCTAACTCCACCAAAGCCTGTAAGAGAAATAAAATAAAAAAGCAACAATATACCATACCTGTCTGCCGAGAAGACAAGTCCAGCTCTGCTATATCTGGATGTCAGGCTGAACGGCGGCATTATGCCACCATCCAGCCTGACATCCAGACACAGAGGAATTTGTAGATGAACACCGGAGATAACTTAGTCCCCGGCGGTCACGTGCACTGTAGTTCTAACGATCAGTTGATCAGCTGACCGTGAGAACTTGGCAAGTGACCGGAGATAACTCCTTACCCGGCAGTCACGTGCACGGCAGTTCTCGCGGTGAACTCTGCTCATTGCGAGAACTGCAGTGGACGTGAACTTCCTGCTTTGGCACAAGGTAAGACATTATTTAAATTAGTTCACATGCGTAGTAAGCTGCGTTCCCGCACTTAATACACATGTGACTATAAAGATAATGTGGTTTTACCGCATCTAATGATAGTCTATGGGTAATTTATGCTGCGGAGACTGAGCGTCTCCGCAACATAAATAGACATGCTGCGGTCTGGAAAGACTCATATCATGTCCGTTTTTATGCAGGGAAGCCAGAGGCGTCTCTGAACGCATAGTGGAGATGGGATTTCTTGAAATCCCATCCACTATGCTGTAACATCTGGCCGCTGCTGGCTTTACGCTGTGGATGTACACAGCGTCAAACCTGCAGCGTTTACGGACCGTGTGAACATACCCTTATTCCTTCCAAAAACCATACTTGGGAACAGGGGCAACTCATTCTTGTGGAAAAAAGGCTATTCCAATAGCTAAATAGGAAAGGGTTCTTTACAGTTAGAGCAGTCAGACTGTGGAATGCCGACCACAAGAGGTAGTAATGACAGACACTATAACAGCTTTTAAAAAAGCTCTGGATGATTTCCTCAATACACATAACATTGCGGGTCATAGTTAATTTAGTGACAAAATGCATAATTTGTGGAAAATGGTTGAACTTGATGGAATTAGGTCTTTTTTCAACCTTTGTAATGAGGTAATATGGCAACGAAATATACCCAAGAAGATGTAATACCCTATGGATGAGCAATATTATACCAATATGTTTTTGAACAAGTTTTTTTTGATTCTTGTATATCAACAAAATGTACCCCAGACCACAAAAGTCTATGGATGAGCAATATAATACAGATTTAAATTTTGAACACATTTTTTGAGGGTTATATGTAACCGAACTGTACCTAAGAACACTTAATGCTGTATGGCTGAGAAATGTATCTCATCACAATTTTTAAACTTTGAGTCTTGTATATCACAAAAATGGAAGTGTATGGGTAAGAAATGTGTACAAACAAGCAACATTTTCAAACACACTTTTTTTTTTGTTGTCCTATTATATAACACGAAAATGTGACAAAGCACGAAATACTGTATGGATGAGTAACCTAATACTGAAATATTTTTCTACCCTTTTTGTACGTTTTAATACCACTGTAATGCAACAATAAGTGTTAAACTGTAGGTATGATTCACTGAATACATAAACTTTGAACAAAAATATTTTGAGTGTAGTTGATGTACTTATACAGTCATAAAGGCTTTTTCAGAAAAGTGCAAAGCCAGACAGAAATCGAGGGTCATCCATAAACGCATGAAAGGCAACAACTGACAGGCCTCATTAAAATATTGAATATTGCAAACACTTTGTGCTGTTTGTCATCTGGAGTGGAAAAGTGTGGGCAAATCTAGCCCTTTTTTTTCTTTTTTTTTGTGAGCCTGTCTATATTCTGGCATGTGAAAGCGCCTGTCTGTTATGACTTCCAGCAGCACTAAAAACCTTCTCGGGCAAGACGCTAGAGGGAGGGTAGCACAACACCTCCAAGGAATAATGAGACAGCTCATGCCAGGTGTCCAGCTTTAAGACCCAATGGCTGAAAATCAGACACTGAGTAAAGACCTTTTAGTTGAAATAAACTCTCTCCCCTACCCTTTTACCAATTTATTAACCAAAAAATAAAAATAAAAAGTCAAAGTAATACTCAATTTTTTGGCAATAATTAATGCCCATGTTCCACAACAATCCGGATAGTTTGGTGAGCCGTGACATCAGTGATGTGACTGCTCACCACGCAAGCTGAAACACTGAGCGGAGCGTGAGAACGTGGCTACCTGTGACTAGTGGTGATGTCTTTAAGGTCATCGGGAGCCGTTCACATGCTCAGCTCGGTGTGTTGCAACTGCTCACCACGCCAGCTGGATCGCTGAAGTCACCGCTCATCACGCTATCTGGATGTAGCTAAGTTGGGGATCTCTGTGGGACATGATCATTAGGGATTATTTTTCCAAGGAAAAATGGTTGAAAATCCCTAAAACAAGTATTGAAAGACTCTTGTCTGGCTACAATAACTGCTTAAAAGCGGTGATACTTTCAAAATTGGGTGCTACTAATCATGTGTGGTGCCCCAAACTTTTGCATTGGTCCTTTTTGCTTTTTGTAATTTTTTAAAAATGTAAAGAATGAAAATATAATAGGTCTATTGTGCCTAAAATACAAAGGGAATGTGTCTTTAACTTTTTAGGCCTTTAGAGATTGTTCTATATTCAACTGTTCACAATAACAATTTTGACCAGGGATGCCCAAACTTTTACATGCCACTGAATAATTCTCTTCATATAATTGCCAGACTCGAGATCAAATCTAAAATACTGATGTCAATAGTTGTCTCTGTTGGTCAACAAGCAGTGAGCGCTCATCTTCTCTTAGCAAACCTTTCTCCAGTTGGGCCACTTTGCTTGAACAGATTCTCCATCAGTACTTAATTTCATTCCATCCCTTCTTTCTGTCGTTAATACACAGCCAATTCTCATCTATAAATCTGTTCATATGAATGTGGCTTCCAGGAATGCTAGCTTCCAAATTACATTTTGTTGATGGAAAATGTCCATTGAGGTCTAAAGTAATTGATTTAATATGCAGATTTATCCTCGTGTGTTTACATTAGTAATTTATCCATTTTTGCATCAATATTTTACTCCCTATCTCATGGTTTTTTGTAGTTTGCCAATCTTGCTGTCAAGAAACAAATATGTAACACTTCTTATATTCTGAGGCAATTTCATTCCTATAGTTATGGAAAGCTTGTTAAGCTTTTTCTGTCCATCTCACTTCCATGGAAGTATCTCAGTTTCACACTTTTATGAGACCCAGATTGTGCTGTAAAGGGAGGACGGGGTCCAACCGCTAGATCTCTCTATCCGTGCTACCTGCTTCATATATAGTTTGTGAGGCCATAAGATCATGTCAAGTGATCCGGCGCTTGGTCTTTACAATACGTGCATGTCTGGTTGCACACATTAGAGAAACAAAGGTGGAATTATGGCCATCATTTGTAACTGTTAGGAACCACCATACAGTATCATATCAAAACTGGAGAGCAAAATGGCACCATATGTTGGTCTATTTTGTTCAGTAAAATGACTAACCTTTATGGACTCCTAATGAACTGCAGTCATTTGGATGTATTAGGCACCACCGGTGTCAAACATAACGGACTTTACTTTTTTTGTTCTACTGCTATGACAACTTGATGAACAAACACATATGTGAACACTGCTTTTTATCTCCCAGTTAGAGGGCTCACTCGGAGGTTGTATAAGGGGAAGATTTAAAAGTAACAGTCAGATCTTCAGGCTACTGTTACTTGCAGCTTACTACCTACCATTATGCTTACATTGACACAACAAAAAAGTGAGCGTTGTAGTGTCGTGATGTCGGCGATAAAGAATTCATAGACATACACGGATGTGCTAGTGCTTGGCTGCCAGGCCGTGCTTTTCTTTATTCCTTACTTCCTCCTTCCTCTCCACGTCCCTCCCCCGACTCCTCCTCTCCCCTACATCACTGTTACTAGGCAAAGAATGCAAACAAGGGCAACAGCCCACAAACAGCAGGAGATGTGACAACATCACACCTCTTCTTTTCTCACAACAAAAAAAAAAAAACTGAAACATTTGAAGAATATTGTCGTTCAAACATTAAGTCTCACTGCAGAACATAGTCTGTAAGGTGGGCAGGTGGTCTTCGATAGGTCCTAGTCGGATAGCGGTGAGACAGCCCATCACCAGATGAGCCCTGAGTATCCCCGGAGACATCCCCTGTTAGGCTTACGGCATCTCCAGTCTCTGGCAGGGAGTCGTCGCTATCCGCTTCCTCACTAGGCGTGGTTTTTGGGACGTGGCCCCGGAGTTTTTTAAAGTGGGACACATTCCGTGTGACCTGACGACTTTGATTCCGGGCAGTAACCATGGTGCCCTTAACGTCTATAACTTGAAAGGGTTCCGGATAGTACGGTGACACAAACTTGCTAGTCGCTTTTAACCTTTGTGCCAGGACCCAATCGCCCACCTGTATTGCCGGCTGTCTGCCTCGATGGTTGCGCTTATCTGCATACCGTTTCATCTTTTCCTTTGATATGGAGTCATTGATAGAAATCGGGGTCTGGACGGAGATTGCTGGAATGCTTGGAAGTTTGACCCGTAAGGGCCTGTTGAACAGTGCTGTTGCAGGTGTTATTCCCGTTGTAGAGTGGGGTGTAGCCCTGTACTGTCTGAGGAATGCGTTCAACTCTTGCTGTAAGTCCTTGTGCTCCATGGTAGCAATCCTTAGGGTCTTGTTGAGCGATTGCATGAATCGTTCGACTTCACCGTTGGCCTGAGGCCAGCAAGGAGTTATTTTCCGGTGTGTGAAACCCAGGTAGGTTGCGAAGGACTGAAAGTCTGTGCTATTGAAAGGCGGTCCATTGTCAGATTTCACGATCTCAGGTATGCCATATGCTGAGAAGATCTTGTCTAATTTTGGTAAAACAGACTTGGCCGAGGTTGTAGAAACATGTTCGATGACTGGAAACCTTGAAAAGTCATCCATGATCACCGGCAGATAGGAGCTATCTGGCAAACTGCAGAAATCGATGCTAACAGCTATCCATGGGCGGCTGGCAGGGGTGTCATTTGTAATGGTGCACGTCTATGGGCAACTGTAGTGGCTTGGCACGGTATGCATGTTTCAACGAGTGCCTCTACCTTTTTGTCAAGTCCGGGAAACCACACTTTCTCCCGAAGTAGCTGCTTCGTTTTCACGACCCCTTGATGAGCTTCATGCGCCAGATCCAGTAGCCTGCTCTGAAGTTTCTGAGGTATCACCAGGCGATTATCTCTTAAGAGCATATTTGAGTCTGATACTGATAGTGAATGTCTCGCGTTAAAGAAAACCTCCAGGTACCCAGCCTGATCAGGAGGGTGAAGGCGGGCCTCAGCGAGAAAACTGCTCCAGTTCTTGGACCGAACCGTCTCTATCACAAATTGAAGTTGGTGATCGGCATCCAGCGCTTGCTTAATTTCCTGTATGGTCATAGCTTTCGGTACCGAATGGGCGACGACAAAGTTGACATGCTCCTCCGCCAGAATCGTCGCGGGGATGTCGTCTGTGGTGGGCTGTGGTGCTGGGTGTCTCGAGAAATAGTCTGCGGGATTTCCAGCTCCCGCCTCGTATCTCAACTGGAGATGATAGTTCTGTAAGCGGAGCCTCCAGCGTTCAAGACGCGGGGGAGGCTTTGACGAGGGCTTATTGAAAACTGGAACGAGTGGCTTGTGGTCAGTTATCACTGTGAATTGATGTCCAAAAAGGTATAAATGGAAATGAAGGCACCCCCACACAACTGCCAGGGCTTCTCTCTCAGTTTGTGAATATCGCTGCTCTGTATCCGTTAGTGTCTTGCTGGCATATGAGATTGTGGATATGTCACCTGCGCTAGACACTTGTGTGAGAATTGCCCCTAGGCCTACTGGACTAGCATCCACCAGTAGCTGTGTGGGTTTTGACGGGTCAAAATAGGCCATGACAGTGTCGCTGGTTAGGTTGGTTTTCAATGCGTCAAAAGCTGCTTGCTGCTCAGTACCCCATGTCCACGGAGAGTCTTTCTTTGTGAGCTTTCGCAGAGGTTCTGAAACAGTGGCTAGGTCAGGTATAAATCGCCCACAGTATGTGACCAGTCCTAGGAAGCTGCGAACATCTGACACATTTTGCGGTGGGCTAGCCGATTTTATGGCAGCCACTTTCTGTGGGTCAGCTGAAACTCCTTGTTCAGAAAAGATGTATCCAAAAAAAGTTAATGATTTTTGGTTAAATTCACATTTCGACGGATTGACAGTGAGATTGCAGGCTTGGAGTCTTTGAAACACTTGTTCTAGGCGATTGTCATGTTCCTCTTGGGTTGTGCCATAAATGAGAATGTGTCATCACTGACGTTGAGGACTCCTGCAATGCCAGACAGAACCTGGCTGACGATATTCTGAAAAATTTCTGCGGCCGATGAGATGCCAAAGTTCAATCTCTTAAATCTGCGCAGGCCCACATGCGTGCTAAAAGTTGTAATGTACCTGGAGTCTGGATGCAATTCAAGTTGATGATAGCCTGAGTTTAGGTCAATTTTTGAAAATACCTTCGCACCATTCAGGTCTGCGAGAATGTCATCAATAGTGGGCGTGATGTGCCTTTCTCTTTGGATCGCCCGATTGGCGTGGCGCATATCCACACATAGTCGGATTTTACCTGGCTGCTTCGGTTTAGGTGCAACAACGATTGGTGAAACCCAGGGGGTCGGGCCTTCAACGCCTTCGACGACATCGGACGCCTCCAGGTCTTGCAGTTCTTGCTCCTCAAGCTTGCGGACATGGAATGGAATGCGCCTGTGGGGCTGAATAGAGGGCTGTACTGACGGATCTATATGCAATTTTATTTGAACATCCTTTAGCTTACCTAGGCCTTTAAAGAGATTTGGGTACTTCTGCATAATGTGGTGGGCCGAAGGACCTGTAATGCTGTTGACAAGGTTCACAAGGCCCAGAGATATTGCACTGGTACAGCTGAGAAGTGTGTCCGCAGAGCATTCTACCACATAAAAGGTGTCAGTGATGGACTTTCCTTCAGCTGCAACTTCTGACTGAAATTTTCCGCACAGGGGCAGTGCAGCTGCTGAGCCATAAGGAAAAATCTTTATATTAGTACTTTGTAGAGTAGGTTTGTTAAGGAGCTGGTTGTAGACTGTATGACTGATGACGTTGACTGATGCCCCCGTGTCCACCAGGGCTTCTATTGGATTGCCATTCACTAGGATTACTCGTTTTGGATTAGTAACTGCGTGCACAGTATTAGATCCTTCTTCCGTCACGGAGAATAAATAGGTGCTGTGGGACTCGTCATTAATCTGCAGTGTTTGGATCTTCGGTGGCCTAGGTTGTGCGGTGGTATGAGGAGATTGTGGCTTGGATCTACACACCTTTGCAAAATGATTTTGCTTTCCGCAATTATGACAAGTTCCTCCCTTTGCTGGGCAGACATTCTGGTGAGGATACGATCCACCGCAGTTGTAACATGTGGCTGCCTGCGTGCGAGGCACATTTGGTTTCTGTGTAAGCTTTGCTATAGAAGATGTCGCGTCTGGCTCATGCTCGATGTTCTCTATCAGTTTAGCTTGTTTGTCTGCAGCATCATTTATACGCGCTGTATCTAGCAACTTCGCTAACGTCATGGTGGGGTCTCTGAGTGCTTGTCTCCTTTACTTGGAGGAAATACATCCTTGTACGATCTGCATTTGGATTTCTTTGTCTACTTCCGCAAATTCACAGTGCGCTGCAAGGTGTCGTAGCCGGACATGATACTCAGCCATGCTTTCTGTTGGCGACTGCTTTGACTGCCGGAACTTAAAAATTTCAAATGCCGGATTTCTGTGAGGGGAGAAGTGCTTGCTTAACGCAGCTTTGCTGAGCTCATAGTCCTTGTCCTCCCCTGTATTCGGCAGAGTAGTGAATATATCGTAAACCTGCTCCCCTGCGTAGTGTAACAGCATGGCTTTTTTCCGGGTATCATCAGAGACATTCATGGCTTGCAGAAATATCTCGAATCGCTTTAGCCATTTATCCCAAGATACTGCCAGGTGTGCTTGGGACTGATGCACATCAAAAGCAGGAAATGCGGGTAGACAAGCCATAGTGAGTGCTGATAGCCTTGTAGACTGTTCGTGGGACTGAAATACCTGTGGCTGATGAATGAACGCTTCCTCGTCGCCAGTTGTAGTGTCGTGATGTCGGCGATAAAGAATTCATAGACCTACACGGATGTGCTAGTACTTGGCTGCCAGGCCGTGCTTTTCTTTATTCCTTACTTCCTCCTTCCTCTCCACGTCCCTCCCCCAACTCCTCCTCTCCCCTACATCACTGTTACTAGGCAAAGAATGCAAACAAGGGCAACAGCCCACAAACAGCAGGAGATGTGACAACATCACAAGCGTTTTCATCGATCTCCCCAAATTTACACTAAAGCTACACCCAGAATATTGCGGTAAAGCTTTGATCATAGTAGCATTTGAACATTAAAGATCTGAGCTGTAATGTAATGTCTAGGTATTATATTCTAGCTATGGGTAGTGTGGAAAATGTACTACAGATGTCCTTCGCAAGGAAACTGTTTAGTACCATATCTTTTTTTATGAATGGTGTTGTCTTGCATTTGATTGGTACTAAGGCAGTCTTATTAAAAAGAATGTATTAACAGTCCATCAGATTATTTGGTCTGCCTTGATTTTCTAGATGTTGATTTCCAGTGGTTTTTTTTATTTTTTGTGCCCTTTATCTAGACTATGCCAGTTACTGCAAGAGCCCTTGAAACGATGATCCGATTGGCTACAGCTCATGCTAAAGTCAGAATGAGTAAAACTATTGATCGCCAGGATGCAGAAATGGCACTTGAACTTGTTCAGTTTGCATATTTTAAAAAGGTTTGTGCATAAGGTTAGCATAAAATAAAGTAGATGCATTAAGCTGTAGTTTAATATTTGGTTATTTGTAGAGTTATCGCGATATAAGGCTTTCGAACATGTTGCTTTACCAAACTCTGTGGTGTAGTCAAATCCTCCAAATGTTTGTAACAATAAGGCTGTGTGCACACGTTGCGGATTTTTCCGCGCAGATTTATTTAAATCCTCAGGTCAAAAGACCTGCGGTTTATCTGCGGATTTATTGTGGATTAGCCTGCGGTTTGACACCTGTCATGGAATCTGCACAAAGGTGACATGCTGTGGATTTAAAACCCGCAGCAAATCCACGCTGAAAAATCCGCACCGTGGGCACTGCGGTTTTCATTGAATTAAATGGTACTGTACACCGCAGCAGAAACTGCTGTGGATCCGCAGGGCCAAATCCATTGCGGATCCGCAACGTGTGCACACACCCTTAGATGTGACTTTTTATGTTCAAAATATTTGTAATGTATTTCTATAGTTCTTATGGCTTATGAAATGTATTTGTTTTTTTTTGTTTTTTTTTAGATATTACCAAAGGAGAAGAAGGTGGAAAAAGATCGCGATTTAAGTCAAGAGACTCCAACCCAAGATGGAATAAGGTATCTATGTGAAGCACTAATTATGCTTGATTAACACATGAGAAACAGTGTATCTATAAATTGTCATGTATAAATTCTGTTGTAATGTTAATTTTATTCAGAAAAAGTTCAAGACGTCCAGGGAAAATGTCTGAGTCTCAAGATTCTGTGGACCCTTATTATTTTAGCCAGGATGACAGTCAGAATCAATGTAAGTACATGCCCTCAACAGTATTAGTCAAACTAAAATAATAAAATAAAAACTAATGATCAATGTCAAAATGTTGCAGCCTGGGAAGGTCATGCTGAAACACCCGTGGGGATCTTTGTGTCAAACTGAGCGTATGGTATATACACTTCTGATTCCAACGCATGGAATATACAGTATGTGTATACCCCCAATACAGTCACTGCAAACTGTGCGATAACCCCAGACTACTCGCTGTCATCGCCAGTCATTTTTTTTTAATATATATATTGACTGACTGACTGAAGCTGTGGTTTTGGTAGCGTGTGGGTTACAGAACAAAAGGAACAGAACGATCTAATTTCTCCTTTGCCTCATTGGAGGACACGGGTACTGTGGGTGTATGCTACTGCCGCCTGGAGGCTGACACTAAGTGGAAAAAAAGGTTAGCTCCTCCTCTGCCGTATACACCCTCGCCCCGATTGCGGGCGGAAACCAGTTCATGCTTAGTGTCCGTTGGAGGCACACATGTCTGTTTTTTCTCCAGACTTTTTTTTTCTCCCTTTTTCTATGAAGATAAGACAGGGGTGACGGACCCTATTGAAAGCGTCCGATCTCCCCAAACCAACAATGGGCGAGCACGTGCGAGTGTCGCCTCCACGTATCCTCTCCCGCAACGTGGGACACATCTGGTCTTTTTTCCCAGACTTTTTTATTTTTACCTTCTATGAAGATGAGACTGGGGCAGTGGACCCTATCGAAAGGGTCCGATTTCCCCAAACCATCAACGGGCAAGCACGTGCGACTGTCGCCTCCATGTTTCCTCTCCCGCAACGTGGTACATGATGCCGGACTTCGCCCTGACCACCCCTAGGTATTGAAACCCTGGGCTGTACAGAGGCACAAGCTTAGTCTGTGTGGCCCCGCTCTGCTCCACCAATGCTAGACTGCGATGCTGCAAGGCGGCGGACAGTCCCTCTCCTCATCTCTGGAAGGAGGATGGAGCTAGGGTGCTTGCACCGTCCTGGATGTGGCCCCCCTCCCCTCTACCTGAGCTGGTAGCGGAGCATCGTCACGGAGGGCTCCTGTAACAGCGTCCACAGGGCTGGAGCCCTTAGCCTCGTTCGGCCGGGCGAAGGTAGTCCCCCCCCGTCGCACATGGCGGCGTGTCCTGACGTCCGGCCACGCTTCCTCGGCTGGTGGTCGGTGGCCCGCCCGCCCCCCCCCCCCGTCACGGACAGATGCTAAAAATCCAGCCTGCGGCTTCGGCCGGTGCTAGGCCGTGGGCGGAAGTCCCGCCTCCTTTATCCCTGTCACTTCTGGCGGCCCGCCCCGTGGCCTGGACTGGCGCCGAATAAATTGAGCCCCCGGCTTCGGACCAGGGCTAGGCCGCAACCGGAAGTACCGTCAGGACGCTTCTTCCGACGGCCCGCCCACAGCTGAGGCGCGCGCTTCTTTGAGAGGAGCAGCGCTCGGCACTTCCAGGACACGGGACACAGGACTGGGGTAAGTGCTGCACCCCAACCCTAGAGGCCATGCTACGTGTAATCAAGGAGTGCCCCACCCCCCCACCCCCCAGCAGGGCAGTATTGATGCCTGGCAGATACAATGTCCGGAAAAGCGAAGACGCACACGTTCCTATACGCTGCATGCACCTCTTGTCGAGCCGCTTTTCCGCAGTCGCAGAGCAAGCAATTATGCGAAGCCTGCGTTTCCGAACGTGCCCAGGAGCCCTCCCCTGCGACCGAGCCCAGTGTTCCAAGTCCTCCAGACTGGGCCATATCACTGTCGCAGTCTATGGCATCCCTTACAAGGGCGATCGAGTCCCTTCGCGCCCCAGATAGGGGCAGGGGTAGTGGCTCGACTGTCTTGGAGGGGTCCTCCACCTCACAGGAGCCTCCGACCTGCAGGGGCCGCTCTCACTCCAGGCAGACGAGGGGGAAACTAACCCACACGGCGTCTCCCGGCCCATCCGGTGCCTCGGCATCCATGAGCTCTGTGTCTCGCTCTCCTTCACCAGTAGTCGAGAGCGGGCAAAGCTCAGATTATGACTCGGACGAACCCCTACACCTAGATACCCTGGGCTGTCGAGAAACCGTGGGCAGCCTCATCGAAGCCATCAATCAGACGCTGGGGATTGAGGATGATTCCACCCTGGCTTCAGGCCATAAGGTGTCTTTTAAGCCGGCTAAGCGGCCGCATAGAGTATTTTGCAGTCACCCAGAGTTCGAGGACATAGTGCAATGACCCCGGGAACGGCCGGACAGGCGTTTCTCGGGCCAGAAGGCACTCGAGGCGAGATATCCGTTTGTTCTGGATCTCTGTAAAAAATGGATGAAATCCCCAATGGTGGATCCACCTGTGTCACGCTTGGCCTCTAAAACCCTAGTGGTTCTTCTATTAAGGATCCCACTGATCGTCTCAGAGAGCTTGGCTCGCTCAGTGTTTGAAGCATCAGGATCAGCACTCTCTCCCTCGTTCGCGGCAACGTGGGTAGCCAAGGCCATGATTTCTTCGTCAGAATCATTGAACAGAGCCTTGCAGGATAGGGACCTACCTGCGGAGGTATCAGATCGCGAGTCAGATCGCTATGGCTACTTAATCAATGCTTCTTTGTATGCGGCCAATTAGGCGGGGCTTGTGGCTGCAAACTCAATTTCCATTAGGAGAGTTCTATGGTTAAGGACATGGTGGGCCGATTCAACCTCCAAGAAGTCCTTGACTTCCCTACCTTATCAGTGTGGCTGCCTATTCGGAGAAAGATTAGACCAGCTCATCTCCGACGCCACAGGAGGAAAGAGCAGTTTTCTCCCTCAACAAAGGGTCAAGCCACCGTTTCACCACCAGTTTCAGGCATGGTTTCGTCCTTTTGCAACCCCGGGTGGACTACAGCGGTCAGTGCTGTCGCTCCAACCAGGATAGGGATCGACAGGTCTCCTATAGAGCCAACCCGTTGGGGAGAATGCGTGCTCGCCAGCCCAGGTCAAGGGGAAACAGGTCCCAAAGATCCTCAGCCAAATGACTTGAAGCATTTTTTAGGCGACATCAGCAAAGTAGGCGGCCGCCTACTCTGGTTTCGCCACGTCTGGGTCACCGTAGCACACGACTCATGGGTGACAGAGCTGGTGTCCTCAGGGTACAAGTTAGTTTGTCAGGTACCCCCCCAAAATGGTTCTTTTTTTCTCGTCTTCCCAAAGGGGAGACCCGGGCAAGGGTGGGGGACCGTCAGACCTGTTTTGGACCTGAAGCTCCTGAACAAATTCATCAGGATCAGACCTTTCCAAATGGAGTCTCTCCGTTCAGTTATATCGGCCATGGGGCAGGGAGAATACTTGGCCTCTATCGACATCCAGGATGCCTACCTGCACATCCCCATTTTTCCTCCGCATCAAAGGTTTCCAAGCTTCACCATCAACGGCCTACATTTCCAGTTTGCAGCGCTGCCCTTTGGGCTAGCCGCCGCCCGCAGAGTGTTCACAAAGGTCATGGCAGTCGTCATGGCCATCTTGCACTCTCGGGGCATAGTCGTCTTGCTGTACTTAGATGACCTTTTGGTCAAGGACGCTTCGTTTCGGGCATGCAAGGAGAGTGTCAGCATCACGCTGGATACTCTTTCCCACGGCGGTGTGTTGTGAGTTCATTTTCCGGTCCACCAGTTGAGTTCTCCATCCAGGCTCCCTCTGGTGGTAACTGGAGGTAGTGAGGCTGATTTAATCAGAGATCTGCCATCTGATAATGAGGATGATGATTGGACCTCAGGAATCTGACTGGATTTAAGACAGCCGACGCCCTATTCTGATGCTGGTGATTCCTTCTGGCTTTTCAGGTCCTGATTTTCAGCTCTGTTCCAGTCATTTCAGGCTAAGTTTTTCTGCTAATTTTCACACTTGATTTTGTTGGCCTATTCAGTTCTTTGTGGTCAGCCAGCCCCGGCTGGGGCTGTGCTGAATTTCCACTCTTATCTGTATTTGCCAATTTGCTTTTTGTCCCTTATTAGATTGGCCTCTTTTTGCTCGGTCTCAGAATATTTCAGAGTGCTGATATAGTGCGAGAAGTCGTGACTTCAGGGTTAATTTTGCTATCAGAAGTGTTGGACTTTATTTTTGTAGGGTTTTTGGCAGATTGCAGACAGTGTCTTTCCTTTCCTATCCTTTCTAGTTAGTTTGGGCCCCATCATTTGCTCAGCCTATTTTCCTGCCTGTTTGTGCTTTCATCTTGTTTCATCGTCAATACTTGTGAGGGGGTTGTCTTTCCTTTGGGGTCTGCTCTGGGGCAGTTTTCCCCTTTTCTTGCTTTAGGCTTGCTTTAGTCCTCCGGCTGTGACGAAGCATCTAGGACCATTGTAGGTACGCTCCACGGCTGCTGCTGGTTGTGTGATTAGGACCAGGGATCTGCAATCTGCATAGTTACCAACCTCTCTGGTTTTCTGCGACTTAGCTTGTTTAGTCTTTTTCTCCTCGGTGACCCATTCATAAGTCACCAGCCATACCGCAGATTCTAGGGTACTCAAAAGCAGGAAAAAGTTGTTGAAAAGAAAAAAAGTGTCAATTTTTTTTTTTTAATTTATTTTTTCCTTTTTTTCTGGGGCCGTAGGAGGATAGAGATATATATATATATATATATATATATATATATATATATATATATATATATATATATATATATATATATATATATATATATATATATATATATATATATAATTTTTTTTTCCCCCTAATGGAGATTAACCCCTTCACCCCCAAGGGTGGTTTGCACGTTCATGACCGGGCCAATTTTTACAATTCTGACGACTGTCCCTTTGAGGTCATAACTCTAGAACGCTTCCATGGATCCCGGTGATTCTGCACTGTTTTCTCATGAAATATTGTACTTCATGATAGTGGTAAAATTTCATTCAAATAACTTGCGTTTATTTGTGAAAAAAAACGGAAATTTGGCGAAAATTTCGCAATTTTCCAACTTTGAATTTTTATGCCCTTAAGTCACAGAGATACGGCACACAAAAAACTTGATAACTAACATTTCCCACATGTTTACTTTACATCAGCACAATTTTGGAACCAAAATTTCTTTTTGTTAGGAAGTTATAAGGGTTAAAAATTGACAAGCGATTTCTCATTTTTGCAACACCATTTTATTTTTACGGACCACATCACATTTGAAGCCACTTTGAGGGGTCTATATGATAGAAAATACCCAAAAGTGACACCATTCTAAAAACTGCACCCCTCAAGGTGCTCAAAACCACATTCAAGAAGTTTATTAACCCTTTAGGTGTGTCACAGGAATTTTTTTGAATATTTAAAAAAAAAAATGAACATCTAACTTTTTATCACAAAAAAAATACTTTCAGGTTCAATTTTTTTTATTTTACCAAGGGTAACAGGAGAAATTGGACTGCAAAAGTTATTGTGCAATTTGTCCTGAGTACGCGGATACCTGATATGTGGGGGGGAACGACTGTTTCGGCGCATGGCAGAGCTCAGAATGGAAGGAGCACCGTTTGACTTTTTCAATGCAAAATTGGCTGGAATTCAGATCGGACGCCATGTCACTTTTGGAGAGCCCCTGATGTACCTAAACAGTGGAAACCCCATTTTGGAAACTAGACCCCCCCCCAAGGAACTTATCTAGATATGTGGTGAGAACTTTGAACCCACAAGGGCTTCACAGAAGTTTATAACGTACAGCGGTACAATTAAAAAGTCATATTTTTTTCCACAAAAATGATCTTTTCACCCCCAATTTTTATTTTCCCAAGGGTAACAGGACCCTAAAAGTTATTGTGCAATTTGTCCTGAGTACGCTGATGCCCCACATGTGGGGGTAAACCACTATTTGGGCGCATGGCAGAGCTCGGAAGGGAAGCAGCGCCATTTGACGTTTTTGGCTGGAATTGAGATCGGACACCATGTCGCAATTGGTATCATAAGTTGAGGATAAAAGAAAAGCACTTCTGAGCATCCGCGCTGCTTTAGTGATAAGAATTCTTCAGAAATCCATATAAATCTTTCAAGTTCTTTATTATATGTACTACAGAAACTACGCGTTTCGAGGTGACAAACCGCACCTCTTCTTCAGGTTACAGTACAGAGTTGAAAAAACACTGTTTGGGCGCATGGCAGAGCTTGGAAGGGAAGGAGCACCATTTGACTTTTTCAACTCAGAATTGGCTGGAATTGAGATCAGACGCCATGTTGCATTTGGAGAGCCCCTGATGTGCCCAAACAGTGGAAACCCCCCAATTCTAACTCCAACCCTAACGCCAACACACCCCTAACCCTAATCTCGGCCCTAGCCCTGGCCCTAGCCCTGGCCGGAAAATGGAAATAAATACATTTTCTTTTAAGTTTTATTATTTTTCCCTAACTAAGGGGGTGATAACGGGGGTTTGATTTACTATTTATGGCGGTTTTTATGTTTGGCAGCTATCGCACGCTAAAAGGCGCTTTTTTATTGTAAAAATAGTTTTTGCATCACCACATATTGAGCGCTATAATTTTTCCATATTTTGACCCACCGAGTCATGTGAGGTCTTATTTTTTGTGGGACGAATTGACGTTTTTATTGGTACCATTTTCGGGCACGTGACACTTTTTGATCGCTTTTTATTCCGATTTTTGGGACGCAGAATGAACAAAAACCAGCGTTTCATGAATTTCTTTTGCGGGGGGGGGGGTGCGTTTACACCGTTCCGCGTGCGGTCAAATTGATAAGGCGGTTTTATTCTTCGGGTCAGTACGGTTACAGCGATACCTCATTTAGGTCATTTTTTATGTTTTGTTGGTTTTATGCAATGAAAACTATTTTATATAAAAAAAATAATTATTTTTGCATCGCTTTATTCTGCGAGCTATAACTTTTTTTTTATTTTTTCGCTGATGATGCTGTATGGCGGCTTGTTTTTTGTGGGACAAGATGACGTTTTCAGCGGTACCATGGATATTTATATGCGTCTTTTTGATCGCGCGTTATTACACTTTTTGTTTGGCGGTATGATAATAAATCATTATATTTTGCTTCGTTTTTTATTTTTATTTCTTAAGGGGTTCGCTAAAGGGATTAACTAATGGGACAGTTTTATAGGGCGGGTCGTTACGGACGCGGCGATACCTAATATGTGTACTTTTGTTTTGTTTTTTTTATTTCCAAAAAATGGATTTATTGGGGGAATATTTTTTTTTTCTTTTTCTTCTAATTTATTTGGCTTTTTTTAACTTTATTACATAGTCCCAGGTGGGACTTCACTGTCCTGTGACAGATCGCTGATCTGTCACATCACAGATCACTGACAGATCAGCAATCGGTCACAGGCACTACTGCAGACTTCCTCATGCCTGCGCTTTGCAGGCACTGAGGAAGCCAGCTCCCTGCAGGCCCCCGAAGGCCCCCGTCGCCATCTTGGATTCGGGGGCCTGTAGGGAAAGAGACCCCCGCAGCAGCGCTGCACATTGCGCTGCTGTGGGGGGCTCAGGGAAGCACTGAGGGAGCCCCCTCCCTGCCGATGCTTCCCTTTAACCCCCGGTACACCGCAATCATGTTTGATCGCGGTGTGCAAGGGGTTAACGTGTCGGGGGCGGTCCGTCACCGCCCCTGACACATTGTGCCGGGTGTCAGCTGTGATAATCAGCTGACACCCGGCCGCTATCAGCGGCGCTTACCACGTGGGTGCCGCTGATCGCGCTAAACTTAGTATCCCGTCCATGCGCATAGGGGCATGGGTCCCATGGACGGGATAGTACGTCTGATGTCAGAAAGGGGTTAAGCAATTATCTGGTCGTGTGGAGCAACTTGCTGCTGAAGTACAGGGAATTTCCACCTACCTCATTCAGTCACATGCTGCTGAACCTAAGATCCCTACTCCTGATGTGTTTTCTGGGGATCGGTCTAAATTTCTGAATTTTAAGAATAATTGTAAATTATTTCTTGCCTTGAAGCCTAATTCATCGGGGAGCTCTGTGCAGCAGGTTAAAATTGTCATCTCCTTGCTGTGTGGCGATCCCCAGGATTGGGCTTTTTCTCTGACACCTGAAAATCCTGTTCTGACTAATGTGGATGCATTTTTTCAGGCCTTGGGGTTGTTGTATGATGAACCTAATGCTGTTGATCAAGCTGAGAGAACCCTGTTGGCATTAAACCAGGGTCAGGATTCTGCAGAGTTATACTGTCAAAAATTCCGAAAGTGGGCGGTCCTTACTACATGGAATGATAGAGAGCTGCCAATGCACTTTCGGAAGGGTTTATCAGAGACCGTAAAAGATGTTATGGTGGGATTTCCTGTTCCCTGTGGTATGGATGTTTCTGTCATTGGCCATTCAAGTTGATCGGCGTTTACGTGAACGCAAGACTACACAGGAGGTGCTGCCACCTTTTGCACAAACGTCTGAACCTATGCAATGTGATGGGGTTTTGTCTAGGGCGCAACATCAGGAGTTTAGAAGGTGTAATAAGCTGTGTTTTTTCTGTGGAGACGCCTCTCATACTATTTCTGTCTGCCCTAAACGAGAGAAATGTTTTGCACATACATTTGCTGTGGGCAGTGTACGACTTAAGTTCCTTTTGGCAATTACTCTGATCTCCTTATTCACGTTTTCTACTAAGGTTTTCGTGGATTCAGGAGCAGCGTTGAATCTGATGGATTTGGACTTTGCTAAACGTTGTGGTTTTTCCATGACGCCTCTGCAGATGCCTATTCCTTTGAGGGGTATTGATGCTACTCCTTTGATGGAGAATAAACCTCAGTTTTGGACCCAGGTGATAATGCGAGTTGCCCCAGACCACCAAGAAAATTGTAAATTTTTGGTGCTGCATAATTTGCATGATACTATTGTTCTGGGTTTTCCTTGGTTGCAAACTCATAATCCAGTTTTGGATTGGAAGTCTTGGTCTGTAGTGAGTTGGGGTTGTCAGTGTGTTCTTAGGGACGCTCCTGTTTTCTCCACCTCTCCTCAGTCTCATGATATTCCTGATTATCTAGCCGATTTTTCTGATGTTTTTAGTGAGAGTAAGTCTGCAGCTTTGCCTCCTCATAGGAGTTATGACTGTGCAATTGAGTTGATGCCTGGGTATAAATTTCCCAAGGGTCGGCTTTTCAACTTATCAGTACCCGAGCATAATGCTATGCAGTCCTATATTAAGGAGTCGTTGGAGAAGGGTCATATTAGATCATCCTCGTCACCTTTAGGTGCTGTTTTTTTTTGTTTTTTTTTTGTGGCCAAGAAAGATGGTTCATTAAGACTGTGTATTGATTATCTTTCCCTTAACAAGATGACTGTTAAATATCAGTACCCGTTACCTCTGATGTCTGATTTATTCTCCAGAGTTAAGAGCGTCTGCTGGTTTACTAAGCTTGACCTCAGGGGGGCGTATAATCTTATTCGCATCAAGCACGGGGATGAATGGAAGACGGCGTTTAATACTCCGGAGGGACATTTTGAGTACCTGGTGATGCCTTTTGGGCTCACTAAATGGTCACAGATCCACAGATCCCTGTGACATTTATATATCTGGAGTCTTTACTGCACGTTTAACAGTTTTCCTGGGGGGATTGCTTTTATGGGACGTCGTTGCCTCCATATTAAGGCATGACTAGTGTGTACCTTTTAAATGTTTTTAAATAAATTTGTGTGCTGTCCTTTTTATAATGTGTACATGCAATTGTGTATTAAAACACTGTTTTGCACTTTATGGGTATCCCCATTGATATAAGCATGATCTTTTCTTCAGCTTTGTCATAGAATCCAACAAGCAGTATCCAGAGACCAGACCGAGTCAAAAACCAAGTTATTGGGCAAACCAGCACACAGCACAAAACACACTCAGCCAAGGGCGCAAGTATTACTGACAAGGGAAATTCCCAAAAGGACGCTATAAGATGTCCACCCAGGGTCAGAGTGAGGCTACAGGAATTAACCCTAGAATAACCAAGCCAGACAAACCATGACACAAATACTTTCTAAAACTTTACCTTTTTTTGAGACATCAGAAAATTAGTATAAAGCAAGGCTTTTATAGCCACCATTTAATAGTGTATTATAGATATCAAGGCTAACACTCTGACTCTCTCAGATTACGGACTATCAATAAATATTAATGTGAATGGTCCAGTGATTAGATCCATGCCCAAATTTGTTTGGTGTCATAAAAGTCCTTCAATGATGGGGGAAGGGGGGAGCCCCAGAATCGGCCTTCAGGAGCAGGACCACAGTCCCTAGTCAGCCCTATTTTAATAGCCCCTCCATGTTCACCCCAATATCTCTGCCCTATCAGATACTCGTCTGTCCCTCGTCTATTGTCACGAGTGTCCCTACCATGCTCTTGAGAGGTTCATGTAGTACACTTCAGGTTAGAATCCCTATGGTCTATATCATGGGTACCCGCGATAACAGCATCAATGACAAGTTTTGCCATTTTAGATCTAGTGCTCATGTACCTTGGATCTAATCCTTATAAACAGGGAGGAAATGGTTGAGGAGGTAAAAGTGGCTGGGACCCTAGGAGGTAGCGACCATGCTATTTTAGAATTTTGGATAACTAGAGGCGGAAGACCTGTGAAGACTCAGACGTCAAGGTTAGATTTCAGAAAGGCAGATTTTAAGGGATTCAGAAAGAGAATTGGAGGGATCCAATGGCTGGATATCCTTAAAGACAAAAATGTCCAGGAAGGATGGGAAATCTTGAAAAATGAAATTCTCAAAGCACAGTTGTTAACAATTCCGAAAAGAGGGAAGAATAGGAAGCAGTTAAGGAAACCAGGATGGATGAACACAGAACTTAAGCACATGCTAAAAAGGAAGAAAAAAATGTTTATAAAATGGAAAGAGGGAGGCATATCTAAAGAAGAATATAATGCTGTCTGCAGAACCTGCAGGGCACAAATCAGATTAGCTAAAGCTGAAAATGAATTGAGGCTTGCAAGAGATGTCAAAAGCAAAAATAAAGGATTTTGGGGATATGTCAAAAGTAAAAGAAAAGTCAAAGATGCTATAGGATTTTTACAGGATGAAAATGATGAAATGGTAAGACAGGATGTTGAGAAGGCTGAACTTTTAAATTCCTATTTTGCATCTGTTTTCTCTCAGAAAGGAAATGTAACATCAACTGTTATTCACTGTCCTATTAAGGGAATAGAAGAATCCAGGATATCTATAAACAGAAAGATAGTGAGGAAACACTTAGCTAGCCTAAATGAATTCAAGTCTCCAGGTCCAGATGAATTACACCCCAGAGTACTGAAGGAGATAGCAGAAGAAATTTTTGAACCCCTCTCTATAATCTTTGAAGATTCTTGGAGAACAGGAGAAGTGCCAGAAGACTGGAGAAGAGCAAATGTTGTTCCTATCTTCAAAAAGGGGAAGAAGGTGGACCCAGGTAACTATAGGCCGGTGAGTCTGACTTCTATACCAGGAAAGATCTTTGAACAAATTATTAAACAACATGTATGTCAATACCTGGATAAGAATGAAGTGATTAAACAGAGTCAGCATGGGTTTGTAACTAATAAGTCATGTCAGACTAACTTAATTTCCTTCTATGACGGTATCACTGATTGGGTGGATCAAGGAAATGCTGTAGATATAGTATATCTTGACTTCAGCAAAGCATTTGACAAAGTCTCTCATACAATCCTTATTGAAAAAATGATTAAGTATGGAATGGACAAGGCAACTGTTAGGTGGATTCTTAACTGGCTTAGTGATCGGACCCAAAGAGTGGTCGTAAATGGCTGCACATCCAGTTGGAAGAATGTCTCAAGTGGGGTACCACAGGGCTCTGTCCTGGGCCCTGTATTGTTCAACATCTTTATCAATGATTTAGATGAAGGCATTGAGGGTAAACTGATTAAATTTGCTGATGACACAAAGCTAGGAGGGATAGCTAATACTAGAGAAGAGAGAGAGAGGATTCAAAAAGATTTAAATAAACTGGAGAAGTGGGCAGCAACAAACAGAATGGTTTTTAACAGGGAGAAATGCAAAGTACTACATCTGGGCAATAAAAATGGAAAAAGCATATATAGAATGGGAGGAATAGGGCTAAGTGACAGCACATGTGAAAAAGACTTGGGTATACTAATAGATCACAGACTGAATATGAGTCAACAGTGTGATGCAGCAGCAAAAAAAGCAAATGCAATTCTAGGATGTATTAACAGAAGCATACAGTCTAGATCACGTGAAGTCATTATTTCCCTCTACTCCTCTTTGGTCAGACCTCATCTGGAATATTGTGTCCAGTTTTGGGCACCACATTTTAAAAAAGACATCAACAAACTGGAGCAAGTTCAGAAAAGAGCGACCAGAATGGTGACCGGTCTGCAAACCCTGTCTTATGAGGAAAGGTTGCAGGATTTGGGAATGTTTAGTTTGCAAAAGAGAAGACTGAGAGGAGACTTAATAGCTGTCTACAAATATCTAAAGGGCTGTCACATTGTAGAAGGATCAACTTTATTCTCATTTGCACAAGGAAAGACTAGAAGCAATGGGATGAAACTGAATGGGAGGAGACACAGATTAGATATTAGAAAAAACTTTTTGACAGTTAGAGTGATCAATGAGTGGAACAGGCTGCCACGAGAAGTGGTGAGTTCTCCTTCAATGGAAGTCTTCAAACAGAGGCTGGACAGACATCTGACTGGGATGATTTAGCGAATCCTGCTTTGAGCAGGGGGTTGGACCAGATGGCCCAGGAGGTCCCTTCCAACTCTACGATTCTATGATTCTATACCATAGCGACTCTCCTGAGAAGTGTATTGGACCAAATGCGTCAGGCACATGATAGGATGATAGGTACATTCTAGAGCGACAAACTAAGGACTGACGCATTCTGCCCTTATCAGGTCAGAGCCATTAGGAGGAACAAGGATAAGCTATTTAAATGGTCCTGCACCTGAATGATCCCAGGGCTCACCCTGATTGGCCCCTTTCTTGTTGATGGATTTTGATGAAAACAAACCATTTTATTTCCTTTTGCGCTCAGATCTAATCACTGCGCTATTTACACTACTGTTTGACAGTCTGTAATCTATGCAAGTCATCCATTTGAATGTGTTCGCTTTAAAAGGAATCTGTTAGCAGGTTTTTTTCCTATGTAATTTGACAGCAGCATGCGGTAGGGACAAAGACCTCATTTCCAGCTATGTGGCACGTAGTTTACTGGGTGCAGCTGTTATGATAGTCATAGTTTTCTCTGCTGCAGATCTAGCAGAGTTGTGTATAATACCACCCAGATTACAGCTTTCTCTGTACACTATCTGTGCTGCGGGTGTGGTTTGTCTACACTGCATGTGCCAAGTTCTGTAATGATAATATCCTGCTGATTTGTATTGATACGGCAAAACGCAGACTAGTAAGTGACACATCACTAATCAGTGTCTCTGCTCCTACATTATGGTGCTCGCTGATTACATAGCAAAAACTTAGTGGCATATTCCCTTTAATAACTTTGATCTCTATCCTCTACTGTTAAATGGGTGCTATAAACGCCTTGTTGTATACGAATTTTATGTCATCTTCTCTGACAAGTGTGTTTAAAACCTTACCTTTTAATGGTCTCTTATGAAGGTTCTTACTGCTGAAGTTGTATGGTATTTATATACTTGAACATGATTAAAATGCATGTTTAAAATATTGTAATAAATAATGATGTAACCTCCAGTCTTGTAGTGCAGTGTACTAATTGCAGGCCTTCTCTGAATCTGTTTTTTCACGCCATAGCTCTACATATAAGAACTCCAAGGAAGGTTTCTGAAAGTCAGGGGAAGATCGACACCAAGAGTTCACGGAGTCAGAAGAGGTAAAAATAATTAAGGGGGCAATTCACCAAATGTTGTGCCAGTGTACTGGTGTAAAACACTTTTTTACAAAGTCTCAGATTGTTCTGATTTGCGCAGAAATTCAACAACTCTTGTCGTCTTGACAGCAGTTTGAAGAAACTCAGCCAAAATAGAACTGGGGAGGTGACAAGGTTGGATGGGTCATGGTTATGTCCACCCATCAAATTCTGCAAGAGTGATGGTATTTTTTACTCCAGAAATCCTATTCCAGTCCTTAGCTGGACTAGTATTTCTGGCATAAAGCAATGGGGAAGCATACCACTGAGAAGATGTGCCAAATTAACTGGTGTGTGCCTTATTAAATGAATTTGGCACATCATACTCCAGCGAGCCCTTTATTAAGACGTAAGAAACACCAGTCTAAATGATTCTGCCCCAAAGTTTTTTGTTTTTTTTTTCTTTGCATTAATATATGCTCACTTTTTAGTATACTTGATGGATCAAGCATATGTCATCTCAGGCTAGTCTACAAGTTCTCAAACCATAATAAAAGTCAAGAATTAACACTTGGTGAAGGTTGTTTAATATAACATTGAATAAATGTTGGTGATTTTGATTTATATTTAATTTCGTGCCTTTTTATGCTTCTGTAAGGGTTTAGCATACAGTTCAGAGTAATGAAAGAGCAGCTTCTTTTACCTAATAGGTCACCTACCAGGAGCAGTTCTGATTACTAAATTACCACATCATTATTTAGAAGTACCAAAGGTAATTTTATAGATTAAGACAAATCCTATGACCATACAATACATTTTTTGACGCTATATAGTACACTTGTTCTCTTACGGCACATTGTGCCAAGCCTAAGCCCTCTGTGGGCCAAAATAAATAGCTCTTCATCTGGTAACTCCAGATGTCCATGTATTACATGGCTGACTGCTCATCTGAATGGCCAGGTATACTCGAAATGTATATTACAGCCGGAGAACTGCAAAATCAACAAGACCTAATACATTATACTGCATTTAGAAGTCTGTAATTTTTCTTGCACCTAAAAACATGGACGATTGTTCATTAGTGTTTAGGTTTGCGGTTCAGCAATATTTGGTCAGTGATTTTTGCTTTATTAAGAAATTATTAAATTGCAGATGTTCCATCCATTGTAACGTTAATCACTGACGACAAGCTGATGCAATCCGAGTGCGATGAAGAAATTGCATGGACTGAAACACTTTTTTGGTACAGAGGGTAGACAGGAGGTCGTATCTCCTACAATGATGACTGGATGGTGATCAGCGGACTGTGATGTTGTGCTGATACATCAAGAAATTCATAGAGTATACAATGAATAAAATGCAGGGGATGTCTGGGAATTAAGAAGGAAGCCTGAAGAAAATCAAGAAGAGCCTGACCCTTGGAAGTACAATATACAGTATATGGAAAAAGTCAGTGTTGGGAAAAAAATTACTGGACTGCGTCAGTAAAATTATTGTATAAATGCAAAACTACTACTAAATATAGTGCAAGTCTATTTCGCCCTCGACACATAATCTATTTTAAAGAGAGTATCAATCTATGGCAGTATTCTACAAATCCGAGTGTCAGGTGATGTGATCAAGAACCTCGACTATGTGTACGTTTAATACAAAGGCCCTGATACATCATGTTGTTTTCTAGTATATGGTGTTTTATGCCAGATCTGACCAACTTTTTGAAAGTGAATGAAGCTTATGCAGAATGGGGGTGTCGCTGATCATGGATGACAAATTAATCGCAATTTGCAGCAAAAAAGTGGTGTAAATTACAATAGCCCTGTGCTCCAGTCTCCTGCATGTATTTTTGCATCAAATGCAGTAACCGTGTGTCTTTCTTGGAACTGCAATCTGACTACACATTATCTACTACATGAGATGTCATACCAGCTATTCCTAGAATGTTAACACCTGACAGATTTGATGCAGATACTTTTTGCTAAGTAGAAGGCAGTTCTATTCATTTGAATGGGACCTTTCAGAAATCTGACACATCTACCACATATGAAGTCGCGACATTCACATGTTGCAGCCATGCTGCTTTTTTTTTGCGGTCATGGTAGAACCACAAAACCTTGCATTTCTGCTGCAAGTGTGACGGGGAAAAAAAGGCCTTGCGCAGAAAAGGTAGGAATGGACCTACAACAGTGTGATGAAGTATTCTCATCTTTCACAATTATTACAAACCCAAATTTGCTCTGCTGTATTCTGAAAGCCAGAAGAGGCAACTTGTGCGCATCCACCTCTCCATTCACCGCAGTAGTGGCACCAGGCAGGATGGAGGTGAGCGCTGCTCCTGTCTTGGAGACCAGAACACATCAGACATGTCTGACATATATTGTGGATATGCCTCAATGTTGATGATAGTAATGCACCTTTATTGGGTGACTCCCTTGTTATTTTGCTGTTGAACTGATTTTTTTTTTTTTTTTTACTTTTTTTTCTGAGCTTTGAAGTCATGAAATGTTTTTATTTCCTTCACAGAGTAAAAGAATTCAAAGCTGCTCTGTTAAAAGCATTTAAGACCACACGTTCCCAATCTGTTGCTGTTAGTCAGTTGATCGAACTAATCAATAACGGAAATCCTGACCCATTCCAGGCTTCTGAAGTAAAGGAAGAGCTGGACCACATGCAAAATGACAACCAAGTCATGTTGGCAGATGATGTGGTGTTCTTGATTTAACTGTATTCCCTGAAATCAGATTGCATTGTTGTGATTTTCTTTTTTTTCCCTACACTTCATATGCTCGTTTTGTAAGTATTTATAGCAAAATAAAATGAAAGCTGTTGCTCTGGATTTTATTTAATCACTTGGTAAACACAGTAGCTTAGAAGGATTAGTTCTAGTAGTGGACACCCCCTTTTAAATTACTGTTCTCCGTGGTGCGGAGCCATTTCAGCGGAGTCTGCTCTGCCTCTCCCACGGCTTGTGACATTGGATACCTGGCTCACATGAGCCTCTTCACTCCTTTTGGACTAATTTAAGATATCCAGTCTGACTTCTTCCAAAAGTCAGTTATGCCTGAAGGAGGGGAGAGTGATGTGGCTTCTAATTGTTGGTTCATGTAAGTCCTGCAGCCAATGTTAGGTGAGCCCTGGGAGATCCAGTGCTGACACTGCTGGAATGGCGCCTGCATCGGAGGCAAGTACAGCTGCTATTTTATAAGGGCTGAACATAGTGATTGAAAAGGGGATTTTCTGCGGCGTGGACAACCCCTTAAAGTCAATGGCATCTTTGTATAGATCCAAACATCTGCTCTTAAAGCATTTTGGCCCATATGAAAAAAAAATCCAAATTGTAAGCAAAAATACATTCTTTTGGCTTACGTTTGGACGCTCTAAGCCTACAAGTACGAGGTCACAATTTTACAGACCTGGACACTGCCATTATGTATTTAGTTACCTGTTATTTTGATGGTTTACCCCATATCTGTAGATGTAGTAATTGTGCAATTCATCCCTTTATTCCATTTACAGGTGTTATTTGTCGCTGTATTTTATAGTCGTGTGGCATCTGAAGTGACTTTTTGTATTTAAAGTAATGGGCATTTAACAAAGTTTCAACCAACTTTCTAGCAAAGAAAAATAATCTTCTTCCAGTCTTAACCGTGATGTGCATTTATGATTATATTAACACAGCAAAAATAGTGCTACTACTCAGGACGAAGTAGAGTAAAGCCAGCTCACCTGTTGTGGCGTGTTGTCAGCACGGACTGCAAGGAGACCGCTTGGAAGCAATATAGAAAAAGGAAAAGTCCAGCTGATAAAAAAAACTTGAGTTTTTCAATAAATAGTTGTTTTTTTTATCAGCTGGACTTTTCCTTTTTCTACTACTCAGGATCTTTACTTGAAAGCTCCTGCAGCACTAATGGTTTGGCTTCATATTTCTCACCAAATGTGTAATTTACTTAATAAATATATGTGGAGCTGAAATAGCTAATAGTACAGGAAGTTTCCATATTAATCAATTGGTATCCTGTAAAGTTTTAAGTGGTTAAGGGGGGTTAATCTTTTAAATTTTGGATTGTTTAACAGTGTAAGCCGGGGAAATACTAGTTTATACTAATGGCCATCCCTCCCTTCATCAACGATAAAGATAACAACATGAATAATGCTGTTTGTAGCCCTGATAGTACCTGCAATTCAGTGTGACCCTATAGCTGCTCCTCTGTGCTCCCTCTCCATTTTGGGACATTATATGCAGACAGACCTGTAGTGGAGTTGTGGGCCAGGCGGAGCACAGATACTGACTGCTGCTTGGTAGGCGCTGGCCATGTTCTATAATCTCAGACTACATAGAGGTAGATGTTATCAGGGGACTGGATGTTACTAGTAGACTGGAGTAGGCCTGTCCTTATGATATTTGAAATAACATCCCAGAAGGGAGAGGGAGCACAGAGGAGCAGCTGCAGCCTCACTGATTGCAGGTACTCTCCGCATTAGACCGTGGTCACATTTGCGAGAAACTCTCATGAGTCTTGCATCTTAATACCCGGCACTGCTGCCAGCACTCGGGACTGGAGTGCGCGGCTGCATGTTTTTCTATGCAGCTGAGCGTTCCGATCCCAAGTGCCGACGGCAGTGTTGGGTATTAAGAGGCGAGACTTGTGCGAGTTTCTTAGAGACAGCATTCTTATCGTTTTATGAAGGCATGGCCATTTGAATTCTTTATTTCCCCAGAGTACCCTTTTTAAGGGGTTATGCTAAATTTGTAGATATTTTTTTTTTTTTTTTTTTTTTTATATTAAAAATGAAACCAGCAATTGGCTTTCAAGTGGAAACTGCCTGAATAATTAATATGCTACATCTTTTAACTACTTCATGATTTCCAGACCCTGAAGTAGTTAAAAATGCACAGCAATGTAAAAATGCCATTACCCTGCCTGCATTCCATTTAATTTGTAAGTGCTATTCAAAGCACATTCTGCCTGAAAAGTGTTGTGTGTGCACACACATCCTTACTGCTCCTAAAACTGTTGCGGTGGGGGGGGAACTGAATACACCCTAAGGGCTCATGCTTGCATGCAAGAAACTTGGACAAGTATTTTTATGTAGCTGAACGCTCCGATCAGAGTGTCGGGTATTGACATGCGAAACTCGCCTGAGTTTCTTGCATGTGTGTATGAGCACTCAAATGGCTTTTGTTGCACGTGGTTATGGCTTGTTGTGTACTCAGGAAGTATTAAACACATCCAACAAGTCTTATATGCACATTTGTTTATTTCTTGCCATGAATACATTGTCTGGAGTTATTAAAAAAACAAAAAAAAAGTTGCTGTATTTGGGCTCCTTGTAAAATGGCAGTCTAGTTGCCACTGGCCTGTGAACAAGTGCTGAGGACACAAATGATTCTTATGTTTTATTTGTTATAAACTTGATTCATCAGAAGTGCCACTGTGATTGCAGATCCTTTTCCTTGTTCACATCGCGGTTTTCTGGAAACAAAAGATTAATTAAATTTATATATTTACTATTGGTAGATCTTACAAGTAATGTAGAATTTAAAGTGTTATTCCCAACGAAGACCTTCATGATTAGCCATGGTTTATACAAATCTAAGACCACTGGAGGTCAAGCTTCAGCAGCTGAAAGTGGTTGAACCATACGATTTCTATAACTCCCAGAGACAATGAACCTCAAATGGTCTATTCCCATCTCTGCCAAGGAAGCCTTCAGTCAGAATCATCCTGAGAAAGATGAAAATCAGAAACATTAACCCCTTCATGGCCTATGCCATATAGGTATATCAGACTGTGTATCTGCCGAACCCCGCATCTGTTCTGGCACATGACAACTAACAGCCATGGGTTGAATTGCGATATATCTGTGGCTGTTAACAACATGTTAAATGCTCCTTTCAAGCGTGTCACGAACCCCGAACATCGGTTCCCCCGTCGCATGATCACAGGGCACGTATGGGTTGGCATGACAATTGGGGGGGGGGGGTCTGCAGAAGACCCTTGTGCTTGTCATTGTTGATCTGATAGCAGGATTGAAGTCCTGCTATGTGTAGCATAAGTGATCAGAAGATTGCATCTTCAAGTCTCCTAACGGGACTATTGAAGCAAGTAAAAAGTAGAACAAAAGTTTTTAAACATATTAAAAAAGAAATTTCACATCACCCCCTTTAAAATAAAAAAATACACATTTAGTGTTGCCATGCTCAGAAAGGCCCAATATAAAAAGAATTAATCTGATTGATAAATGGTGTAGCAAAAAAAAAAATCAAAACGTCAGAATTACGTTTTTATGGTCGCCGCAACATTACAATAAAATGCAATAACAGGTGATCAAAACATTGTATATACACCCCAAAATGATAACAATAAAAATGGCAGCTCGGTGCTGAAAAAAATAAGCCCTCACCCAGTCATAGATCCCAAAAAATGGAGATGCTATAGGTCTCTGAAAATGGCAGGAGAATCATAATGGCAGGTCAGTTTTGGCATTTGGTGAACATTGGTAAAAATAAAAAAAAATAACCCAAAACACAGTTTTTTCCGGTTTCCTGTACAAAATATGGTAACATTAATGGTGTCTATCAAAAGTACAACTATCTTAAAAAAAAAAAAATAAAAAAGTTATGGCTCTGGGAGGAAGGGGAGTATGAAGCGAAGAATCCCAAAGTAGTGAAGGGGATAAAGTTTTTCTTGTTTCTCCTTACCAGAATTTTGGACATGATACTATTTTGGAAATACAGAATAACTTTCTCGTCTGCGGTTTACTGGCATAGTTGCAGAAAAATAAAAATATGCATCATGTAATATAAATTTACATTTTTACAATATGCCACGGTGTACATAGAGGGAAGGGCACCCCATGCTTTTTCATGCCATCGTAACCAAACAACCTGAGATACAATTATCCATTACTTCTGCAAAAATTAACCATCATTACAAAGGAGCAAATTAATGAACAGGACCCTGGTACAGAGGCCTTGCCAGTACTCTGTGACTGCAAGGCAGGAACCCTGTGAGGTGTCTCATACCTGCCGACATCCCAGCTTTGCGTTTGAGTTCCAATTCTGGAGAGACAATCATTGCGTGATGCATGAATGTTGTCATGCCAGGGCTACAAATCAAAAGGAGGCAGCATGCCGACATTTGGTATTCCCCTCTGCTCCCCCGCCATCTGAATCCAGCCCCCCCACCTCTGCTCTCTCCCCCCTGATCACCCCCTGATGCTGCCTGCTCCATCTGCATCTCCTCAGCCCCCTCCTGCTCCCAGTGGTCACCCCAGGCCCCCTGATCACCCCCATCCCTGCTGCTGCTGCCAGCTCCATCTCTGCCTCCATCTCCATCTGTATTTCCTCAGCCCCCTCCTGACCCCAGTGATCATCCCCCAGCCCCAGTGATCACCCCAATCACCCCTCTGATCACTCCCCAGCTGCTGCTGATCCACCTCTGCCTCCATCTTCATCTGCTAAGGCATCTCCTCAGCCCCCTCCTGCCCCCCCCCCGCACCTGACAGCTCCCTTCTGCCCCTGGTGATCACCCCCCTGCCCCAGTGATCACCCCCTGCCCCTTGATCACCCTCCTGCTGCCGTCTCCATCTCCGTCTCCATCTGCTGCTGCATCTCCTCAGCCCTCTCCTGCCCCCCTGCGCACCTGACAGTGCCCTTCTGCAGTAGAAAGTTTCACCAAACATTCACACATACAGTACACACGCACACTATAATAAAGCTTTTTTTTTTTTTACACACACACCACACACACAATGTCCCACTCATCCCAGTCATCCCAGTCACAAAGGGTGTACTCAGCTGAGGAAGCATATGACATTATTGTCTCAGAAACTGATAGTGAGGGAGAGGACCCCGCTTTTCTCTATTCCTCAAACTCTTCCTTCTCCAATGACACAGACTTACCACCACCAAGATGTCGCAGGATGAGAAATCGTCCGGAGCCCAGAGAGAGAGAGCCGGAGGCCAAGGGCGAAGACCCACAGCCAAGTATGAGTAACCCCCAACCTAGCGCTAGTGCCCCCTCCTGGACCCACATCCCTGAAAATTTTGCTTGACTGATTCCTGATTTTGTTCACCAATCAGGAATCCAGTTCGAGACTGCCAACTTCAGGGAAATAGACTTTTTCAAAGTCTGTTTCTCGGAGTCAATTGTCAGTCTTATGGTGGAGCAAACCAACTTGTAAGCCCTGCAATTTTTTGCCCAAAACCCAAATTCATCATTTTCTACTTAGAGTCCCGTTGACTCCATAGAAATGATGAAATATTGGGGAATGGTCCTTCACATGGGGATTGTGAAGAAACCGGAAAGTCGCCAATACTGGAGTACTGATACTTTTTATCAAACTCCAATATTTGGCATTGGCATGGTTATGTTTCGCAAACATTTTGAAGCGATTCATAAGTTTCTCCATTTTAGGGACAATACTGACAGCCTTGCCCGCGATGACCCGAATTTTGATAGACTGTTCAAAATTCGGCCAGTCATCGAACACTTCAGCCACAAGTTTGCTGAAGTGTTTATTCCCCAAAGGGAAATTTCTGTGGATGAATCCCTCATCCACTTCAAAGGGAGGCTTCAGTTCCATCAGTACCTGCCCAGCAAGAGGGCGAGGTACGGGATAAAACTCTATAAGCTGTGTGAGAGTACCTCAGGGTACACTCACAGCTTTAGATTTTACCAAGGGAAGGACGGCAGGATTCGGCCCCCAGAATGTCCACCTGCTCTGGGGGAGAGTGAGAAAATAGTGTGGGATTTGGTCCACGCTCTGCTTGATAAAGGTTACTATCTGTACGTTGATAACTTTTATACAAGCATCCCATTCTTTCAATCCCTCTCTGCCAGAGCTACCGCAGCTTGCGATACTGTGCGCAGAAACCAGAGGGGTCTCCCTTTGTCACTAATTGAGCAGACTCTCCCAAAGCGTGAGAGCCGAGCCCAATGTAGAGGCAGCATAGTTGTGGTCAAGTTCAAAGACAAAAGAGATGTCTTTTTCTTGCCAAAAATCCATGGTCCCAGCACCACGGCCACCACCGTTCGAGGTACCCCAGCACAGGTCCACAAACCAGAATGTGCCCTGGGGTACAACAAACACATGGGGAGGAGTTGATCTTTCTGATCAAGTCCTCCCAGCCCTATAGTGCCATGCGGAAGGCGAAGGTGTGGTATAAAAAAATTAGCTGAGCACATCGTACAAATGGCACTGTATAACGCATAGGTGCTATCATGATGTGCAGGCCAGACCAACAACACCTTCCTTCAGTTCCAGGAGGCGGTGATAAAGGCCCTGATGTTTGGAGACGAGGAAGGAGCGGGCCCCAGCACCCCTGGAACTCAAGTTTCCCGTATGGTACCAGGGCGACATTTTCCCCTGAATGGAGAGCAAAAAAAGGTGCTGGGATGCTATAAAAGAGGGACAAGAAGGGAAACTCGTTTCCAATGAGAAACGTGTCCTGACAAACATGGGCTGTCTTTGAATGAATGCTTCAGAATTCATCACACATCCATGGAGTAAACACATCCTGACATTCTCTACAGAACTCACCCACGCCAGCCTGACATACACAACACCACACACACCAGCCTGACGTACACTACACCATACACACCAACCTGAAATAGTGTGTCAGGTTGTTGTGTGGCGTAGTGTACGTCAGGTTGGTGTGTGATGTGGTATAGTGTACGTCAGGTTGTTCTGTTTGTGTGCTGCATACTACACCACACCAACCTGACATACACTACATACTTTCCATAAGCGACATGGTGTCCGCTAACAATTGGAGCTAATTTTCCATTCAAAAAGGCAAATGGCATTCCTTCCCTTCCGAGCCCTGTCGTGCGCCCAAACAGTGGTTTATGACCACATATGAGGTATCGGTGTACTCAGGAGGAATTGACCAACAAATTTTAGGATCCATTTTAGCCTATTGCCCATGTGAAAATGAAAAAATTGAGGCTAAAAGAAAAATTTTTTGGAAAAAAAAGAGTACTTTTTCGGATCAATTTGAGAAGCACCTGGGGGTTCAAAATGCTCACTATGCATCTAGATAAGTTCCTGGGGGGGTCTAGTTTCCAAAATGGGGTCACTTGTGAAGGAGCTCCAATGTTTATGCACACAAGGGCTCTCCAAACGCGACATGGCAATCACTAAATATTCCATCATATTTTCTATTGAAAAAGTCAAATGGTGGTCCTTCTCTTCCGAACCCTGCCGTGCTCCTAAACAGTGGTTTATGACCGCATATGAGGTATTGGTGTACTCAGGAGAAATTGCCCAACAAATTTTAGAATCCATTTTATCCTGTTGCCCATGTGTATATGAAAAAACTGATTGTAAAAGGACATTTCTGTTGGAAAAATTAAAATGTCCATTTTTTCCGTCCACATTGCTTTAGTTCCTGTGATGCACCTGAAGGGTTCTTGAATGTAGTTTTGAGTAGCTTGAGGGGTGCAGTTTTTAGAATAGTATCACTTTTGAGTATTTTCTGCTATATAGACCCCTCAAAGTGACTTCAAATGTGAGGTGGGTCCTAAAAAAATGGTTTAGTAAATTTTGTTGTAAAAATTAGGAATCACTGGTCAACTTTTGACCCTTATAACTTCCTAACAAAAAAAAAATTTTGTTTCCAAAATTGTGCTGATGTAAAGTAGACATGTGGGAAATGTTATTAATTAACTATTTTGTGTCACAACTCTCTGGTTTAACAGAATAAAAATACAAAATTTGAAATTTGTGAAATTTTCGCCAAATTTCCAATTTTTTCACAAATAAACGCAAAAATTATTGACCTAAATTTACTATTAACATGAAGCCCAATACGTCACTAAAAACAATCTCAGAATCGCTAGGATCCGTTGAAGCGTTCCTGAGTTATTACCTCATAAAGGGACACTGGTCAGAATTGCAAAAAATGGCCAGGTCAATGAGGTCAAAATTGGCTGGGTCGTGAAGAGGTTAAAGGAATACCCAAAATACAAAAAAAACTCACAATATTCTGTTCCCAGATAATGTCTCCTCCCTTATATCTGGACCTTTACATATGGATAATATACTTACTGCCTCCACCGTGTTCAGTTCTGTGGGCGTTGCCTTCATTTGCTTTTTGTGTTTCTTTTTAAGGCAGTAAACAGAGACAAGTGTGATTATTAACATTACTACAAATATGGTCACGGATGATGAAACGGCAATCACCACTGTGTCTTGGCTGGAAACTTTGGTTTCACATTTACTTCCAACATACCACCAGTTATCAGTCACTTTGCACCTATATGGAGAGAATATAGGAGATGAAATTAAAGCTCAGCTGGCGAGACAACTACTGTGTTGAGGAAATAAGTATAGAAGCCCGATTTGTCAGAGAACATTCCCACGTAGCCCCTCTTCTGCGGACCCCTCACTGTAGAGATACTGCAGAGATCTCGTTACAAAATAAATGCCGGGGAGCCGCACACTTTACCATTTGCACCAGAAAGGGTGAAATTTGCATCAACATTCACAGCAAAAATTTAGAAACACAAAATCTCAAACCGCAGCTCTTCAATTTACGCTGTAGATATTTTTCCTAAAACAGTTTAAATTTGCATTTCACTCATTTTTACCTTCTGACACTGTCACATTTTTGGACATTGCTGTACAAAGAATACCAGGAAGAAATGTTATGACTGATACACATCGCAAATCAGTGACTGGCAATACCATCCTGCAAGTTAATATATCCATAGGTCTGTGAGACGAAAGTGTGGAGGCTGCAGTGCTCATGTGGCAATATTATAAGACTGTTGGGGGACACAATGCACGAAGCGTAGGAAAGGTGGCAATCTGCGAGGTAACAATCTTTTTTTTTTTCCTAAAAGTAGCACTCCCATCAAAGTTGTTTTCCTCTTAGTGTGATGTAATATGATTATTGCAATATACTATGTACTTACAATTGCTCAATTTGCCTTTCTACTCAGTTATTCTCTTTCTTACGCTCTATGTAGAAACAGGAAGTCTCTTCTCAATGCATGACTCATTCACCTCTTCCACTCCTGACCCAGCTGCTCCCTCTTTCATGGAATTTTGCAGAGACTCATGACTTGTGCAGTGAAAATTGACCTCCTGTTTCTACATAGAACTTAAAAGGATTCAACTAGTCAGTTTGTTATCACGTGATGTCATAGACCTAATGGAAAGCAGAAGAATTATCTGGGTAGAAAGACAAAATGAGCAATTGTAGGTACACAACAATGCTATATAATATGTTGACTGCAATATATTAAGAGGATAAAAACATTGATGGGTGTGCTTCTTTAATTTTACTAGGCAAACTAGGGCTATTTAAAAGGGGTTGTGCAGCTGTTTAAAGGGGATGACTACTCGGACAACCCCTTCTCACTCCTCATGTTTGTCCCTAGTAAATTAATAACGCATACACACGTGGTCAAAATTGTTGGTACCCCTTGTTTAATGACAGAAAAACCCACAATGGTCACAGAAATAACTTGAATCTGACAAAAGTAATAATAAATAAAAAATCTATGAAAATGAACAGATGAAAGTCAGACATTGTTTTTCAACCATGCTTCCACAGAATTTAAAAAAAAATAAATAAAACTCATGAAATAGGCCTGGACAGAGATGATGGTACCCCTGAAAATAATGTGACAAAGGGGAGATGTTAAATCACGGTGTGTCCACTAACTAGCATCACAGATGTCTACAATCTTATCAGTGAATGGGCCTGTATAGAGGGCTACAGATACACACCATGTCACCAATCAGCACAGTGAGTATCACACTCAACATGGACCAGAAGAAGAGAAATAAAGAGTTGTCTTAAGAGATTAGAAAGAAATTTATAGACAAACATGTTAAAGGTACACGTTATAAGACCATCTCCAAGCAGCTTGATGTTCCTGTGACTACAGTTGCACATATTCAGAGATTTCAGATCCTTGGACTGTAGCCAACCTCCCTGGATGTGGCCACAGGAGGAAAATTGACAAATCAAAGAGACAGATAATATGAATGGTAACAAAAGAGCCCAGAAAATCTTCTATAAAGATGAAAGGTGACCTTCAAGCTCAAGGAACATCAGTGTCAGATTGCACCATCCATTGCTGTATGAGCCAAAGTGGACTTCATGGGAAATGACCATGGAGAACACCATTGTTGAAAAAAAAAAATCATAAAAAAGCCAGACTAGAATTTGCTAAACTACATGTTGATAAGCCACAAAGCTTCTGGGAGAATGTCCTATGGACAGATGAGACAAAAATGGAACTTTTTGGCAAGGCACATCAGCTATATGTTCACAGATGGAAAAATGAAGCATATCAAGAAAATAACACTGTCCCTACTGTGAAACATGGAGGAGGCTTTGCTGCATCTGGCACAGGGTGTCTGCAATCTGTGCAGGGTACAATGAAATCTCAATACTATCAAGGGTTTATAGAGAGAAATATGCTGCCAGTGTCAGCTTGGTCTCAGTCGCAGGTCATGGGTCTTGCAACAGGATAATGACCCAAAACACACAGCTAAAAACACCCAAGAATGGATAAGAGGAAAACATTGGACTATTCTGAAGTGGCCTTCTATGAGCCCTGACCTAAATCCTATTGATCATCTTTGGAAAGAGCTGATTCATGCCGTCTGGAAAGGGCAACCTTCAAACACGAGACAGCTGGAGCCGTTAGCTCTTGAGGAGTGGGCCAAAATGCCTGTCGAGAGGTGCAGAAGTCTCATTGACAGTTACAGGAATCGTTTGATTGCCTCAAAATGTTGGGGTACCATCATTTCTGTCCAGGCCTATGTCATGAGTTTTATATTTTAAAAAATTCTGTTGAAGCATGGTTGAAAAACAATGACTTTGATTTGTTCATTTTCATAGATTTTTAATTTATTATAACTTTTGTCAGATTCAAGTTATTTGTGTCACCATTGTGGGTTTTTCTGTCATTAAACTAGGGGTACCAACAATTTTGACCAGTGTGTATTTCCCTCCGGCGTCGGTGCCTTTCCAAAAGTGTCGGTACAGGATCTTCTGGGGCTCATCTGGGGTCATCTGACATTATGTCACGCGATCCCTGCAGCCAATCAGCACTGACTCCACTCTCACTCTTACAGACGTAAATGAGTTCTGGAGGACGCAAGAGGTTGGCTGCAGCTCTCATTTCCTCTGGATGTCTGATTTGTAAGGAGGAGGGGAGAGTGAAGCCAATGTTTGTTGGCATTGCGTGACACAATGTAATGCGATCCCTGGGAATATTAGTGCCGACACTGGCAACACATGTGAGTATAAGTGTTATTAATTTACTGGGGAGAAACATGAGGATTCAGAAGGGGTTGTCCGAATAGTCGACAACCCCTCAAAGGATGTTTTAATAGTATCAGTATGAGCATTAATTCATTTTCATTCTTACTTCACTTCACTGGCTAAGCCTTAACCAAAATACTATAGCTTTTTTATTTAGAAGATTGAAACATACAGAGATCTACACCATGTGTCATGTGAACTGTATCACTAATCTTTTTGGATAATTCCTTCATAGCGAAAACCACCATACAGTCATTGAAGAGTACCGTCATACACCATGCCCAGTACATATCTTGTAATAAAGAACTTTTTCATTGGCCAGAGTAATAAAGGGGAATTTGTATCATACAGGGCAATGAGGGGATGGAGAGGACTGTGCTGCTCTGATTAAACAGCTACTTAGTTCTTTCCATGATAAATTATAGCACTACATTCACACATTGGCCAATCGGTAATAGAAACTTAGGGGGCTACACTTCCACTGTAAAGGATTGACACTCCAGCTACCTCAGGGCCCCCCTCCTAGCACCAGCACTGATATTCATCATCATGTAGGTTTACATTAAAAAAAGAACTGTACCAAATTTTAAGAAGACCTGCTAACATTCATATATGCAGAAAATATGATCATTTAGTCATACCTGCAAACCGGGCGATCGCCTTCAAAAACACAGACACCATCATTTTTACATCCAAAGTTAGTACAAGCATTAGTCCCTGGTATGGTTGTCCCTTCAGAAGGTTTGGAAGTTGCTGTAGTTATTGGAGGTGGTGCAGTGGATGGAGGTATTGGTTGAGTGGCATTTAGATGTGTTACATCTAGTGTAAAATAGAAGACATTGCTAAACCAGAAACAGTTTGTATGTGCACATACATTTCCCAAGTGATTTCAGTATTTCATGCTAGATGTAAAGTATAAAGCTTGTATACTGTCTTTTTAATTCCACATATATAAAAACTGTATTCTGCTTCAATGTAGATTGTTATCTATGTCTTATAAGATCTCTCATTTAGTTTATTTATGGATATTATTTTTACCTCCTCTTGGCCCTATCTACCTTTTTTCACTTTCTCTTTTCTATTTTCCTCTAAGACTCTGTAAGCACAGAATTTCTGCTTAAACTAAGCCCCAACGCTCGGTGCATCATGGTTAGGGCAAACATTTATATACACCTTCCCACCTGCTTGTTTTCCCTCTAACTATGCCCGCTCCCCTTTTTTGATTGAAAACTCTGGCTTCATAGACCCAGTGCATATATACTTTTATTTTATTTATTATTTTTTTTGGGGGGATTGCTACTCAATAGGTTGCATTGTGAGGCAGCACAGGAAGCGTTTCCATTTAAATGTCCATGCTGGCTTATTGGTGCTTCATAAACCAGCCGCAATCAAAGGAAAAATAGACAGCCTTTCAGTGCAGGCAAAACAAACTAAGCAGTTCGTAACAAAGTCTGTTTAGAGTCAGTCCAGATCACACAGGCTGGATAGCATCCAGTATACCGGCTGAGTCTGGACATAACCCTCAGGAAGCCTTCTCCCACCGTACACACAGACCATGTGACAAACAACAGTCTCCATTTTAACATGTGAACCACACTCATAGGTAGGGTATGTGGGCAGGCAGACCCAACCATCTCAGGCTGCCCATAAAACCTAGCCCAGATGCACCAAACAAACCTCTTAGAACTATGTGCACTAGAGAAATACTACAGGTTTACATCACAGATGACAATCTCCTCTGTGATACATACCTCCCATCAACTTTTTTTCCAGTAGTTTCCATATATTTCCATAGGTTTCTTGTCAGCTATGACATTCCAAGAGCTATGTGTTGTAGATCGGCTTGTTCCGACTGCAGTATTTCTGGTATATTTGCAGATGACTATGATTTTTCACACGGGCCATTGATTTATGGACAAGACTAGTGCATATCAATGACAGGCAACACCTGACAGGTTTTAGTTTAGAGTTGTGGATGAAGGTCTGGATGGTAGACCGAAACTTCAAAATTGTTATAATACATTGCTTTATTTTGGATTGCACCAAATAAACTTTCTTCAGTACTTGCATACCAACGAGTGCCAAGTTTTTCATATTATTACACTGAATGCTTTGTCATATTGGTTGCTGCCAATGCAGAGCACAGCAGTTTATGCCAACGCCATCTCTATTGTTGCAGTGTATGTAGGTAGTATAATCACAGCAAATGTGATGCCTAGACTTATTCTGTATAAAGCTACTGGTGCTTGCTGGGTTCCAGGTTTGTTGCTATTGACAGTGAGAGAGAGCCTAAAATTTTTCACCCTTATAAAATATGAAGCTTGGGGCAGCTGTCCCCGTGGCCCCCTACTCTATGTACTAGGGGACACTACAGTAATACAACTCCTAGTTTTTTGCAGGAAAAGTGTTGTCTGTATGGACATTTTCCTTGTAACATTTGCAGAAGGGAGTTGTTACGGTTCTGCAGCACAGGACTAGGGTAGGAGGGGGGAAAACTGAACCTGCACTGCGACTAGGCTGATACCCTACGATGGAGTGGGCGACCCATTCCTTGTGAATATATCCACCGACGATCCTAGGTTAATCTCAAGCAAAGACTTATAGATGGGGGAAGGGGGTCCCTGAAAGATCTAAGTAATGGGTACAAAAATGGGTCACCTCCTAATAGAAAACAAAGAGAAGGCTGCAGAAACAAACTGTAAACAGAAACTAAGACTAGCAGAACCAGAGGTCCCAGAACTGCACTAATTAAACACACAGAAGGCAAAGCAAGGCTCCAAGCCAGACTCCAAGCAGATTAACACTGTTGTCCAGCAAGGAATGGGAGACAGTTAATAAAGGGTGATACAATCATAAACTGAACAGATTCTAACAGTACCTTCCCTTTAATGAGGATTCCCCCAGATCCTCTAGGCCAAGCCTTATTCGGAAATCTCCTGTGAAAAGCCTTAATTAATCTTGAGGCTGAGCCGTCCACAGCTTTTAACCAGGAATTGTCCTCGGGACCGAAACCCTTCCAGGACACGAGATACTGTAAGCCTCCTCCGTGCCACCTGGAATCAAGAATGCGTGAAATCTCAAACTCACAGTCCTCATCAATTGGAGGAGCAGATGGCATAGCCACCTTATCAGGCGTGTCAACTTTCTTCATTAAAGATACATGAAAAACTGAATTAATTTTCCAGGACGAAGGAATGTCCAATCTCACCGCTGCCGAGTTGACTATCTGAACCACTTTGAAGGGTCCTACAAACTTAAGCCCCAACTTTTTAGAAGGGATCTTTAAATGCAGATTCCTAGAGGACAACCAAACCATGTCCCCAACAACCAACCTCGCCTCCCTTCTTTTCTTGTTGAAATATTTCTTAGACCTCCTTTTAGCCTGATTCAGATTATGGCGCACAGTGGTCCAAACCCTTTCCAAATTTCCAGAAAAACTCTCCTCAGGCACCGCTGCCCCATTCCTAGAGAAAGGACCGAAAGATGAATGCTTCCCAGTACAACAAAAAAAAGGAACACCCAGCCAAAGAAGACGTATGATTATTGAGAGCAAACTCAGCTAATGGTAGATATTCTGACCACATCTCCTGATTGTCTGCTGCAAAACATCTCAAAAACTGCTCCACGTCCTGGTTCTTCCTCTTGGTCTGTCCATTGGACTCCGGATGATAACCCGACGAAAATGACAAATGAACCTTAACTCTGTCACAAAAGGCATACCAAAATTGAGCCACAAACTGTGGTCCCCTATTGGAGACAATGTCTGTGGGGACACCATGGAGTCTGACAATCTCTTTCACAAATGCCCTGGCAAGTGTCTTAGCGCAGGGTAATTTATTGAACGGGACCAGATGACATCTTACTAAACCGGTCTACCACAACCCAGATGACAGAAAAACCCTCAGAGACCGGCAGGTCAGTGATAAAATCCAGTGCAAGATGCGTCCATGGGGAACTAGAAACCTCTAATGGGCACATCAACCGTGCCACTGGAGCATGAGAAGCCTTAGACCTAGCGCACACGGTACACTGACGCACCCATTTGACGATTTCTCTCAGCCACCCCGGCAACCAGAAATTCCGACCGATCGACCTTCTCGTTTTGGCAATCCCTGAATGACCTGCCAAACAAGATTCATCACAAAACAATCACTGACCTCAGTGTTTATTTGCAAACAAGACTCATGACATTCCGTAAACAAAGCTCTCCTCAGGGCTTTAGGCACAAATAATTTCCCATATGGAGTGTTGGTTGGTGCTGCATCCTGGGCTTTAAGAATGCTATTTTCCAACTCAGAATCTAAAGCTACCACCACCACCAGAATAGATTCCTCCTTTTCAGTATTAGCCGCTGGGGAGAAACTTCAAGACAAAGCATCAGCTTTAACATTTTTTGTCCCAGGGATACATGTCACAGAGAAATGGAACCGGGTAAAAAACAGTGCCCACCTAGCTTGACGAGCATTCAAACGTTTAGCAGCATCCAGATAGATCAAATTCTTATGACCAGTAAAGACTTGTATAGGATGTCTAGCGCCCTCCAAAAAATGTCGCCAATGCTGAAACACAAGCTTAATAGCCAGCAATTCTCGGTTCCCAACATCGTAGTTGAGCTCCGCCTCCAAAAATTTCTTAGAAAATAACGCACAGGGATTTACCCCATCCTCTCCCTCCTGTGACAGAACAGCCCCCACTCCTACTGATGAGGCATCCACCTCTACCAGAAAGGGCTTAGTCTTGTCTGTCTGGATCAACACAGGAGCAGAGCTAAACTTCTCCTTGAGATGCTCAAAGGCCTTAACAGCCTCAAGGGACCATTGGACAGTATTGGCACTCTTCTTAGTCAGATCAGTAAGGGGGTTGGCAATAACAGAAAAATTCTTTATGAATTTTCTGTAATAATTAGCAAACCCCATGAATCTCTGAATTGACTTCAAGCATTCAGGTCTTGGCCACTCCAATACCGCCTGAACCTTCACAGGGTCCATCTCAAACCCATCACTGGAAACAATGTACCCCAAAAAGCTAATTTTCTGTACTGCAAACTCGCATTTCTCCAGTTTAGCAAAGAGTGTGTTTTCTCTCAGAATCTGCAGAACCTCACAGACTCTCTGCCAATGTGACTCCAGATCAGGCGAGTAGATCAAAATATCATCCAAATAAATGATAGCACTCCTACCGATCAACGGCCTCAGAATGTCATTGATGAAATTTTGAAAGAACGCCGGAGCATTTGTAAGGCCGAAAGGCATTACTAGACACTCAAAATGACCTTCTGGGGTATTAAAGGCTGCCTTCCATTCATTGCCTTCTTTAATTCACAGCAAATTATATGCCCCACGGAGATCAATCTTAGAGAACCACTTGGCTCCAAATAATTGGTTAAACAAATCCTGAATTAGCGGCAAGGGATAAGGATTGCGCACAGTGATCTTGCTAAATCTCCCTGAAATCCAAACATGGCCTAAGACCCCCCCATCTTTCTTTTTGACAAAAAAGAATCCCACAGCCACAGGGGACTTGGAGGGTCTTATATGACCTGCAGCAAGACTAGTCTGCAGGTATTCCTTTAAGGCCTCCCTCTCGGGGATCGTCAGATTAAATAAACGACTCTTAGGGAGAGTAGCACCTGGGACGAACTCAATAGCGCAATCGTAATTTCTATGCGGTGGTAGCGCTTGTATCTCAACTTCAGAAAATACTTTCCAGAATTCCTGAATGGCTTCAGGTAGCTCATTTTTCACCACAGCAACGATGTGTACATCACAACATTTCCCATTACACCCCTGACCCCAGGATCTTAAAGTATTTGACGACCAGTCCAGTACAGGATTGTGTACTTTTAACCAGGGTAACCCCACAACGACTGGAAAAGGCAATTTGTCAAGTACAAACAAATCTAAAGATTCCCGATGTTCCATATTCACAGTGAGCGAAAACCCGGTGACCTTTCAGGAAATGCACCCATGCTCTAGCGGAGTGTTATCAATCGCCACTACAGGAAAAGGGGATGATAAAGGTACAGACTCAAACTTATACTTGTCTAGAAATTGTTGATCGATCAAATTCAGTGCAGACCCACAGTCCACCATCACTTGAAAATCCATAGTATGACCATGACAGATAGAACTACCAGAAAAAGAAACTCCTGCGGACCGTAAAAATACAATACGCACGGGAGGGTTACTCTGACCCCTTTTTTTTCTTTTCCTGATTTATGCGACCTTCACATTGCTTGATAAAATGGCCAGTCTTACCACAATAAAGGCATAGCCCCTCAGAGAACCTTCTCTCCCTTTCCTGGGAATGAGAGGATATCGTGCCAAGTTGCATTGGTTCCCCATAGTCCACGGGGGGTCTCTTGAGAGAGAGGATCCAGCAGAATTGAAGCCTTCTCCTCATTCTGCCTGTCTCTTAATCTTCTATCCACCCTGATGGCTAACTGCATTGCAGCCTCAAGTTTAGCAGGTGCAGGGTATGCAATGAGCAAATCTCTAACCCTGTCATTCAAACCTGCTAAAAACTGATTTTGAGTGCTGGATCATTCCAGCTGATTTCTGCAGACCATTGTCTGAACTGGGTACAATATCCCTCAGTGTCACCAGAACCCTGTTTCAGCCATCTGAGTTTTGCCTCGGCTGTAGTGACCCGATCTGGATCATCATATATTAACCCCATAGCAGAAAAAACAGCTTCTACTGACATCAAACAAGGGTCATCTGGATGCAATAAAAATGCCCAAACTTGCGGATCACCTCGCAATAAGGACATAATAATCCCCACACACTGTAATTCAGCTCCTGAAGACCTGTGTCTAAGCCGAAAATAAAGTAAATATGCATTTTTAAACGAAAAAAATTCCTGACGTTTACCAGAAAAACATTCAGGCAAACTCACTTTAGACTCTTCAGGGCGGACCCCTGGGCAATTACTCACGTGCTTATGTAAGCTGGCAACTTCCAACGTTAACCGTTGCAGGCGTTGACCAATATCCTGAGCGCTGTTCATATTGCAGAAATCTGGGAGGGTTTTTTTTTTATACTTTCTCAGGCTGGACAAACTGTTATGATTCTGCAGCACAGGACTAGGGTAGGAGGGGGGAAAACTGACCCTGCACTGTGACTAGGCTGATACCCTATGATGGAGAGGGCAACCCATTCCTTGTGAATAGACCCACCGAAAGATCTAAGGACTGGGTACAAAACAGGTCACCTCCTAATATAAAACAAAGAGAAGGCTGCACAAACGAACTGAAAACAGAAACTAAGACAAGCAGAACCAGAGATCCCAGCACTGCACTAATTAAACACACAGAAGGCAAAGCAAAGCTCCAAGCCAGAACTCAAGCAGATTAACACTGTTGTCCAGCATGGAATGGGAGACAGATGCAGGTTAATAAAGGGTAATACAATCACCTGACCCAAGACAAACCCAGCACCAGGGTTAAAAGACCAGCAGCCAAAACACTACAAGAAAATGGCAGATAGTCACAAACTGAACCGAGTCTAACAGGAATTTGCAGTATAACATGATGGCAGCCATACATGAATGGCCGACTGTGTAATAGAAATGTTCCCATAGAGCGATAGTCACCTCACAAAAGCACGTCCTTTAGTTCTCTGTCTGGCATCATTTTTGGATGGAATAATGAAGTATAATAAACTAGTCCATCCATACTGTATGTGTATAATGACATAGCATATACTTGTCTATATACTGTTTAATTCTTTTACAAAAGAAAGCTATTTACAAGATATCCCACTGTATGCGAGCATCTTTGGTCATTGGTATAAATAGTAAAGTCCTTCCCAAGGTAGGCTCTGAACATGATGTGCCATTACTCACACAAAGAATGCTGACTGTCAATGCAAAGTACAAGAAAACAAAGTTATCATAGTAGATGCTGCAGGAATGCTCAAAGGTATGACAAGTAATAAAAATGAATCCCATTAACACTAAGACGGATAAGAGGAATTGTAAAGGTCAGTGGAGACAAGCACCTTGTTATCTAGTGAATAGCCTGCCTGCGCTCAGATTACTGTGACAACTTATTACCAGGAGGATTAACAATTTAACACTTTTAATTTAAAAAAGAATGTTTTTGTTCTTATATTCCACATGTTCTGGTAATATTCAGAACATTTCCACTTCAAGCAATTTGAACAATGTGAAGTTGTGAGATGTTTTCCTATACATGTTATATGGTTGAGGGCGTATCGCTCGGTCAGCAGCTATTTTGATCTTCCCTCCCAGAAACACAGGAGCACTCCCTTGCAGAGAGTGCTCCTGTGAGAGAGCCAATGTCAGACTCCTCTGACAGTAGCTTAACTCTTAGAGCACAAAATAATCAGTCTGAAATTGGACATGCCAGGTCCTTAATGCACCCTACATCCATCTTTCGAGGGTCTCTATACACATTAGACTGTTGGATGAACCCGTCAATATTATTATTTATTTATATAGCACCATTGATTCCATGGTGCTTTACATGAGAAGGGGTTACATACAAATTACAGATATCACTTACAGTAAACAAACTAACAATCACAGACTGATACAGAGGGGAGAGAGGACCCTGCCCTTTCGGGCTTACATGCTACAGGATGGTGGGGAAGGAGACAGTAGGCTGGCGGGTTGCAGCAGATCCGGTGTTGGTTGAGGTGAGATCACCGATAGTGGTGAGAGAGAAGGAGGTAGCAGGGTCAATGCAGCCTGTAGGCTTTCCTGAAGATGTGGGTTTTCAGGTTCCATCTGAAGGATCCAAATGTGGTTGATAGTCGGACTTGTTGGGGCAAAGAATTCCAGAGAATAGGGGCAACTCGGTAGAAGTCTTGGAGGCGGTTGGGTGAGGAGCGAATAAGTGTGGAGGAGAGAAGGAGGTCTTGGGAGGACCGGAGATTACGTGAGGGAAGGTATCGGGAGATTAGTTCAGAGACATATGGGGGGGACAGGTTATAGATGGCCTTGTAGGTCAGCATTAGTAATTTGAACTGGATACGCTGAGGGAATGGGAGCCAGTGAAGAGATTTGCAGAGGGGAGAAGCGGAGGAGTAGCGAGGAGAGAGACGAATTAGTCGGGCAGCAGAGTTAAGGATGGACTGGAGAGGTGCGAGGGTGTTAGCAGGGAGACCACAGAAAAGGATGTTGCAGTAGTCGAGGCCGGAGATGATATTGGAAGTTTTACCCTGTGGGGTTGTTACCTTTCAATTAAGTTTGTACCCCAGTTTGTTCTAAAATGGCAAAAAGGGCTGCACTCGCTTTCCCCGGGTCCACAGGTGTGTCTCCGCCATTGCTTTCGGTCCCTGACATTGGTTATGGCATTACCTAACAACACAGTAGCCAATCAGTGAGCTCAGTGGCTCTGATTGGAGGATTCTACACTTTCCATTTGCTTCTTTTCTTATGTTTGTCTTTTTTGTGTGAAGTTTGCCATTGGGGGCTGCTTTTAGGGCTTCCAGAAATTTTCACCTGATTCATCATTAGCAACTTTTTGAAGAGTCACAAAATTTTTCTGCTTTCTGCAAATGCAATCCAGTTTCCCCTGTTTAATGTACGCCTGAAGTATTGCTCCTAACTTTCCAACATTTTAGAACAAAATACGACTTTTTGCACTAAAAGGATGCAAACAAGTCCAAGTAAAAATAAAGCGTTGGAGTCCCGGAAATACATGATTCTGATGGAAACCCTGATAGATGGAGACAGTCACTTCAGTTAAGCCGATGGGGTCTTTGTATACACTGTCTGACCTCCTTTCAGGCAGTATTCACGATTTTCATACATGTACAAAAAAATATGGTAGATCACTTTTTAGTGTATGTCTAAAAAGAAACGAACACTGCCATGTCTGAGGACAGGCGTTGTCCAAAGTTTCTCCATGGGCTTCATTGAAGTGAATGGCCATGTCGGAATCTGTTTTTTTGGAGATTCCAACAAAAACCCCAATGCAGTGTTCAGCGGACAGCATTGTAGGTTTGAAAAACCTAGCCTTGCTCCCCGCTCACTATTGTAGAAAAGCATGCACACCCAGCTGAGGCATTTCTATAGTGGTGTAGTTGCTAGAAGGATTTTGTGTTTTTCTTTTAATTACATTATGATATTTGAGACTTAGATGTTGTCATTGTTCATCTCACCATCTACGGATAGTAATAGGAAGGCATCTCCGCCTTTTAGAAAATCTCTACTGCGAACTCTTTCATGTGTGATATATGCTGTAGTTCCAAGTCCTGGTCCACGGAAAAACTGTGTTCCATTATCAAAGGAAACAGAGGAACCGACTAATTCAGGTTTATCCCAGAAATATTTACCATCATCTGAAATTAAAAATGCACACTTTCAGTTTTTCTGTCTTGTAACATCTGCATTAAAAGCCATAAACGTGTATATTATTATATAACCACAAATAGGCTACAGCCACACTAGCAGTATTTGTTCAGTATTTTTTCCTCAGCATTTTTAAGCAAAAACCAAGTGAGAAACAATCAGAGGACAAGGAATAATAGAAACAAGTGCACCAATTCTGCATATTTGACCCACTCTGGGTTTTGGCTTAAAAATACTGATGTGAAATACTGACTAAATACTGCTAATGTGGCCGTAGCCTTACCGTGTACATCCAAGTATATATTGAATTCATATGATGCACCACTTGCAATACGTTTTAACTTTTCATGTGGTTTATTAGCAGACGTCCTTTCTGAACACTGCAGGAATTGATGGTAAAGCTCCAGTACCTCCATCATTTCTGCTGGAGCTTTACAGTCAGTGTATATGTGTCAGGCCGGTGTTAAGGCCCCGTCTCACTAAGCGACTTACCAGCGATCCCGACACCGATATCAAGGTGTCAGGATCGCTAGTAAGTCGCTATGTGATCGCTGGTGAGCTGTCACACAGACAGCTTCACCAGCGATCAGCACAGCGATGCCGAGCGCCCGGCATCGCTGGCCATCCTGTAAAAAATAGAATCAAAATAAAAAATATAGTTATTCTCACCTTCCGACGTCGCGTTCAGTCATCCTGCCTCTCTCCACGCTCCGGTCCCAGTGATCCTTTGCATGAATGACCGCGAGATGTCACGGTCTCGCAGGATAACAAAGTCTCGCGGTCATTCGTGCAAAGGATCACTGGGACCGGAGCGTGGAGAGAGGCGGGATGGCTGAACGGGACGTCGGAAGGTGAGAATAACTATATTTTTTTATTTTTTTTATTATTTTTTACACCTGATCGCTGGTCTCCCGCTGTCACACACAGCGATGCGTGCTGGCCAGCGGGAGACCAGCGACCAAAGAAATGTCCAGAGGTTTCTTGCAGCGATCAGCGATACCGGCAGGGGGGCCGCTCGCTGATCGCTGTCACACACAGCGATCTCGCTGGTGAGATCGCTGTTACGTCACAAAAGTTGTGACTCAGCAGCGATCTCGCTACCGAGATTGCTTAGTGAGACGGGGCCTTTACACTTACCGTATGAAAAAAAAAACAGTCCGAGTCTCCCTGCCGAGAGTCGCAGGAGTGTAATGTGAGTGTCATGTGAATACAATCCGATTTCTCACACCTAGCATCTGATTTACATCCGAATGAAGTGCGATTGCTATCCGATTGCAATGGGATTTTAACATGAGCTTTTACATACAGCAATTCTCTGTCATTTACACATCGTTTTCAAACAAAATATTATTCAAAACACACACATTATATATATATATATATATATATAATCTATTATATAAAGCTCAAGTGTGTGTATGTATGTATGTATGTATGTATGTATGTGTGTGTGTGTGTGTGTGTGTGTGTATGTCAGGGATAGGCATCCGACCCGTCGCAGCTACAGCCACAAAATTTGGCACAGTCACACGTCTGGACCCCGAGAGTGTCCTAAGCTATGTTGTGAGGTGAAATTTTAACCCCGCGCGTTCCAATTCACGAAACAATTTTGCCCCTATCTACATACTGGGGAAAAAGTGTGTGCGTATCAAGCCCCGCCCCTCATTATGATGTCACAATGGTTGCCATGGCGACGCTGATGTCATCATAGGTTGCAAGCCCCGCCGCTCATTATGATGTCATAATGGTTAACTATGAGATGGAGGATGTGTGACGGGTATATGGGCGCTGGACTATGAGATGGAGGATATGTATGACGGGTATATGGGCACGGGACTATGGGATGGAGGATGTGTGATGGGTATATGGGCACTGGACTATGGGATGGAGGATATGTATGACGGGTATATGGGCACGGGACTATGGGATGGCGGATATGTATGATGGGTATATGGGCATGGGGCTATGGGATGGAGGATATGTATGATGGGTATATGGGCATTGAACTATGAGATGAATGATGTGTGATGGGTATATGGGCACTCAACTATGGGATGGCGAATATGTATGATGGGTATATGGGCATGGGACTATGGGATGGAGAATATGTATGATGGGTATATGGGCATGGGACTATGGGATGGAGGATGTGTGATGGGTATATGGGCACTTGACTATGGGATGGAGGATATGTATGATGGGTATATGGGCATGGGACTATGGGATAGAGAATATGTATGATAGGTATATGGGCATCGGACTATGGGATGGAGGATGTGTGATGGATATATGGGCACACTACTATGGGATGGAGGATATGTATTAAGGGTATATGGGCACGGGCCTATGGGATCGTGGATATGTATGATGGGTATATGGGCACGGGACTATGGAATGGAGGATAATTATAATTTGCTATAACTAACCACAGTTAGTTACTATGAAAAAGTGTGTGTGTATCAAGCCCCGCCCCTCATTATGATGTCACAATGGTTGCCATGGCGACGCTGATGTCATCATAGGTTGCAAGCCCCGCCGCTCATTATGATGTCATAATGGTTAACTATGAGATGGAGGATGTGTGACGGGTATATGGGCGCTGGACTATGAGATGGAGGATATGTATGACGGGTATATGGGCACGGGACTATGGGATGGAGGATGTGTGATGGGTATATGGGCACTGGACTATGGGATGGAGGATATGTATGACGGGTATATGGGCACGGGACTATGGGATGGCGGATATGTATGATGGGTATATGGGCATGGGGCTATGGGATGGAGGATATGTATGATGGGTATATGGGCATTGAACTATGAGATGAATGATGTGTGATGGGTATATGGGCACTCAACTATGGGATGGCGAATATGTATGATGGGTATATGGGCATGGGACTATGGGATGGAGAATATGTATGATGGGTATATGGGCATGGGACTATGGGATGGAGGATGTGTGATGGGTATATGGGCACTTGACTATGGGATGGAGGATATGTATGATGGGTATATGGGCATGGGACTATGGGATAGAGAATATGTATGATAGGTATATGGGCATCGGACTATGGGATGGAGGATGTGTGATGGATATATGGGCACACTACTATGGGATGGAGGATATGTATTAAGGGTATATGGGCACGGGCCTATGGGATCGTGGATATGTATGATGGGTATATGGGCACGGGACTATGGAATGGAGGATAATTATAATTTGCTATAACTAACCACAGTTAGTTACTATGAAAAAGTGTGTGTGTATCAAGCCCCGCCCCTCATTATTATGTCATAATGGTTGCCATGGCGATGCTGATGTCATCATAGGTTGCAAGCCCAGCCACTCATTATGTTGTCATAATGGTTGACTATGGGATGGAGGATGTGTGATGGGTATATGGGCACTGGACTATGGGATGGAGGATAGACTATGGGATGGAGGATATGTATGATGGGTATATGGGCATGGGACTATGAGATTAAGGATGTGTGATGGCTATATGGGCACTTGACTATGGGATGGAGGTTATGTATGATGGGTATATGGGCATGGGCCTATGGGATGGTGGATATGTATGATGGGTATATGGGCATGGGACTATGGAATGGAGGATGTGTGCTGGGTATATGGGCACTCGACTATGGGATGGAGGATATGTATGATGGGTATATGGGCACGGGCCTATGGGATGGAGAATATGTATGATGGGTATATGGGCACGGGACTATGGGATGGAGGGTAATTATAATTTGTTATAACTAACCACAGTTAGTTACTATGCCCGGGTAGCACCGGGTTCTTCAGCTAATATATATATATATATATATATATATATATATATATATATATATATATATAACTGTACGTGTTATCTATCTGTAGGAGGGAGAGTCCCACTGTGTAACTGGACTGGAACCAGGGGGACAGTCACCAAGGTTCCCAGGGAGACTGTTTCCGGGGGATATATTGTAAGGACGGACCAGAGACAGTTCCAGAAGGAGTGGGGGTGGAGTCAATATAAAAGGAGCTATGGACGCCAGTAGGGGGCAGTCGACGGAACAGGGGAGAAGGAGCAGGATGTCTAGACGACGCCAGAGAGCCAGAGCCCACAGGAGTGAGCGACAGCCAGCGAGGACGGAGGGAGATCCACGACTGCCAGTAGAGAGACAGCCCCGGACGATTCAGGAGGGAGACGCTGACCACACGACAGCGTACCCGCCCCTGTCATTTCAGCCCGCGGCCTGCCTGCTGCCGCCACTGCCCCACTCCGGCCCGCGGTTGCGGCCTGCCTGCTGTCGTCCGTGGCTGCCGCCAGCCAGCTTCAGTCCGCGGTCGTGGCCTACCCGCGGTCGCCTGTGGCCGGCACTGCCCGACTCCAATCCTCGGCTGCGGCCTGAATCCCCCGTGCCTGCGATTACTACATACAGTATCTATGTGTGTGTCACTGACATCTTTATGAATTGTCGGCTGCCCATGAATTGTCGGCTTTTCAAAGGACACCGGTGTGTAAACATCGGACAGCACTTGCATGGTCCGTGTGGTGTCCGATTTTTTCTCGCACCCATAGGCTTGCATTGGCGAGACTCGGCTGATAAAGGCGTAAAATTGCAGCATGCTGTGATTTTACACGCATGTAGAATACGCCCGAGAAAATACGGTGATGTGAGCTGCCCCATAGATTAACACTGGTCTGAGTGCTATGCAAAGTTTTCTCGCATAGCACTCATCCGTATTTTACGCTAGTGTGACTCTGGTCTTAGACCTACTAAAGCTCAAAAGTGAGGAGCTGCAGATTGTACAGCCATAATGTTGTATTTGGCCTGTATCCTTTGGGTATTTTTAATTTGTTCCAATTAGAACTGAACTCTTAGAACTGATAAGTTTGCTGTATCCTTGTCAGAAAGGCTGCATCACCCTTTATGAAAGTTTAACTCCATCTTAGGTTACGTTCTCACAATGAATTTTTGGTGAGTTTTTCATGCTGCATATTTTTAAAAAAATGCAAATAACTTATTTTCCTTAATGGTTGCAGAAATGGTGCAGAAAATCTGAAATATCAAAAGCTCAGCCAAAAGCTCATCATGGAAGCGTACAGCATGGAAGCATTTACATAGCTGTATCAAATGTCCGAGTGCTGCCTGATTTTTTTTTTAGTCAGATGGTGCACATACCCATAGGTCCCGGATTCATCGAAGTGTTTATGCAAGAAAGTTGGCGTAAAACACTTTTAAAAGCCACAATTTTTTGGAGCAATGCATAATTGCACATCTGTGAAAATCACAGAGCCAAGTGTGAGATCCATGAGACTCCGAGTAGATGCTATTCTGATCCACTTCCTCTATGTGCTAAAAAAAAATCAGAAAGCACACTTACACTTCACACAGATGTGCAGTAGTTTTTATGTTCTCCCCGTGTTTGCATGGGTTCTCCGGTTTCCTCCCACACTACAAGGACATTCTGTTAGGGAATCTAATTTGTGAACTCCAATGGGGACAGTGATGATGATATCTATAAAGTGCTGTTTTAATGTGCTATATAAGTGAATAAAATAAAGAAAAATAAATAAATGTGTGAATGTAACCTTCGTCTGAATAACAATTCCTCAGTGTCCCTCCTCCCTGCCACTGCTAAGCTCACACACTCCTCAGTACGATCTTCAGCTGTCAGTTAGGCTCTGTGGGTCTGTGTCGGAGGGAGGGAATGGAATACACTGAGTTCATTCTAATGCTTAACTCATAAAATGCTCATCCTAACACCAGAATTTTGTAGCCATTCTGACACAAATTTTAAAGGTAAATACACCAGCCTCATCAGGTCTAAAGGTGCCGTCACACTTAGCGATGCACCAGCGATCCCGACCAGCGATATGACGCGGTCAGGATCGCTGGTGCATCGCTAAGTGGTCGCTAGTGAGCTGCCACACAGGCAGATCTCACCAACGACATAGCAGGGGTCGGGGGTCGCTACTTACCTGTCAGACGAGGCGATCCTGACGTCCTCCCGCCCGCGTCCACGCGTCGCTCGTCGGCGCCACAGGAAGCCCAGCAGGAAGCTGATGATGAGAAACAGTCCAGGACGTTCTCGCACGATCAGCGATAACCAGCGGGGCAGCGGTCGGAGGTAAGTATCAGACATAGCGATATCACTAGCAATATCGCTGCTACGTCACAAAACCAGTGACGTTACAGCGATATTGCTAGCGATATCGCTTAGTGTGACAGGCCCTAAGAGATCTATTTAATAAGGTTTGCTGCTTGTATTGTGAAATATGTTGATAAATCTGCTTAAAATAATATGCTACTTCCTTGAAAGGGGTAGTTCAGTTCCTAATTTTTTGTTACCTATAAAATAACAAATGAAGGCTATACTTAAATATTGCCCACAAGTCTCAGGACATCGGCCTCCAGTACAATGGTTCAACACGGACATGTGATTGGTGTGTGGAAACATCATCGCTGGAGGTCAAGATACGGAGAAGGGCAGGAGACCCAGGAGTCAGTAGCATGAGTATGGAGGATTGTAAGGTTAGGATTACTCCGCCTATCATTTCATACCATGAAACTTTCTATATATTACAAACAGTCTTTTATTCACATTAATAATTTGTTATGTCGTTATAGCAAATTAATCAGTGCTATTTTATAGTTATTTGTTCTTTATATTTCTAAGTGTCATTTGATATCACATGTACTTAGTCCTTGTACTTGTACTAATGGTAGTGGACAATAACAAGTTTAATTTTTGCTATATTATCATAAATCTTATTGATGGATTTTAGCTCTAGGTTAATAAAAAATCAGAGCAGCTTAAACTTTAAGTCTTTTACATATTGCAATTCCGATGAGAAATCATGTATTCTACTCACTCGTCAGGCGGTTGGGATCTGTTGTAATGCTCCGCAGATTTGACATGCGCTTTCGAATATCTGGATTTTGATCCATGAGCGTCATTGTCGCTTGTCTCAGAGAACACGGCCATTGTAGTTTGTTGTCATTCTCTCCAGAGATGAGATGGAAAAATATCTCTAGGTTATCAGCATTGGATGAAAGTTGTACTTGAAAAGCGTACCCATCCTTAGAATAGTACGGTGGGCTATAAATCGGCTGGGATAGACTGCTTAGCTGGTTGGTAAAGTTCCGGATGTGCCAGATATGATGTGGACACTTGGCCTCTGAAAAATTGATGTCATCAACTGAAATTCCCCCAGCAGAGGATCCACTGCCTTTTACTCCTTCAAACACTACACGGAACTTATTTTTGGTTGATATAGAGACATGATACAACTGCCAGTATTCCGCTGGTTGACCTGAAAAGAAAAATTTATCATAAAACAATTCAGTCAATGATTGTCATTCTGAAGACATCCATCTGATGACTCCATGCCGGTTATGTGCTTGTAAGGGTGTGAGAGGGATGGTCATATGCCTCTCTCTCTGAAGATAACATTATGTGGGTATATTGTACATAGAACCTTATAGGCACTAAGGTGCGCAGATAATGAACAATGTGTGTATAATGTTCCTAATGTATATGTCACGGGGGCTTAGTTCAACTAAGGCTGAAATACCCGGGGCCCCTGTGGTGTCCCTTTTACTAGGGGAAACCCTGTCTGACCCTCAACCCAGGGTTTTTGCTGAAGGTGCAAATGCCTGAGCCTCCGACCTTTCCTTATCTCCTGCTCAGCCCTGCACTTAACCCTCCACCCTCCACCCAGTGAGGAGTCACACCACCAAAGCTCCCACACAAATAATGACAGACAGGGAGAACTTAAACTGCACTGCGCCGCACACACACAGGAATAAACAGTAATGTGAACAGGGCACAACTAAACACAAATATGGGAAGGAGAAAGGATAACGACGGATCATACGACACCAGATATGAATCTCTCTCTCTTGAACACCTCCACTCCAGACCGGAACCACTTGGTATGAAACACAAGCTATAATCGGCGACGCCCATATGCCAGTATGACTATTTAAAGACCGTGGGCGTGACTAACCTTCCAACCTGGTCTCCAGCAGGATTAACCCCCGAGAGCCTGAAGATCAAACCGGCGCCACTGAGGCTATAGTGGCTGGAGGTGGAACTACCTCTGCCTGCCGGATGCTGTGGTGTGAACAGCGTCCGACATGACAGTACCCCGTCTTCTACGAGGGACCCCAGGGCCCTCAAGACTCATAGGACCCGGCTTGTCCGGATGACGACGGTGAAAAGAACTGACCAGCCGATCCGCATGTATGTCTGAGACTGGAACCCAAGACCTCTCCTCTGGACCATACCCCCGCCAGTGCACCAAATACTGAAGAGTACGGCGTACTACTCGAGAGTCCACCACCTTGGCGACCTCGAACTCTAACTCGCCATCCACCATGACTGGAGGTGGCATCGGCGTCGTGTCCACCAAGCCTACCACCTTTTTCAATAAAGCCCTGTGAAAAACGTTATGTATTCTGTACACCGCAGGAAGTTCCAACCGATAAGCCACTGGGTTAATGATGGCAGAAATCCTAAAAGGCCCAATAAACCTTGGACCCAGTTTTAAAGATGGGATTTTGAGTTTTATGTTCTTCGTAGCTAACCACACCCATTCACCCACACACAGGTTCGGACCTGGCACGCGTCTACTGTCAGCCACCCGTTTGTACCTGGCACTCATGCTCAACAAACGCTGTTTCACCCGCCTCCAGACTGATGACAATTGGGCTCCTAGCTGATCCTCCTCCGGGACACCCCCGGAGTCACCCTGACGTAAGGTACAAAACTGAGGATGTTGACCGTACACACAAAAGAATGGAGACTCTCCTGATGACTCTTGGCGGTGATTATTTAATGCGAATTCGGCCAGAGGAAGGAAAGTAGACCACTCCTCCTGGTTGTCGGACACAAAGCATCGTAAATACTGTTCTAGATTTTGGTTCATGCGCTCAGTTTGTCCATTAGACTGTGGATGAAACGCCGATGAATGTGACAACTTGATCCCCAACCTAGAGCAAAAAGCTTTCCAAAACCTCGCCACAAATTGCGTACCCCTATCAGATACTATGTCAGACGGTACTCCGTGGAGTCTGACCACCTCCTTCACAAATACCTGAGCCAACGTCTTAGCATTGGGCAAAGAGGACAACGCCACAAAATGCGCCATCTTTGAAAAACGGTCAACCACCACCAGGATGACCGTGTTCCCTGCCGAGGCTGGCAAGTCAGTGATAAAATCCATGGAGATTTCTGTCCATGGCCTATTGGGTACCCCCAGAGGCTGTAGCGTGCCAGCAGGACGGGTTCGGGGTGACTTAGCCCTAGCGCACGTGATGCAAGCTGCCACGTACGAGACCACGTCCTGCCGGATTTTGGGCCACCAGAAACGACGCGATACCAGCTCTAAGGTGCCCTTCACCCCTGGGTGACCAGCCAGTACCGAATCGTGGTGTTCCTTCAACACCTTAGGCCGAAGATGCAGGGGTACAAATGATTTGTTGGTGGGAAGTCCTGGTGGTACCTCCTCTTGGGCCTCGGCAATCTCCGCCTCTACCTCAGTCGTGAGAGCCGAGACCACTACCCCTTTCTGGAGGATGGGTACCGGCTTTTCCCGAGGTTCTCCCCCCGGAAAACACCTAGACAAAGCATCCGCCTTGGTGTTTTTAGCCCCGGGACGGTACGTCACAAGAAAATTGAAACGAGTAAAAAACAATGCCCAGCGAGCCTGCCTAGGAGACAGACGCTTGGCCGACTCCAGGTAGAGCAGATTCTTATGGTCGGTGATAACTGTGACCTGGTGAGCCGCCCCCTCCAAGAAGTGTCGCCATTCCTCAAAAGCCAGTTTGATGGCCAACAACTCCCTGTTGCCGATATCATAATTCCGTTCGGCCGGCGACAGCTTCTTGGAGAAGTAGGCGCATGGATGCATCTCGCTCAAGGACGAGCCTTGAGACAGTACTGCCCCCACTCCCACCTCTGACGCATCAACCTCTACCACAAAAGGTTTAGACACGTCTGGTTGCACCAGAATGGGGGCTGAAGCAAAACTATTCTTCAGACGCTCAAATGCACGTATAGCCACCTCAGGCCAGTTCGCCAGATCGGCACCCTTCTTTGTCATGTCCGTGAGCGGTTTGGCGACAGTCGAAAAGTGTTTTATAAATTTCCTATAATAATTCGCAAACCCAAGGAACCGCTGGAGTGCTTTCAGACTCTCCGGCCTCTCCCATTGCAACACCGCTTGCACCTTAGCGGTGTCCATTTTAAAACCGGCTGCGGACACAATATATCCCAAAAAGGGCAACTCCTGGACAAAAAATAAACATTTTTCCAGCTTAGCATAGAGCTGGTTCTCCCGGAGCAACTGTAACACCTGCCTAACATGCTCCAAATGAGTGTCCCGATCGCTAGAATAAATGAGGATATCATCCAGGTATACAATCACAAATCTCCCCAGGACATGAGCAAATACATCATTAATAAAATGTTGGAAAACGGCAGGCGCGGTGGTCAACCCAAACGGCATAACCAGACTCTCAAAATGACCCTCAGGAGTGTTAAACGCCGTCTTCCACTCATCCCCCTGACGGACCCTTATGAGGTTATACGCCCCCCTGAGGTCCAGCTTGGAAAACCATTTCGCCCCCGCTACCTGGTTGAACAAATCCGGGATCAACGGCATTGGGTAGGGATCACGGATAGTAATCTGGTTTAACTCTCGGAAATCCAGACACGGGCATAACCCCCCATCTTTCTTCTTAATGAAGAAAAACCCCGCGGCTACAGGCGAGGACGAAGGCCGGATGTGACCTTTGCTCAGACTCTCCGCGATGTAGTCTTTCAGAGCTTGTCTCTCAGGACCAGAAATATTAAACATCCTGGCCTTAGGTAATTTGGCCCCGGGTTTTAACCTAATAGCACAGTCATAGGCTCTATGTGGAGGCAGTTCTGAGCAACCCTTCTCAGAGAAAACATCCGCGAAATCCTGCAAAGCCTCCGGCAGGCTGGGCGTCACGGCGGACACACATGTGGCCAAGCAATTGTCTTGGCAGAAACCACTCCATTGTACTATGTCCTGAGTTTTCCAATCAATTACCGGGTTGTGCCTGGACAACCATGGAAAACCCAGGACCATTTGTGCTGGGAGATTACGGAGGACCCTACATGTAACCGACTCAGAATGTAGGACCCCAATGTGGAATTTCACCTCTGCCACCAACTCAGTAATCTCCCCTTGAGGGAGGGGAATAGCATTAATGGTCACCACCTGTATGGGGTGAGGAAGTTTTTCGATCTTAAACCCGGCGGTGTGTGCAAACTCCTCATCTATGAGATTGGTGGCGGAACCGCTATCCACAAACACTGATATAGGTAGCTCTCTGCCGGCGATAATAACCTTGGCAGGGAGCATACATTGAGATACCATCATGGAGGATATGCATACGCTCAGTTGGGTCTCCTCCATACCCTCTGAGCTTAACAGTTTTCCGCCGGTGTGACCCTCTTAGGTAGTACCGGGCAAACGTTAACATAATGACCTCCTTTACCACAGTAGAAACATGCTCCGGGCTTCCGGAACCCCGGAGCGCGAGGCTGAACCTGTGCCACGCCAGCAATCTGCATAGGTTCAGGGGACTCATCTACTTCAACCACACCTGCACCTCTGTTTTCCCCCAGAGGTAGCGTCTCCTGTGCCCCCTGACGAAAACGGCGATCAATACGTATCACCAAACTCATGGCAGACTCCAATGATGCCGGAGTCTCATACATCAGGAGGGCTTGTTTCACCCTCCCTGATACCCCATGAATAAACTGGCTCCGCAGTGCTGGGTCATTCCACTGTGTGTCTACAGCCCAGCGGCGAAATTCCGAACAATAGTCTTCTGCCAAGCGCTCCCCCTGGCAGAGGGCGCGGATTTTAGATTCCGCTAGAGCCAGTCGGTCAGGGTCATCGTAAATGAGTCCGAGGGCAGAAAAAACATTATCGACCGAAAGAAATGTAGCAGAGTCAGCTGGTAAGGAAAATGCCCATGCTTGGGGGTCACCACTCAGTAATGACAACACCAGCCCTACTCGCTGGGCCTCATTACCTGAGGATATTGGCCGCATGCGGAAGTATAATTTGCAGGCCTCCCGAAATACGACAAATTTGCTGCGATCGCCTGAAAATCGTTCTGGCAGCGGAAACTTCGGCTCTGCACCGATACCTGCAGATGCCGTTTGCACCTTTGCTACTACCAGGCCCTGCTGCTGAACTGCCCCTTTCAACTCGGAGACCTGTATGGACAGCGCCGCCAACTGGCGGGTTATGGAATCTAATGGATCCATGGACTCCTGAAAAAATGTGGGCCGATTATAATGTCACGGGGGCTTAGTTCAACTAAGGCTGAAATACCCGGGGCCCCTGTGGTGTCCCTTTTACTAGGGGAAACCCTGTCTGACCCTCAACCCAGGGTTTTTGCTGAAGGTGCAAATGCCTGAGCCTCCGACCTTTCCTTATCTCCTGCTCAGCCCTGCACTTAACCCTCCACCCTCCACCCAGTGAGGAGTCACACCACCAAAGCTCCCACACAAATAATGACAGACAGGGAGAACTTAAACTGCACTGCGCCGCACACACACAGGAATAAACAGTAATGTGAACAGGGCACAACTAAACACAAATATGGGAAGGAGAAAGGATAACGACGGATCATACGACACCAGATATGAATCTCTCTCTCTTGAACACCTCCACTCCAGACCGGAACCACTTGGTATGAAACACAAGCTATAATCGGCGACGCCCATATGCCAGTATGACTATTTAAAGACCGTGGGCGTGACTAACCTTCCAACCTGGTCTCCAGCAGGATTAACCCCCGAGAGCCTGAAGATCAAACCGGCGCCACTGAGGCTATAGTGGCTGGAGGTGGAACTACCTCTGCCTGCCGGATGCTGTGGTGTGAACAGCGTCCGACATGACAGTATAACACATAAGGTTAAGTATAGTACACAGGTATAGATAAGCAATGGGAAAGTGCAGTGGTCAGCACGAAAGAATTAAAAAGTAGATAGGTACAGGTTAATAAGCAGGTAATGTGTTTTTGAGCCGCTCCATTAGGGGAGGGGTAGTGCCAGTTAACCAGTGGGACAATTCATGAGTAGAGGCAGTCAGAGGGAGAGTGAGAGTTTTGGATGGAGAGATAGCAGCAGTTGGAAGCTGGAGGACAAGAGGAGCACGGTCTGTTCAACATGAAGAAAACGTCAGCCATAAAACTCGGAGCGGATATTAGTGGAACATGCGGGGACTATGGTCCAACCGAGGCACTGTGACGTGTGCCTCAAATCCTTTCTAGGGGAAGAAGTTGAATCACATACGGGACTTGGGATGGGACTCATGGAAGCTGCAGAGCCGGAAGGAGTATCCCAGGGGCTAGAGATGCCAGACCAGGAAGGGATAGCTCAGGGCAAGCGAAGTGCGGACATGAGAACATGCTGTGCTATGGACTTTGAAAACGGAAAATGTCTGTGCCCAATACGGCGTGTCTCATTATGAGGAAAATGGTCAGTTAAGTGAAGTTCTACATCAAAAATGAATTGTATGTCCCATAATGTGTGTAGGGTGGGTCCTGAACCCAAAGAACCAGAGACCAGAGAAGGCTTAGGCCTGCAACCAAAGCGTGAGTGCACTTCACCACAATCATAGTACATGGGAATCAGGACACCGTTTATTTGCAGGGTGCCAGGGTGTGGGAACACAGCAGCCCCTCGCCAATGACTACCGCCCTGTGCACCTTACATGCTGACCATAGAAGTCTATGGAGAAATACTGTACCTCCAAATGGTGCCAATTTCATAATGATACAAAACAAGCACAAGAAAAAAATGTCCCACATTCCATTGAATGCCATATTGTAGAGATATTTGTATCCGAAAAGTAATATTAATACGATTCATAAGGACTGAGGTACATAATACTGTGGACCCATACACTTTAAAGGGAATCTGTCATCAGGATTTTACTACTGAGAGCAGCATAATGTGGGGCAGAGATACTGATTCAAGCAATGTATCACTGACTGAGCTTCTTGCTGCAATTTTGATAAAATCACTGTTTTCTCTGCTGCAGATCTAGCAGTTCTCATTATTATTATTTATTATTATAGTGCCATTTATTCCATGGCGCTTTACATGTGAGGAGGGGTATACAATGAATGCTGATTTCTGATTGACCCACCACACCACACCACTGATTGGCAGCTTTCTGTGTGCATAGGCAGAAAGCTGACAATTAGTGATGAGTGTGAGATTATACAGAATTTATGACTATGGACGAGAATGATAAATAGTGATAATCTAACTGCTGATTTAACAGTGTTTTTATCAAAACTACAGCAATCAGCTCAGTAAGTAACCAGGGATGACCGAACTCATGGAAATTCAGGTTCTGGTACCTGACAAGACCTTTAGTTCAAAGTTCTGTTCAAGTACCAGAACTTTACCAAAAACCAAACCCCATTGAAGTGTAAGGGGAGCTGGAAAAAACTCTCTCTCTCCCTTCCCTCGGAACTCCGAACTTTTCACCAGACTTCTAATAGAAATCAGTTTTCGGTGTTTAGCAGCAGGACACACACTGGTTGGTATGAACCCCAAACTTTTAACCCCTTAGTGATAGAGCCAATTTGGTACTTAATGTCCAAGCCAATTTTTACAATTCTGACCACTGTCACTTTATGAGATTATAGCGCTAAAATGCTTCAACGTTTCCCTCTGATTCGGAGTTTGTTTTTTCATGACATATTGTACTCATTTGTTAGTGGTAAAATTTCTTCTATATAACTTGCATTTATTTATGAAAAAAATGGAAATGTGGCAAAAATTTTGAAGATTTAACAATTTTCAAACTTTTAATTTTTGTACCTTTAAATTAGAGAGTGGTTTCACAGAAAATAGTTAATAAATAACATTTCCCATATGTCAAGTTTACATCAGCACAATTTTGGAAACATTATTTTTTTTGTTAGGATGTTATAAGGGTTAAAAGTTGACCAGAGATTTCTCATTTTTCCAACAAAATTTACAAAACCATTTTTTTAGGGACCACCTCACATTTGAAGCGAGTTTGGGGGGTCAATATAACAGAAAATACCCAAAAGTTACACTATTCTAAAAACTGCACCCCTCAAGGTGCACAAAACCATATTCAAGAAGTTTATTAATCCTTAAGGTGCTTGACGAGAAGTAAAGCAATGAGGAAGGAAAAATGAACATTTTACTTTTTTCACAAAAAATTTACTTTGGAACCATTTTTTTTATTTTCACAAGGGTATCAGGAGAAAATGGACCACAAAATTTGTTGTGCAATTTCTCCTGAGTATGCCAATACCCCGTATATGGGGGGAAAGCCACTGTTTGGGCGCATGGCAGGTCTCAGAAGGGAAGGAGCATCAATTGACTTTTTGAATGCAAAATTGGCTGGAATCAATGGTGGCGCCATGTCACGTTTGGAGACCCCCTGATGTGCCTAAGCAGTGGAACCCCCAATCCTAGCTCCAACCCTAACCTCAACACACCCCTAACCCTAATCCCAACTCTAACCATAACCCTAACAACCCTAACCCCAACACACCCCTAACCCTAACCCCAATCCTAAAGGGGGTTTTACACTAAGCAATATCGCTAGCAATATCGCTAAAACGTCACTGGTTTTGTGACGTTATAGCGATATTGCTAGCGATATCGCTATGTGTGATACTTACCAGCGACCGGCTCCCCCGCTGCTCATCGCTGATCGCGCGAGAATGTCCAGCTCCATTTCTCGTCGGGCGCTTCCTGCTGAGACTTCCTGCTGTGACGTCCAGCGACGCGTGGAGGCGGGCGGGAGGACGCAGGATCGCTGTGTGTGAATGGTAAGTATCGTGAGCTGCGTTGCTGCTGCATCGCTGTGAGATCTTTCTGTAGGAAAGCTCACTAGCGATCATTTAGCGATGCACCAGCGATCCTGACCGGGTCGGATCGCTGGTTGGATCGCTTGTGCATCGCTAAATGTAAAAGGGCCTTAACCATAATCCCAACCATAAACACAACCCTAACCCTAGCCCAACCCTAACTTTAGCCCAACCCTAACCCTAGCCCCAACCCTAACTATAGCCCAACCCTAACCCTAGCACCACCCTAACTTTAGCCCAATCCTAACCCTAGCATAACCCTAACTTTAGCCCAACCCTAACTTTAGTCCATCCCTAAATTTAGCCCAACTCTAACCCTAATGGAAAAATGAAAATAAATACTTTTTTATTTTATTATTTTTACCTAAATAACGGGGTGAAAAAGGGGGTTTGATTTACTATTTTTTATTTTGATCACTGTGATAGGGTCTATCACAGTGATCAAAATGAACCAATAGGAAAGATTTCCTATTGTTGCCAGCCGGCAGATCTTGGCGGGCGTACTGCGCATGCGCCCACCATTTTCTTCCCAGAAGAAGACGCCGGCGGCAGGGGGACTTCACAGCAGGATGCAGGGACACTGGAGGTACCGGGAGGAATCTGGGGACCCCATTTCTCTCTCCTCTGATGTGTGATCACGTCAGAGGAGAGAGAAATTACATGGGAAATCAGATTTTTTTGCGGTCGTCATTATTCCGTTAATAACGGCGACTGCAACACTGTGGTTGGTAAAACTGACCCAAATAATGTTCTCTGGGGTCTCAGCTACTCCTGGTAGCCGTGAACCCAGAGAAATTCCAATGGTGGGGGGCGCTATACACTTATTTCTCAGTGCCGTTAAAAACCGGCGCTGAGGCATAAGTACCCTTAATTCCCACCTTTAAAAGGCGTATTGCGGTTATTAAGGGGTTAAGGAATTTGTATTACTTACTTTAAAGTCAAAACTTTACATGCATTTAATTAGTATTTGGTACCATTGCCCTTAAACTGAATGACTTGGGTCAAGCGTTTGGAATATCCTTCCACAAGCTTCTCACAATAGTTGGCTGGAATTTGGGCCCATTTGGGCCCATTTTTATCAAAACTGACAAAGCTGGTGTAACTGATACAGGTTTGTAGGTTGCTTTGCTCGCACCTGCCTTTTCAACTTTGCCCAGGGCTTTGTGATGGCCACTCCAAAACATTGACTCTGTTATTCTTAAGCCACTTTGTTACCATTTTAGCAGTATGCTTCAGGTCATTGTCCATTTGGAAGACCCATTTCCAAACAAGCTTTAACTTCCTGGCTGATGTCTTGAGATGTTGCTTCAGTATTGCCATATAGACTTCTTTTCTCATGAGGCCATCTATTTTGTGAAGTGCACCAGTCCCTCTTGCAGCAAAACAACCCCACAACTTGATGCTGCCACCCTCGTGTTTCACAATTGGGATGGTGTTCTTAGGCTTCCAAGCTTCTCCCTTTTTACTCCAAATGTAATGTTGGTCATTATGCCCAAAAAGTTCAATTTTAGTTTCATCAGACCACAGGACATGACTCCAAAACTTAAGGTCTTTGTTCCTGTGTGCATTTGCAAACATTAATCTGGCTTTTTTATGTTTCTTTTGGAGCCCATGTTGATACAAAACTTGTTTCACTGTGGATATTGACACAATATTACCAGCTACAGTTGTGGCCAAAAGTATTGACACCCCTGCAATTCTGTCAGATAATACTCAGTTTATTCCTGAAAATGATTGCAAACACAAATTCTTTGTTATTATTATCTTCATTTAATTTGTCTTAATTGAAAAAACACAAAAAGAATTGTCCTAAAGCCAAATTGAATATAATTCCACACCAAACATAAAAAAGAGGGTGGAAAAAAGTATTGGCACTGTTCGAAAAATCATGTGATGCTTCTCTAATTTGTGTAATTAACAGCACCTGTAACTTACCTGTGGCACCTAACAGGTGTTGGCAATGACTAAATCACACTTGCAGCCAGTTGACATGGATTAAAGTTGACTCAACCTCTGTCCTGTGTCCTTGTGTGTACCACATTGAGCATGGAGAAAAGAAAGAAGACCAAAGAACTGTCTGAGGACTTGAGAAACCAAATTGTGAGGAAGCATGAGCAATCTCAAGGCTACAAGTCCATCTCCAAAGACCAGAATGTTCCTGTGTCTACCGTGCGCAGTGTCATCAAGAAGTTTAAAGCCCATGGCACTGTGGCTAACCTCCCTAGATGTGGACGGAAAAGAAAAATTGACAAGAGATTTCAACGCAAGATTGTGCGGATGTTGGATAAAGAACCTCGACTAACATCCAAACAAGTTCAAGCTGCCCTGCAGTCCGTGGGTACAACAGTGTCAACCCGTACTATCCGTCAGCATCTGAATGAAAAGGGACTGTATGGTAGGAGACCCAGGAAGACCCCACTTCTTACCCCAGCCAGGCTGGAGTTTGCCAAAACTTACCTGAAAAAGCCTAAAACGTTTTGGAAGAATGTTCTCTGGTCAGATGAGACAAAAGTAGAGCTTTTTGGGCAAAGGCATCAACATAGAGTTTACAGGAGAAAAAAGAGGCATTCAAAGAAAAGAACACGGTCCCTACAGTCAAACATGGCGGAGGTTCCCTGATGTTTTGGGGTTGCTTTGCTGCCTCTGTCACGGGACTGCTTGACCGTGTGCATGGCATTATGAAGTCTGAAGACTACCAACAAATTCTGCAGCATAATGTAGGGCCCAGTGTGAGAAAGCTGGGTCTCCCTCAGAGGTCATGGGTCTTCCAGCAGGACAATGACCCAAAACACACTTCAAAAAGCACTAGAAAATGGTTTGAGAGAAAGCACTGGAGACTTCTAAGGTGGCCAGCAATGAGTCCAGACCTGAATTCCATAGAACACCTGTGGAGAGATCTAAAAATGGCAGTTTGGAGAAGGCACCCTTCTAATATCAGGGACCTAAAGCAGTTTGCCAAAGAAGAATGGTCTAAAATTCCAGCAGAGCATTGTAAGAAACTCATTGATGGTTACAGGAAGTGGTTGGTCACAGTTATTTTGGCTAAAGGTTGTGCAACCAAGTATTAGGCTGAGGGTGCCAATACTTTTGTCTTGCCCATTTTTGGAGTTTTGTGTGAATTGATCAATGTTTTGCTTTTTGCTTCATTCTCTTTTGTGTTTTTTCATTTAAGACAAATTAAATGAAGATAATAATACCAAAGAATTTGTGACTGCAATCATTTTCAGGAAGAAACTGAGTATTATCTGACAGAATTGCAGGGGTGTCAATACTTTTGGCCACAACTGTACAACCCTCATTTTCACAAGGTCTTTTGCTTTTGTCCTTGAGTTGATATGCACATGTCGGACCAAAGCATGTTCATCTCTGGGACACAAAACCTGTCTCCTTCCTGAGCGGTATGATGGCTGGACATTCCCATTATGTTTGTTCTTGGTTATAATTGTTTGTACAGATGAACGAGGCACCTTCAGGTGTCTTGAAATTGTACCCAAGAATGAGCCAGACGTGTGCAAGTCCACAATTCTCTTCCTGATATCTTCGCTGATTTCTTTAGACTTTCCCATGATGCTACACAAAGAAGCAGTGTGTTTCAGGTGTGCATTAAAATACATCCACATGTGTGTCTCTAGTTAACTCAGATGTTTCCAAAAAAGCTATCAGAAGCTTCCAAACACATGATATTGTAGGTACGCACGCCGACTGGGGGGTGGTCCCTTTTGTACCGCGAACAGACTGGAGACAGAAACCGATGTACGTTCAACAGGTCTTCTTTATTGGTCATCCTCTCGATGACCACAGCAACACGACAGCCTCCGTACACACAGGCCCGGGTACCTTTCACCTTCCTTCTATTCTTTGTAGTGACGTCCCTCGCGGTTCTATCGCTGTGACTGCCCTAGGCCTACCACCACAGTGCTTTGCCTGTCCGAGTCCGTCCGTCTGGTACCCCAGGGCTTCCTCTGTCCTGTGGCTATCCTGTCAGGGCCATCCCCCTGACCGTCTCTCCTTCCAGTCTCCTCTGTAGCTCTTCCTCTTTCCATATTTTCCTCCTTTAGTCTCTTCCTCTGCTTAGCTCCTCCCCCTGGACTGGCTTCCTTCTGGAACTCTCTCTCTCTTTTTATTCCCCTCCCTGGGAATTCCCCTCTAGAGTTCCTGTAACTCCGCCCACCATGACTATGCGGTTTCCTAGCCTTAAGCTGCTGTTATGCCCTTTCCTCACTGCTCTATCTCCAGCTTGAGGCCAAATCTTAGTACTGCACTGTCTCCTTTTCCTGCTGTTCTTTGTCTCCCCCTAGTGACCAAAACCAAGTACTTCACCATCTGTCACTATTTCTAGCTGTCTTCCCACGTGTACATACAAATTCACTTCAAGTATGTTTACTGCACATTTTACATTCACTGTTCCTCTTCAGACAGGTCCATAGGTCAGTCCACTTCCCTACAACATCATCTTACGGGCAGTCCAGAATTGTTTAAAGGCATAGTAATCTTAGTGTATGTAAACTTTTGATTTTGCAGTAAGTAATACAAATGCCTTAAAACATCCTCTCTCTCTCATTATTCTGGCATTTGGCAAATATTACTAATTATGGTAATCCTAATTGATCTAAAACAGGAAAGGTTTATTATGATTTCAAGTCAGATATTGAGAAAAACATGCAGATGTGTCTTTTTATATAGTGTATGTGAACTTCTGGTTTTAACTGTACATAAAAGAGCATTAAGGAAATAAGCTAAAGCCAGGAGTGTTTCTGCATATAGCACAAATCACAGCCTCCTTTAACGCTTTACTTAAGGCTGATGCAATAGTACGTCAGTGGTAAGTATCCCCTGCTTTGAGGTGGGCTGTTGACATGTGCGCGCCATAGGCGCCGGTGGAATCGCAAACTGCCCGCGCCTTCTAACTAGTTAAATCCCGCTGTCAAATGCTGACAGAGGGCATTTAACTAGTACTTCCGGCGCCCGGCCGGAAATGAGCGCATCGCCAACCCCCGTCACGTGATCGGGGGTCAGCGATGCATTGCCATGACAACCAGAGGTCTCATAGAGACCTCTATGGTTGTTGATGGCAGATTGCTATGAATGCCACTCTGTGGTCGGTGCTCAATCTGGTACATATAGACGATCTGAGCATCGCCTATATGTAGCAGAGCCGATCTAGTATGGCATGCTTCTAGGCCTCTTATAGAGGCTATTGAAGCATGCCAAAAGTGAAAAAAAAAAGTGTTTAAAGATAAAAATAATAAAAGTTTAAATCACCCTTTTCGCCCCTATCAAATTAAAACAATAAAAAAATCAAACCTACACACATTCAGTATCGCCGCATTCAGAATCGCCCGATCTATCAATAAAAAAAGGGATTAACTTGATCGCTTAACGGCCTAGCGAGAATAAAAATCAAAACGCCAGAATTACTTTTTTTGGTCGCCGTGACATTGCATTAAAATGCAATAATGGCGATCAAGAGAACGTATCCGCAAAAAAAAGTGGTACCATTAAAAACGTCAGCTCAGCATGCAAAATATAAACCCTCACCCGACCCGAGATCATGAAAAATGGAGATGCTACGGGTCTCGGAAGATGGAGCAATTTTTTTTTTTTTAGCAAACTTTGGAATTTTTTTCACCACTTACATAAAAGAGAACCTGGACATATTTAGTGTCTATGAACTCGCAATGACCTGGAGAATCATAATGGCAGGTCAGTTTTAGCATTTAGTAAGCCTAGCAAAAAAGCCAAACAAAAAACAAGTGTGGGATTGCACTTTTTTTGCAATTTCACCGCACTTGGAATTTTTTTCCTGTTTTCGAGTACACTACATGGTAAAACCAATGGTGTTGTTCAAAAGTACAACTCGTCCTGCAAAAAATAAGCCCTCACATAGCCATATTGACGGAAAAATAAAAAAGTTATGGCTCTGGAAAGAAGGGGAGCGAAAAACGAAAAAAAAAAAAATCAAAGCTACGGGAGTTAAGGGGTTAAAGCCTAGCCATAAGCTTGGTTTCAATGGAGCGCACGGACTTGAGCAAACCCCTGGCTGCCATAGCAACCCGTTGACACCCCGCAATTGCGTAGTTGGATACAGTTTCTAATACAAGGGAAGCCCAAAATAACTTGCATGATATATGTACTTTATTATAATGATGGTCAATAGCATCTATATATAAATCGTCCTATTCTGTCTGTCTGTAACCGAAATCCAGCGTCGCTGTGCGCAGGCGCAGTCATCATTTAGAAGGACGCACGCCCCCGCTACCGTTGGGAGATCACCGGAAAACGCATGCGGATTGGCCATATTCTACATTACCCGATGCATTAGAATCGGGCAACCACCTAGTATATATATAGTTGCTTACATCGAGGATATACATTAGTTATAGTATTCACAGTTCCAAAAGCGAAATTTGGGTTACCATATGGTTCAAATTTTTTTCAATGTAATTTGTTTTCTTTATCAATATAATTTTTATTTTCTTACAAATCTTGTAATTAGTTTTCTTTTTAACACAAGTGGAAAAGTAGTTTTACAAGGCACTAACCTTCGACAGTGGTGACGAATTTCAGTGTGCCATTTGGTGAGGCTTCTGTATACTCCCGGATCCAGACATTGAGTTGGTCACTTTCATGCCCATTGTGATAATAAAAGAATTCCAAGCACTGAAAATCTCGTTTGGGGTAAAAAAGTCTACTTTCCAGCAATGCTTTACCACCATTAGTCAATGTTCTTGTATCAAAATGCATAAAATAACCAACATCTGTAGCAAAAACAGTGAAAAGAATGAAAAAATTAACTATTTGAGCAGAATAAAATAGGGAAAATCTGGTTTGAAAACAAAAACAACTTTTATCCAAAGCTCCCTATTTGATCCTTTACCCAGAAACTGACATATCATTAGGGTCATTTGGATGTTTTTGGCTGTCATTATGGTTTAAAAAGAGAAAACACAGCAGTTTGACAATAAATGGCTTCCAACCACTAACCATGAGTGGAGAAAATGTTTTGGTGCTATCATTCATATTCTCTGAAAAAAGGCCAAGATTATGGAGGCCACTGTGTTCTTAGGAACCTTGAGTACTGCAGAAATTCTTTTGTAACCTTGGCCAGATCTGTGCCTTGCCACAATTCTGTCTCTGAGCTCCTTGGCCAGTTCCTTTGACCTCATGATTCTCATTTGGTCTGACATGCACTGTGAGCTGTGAGGTCTTATCTAGACAGGTGTGCGCCTTTACAAATCTAGTCCTATCAGTTTAATTAAACACAGCTGGACTCCAATGAAGGAGCAGAACCATCTCAAGGAGGATCACAAGATAATGGACAGCATGTGACTTAAATATGAGTGTCTGAGCAAAGGGTCTGAATACTTATGACCATGTGATATTTCAGTTTTTCATTTTTAATACATTTACAAAAATTTCTACATTCTGTTTTTTTTTTCCAGTCAAGATGGGGTGCAGAGTGTACATAAATGAGAAAAAAATGAACTTTTTTGAATTTACCAAATGGCTGCAATGAAACAAAGAGTGAAAAATTTAAGCGTATGTGCACACATTGCGGATTTAGATGCGGATCCGCAACGTTTTTGGACGCGCGGATTTGCATCAAATCTGCAGTGTAGTGAACAGCCAATGTTAATCTATGGGAAATGGAGCTTTGTTGTGCACATGCTGTGGAAAAAAACATGCGGATTTGCAGCGTTTTATTTCCGCAGCATGTCAATTCTTTGTGCAGATCTGCAGCGTTTCTGCACCCATTGACTTGCATTGAGTCAGGCACATCTGGAGCAACGCAGGTGTAAAAAAAATCTGCGGATTTGCTGCGGATGTGGGTGCTAGAAACGCTGCAGATTGGGAGGAGGGAAGTGTGTGGGGAGCTATGTGCGTGTCTGTGTGTAGTGTGTGCGGGTGTCTGTGTGAATCTGTGTATGTGTGTGGGTCTGCGGGGATGTGTGTCTGTGTGTGTGTAGGCAGGCATCGTCCAATGGGACTACTAGTCCCATCTGGCTATGCCTGCTACAGTGACACCATTAGCCAATGATGGGAAAGTAGTAGTCCCATAATCCGGCTAATGTGTTGAATGTAAAAAAAACCCACATGTACACATATATAGTTTATACTTATCATATACTTCTAATCCCCGAAGCCCTCACTAACCTGAAAAAAAAATAAAACAATATACTCCCTGTGTCCAATGTAGTCCATATAATAACGATTGTCCCACGACGATAACCTGTGGAGAGCTGTCACATCAACAGATGCGACCGCTCTCCAGGGGCTCCGGTGATAATCCTCCGCATAGTATCACTCTGCTGCTGACAGGTCACCGGAGTTGATCCTGTCACTTTGCGGCACCACAGCGTCAGAATTTTCACACGCTGTAGTGCCATAAAGCGAGAGGCTTAACTCCGATGATAAACTGCGGAAGGGTTATCTCCGGTCAGTGTGTCATCGGAGGCCTATAGAGCGGTCACATCTGCTGATGTGACCGCTCTATAGGGGAGATCTACATGGGACACTCGTTATTAAAGAGGGACTAAGTCGGATCAAGGAGTATACTGTTGGTTTGTTTTTTAAATTTTTTAAAAGTTTATCTATCTATCCCATATCTATCTATCTATCTATCTATCTATCTATCTAACTATTTATCTATAGATAGATAGATATGGGATAGATAGATAGATAGAATGAGATAGATAGATAGATAGATAGAAGGAATTAGATAGATAGATAGATATGTGGCCCCCCCAGGAGTATGGCCGCCACAGTGGCTTTGCCTTCCTCCAGGGGAGGGTAATGCCAGGCTTGCAGGCAATGATGGGTCTCTCTTGCAGTCAATCCATACATGCAACACAGTTCCACTCCAGGCCAGCAGGGGGAACTCTGAACCTGGATTAAGGTGAGGAGTGCTCTCTGAGGGCCAGGAGGAAGGAGGAGTTAGTTAGTCTGCGGAGGGTGAAGTGTGTAGACGTGTAGAAGGATGCTGGAGGTTGAGCTAGGAAGGAGAGCTCCCTCAGCTTGAGAGCGCACGAACTGGAGACTGGTCTCCACGGCTGTACGGATACTAAAGGTCCTACAGCAGATACCAGAGGAGTAGGAGGCTGTAAATGCCCTACTTCCATCTAAGACTTGAGGCACAACAGCAGCTTGGATAGAGAGCCAGGACTCAGAGTGAGAGGAGTCCCCGAGAGAGGCTACAGCTGTCTGCCGTGCAAGTAAGTTCTTGGGAACATCTGACAGGAGGAACTTCAGAGTAACTACGTACTGGAGTACTTCACACCACAAGGCACTAGGAAGGGGACTGCACGGTCCGTCTGTGAGAGAGAATCCCTGAATTGCTTCCAGGCTAGCCTGCTCCGTTACCATCTGTAATCAGGACCCTGGACTGCAGTTATCAAGTAAAGGTACAGAAATTGCATCCCGCTGTGTCTTGTCTGCTTCCTACCCTTACGGCACTGCTACATCACCGTGCCAACCACATCTACACTGCCCTGGGACTATAGCTTCACCTGTGGGGAGCTACTACATCTTTGCTGCACCATACCATCAGTCCCAGCGGATCAGTCTGCAGCATCGGCTTAACATCTCCCTTGCCGAACACCACAAGTGGCATCACAAACTATTCCATTACACCATTACAATTCCCCATTCCTTGGGCGCCCAGGGCCACGGACCGGGTCACTGCTGCTGTGACACATCCCACTGACACCGGCCCGGTACCGAGTACCCCACAGCCCTGGGAGGGCGACCCAATTAGATAGATAGATAGAAGGAATGAGATAGATAGATAGATAGATAGAAGGAATGAGATAGATGGACAGATCTATAGATATATCTATAGATATTATCTATAGATCTATCTATCTATCCCATATCTATCTATCTATCTATCTGTCTATTTTGCTATCTGCGTGTTTATTGGAGTGAGTTAGACAAATGTAAAAGAGGCGGTTGGACCAGAAATGACATCACAAATCTTTTTTTTGTTAAATAACATAACTTTATTTAATTTACAAAAACGAACACAATCTGCATGAGAAAAAGCGCATGAAAATCCGTATAAAAAATGCACAGATTTTTACCTGCATTTTCTGCCAAGAGGTGCAGATTCTGTGCAGAAAATTCTGCAGGCAAATCTGCAACGTGTGCACATACCCTAAAGGGGTCTGAATACTTTCCATACCCACTGTAATTGATGATTAGTCCCATAAATTCACTTTAGCAATACATTCATCACCTTTCTTCCTGCTTGGTATAATACATTGGTGGCATATCTATAATTTGGTAGCTCTAGATATATAGATGATTAAGGGTGTCTTTGTACGCCAGAAACGCATCACGCTCTGAGGTTTCTCTTCTTAAACATTTTTATCCTGCTTCAATAAAGAAAATTTTATCTGATATCTGGTTGATTGTGCCGGAAACTACTCGGCGCTTCTTTGACATTGGCTGAATTCTGACTGCCACAATCCTCAACATTCTTCCAGCAAGATCGGCTCCAACCCTCCCCCCTTCCCACTCCTCTCAACCTAGATTTTTTTTTATGTGAAGATAAACTTATTGGCAATATCTTATGACACATGTGTATATGTATTGTGTAAATTATGCACTTATAGCAAGAGTATTGAGTTCATATCACGAAGTGAGCCATAAAGTCAAATATGGCAGCAATGAATAATGATAGGAGATAAGAAGCTGCCTACCTCGGCAATCCCCCAGGTTAGTGTGATCAGAGCTTGGTCCATTAGGCATCTGAAGAACGTGCTGCCAATCATCATTATCTTCTGTACCTTGGATCATTCCACAGATGTTATTGTACTCAAAATCACACGTGTCCAAGAAAGTGATGAATGTAGCTACAGAGGAAACAGGAAAGGTTTAATAAAGGCAGTGCACGGTCATGTCAGGCAGAAGATGCGAGCATGTGTTAACCCCACACAGTTAATAAATTGTTTAGCACACAGCTGCAATTATGATATAGACGTTGTCATTTCAATGAGCACAAAATACAGTGGTATGAAAAAATGTATGCCCCCTTTCTGATTTTATATTATTTTGCATGTTCATAACACTTGTTTCAGATCACCACAAAAATTTAAATACTAGACAAAGATAACACAAGTAATCACAAAATGCAGTTTTTAAATGAAGGTCTTTATTATTAAGGGAAAAAGAAATCCAAACCTACAGGGCCCTGTGTAAAAAAGTTATTGCCCCTTCCCCCCTTAAAACATAAATTAAGTGTGGTTTATCACATCTTTGGGAAGCTGCGTTCATTTTCTCTAGCCACACGCAGGCCTGATTAATGCCACACCTGTTGTTAATCAAGAAATCACTTACGGTAAATAGGACCTGCCTGACAAACTGTGCTAGACAAAAATGTCCTCAGAAGCTAGACATTATGCTGAGATCCAAAGAAATACTGGAACAAATGAGAAACAAAGTAATTCAGATGTATCAATCTGGAAAAGTTTATAAAACCATTTCTAAAACTTTGGGACTCCAGAGAACCACAGTGAAAGCCATCATCCACAAACGGCGAAAACATGGAACAGTGGTGAAAGACCTCACAACAGCATCCAAAGAACTGCAGGCCTCACTTGCGTTCGTTAAGGTCAGACTGGGCAAAAATGGCCTGCATGGCAGAGTTCCAAGACAAAAACCACTGCTGAGAAATTAGAACATAAAGGCTCATCTCAGTTTTGTCAGAAAATATCTTGATGACCCCCAAGACTTTTGGGAGAATACTCTGTGAAGTGACGAGACAAAAGTTGAACTTTTTGGAAGATGTACTGTATGTCCCACTACATCTGGTGTAGAGGAAAAACAGCATTTCAGAAAAGGAACATCATACTAATAGTAAAATATGGTGGTGGTAGTGTGATGGTCTGGGGCTGTTTTGCTGCTCCTGGACATGGAAGACTTTGCTGTGGCAAATGGAATCGCAAATTCTACTGTCTACCAAAAAATCCTGAAGGAGAATGTCTGGCCAGCTGTTCATGACCTTAAGCTGAAGCGCATTTGGGTTATGCAGCAGGACAATGATCCAAAACACACCAGCAAGTCCACCTCTAAGTGGCTTAAGGAAAACAAAATTAAGACTATGGAGTTACCTAGTCAATTTTGTGACCTTAAGCTGATTGAGAGGTTGTGGCATGATCTTAAAAAGGTGGCTCATGCTCGGAAACGCTTAAAGGTGGCTGAATTGCAACAATTCTGCAAAGATGAGTGGGCCAAAATTCCTCCAAAGCGTTGTAAAGACACATTGCCAGTTGTTGCTGCTAAGGATGGCTGTTGTGAGTTCATTTTCCCCTTCACCGTCGATGTCTGATGAACTCCCTCTTCTGGTGAAAGAAGGTAGTGAGGCTGATTACCAAACACCTGATCTGGTAGATGATGACTGGGTAACAGGAACTGCTGACTGGATATAAGGCAGCCGACGCCCTTCTGAGTCGCTGGTGATTTCTCTGCTGGATTCTTGGAGACCAGTCTGATTCCTGCTTCCCAAAGATAAGTTTTTGCTCTGCTATTGAACTTATTAGTTTTGTTTTGTTTACTTTGTTTTTTGGAGTTCAGCCATCCCCGGTCGGGGGTGTGCTGAGTTCCATTTTTGTCTCTGATCAGTTTGTCTCTTTGCTCTGTCTTCAGAATTTACCTGAGTGCTGATATAGTCATTTTGAAGTCCTAGCGACTTCAGGGCCTGTTTTTCCTATCAGACGGTTGGGACATTTTTTGGTAGGGTTTTTTACGGATTGCAGACAGCAGCTTTTCTATCCTGTCCTTTTTAGTTAGCTTGGGCCCCATCGTTTGCTCAACCTATCTTTCTATCTGTGTTAGTGTTTTCATCTTGCTTCACCGTCATTATATGTTGGGGGCTGCCTATTGCTTTGGAGTCTGCTCTGGGGCAGTTCAGATTTCCCCTTTCTTTCTTTAGGCCTATTTAGTTCTCCGGCTGTGATCGAGGGGTCTAGGGCATCATAGGAACCCCCCACGGCTACTGTTAGTTGTTGTGGATAGGATCAGGGGTCTGCAATCCGATAGCTACCAACCTCTCCGGTTTTCTGGACTTAGCTTGTATTTTTGTTTTTTCCTCCTTCGGTGACATTCATAACAGATGGCCCAACCAGATATTAGGTTTGGGAGCAATAACTTTTTTCCACACAGGGCCATGTACGTTTGGATTTTTTTTCCCCTTAAGAAAACTTGTGTTATCTTTGTATAATATTTAAATTGATTTAGTGATCTGAAACATTTAAGTGTTGCAAACAATGCAAATGAATAGGAAATCAGGAAGGGGGCAAACACTTTTTCACACCACTGTATGATATGTACATCATCGCAGGCGCCGCTGTCCGCTAGTAGGCGGCGCTACAAGCAAGGGGCGGGCACGCCGGGCAGAGAGCCGGCTCGGGGGCGGAGCTACCCCCGGCCGTGCGCGCGCTGAAAAAGCGCTAATGTGAAACCGGCCTAAAGCATGTTAAATCCTTCCTAATGACTACAGTCAACCACTCACCCAACAAGTGTAAAATCCTGTAAATTAAGAAACTATGTGAGCCATTTTACATACTCAGCACTAGGACTGGCTGTCAGTCAGATCCGAATGTGCGGTTACTGCTGCTGCTCACTGTACAGTGAGCGGTGACTGAAACTGCTCTGGTGCCACCACTATGACTAAAAATCCAAGCCTCCCAGGTGGAATAATGTTCATTTCCTCCTGGCAGCGGGGCTTTCAGTGTGGTCCCAAGCAGTTTCAGAACACTATTAGCCTGCAGATTAACCTGATATCTTCAGGTTTTTTTTTTTTTTTAACATGACAAGTTCCCTTTAATTTGCTTCACATTACATGCTTTTTTGCACAGGATTTTTTTTTGTTTTGCAAAAGCCGTTAGGGGACATACCATAGTTAGCCAGGATATTTCTATTACTTTGTTTAGCTTATCTCCTGGTTAGTGATTAGTATCTCACTGATCATAAATGCTATGACAAAAGTCACTTGTGACAGCCTGGCTTCATGACTTACTTATCTTTAGGTGACAAGAAATCATCAAATTATCATCTTAATACAAGAGCACAATGAGTAGTCACATATCATTGCTGAATATTGTGGTACTTGTTAATACTATTACCTAAATAGATGTAAAGTAAAATGTTATATTGAATGAAAACCAAACATGGGTAGACTTACAGCAGTTGTATAGCCGATTGAGCTTTTCCAGATCGGAGTCACTGAAATCCATTCTTTGTCCAATCACATCACTGAAAGCATCTATGCGAGTTACAATGGTTGGGTCTGTGCTGATCTGGAAGGCAGTCTTACTATAGTGCATGACTGATGTGTAGTCATATGGGACATTTAGGTTACTGGAGCGCGAGTCATCATATTTATTGAAATTGCTCGCTGATTCTGTGGAAATGAAATCAATGGTCATTTGATAAATGTTACAATAATTGACAACGTAAGCAAAGAATTACACATTTCAAAGTATTGAAAATGTAGAAGGGTATTATTGATATTACAAGCTTGTTTGAGTAATTTGGTTTTGAGTAATTGTGGGTCTTAAGGCTATGTAGCCACGTTGCAGAAATGCTGCGGAAATTTCCGCAACATTTCTGCACTCCCGCCGCGGGTAAAATGCATGCAAATTCGCATGCATTTTTCCCGCAGAAAACAAGCTTTTTGCAAGCGTTTTTCGCTTGCGGAATGCTTGCGCATTCAAAGCGATTAGGATCACTTGGAATGTGAAAGGTAGGATGTTAAAATAATAAAAAAATAAAAAATATTGTTATTCTCACCTTCCAACAGCCCCCGATCTGCTCTGCGGCGCTCCCGGCATCTTTCGGTCCCAGTAATGCTTTGCGCGAAGGACCTGAGATGACGTCACGCTCGCGACACCAAACAGCTGATTATTGGGATGGCTCCAGGTATCCAGGTTCCCAATTCAGCTATTCGGTAAGCGCTGTAGCAATTCAGATAAGGAGTTATCCAAAGCTATTCGCTCATCCCTAGATATTAATAATTAATAGTCGAGTTCGATGTTAGTCAATATTGGAACCCGATAGAGGTTGAAGGGAGAGTTCCCTCTTTAATAGCTATTATTTTTGGTTTGAAATTCGTCCTTTCAGAAAATCAAACACCACCAAAAACAAATCTACTGTTACACTCAATATCACCCGCCCTTAAAGAAGCATTCTAGTTGGAGCATAACATAGAGCTGCTGAATAACTAATCCACCTCTCTAATCGCTATTCCTCGCCTTCTCCAACCTGCAAATCCCTTCATTGGCTCCCAATTCCCCAACATATCCAGTTCAAACTATTAATATTGACTACAAAGACCAGAATCTGTCTCCTCCATATATCTCCAAACTACCGTAATCTCCCATCATCTTCCAACACATAACGTTCGGTCTTCTCAAAACCTTCTTCCCTTCTCTACACTTATACATTCCTCACCGAAATGCTTGCAAGACTTCTCCCGAGCATCCCCCATACTCTGGAATTCTGTGCCCCAACAGGTCTGATTATCCGCCAGTTTTGGAACCTTCAGACGGAACTTAAAAAACGCATTTCTTCAAGATAGCTTACAGCCTGCAATAACGCCCTTGCCATCTCACTACATCTTGCAATAACACCCTGCTAACTCACCACCACTGCAACCGCCCCAAGCCTACTGTCTCCTGCCCCATTATCCAGTAGACTGTAAGCTCACAAGGTGTTTGGTGGTGTTTCCCCTCTGTATCAGTCTGTCATTGTTAGTTTGTTCAATGTAAATTATATTATATATAAACTCTCCCATCTCGAAACTGCCTTGATTGCTGCAGCTGCAGCCAGGATCATATTCCTCACCAATCATTACAGCGATACCTCTACCTTGTGCTAGTCATTACGCTGGTTACCCATCCATTCCAGAATTCAGTACAAACTTATTACCCTCATCCACAAAGTACTCCATGGCTCAGCACCACCCTACATCTCCTTCCTCGTCTCAGTCTACCACCCTACCCGTGCCCTTTGTTCTGCTAATGACCTGAGGTTAACATCCTCAATAATCAGAACCTCCCACTCCCATCTCCAAGACTTTTCACATGCTGCACCAATTTTTTGGAATGCACTTTCCAGGTTAATTTGATTAATCTTCAATACCAACAGTTTTAAGCGTGCCCTAAAATCACATGTCTTCAGACTAGCCTACCACCTCAACACATTAATCTAACGATCCCTGTGTTGCCCATTCAAAATTTTCACCATAACCAGGTTCCTCGTATCATGTTATCATACGCTTTATGCATTTAATAGCCCTATTAAACGACATTATTATTATTAATTTTATTTATTATTATTATATTTGTATTTTGTATCTAACCCTTCTCATGTACAGCAGCATGGAATCAATGGTATTCTAAAAATAAATGATAATAATAGCTAGGATTAATTGTATAAATAACAACTCAAGGGTCAAATGATATCTAGAAACTGTAGAGTTAGAATGTGCCACACTTGCTGATCGTGGGGGTCATATGCTGATCAATGACTGATCACAACACTGAGGCTCATTTACACATGTCTGTGATTATCATTACGGTCCTCAAGTCTACTTTAAGGGGGATGAGAAGAAGTTCTGTGTATAGCAACGAGATCAGAACAGCCCAGCCCAAAGAAAATAACAAAAGACTATCTTTCATTCTTGTTGTCAGAAATGAGACATGCTGCCATGGGTTTACCAGACAGTACAGGATCAGAAAACCGCAACGTCTGATTTCACATAGTCCTCTACGGATTAGAAACACTTCACCATCATATTAAATGGTGCAGGTTTCTGTTAGCAGTGCAGGGGTTAAACTGTTTAGCTTGAGAGCTGTTGAATTCTTCCAGCTTTGATAGTCTCAGCTGTTCTGTGTTGGCCACTCCCCTCTGCTATATATACTCGCCTCTGGCAATCAGAATTGCCAGTGTTAGGTTAATACTTCCTGGTTCAGGAGTGTTGTTTTGAAGACTGTTGATTGGTGTTGTGTCTGTATGCATTCCTCATCCTCTCCAATTTGTTCTTTTTCCTTTCCTTTACTTGTTGGTGTTCCCCTCTGTTTGTGAGTGCATATTTGTATGATTGATAGTTCCAGTTATCCTCGTACATATTCCCTTGTAAGTCTGGGTTGTGTATTCTTATCCACAAGGGAGGGGACAGTTTAATGCTGATGTAGGAGCTCAGCAAGGTACGTGAACCCGGTATCGTTAGCATTAGAAGTAATCCGGAAAGCAGGGATAGCTAGGTCATCCCTAGCTTTAGGGATAGCTAAGGAGTCCCTAGCCCTGGGATGTCAGACAACAGATCTGTGACACATGCTGTCAAACTCACATTGGTCTTATAAGCAGAGATTTAGGATTCTGTACACAGGGTCCTTGAACTGAAGAACCATTTGAGCTATCAAGCATTTAGCAGCTTATATCTATTTTTCTTGAAAGTTTGTCAATATGACTTAGGAAAGAAGATGGGGGAATATACTGTATATCATAAACTGTACTCGTAGTTTTCTGTATCTGAGGAATAGCTTTGCAATTTACTGTTACAGTATTGCTGACACTGAGAAACCATTGACACTTCAATGAACAAGATGCGATCTTACGACTCTGAATCCTGTCCCACATTATAATGACGTAATCGTCCCTGTCACTACGTGACTGCTCATGCCAGAACCCCAGAGCGTGGAGGAATTCGTGCTGGATTGTAGCAATTCTGTCACAATTGTTTCCAAGAGAAAGTTGCTGCTTTCCAGTTCGACGGTTTCCAATGTATGACCAACATCTACAGGATAAAAACAAAAGTTTTTAGCTCTATATTAATTTTTATGTGAAAAGAAAATACATAAAATATTAGTGAAAACAAGTAAAAACCTATACTAAGAATGTAGTTTCTTGAAAAAAAAAACAAAAAACATTAAAACCTATGTATCAATATGAAGTTATATTGTATCAGGACTTTCCGCCTTGTCTTTTTAAATAAGCAGTCTCATCACAGTTTTTATCCTCCTAATATATTGCAGTCATTATATTATACAGCACTGTGTACTTGCAATTGCTCATTTTGCCTTTCTACCCAGTAAATTCTTCTACTTTCTCTGCTCTATGTAGAAACAGGAAGTCTCTTTTCCCTGCATTTTCAACTCCTGACCCAGTTGCTTCCTCCTGTCTCTGCCATGGACTTTGACTCATACAGAGAAAATAAACTTCTTGTTTCTATATGTAATGCCGTGATGCACTTCTGTGCTATAGGTCACAAACCATGTGGTGTTTAATGTTTTCTATTACATGGGCAAAAATAAAAGAAAACAAAGTTTGTGATGCCAGGGTGCATTTAATTAACCTATGTTGCCTAGTAGTGTGATGTAATGTGGTGCACTCCAAATAGTCCAGAAAACAGGGAGGTCAGAGAGGCTATTGATAAGCTTTACTTGTTGCACGAATACATCCAGATAAATGAGGATTTACTTAACAGAGATTCAATTCCAATGCAGCAATCACAGTTACTTTCCAGTATAGTCATGCAGATATAAGAATGGTGCAGTGATTCCTGAGGCTCAACTTCGGCTTATAGGCACAGTCCTTATCTCACAGCTATCTGAGGTTGTGGTTTCTCTGTCACAGGACTTCTGCTGGTTCCTACCTGTTCCTTCAGTTTTTCTGAGCAGCACACTGGTACACAACTGCATAGCTCCCAACCGTCCCGATTCTCGTGGGACAGTCCCGTTTTTGACCTCCCCACCCACTTCCTGAACGGGATCTATTTTTCCTGCACTGCACTTAGCCGCCATGCCCCCCCATGCACCGACCCCATCCTCACCCTCCCAGAGACCCACCGCAGCCTGCAATGACATTGCTGGGCTGTTCTGTGGCTGTGCGCACAGGACCTGTGATGAGGTCACAGGAGGAGAGGAGTCAGGGGTCACATGATCAGGGGCCTCCGTGTATGCCAGACTTTGCTGTGCTGGCTGTCATGGTACTGGATGAGGTGAAGTTTATGTGTGGGGTCAGGAGAGGTTTACAGGGTGGATGTAGCAGAGCCGTGTGTGTACGAGGTGTACGGAGCGGAGCTGTGTGTGTACAAGGTGTACGAAGTGGAGCCGTGTGTGTACGAGGTGTATGGAGCAGTGTGTGTACAAGGTGTATGGAGCGGAACCACATGTGTACGTGGTGTGTGGAGCGGAGCTGGGTGTGTATGAGGTGTGCGAAGCATAGCCACATGTGTGCGAGGTGTATGGAGCGGAGCCGCGTGTGTGTGATGTGTACGGAGCAGAGCCTTATGTGTACAAGGTGTTTGGAGCGGAACCGCGTGTGTATGAGGTGTACAGAGCGGAGCTGTGTGTGTACGAGGTGTAAGGAGTGGAGCCGCGTGTGTACGAGGTGTGTGGAGCAGAGCCGCACATGCATGGGGTGTGCGGTGCGGAGCCACGTGTGTATGGGGTGTACAGAGTGGAGCCGTGTGTGTATGGGGTGTACAGAGCAGAGCCAAGTGTGTGCGAGGCATACACAGCGGAACTGTGTGTGTATGAGGTGTGCGGAGCCATGCGTGTGCAATATGTATGGTGGGGAGCATTCATACCTCCCAACCGTCCCAGATCCAGTGGGACAGTCCCGAATTTGAGAGTCTGCCCAGCTGTCATGGCCGGGAGCTTACTTTTCCCACGAACACAGGAGTACATGGCGGAGCCCCGAGGAGCACTTTAAAACTCGCACATGACAGTTCGCCGGAAGTGATGTGCTGGAAGCTGACTGGAAATGAGGCAATTTCATGAGGAGATTGTGAGACGGAACCATGGAGGCACTTCAGGGAATGCTTCAGATCCATCACCATGTCCTCCTCCGACAGCACAGACAGCAGGATCGCCTTGGAATTGGGGATGCTGGCCTTGTGAGCGAATCATGATATGTCCTTTATTGGGAGGCTCAGGTGGGCATTACAATGGGAGCCGGGCTGCTATAGTATCTTTATAGAATCTTTCTTTCTCTCTCTGTTCTTTCTTTGTCTCTCTGTTTCTTTTTCTGCTCTTTCTTTCTTTCTCTCTCTTCTTTCTTTCTCTCCCTAATCTTTCTTTCTCTCTCTGTTATTTCTTTCCCCTCTTTCTTACTTTCTTTCTTTCTCTTTCTTTCCTTCTCTCAGTTCTTTCTCTTTCTTTCTTTACTTTCTTTCTCTCTGTTCTTTCTCTGTCTCTCTCTGTTCTTTCTTTCCCCTCTTTCTTTCGCTCTCTGTTCTTTCCTTCTCTCTCTGTTCTTTCTTTTTTCTTTCTCTCTCTATGTTATTCCTTTCTTTTTCCTCTTTCTTTCTCTCTCTGCTCTTTCTTTCTGTCTCCTCTTTCTTTCTCTCTCTTCTTTCTCTCTCTGTTCTTTCTTTTTTTCTTTCCTATCTTTCTTTCTCTATGTTCTTTCTTTCCCCTTTCTTTCTCTGTCTCTCTGTTCTTTCTTTCGCTTTCTGTTTTTTCTTTCTTTCCCCTCTTTCTTTCTCTCTCTGTTCTTCAATTCTCTTTCTCTCTCTGTTCTCTATTTCCCCTCTTTATCTCTCTGTTCTTTTTTCGCTCTCTGTTCTTTTTTTCAGTCTCCTCTTTTTTTCTCTCTCTGTTCTTGCTTTATTTCTCTTTCTTTCTTTTTCTCTGTTCTTTTTTCCCCCTCTTTCTCTCTGTTGTTTCTTTCATTCCCCTTTCTTTCTCTCTCTCTGTTCTTTCTTTGGCTCTCTGTTCTTTCTTTCCCCTCTTTCTTTCTCTCTCTGTTCTTTCTTTCTTTCCCCTATTTCTTTCTTTCTTTGTTTCGCTCTCCCTCTGTTCTTTTTTTCTGTCCCCTCTTTCTTTCTCTCTCTGTTCTTTTTTTTCTTTCCCCTCTTTCTTTTGCTCTCTGTTCTTTCTTTCCCCTCTTTCTTTCTCTCTCTGGTCTTCCTTTCTCTTTCTCTCTCTGTTCTTTCTTTCTATGTGCTCTCCCTCTCTGTTCTTTCTTTCCCCTCTTTCTTTCTTTCCTTTCTTTCTTTCTCTCTCTGTTCTTTCTCTCTCTCTGTTCTTTCTTTCTCCTTCTTTCTTTTTCCCTGTTCTTTCTTTCCCCTCTTTCTTTCTCTCTGTTCTTTCTTTCCCCTTTTTTCCTCTCTCTCTGTTCTTTCTTTCACTCTCTGTTCTTTCTTTCTTTCCCCTCTTTCTCTCTCTGTTATTTCTTCTTTCTCTCTCTGTTCTTTCTGTCTTTTTCTCTCTCTGTTCTTTCTTTCCCCTCTTTCTTTCTCTCTCTGTTCATTCTTCTTTCTCTCTCTGTTCTTTCTTTCTCTCTCTGTTCTTTCTCTCTCACTTTCCTTTCTTTCTCTCTCTGTTTTTTTTCTTTTCCTCAGTACCAGTCAGTGTGCCCACAGTACCAGCCAATGTGCCCATAATACCAGCCACTGTGCCCTCAGTACCAGTGAGTGTGATCAGCAGTGCTCAATGGGTGTGGTTGGGCGTGGACATGGGTGTGACTAGTTGTGAAATGGGTGTGATCAGGGTGTGGGTGGACATTTGCCGTGGCACCACAGCCTTTGCCCCTCTTTACCTTCTTCAAAAGTTGGGGTATGCACAACTGCACACAAAATGTCTCCATCTCTAACAGTGTTAATCCAGGAACTGGTCATTTGGTCTAACCATGTGACCTTATGGCCATATATGGAAAGCAGGGCTGCTTTGTTAACTCTTAACAATCTCCTGATAGCAGAATAAAATAAATACATGACTTTGTGCATATACTGTATAAACCACTTCTATGTGCTGAATCTTGAGGTACATTTTCTGCAAATGGAAATGTGAACATTGTGAAAACCTAATGAGGTAGCTGACAACTACATTTTAAAGGCACATAGACAACAACTTTGGGGCATTACATATACTGTACAGAGCTTAGAAGGACTCAGCTAGTCAGATATCACATGTCATAGACCTAATGGAAAACAGAAGAATTAACTGGGTAGAAAGGCAAAATGAGCAATTGTTAGTACACAGTGCCATATAATATGATGATTGCAATATATTAAGAGGATAAAAACATGGATGGGGGTGCTTCTTTATTACCAAAATCATTGTATGGACATTTATTCCTGTATGAGCCTGACAAACAGAAAACAGATTAAAAGGGAAATACAATTCCTAATTGTTTAACCCCTTCACTGCCTGGTGATTTTTTTCTGTTTGTGTTTTCATTTCTTCCTCCCTTTCTTATAAGAGCTATAACTTTCTTCTTTTCTTTTTCTTGGCATTCCAATTTCCATCAGGGCTACCGTATTTGACTATTTTTGCCTAAATGTGCATGTCCAGATACGTGCAGCATAAGACATAAAGTATTTTGATTCCACCATGGCTCCCGCAGTGGTTGATGCCCAAGTGCACATGCACACACCATGTATTATACCTGTGCCCCCCCACCCCTGATCCTCCAGGTGTCCCTCTGAATTATATTCAGCAGGCTTTTGAGCTATGTTCCCATCCTCTGATTAGTGAGATGCTTCCTTATGATTATCCTCCACCTGTGGCACTGTTATGGTCATTATCATTTAATAGTATCCACTATAAATTGATGGATTTTTACTCTTCATTATTTGTTGGCATTGATTAAATGATCACTAATTGATGCTATTATAGGCATTTATATTGTAGGAAGTCTGTATATCTATATTTATATCACTAATTATATCATTTATTTGCTGTTCATATGCAAATAACTCATGTAACTGTTATCCACCACGACATTGCTTGACACCGGCTTAGCTAGTTAGGAGACGAAATGTTGCCTTTTTTGCACATGGGCGAATAAAACTCCATTTTTACTATTAGACCGTTAGACTGCAGCCTGCGCTTCCTGAAAGGTGTGTCAAAAATGCTGAAAAGTTAAAATTATATTCAAAATGGAAGTGTTAATAGTTTTATCGTATCAGTTAACAAATTGAAAAGTGAATGAGCAGAAGAAAAATTTCAATCACATCAATATTCGGTATGATCACTCTTTGCCTTCATGTCACCTATCCACTAAATGAATGGTAGATGCTAGATCAGTGTGATTTTTAGTTTCTGTAGAGAATCTTCACTGTGTCTCACAACAAAGTATATGAATGATCAATGATATAAATGATGATGACATGACAGATAAAATCTTATCTTTGCTCATACCCACTTTCCTTGAACACGGAGATGTAATTTGGTTCTCCCTCCCAGGGCTTAAACTCTATACATGATTTCAGTCGGTAACGTTCAAAGGCCTCCAGTACAAGAGCTTTAGCGTTTATGTCTGAAAAAGAATTCTTAGATTTTAAACACATCTGAATGTGGCCTTGAAAGTAGACTTCTCCTCTACACCCAATATTCCTTCTCCTGGAGACATTTTCAGGAGTTTGAACAACTTCCTGTACATTTAGTGCAGGGATCCATGTTGTAGGGTGGAAAAGCGAAAGGGGCTGTTCAGTCAATGTCTCTTGCCTGATCTGCCATTAACTGTTGGGTGAGGCAGTGGCTGAGAATCATCCGGGGTTCTTATTAGTTAGTATGGGAGCCATGCTCCTCCACTGTACCCTTCTAGCACTGCACTAGTAATACCTGCAGCTGTTTTGTGCTGCAATTAATGCCATCATTGCGGTCAGCTATGATCAGACGCCAGTTTGAGATGTCATCACTACTTCCATGCAAAGTCTAGCAGGTGCTCACAGGAACATTGGCGATGGAGAGGCCGTTGGATATTGATTCTTACTGTATTTTGGCACATTAAGCTGTAAGAATTTTTTAACAGCTGGCCAACCCCTCTGAAGGGGTAACAATAACTGTGATTGTAGGGAAGCTTAACTTTTCCACCAGGATCTTTATCTTCACCACTGAGGTTGTCCCAACTTGCCTCCTCATATCAAAGCCACCCAGTATTATACAATTAAATTGATTCAAGTTGCTAAAATCCCCAGAGATCATTTGATATAGAATATATAGAATAAAATGTAATTATATGTGCAAGTCCGTAACTGAGGACACCCCCAGTAGCCCATTCCATTTCCTAAACTGTCAAATAAGCTTTTTTGTTGCATAATTTTAAGCATTGACCACTTAGCCACCCAAGACCTAGAATAATTAATTTCACTTCTATCCCATTAATCATCAAAGATGCTATATATGAACCACTGAGCCACCCCCAAGTATATTACAAAAATACTGTCACTAATCCTTAGACAAAAGATGAGTGCTATAAATTAAGTTGAGGATAGAAGGGAAGATAGCTGATTTTACCATCGCTGTCATGACCATCAACACTCCTTCTTTGTTGCTTTGCATCGCACCAGTTAAAATTGCATTTGTTCATTTCTTTTGGTTAATAATAAAACTATAACATTTGCAGAACTGTTTAGTTTAGTTACATAGTTATAGTTGTTTAGTTTGAAAAAAGACCTAAGTCCATTGTTTAAATCAACAATGTATAATTTATTGACTTGTTAAATCATCAAACAAAGCCAAAGGGGAAATTCTACAAGGCTGACACTTCATATTCTTATACCAGGCTTGAAGGAAAACCCAGTTGAGATTGGCACATCTATCAGGACTTTGGCGTGCAAGAATCAGATTTCTGCTATAGTTTATGCCACTTTCTATTGTAAATTATAGGTAATCCAGTGGGCCCTGTGTGGCCATCCTCACACACAGGAGTACTGGTGTTAACTGTATGAAATCCCCCGTAGCGTTTGTAAACTTACCCAAGCTGTCCTCTAAGTAATATGGAACTGGGATAGGCCATCGGTACTGCTCCCCAATTATTGAGTTTTTTTCATTTGGCTGCTCATAAAAACAGAAATATGAGATAAATGGTGTAAGGGCAATGCAGATTATTAAAGCACTGTAAACCTAGGTGAATTGAAGAAGCTTAATAATTTACTTGCTGTTTAAATTCTGCTCATTTTCTGAGCTGTCACATGTGACCTGGTACAGTCTGTTCAAAGCACAGAGCACAGAGATTTCATGTCTGTGCTTTGAAGGGCTCAGTCAGCAGCTCTAGGAGTAGTGTGCTCTGAACAGTGATGTCATGAATGTGGAGCCGGCGATACTCATTTTAATCAAAAACAGTGCTTACTAAATCTCCTGTCTTATTTATATGTACCATTGCTTTTTACTTACAGAGTATGTGTTTGCTTTGTTTCTATCTTAGGTATTGCCTGTCTAATGGCCAGTGTGAACATGCTCCTACACTTTACATGTAAACCAACTTGTACTCCAGTTCATTTCACTATGCTTTGCTTTAGTTTCTTCCACTCAGTGCAAGTAAGAGGGTGGCCAGTGCCACCCTTTCTTTGAACTGGGCATTATAGTTATATGTCTGGGTGTCCACAGTCTGACCCCAGTCCTGATCGGGCCTTAATCACATTGAGGTAATTTTTGACACATGCTAAGGTTTTAAAACTTGAGGTTAGGACCATCCCAATTGGGTACACCTTGTTGCTGATACGATGACTTGTATACTTTTTTTAATCAAAAACAGTGTGAAAGGAGGGAAAGCACAAAGCATTGCAGACTACATTCAGAACAAATTATCTCATCAACTTGTGGCTTTGGTCAGACAGGATGGTGCTGGTTGCTCAAGAGTGCTAGATTACATTATAATAAATAAATTCATAGTCTAAAGGCCCTGTCACACTAAGCGATCTCGGTAGCGAGATCGCTGCTGAGTCACAACTTTTTTGACGTAACAGCGATCTCACCAGCGAGATCACTGTGTGTGACAGCGATCAGCGAGCGGCCCCCCTGCCGGTATCGCTGATCGCTGGAAGAAACCTCTGGACATTTCTTTGGTCGCTGGTCTCCCGCTGGCCAGCACGCATCGCTGTGTGTGACAGGCGGGAGACCAGCGATCAGGTGTAAAAAATAATAAAAAAAATTAAAAATATAGTTATTCTCACCTTCCGACGTCCCGTTCAGCCATCCTGCCTCTCTCCACGCTCCGGTCCCAGTGATCCTTTGCACGAATGACCGCGAGACTTTGTTATCCCGCGAGACCGTGACGTCTCGTGGTCATTCTCGCAAAGGATCACTGGGGGACCGGAGCTTGGAGAGAGGCAGGATGGCTGAACGGGACGTCGGAAGGTGAGAATAACAATATTTTTTATTTTGATTCTATTTTTTACAGGGATGGCCAGCGATGCCGGGCGCTCGGCATCACTGTGCTGATCGCTGGTGAAGCTGTCTATGTGACAGCTCACCAGCGATCACATAGCGACTTACTAGCGATCCTGACACCTTGATATCGGTGTCGGGATCACTGGTAAGTCGCTTAGTGTGACGGGGCCTTAACTCATTGCTCACCCACTGATCCTATGTAGTGCCAGTGTCAGTACCTGGAATATTATTGACTGTAACATTACTCACTGCAGGAAAGTGTCAGGACAGGGTATACTAGGTGAAATTTGGGGAATGATAGGAAGGAGATCTGTGACACCCCAGAGTCCGGTTGTCACTGTGACATTGCCTCCCTCTATGAGGTGAAATCATGCTTGGAGGCAGAAAGGGGACCCCCATGCCAGGTAACATAGATTTAAATCACAATTCCTGCTGTAGGTCAGAAAAGGGAGCTGCCTTATAAATTAAGGCCAGCAGAGATGGTTGGTGAGTCAGCTAGAAGTGAGCTGAGGGGGTTGTCATGGAAACGAGAGCAGCTGTAAGCTGTGAGGAAAATGACAAGACAGTTAAACGTGAGGTAAAAAGATCTTTCTGGAAGATCTAGTCAGTTCAAGACAGGGAGCTGATCTGTGAGGAGCTGGTGAGGGGGAGCTGATCTGTGAAGTGGGAAAGGACGCAGGCAGAGACAGAGAGGCTCTGGGGAAGCTAAAAAACTGTATAGCAGACCCCAGAGCGAAGCGCTATTGGAGAGAAAAGAGACATCAGAGTCCTTGGTGGTCAGGAGCTGTATGTCCTGACTGCTGAATCTGAAAGCACAGGGGATTGTAAATTCCTGTGTGACATTGAACACCTGAGGGCACGGCAGCGGATAAGGAGCCTGGGGCTGACGGTGAAAAGGACGGTACCCGTGGAATAGGCTCATGCTGACAGCCGTACAGGTTAGTGAAATCATCACGCACTTGAGGGTCGCAGCTTAGTTATAAACAGTGGAGATCCACACACAAAGCGCAGAAAGAAGGTCCTAAACCCCCACCTGGCAAGGTGGATCCCCTGAATGCCTCCAGGCGAGCTGGACTCATTCCATCACCTTTTGTGGTACTCCGGATTGCAACCAATTACCAGTAAAAGGTAAAGAAACTGCCCCTCTCTGTATCCTCCTCTCATTTCTCTGCACCCCAACATTCACAGCCATTTTGACTATCAATCTAACATCTTTGCCCTGGGACTATTGCTCTACCTGAGGAGAGCTATTTTCACCTCAGCTGCGCCACATCAACAGTCTCAGGGGAACAACACCGCAGCACTGGTCACCTCTGACCAGAATACCACAGGTGGCATCACATATTTAACCATCTATAAACTTTATCTTCATTTTTACCACATCACCAACAACTTTTCCCCTTCCCCTTTCATCATTTTTATTTAATGGACGCCCCAGGGCTATGGACAGGGTCGCCGCCGCCGTGACACCGTCCCCCGTTGAAGTCGATGGGCCCGATATGGAGTACCCCACGGCCCTGCCTGCATAGCGTGCACGCCATCTCGCGCCCTCATGCCGACGCGCACGCGCCCGGAGGACTCCAGATCCTGTAGGCACCAATTTATCCTTCTTGAGGCTATATACAGTAGGAGTCTCAGGATGGTGTTTTGTAGCTGTAATGGGCAGGCACTAAGGGTGAGAGTGTGTTGGGTATGGGACAGATACAGCTCTGCCCATTGGGAAATGTCATGAGTCGCAAGGGAGGAGCGGGCAAGAAGTTCAGGAAGTAAGCAATAACAGACCACAAGAATGGCTGCACGGTGTTAAAGGTTAGGTTAATTAATTAATTTTTTTTTTGTGCCCATAAAAACCCTTAAAGAAAACCTGTCAGCATGATTTTGTATTGTAATTTAAAGAAATGGCCGCAATGGCACTTTAAAAAAATTAATTTGATACCTTTTGGGAAGAAATACACTTTGCTGTTCTTAAGTCAGCATTTGAAGTTTTCTGCTAATTAGATTTCTGTGCACAGGGGCCGGACTGTACACTGAGTCATCTCCTTCCTGTCTGTGACTCCGAAGCCCCTCTGTCATTCGCATACCGGAGACAGGCAGAGGGGCTGTGGAATTACAGACAGGAAGGAGAAGACTCAGTGTACAGTCCGGCCCCTGTGCACCGAAATCTAATCCTCATAAAATTTCAAATGGTGGTCATTACAGCCATATCTTTACGTTGCATTACAAAATCGTGCTGACAGGTTCTCTTTAAAGTGTTGATTTGTTTTACAATTCTTTATTACATTCTATAATATTATATTATGTTGTATGTATTATTTGAACCCTAGATTGATCTTTAAATAACTTTAATTATACAAATTTACTCAAACAGCTCAAACTAATGTAAATGGACCTTTCCCAACACTCCACCAAAAGCAGACTTCAGGGAAAAGAAAGGTGGGGCATTCTGTCTCCAGTCCGTGCAGGAGATAAGCTGCTGACAGAGATTTCTTACAGGGGCTTATTCTTTTTTCTATATTGAAAACACATGCATACTTGCATACTTGACCAACCGCTATCCGAAATGTCGCTACAGCTTTAGTTGTGAACCACAATGAATTCTTGAAGTTTTATTATCCTATTTCAATATGAGAAGCCTATTATAAGATGTAGAATATAAATTTGCCATAAAAGGACTACAGGTTGGTTATAAGATCTCAGTTGTTGGGAAATTAACATTTTTTGGGGATATTTAGAAATTCTTTTCTGCAAATCTTTAGTGTCAATTGCATCAATAATTGTTGCTAATCGACACATGCAAGAATACTGTGCAAAGTGTATTCTGGATGCCAGAACCTCATAGCAGGCATAGATTTAATGCAAAATGTGCCAAATTTATTGCGTACCGCACTTCTAAATTTATTGCACTTTAATCCAGCAAGAAATGCTGGAAATACGAGTCCTAATAAATGTGGTGGATATCAGTATATTATTCTAGGAATACTATCTGTATTTAATTAAAAGATAAACCATCATTTTTATAAACTGGACTACTCATTTTCCTTATAGAAGGATATTTTTTATACAAAAGTTTCTCTTTGTATCGTGATCAGTCTTCTTTTATATTCTTTTATTTAATGAATGTTGAACATTTTTAGAACATTAGCATTTGTAATTGACAATCAATCAGATGACTTTTGCTAAGTTTAGGATTATAAATCCCTGGAAATTGCTGTTATCTAGTATTATATGCCGTGTAATACATGGGAGGGCTGAATCTGCTGGAGACAATGACTCTCTAATCAGGTCCATAGAGCAGGGAGAGTGAGGACACTCCTCTTTGATATCTATATTTACCAGTATAAAATGGAAAGGGATAGAACAACCCGTTTAGGTAAATTTTTTGCATCAATCAACTCTTTTTAACAAGATTTCAACTCACCAGAAATTTGATGTCTCCTTCAAAAAGATTCAGGCCTAATTCTTAAAGAACAAGAAATGAGCATAAGAAATCAAAAAAGTATTGTAAAAAAAATATAATAAAATATTTGTGACTTTTTACAAACCTTGGTTGATGTCAAATAAGTCCTTGTCTTTTCCGTCATCCAAATCAACTTCTGAAAGGAGATTACATGTAGGTTATTGCTAGGTTATACATGTTATTGCCCTGTTATTACCCTCTATGTTACATAAAACACATTTCTTGCTTGTGTACATGGCACTCACCTGTGTGTTCTTGAAGAGGCTGAAAAATAAGGTAAATTACGTCATTAAGTACAATTTAGAAAATGATTAAATTCAAACAAACCTGTTGTTTCAAGTAACATTTTAAAATCACGTGACTGTGACGTCACGCAAGATCCTGTAGCATTTTTGGACCTTGCAGGCTTGCCCCTTATGCGGCATCTGTTAGCTGCATAGTTCGGCGCTTCATATCTCCAGCTGCACACTAGTCTCCGGCCAGGACAGCGAGATGCAGGGAGAGTAGACCCTCTTGTTTTTCATCAGAGACAACTGTTATCTCAGAGCGACGGACTATAAGTGGAAAGGACCTTTTCCTTGAATTTGCTTCTGAAGATTCTCTTCCTCAGTATAACTCCTCCCTTGCCAACCAAAGTTTTATTCAAGGTAACTCGCCCTCTCATTGGAATATTGGACTTGTTTTAGCTGGATGTTTTTCATACAACCTGTGTACATTTTAGCGCAAGTTAACCCTATACTTTTTATTTTACATATTTTTGGACAAATTGAGTGTTTTTTTTGTCCTATTACTTGCTGCTGTGCATTCTAAGGTCTTGCGCTTAGCGCTGTTAGGTATTTTATATTTATTAACATTTTAAAATAGGCTGTCAGGTATGTATGCATGAAGAATATCATTATTTCTGCCCACTAAACCTATTATGTGACTTGTATCCTGCATATTTCACCTGTTTTCCCTCCGCAAGCACTCTCTAATTTTTAGTTCTCTCTGAACTAGTGGGAAGAGATGGAGGACAATAGCTGCTATGATGTTACCCACACAAAAACAAAGGGATTATTGTTTCTTCCTCTGTTTAACACATGTTCAGAAGTAGATACAGAAGAATGTAAACATTATCCAGTAGTACCAAGCTGTGAAGCTGTGAATCCAGCTCTGTGATGAGATAATAAAGTAACTTGGCACTCAACTGAATAATCCTTTGCAAATTAGATTTATTTGATAATTTATTGCAGTCCTGGAAATGTTTCGGCCTATTATTATCGGCCTTCCTCAGTCTGCCGACTGCTATCGCGAAATACTAATCCGGTACCCAAGTAAGGATTCCTATGGAGAATCCAGCTGACGAGCGGGGGAATACCGCGTCCCACCTGTGTATGCCACCTCCATATCTAAACAAGCTTCATATGGACCCATTTACCTCCTGGACTATACAGCACTAGTTTCAAACAGATTAAGCGTCCATGATACCTCCAAGGAGATTTATACATTTCTCTATGTATGGTTATATATTCCTTTTTGCAAGGCATTTAAATCAGTATATCCACTCTTATAATAATAGGAGATACCATTTAGATCAACATGACATTCTGAAGTAGATCTCCATAGGAATCCTTACTTGGGTACCGGATTAGTATTTCGCGATAGCAGTCGGCAGACTGAGGAAGGCCGATAATAGGCCGAAACTTTTCCAGGACTGCAATAAATTATAAAATAAATCTAATTTGCAAAGGATTATTCAGTTGAGTGCCAAGTTACTTTATTTTTCACTTTGGTCTAGGTAACCTACTTGCGCACCCTGCGGTAGTGCCACGCTATATTTGACACTGTGATGAGATAAATCTCAGCCCTTGGTTAGCTTTTCACTCTGCTCCTCACTCCTCCTCCCCCTCTCCATAGGTTATAATAGCATCTGTAACTTGATGCATAACTGTGCTGGCACTTTGTCTTGCTTTGATCAAGATGGAATTCATCTGTTTTTGTATATTCGCCTATACTATTGATTTAAGCAAAGTTGTTTTTAAATGACACTGACTATTTAAATGGAAATATAGATTGTGATTACATCTTCATAATAAGATAGTCTTTGTAAGTCTTACTTTAGGTACTACCAGCACTGAAGAATTATTGGCTGGAATGTAAACACCAGATAGGGAAAATTCAATTTTTTAAACTGTTATGTTTTATACAATATAATGCAACCTTTTTGTGACATTTTAAAGTTTTGTGCATTACTCTGTACTTTTATAGTTTTCATATATGTAATATATTTGTGTTTTTTAAGTAAAGTAAAATTTTGTTTTGTACTTGTAAGGAGGTGGCAGGTCCTCTCAGTTGCACCCTCTCCTCCTTCCGTGTGACCCCCGTGCACTTTATATACAAATGTTATACAGTATGTTTATTATGGTAATTTGATTTTGTGATATTATGCTACGTGCCGTCATATGATACACCTGTAATGTATGGTGTTATGTGGGGAGTTCCCTGTTGACTACTGTTGGTAGTATTTACAGGCTATGTCGATGCTTATGTGTCACTGTTATAGAGCAGGGACAGGCAACAGTTAATATTATGGGCTGGGCCAGCAGCAGAGCGGAACAGGAAACTGCTGCCTCCAGTTCAGTGAGCCTGGTTACGTTGACCAGGGCAGACGTGTACTGCAGAAGGGGCACTGCTAGACTCTTGGATGGGAGAGATCTGTTGCCCCGGAACAAAGACTCCTACAGACTAAAGAACTACAACACAGGTCCCCAGGACTTTGGAAGGGCCTTCGCTGAAGGGTGCCCAGACACCCAGATTCCAGCGATTGGACTACTGCAAACTTCGGCTGCTACGGCTGTTGTGGGTATGGCCTCAGCAAGTGTCAGGTAGAGAGCAGTAATCCAGTGTTGAGATTGTCTTTTTGTCCATCCTTCAATGTTGTTTAATAAAAGTTATTTTTTCCCTGTTGGAGAACAACTGCATTCCCGAACTCTTAACTGCTGTGACCAGAGGAAGAGAAGGTATCCTGTGGGGAAAAGCTGTAACGGTCTCATCTATTCATGTACAAGGGACTGGAGGGGAGCTTGCTGACCGTTTTCTCATTGGACTCTGTCTAAGAACTGTGCTTTTAATTAACCTGGCCACAGCTACCCCCTCCCAGTCACCCTTGTTACATACTCATAGAAGTACATAGATAGTAGTGATGGAGGCAACGGCAACCCCAACAAGCATACCATAATTTTATCACAAAGTGGACAAAGGGAGGGGTGATGAATGCTTAACTAATCGAACTGTTTAAATACCACTGTCAAAAAATTAACAGCAGCATCTAAGTGGTTAAACAGCAGTGATCAGAAATAGCCTTGATAAAGTGAAAGGTGTTGGCTCGATAATAACTGGTGCCAGATAATAACTGGTGCTCAGTGGAGCATAGAGTTGATCACTTTGAGTATTACTCCATATTTTTCATTTGGAAATTAAAAATATTTTTTAGGATTGTTTTATGAATGGACATATGAAGCTTATTTACCAATACACTCATGTGAAACAGGCAAAAGTGTGAGATACATACAGTGGAGAAAATAAGTATTTGATACACTGCCGATTTTGCAAGTTTTCTACCTACAGAGAATGGAGAGGTCTGTAATTTTTATTGTAGATACACTTCAACTGTGAGAGAATTTAGAAAAAAAATCCCAAAAATCACTAAATATAGTACACAGTTAATTTGCATTTTACTGCATGAAATAAATATTTGATACAATAGAATTCCAGAACTTAAAGGGAATCTATACCCCCCTTGGGACATATATCACCTATTAATATGGGCTTGCAGGTAACAGAAATGTTAAGCTAGTCCTACCTGTATGCATCATATTAGCAGTCTTGTTGTGAAGAAATGTTATATTCTGTCTATAGGCTAATGATTTCTTCTAGGCTCTGAGGCGTGAGATGCCTGGAAGAAATCGCCGCCTCTTGTTTCATTGAAATATTAACCCCTCCCATACATGTCAATTATGGCCCAGGAATCCTGCGCCTGCTCTCTGCGCTCCCCTGAAATACATACCTCATCCTCCCTTCTGTGGGCACTGCATTCAGGAGAGGCATCGGCGAGTTACTGTGACCTCCAGTGTGCGCACCGATAACATGCTCTCCCCTCTTCCACCCTGCATAGTCATCGCTAGGAACCATGAGCATGTAGTGATGACTATGCTAGGTGGAAATGGGGAAAGCACCTTATCAGCACGCACACCGAAGGTCACTGAAGCGGAAGTGGCTGACGCCTGCGCAGAAGATACCTGAATGCAGTGCCCATAGAAGGGAGAATGAGGTATGTATTTCTGAGGCAGTGCAAGGAGCAGGTGCAGGATTCCGGGGCCATAACTGACGTGCATGGGAGGGGGTAATAATACAATGAAAATAGGAGGCATGGATTTCTTCCAGGCACCACATGCCCCTGAGCCTGGAAGAAATCATTAGCATAAAGACAGAATATAACATTTTTCCACAACAAGACCACTAATATGAGGCATACAGATAGGACTAGCTTAACATTTCTATTTACTGTATGCCCATATTAATATGGGTACAGTTGGGATGGTGTTCTTGGGATTGTACTCATCCTTCTTCAACCTCCAAACACGGCGAGTGGAGTTGAGACCAAAAAGTTCTATTTGGGTCTCATTTGACCACATGGCCTTCTCCCATGCCTCCTCTGGATCATCCAGATAGTCATTGGAGAACTTCGAATACCTGGACATGTGCTGGCTTGAGTAGGGGGACCTCGCATGCCCTGCAGAATTTATATCCATGACGGCATAGTTTGCTACTAATAGCAATGTTTGAAACTGTGATCCCAGCTCTCTTCAGGCCATTGAGAAGGTCCTACCGTGTAGTTCTGGACTGATCCTTGACCTTTCTCAGAATCATCCTTACCCCATGAGGTGATATCTTGCATGGAGCCCCAGATCGAGGAAGATTTACAGTCATCTTGTGTTTCTTCCATTTTCTAATACTTGCGACAAAAGTTGTTGCCTTCTCACCAAGCTGCTTGCCTATATTCCTGAAGCGCATACCAGCCTTGTGCATACAATATGATTTTCTGTTTTTGTTTTTTTTTTTATATTTCTAGATTCTGTCTCTCACAGTTGAAGTGTACCTACGATAAAAATTGCAGACCTCTCCATTCTGTGTAGGTGGGAAAATTTGCAAAATCAGCAGTGTATCCAATGCCGTACTTATTTTCCACACTGTACAGTGTATTAGGAGAAAGAAGCATTGGCAGATGATGTTGAATGAAGGAATCAGGTTCTAAAGAATAATTCTTATAAAAGGACAGGAATAGTTTGGATAAGGCTGGAGTCACACACAAGGTAGAAAAATACGGACCGTATTTTACGTCCGTAATAAGCATAAATGGTCCCTAAATAGTGCTCCGTATGTCATCCGTTGTCAGGGTGTGGCCGCAAATTTTTCTCATGTAAGCATCCGAATTTAAATCGTATGGCATCCGTATACCGTTTTTTTCTCGCAGCCTTGCAAAACGGACATTTAACGGTTTTGAGGCCTGCACATAATTTAAATCATCAGCACCGACCCTATTTATTGCCTCAACATCAGGTGGCAGCCTCCAATCTGCCCATTTTGGTGCTCTGCTTGTGTGGGGGTCTTGCTGGTTGTTAGCAAACATGTCTGACACACTTCAGTTCACCCCAACTGACAGTGTTCTTTTCAACTGGGTTTTGTCCAGGCGCTTTGGCCAGCCATACCCAGTGATTGTGGATCCGAGGAGGAGGCGACGCATGTGGGTCCATCCACTTTTGAGGCAACGACTCACAACAGGTCATTTTCAGCCCCTCTATTCTTCTCTGCGGGATCACCCGGAAAAATTTTACAAATACTGTCGCATGAGCCTTGCAACATTTGATCTACTCTTGGAGACAGTGAGCCCTGGGATCCTGGGATAACCTTTCAGGACACAAGGATGCTCCAAGCTAGACTGCAGAGGAGCGACTTCTACTCACATTACGGCATGTACTACACAACCACATTCTCTATGTTCATGATGTGTTCCCCAAACTCTGTTTTTTATTTGGTCCGAAGTTTAATGCCCTCATCTTATTCCAGATATATATAAACTTACAGACCAGAATGTTATGTGTAATATGTACTGAATATCACGTAATGATTGTGCGACCAAATATATGTGTGTTAGTAGATATGAATCACTAACAAGTTTGGTATGTATGTACCTGGTGTTTTGTTAATTTGTGCATTCTAAAATGTTCCATTTCTGTTGTTCTTCAGCTTCCTGTCCACTGGCCTGTCTTCTTCCGCCCTCCACCATGATTTTCTCATTGGAAGATCTACCATTTCTGGCATAGTCAGGTCGACATGTAGTCAAATATGGTCAACACTACATCAACTCGTCATGCACCAGCCCAGGATGGAAGACTGGTTGAGGATATCAAGGGACTTTGAGGAGGAATGTCACTTTCCTAATTGTATTGGGGCCCTTGACGGCAAACATATCTGGGTGCGTAAGCTGCCGAACTCTGGCTCACAATTCTTCAATTAGAAACAATACTTTTCTGTTGTATTGTTGGCTCTGGCAGACCCTCAATACAAGTTTATAATTGTTGACATTGGGGCCTATGGAAGGACGGGAGACTCTAGAGTCTTCAATACTTCCATTATGGGTCGACGGCTACGCAACAACCAGTTGGATCTACCACCATCACGCCAGCTTCCAGGATCCACTCAAGAATCAGTCCCTTATGTCCTTGTGGCAGATGAGGCTTTTCAGTTAACTCGCAATGTCATGAGGCCATATCCCCGGCGCAACCTGGACCACCGGCGCTGAATTTTTAACTTGCGCCTATCACGTGCTCGGCAATTGGTGGAGTGTTCCTTTGGCATTCATTGGCCAAAATGGCGGGTCCTCCAGTCTGCCATTCAGCTGAGTGAACAAAATGTAAATGAAGTAATTAAAGCATGTGGCGTTGGCCATAACTTCACCAGGATACCTGATTGTTCCTCCTCTGCTGGTGTTGTGCGTGGGTCAGACAATGTACGTAGGGCGAGACCACCTATCAACCCTCAACGTAGAACGCTCTCTGGGCTCAAAGTGCCTAATATTTTCACAAATTACTTTGTCACCTGAGGGGGAAACTTCTTGGCAAGAGCATGCTGTGTCTATGTTGTAAATGTTTCTTTTTGGCCTTTAGGAAACTATATACAGTGGGGAAAAAAAGTATTTAGTCAGTCAGCAATAGTGCAAGTTCCACCACTTAAAAAGATGAGAGGCGTCTGTAATTTACATCATAGGTAGACCTCAACTATGGGAGACAAACTGAGAAAAAAAAATCCAGAAAATCACATTGTCTGTTTTTTTTTTCATTTTATTTGCATATTATGGTGGAAAATAAGTATTTGGTCAGAAACAAGCAATCAAGATTTCTGGCTCTCACAGACCTGTAACTTCTTCTTTAAGAGTCTCCTCTTTCCTCCACTCATTACCTGTAGTAATGGCACCTGTTTAAACTTGTTATCAGTATAAAAAGACACCTGTGCACACCCTCAAACAGTCTGACTCCAAACTCCACTATGGTGAAGACCAAAGAGCTGTCAAAGGACACCAGAAACAAAATTGTAGCCCTGCACCAGGCTAGGAAGACTGAATCTGCAATAGCCAACCAGCTTGGAGTGAAGAAATCAACTGTGGGAGCAATAATTAGAAAATGGAAGACATACAAGACCACTGATAATCTCCCTCGATCTGGTGCTCCACGCAAAATCCCACCCTGTGGGGTCAGAATGATCACAAGAACGGTGAGCAAAAATCCCAGAACCACGCGGGGGGACCTAGTGAATGAACTGCAGAGAGCTGGGACCAATGTAACAAGGCCTACCACAAGTAACACACTACGCCACCATGGACTCAGATCCTGCAGTGCCAGACGTGTCCCACTGCTTAAGCCTGTACATGTCCGGGCCCGTCTGAAGTTTGCTAGAGAGCATTTGGATGATCCAGAGGAGTTTTGGGAGAATGTCCTATGGTCTGACGAAACCAAACTGGAACTGTTTGGTAGAAACACAACTTGTCGTGTTTGGAGGAAAAAGAATACTGAGTTGCATCCATCAAACACCATACCTACTGTAAAGCATGGTGGTGGAAACATCATGCTTGGGGCTGTTTCTCTGCAAAGGGGCCAGGACGACTGATCCGGGTACATGAAAGAATGAATGGGGCCATGTATCGTGAGATTTTGAGTGCAAACCTCCTTCCATCAGCAAGGGCATTGAAGATGAAACGTGGCTGGGTCTTTCAACATGAGAATGATCCAAAGCACACCACCAGGGCAACAAAGGAGTGGCTTCGTAAGAAGCATTTCAAGGTCCTGGAGTGGCCTAGCCAGTCTTCAGATCTCAACCCTATAGAAAACCTTTGGAGGGAGTTGAAAGTCCGTGTTGCCAAGCGAAAAGCCAAAAACATCACTGCTCTAGAGGAGATCTGCATGGAGGAATGGGCCAACATACCAACAACAGTGTGTGGCAACCTTGTGAAGACTTACAGAAAACGTTTGACCTCTGTCATTGCCAACAAAGGATATATCACAAAGTATTGAGATGAAATTTTGTTTCTGACCAAATACTTATTTTCCACCATAATATGCAAATAAAATGAAAAAAAAACAGACAATGTGATTTTCTGGATTTTTTTTTCTCAGTTTGTCTCCCATAGTTGAGGTCTACCTATGATGTAAATTACAGACGCCTCTCATCTTTTTAAGTGGTGGAACTTGCACTATTGCTGACTGACTAAATACTTTTTTTCCCCACTGTATATTACAACCCCTTATGTCTTTTCTCTATTTAGAAATCAATGTGTAAGCATATGGCAGCATGTTGTGATGTAAGTGCATCATTGATAAGCACAACAACAATTGAAAGTGAAAACTTTTTATAAATCCTTTTTTTAAAGGCCTTGTGAAGCCTTATGTTATTTATCAAAATGGCCAGAATTGGCCTTAGAACACAAACAAATTTTTCCAATGTTAAAATACAGCATTTAACCACAAAAACACACACAAAGTTATAAATTATAGTATGTTGGGGGTGGAGAAGGCGGCAGCCCAGCCTGTGTTGCCTGATGGCTAGTGTGTCCACCTTGGCCCTTGGCCTGTGTGGGGGCATACTTTTGCCTATGATGGAGGTAGTGGGCCGGCTCATGGGCTTGAGGTGGATACTGGGCACTATATTGAAGGCGACTCTCCTGTTGAGGTTGGTAGGGCCGCGAGTCTAAACCACCAAAATGGCCATGTCGTCCCCAACTAAATTGGGACTAGCCTCCAACATTGGCTGGGAACAAGTGGCCATATTGGTGTGCTGGGTTATACCCTGACATTTGGGAATGATGTTGCCAGTGTTGGGTAGGGGGGGAAGGGGGTGAGGTGTAGGCCCACGTGTAGGAGGATCCTCAGACCCTGATTGAGCAAGCACTTGGGGATGTGGGTTAAGATGCATGAGATTCCTGGGTGACAGCTGCCACCTCTCCAGAAACTCAAACAGCTCATAAGGGGTATTGGGGAGTGTGCTTGCGTCAATTAGGATCTGAATGGATCCTCGCACACGTAGCCGCACCTCATGGGGAAGGGAACGTAGATAATGGGCAAGGCTGTGTGAGTACTCCTCCTCCCCATCATCAGTGGCAACTCTGTTACGAGAATTGTGGGCCCCTGTATCCACATTGGTCGTGGTATCAGTGGCAGGGATATGGCGCCTTCGTCTACGTCGCCTGGATGGCACAGCAGGCTGGGGGGAGCCCTCTAGGCAAACAGTTGGGTTGCTGCTGTTGCCCTGTTCATCATGGATGAAGGGTGGTGATGCAGCTGACGGTCCTTGTTGTGGCTCTGTTTCTGGTGGTGGTGTTTCTGGTGGCGGCCCAGGTTCTAGGGCAGGATCAGGTCGAGCCAGAGAAGTGACTTGGGCCTGGCTCCTTGGAAGCTCACAAGATGGTCCAGACAGCTCAACCCCTCCACCTACAGGATCGATGGACCAGGATTCAGACCCTGTCTCCCTTTCAGTGATGTTAGAGTGAGTTCTGTGATTAAATATAAAATGTATAAAAAGGAAATTTTTGATCGGGCCCTATAAAGCATTTGTGTCATGTGGTGTTTTTGTTATACTTATGGTCTGAGATCCATAATTGGAGCGAGGAATGAGAGGAGGTCGAAATAAACATATTTCCGCTTTGTGTGGGCCCCTGAACCACTTCTTGCCCGCTGCTGGCGCTCACAGCGATACTAGTCACGGATGCTGCGCCAGCGTCTCATCACATCTTCGACTGCAATGTGACATAAAAGAATGAAAACTTACAATTTGCTGAAAACAAGTTTTTGAACTAGTATCAAAGTCATGTGGCCTACTAGGGTGTGAATTCTACCCAGGGTGGCATATAGCATTGGTGCAACCAGGCCAGATGCACAGGGTCACAGTAGCTCATGTGGCAATTAGCAACTCTTTAAAATGTTTTTGCTAGGCATTATGAGGAGCTTGGGGACAGGGTAACATTCTCTCAGGGTCAAACAGTATGTCCAAAAATAATTTACAAGACACAAGAGCCCAATATCAGAAGCACAGGATGTGGGGGGGGCCTATTATAACATTTTTTTGGGATGGCAGGTAATTTGACATACATAATTTATGTGAACGTACTTATGTTCTGCTGCTCCTCACGTGGCTGATCACCAAAATCAGGGAACATTTTGCGACATACGCGCCTCAATGTAGCCTCCTTTCTTGCCCGGTCGGCATAATGTGCATCCCGTTCGTCCCATAATTCCGGGCGATCATGCACAAGAACAATTAGCAGCTCCACATTGAGATTCTGGTAGGGTGCCATGATGCTGTACTCCGTGGAGGCATACTTCCTGTATGTCTGGAGCGCTTTTTGAGCTAATTTGCATGTCTAAGCTTCCTGATGATGGATTGGCCCATTTCCTGTCACCAGGAAGTCTGGCGTATTTCTCGCAAGTCACACGGGTGGTCCGTGTGTAATGTGATGCTTTTGCGCACCCATAGACTTGCATTGGCGTACTATGGTCTTAATATGCTGACAATCGCAGCATGCTGCGATTGGCACGGACCGTAGAAAATACGAGAGAAAAACACGGCTGATGGGAGCTACCCCATAGAGAATCATTGGTCCGTGTGCAATGCATTGTTTTATCGCCTCTCACTCGTCCGTATTCCTCTCTAGTGTGACGCCTAAGTGTAATAGGCCTGACTAAAAATGTGCTTATAGGGCAAAAAACTGTAGATGTTGGGAATTAAACTGATTATTATCCATGTTGTTGCATTCCATAAAAATTATGCGGCACATTCTTATTCTAAAGAATTGGCGCAGCTTACGAGAAGTCTTGAAGATGGGAATGGGAGGTTCAGATCAAATCTTAGGTCATTAGCAGAACAGAGGGCATGGGAAGGGGGGTACACTAAGACAAGGGAGGAGATGTAGGAGATGTAGGGTGGTGCTGAAGTGTGGTGCGTTTTGTGTCTGAGAGTGATAAGTTTATACTGAACTCTATATTGGATGGGCAACCAGTGCAACAACTGACACAGGGTAGACACATCGATGGAGTTGTTGGCGAGGAATATGATACTGGCTGCTGCATTCATTACGGATTGGAGCGGGGAGAGTTTAGCAAGAGGGAGACCAATTAGTAGAGATTTGCAATAGTCCAGACAAGAATTAATAAGCAACAGTTAGAGTTTTTGCAGAGTCAAAGTTCGAATTCTGGAAATATTTTTGAGGTGTAGATAACAAGTCCGAGTGAGTGATCGGATGTGGGGAGTGAAGGAAAGATATGAATCAAGTATGACACCAAGACAGCTGGGCATGTTGCTGGGGAGTAATGGTAGAACCACACACAAAGATGGCATAGTTAGGTTAGTGGAGGGAGGAAACACAAGGAAGTCAGAGGGAGGACATGATGTTAGATACAGTGGTAAGACGATCACTGATGTTTTGTAATAATGCAGCGTAAAGTCAGGAGTAGAGGTGTATAATTGGATATCATTGGTATAAAGATGGTACTGAAAACCAAACCTACTGATTATTTGTCCAACAGGGGCAATGATCCTTAAGGAACACTGACAATAAGAGGAAGAGGACATAAGCCAGCAAAAGAAACAGTAAAGGTGCGGTCAGAGATATAGAAGGAGAACCAGGAGAGAACGGTGCCCTTGAAGCCGATAGAGCATAACATAGTGAGGAGGAACTGGTGTGAGAGTGTCTGTTTATTTTAGGATTGTGAAAAGAGTCTGAGTGCTGTATATAGGAGAGGAGATGAGAGAAGGGCAGATATGGATGGAGTGCAAAGAGTTTGTGAAAGAATGGTAGATGTGAATGAATGCATCAGCCAGAGTACAAATTATACAAATACATATGGTGGATTTTTCTTGCAATCCAAATGTTGAGGAAGTAGGTTTCTTTGAATGTCTTACTTGTCTCCTGCCCTGTCTAACTGCCGTGAAAACTGCCAGGCACGTTGAAAAAATGCAATTGAGATAAAATTTGCATAAATGCTCCCTTCCCCAAAGCTCTGTCTGAATATATAGGAGGTTAGTTCTTTGAGTTATCAATAATTTGACTCATTAAAAATCAATAAACTCAATTAAGACAGATGGAGACAATAAATAAACAAGTTTGCAGGCCAACATGGATCATAAAACTCTTTGAGCAAGTGGAATAGCCTTAGAACATCAGGGAACAACTCAGTAAGATGAATGGAATATATACAATTAATAGTTTAGGAAAAGTGGAAATGATGTTGCAGGTATAGTAGCACCTTGCTACTTTGCTATTGGAGGCATTGCTCTCATCTTCAACTAGTCCCTGCTTCATCCATAATTACCTTCCTGTAACTCCTGCCTACTTCCAAGCTAAAAGCTATACATTTGTTTCACTTCTACAAATCTGTTGCAACTTTGATACCTGATAAGGAACTCAACTAAGCTAATACAGGTGCTGTTCACACCTATTACACTCCTGCTACTGTGACTAACTGCATCTCTCATGGTTATTACCAGATTGCCTACACATCTATTGGTTCCATGTACATCTGCATCCTTAGCTCTGTTTCCTCTGGTGCTTCTTGCTCATCTTGTTTGTTTGCCATCCTGCATACACTGCAGTTTTGGTCCTGGCTAATCAATGTTTGAAGAGAAAGACCCACACCATTGCCTCCAGCCTGTGCTGTTCATTCTTTCATCCGGCTTAGAGAATCCACCTTATGAGGTGAGCCTATAACAGCAACTTTTACATGATGATTTCATTTCTTGATGATAGAGATTTATGCAAAAATTACATATCACCCATATGAAAAAGTAATTGCCTTCTAATTTTAATACCTGGTTGTGCATTTGCAATGACATGCGATGGATCATTTATACAGTCATGGCCAAAAGTGTTGGCACCCTTGAAATGTTCCAGAAAATTAAGTATTTCTCCAAGAAAATTATTGCAATTACACTTGTTTTATTATATTATGCAAATTTAATTTGTATAATTTCAATTCAATCAACTCTAGTCACTAAGTCAGAAAATATATTATCATGTGTGCTAATTTTATGACAATGAATCACACTATCTGCTACTAATTTCAGATTTTTTTTTTCTGTAAAAACTGTTGTACTGCTTTGCTTTTGCTTTCTAGTGCATTAAAAAATAAGAAAAAAGTGTAACTGTAATCCAAGTGCAGCAGGCCAAATACGTATGGAATATTCAGTATTTAATTAGAAGTTTCCCAAAATGATCACATTGTCCATAGAATCAGGGCCCCAAAGAAAGCTTTCACAGATATGTAGATAAAATGGCCATACAATAACGTTTTGGGAAACTACGTGGTATGCGTACTATGAGCTATAAAGGACAAAATTCTCATGATATTGAGTTAACAAATGACATTACCAGTTAAATAAATTATATAACAAACAATACAAAACAGATACATACCAAGGAAAAGAAATAATATAACAATACATCAAGTATGAATTACATAATGTAGACATGACTGTACACATGTATAATGGACCCATCTGCGGTAAAATGCACATAATGGCCTAACTAAAATGCAGTAACCACGATAAACAACAAAAGGCAGGACCTGAAGCACGTGACTGCTGGGGGCGTGGCCTAAACTCCACAGAGCTAGAAGCTGCAAGAGAATTCTTAGCAGAGTAACTGCGAGACAAAGTTACCAAGGGGCATAGACAGGGAGAATAGTCAGGACGTAGCCAATGAGTCACACACAGAGATAGCTGCAAGGTACCAAAGGGGCGAGCAGAGAGTAGTCAGGTCACAGGCAATGAGTCGTACACAGATATAGCTACAAGGTACCAAAGGGGGCGAGCAGAGAGTAGTCAGGTCACAGGTCACAGGACACAGATAATAACGCAGTACAAAATCAACAGGCAAACTCACAACGGGAAACAGAGCCGGGTCAGAACAATATAAACAAGCTATAGCAACACACAGGCACACGGGGATCAGCACACTAGGCCAAAGGCAAAAGTATAACTGGCAGGGATTGAAGCTTCCCAGGGGTTTAAGAAGCTCTCCCAGAACCAGAAAGAGGCCACAATCATTAACCCCAAGTGTGCAGGTAAAAACCTGCACAGAGCTCCAGACATTAACCCCCGGTGTGCAGCTCAAAAACCTGCACTGGGATCATGACAGTACCCCCCTCTCAACGGGGGGCCTCTGGACCCCCAGGCTTCCCCGGGTACTTGGCATGGAAAGCCCGAAGCAGGCGATCTGCATGTACCGAGCGAGCAGGGACCCACGAGCGCTCTTCTGGTCCATATCCCTTCCAGTGGACCAGGTACTGCAAAGAGTGGCGCACCAGCCGAGAGTCCACAATATGTCCGACCTCACACTCCAATTGACCCTCCACCAGCACTGGAGGAACAACAGTCTTGGAGTTCTCTTTGACAGATCCAGCAGGTTTCAACAGAGACTTATGGAACACATTAGATATTTTTAAGGAGGCGGGGAGACGCAACCTATATGCCACAGGGTTGACTATCTCCATAATCTCGTACGGACCAATGAACTTTGGTCCCAACTTAGCTGATGGTACCTTTAAGTTGATGTTACGTGTGGAGAGCCAAACCTTCTCTCCCACCTGAAACATGTCTCCCGAGGCTCTCTTTTTGTCCGCAAAATATTTGTATCTCCCCTGGGCCCGAGAGATATTATGCCGGACTTCAGTCCAGAGGTTTTTTATCCGTTGAACGGACCCCTCTGCTCCTGGACAACCGGAATCCACCCGAGAAAACTCCCCAAAATGCGGATTAAAGCCATAGTTAATCAGGAATGGGGACATGTTGGTGGACTGACTCACCCGGTTGTTAAAAGCGAATTCAGCCAACGGTAACGCATCACACCAATCCTCCTGTCTGGCGGAGGTCAGACACCTGAGAATTTGTTCCAGGGATTGATTGGTGCGTTCTGTCTGACCATTGCTCTCTGGGTGATATGCCGACGAGAAGGAGAGTGAGATGCCCAATTTCATACAGAACGCCCTCCAAAATTTGGCTACAAACTGCACACCTCTGTCAGACACAACATTCAGGGGTACCCCATGCAATCGGACCACATGCTGCACAAACAACCTAGACAATGTTTCTGCTGAAGGTAATGCTGCCAAGGGAATGAAATGGGCCTGTTTAGAAAACCTATCCACCACCACCCAGATCACGGTATTGACCCTGGAAGGTGGAAGGCCGGTAATAAAATCCATGGAAAGATGAGTCCATGGCCTATCAGGAACCGGTAAAGGTATGAGTTCCCCAGCCGGTCGGTTATGCGAGCTTTTGGAACGGCAACACATGCCACAAGCAGAAACAAATTCCTTGACATCGGACCTTAATGAAGACCACCAAAAACCCCTGGCTACTGCCTCTCTAGTGGCCGTGATACCTGGATGAGCACTCAGCCTAGAATCATGAAACTCCTGCAGAAGTCTAGGCCGCAATGAATCTGGAACAAACAGTTTATCGCCTGGCCTGGTTGCCGGAGCTAGGGCCTGAGCCCTTAGGATTTCTTGTTCCAACTCAGTTGAGACCCCCGCCACTACCACCCCTGGGGGAAGAATGGAGGACGGGCGGCTCAGGGGGAGACACTGGATCAAAACTTCTGGACAGGGCATCCGCTTTGACATTTTTGGACCCTGGTCGAAAAGTAATTGAGAACTGAAATCGTGAAAAAAAAAGTGACCAACGGGCCTGTCTAGGAGTAAGCCTCTTAGCAGATTCAAGGTAAGCCAAATTTTTGTGATCCGTGACAACCGTGATAGGGTGAGCCGCCCCTTCCAAAAAGTGCCTCCATTCCTCAAACGCCAGCTTGACCGCAAGAAGTTCTCTATTGCCTACATCATAGTTTTTCTCAGCTGAAGAGAACTTCTTGGAGAAGAAGGCACAGGGTTTGAGATTGGTAAGGGTGGCCGGACCCTGGGACAGCACAGCCCCCACTCCCACTTCAGAAGCATCCACCTCCACAATGAATGGTTTGGACGGGTCAGGTTGTACCAACACCGGGGCAGACATGAAACATTTCTTAATCGCTGAGAAGGATTCCTTAGCGAGTACAGACCAATTTTTTACATCAGCTCCCTTCTGGGTAAGATCCATGAGTGGTTTAACCACTTGTGAGAAACCTTTAATGAATCTCCGGTAATAGTTCGCAAATCCTAAGAAGCGCTGGAGCCCCTTGAGATCTCGAGGCTGAACCCAGTCAGCGATCGCCAGCACCTTCTTAGGATCCATACGAAACCCCTCACAGGACACAATCAACCCCAAAAAAGACAGATCCTGTACAAAAAACGAACATTTTTCCAATTTAGCCGAACAATTGGTTTTCCCTGAGTCTCTGGAGAACTGTCTTTAGATGTTGCAAGTGAGATTGACTGTCCGGGGAATACACCAAAATATCATCCAAATAAATAATAACAAAACGACCTATCAGATCAGAAAACACAACATTGATGAAATTTTGGAAAATAGCGGGTGCATTAGTTAACACAAATGGCATTACCAGGTTCTCAAAGAGTCCTTCTGATGTGAGGAATGCCGTTTTCCACTCGTCCCCTTCCCGAACCCTTATCAGATTGTAGGCCCCCCGCAGATCTAACTTGGAGAACCATTGGGCCCCAGCTAACTGGTTACATAAGTCCGGGATGAGGGGAAGCGGGTAAGAGTTCCTAACCGTTATCTTGTTCAGTTCCCGAAAGTCGAGGCACGGCTGCAAACCACCATCTTTTTTCTTCACAAAGAAGAACCCTGCTGCCACAGGTGACACAGAAGGCCTGATATGCCCTTTGCGGAGGCTCTCAGCTATGTACTCCTTCATGGCTTGGCGCTCAGGCCCAGACAAATTGAACAATCGAGCCTTAGGTAACTTTGCTCCGGGAACTAAATCAATGGCACAATCATAGGGTCTATGTGGTGGCAGCGCCTCAGCCTCACTTTCGGAAAAAACGTCTTCGAAATCCTTCAGGTACTCCGGAATACCTTCCAGATCGACAGACGACACAGACACGGATTTAACAGCGTTAACAAGATGTCCCCGGTTACCACATTTATTATTGCATCCCCATTGAGTGATTTCCCCTGTAACCCAATCAATGGTAGGATTATGGCGTTGAAGCCAAGGCATCCCCAGTACCAGTCCTGCAGGCAAGTTATCTAGCACCAGACAACTTAGTTTCTCCACATGAGTGGAACCCACTTTTAGAGAAAAAAGTTCAGACCTGCAACAGATACCGTCTTGGGTAAGAGGAGATGAGTCAATTGCCACAAGTTTAACAGGATCGTGAAGCCTGACTGTCCCTATCTTATTAAAAGTCATAACCTAGGTATCAATCAGGTTCACAGCAGAACCGCAGTCAATAAAAGCAGTAGTCTGAACAGGACCATAACCAAGTTCCACCTGCAGCACCATTTTTGCACATGAGGAAAATTGTACCTGAAGGTCTGGGTAGCCTCCTCGACTACTACCCAGACCTAGTCGTTTCCCGCCATCTTTGAGGATGACGGACAGGAGGGGCAGTCCTTCTTCCAATGTCCAGATTTCCCACAATAGAAGCGCAACTGCTTTTCACGGCGGCGTCTTCTTTCCTTTCCCTCACAGGTGACAGCGCTCACCTCCATAGCCATAGGAAGAGTCCGGGTCTCATCTCCACTGAAGAATAAGGGCGTTTCCCGTTGCATAATGCCTCTAGCCCGCAGCCTGCGATCCATGCGAACCGCTTGGACCATGGCATCCTCCAGGGAGTCAGGCGGAGGATGAAGTGCCAAAGCATCCTTCAGACATTCACACAGGCCTCTGTGGAACAGCCCCCGAAGGGCGGCATCACTCCAGGAAATCTCCGCTGCCCAACGTCTGAATTCAGTACAGAACCATTCGGCCGAGTGCTCCCCCTGACAGACACTCATCACCTTGTCCTCAGCCAACCGCACTCTATCAGGCTCATCATAAATAAGCCCTAAGGCTTCAAAAAACACATTCACAGACATTCTCTCAGGGGCAGAAGAGGAAAGCGAGAATGCCCAGGCCTGTGGGGACCCCCTAAGCAGGGACATCACCACCCCCACCCTCTGTTTCTCATCTCCAGAGGAGCGGGGTCTCAAAGAAAAAAAAAGCTTACAGCCCTCCTTAAATGCCCTGAAATCATCCTTGTTACCAGAAAATATATCTGGCAATTTAACCGGGGATTCAGGTGGGACTAAAATGACATCTCTATTCCCCACCTGCTGAAAGCCTGCGGAAAGTACCCCCTGAACTGAGTCCTCCACCCGCTGTTGGGACTGGGCCAGAGCTTGGTGTTCCAAACTAAGCTTCTGCAGCGACTGAGTCAAGCATTTCACCTGCTCAGATAAAGCACACATTGGGTCCATGTTGCAGAAGTGAGGAGAGAAAAAAAAATTGTAGGCCAGTTATGATGTCAGAAACACCGCACTAAGCTTGCTCACTGAGCCAGTGCGCGTGTCCTGAGTAAAGCGAAACACTGCTCAAAGATACCTGTGGAGCGGGCAGCAACCGAGTAGATGCGTACTTCAGAGCCGCAGGACCTGAAGCACGTGACTGCTGGGGGCGTGGCCTAAACTCCACAGAGCTAGGAGCTGCAAGAGAATTCTTAGCAGAGTAACTGCGAGACAAAGTTACCAAGGGGCATAGACAGGGAGAATAGTCAGGACGTAGCCAATGAGTCACACACAGAGATAGCTGCAAGGTACCAAAGGGGCAAGCAGAGAGTAGTCAGGTCACAGGCAATGAGTCGTACACAGATAATAACGCAGTACAAAATCAACAGGCAAACTCACAACGGGAAACAGAGCCGGGTCAGAACCATATAAACAAGCTATAGCAACACACAGGCACACGGGGGTCAGCACACTAGGCCAAAGGCAAAAGTATAACTGGCAGGGATTGAAGCTTCCCAGGGGTTTAAGAAGCTCTCCCAGAACCAGAAAGAGGCCACAATCATTAACCCCAAGTGTGCAGGTAAAAACCTGCACAGAGCTCCAGACATTAACCCCCCGGTGTGCAGCTCAAAAACCTGCACTGGGATCATGACAGTTGTCATTTGTTAACTCAATTTTGTGAGAATTTAGCTGTTTGGTTCTGATTCTGACCAGTGCCGAGAGGGGCCCGCCATCTGACGATGCACACCCATCTAAATAGTATTGCGGCACAGGGACTCTAGGCTCCATACACTGTATTAGATGCAACTGGCCAATCAGAGGCCAGCAGGTGACGTTGGCGTGCCAGGCATTGCCGTAAAAGATAAACAAAGGTTTTGGTACTGTGTGGAAAAAAGTTTGATGGTTCCTAGTGGGAGAAATAAAATAATCTTGTAGTTATGATACCTTTTAGCAAAAATATAATAAGTTATATTATAAAGCAAGCTTCGAGACTTCTTTGTTATACCATGCCTGATGAAGAGAACTAAGTTTCTGAAGAAACACAAATATATGCACAAAAAGACCAGAGACATGACATAATAAATGGACATTTAAAAAAAAACAAACAAACTGAGCTCAGAATAATGAATCCTTCATTGGCTTAGATTAGTGGTGTGAAGGTTTTATTGTTCCAATATCCATGTACGATCAGACACCTGATGCCATCACGGTCTTCGAAGCAGGTTCTTATCAGGATCCTGTCAGCGCCGGCGGACTGCCGGTGCTGAGCAGGGTCACTCACCCAGACTATGGGAGGGTCCGGGGTCCGAAACTGCAGGGAAAGTTCTGAGCACGGGACCTGCAACACTAAAGGTAGTATAGAGAACCAGGAGCTACGATCATGTGACCACAGGGGGCGTGGCTTAGCGTCCTGCTGCAGTGGATGACTGTAGGATTCTATTACAGGGATCCTGGAGTGAAGATTAGGGGAACTCAGGTCAGACAAGTGGGGGGTCATACACAGAGAGGGCAGAGTGGTACCAGAGGAGCAAGCAGAGAATAGTCAGAACATAAGCAATGAGTCATACACAGAGATAGCAACGCTGTACAAGGGAGGCAGTCAGAGAGTAGTCAGGTCCAAGGCAAAAGAGTCATACACGGGAATAGCAGAGCAGTACAAAAGGAACAGGCAGAACTCGTAACAGGGACAGAACCGGGTCAAAGCCAAACAAGCATAAAGTATCACTGTCACAAAGCACACCAGGGTCACAAACACTCGGCCAAGGATCAGAGTATCAGCAACAGGAATGAGTCCACAATGAGGCTATAAAAAGCCTCCCAGAATCTCAGAGTGAGGCCATCCAGATTAACCTCTGAACTACCTAATCCCATGAACTAAGCAGATCATGACAGTTCTTCAGATTTTTTTCTTCAGAAATCCTCCTGACAGATTTAATCTTGTGTGGAGGGTATCAAAGACTGCCATACATTTTTTGTCCACAGACCCTTCGGTGGTTTTATGATTTGAAGTTGCCTTTTAGTATGACAACTTTCTTATTGTTTATATTATTTCCTGGCCTACAGAAATGTTTGACCACAGGTTGATGTTTATTTTTTGTCTATAATCATGTGCTGATGAGATCTCATCATTAATCTCAGTTTCTGTCCTGTTTCTCCAACAGAGACCCCCAGTAAGACAAATAGTGCACAAAATTAAGTACACAGCATTGGAGGAGGAACATGCAAGGAACTCATTCCTGGGGCTATCACATAACACATATAACAGAAATGGGCCCAGGATAGGGGACATATATGATAGTATGGGATTCATTTATATCAGGATGGGGGACATATATACCAGAATGGGATTCATTTTTATCAGGATGGGGGACATATATACCAGGATGGGGGACTTACAGTTGTGATGAAAAGTTTACATACCCTGGCAGAATTTTTGCTTTCTTGGCCATTTTTCCAAGAATATGAATAATAACACCAAAACTTTTTCTCCACTCATGGTTAGTGGTTGGATGAAGCCATTTATTGTCAAATTACTGTCTTCTCTTTTAAATCATAATGACAACCCAAAACATCCAAATGACCCTAATCAAAAGTTTACATACCCCGTTTCTTAATACTGTGTATTGCCCCCTCTAACATCAATGACAGCTTGATGTCTTTTGTGGTAGTTGTGGATGAGGTTCTTTATTTTCTCAGATGGTAATGCTGCCCACTCTTCTTGGCAAAAATCTCCAGTTCCTGTAAATTCCTGGCCTGTCTGGCATGAACTGCGTGATTGAGATCTTCCCAGAGAGGCTCAATGATATTGAGGTCAAGAGTATGAGATGGCCACTCCGGAACCTTCACTTTGTTCTGCTGTAGTCAATGACAGCTCGACTTGGCCTTGTGTTTTGGATCATTGTTATGTTGGAATGTCCAAGTGCGTTCCATGCGCAGCTTCCGGGCTGATGATTGCAAATTTGCCTCCAGTATTTGCTGATAACGTGCTGCATTCATCTCTCCTAAAACTTTGACCACGTTTCCTGTGCCTTTGTAGCTCACACATCCCAAAACATCAGCGATCCACCTTCGTGCTTTACAGTAGGAATGATGTTCCTTTCATCATAGGCCTTGTTGACCTCTCTCCAAATGTAACGTTTATGGCTGCAGCCAAAAAGTTCAATTTTGGTCTCGTCACTCCAAATTACCTTGTTCCAGAAGTTTTGAGGCTTATCTCTTTGCTGTTTTGCATATTGTAGGCGAGACACTTTGTGGCATTTGTGCAGTAATGGCTTTCTTTTGGCGATTCGATCATGCAGCTCATTTTTTTTCAAGTGCCTCATTGTGCATCTTGAAACAGCCACACTGCTAGCTTTAAGAGAGTCCAGTATTTTAGCTGATGTTATTTGTGGGTTGTTCTTTGCATCCTGAACAATTTTCCTGGCAGTTGTGGACAAAATTTTTGTTGGTTTACCTGCCTGTAGTTTTGTTTTTAGAGAGCCCCTGATTTTCCATTTGCTAATCACAGTTTGAACCCTGCTGACTGGCATTATCAATTCCTTGGATATCTTTTTGTATCCCTTTCCTGTTTTATACAGTTCAACTACTTTTCCCCATAGATCCATTGACAATTCTTTTGCTTTCCTCATGACTCACAATCCAGAAACGTCAGTGGCTGGATGAAAGATGCAAGAGTCTGTCTGGATCCCAGAAACTCATTCAGCTTTTATGCACACACACTGATTACAAGCAAACAGGTCACAAGTGAGGATATTACCTTTAGTAGCAATTCATACCAATTTGTGTCAATTTCTGTGCATGTTATCAGGCTAAAATCACCAGGGTATATGAACTTTTGGTCAAGGTCATTTGGATGTTTTGGGTTGTCATTATGATTTAAAAAGAGAAAACACAGTAGTTTGGCAATAAATGGCTTTGCCCAACCACTAACCATGAGTGGAGAAAAAGTTTTGGTGTTACCATTCTTATTCTTTGAAAAAAGGCAAAGCAAGCGAAAATTCTGCTAGGGTATGTAAACTTTTGAGCACAACTGTATATACCAGAATGGGATTCATTTATATCAGGGTGGAGACATATACAGTATAACAGGATGGGAGACATGTATATGAGGAAGGGGTCAAGGATTGCGGACATATATAACAGGATGGTAGACATTAGTACGTATGTCTTTATATGATTTAGAATGCTACAAGGGCCCATACATTTGACCAACATACGGGAGTGAGAGTGGGGGACCAGGTCCAAATTTTGCATCGGGGCCCATCAGACTATAGTTACACCACTGATTCTGACAATCTCCTAATATCCAGTCTCTTCTGACTATATGGTGAATATACCAGATGATTGTGTCTTGCACCTAATAGCTGAAATTTTTACACTGATGCTAATATATCTTATGCATAAGTACCCCATGTTTGTGTATTTTTCCATTCTGCTGCTATATGTGAAGTATCCTTAATCCAGAGCAGTTCCATAAAAAAAATTCCCAGACATGTTTAAAATTCCCCAAAAAGTAAATATTTTTTAAAGAGGCCTTAACTGTGTTTTGAGTTTATCTTCTAAGTGTAGTACGGTAATTAAAAAGTCACTAGTGTTAATTTGCAGTTTATTCAATCTATTCTACAGGAACATTATTAGATAAGTTCTTTCACAGTGTTTTTTTAAGCTTTAAACTGCATATAAAAATATTTTAAAATTCCAGTATTTATTTTTTAAATTTCAAAATGGTTTTTATTGAAATTTTATAACATTAAGGAACAGTAGACTGTAAAACATATTCCCTCGCAGGGGAATTTTAACTTATCATGACACACATATAGCCAATTAAGGGAAAAACAAAGCAATTACAACAAGAGGGTAAGACAGTAGGAAAAGGAAGCATTTCTAGTAGCTTGAATACGTTCATAGAGCATAATATTATTCATCCTTTCTTTAATAAGCAATAGTGACAATGTTGGGGATTTCCATTTTGCTGCTGTATGAATTTTGGTGGCCATGAAAAGAAAATTTACCAATCTATGAAGACCTCTAGGAAGAGATGGGTGCCTCGCCCCAAGGAGGAAAACCGAAGGATCCAGAGGAATTTTCCTACCTGTCAATTGGTCCACCATGAGTTTCAATGTAGGGGAAGCTATCGCGAAACGGGGTACGCGCTTTCACATGGACACCAGCACGGGTAATGGCTGAAATCCCTTATTAACTATGGACTTCCCTCTACCTTCCTGCCCGGGGCCTGATATACTGTGTTAGGATATTTTCCTGGTTACTATTGGCCATATTTGTGGGGTTTTGAAGGTGGCGGAGGGTAAGGACCCAATCATATTGTTCCTATGTATTTGGATTACTGATGCTCTTTTGTCATTGTACGTTGTATTATTAAATATGTGTGGGAGCCTTAGGGTAATATACCGGCCTTACCATTCCTGTGGTGGTGCTCTTTGTGTGGCACGTTTTTGTATTCTGCATGTTGGTGCATTCTGACCTGTGTTCAATGACTTTGTCTCTGTTTGTAATATATTGTGATGACTTTTTAACAACGATTTTTGTACTAATAAAGAAAATTTGATATTGAGTTGTGTCAAACATATGGAAGTTTTGCTCCAATTTCTTGTGTGTTCCAGTTGTTAGGGAGCTCCATAGGGAATATTCCCCATTTATATCCTGGTGGTACACCTGGATTTATTGCCATAGAGAACATGTGCCCTGTACTTGAGATCAAGTTATAAAAATTAATATATGTTGCCTCACCCTGACTCTGCATTATAGAAAGCTGGTACAGAATGATATTCTCCTTTGAATACAGATGATGATAGTTGAACGGGTTTAACAATAGAATGGATTAATAAAACATGTATAAAACATAAAATAACATCACCCCATGTTTTCTTAGATGACAGAACATAAAAAAAATCTTAATGGACTCACCTTTCCAATGACTGATTGGAGTAGAAGCAGAACGAGAGGGACAGTAATAAGGTCCATTGTCGAGCTCTTTCGTATCATTATCTTACAAGGACTGTAATACTCGTTAAGCTTTTCCTTTTATACAACTTTTTATAATCTTGTACTTTGTCCTAGCATCTGACTTAGCAGTTACAGTTTATCGTATTTTGAAGATCCTTGGACCTAAACATGCAATATACTTGCCGTACGGGTAATCTGTACTAGTGGTTATCAAAACTCTGTTAATAAACCTAATTTTAGGGGCAATAAATGAAAATACTTTTGTATCGCATTAAGAACATAATGTAGGGTAATGGAGCGTAATGTGACATCAAAATGATTGACAAGTCAGGGGGTAGAGACAAAGATATCACAGGTTAAGGCGCTGTTCACATCTGTGTTGGTGCTGCTATTCAGTACCGCTATAGCAGATGGCCAAAAACGCTGGACAAAATGCTAGACAGTGTGATGGACACCAGGTGGACCTCATTATAGTAAATGGTGTCTGTTGTTTGCCTCTGGTATCCAGCAATAAAAAAATTCAAAAATACACATATTTGCTATCACCGCATTCAGAATCACTCGATCTATCAATATAAAAAAAGAATTAACCTGATCGGGAAACGGCATATTGAGAAAAAAATTAAAAACGCCAGAATTACGTTTTTTTGGTTGCCACTACATTGCAATAAAATTCAATAACGGGCGATCAAAAGATCGCATCAAAACCAAAATGGTATCAATAAAAACATAAGCTTGTTTCACAAAAAATAAACCGTCACCCAGCCCCAAATCATGAATAATGGAGACACTACTGGTCTCGGAAAATGGAGCCAATTTTTTTACCAAAGCTTGGATTTTTTTTCACCACATAAATGAAAAAGAACCTATACATGTTTGGTATCTTCAAACATCTTCAAACTCATAATGATCGGGAGAATCATAATGGCAGGTAAATTTTAGCATTTAGTGAACATGATAAAAAAAAATAAGTGTGGAATTGCTCTTTTCTTTTGCAATTTCACTGAATTTGGAATCTTTTTCCCTTTTTCCAGTACACGATATTTTAAAACCAATCATGTTGTTCAAAAGTACAACTTGTCCCGCAAAAAACAAGCCCTCACAAATGTTTCCCAATGCTTTTTTTTTAAGTTTTTTTTACAGGCGATCGATGGATTTGAGATGGAATTAGCAGCGTAATAAAGATGGAAAAAATGTGTGGTGTATTATTTCATTATAAGACTTTATTCTTAAGGCCCCGTCTCACATAGCAAGATCGTTAGCGAGATCGCTGAAACGTCACAGATTTTGTGATGCAACAGTGACCTCGCCAGCGATCTCGCTACGTGTGACACATAGCGGCGACCGGCCCCCCACTGCGATCTCGCTGATTGTGCTCGAATGTCCCAGGCCATTTTTTGATCGTTGGTGTCCCACTGGCCAGCATGCATCGCTGTGTTTGACACCATAACAACGACGAGCGACCTCGTTGGCAACTCAGAACTCACGCTATCGAGGTCTGAGTAGTCAGAATAGCTGCTGTGTGACAAGGTCCCAACGACCGCCGAGGCCAGCATGCATCGCTGTGTTTGACACCATAACAACGACGAGCGACCTCGTTGGCAACTCAGAACTCACGCTATCGAGGTCTGAGTAGTCAGAATAGCTGCTGTGTGACAAGGTCCCAACGACCGCCGAGGTCAGTATACGGATCGCCACATCATTCCTGCGTCGTTGAGTAGATCTGCCTGTTTGACAGCTTACTAGCGATCATGTAGCGACGCACCAGCGATCCTTACCAGGTCGTATCGTTGTCGGGATCGCTGGAGCGTCGCTATGTGTAATGGTACCCTTACTGTGTGTGTCTTTTTAACCCTTTACTTACTATAGGATTATTAATGGATAGGTGTCTTATTGACACCTCTCCATTACTAAGCCAGACTAAGGCTGTGCACGTTGTATTATTAAATATGAGTGGGAGCCTTAGGGTAATATACCGGCCTTACCATTCCTGTGGCGGTGCTCTTTGTATGGCACGTTTTTGTATTCTGCATGTTGGTGCATTCTGACCTGTGTTCAATGACTTTGTCTCTGTTTGTAATATATTGTGATGACTTTTTAACAACGATTTTTGTACTAATAAAGAAAATTTGATATTGAGTTGTGTCAAACATATGGATGTTTTGCTCCAATTTCTTGTGTGTTCCAGTTGTTAGGGAGCTCCATAGGGAATATTCCCCATTTATATCCTGGTGGTACACCTGGATTTATTGCCATAGAGAACATGTGCCCTGTACTTGAGATCAAGTTATAAAAATTAATATATGTTGCCTCACCCTGACTCTACATTATAGAAAGCTGGTACAGAATGATATTCTCCTTTGAATACAGATGATGATAGTTGAACGGGTTTAACAATAGAATGGATTAATAAAACATGTCCCACTGGCCAGCATGCATCGCTGTGTTTGACACCATAACAACGACGAGCAACCTCGTTGGCAACTCAGAACTCACGCTATCGAGGTCTGAGTAGTCAGAATAGCTGCTGTGTGACAAGGTCCCAACGACCGCCGAGGTCAGTATACGGATCGCCACATCATTCCTGCGTCGTTGAGTAGATCTGCCTGTTTGACAGCTTACTAGCGATCATGTAGCGACGCACCAGCGATCCTTACCAGGTCGTATCGTTGTCGGGATCGCTGGAGCGTCGCTATGTGTAAAGGTAACCCTTACTGTGTGTGTCTTTTTAACCCTTTACTTACTATAGGATTATTAATGGATAGGTGTCTTATTGACACCTCTCCATTACTAAGCCAGACTAAGGCTGTGCACGTTGTATTATTAAATATGAGTGGGAGCCTTAGGGTAATATACCGGCCTTACCATTCCTGTGGCGGTGCTCTTTGTATGGCACGTTTTTGTATTCTGCATGTTGGTGCATTCTGACCTGTGTTCAATGACTTTGTCTCTGTTTGTAATATATTGTGATGACTTTTTAACAACGATTTTTGTACTAATAAAGAAAATTTGATATTGAGTTGTGTCAAACATATGGATGTTTTGCTCCAATTTCTTGTGTGTTCCAGTTGTTAGGGAGCTCCATAGGGAATATTCCCCATTTATATCCTGGTGGTACACCTGGATTTATTGCCATAGAGAACATGTGCCCTGTACTTGAGATCAAGTTATAAAAATTAATATATGTTGCCTCACCCTGACTCTACATTATAGAAAGCTGGTACAGAATGATATTCTCCTTTGAATACAGATGATGATAGTTGAACGGGTTTAACAATAGAATGGATTAATAAAACATGTCCCACTGGCCAGCATGCATCGCTGTGTTTGACACCATAACAACGACGAGCAACCTCGTTGGCAACTCAGAACTCACGCTATCGAGGTCTGAGTAGTCAGAATAGCTGCTGTGTGACAAGGTCCCAACGACCGCCGAGGTCAGTATACGGATCGCCACATCATTCCTGCGTCGTTGAGTAGATCTGCCTGTTTGACAGCTTACTAGCGATCATGTAGCGACGCACCAGCGATCCTTACCAGGTCGTATCGTTGTCGGGATCGCTGGAGCGCCGCTATGTGTAACGGTACCCTTACTGTGTGTGTCTTTTTAACCCTTTACTTACTATAGGATTATTAATGGATAGGTGTCTTATTGACACCTCTCCATTACTAAGCCAGACTAAGGCTGTGTGCCCACGTAGCGATTTTTAAGTGTTTTTGCCGCGATTTTCGGCGCGAAAACGCTGCGAAAACATTTAAAAATCGTGTACAGAACGCCCCCCATGCATTCCTATGGCATTCCGCACATGCTGTGCTAATGCTGCACTTTTTTCCGTGGCGGAATCACATTGCGTAAAAAATCGCAGCATGGTTATTCTTTTGTGCGGAATCGCAAAGAATTGCCGCGATTCCGCACCCATAGGAATGCATGAGAACAGCTTACTTCCCGCATGTGGCTATGCAAACCATGCGGGAAGTTAAGCGTCTCATGTGCGGTTGGTACCCACGGTGTGGAGGAGAGGAGACTGTCCTTCAGGCCCTGGGTACCATACCCCTGTAAAAAAAAGAATAAAAAATAAAAGATCGGGGTATATTTACCTTCCGGCGTCACTCGCTGCATTCCCGGGCCACAGCGTTCCCAGTAATGCCTTGCGGCACGGTCCTGTGATGACGTGGTCTCGCGAGATCGCTATAGTAACGCGAGACCAACGTCATCACAGGTCTCGCAAGGCATTACTGGGAACGCTGAGGCCGGGATGGCAGCGCGGGACGCCGGAAGGTAAATATACCCCGATTTTTTTATTTTTTTAGCATTTTAACATTCTATCTTTTACTATTGACGCCGCATAGGCGGCCTCAATAGTAAAAACCTGGTCACACTTGTCAAACACTATGTTTGACGAGTGTGACCAACCTGTCAATCACTTTCCAAGCGATGCTTCAAGTCGTTTGGAAAGTGCTTGAATATCGCATGTGAAAATCGCGGCAAAATCGCGAACATAATCGCGGTAAAATCGCTGTGAAATCGCACGGAAAAAAACGCACGATTTCTGGGAAGGAGTCCGGTTTTTAGTGTCCGGAATAAAACGCTACGTGGGCACATAGTCTTAATGTCTCCTTACAATAGAAAGGTTATATTAACCCCTTATTGCCCAACTAGCCACTGCTACAGGGCAAGTGGGAAGAACCCGACAAAGCTCCAGAATAGGTGCATATAATAGATACGCCTCTTGTGGGCAGCTGCGGGCTGTGGTTTTTAGGCTGGGGGGGCCCATATTCATGGTCCCTTACTAGCCTGAGAATAGCAGCCCGCACCGGTTAGTTTTGCTGAGTTGGTTCAAAATATAAGGAGGACCCCACGTTGTCTTTTTGTCCATTCTTCCCTGCTCGCGCTGTTGACAGCAGAGCAGGGAGAAAGACAGCCGCATTCGGCACCACATGGAGGGGAACAGTGTCCCATCATCTGACACTTGCTGCCACTAATAACTGTGAGACGCAGGTGCGGTGGGTGGGAGTATTCATCAGCCGCTCCTGCGCTGTAAATAAATAAGTAAAAAAAACCTGTGTGGATTCCCCCCTATTTTTGATAACCAGCCAGGCAAAACTCACAGCTGGAGGATGCAACTCTCAGCTGTCAGCTTCAGCAAGGCTAGTTATCAAGAATAGAGGGGTCCCCATGCCGCATTTTTTAATTATTTAAATAAATAATTTTAAAAAATGGCGTGGCGTCCCCCCATTTTTGACAACCAGACTTGCTAAACCAGACAGCTGGGGCCTGGTATTTTCAGGCTCGTAAGTGGCCATGGATACACAGCCTAAAAATAGCAGCCCGCAGCTGCCCAGAAAAGGCACATCTATTAGATTTGCCAATTCTGGAGCTTTGCCTGGCTCTTCCCACTTGCCCTGAAGCAGTGGCAAGTGGGGTTCATATTTGTGGGGTTGATGTCACCTTTGTATTGTCAGATGACATCAAGCCCATGAATTAGTAATGGAGAGGCGTCTATAAGACACCTATCCACTACTAATCCTATAGTTATATGGTAAATAAAGGCACAGCCAGAATAAAGTCCTTCAGTTGAAAGAATGACACAGACTCTTTTAATAATCTCAATTAAACAATACTTATGATCTCACCTAGTTCCACCGAAGACCTTGATCTCCTGTAATAAACCAAAAATAAAAAAACAACAATATACCATACCTATCCGTCTTTCTGTCCCACGCCGTAATCCATGTCTGGGGGATAATTAGTTTTCAACCTGGACGGTGCCAAGATGCGACCTTCCAGGCTGAAAACCACTGGTGAATGAACAGCTGCGAGCGCAGCTTCAGTGACTAGATGTGACATCACTGAGGCTCAGTTCCCAGCCGGGATGAACTGCAGTGACCTCGGAAAATCCCCGCTAGCACCGTGATGAAGTTGCACGGTGCAGAGGTGAGTTCACCGGTATAATCTCACCGGGAGAATTTCACTGTGGTGAACTCGCATCTGCACCTTGTGATTTTCTCACCGAGGTCACCGCATTTCATCCCAGCTGGGAATGGAATCTCAGTGACATCACCACTAGTCACTGAGTCTGCGCTTGAAGAAAAAAACCTTGCCCTCTACTGCTGAATGCCGAGAGATGGATGGAGTGATTGAAAAAGGCACCACCTTGGAATGGGTGGAGTCCAGGAGAAAACTCCGTGTGCGACTGTGCGGCGCCATTCTGTGATACGGCAGCGGCAGTGATGGAACATTCCTGTACACACCACTGCAGAGGAGTAGGCCGCGTCGAGTGGAAATGGAGGCAAGAAGAGGGAAGGCCCGACCTGGAAAAATAAGGGGAGTTGCCAACGAATTCTGGACGGACCGATTCCCTGTACCTGTGGAGGAGAGCTGCTGGCGGCTGCCGGAGCCAGTACATCATCCTCGGGAGCTGGAACTACTTCACCTGGAGCCAGTAAGCACTGGGAACCGGAAACAATGACTGCCCTGGAGGAGCCCTCGGTGGAAATGAAGGCTGAGCTGGAACTTCAACATTGGGAACCGAAGTGCACAGCTGTATCAGCAGAGGAGTTTAGTGGACGTCAGATGGGAACGGTCAGGATGCTGGAACAGGAAGTGGTGAGTGCACCTCGGCCCTTGTCCTGGAAGGCTGGTCCATGTCTCGACCCCTCACCCCAGAAGCCCTGTCCGCCACTCGGCCTCCCATCCCGAGGAGTGAGCCCCTGCGTAGCGGAACCGCGCCTCTCGGCCTGTCTCATGCTCATCCAACCCAGGAGGCCTGACTCACATCTAGAAACAGCTCGTCTCTTGGCTCGTCATGATCCTATCAGGAGTCGGAGGGCCTGTTTCCCTCTCCCGGGCTGGCCGCCAGGATTGTGGGAGTTATTGAGCGGAAAAATAGCGTGAGAAGGAGGTCTGGGCAGAACTACGCCGACCTGGAGGGGGTGCTATGGCCGGGCGTCGCACTCATGGGCAGGTCGTCTACGCGGACATTGATCATGGCTAAGGCTTCTTACAAGAGGAATGCACTAATGACAGGATCTACGTCAATGCCGCCTCGACTGGGTCTCCTTTTTTTGCGGTGGCTGTCACCTTGTATCAGGGGGATGCCCTGGAGCTGTATACGGCCCTGGAGCAGGTCCAGTCTGCATCATCAAGCTCTGCCTCTGTTCTGTCTTGGCAGCCCACGTCTCTTGTGGCTGTAGAGTCGTCGGCGGCCCAAACTCGGACATGGTGCTCAAAGGAGGACAAAGCGGCACGGGACGCATGCCGTTGAGGTATAAACATTTCTGCTAAAAGGGAAAAAAAAGTTGTGCTTGTTGCACCATAGAAAAAAATGAAACTGGACTGTTCCACATCCCGGTTGGCACAGGAACCCTGGATACCCCCAGAGTCAGGTGCAATGATCCTGGTACGGCCAGGAGAAAATGTTTACTTTGCCTTTTTGTTTCATTGCGCCTGTTGCGCTTTTCCTGCTGGATGGCAGGACTATACCCTTGGACTAGGAACAGAATGTGTGTGACTGTGGCAGCAGACTGTACTCCAGTTACAGGCCAGTGCACATGCAAAGAAAGGACAGTGCTTTGGACAAAGGAAAGGGGGACACTCTCCCCAAGGACTGAGGACCTACCAGATATTTCCAATTGTTTTATGTTTGCTCGTGTCCTGAGGACGGGACTGGGGTGTGGAGGACTGTGTACCAGGCCCCTCTAAGAGAAAAGGGACTTTTAAGTGTCACCAAAAAGGACTTTGCTCACGGTGAGCAGTATATATCTACTACAATTGCCTTCGTGTGTGGAGTATTACGTTGCATTTAATAAAGTTTTATGCGTGAATGGTCAGGGACAACCATTATTACAGGAAGGAGGAATGTAAGGGGGTTACAGGGACGTTATTATTCCCACACTCATCTCTGTTCTGAATGTGTTACTCTGTCTCTGTATATAGTGTTTTTACTCATGTGCTGTTGAATGTATACTGTTACTTAGGGAAAGTGCAGTACCTCAATTAGGACATTAGATGGGGTACATTAGGATACACAGTTAAGATAGGAGGGGCCACTGTGGTTAAGCTAAGAACATTTCCTTTTTGCGAGTAGTAGGGCCAGGAAGCCCAAACAGTCCAGATGGGCTTAGGAGCCCGGGAAAGCACAGTGACCCCACAACATTGAGAAGCTAGAAGCCCAGATGTCCAGGGCCTATAGTGGCCAGAAGCAATAGGAGAAGGCTACAGCAGAAGTTACAGCACAATAGAAATGCATGTTGCGCCAATATGTGGCAGTTTTCTATGTGGGCAAATGCCCTTTTGTCTGGGGTGAAACGGACAGGTGAACTCCTAAAAGTAGTTAAGCTGTACAGGGAGGACGCTGCGGTACCGAGCAATACCTTTAGTCACTTCAGCAAGGTACTGGTGATAGCTCTATTTCTCTATGTCTGTTGGAAGTGCTAGAAGTCGACTAGTTTCTTCTTGGAGTCTCTTTGAGGATTGCTGGTGTGAGAGCTTTGTGTCATCTCAAGCTAAGTGTATTCCCTCATTTGTCTTCCTGCTTTGTCTTTAGTTGTAGTGGTGACTGAATAACACTCACTCTGTCCCCTCCCTATCCAGGGTCTATCGCTAGGGGCAGTCAGGGAATAGGTTCCTGCTTGGCGATAGGTGCATAACCTATTTAGGGACATTAGGACAGACAGGGTGTTGTCAGATCTGCCTAGGAGTCTCAACTCCCCCCCTTTCCTAGTCTTTGGGCTCCCACACCCTCTTCCCATTCTTGTGCACCTAGCTTCTGTGTGACACCTGTATGACAAAGATGATATATTTCAAACAATTTTAAACTGAGATCTCACCTACTATATCACATTAGTAACAGAAGAAATTTTTTTTGTGTGTGTGGATGAGGCTTGTATAACATAGACTATATGCTCCAAACAATTTCAAACTGAGATCTCTCCTACTGTATCACATTAGTAACAGAATTTTTTTTTGTGTGGATAAGGCTTGTATAACAGACTATATGCTCCAAATAGGGTCGGAAACACAAAATTTTGCATTGCCGTGCGGCCGCCTCACACGTCAAATCGCCGCATGCGGACATATTCGCATGAAATGCATGTCCCTGCATACACAATGTTAAAGATAGGTACGCAGAGAAACGCTGAACGCATACAGAAGTAGGCGGAACATAAGTGGAGCTTCAGGGAGGAAGAAAAGAGGAGGTAGGCAGCCATCCACAGCCCTCCTGAACACAAATGTGAACCAAGCCTTAGAGATGCCCATAATCTGGTTGACTGGGTCATTGTCCTCAGAAATAAGAATACAGATAATAAAAGGGAAATGTTTAAGAACATCCTAAATAGGCACTGTAAGCGGTTTATACCTTGCGGGAATAAAAGGACAAGAAATAGGAAAAACTCGATGTGGCTGAACAAAGAAATAAGAAGGGCAATTAACAGTAAAAAGTAAGCATTTAAACTCCTAAAGCAGGATGGCACTGTTGAAGCTCTAAAAAACTATAGGGAGAAAAATACTTTATCTGAAAAACTAATTAAAGCTGCCAAAAAGGAAACAGAGAAGAACATTGCTATGGAGAGTAAAACTAATCCCAAGCTGTTCTTCAACTATATCAATAGTAAAAGAATCATAAGTGAAAGTGTAGGCCCCTTAAAAAATTGTGAGGAAAGAATGGTTGTAAATGGCAAGGAAAAAGATAATTTATTAAACACCTTCTTCTCCACGGTATTCACGTTGGAAAATGAAATGCTAGGTGAATTGCCGAGAGACAAAGAAAACCCTATATTAAGGGTAACCAATCTAACCCAAGAAGAGGTGCGAAACCGGCTAAATAAGATTAAAATAGATAAATCTCTGGGTCCAGATGGCATACACCCACGAGTACTAAGAGAACTAAGTAATGTAATAGACAAGCCATTATTTTTTATATTTAGGGACTCTATAGCAATGGGGACTGTTCCATAGGACTGGCGCAAAGCAAGCGTGGTACCAATATTCAAAAAAGGTTCTAAAAGTGAACCTGGAAACTATAGGCCAGTAAGTCTAACCTCTATTGTTGGTAAAATATTTGAGGGGTTTCTGAGGGATGTTATTCTGGATTATCTCAATGAGAATAACTGTTTAACTTTATATCAGCATGGGTTTATGAGGAATAGCTCCTGTCAAACCAATCTAATCAGTTTTTATGAACGGGTAAGCTATAGACTGGACTAAAGTGAGTCATTGGACGTGATATATCTTGATTTTTTCAAAGCGTTTGATACTGTGCCACACAAGAGGTTGGTACACAAAATGAGAATGCTGGGTCTGGGGGAAAATGTGTGTAAATGGGTAAGAAACTGGCTTTGTGATAGAGAATATACCATTTATAACCACCCTCTGCTTTCTAACTGGGTCGCTGTGACCAGTGGGGTACCGCAGGGGTCGGTGTTGGGACCTATTCTCTTCAACATATTTATTAACAATCTAGTAGAAGGTTTATAGTCAATACAAGAGATGATAGTATTCTGTTACAGATGGATCTGTATAAGTTGGAAACATGGGCCAAAAGGTGGCAGATGCGGTTTAACAATGATAAATGTAAGGTTATACACATGGGAAGAAGGAATCAATATAACCATTAGACACTGAATGGGAAACCACTGGGTAACTCTGACATGGAGAAGGACTTTGGAATCCAAGTTAATTATAAACTTACCTGGAGCAGCCAGTGCCAGGTAGCGACTGCCAAGGCAAACAGGATCATGAGGTGCATTAAAAGAGATCTGGATACACATGATGAGAGCATTAAATTGCCTCTGTACAAATCCCTGGCTATACCACACATGGAGTACTGGGTACAGTTTTGGGCACTGGTGCTCAGGAAGGATATAACGGAACTAGAGCGAGTACAAAGGAGGGCAACAAAATTAATAAAGGGGATGGGGGAACTACAATACCCAGAGAAATTAGCAAAGTTTGGATTATTTAGTCTAAAAAAAAGATGACTGAGGGGTGATCTAATAACCATGTATAAGTATATAAGAGGACAATGCAAATATCTCTCTGAGGATCTGTTTATACCAAGGAAGGTGTCGGTCACAAGGGGGTATTCTCTGCGTCTGGAGGAGAGAAAGTTTTTACACCAACATAGAAGAGGTTTCTTTACTGTTAGGGCAGTGAGAATCTGGAATTCCTTGCCTGAAGAGGTGGTGATGGCGAACTAAGTTGAGGGGTTCAAGAGAGGCCTGGATGTCTTCCTGGAGTGTAACAATACTGTATCACAGTTATTAGGTTCTTTAGAAGGACGTAGATCTGGAGATTTATTCTGACGGAATATAGGCTGAACTGGTTGGACAAATGTCTTTTTTCAGCCTTGCTAACTATGTTACTATGTTACTATGTAAAAACGATGCTCCAAACAATCTCAAACTGAGATCTCCCCTACTGTATGACTTTAGTGGCAGAAGTAAGAATTATTTGAGTGTGAATGAGGCCTGTATGACAAAGAACATATGCTCCAAACAATTTCAAACTGAGTTCTCCCCTACAGTATCATGTTAGTAACAGAAATTTTTTTTGTGTGTTTGGATGAGGCCTGTATAACATAAACAAGATGCTCCAAACAATTTCAAACTGAGATCTCCAGTACTGTATCACATTACTAACAGATTTTTTTGTGTGAATGAGGCCTGTATAACATTAACTAGATTCTCCAAAAAATTTCAAACTGAGATCTCCCCTACAGTATCTTCTTAGTAACAGAAGAGTTTTTTGTGTGCATGAGGCCTGTATAACAGACTAGATGCTCCATACAATTTAAAACTGAGATCTTCACTACTGTATCACATTAGTAACAGAAAATTGTTTTGTGTGTGTGTGGATGAGGCCTGTATATCATAAACTAGATGCTCCAAACAGCTTCAAACTGAGATCTCCCCTACTGTGTCACATTAGTAACAGATATTTTTTCATCTATAGATGAGGCCTGTATAACATAGACTATAACTATATACTGTATAACAGAAGAAAGAATTGTTTGAGCGAAGATGAGGCCTATATGACAAAGAAGATATGCTCCAAATAATTTCAAAATGACATCTCCTCTACTCTAACACATTAACAACAGAATATTTTATTATTTTGTGTGGATGAAGACTGTATGACATAGACTAGATGCTCCAAACAATTTCAAACTGAGATCTCACCTACTGTATGACTTTAGTAACAGAAGAAAGAATTGCTTGAGTCAGGATGAGACCTGTATGATGAATAAGATATGCTGCAAACAATTTCAAACTGTGATCTCCAATTCAGTATCACACTAGTAACAGAAGAAATTTTTCTGTGTGTTGATGAGGCCCAGGGGCTGGCTGGCAAATTTTAGCCTGGGGGGCAAGCACACAGCAGTGGCCCATGAGTAGCAGCCCATCCTTAAAAGGGTTGTCGGATCTTAAAGTGAACCTTTCAGCAGTTTTGTCCGCTATAAGAACATTCTACAGGAGAAAAAAAGAGGCATTCAAAGAAAAGAACACTGTCCCTACAGTCAAACATGGCGGAGGTTCCCTGATGTTTTGGGGTTGCTTTGCTGCCTCTGGCACTGGACTGCTTGATCGTGTGCATGGCATTATGAAGTCAGAAGACTACCAAAAAATTTGCAGCATAATGTAGGGCCCAGTGTGAGAAAGCTGGGTCTCCCTCAGAGGTCATGGGTCTTCCAGCAGGACAATGACCCAAAACACACTTCAAAAAGCACTAGAAAATGGTTTGAGAGAAAGCACTGGAGACTTCTAAGGTGGCCAGCAATGAGTCCAGACCTGAATCCCATAGAACACCTGTGGAGAGATCTAAAAATGGCAGTTTGGAGAAATCACCCTTCTAATATCAGGGACCTGGAGCAGTTTGCCAAAGAAGAATGGTCTAAAATTCCAGCAGAGCATTGTAAGAAACTCATTGATGGTTACCGGAAGCGGTTGGTCGCAGTTATTTTGGCTAAAGGTTGTGCAACCAAGTATTAGGCTGAGGGTGCCAATACTTTTGTCTGGCCCATTTTTGGAGTTTTGTGTGAAATGATCAATGTTTTGCTTTCTGCTTCATTCTCTTTTGTGTTTATTCATTTAAGACAAATTAAATGAAGATAATAATACCAAAGAATTTGTGTTTGCAATCATTTTCAGGAAGAAACTGTGTATTATCTGACAAAATTGCAGGGGTGTCAATACTTTTGGCCACAACTGTATGTGACTGCACACTTGTGAAACCTCACATTGCTCGCAGTGTTGTGGTTATTCGGCGGTTGTGTGACTGCAAGTTTGTGATTTGCATACATGCTGTCACATGCCTAGATTTAAACGGCCTAATGCAACTGTATTGAGCAAGGACACAAGCAGTATGGTAGGAATGTGGCTGGGAATATATATATATATATATATATATATATATATACATACAATGCTCAAAAAACATAAAGTGAACACATAAACAACAGAATATAACTCCAAGTAAATCAAACTTCTGTGAAATCACAGATGGGCGTCCACAGATGGGGGTTGTGCTCACAGCCCAACACCGTGCAGGGTGCTTGGCATTTGCCACAGAACACCAGGATTGGCAAATTCGCCACTGGCGCCCTGTGCTCTTCACAGATGAAAGCAGGTGCACACTGAGCACATGTGACAGACGTGACAGAGTCTGGAGACGCCGTGGAGACCGATCTGCTGCCTGCAACTTCCATCAGCATGACCGGTTTGGCAGTGAGTCAGTAATGGTGTGGGGTGTCATTTATTTGGAGGGCCGCATGGTGTTGGGCTGTGAGCACAACCCCCATCTGTGGAAGTCGGGCAAACAGACCTTCCTCATTGAGTCGGATTCTAACCGTTTGTGCAGACACATGCACATTTATGGCCTGCTGGAGGTCATTTTACAGGGCTCTGGCAGTGCTCCTCCTGGCCCTCCTTGCACAAAGGCAGAGGTAGCGGTGCTGCTGCTAGGTTGTTGCCCTCCTACGGTCCCCTCCACATCTCCTGGTGTACTGACCTGTCTCCTGGTAGCGCCTCCAGCTTCTGGACACTACGCTGACAGACACAGCAAACCTTCTTGCTGGATAGTCACAAGCCATCAAACAAAGAAGAACTGCTTAAATTTTTGTACCAGGAGTGGCATAAGGTCACCCAAAAGTAGTGTGAAAGACTGGTGGAAAGCATGCCAAGATGCATGAAAGCTGTGATTAAAAATCATGGTTATTTCACAAAATATTGATTTATGAACTCTTCCTGAGTTAAAAGTTAAAACATTAATAGTGTAAAGGGATAAAGGGATAATAGTGTAAAGGGAACACATCCTAGTACATTGTGTTGTTTAAGTGTTCCCTTTATTTTTTGAGCAGTATAATATATATATATATGTCAGCCAGATACCCTCATTAATAAAATGGTACATAAAGAGTTAAATAAGAGACACACACGAAATTTGTGTGAAACACAATATCTTTATTTTGCAAAAAAAAATGTAAAAATTGCGTGGGCTCCCATGTAATTTTCATAACCAGCAGAGGGAAAGCCGATGGCTGAGGGCTGATGTTAATATTCTGGCAAGGAGCCAATAGCCATAAAGTTTCCCAGGCTATTAATATCAGCTCACAGATGTTTGCTTAGCCTTTACTGGCTATTTTACAGGGGAACCCCAGAAAAAAAATTGACATGGGGTCCCCCTATAAAATCGAACCAGCAAAGGCTAGGCAGGCAGCTGCAGGCTGATATTAATAGCCTGGGAAGGGGCCATGTATATTGGCACCCCACAGGCTAAAAACATCAGCTCTCAGCCGCCCCAGAAATGGTGCATCTTATAGATGCGCCAATTCTGGTACTTAGCCTAGCCCTTTCCACTTGCCCTGTAGCTGTGGCAAGTGGGGTAATATTTGTGGGGTTGATGTCACCTTTGTATTGTCCAGTGACATCAAGCCCACGGATTAGTAATGGAGAAGCGTCAATAAGACACCTATCCATTACTAATCCTATAGTTTTATGGTAAATAAAGACACAGCCAGAATAAAGTCCTTTAATTGAAATAATCACACAGACTCCTTTATTGAATCTTAATTTACCATTCTTGCTGCATCTCCTAATCCCGGACTCCATCGATCTCCTGCAACAAAAATAAAATAATAAACCAATATACATACTCCCTGTCCAACGTAGTCCATTTACTGAGTGTCCCACTACGATCTCACGTGTAGAACATTCATATCAGGAGATGTGACTGCTCTACCCGGCCTCCAGTGATACACTGACAGGAGATACACTGCGGGAGAGATTATCATTGAGAGTTCACTGGAGTCCATGCTCTCACTTACGGCACTACCGCCGTGTGAGAATTTTCTCACGCAGCGGTGTTACACGCCCAGGAGAAAGTGCACAACAAATTTCAGGGTCCTTTTTTCCTGTTACCATTGCAAAAATAAAAAATTGGGGACCAAAGTAACTTTTTGTGAAAAAAAGTTAAATGTTCATTTTTTTCCTACATTTCAAAAATTCCTGTGAAGCACCTGAATAAACTTCTTGAATGTGGCTATGAGCATCTTTAGGGGTGCAGTTTTTAGAATTGCATCACATTTGGGCATTTTCTGTCAAATAGGCCCCTTAAAGTCAGTTCAAATGTAATGTGGTCCCAAAAAAAATCGTTTTGTAAATTTTGTTGGAAAAATGAGAAATTGCTGGTCAACTTTTAACCGTTATAACTTCCTAACAAAAAAAATTGCTTCAAAAATTGTGCTGATTTATTTCAATCTCTTTTTTTATTATTTTTAGAAAAGACAATAATAGACCAACATACAAACATAAATAAACTAGAATCAGAACATGGTGTATGAACATGTTGGACAAATCAGTCCGCATTTTCTAACAATCTCAAACTGACTCTTTAAAGCTACAACACCTATTCAACTGATGTCGGAGTGCACATTATAAGCACCACTATTAAAGACCCTTAAAGGATCTATGTTACTGAAATAAGAGAATTAAGATATGAGAGAGAAATTCAAAGAAAAGGGAGAACAAACGTACAGAAAAAGGAGAAAGAAGAATGAAGAGGGGAGGGAGAAAGAAAGAAATAAGAAAGGAAAGGGATGGGAAGGCATGGGGAAAGGGAATCTATGTACAAGACGGCTCTCCAATCACTCTCCAGCACCAATCCGGATCCACCCCATCAGGCCATTGGCCCATTACTCAAACAGCCTATGAAACTCTGGCGAATCCTGAAACAGGATCCACACACTCCATATACAGTACCTCTGAACTTATCAGCATGGTTATTATACTCAGCAGAGAGCTCCTTCATTCTACATACAGTTGTGGCCAAAAGTATTGACACCCCTGCAATTCTGTCAGATAATACTCAGTTTCTTTCTGAAAATGATTGCAAACACAAATTCTTTGGTATTATTATCTTCATTTAATTTGTCTTAAATGAAAAAACACAAAAAGAATTGTCCTAAAACCAAATTGGATATAATTCCACACCAAGCATAAAAAAGAGGGTGGACAAAAGTATTGGCATTGTTTGAAAAATCATGTGATGCTTCTCTAATTTGTGTAATTAACAGCACCTGTAACTTACCTGTGGCACCTAACAGGTGTTGGGAATAACTAAATCACACTTGCAGCCAGTTGACATGGATTAAAGTTGACTCAACCTCTGTCTTGTGTCCTTGTGTGTACCACATTGAGCATGGAGAAAAGAAAGAAGACCAAAGAACTGTCTGAGGACTTGAGAAACCAAATTGTGAGGAAGCATGAGCAATCTCAAGGCTACAAGTCCATCTCCAAAGACCAGAATGTTCCTGTGTCTACTGTGCGCAGTGTCATCAAGAAGTTTAAAGCCCATGGCACTGTGGCTAACCTCCCTAGATGTGGACGGAAAAGAAAAATTGACAAGAGATTTCAACGCAAGATTGTGCGGATGTTGGACAAAGAACCTCGACTAACATCCAAACAAGTTCAAGCTGCCCTTCAGTCCGAGGGTACAACAGTGTCAACCCGTACTATCCGTCGGCGTCTGAATGAAAAGGGACTGTATGGTAGGAGACCCAGGAAGACCCCACTTCTTACCCCGAGACATAAAAAAGCCAGGCTGGAGTTTGCCAAAACTTACCTGAAAAAGCCTAAAACGTTTTGGAAGAATGTTCTCTGGTCAGATGAGACAAAAGTAGAGCTTTTTGGGCAAAGGCATCCACATAGAGTTTACAGGAGAAAAAAAGAGGCATTCAAAGAAAAAAACACGGTCCCTACAGTCAAACATGGTGGAGGTTCCCTGATGTTTTGAGGTTGCTTTGCTGACTCTGGCACTGGACTGCTTGACCGTGTGCATGGCATTATGAAGTCAGAAGACTACCAACAAATTTTGCAGCATAATGTAGGGCCCAGTGTGAGAAAGCTGGGTCTCCCTCAGAGGTCATGGGTCTTCCAGCAGGACAATGACCCAAAACACACTTCAAAAAGCACTAGAAAATGGTTTGAGAGAAAGCACTGGAGACTTCTAAGGTGGCCAGCAATGAGTCCAGACCTGAATCCCATAAAACACCTGTGGAGAGATCTAAAAATGGCAGTTTGGAGAAGGCACCCTTCAAATATCAGGGACCTGGAGCAGTTTGCCAAAGAAGAATGGTCTAAAATTCCAGCAGAGCATTGTAAGAAACTCATTGATGGTTACCGGAAGTGGTTGGTCGCAGTTATTTTGGCTAAAGGATGTGCAACCAAGTATTAGGCTGAGGGTGCCAATACTTTTGTCTGGCCCATTTTTGGAGTTTTGTGTGAAATTATCAATGTTTTGCTTTTTGCTTCATTCTCTTTTGTGTTTTTTCATTTAAGACAAATTAAATGAAGATAATAATACCAAAGAATGTGTTTGCAATCATTTTCAGGAAGAAACTGAGTATTATCTGACAGAATTGCAGGGGTGTCAATACTTTTGACCACAACTGTATATTAATCATTTCATGGTACCATTCTGAGATTTGAAAAATTTGGGTTGATTTCCAGCATCGTGGAATTATCGTGCGAGCCGCACTCAGGCAGAAACGCAGGATACCTTTTTTCTGAAATTTAATTGAAGAAGGTAGAATAGAGAGCAAGGCTATTTCTGGACAATTCTCCACTCTGTGTCCAGTGATCAAGCTATAGTTTGAAAGCACTTTCTCCCATAGAGGTTTAATCTTGTTACATTCCCACCATATGTTTCCTCACCACAGCGCCAACAGATGTCGGAGACTGCTGGGAACATGCTATGTAATTTCACTGAATATTGATACCATCTCACCAAAATTTTAAATTTTTTCTCCTGCGCATGGCATGCAGTTACCATTTTGTGTGTATAAGAAACTCTTTTCCCAGTCCTTGGAGGATATAGTTGACTCCAACTCTCTTTTCCATAAATGTTGATAATTCAACTTCTCTGAGGAATCTTCCCCAGCTAAGTAACTGTATAGCATGGATACCTTATGATCGGGGGGAGATTCCTGCAAAAAAACCTCTCAAAAGGAGAACGTACATACTGTGATAGAGGCGCCGACCCCTGAGAAGGCAAAAATGACTGCAACTATAGGTATTTCATCCACAACAATCTCCCGGATGGTGATCTATTCTGCAATGTAGTAAAAGCCGGTAATTTACCGTCCTCCAACACCTGTGCAAGACGGGTATCCTCCACCGCCCTCCAGCCTAGGAAAGATCCACGCATATATCCAGCAGGGAACAGTGGGGGAACAGTGTTTTTTCCTGATTGCATTCCAAACTTTAATTGTACCCCTGGTCATCTCCATCAAACCCTCCATCGCCAGGACATCAGTAGTATTAAGCCAAGGAAGATGTTTTAGCAGCACCCCCACCCCTTCCTGTTCGATACTAACCCACTGCTTTGTCGAATATCGGAAATGCCAATAGACAAGACAACCAAAGCTGAAGCCTGGAAATAATTTTTAAAATCTCGGAATCCAGCTCCCCCAGGTATTTTAGGGCGGCTCAAAGTCTGCATACCTATCCTAGGTCTGAGTGTGCCCCAAACAAATCTAGTTAATGCTGTATGTAATGCCCCAAAAAAGCTACATGGGAGAGAGATGGGAACGGTTTGAAAAATATACAGAAATCGTGGCAATATATCCATTTTTACTGCGTTCATTTTCCCGAACCATGACATTCTCAATTTACTGTAATTCAATAGATCCTTATATGTATGATCCAATAGCGATCGATAATTAAGGGCAAACAATTTTGACAGGTCAGAAGTGATGGAATCCCCCAAATATTTTATGGCCTCTAATTTCCATTTAAAGGGGAAACTATTCGTAGCAAATTCAACCTCTCCCTGCGGCAGTGAAATATTTAGTGCCTCTGATTTTGAATAATTTACTTTAAAATTACTCAGAAATCCAAATCTGTCAAATTCTTTCATTATGTTAGGGAAAGATACCCTAGGCTGGGAGACAAAGAGGAGAAGGTCATCCTCATACAGTGCTGTTTTATATGTTCTGCACCCTATTGTGACTCCATGGATACTACTATTTTTCCTTATTGCATTGGCTAAGTGTTCCATTACTATTAAAAATTGTGCTGACTTAAAGAAGACATGTGAGAAATGTTATTTATTAATTTTTTGAATGACATATCTCTCTGATTTAAGGGAATAAGAATTTAAAGTTTGAAAATTGCTAAATTTTCCAAATTTTTACCAAATTTCCTTTCTTTTCAAAAATAAATGCAAGTCATATCAAATAAATTTTCCCACTATCGTGAAGTACAATGAAAGTAGTCATGAAAAAAACAGACTAAGAATCAGTGGAAGCCGTTGAAACATTCCAGAGTTATTACCTCAGAAATTGAGACTGGTCAGAATTGTAAAAATAGGCAAAAATTAACATGCAAACAACCTTGGGGGTAAAGGGGTTAAACTGTCTACCTACTTTTGACCCACCCTGTATTGTTGATGGCTGCATATATTTGTATATCTATTGAGAAGGTATAAATAATAATAATAATAATAATAATAAGGGACTGTGAGTGCAAACATATAACCCTTAAAATATACGTTTAATTGAAAACTCTAAAATCACACCAAAAGAAAATGTAGTGCACAAATAGTGATACACACACAGATAAAATCAATCTATATTTCATAAATGACTGTTTTGATAAGTCAAGTAAAGTACAGTCACAAGTGCTCCATCAGAGCACCACTATCCTTGTCTCCCCTTGCACATACCGAGTTAGAGGTGAAATGGTTAGGGGGCATAGCGGGACAGGTGGGATGGATAAGCTCTATTGGAGACGTCCCAGGTACCACCACACACGGCCTACGATGCCCTACATGTCCACTAAACCATCCCTGCCTGTCAGCGGAGGTTAGCAACCTAGATACAATATTTGGCACCCCCACTCCATGGTGGTTGACCCTCACTTACCCTACAGGCCCTGCGCTGATGTGTCTACAGGGAGCCTAGACTAGACAATAGGCAATTAGACTTTAAGTGGGAAGGGATGTTGGATACCACGTGATAGAAAAGGGTAGATGTCACTTATCAATCTGATGCATTACGATGCTCAATGCATCTATGCCTCTGCCTCGACGCGTTTCTCCTTTGATGGTTCATCAGGAGACTGTGGTTCATACATAGGAGGTATAGATGCGGGAGGATAGTCATAAGGCCATGTTCAGGCTGTAGTTCCCGGTGTCTCCATGCATGGTGCGCATGCTCGGGAGCTTTGTTTAACACACGCTTCTGCGCATGCGCACCTTGGGCTTGACGCCTGTGGTATCTCTGCCGGGCACGGCAGGTGCGGCATGCATGCGCTGACAAAAGTGCTACTATTGGCCCCCAGGTAAACATTTGACTCGCACGTGACCAGGGTCATAGGGTTCATAAGGTTCTTCCTGTACTATTGTATGTATCCCCTTGAAAAAGCTGTATACGCCACATTCGAAACATGATTCGGGGTCTTTTTAGCTCTTGCTTGCATCCCAGCTTTGGCCTTCCTTTGGTCTTTTGATAAGTGGCTTGTTCCCATTAATGTTTATACTCTGAGCTCCACTCTGCCTCTGTACAGTACTGTTAAACTTTGTGATTAAAGTGGTGAACAGCTGCACCTGACCCTACATATGGGTTATTTTGGGGCATTTCTGAATGATCAATAGCTGCAAATTTCACTGGTTCATCTTTTGTACTTTATTTATTACAACTTGACTTTAACTGTTGTTTTTGGACCTCTAATGAAACCATTTTATACGCATTCCTAAAACTCCTCTTCCTCCAGTTTTTTCACATATATGTATATACTGTTTGTGTGCCTGCATATGCAATAATTAGGCAGTAAATAGGTAAACAGCAGCAATAGTATAAAGCTAGAAACAAAGGATAAAACAATTTATTTCTATTTTTTTAATTGCATTCTATTAAATAAAAGGGTTCACAAATACTAAAACCATAACTAGAATTGTAATGAAGGATGGCAACACACAAAAGTTTCCATTGTTGAAAATCTCGCATCTTTCACCTGTAAACCATATATCTTCATATACTGGGCACCTATAATGAAACAGAAGACTTTATGTACAAATGAAAAATATGTAAGCTCAAGTCTCAATAGATCTTAAAGGGAATGCACTATATTGTCAGATAATTTCTTATTGTTTTAATAAATTTTTTTAACTTTTTTTTAAAAAATGTGTAGCGTGGCTGTGAAGAATATTGGAGATTTAATTTAATGTCAATCATTTGTATCCTATTTGGCATGTGATTATAAAACCTCCTTCCTTTGTGCAACTCAGCAGGTGGTCAAGCATCAAAAGACTGTGCGTGACGGGACAAAATTCTTGCCTGCCATATGAAGTCCATGCAGTGTATCTGGTTTGTTCGGACAGCTAGGATTTCATAAGGAGGATTTTATAAGAAGAATATGGACTTATTGTACGTTCTAGTCACACACGGTTACATTTTCAAGATCTATGGAACGGGCCGAACGCCTTCCTGGGTCTCGATTCGCTCTAGCACCAGAGGGTAGGGAGATATGTGGAGTGGCTAGTAGGAGCCAAGTAGCAAAGCTGTGTTTGGTCTCAACATTAAGCAGGGGCCAGGCTAGATCCAACGAAGTTATGTCCCATCTTAAGTTTTGGAGTTTTTAGCTACCAGAGGCAAGGGAAGGGGATTTAGGTTCAGCCCAGAGGGCAGGAGTTGAGTGACACAAAGGGGTTAAATGTGTAAAGCATGGCCTATTGTTTTTTTCTCTGAGGAGATCACGACGACACATCGTGTGGTGAGAATTCAAGGAACAGAGCTGACCACCAGCCCCCCATGTGGCAGCCCCTTCCCTGCAAGCCATGGCTTTCATTTGATTAGTAGCTGACTCTTACGTTCTGCATACTTTGTCCTACTACTATTGTATTTGCATATCTGACCATTGTATATGTATAACCATTGTGTATATCAGTGGTCTTAAACACTCAGCCCACGGGCCACATGCGGTCCCTCATGCTGCTTTATGTGGCCTGCAGGCACTGCAGACCCTTTGGCAATCCCTGACGGCCCAGAGGGACATTGACGGCAGCGTTTTATTTTAGCTGAATGTGCGTCCTTAGACGCATGTTCAATTCAAATGTATTGCCAAGTAAAGACTGTGCACAGCAATACCTATGCCAGCCACCGGCCAATGAGAGGCCAGCTGCTGACATAGGCGTACCGGCGTGGCAGCATATGATATCATTGTCATGCATCAGGCCAGCATGCAGATGTCAGCTGCTGGCTTCTAATTGGCCGGTGGCTGGCGTAGGCATTGCTATGAAGAGTTTTGAGCTTCTCTTAACTGTTCCAGGTTTCCAAAGATGCGAAGCTGTTAAACGAAGTGCTCGCTAGATTATTTAATATGATTTAATTAAAAAAGATGGCCAAAAGATGTTGGAGAAGACGACTGAAAAGAACCCAAAAAAGCAGCTTTAGCACAAAATATGCCTGCATGCCTGAAGCATCTTTTAAATGGGATTTGTAAAGAACTAAAATATATCGTGTGCATGTACCTTGAAAATACCCATACACTTTAGATAATTGTTAAGTGCTCCAATACACATTAGAATAAAATTATCTGAATCCACTGTAAGGGGGTGGCTTTCTATGGACAGTAGAGACAAACTGCCACTTTAAGAGACAGCACCCCCTTGGCTAGAGCAATGGGACATTCGGCTCTCCCCTGCAATAAGACTGTTTTGGTTTGTTCTGCCAGCAATGGAGCGGGGAGGGGCTGTTTTTCTGGTGTGTGTTCTGAGCTGGGAGTCTGCAGGAGGCTGACATGCTGGGAATTGTGAGGAGAAAACGTGCAGCTTGAAACTGACTGAACTTGTGGGATTGTGTAGACCCTTCTGGGGATAACGAAGGTGGCTTTCCTGTCTTGCTGTGAGGAGCCACAAAGATATACAAGGAAGGAATCCAGAGGAGGGAATCCACCGTTTCTAGGAATAGGCTCGGGATCTTCACACAAGGACAAGACTACATTGCACAGAGCTCCTGGATGTCGCATCATCTTGCAGAGAACTGCAGGGGCCCCCCGGGAAGGAACTGAGACACCAATAATACTGTGAGTGTTAACCCCATGTGCGCACATGTTAGGGATTAGGATAGGCTGCTATAGATAGAGCACTGTAGCCGTGTGGCTGGTGTAGCAGAGGCCAGTTAGGCTATAGTTATTAGAGTAGCAGCATACTGTACTTTACTGTATTCTTTTGCCTTTTGGAAAAATACACTGATCTGTAATAGTTGGTGCACCGTGCCATTTGACAGCCCAGCTAGAGAATATCACTTTTGTAAATTGTTTTATGTCATTGCATACCCCTGTTTACACTTTCCTAACACTGCATTCCTTGCCTGTAAATAAGTTAACCCTTTGTTGTTTGCACCGCATCTTGCGTACTGTAGTCTCCCTGTATTGTGGTGGTCTCTCGGCCATCGCTTCACCACCAATATCAATAAGTTCGGCAGACAGTCGAATGTGTATAGGTGGCTCAGACAGAATAAATAGGGGAAGAGAATGATCTGGCATGTCCAATTTGGAACTTGCTTTAATGATAAGCCACCGACACAAATGTCTGGCAGAGTTCGGTGCAAAGTGAGCAATACGGGCTAATTCAGACTGCTATATTTTCAGACCAGCATACTAATGATCAAGTACTATGTCTAATAAATTCCAGATACCACATCTACAATAATATATCATCAGTACATGAACTATAAAATCTAAAACTGCCACTGATCTTCATTATGAATTATTCACACTGCGCTATGCTCACTTATGAACTATGATCTCCACATTGTCCACACCCCATGTTGTTCCTATTCATATTGTCCATCTATGCTGTCTCCTCTTCATACTGTCTTCATCACGCTACCCCCACTCTATACTGAATCCAAGTTTCCCTCTCGCCATACTGAGCCCCCCATACTGCTCTCTCAATAGAGTCCAACACTTTACTCCTCCTCCATACTGAACCTCCACACTACTCCTTCTCCATACTAAGTCCCATTCTTTCTCTTTTCCATACTGAGAACACCAAGCTGCCCCATTCTCCATACTGAGCACCCTATGCCACACCTTTTCCATGCTGAGCCCACACCATGCTGCTTCCTTTTCCTTACTGAGAACCCAACGCCAACCCTTTTCCATACTGAGAACCTCACACCATCCCCTTTTCCATACTAAAAATCTCACTCCTTCCCCTGCTCCATACTGAGAACCCCATGTTGCCCTTTCTCCATACTGGGCCCTCTACACTATCCCTTCTCCATACTGAATCCTCCAAGACGCCCTTCCTCCATACTGAGCCACAACGCTGCTCATTCTCCATCCAGAGCCACCCAAGCTGCCACTTTTCTATAATGAGCCCCACATGCTGACCCTTCCACATACTGAGCCCCCTATTCTGCTCTTTCTCCATTCTGAGCCAACCACGCTACCCCTTCTCCATTCTGAGCAATCCATGCTGTTGTTTCTCCATACTAAGACTTCCATGCTGCTCCTTCTCCATACTGAGTCCACGCAATGCTGTCCTTTCTGCACACTAAGCTCCCCATGCTGCCCCTTCTCCATATTAACGCTAAGCTCTCTTTTCATTTTAATCCCTACGTGCTACTCTTTACTCATGCTGAGTTCCCTCCATGCTGCACCTTAAGGCTACTTTCACACATCAGGTTTTCGGCGTCAGGCGCGATCCGGCGTCGTGCCGGAATGCCGGATCCGGCAAATGTTTTGTAAAACCTGAAGTGCCGGATCCGGTTTTCTGCTGGATCCGTCTTGTTCTTGACAGACAAAACCGGATCCGTCTCATCCGGTTCATCCGTTTTTCTATCCGTTTTTCGACGGATTACGCCGGATCCGGTTTTTAAAATTGACCCTTGTGGCCTTCCGAACGGGATTGGCTACTGGAAAACTAGATATAGCATGTTCCTACAGCCCTTCTTTGACAGGTTGTAGAGAAGAAAGTGCAGGTTGGAGAGAAGAGCAAGTTACTGGCGAAGATGGATGTTGTCATTGGAAATATTACCACTAGAAGTTCTGTGACGGTTTCAGGGACAATTTTCCACTATACTTTATGTCACCTCAAGGCAGAGTACACTGGGATGACAGAGTGTGAAAGATTTGTGCCCTAAACTTGTGTACCTTCTGGACCAACAGTATATACCTTTGCCAACCAAAGTTGGCTATCTTGTCATGGTCTTACTATTTTTACCTTTAGGCCACAGGTGTGTACCTGGTTGTGTTTTATGCAAAGTATTTCACCTTTTAACAAAAGTTGTGTACATTGGTAGGAAATCACCAACAATAAACACAACTTTTTAGGTGAAATACTTTGCTTCAAACACAACCAGGAACACAACTGTGGCAAAAAGCTAAAATTTACCCACAGTTATATACCTGGTTTTGAATACCTTTTTACTTTTGAAATACCCTGTATTTAACCTTTTTTTAAAACATAGTTCGCCGCAGAAAGAAATGACAGAACCATTGTGAAACGATAATTTAACTTTTATTTAATTTTTTTTTTTTTATGTTTTTAAAGTGCAAAAAACTTTTTTAATAAAGGTTTTAAACCCAATGGGCATTTTTATTACACAAAAAAAAAATTACAAATCTGTGTACTGTGGGGTGGAAATACTGCTGGAGGGGCTGCGGGACACTTCGACACTGGGTGTGTGGAGAGAGGACTGGGATCGTGGTGGGGAAGGAACAGTTAGAGGTGAAGGTGTGGAAAAAGCTACAGAATGGGTGGACATGTGGGAGGCAGAAGAGGTGGTGGGCGGTGGAGTGGAGGGTTGGGCAGGGACTGTAGGAGCAGATGATGTTGATGGAAAGTTGTATGGGGAAGGAGTTTGGTACGGGGAAGGAGTTTGGTACGGGGAAGGAGTTTGGTACGGGGAAGGAGTTTGGTACGGGGCAGGTTGCTGGAAGTGGGGAGATGTCTGGTACTGGTGAGGTTGCTGGTATGTAATAGGAGGGGGAGGATGGAAAGTGGCTGGAGGGGGTGCAGATGTAATAGGAGGGGGAGGATGGAAAGTGGCTGGAGGGGGTGCAGATGTAATAGGAGGGGGAGGATGGAAAGTGGCTGGAGGGGGTGCAGGTGGAGGAACTACAGTGGTGGGAGGTGGAGGTTGGGAGGTAACCTGCTGTAGAGCACCGTGCACGAATGCATTACATGCATCTGCTGGGTAGGAGATAGTGTTGCCATGCGCTCCACAACAGACCTGAAAAAGGTGTGGTTTGGCGAAGATCTTGCTTCTGAATGCATGGTTTGCAGAAGTGTCTTCACCTCCAGAATGCTGGAGTTGATCTGCTGAAAGCCTGCGGAGATTTGCTCTGACAAGACTTTGAGACAGTTCTGGAAAGATGCATTCAGATGCAAGAACTCTTGCGCATAACTCTTTTCCTGACCCCTCTGCCGCTGCCGCCCAGTACCCGCAGGTGTACTAGAGGTGGCAGGGGCAGAAGGGTGGGGTAAAGGGAAAGCGATCTCCTCACCAGCAGCTTCATGTAATGTAGGCGGCCACGATGCTCCTGTGCTGGTGGATGGGACAGATGGGTCGAATGTGTGGGAAGGCTGGGAAGGTGCAGATGTACCGGGGCGGTCGAAGTGTCCCTCGGTGCCGGTCTCCTCAGGGATCGCCTCAGTAGGGTCCAATCGTGCAGGCTCCCGAGTGCTGCTCACCGTGCTGTGGAATAAAGAGAAAAAAAAACAATTAAAATACTGACATGGTATGGCCCTGGCTGAAAAAAAAAAGTTACATCTAACATTTTTTTCACATGTGGTGTGTAATATTTACCTTCTGGTGAGCATTGTTTCCCGGAGGAACGACAGGGCTTGTGCGTACTTGTACTTGCTCCTGCGTCCTCCAGATCCACTCGGGGCCCGCATCTCTTTATTGAACTCCTTCTTGAAACGATCCCTCACAGACCGCCACCGATTCACAATTCTGTTCCCTGAAACGAGAAAGGAGTGGTTAGTATACAACATCAGTGTTTCACAAACTCCAGTCCTCATGGTCCCCAGGGGTCATGTTTTCAGGATTTCCATAGTAAATAGAAATCCTGAACACATGATCCGTGGGGACCACGAGGACTGGAGTTCGGGAAACACTGGTTTACATCAAGCAACCGGTACTGTATATACTTACGCTCTTTAATCTGGGCCCGAGCTTCGAGGTCCTCCCAGCGGCCCACAAGGAGAAAACAGATTTCCTCCCAGAGTCGTCGGGTAACGATAAGGTCAGCGTGGCGGCGGTCAGCCATATTCCAGAGCGGCTCCCTTTCTCTGACGAGATCGATGAGGTGGTCCACATCGAGTCCTCCATCCTCACCGTCAGAGTCGGGAGCACGCTGTGAAGGCTGTTAAAGAAAAAGACAAAAATAAAATAATTAGCCTCCACAAAAGAAATGAAATAAAAAGTGCAAAAAAACAAAGCAAAAATATTTATACTTACACGCTGGTGACCGCCGCGTTGCTGTCGCCGACGACCCTGGGAGGCACTGCGAGGACCTCTTGGCCGAGCACCAGATTGGGAAGACTAGAGAAGAAAACAAAAAATGTTATGTCTTTGGATGTAGGCATTTGTTTGCTGTGTGTGGTCTGCAGAACATTGTTTTCTATGTGTTGTGTGTAGTGTGATGTTGTGTTTCTGCGTTTGATGCAAAAAACTTACCAATTGTGGGCTAATCCAGGTGTCTGTCCACCCCTTCCTTCTTCTTCTGGGAGCTCCTCTTCATCTTGTGATTCCTGTTTTGAAATAAAAGGCAATGAATAGACATATATTACAGAGATGATGGATTTTGGAAATAAAAACTTACCGTCAAACGCTGACGATGCGAGGGAGGGCTCCCAGAAGAAGATGTGCTGTCCTGTTGATGGCCAGACTCCATGGCTGTGGGTATTGCTGCTGCCAGTGATGCCATTTCTGCTGCTGCTGCTGCTGCATCTCTTTGGCGGCTGTTGAATAAAGAGAAACAAAGGGCCAATGAATATCTTGATATTCCATGGCCCTAGTTTGGAGGAATGGGGGATTTGATAATTACCGTCTCTCATCTGCTGCTGGCCTCCCCTCCTCAGCATGTTCTATTTGCTGCTCCATTTGGGGTGGTGGTGGTGCTGATGGTGCTGCAGTGGTCTCCTGCCTTCTCCTGCTTCGCTTGGTTGCTTTCTTGGGTGGCATGTTGGGTGTGGCTGTGGGTCCCACTGTCTTGCTTTTATATATGTCTTGTGGGCAGAGCTACTGAGCATGCTCAGACCAAAAAACCGGATCCGGCCACCGGATCCGGCGTGTCCGGCTTTTTCGCCGGAGACAAAAAACGTTACAGTAGACGTTTTTTCCAGACGCCGGATCGCGACACATTGCGACACATTGCCGGATCCGGCGAAAACCAGATGAAACGCATGGCCATCCGGCGCGATCCGGCGCAAATGCAAGTCAATGGGGGGGAAACCGGATCCGGCATTGCATTTCGCCGGATCCGGTTTCTGTCAAAAGCGCCAGATCGCGCCTGACGGCGAAAACCTGATGTGTGAAAGAGGCCTAACTCTGTTCGGGATAGTCCTACACTATTTATTATTAAAAACCTTGCCTTGTGTCAAAGTTGACCTCAATGTGTGAACAAGGGGACCCAGTCCTTTTGTCCGCCCTTGTTCACACATTGAAGTCAACTTTGACACAAGGCAAGGTTTTTAATAATAAATAGTGTAGGACTATCCCGAACAGAGTTACCGTGTCGTGGTGGGATAGCTTTCATGCTACTTTTGATCAAAAATATTATAGGAATCCGCAGGTAAAACGCAGGCGAAATCCGCACAAAATCTGCAGTAAATCAGCACTAAATCCGCAGGTAAAACGCAGGTCGATTTAACTGCGGATTCAGCAAAACCTGCAGCCAAAACCACAACGGGTGCACATACCTTGGCGTGCTGACTTCAAACATTAAACATGATTTTATTGGTACAATGAAAGCAACATACATAATCTTATACACAAAAATTTTTGAGGAAGGAAAATTGAATAAGTAATTGAAACAACTGAACAATTGAAAAAACTTACGCGAAACGTGCGTCTGGGGTCGGCCCCTGGGAATTCTGTGGTCTCTGCGCTGGCACTATACAACATGGGTAAGTGCATGCAACCCTTATAACTTGGGTACGGGCAGTACATTTATTTTACTCCCCTGCTTTCCACATTATCAGTTTACAATTAACGATAGACCCTCTCAGCACAAGCACTTTATGACTGTTGCAATATTACTACATTTGTACTAGGAGAGTATATGATTACATGATCTTCCAATTCTGTATACTTATGTAATTTGTGGAACTGCCTCGTACCACTAACGCCTCATTCCCAGGGTTCCTATCTTTTCCTTCCCCAATATAACTTTTGTGTATAAGATTATGTATGCTACTTATCATTGTATCAATAAAATCAGGTTTATTTTTGGAAGTCAGCACTCCGATTACGGTATCTTTAGTTATACCTGCTATTGACTGTACATATATTGCATCAGTAAAGTTCATATTCGTTTTATGATATGGGCTGACTCCTTCCATGCTAATGTATTGCATTCTGGGGTTACCAAGTCATGTGTGGGCATATCGCCTTAGCTTAAATACCATCACACACAATCCCAAAGGAATTTAATAAGATTCAGCAGTCATAGCAAAACAATCAGCCCCTGCAACCCTAACAAGTTCACCAAAGTCTTCATGTATATATGTAATAAAAAAGATTGTTTTACCTGCATGTTTCTATGAAGTTTACTATAATGCATGTACCACCATGAAAACATATATTTTTTTTACACAGAAATGGTCCTTTAGTAGACAAGATGGATGGTGAGGTGGTCACTGGCATGGGCTGGGACAACTTGAGATGAGAGATATCTGTTGATATAACAGGAAATATTGTAAACAAAAATATACACTCACTGGCCACTTTATTAGGTACACCTGTCCAACTGTGTGTTAAGACTTAATTTCTAATCAGCCAATCACATGGCGGCAACTCAGTGCATTTAGGCATGTAGACATGGTCAAGACAATCTCCTGCAGTTCAAACCGAGCATCAGTATGGGGAAGAAAGGTGATTTGAGTGCCTTTGAACGTGGCATGATTGTTGGTGCCAGAAGGGCTGGTCTGAGTATTTCAGAAACTGCTGATCTACTGGGATTTTCACGCACAACCATCTCTAGGGTTTACAGAGAATGGTCCGAAAAAGAAAAAAAATCCAGTGAGCGGCAGTTCTGTGGCCGGAAATGCCTTGTTGATGCCAGAGGTCAGAGGAGAATGGGCAGACTGGTTCGAGCTGATAGAAAGGCAACAGTGACTCAAATTGCCACCCGTTACAACCAAGGTAGGCAGAAGAGCATCTCTGAACGCACAGTGCGTCGAACTTTGAGGCAGATGGGCTACAGCAGCAGAAGACCACACTGGGTACCACTCCTCTCAGCTAAGAACAGGAAACTGAGGCTACAATTTGCACAAGCTCATCGAAATTGGACAGTAGAAGATTGGAAAAACGTAGCCTGGTCTGATGAGTCTCGATTTCTGCTGCGACATTCGGATGGTAGGGTCAGAATTTGGCGTAAACAACATGAAAGCATGGATCCATCCTGCCTTGTATCAACGGTTCAGGCTGGTGGTGGTGGTGTCATGGTGTGGGGAATTTTTTCTTGGCACTCTTTGGGCCCCTTGGTACCAATTGAGCATCGTTGCAACGCCACAGCCTACCTGAGTATTGTTGCTGACCATGTCCATCCCTTTATGACCACAATGTACCCAACATCTGATGGCTACTTTCAGCAGGATAATGCGCCATGTCATAAAGCTCGAATCATCTCAGATTGGTTTCTTGAACATGACAATGAGTTCACTGTACTCAAATGGCCTCCTCAGTCACCAGATCTCAATCCAATAGAGCATCTTTGGGATGTGGTGGAACGGGAGATTCGCATCAGGGATGTGCAGCCGACAAATCTGCGCCAACTGTGTGATGCCATCATGTCAATATGGTCCAAAATCTCTGAGGAATGCTTCCAGCACCTTGTTGAATCTCTGCCACGAAGAATTGAGGCAGTTCTGAAGGCAAAAGGGGGTCCAACCCGTTACTAGCATGGTGTACCTAATAAAGTGGCCAGTGAGTGTATATATACATACACATATACATAAACATACACACAGAGATCCACATATGTACAGCATTTTTTTCTTGATGTTACATTTTTATTTAACACTGGGGCAGACCACAAGGCTACTATGTATTGATGATGCGGTTAATAAAAATATCATCATCCACATATTCACCACCAACAGCACGGGAAGGACATGTCACCTTTCCGACACACGGCATTCTGACACACTGTGGTCCGGTGTGATGACATAAGGGCTGCTGGTGCACTTCTCCTTCGGGACTGCTCTCTGCTCTCCCAATGAGGTCTTTGGATCTGGTGCTCTGCAGGCTGCAGTTAGCAACCCCTCAAAGGCCACATGGGGGCCAGGGAGCCGTGAATCTGAGACCCCCTGATGTAGCCTGACTGCCACGCTGTCTTTGAGCGAGTGCAGGAGAAAGATCCCCTGCTGTGATCTGGAGATAAATTATACATTGTACTGTCAATCTTTCTGCAGAAAGGGTTGCCACTTGTCACATAAATTACTAGCATGGCTGGTATTTATGCTTAGAGGCCAGGAAAAGTTATATATATTTACTAAGCAAATGGTGGTATTTTCCATTATAAAATGGTCACTTTCTATGTGAATTAATTACAATTCTTTGGCCAAGCTGGCTAGTCTTATGACTGTTAGCAGTGCCAGCAATTGGTCAAGTGTGGCACAGGAACTGAAGCGAGATGGTAAAGCAAGGGAGCAGAGAGCCATAGACCGCATCGCCAGCCTGCCCAGCCATAAGCTCATGGCCGTCTCACACTAAGGTTTGCTGTGTCCATCTGTTGTATAAATCTTTTAGCTTTCATCAGGCCAATATACATCGCTAAACCACTTTACAGGAGTAACCCATCCTATAACGGTGCAAAATGCAAAAATCACAAGAAACCAGGATGTATAAATAACCCTGAACCTGGGTGATATTTTTAGGTGGCATAGATGGAAAACTAATATGAAAATTAACTAAATTGTCTTGAAAATAAATTATTCCCAGATGAAAGTGTAACATCCCACTCTGCATCCTTCCCCCTAAATAATGCAGCCTTTTTTACATTAGAGATTTTAAGAAAAAAGATGGAAACCCTCGCCAGGGCACAGCACTGTAGCTTCCTACTGCACATGCCCACAGGCACCTGTTCTTACATTGAAGGACTTATTTTTGTCAAAGTAAGGCCTCGATCACACATCAGGTTTTCATCGTCCCACGTTTTTATACTGTATTATTTTTAATTTTGTCATGTCTTTTAGTTTTTCCTTTATAGTTTTTGTCTTGCCGGATCTTGACTCTTTGGAACCTATGTTGGTTATGATGCCCCATTATCCTATGCTGGGATAATTCCTGGATGTGGGACATTATTGAATATCGAACAGAACCAAGGGATTCCGTCCAATTGGATGAGAAGATTTTCTGATGATTTATTATCTTTATTATTTTTTTCTTATTCTTATTATTATGTTTTTCTTTTTTTGTTATTCTTTCTGCCCATATATACATATATTTTTTATCTTTTATTTTTTATGTATATATATATATATATATATATATATTCTTTTATGTATTGTCTTTTGTCTGTACTATTTTTATATATTTGTCACTGATTTCTGTATACTTCAGTATTGTAATATCCTATGACGAGAACATAGGCTCGCACTTTGTCACTTTGAGGATGCACTTTTGCACTTTACATCACTCTCTGAGATACCACTAACGCTGTGCCGTTATTTGCATTACTCCTTTGCGCTTCACTTAGCATTGGATCACTATAACTTCTTTCTTCTTGTGTATATGGGCTGATCTCTATCTCTTCCAAGATGGTTGCCGCCATGGTCTTCAGTAAGATGGCGGTTGTGGCGCGCACGCACGCTTTGCCTCACGCCCCTCCCACTCTCCTCCGTGGCTATCTGGATTAGCTTGGCGCGCATGTGTATGACGTCAGCAGGTGGATTTCCATCCACCTGCGCGCCGTCTACTGACGGCCACGGGGGTGGGAGGTAATGTTCTTGGCGGGTGACGTCATTGGCGCGTGCGCCCGATACTCCGGCATTGATTGATGACACTATATAAGTATTAAGGATATGGCACTTATGTGTACCCCTTTTGAGAAAGCATTCAATGCGAAACGCGCGTCAGGGGGTCACAGAGGGGCACATTGGCTCACTGGCGATCATGGGTAAGTGACACCATTTAGATACTGAAGGGCATTTGACTTGCTTAATGCTCTAGACAATATCAATTACACCTTGTATGGGTACTTTGCCCGGGACTTACCATGTTGTACCATATTGTCGCTTTATACACCTTATAACCCTTGGTCACAGGATCACCATGTGTACCTCTGTTTTGGCCTTAGTATCCCTGCTTTTCCTTTTTACTATATAAGCCATTATTGGTATGTATACTTTTGTATTGTCAACTATTTGAATCAATAAATTAATGTTTTTTATTGGATGGTGTTCTCTGCTCCGTTTTTTCTGTGTCTATTCCTAATGGGAGCATTTCCATTCCCTATTGCTGTTAGGCCTTGGCCTTACTTTTTGGATTGAAGTTATTTTCTTCAGCATTTATTATAGTTTACATATGCTTATTTTTGACAATTTTTCGTTTTCATATGTGATTTCTGTGTGTTCACAGCTACTAGTCATAAGCAAATGGATTACCGTGCTCGAGACCAAACGTGGTTGTCTCAACTTCAGGGGTTTTTTAAGGAGGATACTGCTGGTACTTTTAATACGAATGGTGGTGATGCAAAGGAACAAATTGCTAAGCTTAGGACGCTGCTGCACAGACGGACGAGATTGTGGTGGAACAAGGCTTCTTTGGGGCAATATCTTACCCATGCTCTAATTCCAAGAGGTTTACGGGTGCAAATTTTTCCTGCATTTTCAGTTGAGGATCTCACTTTCAAAAAAGAATGGGAAGAGACTGCTAATAAGTGTTCTCAGGGCTTTATGGAACTGTTGGTTAGATTGGATGAAAGAAAATTGGGAGAATTGGAAAAGGAGATTGATGTTATTCAATTCTCTTTAAAAGATACCCTAACTGTTGATGCTTTGGACAAATTAAATGGAGATCTTGAGAAGGACCTGACAAAATGGGAACAGGAAATATGTGCTGTTAAGTCCAAAAAACTACAGAGAGATTATTCAGACTCTCTGGAAAATAAAGTATATAGATGGAAGAATAGGATAACTAGGGCGAAATCCATCCCTCAATCACGTTCTGGTTCCTCTGGGACTGATAATCCCAGGACCGCAGTATCTACCAGAGTCACTAGAGGGCGTCATGCCAATAAAAGAAGGCAATATATATCGCCCACCTACGAACGCAAGGTTAAAAATTCTAGACTGCAGGTAATAAACTTGTCTTCACATACTCTTTTTGAGACACAGTTGGAGGTGTTGCAATTGGGCTTGAATTTTGTCCCTAATAATGGCTTTGATTTTTTCACAGTCTTGAAAGACTTACACTTATTCTGTCGCAAATTGATCCTACGAAAATTACACCATCGTGTTGATGGTGATTTAAATGCAGTGGAACAACAAGCAGTTGCCGATCTGGAGGATCTTATGAAAGAACAAAAACCTGACAGTGTAGGTATTGGTATCATACCGCGTTCAATCATGCCACGCTCACTCACGTTTCCTCCCTTGTCACTATGTCCACAGGTGGAGATCTTTTGTAAATTGGTCACTGAAGACCTGCGAAGGATATCAGGGAATATATGTAGGGACAACCTGACTGGGTTGCAGAGACAAGCCCTGAGAGAGCTGCAATCCCTTGATTCTGTGGTCATAAAGCCTGCTGACAAGGGAGGGAACGTGGTGATCTGGCCGACAGAAAAGTACGAAAGAGAGGCATTTCGCCAGCTTAGGGACAAACAAACCTATCACATTTTGCCTAGCAACCCCACTGCGTCTTTCTCTTTGGAGTTGAGGGGTATTCTAGATCATGCTGATGAGTCAGGTATCGTACCGAGGAGGATTTTGGACGCCCTTGTGCCTAAATATCCCAAGGTACCTACCTTTTATTTACTTCCAAAGGTGCACAAGGATGTTCGAAATCCTCCCGGAAGACCCATTGTCTCTGGCATAGGGGGGGTTGAGCGAAAACATTTGTAAGTTTATTGACCACCACTTGAAACCTTTAGTCGAGAAGCTCCCCTCCTATGTCAGGGATACCACTGATGTTCTAACCAAAGTTGATAGGTTGTTTCTAGAGGTAGACATGCTCTTAGTAACTATTGACATAGAGTCACTATATACCTCTATTAGACACAGCGATGGCCTTCGGGCGGTCCGCTTCTTTCTTGAGACTGCCAACTGGGATGGCCATTTTTCTGATTTTGTTCTAGATTTATTGGAGTTTGCTTTGACCAAAAATTTTTTTGTTTTCAAAGACAAATTTTATTTACAGTTACAGGGGACTGCAATGGGCGCGGCATGTGCCCCAGCCTATGCAAACCTGTTTCTTCGTTTTTGGGAGAGGCAGGTTTTTTGTGGGGATGGGGCACATGCCGTGGACCAGGTGGTGGGCAGGTTTCGCTACATCGATGATGTATTGATGATATGGAGGGGTGACGAGACCAGCCTATCCAAATTCATGCAGTCCCTTAGTGTGAACCCATTCAATCTTAGATTTACATTCAACTATCATGCGAAATGTATTGATTTTTTGGACATTAAATTGTGTGTGGCAAAGAACGGGTCTATTGAGACCGATTTACATCGCAAGGAAACGGCAGTGAACTCTCTTTTACATGCCTCCTCGGCACACAATTTCTCTGTGATTAAAGCCATCCCAGTTGGACAATTCTTAAGAAACAGGCGGACCTGCTCGACTATGGCCCGCTTTGAACAGCAATCTACCCGCCTTATTGAACGGTTTCGTGATAGAGGTTATAGTAATCGCTGTATTAGAGAGGGCTACAGACGTGCCAAGCGTACCAAAAGGGAGGAACTTCTTGTACCTTCACCTAGGAAGGTTTCGACTGATTCCAAGGAAGTGAGATTTATCTCAACTTCTAATTGTCGCTGGGATCAGATTCGTGATGTATTAATCAAACATTGGCCAGTCCTACATACGGACAAGTTTTTGGCCGGGAATTTACCGCAGCGTCCTTTGATGGTACAACACAGGGGGAGGAACCTGAAAGACCATCTGGTCAAAAGTCATTATACAACTAAATCACAGTTCATTTTTAATATGAGTAATCCTAGGGTCGGGTGCTTCCCCTGCGGCGCATGTGTCGCGTGTCCCAATATTCTTAGGAGTGGGACCTTTAGTACATCTGATGGGAGCAGGGAGTACAAAATACGTGATTACATTTCATGTAATACAACTCATGTAATATATTATGCAACATGCCCCTGCTCCCTGTTCTATGTAGGTCTCACTTCGAGGGAGTTAAAGGTATGGACGCGCGAACATGTCCGCGATATCGTTGCCGCAAGGGACACTGCGGACTCCACATTGCTTAAGACCCTACCGAGACATTTTTTGTTATGTCATGGTTCTGACCCCAGTGGCCTTAAGGTGAGGGGCATTGATAGGGTCCATGGCGGTGTCAGGGGTGGCAATTTGGTCCGCCTTCTGGCACAACGTGAATGTAGGTGGATTGTCACCCTTGACACCGTCACACCCAAGGGACTTAATGAAAAACTTACTTTTGTCCCTTTTCTTTAGAAATAATTCCCCCTTTTTTGCCTTTCCACCCATCTCTGTCTCAGTCTCTGTGGCAGCGTCCGTTTATATATATATATATATATATATATATATATATATACATTTGTATGTATATAATATATGTCTAAAGAATGAATTTGTATCATCGTCCCACGTTTTTATACTGTATTATTTTTAATCTTGTCATGTCTTTTAGTTTTTCCTTTTTTTCCTTTATAGTTTTTGTCTTGCCGGATCTTGACTCTTTGGAACCTATGTTGGTTATGATGCCCCATTATCCTATGCTGGGATAATTCCTGTATGTGGGACATTATTGAATATCGAACAGAACCAAGGGATTCCGTCCAATTGGATGAGAAGATTTTCTGATGATTTATTATCTTTATTATTTTTTTCTTATTATTATTATTGTTTTTCTTTTTTTGGTTATTCTTTCTGCCCATATATACATATATTTTTTATCTTTTATTTTTTATGTATATATATATATATATATTCTTTTATGTATTGTCTTTTGTCTGTACTATTTTTATATATTTGTCACAGATTTCTGTATACTTCAGTATTGTAATATCCTATGACGAGAACATAGGTTCGCACTTTGTCACTTTGAGGATGCACTTTTGCACTTTACATCACTCTCTGAGATACCACTAACGCTGTGCCGTTATTTGCATTACTCCTTTGCGCTTCACTTAGCATTGGATCACTATAACTTCTTTCTTCTTGTGTATATGGGCTGATCTCTATCTCTTCCAAGATGGTTGCCGCCATGGTCTTCAGTAAAATGGCGGTTGTGGCGCGCACGCACGCTTTGCCTCACGCCCCTCCCACTCTCCTCCGTGGCTATCTGGATTAGCTTGGCGCGCATGTGTATGACGTCAGCAGGTGGATTTCCACCTACATGCGCGCCGTCTACTGACGGCCACGGGGGTGGGAGGTAATGTTCTTGGCGGGTGACGTCATTGGCGCGTGCGCCCGATACTCCGGCATTGATTGATGACACTATATAAGTATTAAGGATATGGCACTTATGTGTACCCCTTTTGAGAAAGCATTCAACGCGAAACGCGCATCAGGGGGTCACAGAGGGGCACATTGGCACACTGGCGATCATGGGTAAGTGACACTATTTAGATACTGAAGGGCATTTGACTTGCTTAATGCTCTAGACAATAACAATTACACCTTGTATGGGTACTTTGCCCGGGACTTACCATGTTGTACCATATTGTCGCTTTATACACCTTATAACCCTTGGTCACAGGATCACCATGTGTACCTCTGTTTTGGCCTTAGTATCCCTCCTTTTCCTTTTTACTATATAAGCCATTATTGGTATGTATACTTTTGTATTGTCAACTATTTGAATCAATAAATTAATGTTTTTTATTGGATGGTGTTCTCTGCTCCGTTTTTTCTGTGTCTATTCCTAATGGGAGCATTTCCATTCCCTATTGCTGTTAGGCCTTGGCCTTACTTTTTGGATTGAAGTTATTTTCTTCAGCATTTATTATAGTTTACATATGCTTATTTTTGACTATTTTTCGTTTTCAAATGCCTATATATAGTTAGGGACAGAATTAGTTAATTAAGGGGGCTGGACTTGCAGCCTTGACGGAGAGGAAGCTGCTGCTTCCCAGTCAGAAAGCCCGGGTGCGTTGGCCAGGGTAGATGTGTGCTACTGAAGGGGCACTGCCAGACTCCCGGATGGGAGAGATCTGTTGCCCTGGATCAAAGATTCATACAGACTGAAGGATTACAACACAGGCCCCCAGGACTTTGGAAGGGTCTTTGCTGAAGGGGTCTCAGGTGCCCAGGTGCCAGCGATTGGATTACTGAGAACTTTGACTGCTACGGCCATTGTGGGTATGGCAAGTGTCAGGGAGAGAGCAGGAAGCCAGTGTAGAAATTGTCTTTTCGTCCATCCTTCATCATTGTTCAAATAAAGTTATTTTTCCCTGTTGGAGAACAGCTGCATTCCAGACCCTTAATTACCTGGACTGCTGTGACCAGAGGAAGAGAAGGTAACCTGTGGGGAAAAACTGTGTTGGTCTAGTCTATTCATGTACGGGGGAACAGGGGTGCTCTCTGGCCATTAGCTCAGTGGACTCTGTCTATGTACTGTGTCTTTAAATAACCCGGCCACAACTAACCCCCTGGTCACCATTGTTACACTTGGCGTAGTACGGCAGGATGGACCCTCACAGCCTAAAGACTGATGGATGGAATATGTGAGACTTGTGATTTTGGAAGGCTGTCTGCCATGAGAGAATTAAAGCTGGTGGCTGACCTTGATTTTGAAGTGTCCGCCATAGAGATGGCAGTTGACCGGGACTGTGAATCTTAATTATGTGATGTGCTGCCAGAACTGGAAGAGATGGAGTTGTCGGCTGACAGCGATCCTGAGATTTGTGACTTTGAAATTGGGACTTTTGATGTGTTGCCCGCCGTGACAGGTTTGCTGATGGCGGATGTTGTGAACTTAGAGATGGTGCTAACCGCTGCTGAAAAAATGATGGCTGTTGGCGCGAAAAGTAAAGACAAGGCTGCTTGTCGTGGGTGTCACCCAGGAAAGTTGGCGCCAGAAGAAAAAAGGTTGCACCCCGTTGTGACAGAGGCCCGCCTGAAATGGGTGCGGACGAAGACAGAGCTCCTGCCTCTGCGACCAAACCTAGATAAATGGGCAGGAAGTGACCCCACCCACGAATGGGTGGAACCCAAAAAAGATGGACTGTCTGTCAGAGGATGCGATGTCATTATCGGCTGGCATGAAAAGGTGCAGCATGTCCTATGTAAATAGTATTGGAAAAAAAAAACGGCGTTCTTTAAAACTCACGGTGCAACGCAAAAACAAAGCTCTGCCCCCCAAAAATGGGTCGAAAATCTCGGCTTATACGCGAGTATATACGGTATTTCTATTAGGCCGGGGTAAACTTGCGAGAAACTCGGAAGAGTCTCGCATGTCAATAGCCGGCACTGCCACCGACACTCGGATCGGAGAGTTCAGCTGCATAGAAATGCATTGCAGCTGAACGCTCCGATCCAAGTGCCGGTGGCAGTGCCGGGTATTGACATGCGAGACTCGTCCGAATTTCTCGCATTGCACTCGCAATGCTGACCCCAGCCTTAAGCTGTAAATTCTGATCCAGAGACCTGTGAACAGTCTGTGCATTGTGGTCCAATCTCTGACTGATTTGTACAGACGTCTAAACGCACCCTAAAGGACTTTTCTGTTCATTAGCTAAATTTCTACAATCATTTTATATTGCTGCAGATTGCTGAATTCCAAGCATGCAATGTGTTCACAATCACAATTCTGCTCTGTTGCCTGCTTGTGTGGGTGGTCATTGGTCATGTGATTGCAAGTATGCAATTTGTAGTTACTTTTCTTGCTTCTCATAATGTTTTATAGAAAGAAACAGATGAGAAGGTAATTGGCATGTAACCACAACTATGTAGATCACACACTTTTGGTCATGTGAAAGCCTGTTCTAGCAAGCTGCACAGCGTAATCCTGACAGTGTGCACAGAGCATGCTATACAGCGCAATCCTGACAGTCAGGGGTGGATTAAGGGTAGCCAGGGCCCCGGGCTGTTCAGACTCTGTGGCCCCCCAGGTCATGTGATGGGGTCAGGAAGTCACTAGTTTTCATGATGCATATGGTGCATCCAGGGGTGGGAAGGGGTTAAATACTGAGGTAAAAAAACTCTGCAAATAGGCAACGTGTGCACGAGGCCTCACAAATACTGAGGTAAAAAACACCAAATACTCAGCGTGTCCATGAGGCCTTACAAATACTGAGTGAAAAACTCACCAAATACTCAGCGTGTGCACGAGGCCTTATAAATACTGAGGTAAAAACTCACCAAATACTCAGCGTGTGCAAGAGGCCTTATAAATACTGAGGTAAAAACTCACCAAATACTCAGCGTGTGCATGAGGCCTTACAAATACTGGAAGGCTTCCACCCAATATCTAGTTCTGACTCACCTGTACCTAACATCGAAACCAGCTAATAGCCTGCAATCACCTGCTGACCTGGACCCATGACCTGTCAGACAAGTTACTTCACATGAGTCACACAGAGGCTTCTGCTTCATGAACTTCCCCAGATAGAAGAAGCAGCCTCCAATGTGCAGCCTGTGGCCAGATACACAGGGAGAGACGCTCCTCATCACAGGCTGTGCCTAACATGGCAGCAGAGGGGTTAACGCCACAGACAAGTTGCCGTCTCCTCACACACTGGACACGACGCTGCATCTGGCGATGAACAAGCGCACATTGCGCAATGTAGTCATGTCCCAGATGTTCAGCATGTGGAGGACCAAGGGGGACCAAAAAAGACCCTAGGATTGGAACAGGAGCATGGCAAAGTGGATGGTGGTCGGAGGGGCAGGGTTTATATAGGGGTCAGAGTAAGTAAATATATATATATATATATATATATATATATACACACACACACACATTACTACATGCGGGCAGGGCACACATGCACAATCCTCAGGTTGTATAACTTTCAACTGGTCAAAGCATTTCTCTCAGTAGGCCAAGAAAGAAATGTGGCAGGAATAAAGTACACCTCATAGCATAGTAACTTATGTGTGAGGCAGAGGTGACAAGACCCACCATCTCGTGCCCACCTTACTATAGGTGCCCACTGCCCACATATAACAAAGTTGATGGAAACAGATGTCTTCCACTATGATGATTGGTTACCGGCCACCCGAACACACCCATTTCACAACTAGTCACACCCATGTCCACGCCCCAACCACATCCATTTAGCACTGCTGATCACACTGACTGGTACTGAGGGCACAGTGGCTGGCATTATGGGCACAGTGGCTGGTACGGTGGGCACACTGTCTTGTACTGAGGAAAAGAAAGAAAGAACAGAGAGAGAGAAAAAAGAGAGAGAAAGAAAGGAGAGAGAAAGAAAGAGAAACAGAGAGAGAAAGGAAGAAAGAACAGAGACAAAGAAAGAGGGGACAGAAAAAAGAACAGAGAGAGAAAAAAAGAAAGAGGGGAAAGAAAGAAAGAACAGAGGGAGAGAGAAAGAAAGAGGGGAAAGAGAGAACAGAGAGAAAGAAAGAAAGAAAGAAAGAAAGAAAGAAAGAAAGAAAGAAAAAGAAAGAAAGAGGGGAAAGAAAGAACATAGAGAGAAAAAAGAAAGAAAGGGGAAAGAAAGAAAGAACAGAGAGGGAGAGAGAAGGAAAGAGGGGAAAGAAGGAACAAAGAAAGAAAGGAAGAGAAAGAAAGAGGTGAAAGAAAGAACAAAGAGAGAAAAAAGACAGAAAGGGGAAAGAAAGAAAGAAAGAACAGAGAGGGAGAGCGAACGAACAGAAAGTGAAAGAAAGAAAGAACGACAAGGAAAGAGAGGGGAAAGAAAGAAAGATTCTATAAAGATACTATACCAGCCCGGCTCACATTGTAGTGCCCACCTGAGCCTCCTGGTGCAGGACATATCATGATCCACTCACATGGCTGACATCCCCGAGTCCAAGGCGATCCCGCTGTCCACGCTGTCGGAGGACATGGGAATGATCTGAAGCATTCCCTGAAGTGCCTCCACGGTTCCGTCACAATCTCCCCCGGTCAGCTTCCAGCACGTCATTTCTGATGGAATGTCACGTGCGAGTTTTCAAGTGCTCCTCGGGGCTCCACCATATACTCCTGTGTCCGTGGGAAAAGTAAGCTCCTCATTGGGGCAGTGGGGCAGACTCTCAAAATCTGGGACAGTTGGGAGGTATGAATACACTGCACACCTCATACACACACGGTTCCGCTTTTTATGCCTCGTACACACGGCTTCGCTCCGTACACCTCGCACACACATGGCTCCACTCAGTACACACATGGCTCCACTCCGTAAACCTTGTACACATGCGGCTCTGCTCCGTACACCTTATACACACGCAGCCACGCTCTTTACACCTTGTACACACAAGGCTCGGCTCCGTAAACCTTGTACACATGCGGTTTTGCTCCATACACCTCGTACACACGCGGCTCCGCTCCGTAAACACACGGCTCAGCTCTGTACACTTTGTACACACAGGGCTCTGTTCCGTACACCTCGAACACACACGCGGCTTCACTCCTTACACCTCGCACACACACGCGGCTTCGCTCCGTACACCTCGCACACACACGCGGCTTCGCTCCGTACACCTCGTACACACACGCGGCTTCGCTCCGTACACCTCGTACACACACGCGGCTCCGCTCCGTACACCTCGTACACACACGCGGCTCCGCTCCGTACACCTCGTACACACGCGGCTCCGCTCCGTAAACACACGGCTCAGCTCTGTACATTTTGTACACACAGGGCTCCGTTCCTTACACCTCGCACGCACACGGCTCCTCTCTGTACACCTCATACACACACGCAGCTTCGCTCCGTACACATCGCACACACACGCGGCTCCGCTCCGTACACCTCGCACATGCGCAGCTCCACTCCATACACTTTGTACACACGCGGCTCCGCTCCGTAAACACACGGCTCAGCTCTGTACACTTTGTACACACAGGGCTCCGTTCCATACACCTCGTACGCACGCGGCTCCGCTCCGTACACCTCGTACACACACGCGGCTTCGCTCCATACACACACGCAGCTTCGCTCCGTACACATCATACACACACGCAGCTTCGCTTCGTACACCTCGCACACACACGCAGCTTCGCTCCGTACACATCATACACACATGCAGCTTCGCTCCGTACACCTCGTACACACGCGGCTCCGCTCCGTACACCTCGCACATTTGCGGATCTACTCCGTACACCTCGCACACGCTCTGCTCCTCTCCGTACACCTCACACATTCGCGGCTCTGCTCCGTACACCTCGCACATTCGTGGCTCTGCTCCGTACACCTCCCACATGTGCGGCTCTGCTCCGTACACCTCGCACACGCGCAGCTACATCCACCCTGCAAACCCCTCCTGACCCCATACATATTACTTCCCTCATCCAGCACCATGACAACCAGCACAGCATACAATACATTGATCAAGGGCCTCCACTGAAGCTCCTGATCATGTGACCCCCTGACTCCTCCCCTCCTGTGACCTCATCACAGGTCCTGTGCGCACAGAGCAGGGGTTTATCAGTGAGTGTGTGACGTTCAGGAACCGAGAACGTCCGAGAGTGGACCCTCTGGATCGCGGATCTGGAGCCCCTGGGCCGAGCACGCCAGGTGAAGACCGACCCCTATACAGGGATCGTTAGGGGCAGAACCGCAGGGGGCAGAACCGCGACAGCCGGTACCAAGAGGGACGGCTCAAGGACAAGATGGAACAGAGACCAGGGAACCGGGACGGGGTAACCAAGGAAAACAGGCAGTAGTAGAAAGGTAGCAGGACGTTGCTACCAGAGGAAAGGGAGTACGGAGGAATGAGGCACGGAAGGGAGGATGGGAGAAAGGCCTAGGACAGGGAGCCCATAAGACAGGCAGCAGGGACACTGGAAGAGAGGACGGAAGGAACCAGGCTGAGGCAGACAGAGGGGAACAGGGGAATATACAGGCTGACGGGAGAGAACTGAGCAGGACACAGGACAAACAGAGGTACTATAGGGACACTATAGCGGCCAGAGAGTGCAGGAATTGCCACACAATCATCAGGCGTCCTCCCCATAGGGAGGACGCCTGAAGTACCCACTGGCCAGGAAGTGGACGGTAGGCCCCGCCTTCAGCGACGCCCACCGCTGGATGAAGGGAGCGGGCGGGCGCGCGCCCGCGACCTAGGAACAGAGCGTGGGGATGCAGCAGCGCGGAAGACCGAGTGACAGCGCGCGCCGCCGGGGGGGCGGCGGTGGGGAGCGGCATTGGTGGTTACCGCCGCAGAAGAGGCATCGGTGGGCTCAGCCACCGATGTCACAGTACCTCCCTCCTTACGTCCCCCCCTTCTGAGGGTGGCCAAAAACTTTTTCAGTATTAGAGGGGCATTAACATTCTCTCGAGGTTCCCAGGACCTTTCCTCAGGACCAAAACCCCTCCAGTCAATGAGAAAAAGAGTCTTCCCCCTAACTCTCTTCATAGCCAAAATGTCTTTTACTTCAAAGACGTCTCTGGCCCCAATTGGTGAAGGAGAAGCAGTGGCGGTAGGTTGAAACCGATTCAGAATCACAGGTTTCAGGAGCGAGATATGAAAGGCGTTAGGAACTCGAAGTGAAGCTGGCAACCTCAGTTTGTACGCCACCTCATTAATGCGTCCAAATACTTCGAAAGGCCCGATGTATCGGGGACTTAACTTGTAGGCAGGAACCTTTAGACGGATATGCTTGGTCGACAGCCAAACTTTGTCGCCCGGACGATACGGCGGAAGATCTTTTCGTCTTTTGTCCGCATGCTTCTTAATCCGGGTGCTGGCCTTCACGAGGGCTTCTCTGGTCTCTCTCCAGATCTGCGAAAAATCCATGGCAAGAGTATCTGCTGCGGGAACTCCTGATGACGAAAAGAAGGGTAGCGGAACCCCCAGGTTCTGACCAGAGACTACAAAGAACGGCGACTTGGTGGTGGATTCGCTGGGATGATTATTATGAGCGAACTCTGCCCAAGGTAGGAGAGAGACCCAATTGTCCTGATGGGCATTGGAAAAGTGGCGTAGGTAGGTTGTTAGAACCTGATTAATCCATTCCACTTGCCCGTTGGTCTGTGGATGATAAGCGGAGGAGAAGTCGAGGGATGTGCCCATAAGCCGACAGAGAGCCCTCCAGAATCGAGAGGTAAATTGGACCCCACGGTCAGATACAATCCGCTGAGGAAGGCCATGTAGCCTGAAGATCTGGTGGATGAAGATCTCGGCCAACCTTGGGGCTGAGGGTAGTCCGGGCAAGGGTATAAAATGGGCCATCTTGGAGAAGCGATCTGCTACGACTAAGATGGTAGTGCATCCAGCAGAGCGGGGCAAGTCCGTTATGAAATCCATTGCGATTTGCCGCCATAGGGCCTCCGGAGCCGGTAAGGGGTGAAAAAGACCTGGAGGCCGGGTTCTCGGAACCTTGTTTTGAGCACAGTTCGTGCAGGAGGCGACATAGTCCATCACATCCTGGCGAAGGTAGGGCCACCAATAGTAACGGGAAAGAAGCAGGAGGGTCTTCTTGGTACCCACGTGCCCGGCAACCTTAGAGGAGTGCCCCCAGCACAGCACCTCCGAGCGTTTATTCTGGGGAACGAAGGTTTTGCCTGGTGGAGGGGAAGAGAAATTCACAGGAGCCACGGTGATAACTTTGACTGGCTCGATAATATAAGAAGGACCCTCATCCCCTTCAGGCGATTGCAAAGACCTGGAGAGGGCATCTGCTTTGATGTTCTTATTGCCGGGACGGAATTGTAGCTTAAAATCAAAACGAGAAAAATATAGAGCCCATCTAGCTTGTCTGGCATTGAGTCTCTGAGCGGACTGCAAATAGGCCAAATTCTTGTGGTCCGTGAAGATAGTAAAGGGGTGCACCGCCCCTTCAAGCAGGTACCGCCATTCTTCCAGAGCCATTTTAATAGCCAGCAATTCCCGGTCTCCAATTGAGTAATTGCACTCTGCCGGTGAAAAGGACTTGGAAAAGAACCCACAGGGAGCCAGCCGTCCAGAGGGAGTTTTCTGGGAAAGCACCGCCCCGGCTCCCGTGGAGGAGGCATCCACCTCTAGGACGAAAGGCCTACTGACCATCGGGCGATGTAAGATGGGTGCTGATGAAAAAGAGCGTTTCAAGGCAAGGAAGGCCTCTTCCGCCTCGGAAGACCAGCTGTTAGACTTGGTTCCTTTACGGGTTAAGACCGTAATGGGTTTGGTCACTGTGGAAAAATGAGGCACAAACTGTCGGTAATAATTTGCGAATCCGAGGAAACGCTGGATAGCTTTTATACCAACAGGACGAGGCCACTTGAGCACCACTGAGAGCTTCTCTGGGTCCATCTTCAGGCCGGAATCTGTGATTATATAACCCAAGAAGGGCAACGAGGTTTGCTCAAAGAGACATTTCTCAATCTTGGCGTAGAGGTGATTCTCCCGAAGGCGATGCAGGACCATGCGAACGCTTCTCCAATGAGAGGATAGGTCGGGCGAAAAGATGATGATGTCATCTAAGTACACCACCACGCAGGAATACAGTAGATCCCGGAACACCTCGTTAACGAATTCCTGAAATACGGCTGGAGCATTGCAGAGACCAAACGGCATGACTAAATATTCGTAATGCCCATCCCGGGTATTGAAGGCCGTCTTCCACTCGTCCACTGCACGGATCCGGATTAGATTATAAGCTCCCCGCAGATCCAACTTTGTGAAGACCCGAGCCCCCCTCAGCTGGTCGAAGAGTTCAGGGATGAGCGGAAGCGGGTATCGATTTTTAACGGTGATGCTGTTCAGGCCCCGGTAATCAATACACGGTCGGAGTGATCCGTCTTTCTTCCAAACAAAGAAAAAGCCTGCGCCTGCAGGGGACGAGGACTTCCGAATGAACCCTTTGGCCAGGTTTTCTTGAATGTACTCCGTCATAGCCGTGATTTCTGCTGGGGATAGAGGAGACGTTCTCCCTCTGGGAGGAGTAGCCCCGGGGATCAGGTCGATAGGGCAGTCATAGACCCGGTGCGGAGGCAGTGAATCCGCTTCTTTTTTGCTAAAGACATCAGCATACGCGTGATACGGTGCGGGAAGGCCCGGGAGCTCGACAGGCTTGGGCACCAGACGAGGAAAGATGATGGACCGCAGGCAATGTTCCTGGCAGGAGTGACCCCAGCGCAGAATCTCTCCAGAGCGCCAGTCAACAACCGGCTCGTGCAGCCTGAGCCAGGGTAATCCAAGGAGAATGGCTTGAGATAATTGCGGCAGGACGTAAAAGGCGATCCTCTCGAGATGAAGTGCTCCAATTTGCAGGTCTACTTCGGCTGTAACCCGGGTGACGGGGTCAGGGAGAGGTTTGCCGTCAACGGAGGTGATGGCGCGTGGGTCTTTTAGGATAACGACCGGAATCTGGAGCTTGTCAACCTCTTCTTGCCGGATGAAATTACCAGCCGCACCCGAGTCCACATACGCCTCCACAGATCTACGCTCCCGACCTGCAATGATTAAAGCTGAAAGGGTAAGGGGCAGAGAGGAATTCTGATCACCTAGGCAGACCTCTCTTACCTGACCTAGGTGGAGGCGTTTCCCGGTTTCTCAGGACAGGTGCGCACAAAGTGATTGGCCCCTCCGCAATACAGACAGAGACCGTTCGTCATCCTTTCCCTGCGTCGCTGTTCGGACAGCCTGATGCGATCAACCTGCATGGGCCCGGGAGCGGCGCTAGTGGAGGGCGCAAAGGAGCGTGGAATAGGAGCCTGATAGAGCCTAAAGGGCCTTTTCTCCCTAGCCGATTCACGAGCGCGTTCCAAAAACCGCAGATCGATACGAGTGGCCAGGGATATGAGATCCTCTAGGGTGGTAGGGGTATCTCACCCGGCAAGCTCGTCCTTGATTTTACCTGAGAAACCCCTCCAAAAGGCTCCCACAAGTGCCTCATTATTCCACCCCAGCTCCGACGATAATTTCCGAAAGCGGATGGCGTACTGTCCCACAGTCAGGGAACCCTGGCGGAGGTTAAGGAGGGCCTCTGTAGAGGATGCCACGCGTCCGGGTTCGTCAAATACCTTGCGTAACATTTCCAGAAAGTTCCTGATACTAGAGACTATAGGGTCATCCCTCTCCCATAAAGGGTTCACCCAGGCCAGGGCCTCTCCCTCAAGGTGGGATATAATGAACGCCACCTTGGCGCGATCTGTGGGCTATTGCTGGGGTAAAAGCTCAAAGTGCAGACTGCACTGGTTTAAGAAGCCCCGACACAACCTAGGATCTCCGCCATACCTGGGAGGCTTTCCCAGACGAGGGGGCGGGGATGGGGCTGCGTCCCGGGGAGAGGTTGAAGCGGCCGCCGAGGACTGCAAGGCAAACAGTCGATCGTCGACGGACGCCATGTAACCCAAGATGTGAGACTGAGCATCGCGTTGCTGCGCGAGCTCCTGCTGGAGACTAGCTAAGAGGGGAGCGTGCCCAGGGTCAGAGGTCTGCAGGGCAGACAGCCGGGTGTCCATGGATTTCATGAAGGACATAATCCGGGTCTGGTTTTCACGTAGAAAAAGCAGTTCCTTCTGTGTAGCGGACGCGGCACCGGCGGGGTCCATGGCCTGATGATACTGTGACGTTCAGGAACTGAGAACGTCCGAGAGTGGACCCTCTGGATCGCGGATCTGGAGCCCCTGGGCCGAGCACGCCAGGTGAAGACCGACCCCTATACAGGGATCGTTAGGGGCAGAACCGCAGGGGGCAGAACCGCGACAGCCGGTACCAAGAGGGACGGCTCAAGGACAAGATGGAACAGAGACCAGGGAACCGGGACGGGGTAACCAAGGAAAACAGGCAGTAGTAGAAAGGTAGCAGGACGTTGCTACCAGAGGAAAGGGAGTACGGAGGAATGAGGCATGGAAGGGAGGATGGGAGAAAGGCCTAGGACAGGGAGCCCATAAGACAGGCAGCAGGGACACTGGAAGAGAGGACGGAAGGAACCAGGCTGAGGCAGACAGAGGGGAACAGGGGAATATACAGGCTGACGGGAGAGAACTGAGCAGGACACAGGACAAACAGAGGTACTATAGGGACACTATAGCGGCCAGAGAGTGCAGGGATTGCCACACAATCATCAGGCGTCCTCCCCATAGGGAGGACGCCTGAAGTACCCACTGGCCAGGAAGTGGACGGTAGGCCCCGCCTTCAGCGACGCCCACCGCTGGATGAAGGGAGCGGGCGGGCGCGCGCCCGCGACCTAGGAACAGAGCGGGGGGGCGGCGGTGGGGAGCGGCATTGGCGGTTACCGCCGCAGAAGAGGCATCGGTGGGCTCAGCCACCGATGTCACAGAGTGACTGGCGTTGCGGTGGCCGGTGGGTCTGGGAGGGGGAGGAAGGGGTTGGTACAAGGGGGGCGTGGTGCTATGGTGGCGGATTATAATGGGGCAATTTTCCCTGGGCTGGTGGACCCCCCCACTGCACTGGGCCCTGGGCTACCACCCAGATTGACCTCATTATAATCTGCTACTGCTGACAGTGTGTGTAAAAAGGGCAAACGGGGGGGTGTAGGTTAATTAAAGGCACAGGACACAGACCGCGTTCACTGGGCAGATAGTCAGTGAGCTTCCCCCCGACACTTTGTACATAAATGAACGGGACCGACACAGTTTTCCCCACAGATTAGCTTCTCTGTTCTGGTCACTGCAGTCCAGGCAATTAATACTCTAGAAAGGCAGCTGTTCTCAACAGGGAGAATAACTTTTAATAAACAGGGATGGAGTAGAATAACAGAAGAATACAGCACTGGATTTCTGATTTTTCCCTGACACGCTCCGCAGCTGCACCCACAGCAGCTGTGGCAGCCAAAGGTAGAAAGTGATCCACGCGCTGGAGTCCTGGGCCCTTGACACCCCTCAAGCAGGGGTCATTCCAAATTCCTGTGTAGAAATCGCAGGAACGTGCAATGTCATCATGGATAGGAGGCAGATCAAGAGTTAACAGGGATTTATTAGCCAAACCGAAACACATATAAAAACAATTATAATTGCATATAATATATGCAAAGAAACCCAACACAGTGCCACATCTTAATATAAAGGCTGTGGCAAACCACACAAGGTTCTCACAAAAGGCACTACGTGGAGAAAAAGGCTGGCTTAAATATATACAACTTCACAATAAATATGTGACAGTTTCTTATATGTATCCTTGTATGATTAATAAAATTTGATGTTTATGTCTTTATGTATCACTACATTTTTGTGCAATTGAGGTGTTCCCTTGTTATGGGTATGATCTCTGCTTTCCATTTTTACCTATTGTCTTTTATATACCCTGGTGAACCCTCTTGTTCCTCAATATAAACTCATGGTGTGTCAGTGATGCCCTCCATTTTTTCTATGCAAGGGATTTATTAACAACAGGCATACTCCGCGTAGGGAGCGACAGGAAACGGGGGTATGTTAGGAAGGAGGACAGGATAGGGAGTTTGGAAGGGGAAGGGCAAGAATGAACAAGAGTTTGAAAGGACGGAGAAGGACAAACTTATCAGTCTGCAGTCTTCTTGATTGCAGTGTCATGGTTCTCCGACGGTGGCACCGACAACAACGGCAAGTGACGTCTCAGCGGCGTCTGTAGAGGACGGGGGTTCCAGTCCATGGGAAGGGTGAAAAATCCTTGAAGGTTGTGGGAGATTCCCACCCTCACGAACACCATAAGCTGTGCTCAGTCCAGTACAAGGGACCGCTGGAATGAGAATTCGCTCCTCGGTGTATGCAGGTATCTGGCTAAGAGGCTCTGGCCTAGTCACCTGCTTTTCACTGCGCCGCGTGCATGTTACAGTCTATGGTTGCAAATATGAGTCACCTCCAAACATGGAAGTAAGCAGGAAGCTGGCAGTCTGTCATCCACCTACAGTAGATCTGCATACAGGGGATCTGTCAAGTCAGCCTGCGCCCAATGGATGCTCTGCTCTCACAGCTGACACTGCGCCCGACTGTCCGCTTAGCTTTCCCGCCTGGACACTGACCCTTTTCCCGTGCACAGCACTTTTTAGCATGGCTCCGCCTTCCGCAGCCACATGGAAGGGTCGGTCCTAGGGATGAGCGAGTATACTCGTTAGGATTCGGTATTCGGCGAGTAATGACGTACTCGCGGTACTCGAATCCTAGCGAATAAATTTCACTACTTGCCTCGCAATATTCGGATCTCCCACCGGCATGTGTTAGCCAATCACAGTAAAGCCACAGCCTTCTTTGTTGTGGCATTACTGTGATTGGCTGACCACGCAGCATCACTGTATCGCTGGAGCCCCTGGAGAGCAGTCGCATCAGTATGCATATATGTTGCATATGTCTTTTTTTTTTTACATTCACCACATTAGCCGGATGATGGGAATACTACTTTTCCATCATCTGCTAATGCTGTCACTGTAGCGGGCATAGCCGGATGGGACAAGTAGTCCCATCTGACGATGCCCGCACAGGCCCCCCAGACACACACACATTCTCCATGCACACATATCCTCCATCCACACACATTCTCGGCCCATTACTCGCATTTCCCATAGACATACATTGGACTCACTACTCGTTACGAGTACTCCAGTATTAGGAGCTACTCGTAACGAGTACAGCGAGTCCGAGTATTTCACTGCTTGCTCATCCCTAGTCGGTCCTTGTCTGAAAGTCTTCCCCCTGCAACCTTGGTGACAGTCCCAGTAGTTCCGGAACCGGTGTGAGAGAGATATGCCCAATCTTGTTCTTCCTCTTAAATTCCCCCTCTCTTTTAGCTCGCCATTCCACAGGCGAGAGTTTTCTTACTTCACGCTGACACTTTTTCAGTCCTTGAACTATTTGCTGCCAAACAAACTGATCCTGATTGTATGTGATAGGGGGTACGCCTGCTGTAGAACGTTCGGAGCGCCGTGGGATAGAAGGAGCAGTAGATTCCACTGGAGATACTGAATCAGGTAGTCCTCGGGGACTGGAAGATATATTTTCTACGGCTGACCCGTTGGTGTCGGATTCCTCCTCTTCATCTTCAGCAAGAACTGGCGGAATTACATTTGGAGCAGCCGATGTCTCTTGTTCTTGGTCGGGATCTTTTGACAGGCAGGGATGTAACATGTTTCGATGAACTATGCGAGTAGGGGCATTTTCCACTCCCTCAGTCTGAATTCCATAAACAGGTCCCTTAGCATCGCCTCTACGCTTCACCCGATACAGTCTTCTCCCAGCAGGATTCGAGCTTATTGTGAGGGCATCTTTCTCTTACCAGAACACGGGATTGTCCCAGTAGACACGCACGAGACATTTTCTGTACTTTCTCCATCATGGCAGAGTTTCTGAATCTAGGAACCTCTTCAGCCTCCAATTCCTCATCACATTTAGGCCCTGGTTTCCTGCAGTTCACTCAAGACAAAGCATCGGCATGGGTGATCTTCTTTTGTACAGTAGGTGATTTTATAATGAACCTTTGTCATCCTAGCTACCCAGAGTTGTTCCAGCGCCCAAAGTTTTGCTCTTTCCAAATGAGCCAACGGATTGTTATCCGTACGCACGTGAACTTCCGAACCAGATAGATATTCAGCAAATTTCTCTGTCATGGCCCACACCAATGCCAAAGACTCCAGCTTGAAAGAACTGTAGTTATCTGGGTTCTTCCCTGAGTCATGAAGAGATCGACTTACATAAGCGATTACTCTCTCTTCTTTCTGAATCTGGGACAGCACTGCCCCAAGTCCATGCAAACTCCCATCCGTATGGAGAATGAACGGTGGTGTAAAGTCGGCATAGGCTAGCATCGGTGCCTCTGTCAAGGCCAAGGATGGAAACGTTCTTCTTGTCTCTCGCCCCATTGTACAGTTTTGTTTCTACCACTAGACGGTATCCCCTTCAATAGCTCCAGCAGCGGGTTCACGATGTAAGTAAAGTTCTTTACAAAAAGTCTGAAATATCCAGTGAGACCTAGGAAGGCCCGCATGTCTATCACGGTTTTCGATGTTAGGCCAACCTTGTACCGCTGCAATCTTTTCACGAGATGGTCTCACTCCTTTGGCAGAGACAATGTGTCCCAGATACTCAATTTGAGTGCAAAACAGATGACACTTTTGAGGCTTCACTTTTAGACCATGCTGTTGTAAACGACTCAACACCTCTTCTAGTCTCCAAAGATGTTCTTCAAACGAGGTAGCGAAGACAATTATATCGTCCAGATAGATCAGAGTGGTCTCGAAATTCAAATCTCCCAGACACCTCTCCATGAGTCGCTGAAACATACCTGGGGCATTGGCCAGGCCGAATGGCATCCGATCAAACTTGAATACCCCATGGGGAGTATAAAGGCTGTTTTGGCTTGGTCTTGCTCGGACATCGGTACTTGCCAGTAGCCACTGGTGAGGTCCAACGTGGAAAAGTATTTAGCATTTCCAAGAGCAGACAGGGACTCCTCCATCCTCGGCAGCGGATAAGAATCCCATACCGTACAGGCATTGAGTTTGCGGTAATCCACACAGAAACGTAACGTCCCTTTTTTTCGCACCAGTATGATGGGAGCAGCCCAGGGGCTCTGACTCTCTCAAATGAATCCCTTTTTTTAGCATCTGGGCAAGCATGCCTTTTACCTCCTGGTACATTTAGGTAGGAATTTGGCAGTAACGCTCCCTTATAGGCAAAATCATCCTCGTGTCTTGCGGACACATCCTGATACCTTACCAACAAAGCCTCTGCCTGCTGTACCTGCTGCGGTGTGAGTTCAGTCAACTCAGCTCTCATCTGTTCCAGGATTCAGCATCCCTCCTTCAAATGTCGTGTGTCAGGTGACAAAGCAGTGTTCAGTCACCATTCAAGAATCCCCTTGTTTGACAGTCAGCTGTACAGCCTGTGATTATATCAACTCTTCTGGCATACCCAGGATGTGAGCCACTTCGCTTCTGGGGGGATAGTGTGACATACTTTTCCCCCCAATTTCACACAACGTATAAGAACTGCCCCTTCACACACCGTAGCTAACGTCCACACCACTAGTGTTCCCGGCGGTAACTGGTCAGCTTTACTCGGCTCGATCTGAACCTCTACGCCTTCCAGGGGGGTACATACTCGGATGGACAAAGTAAGCACTGTTTGACCTGGCGATAGAACTCTATTGATTGAAGTCGGGGCAATGACATTCCCCAGTGTCCTTCCACCGCTGGAGGTTTCTTGAGCTTGTGCTGCCCTAATCAGCTGCTGGAAGACTCTCCTCTGGGGTGTGTGGGTACTCCATTGCTTGAGGAACCTGTTCCGGGGACTCATTAATAAGACTTCTGAACTCTCTCAACACATTCATGCCTAGAGTATCAGTATGTTCATTACTCGCTTCTCCAGCTGTCAGCAACACTCCTTTCCGCCCCAAGTCTTTTCCGCAGACCACTACAGTCATCCAGACCACCCCTGCGACTGGGATGGGCAGTTGGTTAGCGGCCGTGAGCTTTATCACCGGTCCCGATTCAGCTGCATCGATTCAGTGAAGTGCCAGCGCAAGTAGGCTTTGGATATTGTGGACACCTGTGAGCCCGTATTGACCAGACAACGTACTCCTCAACCGTTCATCTCTGCCCAGATGAGGGGACACATGGAAACAAGGTTTGTGGGACTTCTAGTACTCCTTAATGGTACAGGCTCCAGGCAGCATCCCCCAGGATCGGAGCCCCCTGGATTAACGGACGGCGCTGGATAGGCCTACCGCTTTGGGTGCACCACCGGGCTACGTGTCCTACTTCTCCACAGTTATAACACGTGGGGGGGTCCTTGTCTGTGGGACATTCTAGTCTCACGGCAGGGGGCAGACTCACATCGATTTACAGACTGGCTAGCAGCTACTACAGTTACTCTTTTTGAATCCGCCAACTCTTCACGTATCTGTTGTATCTCTTTTCGCAATTCTTCTACCCATTGGGGTGCAGTCGCCATGGTTGCAGACACCTCACCACTCCGGACCTTTCCCACTGTTACTGTCACCCCCTGCTCTTGCTCTCGCGTGCACGCCTCGCTCCCTACTTCAGAAAAAGTCATGCTGGGTTTTACTCTCAAGTGCTCCCGCAGAGCCTGCTTCAGCAGCATGTCCCGTAGGCCCGTCACTAATTGGTCTCGCAGCACTATGTCAATAGACCCTATGCCTACGCAGTCTTTGCGAGCAATGGCAGTATGAAGTTCTTGCAGCGCATTCATAAACTGGGTCACCGTCTCCCCCTCTCTTTGAACAGGCGCATACGTAGCTCCCCTATGTCCGTGGGGTCCTCCTGTGTCTCCTCAAGTTTGAGCAAAACTTTCTCTAGGGTGTCTCTCACTTGTGGGGGCTGGAGCATGAAAGAGTCCCTGGCCTCCCTATCTATCGCCATAATAGCCACCTCCGCCTCTAAGGCCGGAGTCATGGGATGCATCCTCATCATCCCCCTTATTCGCTCAGTGTAACTCCACAGCATAGTGTTGCTCCCATTGAACTTCAGAAGGTTATTCAACAAGGCCCCCAGGGAAATACTTGATTTAGGACCCCGTCAAACGGCTGGATCTGCCGCCTCCACGCCATTGAACGACATCCTGCCGACTATGCCAAATGTAGAAATAGCAGGAACATGGGATGTCGTCACGGACAGGAAGCAGATCAAGAGTTAACAGGGATTTATTAACAGGTATATCCCACGCAGGGAGTGATAGGAAACAAGGGTATGTTAGGAAGGACAGGACAGGGAGTTTGGAAGGGGAAGGGCAGGAATGAACGAGAGTTTGTGTGGAGGGAGAAGGACAAACTTATCAGTCTATAGTCTTCTTGATTGCAGCGTCACGGTTCTCCAACGATGGCACCGACAACAGCGGCACATGACGTCTCAGTGGTGTCTGTAGGAGACAGGGTTCCAGTCCACAGGAAGGGTGAAGAATCCTTGAAGGTTGTGGGTGATTCCCACACTCACAAACGCAACAAACTGTGCTCAGTCCAGTACAAGGGACCGCCGGAACGAGACTTCATTCCGCGGTGTATGCAGGTATCTTACTAAGAGGCTCTGGTGTTGTGAGTTCATTTTCCCCTTCATTACTGAGGCCCGAGGAACTCCCTCTTCTGGTAAAGAAAGGTAGTGAGCCTGATTGTCAAACACCTGAGGCTGATGATTGTGACTGGCTGAGTGGAGTTACGGACTGGATATAATGCTGCCGACGCCCTTCTGCCCTGCGGGTGATTTCTCTGTGGGATCCTTGGAGACCAGTCTGAATTCCTGCTCCTCCAAAGCTAAGTTTGCTGCTCGGCCTTTTGCTTTTGTGCTTTGACTTTGTTTTTGCTTTGTTTTTCTGGATTTCTGCCATTCCCTGCTGGGGTGTGCTGAATTCATTTAGCTCTGTTTTCTGAAAATACCTGAGTGCTGATTCAGTTGTTGAAGCCTAGCTGCTTCAGGGCCTTTTTCATATCAGATGGTTGGCTTATGTCTTTGATAGGGTTTTGGCAGATTGCAGACAGCAGCCTTCCTGTCCTTTCCTATCTAGGTAGTTTTGGGGCCCCGTCTTTGCTCAGTCTTTCTGTCTGTGTTAGTATTTTCATCTTGCTTCACCGTCATTATATGTTGGGGGCTGCCTATTGCTTTGGGGTCTGCTCTGTGGCAGTTTAGATTTCCCCTTTCTTTCTTAAGGCCTATGTATTTCTCCGGCTGTGATCGAGGGGTCTAGGGCATCGTAGGAACCCCCCACGGCTACTGCTAGTTGTGTTGATAGGTTCAGGGGTCTGCAATCTGATAGTTGCCAACTTCCCTGGTTTTCTGGACTTAGCTTGTATTTCTGCTTTTGCCCCCTACGGTGACTTTTTCAAAACAGAATCACCCGCCATACCGCAGATTCTAGGGTACTCAATAGCAGGAAAGAATTGTAAAAAAAAAGTGTGTATATTTTTTCCCTCTATATCTCTGAGGCCGTAGGGGGAATTTTTTTTTTCTCTCAATGGAGATAAAGCAATTGTCTGATCGTGTGGAGCAGCTCGCTGCGGAAGTGCGGGGAATTTCCACCTACCTTGCTCATTCACATGCTGCTGAACCAAAGATTCCTACACCTGATGTATTTTTTGGGGATCGGTCTAAATTTTTGAATTTCAAAAATAATTATAAATTATTTTTTGCCTTGAAGCCTAACTCGTCAGGGAGCTCCGCGCAGCAGGTTAAAATTGTCATCTCTTTGCTGCGTGGCGATCCCCAGGATTGGGCGTTTTCTTTGAAACCAGATGATCCTATTCTGACTAATGTGAACGCATTCTTTCAAGCTTTGGGGTTGTTGTATGACGAACCTAATGCCATTGATCAGGCTGAAAAGACCCTGCTGGCATTGAGCCAGGGTCGTGATTCTGCAGAATTGTACTGTCAAAAATTCCGAAAGTGGGCAGTACTTACTACCTGGAATGATAATGCCTTGGCTGCTCTCTTTCGGAAGGGGTTGTCAGAAGCCGTAAAAGATACTATGGTCGGATTTCCTGTTCCCTCTGGTCTTGACGATTCTATGTCATTAGCAATTCGGTTGATCGGCGTTTGCGCGAACGCAAAGCTGCACGAGAGGTGTTGCCAAATGTCTGAACCTATGCAATGTGATAGAGTTTTTTCCAGAGAGCAGCGTCAGGAGTTCAGAAGGCGTAATAAGTTGTGTATTTTCTGTGGAGATGCCTCGCATATTATTTCTGTCTGTCCCAAACGAGAGAAACGCTTTGCACACACGTTTTCTGTTGGTGGTGTTCAACCTAAGTTTCTTCTGGCTATTACTCTAATCTGCTCCCTGTCCACATTTTCCGCCAAGGCGTTTGTGGATTCGGGAGCAGCCCTAAACCTAATGGACTTGGATTTTGCTAAACGTTGTGGATTTCCAATGACACCTCTGCAGACGCCTATCCCTTTGAGGGGAATTGATGCTACTCCTTTGGCTAAAAATAAACCCCAGTTTTGGACCCAGGTGGTAATGCGGGTCGCCCCAGACCATCAAGAAAATTGCAGATTTCTGGTGTTGCATAATCTGCATGATACTGTTGTTCTGGGGTTTCCCTGGTTACAGATTCATAATCCAGTTTTGGATTGGAAATCTGTGTCTGTGGTGAGTTGGGGTTGTCGGTGTGCCTTTAGTGAGGCTCCGGTGTTTTCCACCTCTCCTCTGTCGCATGATGTTCCTGATTATTTGGCGGACTTTTATGATGTATTTAGTGAGAATGAGTCTGCGTCTCTGCCTCCTCATAGGAGTTATGACTGTGCAATTGAACTGAGCCCGGGGTGTAAATTTCCCAAGGGTCGGCTCTTCAATTTATCTGTACCCGAGCACGAGGCTATGCGATCCTATATTAAGGAGGCGTTGGAGAAGGGTCATATTAGACCATCCTCGTCACCCTTGGGTGCCGGTTTTTTTTTTGTAGCCAAAAAGGATGGATCATTAAGACCTTGTATTGATTATCGTGCCCTCAACAAAATTACTGTTAAATATCAGTATCCGTTACCCCTGATTTCTGATCTATTCTCCAGAGTTAAAGGTGCTTGCTGGTTTACCAAGCTTGACCTCAGGGGGGCGTATAATCTTATTCACATTAAGCATGGGGATGAATGGAAGACGGCGTTTAATACTCCGGAGGGACATTTTGAGTACCTGGTGATGCCTTTTGGGCTCACTAATGCCCCTTCTGTCTTCCAGTGCTTCATGAACGATATATTCCGAGATTTTGTCGATAAATTTTTGATTATCTATCTGGATGATATTTTGATCTTCTCCAAGGATTGGGATTCTCATGTGGAACATATTCGGACTGTGTTCCGGATCTTGAGGGAGAATTCCCTGTATGTCAAGGGATCTAAATGCCTTTTTGGAGTACAGAGGATTTCTTTTTTGGGATTTATTTTGTCCCCGTCAACTATTGAAATGGACCCGGCCAAGGTACAGGCCATTCACGATTGGGTTCAGCCCACTTCTTTGAAGGCCCTCCAGAAGTTTTTGGGTTTTGCTAATTTTTATCGGAAATTTATAGCAAAATTTTCTAGTATTGCCAAGCCATTGACTGATTTGACTAAAAAGGGTGCTGATGTGTTAAATTGGTCTCCGGAGGCTGTTTCTTCCTTTCAGGAGTTGAAGCGAAGATTCACATCCGCCCCGGTTTTGCGGCAACCTGATGTCTCACTTCTATTCCAGGTAGAGGTGGATGCTTCTGAGATTGGTGCAGGAGCTGTTTTGTCCCAAAAGGATCTTGTAACATCTAAAATGAATCCCTGTGCTTTCTTTTCCCGAAAGTTCTCTCCATCTGAACGTAACTATGATGTGGGGAATAGGGAACTGTTGGCCATGAAATGGGCATTTGAGGAGTGGAGACATTGGTTGGAGGGAGCTAAGCATCAAGTCGTGGTCCTCACTGACCACAAGAATTTGATTTACCTAGAGTCGGCTAAGCGCTTGAACCCTAGACAGGCTAGGTGGGCCTTGTTTTTTACACGTTTTGATTTTGTGGTTTCTTTTCTTCCTGGAACAAAGAATGTCAAGGCAGACGCCCTCTCTAGCAGCTTCCTTGCTGATTCTCCTGTGGTGACCAAGCCTGCTACCATCTTAGGCGAAGGGGTAGTTCTTTCTGCCATCTCGCCCGATTTGAGACGTGCTCTGGAAGAGTTCCAGGAGGACAAACCTGAGCGTTGTCCCAGTGGAAAGTTGTATGTTCCTGACCAGTGGAAGAAGAGAGTGATGTCTGAAGTTCATTGCTCTGCTTTGGCTGGTCATCCAGGTATTTTTGGTACTAGAGATCTGGTGAGTCGGTTTTTTTGGTGGCCCTCCTTGTCTCATGATGTCAGGAATTTTGTGCAGTCCTGTGGGACGTGCTCCCGGTCTAAATCGTGTTCTCGCTCTAGTGGGTTGTTGATGCCTTTGCCTGTCTCCAAGAGGCCATGGACCCATATTTCAATGGATTTCATCTCTGATATGCCTGTCTCTCAGAGGATGACTGTTATTTGGGTGATTTGTGATAGGTTCTCTAAGATGGTTCATCTTGTACCACTCCCTAAGTTGCCGTCTTCCTCTGAGTTGGTGCCCCTGTTTTTACAACAGGTGGTTCGTTTGCACGGGATTCCTGAGAACATTGTATCTGACAGAGGAGTGTAGTTTGTGTCTAGATTTTGGAGAACTTTCTGTTCCAGGCTGGGAATTCAGTTGTCCTTCTCCTCTGCTTTTCACCCTCAGACCAATGGGCAGACAGAGAGAACAAACCAGACCTTGGAGTCATATTTGAGATGTTTTATTTCTGCTGATCAGGATGATTGGGTTTCATTTTTGCCCTTGGCCGAATTTGCTTTGAATAATAGAGCTAGTTCTGCCACTTTGATGTCACCTTGTTTTTGTAACTTTGGGTTTCATCCTCGATTTTCTTCAGGGCAGGTGGAGCCCTCTGCCTGCCCAGGTGTTGACACTGTGGTGGAGAGAATGCACCAGATCTGGGACCAAGTGGTGGATAAGTTATCTCTCTCCCAGGAGAAGGCCCAGCGGTTTTCCAACCGACATAGGACCATTGGTCCCCAGTTTAAGGTTGGTGATATGGTGTGGTTATCATCAAAAAATATTGCTATGAAGGTGGCTTCTCCTAAGTTTAAGCCTAGATTTATTGGACCTTACAAGATTGTGGAGATTATTAATCCGGTCTCTTTTCGTTTGGCTCTTCCTGTCTCATTTAAAATCCATAATGTGTTCCATAAATCTTTGTTGAAGAGGTTTGTTGAACCTGTTGTTCCGGGGGTGGCACCTCCAGACCCTGTATTGGTTGAAGGTAACATGGAGTATGAGGTAGAGAAAGTACTGGATTCCCGTCTGGCTAGACGGAGACTCCAGTATTTGGTTAAGTGGAAGGGTTGTGGTCAGGAGGATAATTCCTGGGTCTCCGCCTCTGATATTCATGCCAAACGATTGGTGCGTGCCTTTCATCGGGCTCACCCTGATCGCCCTGGTGGCATAGTTGAGGGTTCGGTGACCCCTCCTCAAGGGGGAGGTACTGTTGTGAGTTCATTTTCCCCTTCATTACTGAGGCCCGTGGAACTCCCTCTTCTGGTAAAGAAAGGTAGTGAGCCTGATTGTCAAACACCTGAGGCTGATGATTGTGACTGGCTGAGTGGAGTTACGGACTGGATATAATGCTGCCGACGCCCTTCTGCCCTGCGGGTGATTTCTCTGTGGGATCCTTGGAGACCAGTCTGAATTCCTGCTCCTCCAAAGCTAAGTTTGCTGCTCAGCCTTTTGCTTTTGTGCTTTGACTTTGTTTTTGCTTTGTTTTTCTGGATTTCTGCCATTCCCTGCTGGGGTGTGCTGAATTCATTTAGCTCTGTCTTCTGAAAATACCTGAGTGCTGATTCAGTTGTTGAAGCCTAGCTGCTTCAGGGCCTTTTTCATATCAGCTGGTTGGCTTATGTCTTTGATAGGGTTTTGGCAGATTGCAGACAGCAGCCTTCCTGTCCTTTCCTATCTAGGTAGTTTTGGGGCCCCGTCTTTGCTCAGTCTTTCTGTCTGTGTTAGTATTTTCATCTTGCTTCACCGTCATTATATGTTGGGGGCTGCCTATTGCTTTGGGGTCTGCTCTGGGCAGTTTAGATTTCCCCTTTCTTTCTTTAGGCCTATGTATTTCTCCGGCTGTGATCGAGGGGTCTAGGGCATCGTAGGAACCCCCCACGGCTACTGCTAGTTGTGTTGATAGGTTCAGGGGTCTGCAATCTGATAGTTGCCAACTTCTCTGGTTTTCTGGACTTAGCTTGTATTTCTGCTTTTGCCCCCTACGGTGACTTTTTCATAACACTCTGGCCTAGTCACCTGCTTCTCACTGCGCCACACGCACGTTACAGTCTCTAGTTGCAAATGTGAGTCACCCCCAGACACAGAGGTAAGCGGGAAGCTGGCAGTCTGTCGTCCACCCACAGTAGACTGGTCCACAGGGAATCTGTCAATTCGGACTGCGCCCAATGGATGCTCTGGTCTCTTCCTCTTACACCTGAGGGTTGTGTTGTGATCCTCAGTCCTTTGGTCCTTGGGACCCCTCCTGAGTCCCTGGAGTCCTTTGAATACGGGGCAACAGACCTCTCTCGTCCAGGGGGTCTGGCAGTGCCCCGTCTGGAAATCCTATCTGCCCTGGCCAGAGTCCCAGGCAGTTTTGACTAGGAAGCAGCAGTTTCCTGTCCCCTCTATGCTTCTGGCCCAGCCTACAATATTAACTGTTGCTGTCCCTGCCTCTATTAGGTGTATTGCATACATGGCAGACACAGCACATTAAAGGGAGCATTCATATAATACATAGTATAAACACATAGTACATTCAAGTGCATAACATATATAAATGAAGGGCATGGGGGTCACACGGAAGGATGAGAGGACGCAACTGAGGGACCTTGCCACCTCCTTACATGTGCACAGAGCAGGCTGCACGGCATAATCCTGACAATGTCCACAGAGAAAGCTACACAGCCTAATCCTGACAATGTACACATTGCACACTGTCACAATTCAGCAATCTGCAGCACAATCACAGATGAAATGAAACAATAATTAAACAAGGCTGTAAAACATTATGACATACCTTCCATGGATATTGAAATGAATGCATCTCCTCCTTTCAGAAAGTCACGTCTGTTAAGCCATTCTTCAGCCGTGAAGACGTAGGTTCCCAGCCCAAAAGTGATATTGTAACTAGTCTTATTGGGATAAGTTGTTAGCTGGCCACTCACTGCCGGATTATCCCACATAAAATGACCATTATCTGAAAGCAGATATAATTCATTATCAATATGTAATCTTCAATAAAATTAGCGCAATGCTGGGATTTCCACCAGTCTTTGGAAAAGAGATACCTCAAAAAATTAGGCCCCCTGGAATAAAGAATTCACACCATTCACCTAGTCCCTTCTAATCACCGGCGAGTAGGAAAAAAAAAAATCGGCATGAGAAGTCCTTGCAAAAGAAATGTAAGCTTGGAATACAAGAATTGTTAGAATTATTAGAAACATAAATAGAAGTAAATACAGTGGGTACGGAAAGTATTCAGACTCCTTTAAAATTTTCACTCTTTATTTCAGTGCAGCCATTTTGTAAATTCAAAAAAGTTAATTTTTCTCATTAATGTACACTCTGCACCACATCTTGACTGAAAAAAATCCTGATATGTAGAAATTTTTGAAAATGTATTAAATAAGAAAAACTGAAATATCACATGGTCAAAAGTATTCAGACTCTTTGCTCAGTATTGAGTAGAAGCACCCTTTTGAGCTAGCACAGCCATGAGTCTTCTTGGAAATGATGCAACAAGTTTTTCACACCTGGATTTAGGAATCCTCTGCCATTCTTCCTTGTAGATCCTCTCCAGTTCCATCAGGTTGGATGGTGAACGTTGGTGGACAGCCATTTTCAGGTCTCTCCAGAGATGATCAATTGGGTTTAGGTCAGGTCTCTGGCTGAGCCAGTCAAGAATGGTCACAGAGTTGTTCTGAAGCCACTTTTTTGCTATTTTAGCTGTGTGCTTAGGGTCATTGTCTTATTGGAGGGTGAACCTTCGACTAAGTCTGAGGTCCAGAGCACTCTGGAAGAGATTTTCACCAAGGATATCTCTGTACTTGGCCGCATTCATGTATCCTTCAATTGCAACCAGTCGTCCTGTCCCTGCAGCTGAAAAACACCCCCATAGCATGATGCTGCCACCACCATGTTTCACTATTGGGATTGTATTGGTTGAATGTACAGGTGATGAGCGGTGCCTGGTTTTCTACACACCTACTGCTTAGAATCATCACCAAAAAGTCTCATCAGACCAGAGAATCTTATTTCTTAGTCTGGGAGTCCTTCATGTGATTTTTTAGCAAATTCTATGCCGACTTTCATATGTCTGGCACTGAGGAGAGGCTTCCATCGGTCCACTCTGCCATAAAGGCCCGACTGGTGGAGGGCTGCAGTGATAGTTGACTCTTGTGGAACTTTCTCCCATCTCCCTTCTGCATCTGTGGAGCTCAGCCACAGTGATCTTGGGGTTCTTCTTTACCTCTCTCACCAAGGCTCTTCTCCTACATTTGCTCAGTTTGGCTGGACGGTCAGGTCTAGGAAGACTTCTGGTGGTCCCAAACGTCTTCCATTTAAGGATTATGGAGGCCACTGTGCTCTTAGGAACCTTGAGTACTGCAGAAATTCTTTTATAACCCTGGCCAGCTCTGTGCCTTGCCACAATTCTGTCTCTGAGCTCCTTGGCCAGTTCCTTTGACCTCATGATTCTCATTTGGTCTGACATGCACTGTGAGCTATGAGACTATAGAAGAAAAAAAAAAGGTATTCAGCTCTCCATTAGATGAATTCCTGTGGCTTTGGGTGTGGACTCCAGGATGGTGCTCGGAAAAAGCGGCTGTGGTAATCAAACAAAAAAGTTCCAGCAACAAACATCCAAATCAGATTGTTGAATAGACGTTAAAACTTCATCTTTATTGCAAAGCCTTTAAAAACATACTGTTAAAATTGAAAATCCAGGGGATTACGCGTTTCGAATAAAAATGTTCTTAGTCATAGCCATGTCCGTGATCAGTACAAAAGCAAAGTTAAATAGAAGAGGAGGAAGGAAAAGGAAATGAAGTGAGCAATTAATCATGCAAATAAGACAATTATACTAATTACACAGAGAAAAGAATAAGCAAACACACGTTCATAATGTCATAAGTGTGCAAACATGAATTCAATAATGATACATAATATCTGTTCTCTTATTCAATCCAGAAGGGACTCTGCAATTAAACTTAAAAATAAATTGCGCTTCTTTGAAATGCAATGCTTTGTCTCTATCACCGCCTCAATCGCTGGTAAGAACTTCCTCTAATGCAGGAACATGAAAAAAGTCTAAACAACCTTTATGGACAGACGAAAAATGATAAGAAGCTCCTGATAAACTTCTTGTTGTGACACTTGTAGCATCATATATGGGTTCCACAATTCTAGTCCTGAGAGGTCGTGTGGTGCATCCCACATAATGAAGATTGCACTGTGTGCACGTGATAACATAAACCACATAGGTTGTGCTGCAATTGATAAACGTACGGATCTTATGTGTATATGGAGCAGCCGTGGCTCTAAATTCATTTGAATTATCCATATATCCACATAAGCCGCACTGGCGTTTACCACACTTATATGAGCCAGACAAAGATAACCTGTTGCGTTTTGCTTTGGCCTTCTGTCTTGCTGTGTGATCAGAAGGAGATATCATATTGATGATAGTAGTGCCTCTCCTGGATACAAAACTTACACCTTTGTCCAATAGCTTTTTCAAGCTGTCATCAGCATGTAACACAGGAAGGTATTTTTTAATCACATCAATTACTTGGTAAAAATTATTGCTGTATGTGGTTGTAAAGGTTAAATTAGGCAGATTTTTTCGTGCAGTTTTTTTCTGCTGTAAATATTCTGCCCTACTTTTACTATCAGCCTTAATCTTTGCCTTTTCTAGCACATTAGTTGAATAGCCACGGTTTTTAAATCTGCGGTCAATAGCAGAACACTCCTTCAAAAATTCCTCTCTGTTAGCACAGCATCTTTTAGCTCGAATATATTCTCCTGTCGGAACATTATTCCCAACATGCCTGGGATGGCAGCTATTAGCATGCAATATAGAGTTCCCAGCAGTGGGTTTGCGAAATAAAGAGGAATCAATTTTTCCAGTTATGATTAACCCTTTTAGACTAATGTCCAGATATGGAATCAACTTTTTTTCATGTTGGAAGGTGAAAGAAATATTAAATGGGTTATTATTAATGTATTGCACAAAATCATAAACTGACTCATCAGAACCGGACCATATTATTAAACCATCATCTATATATCTCATATAACAATACAGAGAAGATTGAAATGGATTCAGTTCTGTATAGATATAGTTGTCCTCCCACCAATTCATGAAAATGATAGCAATAGAGGGGGAAAATTTTGCTCCCATAGAGCAGCCTTGCTGTTGTAGAATTCCCCTGGTTGCGGGGAGGAGCCAATATAAAAGGGGCGGGGAACGCGAGTCACAGGGAGTCAGCAGAACAAGACAGAAGGAGCAGGAGATCGCGGGAGCGACTGAGAGCCAGAGTGACTCACCCGAGCCAGGAAGGAGGCCAGAGACAGGAGAGATACTTCCCCTGGACATCAGTGGGACGGCGCCGAGACGACCGTCTGAGAACCGCTGCCCCTCGACGACCAGCGGCCGCCGCCACCACCTTCCTCCTGCCTGCGGCTGCGGCCTGCCCGTGGTCACCAGCGGCCATTGCCGCCTCGCTCCTGCTCGTGGCTGCGGCCTGCCCGCGGTCACCAGCGGCCATTGCCGCCTCGCTCCTGCTCGTGGCTGCGGCCTGCCCGCAGTCACCAGCGGCCATTGCCGCCTCGCTCCTGCCCGAGGCTGTGGCCTGCCCGCGGACCCCAGCAGCCACTGCCGCCTCGCTCCAGCCCGCGGCTGCGGCCGCTCTGCCCTCACCCCTGGTTGCGGCAAGTCCAGTGCCGTCGGTGGCCACCACTGTCCCGCTCCGGTACGCGGCAGGGGCCGAGCCTCTGCTTGCCGCGGATTCCCCGTCGCAGCTGTTAGGTGCGCAGGTGGCCTGCCCCTTGCCAGCCCACATCACTGCCGCTTGCCCCAGTCCGGGGGCTGCCGCCCATCCGTCCAAGGACTCCGCCGGGGCCTGTGGTGCTCCAGTGTCATCAGAGCGCCGGAGCGCTCGAAGACTTTGTCAACGCTTCAGCAACTGGGCCCAGCGACTGCTACGCTGAAAGACCACCATCCCGAACGGCGAGGGATATCTGGACGGCTAAGTTGACTATATAATTAAGGACCCATAATCGGCCATACCGCTGCCCTATAGTGACCGGCTATTGCCGGACGCAGTCGTGTTCTACCCCATTTGTGTTTGCTTGTATAGAGCCCCTGCGAGGGCAACCCTTGTTACCCCTTTTGGTTGGTCAGGCTGTGACTGAGGATAGTTACCTCTAGGCCTATAAACGTTATTATAAAAAGCACCAAACCGTCTCGCGACTCGTCACTGCATCCTGCGTACATGCAAGTACCACAAGTGTACAAACCAGGATTAGACTGAATTACTTGGGCATTTGTCAATGAAAATATAGAAGCAGCTTTGTTTAATCTAGCAGGGTTGTATATAAAAAAGCAAGGCGCTCAGGCCGAAAACAGAGAAAAAGTACATTATTATTTCACATGGAAGAGTATCTAATTCATCAGAGGAAAAATTTCACTGTAGTCAATTTGTCTGCCACTATAATTCATGAAGATCAAATGAAGGTGCTCAGTAAAGGTCTTAATTTTGTACCCAGCTCACAGTTTGATTTATTTTCCACTTTAATTGATGTAAATAAATTTGTTCGCAACATGACTGTAAAGAAACATTTTTTTTATCCTAATGAAGGCCAGGAAACATCTGAGGTAATTTCTTCTCACAATTTTGAATCTTTTTTGCCTACTTTCAGTGAACAAATTTCAGCTAGATATTTGGAAAATATGTCTGATGCTGATCTTGCAATTTAAACATTACATGATGATTATTTCAGGAAAAGAATTCCGAATCCCACCTTTTATCCAGTTCAAAGCAGGAGCAATTGCATGGATGATTTTCAAGCATTAGTGGAAGCTGAATAAAAAAAACTTGAATGCTTCAAACAAAACTAAAAAGGAAAATTTTAACAAGAGAGAAAAAAATGCTTTAAAGTCTCTACAATCAAATCATCGTGTTATTGTAAAAAATTCGGATAAAGGTGGATCTGTGGTAATCATGGACACTAAATTATATGAAATGCAAGTTTGTGAAATGCTGAATGATTCAGCTACATATAAGCCGCTAACATCTTATCCAACTAATACAGTACGGTTCCAATTAAATACAATATTACATGAAGGTGAACATCTGGGAGTTTTAGACCGAAAACAAGTTGAATTTTTCAGTCCTCCTAAACCAAGAGTACCTCTTTTTCATGCGTTGCCTAAGCTACATAAGGGGGTCTTCCCACCCCCAATGCGACCGATTGTTTCGGGCATTGACTCTTTGTCTGAACATCTATGTTTGATGAAAGACTTCAACCTTTGACGCGATGCTCCCCTAGCTTTGTTCAGGACTCTAAACATGTATTAACTATCATGAATGCTTTGGAATGGACAGCCAATAATAGCTGGCTTACATGTGATGTAAATGCACTATATTCTGCGATTCCATACACTCTGGCTCTATATGCGATACGCATCTATATGGAAAAATATTCCAACTATAGTACCAGCCTGCAAGATTTCATATTGGATGCTACTTGGTTTTTGTTGAAAAATAATTATTTCACATTTTCAGACAGGTTTTTTCTACAACAGCAAGGCTGCTCTATGGGAGCGAAATTTTCCCCCTCTATTGCTTTCATTTTCATGAATTGGTGGGAGGACAACTATATCTATACAGAACTGAATCCATTTCAATCTTCTCTGTATTGTTATATGAGATATATAGATGATGGTTTAATAATATGGTCCGGTTCTGATGAGTCAGTTTATGATTTTTTGCAACACATTAATAATAACCCATTTAATATTTCTTTCACCTTCCAACATGTCCATATCTGGACATTAATCTAAAAGGGTTAATCATAACTGGAAAAATTGATTGCTCTTTATTTCGCAAACCCACTGCTGGGAACTCTATATTGCATGCTAATAGCTGCCATCCCAGGCATGTTGGGAATAATGTTCCGACAGGAGAATATATTCGAGCTAAAAGATGCTGTGCTAACAGAGAGGAATTTTTGAAGGAGTGTTCTGTTATTGACCGCAGATTTAAAAACCGTGGCTATTCAACTAATGTGCTAGAAAAGGCAAAGATTAAGGCTGATAGTAAAAGTAGGGCAGAATATTTACAGCAGAAAAGAACTGCACGAAAAAATCTGCCTAATTTAACCTTTACAACCACATACAGCAATAATTTTTACCAAGTAATTGATGTGATTAAAAAATACCTTCCTGTGTTACATGCTGATGACAGCTTGAAAAAGCTATTGGACAAAGGTGTAAATTTTGTATCCAGGAGAGGCACTACTATCATCAATATGATATCTCCTTCTGATCACACAGCAAGACAGAAGGTCAAAGCAAAACGCAACTGGTTATCTTTGTCTGGCTCATATAAGTGCGGTAAACGCCAGTGCGGCTTATGTGGATATATGGATAATTCAAATGAAATTAGAGCCACGGCTGCTCCATATACACATAAGATCCGTACGTTTATCAATTGCAGCACAACCTATGTGGTTTATGTTATCACGTGCACACAGTGCAATCTTCATTATGTGGGATGCACCACACGACCTCTCAGGACTAGAATTGTGGAACCCATATATGATGCTACAAGTGTCACAACAAGAAGTTTATCAGGAGCTTCTTATCATTTTTCGTCTGTCCATAAAGGTTGTTTAGACTTTTTTCATGTTCATGCATTAGAGGAAGTTCTTACCAGTGATCGAGGCGGTGATAGAGACAAAGCATTGCATTTCAAAGAAGCGCAATTTATTTTTAAGTTTAATTGCAGAGTCCCTTCTGGATTGAATAAGAGAACAGATATTATGTATCATTATTGAATTCATGTTTGCACACTTATGACATTATGAACGTGTGTTTGTTTTTTTCTCTGTGTCATTAGTATAATTGTCTTATTTGCATGATTAATTGCTCACTTCATTTCCTTTTCCTTCCTCCTCTTCTATTTAACTTTGCTTTTGTACTGATCACGGACATGGCTATGACTAAGAACATTTTTGTTCGAAACGCGTAATCCCCTGGATTTACAATTTTAACAGTATGTTTTTAAAGGCATTGCAATAAAGATGAAGTTTTAACGTCTATTCAACAATCTGATTTGGATGTTTGTTGCTGGAACTTTTTTGTTTGACTGTGAGCTGTGAGGTCTTATATAGACAGGTGTGCGCCTTTACAAATCAAGTCCTATCAGTTTAATTAAACACAGCTAAACTCTAAGGCTATGTGCACACGTAGCATTTTAAAACGCTTACTAAAAACCGGACTCCTTCCCAGAAATCGCGCGGTTTTTTCCGCGCGATTTCACTGCGATTTTACCGCGATTATGATCGCGATTTTGCCGCGATTTTCGCGTGCGATATTCAAGCACTTTCCAAGCGATTTGAAGCATCGCTTGGAAAGTGATTGACAGGTTGGTCACACTCGTCAAACATAGTGTTTGACAAGTGTGACCAGGTTTTTACTATTGAGGCCGCCTATGCGGCATCAATAGTAAAAGATAAGATGTTAAAATGCTAAAAAAAATAAAAAATCGGGGTATATTTACCTTCCGGCGTCCCGTCCTGCATTCCCGGGCCTCAGCGTTCCCAGTAATGCCTTGCGAGACCTGTGATGAGGTAGTCTCGCGTTGCTATAGCGATCTCGCGAGACTGCTAGAGTCACGCGAGACTACGTCATCACAGGACCTTGCCGCAAGGCATTACTGGGAACGCTTAGGCCGGGAATGCATCGCGGGACGCCGGAAGGTAAATATACACCGATTTTTTATTTTTTATTCTTTTTTTTACAGGGGTATGGTACCCAGGGCCTGGAGGACAGTCTCCTCTCCTCCACACCGTGGGTATCAACCGCACATGAGACGCTTAACTTCCCGCATGGTGGGCATAGCCACATGCGGGAAGTAAGCGATTCTCATGCATTCCTATGGGTGCGGAATCGCGGCAATTCTTTGCGATTCCGCACAAAGAATGAGCATGCTGCGATTTTTTCTGCGATGCGATTCCGCCGCGGAAAAAAGCGCAGCATTAGCACAGCATGTGCGGAATGCCATAGGAATGCATGGGGGGCGTTCTGTACACGATTTTTAAGCGTTTTCACGCCGAAAATCACGGCAAAAACGCTTAAAAATCGCTACGTGTGCACACAGCCTAATAAAGGAGTAGAACCATCTCAAGGAGGATCACAAGGAAATAGACAGCATGTGACTTAAATATGAATGTCTGAGCAAAGGGTCTGAATAAATAAATTTGCAAAAATTTCTACATTTCTGTTTTTTTCACTCAAGATGGGGTGCAGAGTGTACATTAATGAGAAAAAATTGAACTTTTTTGAATTTACCAAATGGCTGCAATGAAACAAAGAGTGAAAAATTTAAAGCGATCTGAATATTTTCCGTACCCACTGTATATTGTGTATTATTAGTGGATATAAAGTTGGTATAATTGTATTTTCTTTAATAATAGCTAATAGTAGTGTATGTTTATACTTGTTTAAACAGATAGATATTGTTATTTTTGTTTTGTTTTTTGAGAAAATAAACTATAAAGCATTTACTCCTGTTTTTATCCTAGATTTGGATATACCCATTCCTATACCCTTGGAACCCCTCTCCTTGCCCTTTTCCCCTGCCCATCTCTCCCATTACAATAATTAATAGTTCTTAAGTATAGTAAAATGTTAAAAGAAGATAAAAGGTAGAAGTGATATACCACATGCACAGCTTGTTTTTGTTTTTAAAAAAAACATTGTTTTTTATCTTTTTGGAAAAATAAATAAAAATCTGTTGAAACAGAAGAGGCATCATGTGTCCCTTTTTAGAGTGCAGTAGTGGTCATGTAAGGTGGCTGGGGTGGTAGTCGTGGCAACAAGCTGTTGTGTTCCCACACCCTGGCACCCCACAGATGAAACATAATGTCTCGTCTGCTGTATGTGCAGTGTGCCCAACAGAACACTCATATTTACTGTCAGAGTCAGCTCTGCTTCTGTCAGTCTAGCTCCGGATCCTTGAGCTCCAAAAAACACCTCCAAATACAATGTCCTTTTTCAACAGTTCAACTTTACTTATCAGTAGAGTTTCCATCACAGATGCTGCATAGTGTGTACAGAATGACATTCCTAAGACTTCCCTGCCTTAGCAATCTCTGCTCTTCCTGGACAGTCCATGTCAAGTTCAAGCAATCACTGCTCTTCCTAGACAATCCCTGTCCTGTCTTAGCAATCACTGCTCTTTCCTGGACAATCTCTGTCCCATCCATGGCTTTAGGCCCACCAGCTTCCTGACATTCACCCGATCCGGCTTGGAAATATAGGGTAACAGGCTCGCCGTCTCAGCTTCACCTAATCCCTGCCGTAAGCTTCAGATCCTCCTTGGAATGGTCCTGTTTAAGCTGATGACTGCCTGTATGACACTCAGCCTGGGACCCCTTCTTGCATGGCTGTCCGACTGTCCCTGTTCACTGCTGCCTCTCAACGGCTTCTTGCTCTGTGTTCTGCTGTCTAAGGCCTCTTTCACACTTCAGTTTTTTGCATCAGTTATAATCCGCCAAAAAGGCGGACAAGCGGATCCGTTCTAAACTGATGTGAACGGATGGCACAGGATCCGTTTTCAGACGGATCCAGAAAATGAAGAAATTTAAAAAGAGAGAGAGAGAGAGAGAGAGAGAATTTTTTTTTTTTGTCCGGCACCCAGAAAGAAATTCGGGTTAAATCAGTGTTTGCAGGATCCGCCAGAGAAAAAAACGTTACAAGCTCCGTTTTGAAATTTTTGAGGATGGTGACGGACAGCAACTTTTGGCGGATCCTCACAAAAAACGGATGCAACGGACAGCAATCCGTCACAATCCGCCATTAATGCAAGTCAATGGGAAAAAAACGGATCCTCAAAAAAAAATTGAGGATCCGTTTTTTTTCAAAACCTGGCGGATTGTGACTGATTGTAAAAAACGGAAGTGTGAAAGAGGCCTAACCAGGAAGTGTCTTCACTATATCCCCACTGTTCTGCACTACTTTGTAACTCCTCCCAGTTTGGAAAACTCCTATGCTGACTATACCTAAGCTAATACTCTTATTCCCTGTCTCTAGTGTTCCCCCTTTGTTGTAACTCCACTATTGTCCTATTCTACCTTCTATTCTATCCCTAATTCTGTACATAACACACATCAAATACATTCATATTGCAGGAAATGAACACATTAACATTTATAAATGTTATGGAACCACGTGTAATAAATGTGAACAATGTCCAGAGAGGGGGAAGCCCATGACGGTTTCCGTCACCTTCTTACACTCACATATGCAAGCTACTATTCCATTCAGTGTCCAAGGGACTGTTGGAGGCGATGGAGCACTGTACTCAGATGCAGATTTCTAGAGTACCTCACACCACGATATACTCTCTCATGCATAGACTCAGGCAGATAATGCAAATTACACTTGGCTCAAACTCTGTCATCTGAGTGTTATCCGATTCTCTCGCATGAGAGAATCACAGCACATGTGTGGAGAAGATGGACAACTTAATTTTTCCATCTTCTCCATTGTCTCTGTCTGCGAATGTCAGACTGCACTCCGATGCAATGTTTTACACGCACCCACAGACTTGTAAAGGTGCCCTTGGTTCTATTCAGATGCACTCACATCATAGTAACATAGTAACATAGTAACATAGTAACATAGTAATTAAGGTTGAAGGGAGACTTTAAGTCCATCTAGTTCAACCCATATCCTATCCTAACTTGCCCTAACATGTTGATCCAGAGGAAGGCAAAAAAAACCCATGTGGCAACAGTAAGCTTCACATTGGGGAAAAAAATTCCTTCCCGACTCCACATACAGCAATCAGACTAGCTCCCTGGATCAACGCAATATTAAGGAGACTAGTGTATATACCCTGTAATATTATACTTTTCAAGAAAGGCATCCAGTCCCTTCTTAAATTTTAGTAGTGAATCACTCATTACAACATCATATGGCAGAGAGTTCCATAGTCTCACTGCTCTTACAGTAAAGAATCCGCGTCTGTGAGTATGCTTAAACCTTCTTTCCTCCAGACGTAGAGGATGCCCCCTTGTCCCCGTCACAGGTCTAAGAGTAAAAAGATCATTAGAAAGGTCTTTGTATTGTCCCCACATATATTTATACATTGTAATAAGATCACCCCTAAGCCTTCGATTCTCCAAACTAAATAACCCCAAGTGTAATAACCTGTCTTGGTATTGCAGACCCCCTAGTTCCCTAATAACCTTGGTCGCTCTTCTCTGCACCCGCTCCAGTTCAGCTATGTCTTTCTTATACACCGGAGACCAGAACTGTACACAGTATTCTAAGTGTGGTCGCACTAGTGACTTATATAGAGGTAAAATTATGTTCTCCTCATGAGCATCTATGCCTCTTTTAATGCATCCCATTATTTTATTTGCCTTTGCAGCAGCTGCTTGACTCTGGCCACTAAATGTGAGTTTGTCGTCCACCCATACACCCAGGTCTTTTTCAGTGACTGTTTTGCCCAGTGTTTTACAATTAAGCACATAATTATACAACTTGTTCGTTCTACCCAAGTGCATGACCTTACATTTATCCCCATTAAAGCTCATTTGCCATTTATCAGCCCAAGCTTCTAGTTTACATAAATCCTCCTGTAATATAAAATTGTCCTCCTCTGTATTAATTACCCTGCAGAGTTTAGTGTCATCTGCAAATATTGAAATTCTACTCTCTATGCCCCCTACAAGGTCATTAATAAATATGTTAAAAAGAAGCGGGCCCAAAACTGACCCCTGTGGTACCCCACTGCTAACCGTGACCCAGTCCGAGTGTGCTCCATTAATAACCACCCTTTGTT